>NC_057361.1:88145343-89486057 GCF_016509475.1 Prionailurus bengalensis | reverse complement strand
AGGAGTTAAAACCCTAAAATTCTTAGGAAAAAAAAAACATAAGAAAATCTTCATGAATCATATTGGATTTAGCAATGATTTTTGGAAATGACACCAAAAGCACAGGCAACAAAAGTAAAAAAATAAATAAATAAATAAACTGGACTATATCAAATGCAAAAGTTTCTGTGCATTAAAGGACACAATCAACAAAGTGAAAAGGCAACCTATGGTATGGGAAAAATATGTTCAATTCATATCTGAAAAGAGATTAATATCCAGAATATATAAAGAAATTTACAACTCAAAAACAACAACGTGGTTAAAAGAAGACAAAAGATTTGAATAGGTATTTCTCCAAAGAGGATACAGAAGTGGCCAAGTACATGAAAAGATTCTCAACATCATTAGGCAAATGCAAATCAAAAACCACAATGAGATAGCACCTCCAAAAATTAGGATGACTTTTATAAAAAAAAATAATTTGGGTTGGTAGGAATGTGGAGAAATTGGAGTCCTTGAACACTGTTAGTGGAAATGCAAAATGGTATAGCTGCTACGGAAAACGGTATGGCAGTTCCTCAAAAAATTAAAAATAGAATTGCCATATAATCCGGCAATTTCACTCCTGAGTACACAAAAGAATTAAAAGCAGGGTCTCAAATAGATATTTGTACGCCCAAATATTATTTTCAGTTGATCTTGTTTGTTATTCCTTGCCATGGGAGGTGGTGGTTAATATATTTGCCTTTAAGTGTTTTCCACAGGTGCCTCCCAAGTAGCTGCCTCAGCCTTGGGAGAGTTCTGAGTTAGGAAAAATAAGGGCAAGTCTTTTGAGCTAGTCCTTCAGGGAGCCACCAAACTGGTCAAAATAAACAACCACAGTTCCTTAAGAATGAAGCCACCTTTACTTCCTCCAATTCTAGAAACTTGTACAAGGAATGTGGACTGTTGTCTTCAAAGCTTCTGCCAAACTAGAGAGCAGGGAATGGAGACTAGGTAAGTTAAAACACCACCAAGCTCTCTTACTGGAATTCAACTGCTTCTTCCTTTATTAAGCATTTGCCTAGTTGCTATATTTTTTTGTTAGTTTCCAGATTGCCAATAAAGTTGATTTGGAGAATATTTGCTAATTTGCTATTTGTGTAGAAAGATAAATTCTGGGGGTTCCCTACTCTGCCATGTTCAATGGCATCAGAATCAAGTCTGATTACATCTAAACATTCTTTCAAGCCAAAAAATTACCCTGTGACTTCGCTGAATTCATGTATCAGTTCTAGCAGGCTTTTGGTGGAGTCTTTCGGGTTTTCCATGTAGAGTATCATGTCATCCGCAGAAAGTGCAAGTCTGACTTCTTCTTTGTCAATTTTGATGCACTTCATTTCATTTTGTTGTCTGATTGCTGATGCTAGGACTTCCAACACTATGTTAAACAATAGTGGTGAGAGTGGACATCCCTGTCATGTTCCTGATCTCAAGGGGAAAGTTCTCAGTTCTCCCCCAGGGAAATACAAATCAAAGCCACACTGAGAAACCACCTCACACTGATCAGAGAGGCTAAAATGAACAAATCAGGAAACTATAGACGCTGGCGAGGATGTGGAGAAACAGGAACCCTCTTGCACTGTTGGTGGAAATGCAAACTGGTGCAGCCGCTCTGGAAAATAGTGTGGAGGTTCCTCAAAAAACTAAAAATAGAACTACCCCATGACCCAGCAATAGCACTGCTAGGAATTTGCCCAAGGAATACAGGAGTGCTGACGCATAGGTTCCCCAAAAAACTAAAAATAGAACTACCCTATGACCCAGCAATAGCACTGCTAGGAATTTACCCAAGGGATACAGGAGTGCTGATGCATAGGGGCACATGTACCCCAATGTTTATAGCAGCACATTCAAAATAGCCAAATTATGGAAAGAGCCTAAATGTCCATCAACTGATAAATGGATAGAGAAGATGTGGTTTATATATACAATGGAATACTACTTGGCAATGAGAAAGAATGAAATCATGCCATTTGCAGCAACATGGATGGAACTGGAGGGTATTATGTTAAGTGACTAAGTCAGTCAGTCAAAGACAGATATCATATGTTTTCACTCATATGTGGACTTTGAGAAACTTAACAGAAGACCATGGAGGAAGGGAAGGTGAAAAGAAAAGTTACTAACAGAAAGGGAGGGAGGCAAACCATAAGAGACTCTTAAATACGGAGAAGAAACTGAGGGTTGATGGGGGTAGGGGAGAGTGAAAATGGGTGATGGGCATTGAGGAGGGCACTTGTTGGGATGAGCAATGGGTGCTGTATGGAAGCCAATTTGACAATAAATTATATTTTTTAAAAAACACAAAAAATTAGCATAGCATCTAATAGTTAAAAAGTGAAAAACAATTAATGGATGAAGTGCCACACTTTGCTATGGGCAAGAGGGGCCCCATAATTTAGCAGACCTCACTCTAGCCATTCTTAAGCTGCTCCTAGTTCTAGGAGAGGAATCTATGGGGCCAAAGGGAAAGAACCATCAGAAGCCTGTGCCTCCCCCTTCTAGATCATAATTTAAGTACCAAAGATCCCCAAATTTCCCGCCCAAATACCCCCCACCAAGAGCACACTGTATACACTGTATGTTAGCCAAATATCCCTAAGCCACTTTCATGAGCATGAGCCCACACGGACCTCTTCTTCAGGTCTTCTCTCCACCAGCCTTTCTCAGCTCACTAGCTTTTCTTAAGCCCTAAAGAAAATTATTCATGTAACCATTTTACCCATTCTCCCAAATATGGTGCAATTTTATTATTTTTATCTAATGAATGCCTTGGGGTATTATGGCTTAATTCTCTCTTGGAACCCATTTTGAAGTGCTGTTCCGGAGCGGGGATCTTGCTATCTATATGCCTACTGTTGGCTCCAAGGGGGTGTAAAAGCAAGTCGGGACCATGGACAGAGCTTATATAGCTAGGCTGGAGTGAAACCTACATTAGAGTAAGGCCTCTCATGCAAGACAAAGTCAGGTATCTAAAGAGAAGGCCAGCCAAGGATTAGAAGTCAGATTTCCCAGTGCAATCATATTCTAGTGTTAACCTGTGAGGAGTCTGAGAATTCTAAACTTGAACTTAACCTTCCAGTTCATTATAAAGGCATATGTCAAAACATGAGAATACATTATTCTACTTAATAGTTTGTAAGCTTGGTTTAAAATGTCTTTAAGTTTTACATGTATGGTATGCACAGTTGCATTTGTATTCTTGGCTCAGTCTACAGAAAGGCTGACACAGTCCTGAATAGATAAACCAAACCAATTAGTTATCTCTGTAAAGTCAATGAGGTTCAAACTGGATAATGAACTACCAGTAGACAGTATCCAAACGATTTACACTTTATTATATTAATGCAATACATATAAATATTGTAAAATGAAGATCTGAAATTTGTCCATTTTCCCAAGAGTAATATGTGCAATGCAAACTTTAGGGTATCAGCAACTTTCTTTTTTTTAAATTTTTTTAATGTTTATTTATTTTTGAGAGAAAGAGAGACAGAGTGTGAGCAGGCAAAGGGCAGAGAGAGAGGGAAACACAGAATCTTAGCAGGCTTCAGGCTCTGAGCTATCAGCACAGAGCCCGACACAAGGCTTGAACCCACAAACTGTGAGATCATGACCTGAGCCGAAGTCAGACACCTAACAGACTGAGCCACCCAGGCACCCCAAACTTTCTAAAACCAAGAACTAAGACAACTCTGAATCAACATGAAACCCCAGATAACTATAACACAGCATAGGTATTCTTTCTAAAAACTAGCTTTTAGGCCTAAATAAGCCTACTTGAAGGTAGCATATTTTCATAAATTACCCTTTACTATTATTAATCATAGTGACAACTAAAGTCCTTGCTAAGTGAGATGGTCCTGCCCACTGTTCCTACACAAAGTCAGCCACAGACAGTCATGTTTTATACTATATGACCCAGAATTCCCATGCATGACTATGGGTAATTATAGACCAGGAAGGAGCAATGTAACTCAAAAATAATCAATCCATTGACTGGCCAGTAGACTAGGAGGTGGCCAGCATGAAAAAAAAAAAAAAAACAGATTGAGCAGATTTCCTCCCATGAATTTGAACTAGGAAACAAGAGACAAATGTAGGTAGCAATGGGAACAAAGCCAAGAGGTCATGATACAGAATGGCCTCAAAGGCTATGTTGGCCATGTGCAAGCCTGTAATAAGAGTGAACAAAAACTATGAGGTAGAGAAAAAAAGAACAAAATAAATACATATAGACAATATGGAATCTTGAAGCTCAAAAACAATTTATCTTCTCTTCACTGCCTCACTTTTGGAATGCTCTACAGTTCCATTCTACAATAACCACTCCACCCATATCTTGAGCTAGACTGGATATCTAGTTCTCATAACCCAGATTATACCTACCAGTTCCCAAAATAAAAGACTGTTTCTCCAATCAAAATTCAAACAAATCATATTGCATTGATTAATTTGACTGAAATTATAAATATTTTGATATGGCTTTTTATAAAAGGCAGCTACATGAGATACCATGTTTTATGAAATTCTATTTCATGAAAATTCAGATTTTCACAGAAAACCCTGTGAATATCATTCCTTACAAAACTAGATATCCCTTTAATCTTCCTTAGTAATTTATGGAAAATTTTCCAGAAATGTGTTTACTGAGAATAGCGGAGAAAGCAAATAGTGAAAATCACTAATATCTCAAAAAGAAATACATAAAAAGGAATTCATTAAGAATAGGAAGTTCAGGGCGCCTGGGTGGTTCAGTCGGTTAAGCCTCTGACTTCAGCTTAGGTCATGATCTCATGGTGAGTTCAAGCCCCGTGTCAAGCTCTGTGCTAACAGCTGAGAGCCTGGAGCCCACTTCGGATTCTGTGTCTCCCTCTCTCTCTGCCCCTCCCCCGTTCATGCTGTTTCTCTTTCCTTCAAAAATAAATAAACATTAAAAAACGGTTTTAAAAGGAAGAGGAAGTTCAACAATTCATAATATTCAAAAGGAATTTTTAAAAGTAAAAATAAGTGGTTGTGCTCTAACAAATGAAATATACAAAGGAATCAGCAGTTTGAAATATTCCTATTAACATGTCATTCAATTTAAAACATATTTTGCTTTTTTAAATTTTTAAAAAATGTTTATTTTTGAGAAAGAGAAAGAGTGCGAACAGAGAAGGGGCAGAATCTGAAGCAGGCTCCAGGCTCCGAGCACTCAGCAGAGAGACAATGTGGGGTTTGAACCCATGAACCATGAGATCATGATCTGAGCTGAAGTCAGACGCCTAACCAACTGAGCCACCCAGGTGCCCTAAAAACATATTTTAAAGTGGGCTTCGGAACACCTGGGTAGCTCAGTTGGTTGATCGTCTGACTTCAACTCAGGTCATGATCTCACAGTTCACTACTTCAAGCCCTGCATAGGGCTCTGTGCCAACCAACAGCTCAGAACCTGGAGCCTGCTTCAGATTCTGTGTCTCCCCCTCCCCACCTGTCTATCAAAAATAAGTAAACATTTTAAAAATTTTTAAAAAGATAAAGTGGGTTTCAACTGTAACATGTCAGGAAGCATACTTGTTTTGCTTTCCAGGATATCTATTTAAATATGAACATTACACAGGTTTCTATAGACTCCCTGATCTTTTTTGAATAAAGAGGAAAATACAATGCAACTCATATTTTTAACATTATCAGCCATTTATTAATGTAGATTTCTCATATCAAAGGTTGTATATGCCTTTCCTTTTGACATATATTACCAATTCACTAAATATACTTAAAATGCTGTGTACTGATGGTCAGAAAACACCTATATAAGTCATAAATAATTCATTTGACAATCAAGTCAATACATGTAGAAATCCAAAACCTTAAAAAATAGTAAAACCAGAAATATCCTTGTAACTTAAAAACTGATATACAAGGTTGATATTCCTTTTTGTACTTACTACTAATACCATAAATAGGCCTATTCAAATAATAAATTTATCATGCCATTTACTTGCTGAAATAAATCTATATAGATGCTGTTATTGCTATATTACTTGTCATATCACATTTTAAATTCCATGAACTCAGGGATACTTTTTTTTTGCTTTTAAACCGCTTTATTAATTTAATATTGTGAAAAAGATAGTTTTTCCTAAAATTAAGTGAAATTGCCCTACTGGACAGAAAGTTTCATACTGAGACAAAACAATATTTAATTATAAATTGGTAAGTAGAAACATCAAAAGGTTTACAGAAAAATGAAATCACAAAACTACAAGCTTGTAGAGCAGAGGCCACATTATTAACCTCAGTGAAAACCTTAGGATTCAAGGTATAAGGCAAAAGTCATGATTATCAGGTTCAGGAGTTTGGAAGCACTTATGATGCCTCATTTGCTGCTCCTTAGTCTTTCTCTTGATTTCCATCATCTGCTGTATGAACTTTTCTACACCATCTCCCTCTTGATTGTGATCAATATGCCTGTTAGGTATGTTCCACTGAAAATTAGGGACAAGTCATCTCCTTGGCCCCAGGCTAACATTTCCTCCAGGCTTCTGGCTTTCACTCCCTCTCGAATTGAGTGATTCCTCTCCATTCTGCACAGGGCCCTGTTCTCTTTCATTTTCCTGCTGGGCATTTTCTATGTTGAGATTTTTCACCGCTTGTTTCTCTTTGGATGCCATTGCTCCTGGGTCTATCCTTGCAGTTTCCTCCTCATTCCAAGGCTCACTGCAAGTGTGCCGCCAAGCAGTTAGACCTGAACACCTGTTCCCCCTTCACTTCCTAATCTTTGGGGCCACCCCTGGCCCACAAACCTTCAGGGCCACTGGAAGCAGGTACCACACAAAGGGAGCAAGGGAGCGACCAACTGCTGGGTCTTGGGATCCTGTCTTTTAACAGCTATATGTTGCCAGACCCCAGCAAAATACAGGGAAAACTGTAGGGGCTCCATAAATACTTGTTGAATGAATAAATGACTCAAGAAAACTCAAGAAAAATTGATATTCCTATTTCAAGGAAGAGTTAAAAACTTACCTAAATGTTTGCATTACTCCATTAATGGGATATCTCCAGTACAGCCCTTTTATTTCTACTCTTTCCTAAATATGTAATCACTTAGTCCTACTTCCTACGTTGACTCTCTTCATACCCTCTCTTTCTCTTGATACTGGGGTTAAAATTGCCAAATAAGAAAATTTTCAAAGATTATACCCTCCCTCTGCTAAATCCTATTCCTTTAGTCAGGAATCTCTCCCTCATCCCATCATATTTATTTAGTACCAAAGACAGAAATCTTTACAGTAAATATCATTACAAAAATTCCTTAGTGTACAACATTAATGTCCTTTCCTTAATACAATTTCTCACTTGTTTATAGGGTTATAACTTTTAAAATCAATATTAATACTGCAAATAAAATAGTATCTATCAATTGCAATGGAGCAAGATAAATATATCTGCATTGTGAATGAATGAATGAATGAATGAATGAATAAGTAAATAGTGAATGAATAGTAATGAATTTAATCATTCTCAGCAAGCCTAAACTTTGAAATTCAGATTACTATATGTAGTCTCATCTGACACCAAAACAAGGAAAACACAAAAGAGACTATTCTGGGTAGAAAAACCTAAATAATGGAGTGCCATACCATGCTCATGCATTGGAAGACTCTACATAGAAAATACGTCAATTCTCCCAAATTGATCTGTAGGTTTGATTAATTCCAATTAAAATTCCAGCAAGGACTTATTGACACAAACTAATTATAAAATTTACATAAAATGGGCACTAGAATACCTAAAACTACCTTGAGAAAAAAGAATAAAGTGGGAAGAAGAATCTGTCTACTTAATATTAAGGCTTACCATATAGCTACAGTAATCAAGACAGTATGTTATTAATGAAAAAAGAGACACCCATATCAGTGGAACAGAGTAAAGAGCCCAGGAATAGATACACACAAACAAACCCAGGTGATTTTTTTTTCAAAACTATAAGAGCACTTCAATGGAGAAAAGAAGAAAAGACAGCCTTTTTCAACAAATAGTGCTGAAGAAATTAAACATGGATCACAGACTTAAATAATTAAAATGAAAGTATAAAACTATTAGAAAATCTTTAGTATCCAGGGATAGGTGAAGTGTTGTTAGATGACACCAAAAGCACAACTCATAAGAAGAAATTATTGAATCATTGGACTTCATCAAATGTTAAATCTTTTGCTCTGCAAAAGATCCTATTAAGAGGATGAAAAGACAAGCTACAGATTGGGAAAAAATACTTACAAACCACATATCCAACAAATAACTAAATCTAGAATATATAAAGAACTCAAAAACTCAATAGTAAAAACACAAAACAAACAGTCCAATTAGAAAATGGGCAAAAGACAATGAAGAGCCATTTCACTGAAGAGGATACAAAGACAGCAAACAAACACACCAAAAGATGTTCAACATCATTAGCCATTAGAGGACCACAAACTGAAACCACATTGCGCTATTACGACAAACCTATAAGAATAGCTAAAATGAAAAATAGAGTCAACGGTATATACTGGTGAGGGTGAGGAAAAAAACTGGATCACTCATTTAAGGTAAGAATGCTACTCTGTAAAACAGTTTGACAGTATCTTATAAAAGCAAACATGCAACTACCATATGACCCAGCAATTTTACCCCTGGTCATTTAGCCCAAGAAATGAAAATTTGTGTTTACACAAAAACCTGTGCAGTAATATTCATAGCAGCTTTATTTGTAATAGCCCAAAAGTGGAATCATCCCAGATTTCCTTCAATATGTGACTGGTTTAGTAAACTGTGGTACATACATAACATAGAATATTACTCAGTAATAAAAAGGAATGAACTATTGATAATCAGAAAAACTTAGATGTATCTCCAGGGAATTACACTGATCAAAATGCTAATCACATAAGGGGCGCCTGGGTGGCTCAGTCAGTTGAGTGTCCGACTTCAGCTCAGGTCATGATCCGTGGCTCGTGAGTTTGAGCTCCATGTTTGGCTCTATGCTGATAGCTCAGAGCCTGGAGCCTGCTTCAAATTCTGTGTCTCTGTCTCTCTGTGCCCCTCTCCTGCTCATGCTCTCTTTCTCTCAAAAATAAATAAACATCAAAAAATTATTTAATTAAAAAGGCTAATTACATAAAATTTCATACTGTATTATTCTATTTATGCAACATTTTTGAAGGACAAAATTTTAGAAATAAAGAACAGATTACGGGTTGCCATGAGTTAGGATGATGGGGGGGAAGGGAAAAAACGGGAGATGTGTATGGTTATAGAAGCACAATAAAATATCCTGTGGTGTTGAAACTGTTCAGTATTTTAACTTCGGTCATGGATACATAAATCTACATATGTGATAAAATTGTACAGAACTAAAACCCACACACAAAAATGAACACAAGTAAATATGGTGAAATCTGAATACACTGATAGATTGTGTTAACATTAATATCCTGGTTGTGATATTATACAATAGTTTTGCAAGGTGTCACCATTTGGAGGGAACAGGTAAAGTATACAAAAGAACTCTCTGTATTATTTCTTAGAACTGCATGTGAATCCATAATTATTTCAATAAAATTTTAAATTAAAAAAGATCATTTGAAAAGCTGTTCACTCTGTTATAGAACCTTCTAAATTACTTAATATTAGCAATGACCAGAACTTTAATTGCACATTTCAAATTGCCTACATAAATTGGGAACATAGTGACATGAAACAATTAATATACCTTACCACAGCACCCAATCTACCCACTATTGCCCAGTAAATGTTTGGAACTGCCTCTGGTTAAAAGTAAAGTAGGACTTTGATGGAAGAAAATGAAGAACAGTAAGGAAATATATGTACAATTAAAAAAAATCTACCTCTTCAATGCTATTATTAGAGGAGAATTTTGAGTAATTATTTTCAATACGAAGTCAATAATATCAGCAGAAAGCAAAGTCGAGCAGCATTAAAATAAGACATTATGCAAAAATGAAATAAAAACTAGGTGGAAAAGTGTTTTTAAAAATGCAACCTCAGAACCCCAAAGTAAATGTGCTTCAATTCAATTCAACAAACATTTTATGAGTATGGAGTCTATGCTAGTGCTAAAGGGGAATGCAAATTATATCCTCTAGAAGTTCACAATCTAGTGAGAAAGGCAGACACATAAATAACTAATGATGATACATGGCAGACATTGATAAGTGCTATAATGGAAGTGATATACAATGCCATAGACAAAGCTCTGAGAACAATTTGTTGTATGATGCAAAGGAGTCCAGAGCCATTTATGAATCAGCCAGCACATTTAAATATACACTGAACTTCTAACCTTCCTATAATGTGTCTTAGGCATTGAGAAAGAAAATTGCAAATGCATATTTTAAATGAGAACATATAATTTTAAATAATTCTGTGTAAATTCTAATACATGGGTAAGTTTCTTAGTAAAAAATAATTCTTTTTTCTTAAGATAGAAACATTTTAAGTATGAAATATACTAAAAACCAACACAATATTGGTTTAAATTTCTTATAAGTAATTTAAATCATTTAAAATTACTAGGGGATATTGGTTCAGTTGTTTATCAACTATGATACGTTAGCTGTATAAGGAGTTAACTGTAAAAAGCTAGTGAATTTTTAAAACACATAAAATGTTCTGACTTAGAGTTTAAGGTGCTCTTTGGAATTACCCTTGTTTTCTTGTGTAAAAAAAAAAAACATGTTCATTGGTATAAGTTAAGGAGAAAAGATATTATGCCATCAGTCCAGTAGCATCCCAACCATCATAAAAAGGGAATTATTTTTATAAATATCACAGGGTCTTAAATATATGAAAAGATGCTCAACCTTACTCAGAACATAAATGTAAATTAAAACCACAATGAGATATTTTTCACCTATCATATTAGCAAAGATATAATGTTTGATAGCACAATGTGTTGGTGAGGGTTGGGGAAACAAGCACTTTTATCTATTACTAGTATAAGTATAAATTGGTACAACCTCTATGGAGGATAATTTGGCAATATCCATCAAAATGACAAAGGCACATACCATCCAACCCAGCAATTCCATTTCTAGAAAATTATCCTACAGATAGTACACATCTGAAATGACCTATTACAAGGTTATTTGTTGCAGAAAGGTAATAGCAAAAGTCAGGAAACAAGCTACATATTTCTCAGCAGAGGATTGGTTAAATAAATTATGGCACATCCATACAATTGAATAATACTACGTAGCCAGAGCTCTTTATGTACTAACATGGAATGATTTTAAGCAAAGTACAGAAAATGTATAAAAATAGGAAACATAAGTAAGTATGTGCATGTTTGCAAGTGCCCGCAGTTATATATGCATGAAATAGCTCTAAAAGCAAAAACAAGAGAAGTTAGTTAACACAGGATGCCTCTAGGAAGAACTATGTGGCTGGGCACAAAAAATGAAAGACTTTTAATTGTATAGATTCTAATAACTATCAAAATTTGAGCCACCTGAGTGTATCACCTAATCAAAAATAAGTGTAAGTTGTGGGATGGTGGGGAGAAAAAGAAAAACAATCCAAAGCAGCACAGCACATCTTCCAGAGCAAATTATTACAACTAATTTCGGTTTAAAAAACACCTTGGTGCAGGGGAAGAACCAAGGGAAACAATTTATTTCAGTCACAGAGTCAGCAGTTAAACAGGCTGATGTTTGTTTCATGGCATTGTAATTTTTCAAGTTATTATATGTATTATAAGTCTTGCTAAGTTTTATAAATATTGTAGGGACAACCCCACTGAATTTTCCCAATTAGCTACAGGAGAGCTTTACCTTTAGCAGATCCTCGAGATCCAAAAGAAAATACTTGGTCAGAGAATCTACATTTTGGAATAAATCAATATTTTGCACATAGAGTGGAACTATGTTAACAACATTGTGAGCATCATTACTTTCAAATTAGTGTATATGGAATAAACAACTTTGATTTACTTATTTTTCCTTTGAAAACTATTAGTTAACTCTCTTTTTTCTCTCACTTTCACCATCCCTCCATCCCTTACTCTCTGCCTCTGTCTTACACACACACACACACACACACACACACACACACACACAGTTTTAGAACTCAATATAGATCATTATTTCGTCCTCAGCCCTATGTACAATTCTATTGCACTCATCATGCTATATTGTAATCTGCCTCTCAACAGAACTGTAGGTTTTTTGAGCGTGAGGAGATTATGTACTAGTCAACCTGGCGCATGTACCGGAATGCAAAATTTGATGACTGTCTCACAAACCTCCTCCTCCAAACACTTTCTAATGTAATGATCATTTACTTTATTCCGATAATTTATTTTTTACTTTTATTTTTTAAGTTTATTTTTGAGAGAAAGAGAGAGCAGGGGAGGGGCAGAGAGAGAGGGAGAAAGAGAGTCTCTCAAGCAGGCTCTGCACTGTCAGCACAGAGCCTGACCCAGGGTTTGAACTCACTAACCAAGAACTGCAAGATCATGACCTAAGCTGAAATCATGATCATTTTTTGGGGGGGGAGAGAGTAGGGGGCATGCGTGAGTGAGGGCAGATGGGCAGAGGAAGGGAGAGAAAGAGAGAGAGAGACAGAGAGAATCTTAAGTGAACTCCACATTCAGTGTGGAGCCAGCCAGATGCGGAGCTCCATCGCACAGCCCTGGGATCATGACCTGAGCCGAAATCAAGAGTCCAACACTCAGCCAACTAAGCCACCCACTTGACACTATTCTGATAAATTTAAATCAGAAAAAAATAACAATATCATATCCTTCCACATGTTTCTTGTTTTGTAAACTTTGAGAAATTCTATATTAATTTTAGACAGTATATCTGAACATTTGCATATAGGACTGTTTATATTTGGCATTTAGACCAAAGGACATTAAAATAAAAATATTTTTCGGGGCGCCTGGGTGGCTCAGTCAGCTGAGCGTCCGACTTCAGCTCAGGTCATGATCTCCTGGGTTCGAGCCCTGCGTGAGCTCTGTGCTGACAGTTCGGAGCCTGGAGCCCACTTCAGATTCTGTGTCTCCCTCTCTCTGCCCCTTCCCCACTCATGCTCTGTCTCTGTCTCTCAACAATGAATAAACATTAAGAAATTTTTTTTAATAAAAATATTTTTCAAGGTATCATTTGAAAGCATAAATAAAAAATTTTCTTATGCATAGTGTACTAGTTTGAATAGTCCTCCCAAAATTCATGCCCACCCAGCCCCTCAGAAGGTGACCTTATTTGGAAATAGGGTCTTTGCAGATGTAATCAAGTTAAAATGCAGTCAAATTGGATTAGGGTGGGTCCTAATCCAATGACTTGGTGTCTTTACAAGACGGGGGAGATTTGGATACAGAGACACACACAGAGGGAAAACATCATGTGATGATGAAGGTAGAGATTGGAATGATGTATGTATAAGCCAAGGACTGAAAGGAACCACCAAAAGCTAAGAAGAAGAAAGGAATGATCCTCTCCTAGAGCCCGCCGAATGAGAATGGCCCTTCTGACACTTGGTTTCAGACTTCTAGCTTTCAGAATTGTGTGAGGCAATATTTTTTTGTTATCTTAAACCACCCATTTTGTGGTACTTTGTTAGGGCAGCCCTTGGTATCCATGGAATATTATATGTTCATTGCCAAGTAAAATGAAATAGTTAACTAATGTTAACAGCATTATCTTGGTTCTAAAAACATCCTAGTATTTTCCAGCTTGATTGTAATGAGATAATCAACAAAAGGGTAAAAATTATCTTCCACATCTCCCAACGTGAGGCTCTGGGAGTCACTTTAATCACACAAATCCAAAATAAATCAAGTGCATTCTTAGATCCAGATTTTGTTCCAGCTGTCTATGAACCAAGAGGGGTGCCTTCACCGGACACTGACTCTGCCAGCACTCTGATCTTGGATTTTTCAGCCTCCAAAACTGAGAAATAAATTTCTCACCCCAACTATGATACTTTGTTATAGCAACCTGAATGGACTAAGACAGTAATTCATTCTGTAAGTACAATAAAGGAAAAATACTATATAATCATCTCTGTACATGCAGAATTATAGTAGCCATTTCTGATTAAAACTCTCACCAAACTAGGAATAAAAGGTAACTTCTTTAATCTGATAAAAGGCAGCCCATAAGGCACACAGCTAACACAGAGTTTCTCAACAGTAGAACTATTGACATTTTGGCCTGGATGATTCCTTGTCATGCAGACTAGATGGGTATAGGTACTGTGTTTTGAAGGATAGTGAGCAGCATCTCTGGCCTGTACCCACTAGACACCAACAACAGCTCCCAATCATGACAACCAAGAATGACTCTAGACATTTCCAACTGTTCTCTGAGGGCAAAGTTTATGAACCCATTGAGAACCATTGAACTAACATCACATTTAATGGTAACAGACTGAATGATATCCCCCTCGTAATTGGAACAAGGCAGAAATGACTAATCTCATCACTTTGCTCTCACTGCCTCTACTGAATATTGTACTGGTGGCCCTATCCAAGACAGCAAGGAAAGATACACAACTAATAGGCAGAGAGAATGAAAGGGGAAAAGTAAAACTTTTCAAAAATGGCATAATTGTACATATAGAAAATCCTGAAAGATCTACAAAAAGTTACTACTAAAAATAATAAAACTGGTACACTGAAATGTATAAGGCACTGCCAAGAAAAATTAAAGAATACCTAAAGAATAAATATAACATAGACATACAAAGGGAGATTTAATATCATTAATGTCAATTAGGCTATAGATACAAACACAATCCAAATAAACTTGCACTGCCTGATTTCAAGCCTTATCATAAAGCTAGAATAATCAAGACAGTGTGATATTAGTATAAGGATAGGCAAGCAGATCAACAAAACAGAGTATATGGTACAGAAACAGAGTCATACATAATATGGGCAATTGACTTGCAAAACAAGTGAAAAGTAACTAAATAGGAAAAGGATTGTCTTTCAAAAAATAGTGAAAGAACAACTGGATTTTCATATTAGAAATATTTTGGACATCAGTGAAATGGTTGAGTAGGAAACTCTGAGCACCTGTCCCTCCACAGAAACATCAAAAAATCAAGGAAGAACTGTCAAAATTAAAATTTTCAGAACTCTGGAAAATGATCCAAACTTTACAACAACCAAGAAAATGTTGAATCAAGAAAAATACAAATGAAAAGTGGTAGAAAAGGTCTGTGGTGTTTTTGTTTGTCCTTACCCAGCTGCCTCCCTGGCTCAGTGGCACCTTCCAAGAGGGCAGCCACCTTCACACTGTGGGACCCTTGTCCTTGGTACCAGAGGCAGCAGAGAAGATTTTGTTCACAAAGTATTGTTTGTCTGCACTAACCTGTCTGGGGGCCACCTGAAGGGCTGATGCAGGGCATTTGTCTTTGTTTCACCTAACTTAGAAAAGACTCAGGACAGCAGAGCAGTAGTCATTGTGAAAAACACTGTAAGGTGAATGGACAATTCACAGTTGCCTGGGGCAAAAGACTGAAGGTAAGGCATATGGATAAACTCCCAAAAGCCTGTGAGGAAAGCAGTGGAGTTTTTTGGGGAAAAAAAAGGCATTGAAAAATGTCCATGTTTACTGAGGAATTTAAAAAGCCAGGTGTATGTCCAGGGGAGGACCCATGCTCAGCAAAGACCTGAGAAAAACTTATGTTTTCACAATGGCTGATCTCCAAGCACAGTATAAGCAGGAAGTGAAAGCTAAGGCAGAGTTGCAAATGTCCTGGCTAAGTGTTGAAGGACTGCTACAACAAAGAGCCAATGCACAAAGACGGGAGATTTTTCTTCTTCCTCCTCTTTTTTTTCTCTTTTGTTCTCCTTTTCTCTCTCTTTCTTTTATTGGTTCCTGGCATTCAAAGAAATATCCTTCAAAACACTATCTCATGGGTGCCTGCGTGGCTCAGCCAGTTAAGCATCTGACTTCAGCTCAGGTCATAATCTTGCAGTTCGTGAGTTCGAGCCTTGTGTCAGGCTCTGTGCTGTCGAGCCTTGTGTCAGGCTCTGTGCTGACAGCTCAGAGCCTGGAGCTTGCTGTGGATTCTGTGTCTCCCTCTCTCTCTGCCCCTCCCGCACTTGCAGTCTGTCTCTCTCTCTCTCAAAAATAAACATTAAATTTTTTTTTAAAAAGCTATCTGAGCAATAGTTAAAGCAACACAGATTTCAGTACCACACATGACAAGGTATATGGTCTCTACGTAAATAAGTTGCAAATGTCACTAAACAAATAGATAGCTACTTCCCTCAACAATAAAAAAGAGGAAACTCTAGTAAAGGGAAAAATCTGATTTCCAGTTACCACATTTAAAATAATCAAATTCTGTTTTCAACTAAATATTACAAAGTAAAAGGTAAGTGTAGCATGTTTAAGAAAAAATAATTGACAGAAGTTATCACTGAGGAAGTCCAAATGCTGGCCTTATTAGACAAGGACTTTATCTTTTTAATTTATTTTCTCATTAAACTTTAGTTTTCATGGGTCTCAAAATTCTGTGACAGATTTTTGGTCAAGTTATTTCCATTAAAAATTACTAATTTTCAAAACTAATAACTTAAAACTGTCACACACACACACACACACACACACAACAAATGGCCCACAGAACATTCTTCTTTCCTTCTGAAGGTTTTACAATGCATTATTATCATTAACTAGTCTTTTACTATTAAACTTACATGGCCAATTGACAGAAACAGTTCTGAAACCATTCTTCCACCACTGTTTAAAGACTGGGGTGGCAGGTATCAGGGTTAATATTAATTTTGCCTTCTGAGTTTTCTGGGCAGACTTGGTGACCTTGCCAGCACCAGCTGTCTTCTTGTCCACTACTTTAATGACACTCACAGCAACCACCTGTCACAACCACCTGTCACATGTCATGAACAGTAAAACACCCCAGAGGAGGATAGTCACAGAACCTCTCAACACACACAGGCTTGCCAAGAACCATTTATTAACAATGACAGCATCACCAGATTTCAAGAACTTGGAACCATCTTCCAGCTTCTTTCCCGAATGATGATCAATCTTCTCCTTTGGCTCAGAAAACATGCAATGTGAGATTGGGACTATCTAGCACAGGTGCATATCCAGCACTGATTTGGCCTGGATGGTTCAGGATAATCACCTGAGCCATGAAGCCAGCTGCTTCCATTGGTGGGTCATTTTTGCTGTCACCAGTCACATCACCACAATGGACATTTTTTACAGATATGTTCTTGACATTGAAACCCACAGTGTCCCCAGGAAGAGCCTCACTCAAAGCTTCATGGTGCACTTCAACAGACTTGACTGGAGCAAAGGTGAGCATTACCAGGTTTAAGAACACCAGTCTCTATCTGGCTCACAGGGAAAGTACCAATACCACCAAATTTGTAGATATCCTGGAGGTGCAGAATCAAGGGCTTGTCAGTTGGATGAGATGGTGGCATAATGCAATCCAGAGCTTCAAGCAGTGTGATTCCACTGGCATTACCAACTTTATGGGTGACTTTCTATCTCTTGAACCAAGGCATGTTAGCACTTGGCTACAGCCTGTTGTCACCATTCCAATCAGAAAGTGGCACAAATGCCACTGTGTCAGGATTGTAGCCAATTTTCTTAATGTAAGTGCTGACTTCCTTAATGATTTCTTCGTATCTCTTCTGGCTGTATAGTGACTCAGTGGAATCCATTTTGGTGTGTAAACACCAACATTTAGTTGTTTTACACCCAGTGTGTAAACCAGAAGGGCATGCTCATAGGTCTGCCCATTCTTGGAGATACCTGCTTCAAATTCACCAACACCAGCACTAACAATCAGGACAGCACAGTCAGCCTGAGATATGCCTGTAATCATGTTTCTGATAAAGTCTCTGTGTCCTGGGGCATCAATGATGGTCACATAATACTTGCTGGTCTCAAACTTACACAGGGAGATATCAATGGTGATATCACATTTACTTTCAGCTTTCAGTTTATCCAAGACCCAGGCATACTTAAAGAAGTCTTTTCCCATCTCAGCAGCCTCCTTCTCACATTTTTTGATAGTTCTTTTGTTGATCCCACCACATTTACAGATCAGATGACCAGTAGTATTACATTTGCCCAAATCTATGTGTCCAATGACAACGATGTTGATATAAGTCTTTTCCTTTCCCATTTAGGTTTAGTTTTAGTGGTGGTTTTCATGACACCTGTGTTTTGGCAAAAAACCCATTGCAAAAAAGCTAGACAAAGACGTTAAAACAACTGTCTTAAACATACTCAAAGAGCTAGAGAAAACCACGGACCAAGAACTAACGGAAACCAGAAAAACAATACATGAACAAAAGGAAAATACCAACAAAAACATAGAAAGTACAAAAAGGAACCAAATAGAAATTCTAGAGCTAAAAAGCACAGTATTTGAAATGGAAACTTCAACAGAGGTGTTTAACATCAGCTATCACAGGCAGAAGGGAAAAAAATCAATAAACTTGAAGATACAACAACTGAAATTATCCAGTCTGAGTGGAAGAAAAGAATGAAGACAAATGAGTGGAGCCAGGAAACCCATGGGACACCAAGCTGAACAACGTATGCATTTTAGAAGCACCAAAAGAAAACGGAAAATAATATTTAAATATTCTTTTAAGAGTATTTTAAGAAATAGCAGATGAAACCTTCCCAAGTTTAATTATACATGAATCTACACATTCAAGAAGTTCAATGAACTCCAGGTACAATAACCTCAAAGAGATCCAAGAAATATTCTAATCAAACTGTCAAAGACAGGGGCACCTGGGTGACTGAGTCAATTGGGAGTCTGACTTCATGATCTCACAGTTTGTGAGTTTGAGCCCCACATCAGGCTCTCTATTGTCAGGGCAGACCCCACTTTCGATCCTGTGTCCCCCTTTCTCTGCCCCTCCTCTGCTCATTCTCTCTCTCTCTCTCTCTCTCTCTCTCAGAAATAAATAAAACATTAAAAAAACAGTGCCAAAGACAAAGACAAAGAGAGAATCTGTAAAGCTGCAAGAGAGAAGCAACTCAACACAAAGAGATTTTCAATAAATTAGCAGCTGATTTCTCATCAGAAACCATGGAAGCCAGAAGGCAGTGGAATGACATATTTAAAGTACTGACAGTAAAAGAATGCTGAAAATCAAGAATTCCCTATCTAGCAAAAACCATCCTCCAAAAATGGGAGGTATAATTAAGACATGTTTAGATAAACAAAACCCAAGAGCGTTCATTGCCAGTAGACCTGCCTTATAAGAAATGCTAAAGGAATTGTTTCAGGCTGAAATGAAAAGACACAAGATAATAACTCACAGCCTTATGAAGAAATAAAGATCTCTAGTAAAGGTAACTATATAGTTAAATATAAAAGCCAGTATATTATAGTTTCAATTTGTAACTCTTTTTATTTTCTATATAATTTAAAAACCAAACACACAAAGAGATAGTTATATTTTACAAGGCACACAATATATGAAGCTGTAACTTATGAGAACAACAATATGATATGAATTCAAATCAGACTGTTATAAATTCAGGTCATTAATTTTAATCCCTATGGTAACTACTAAGAAAAATGTAGTACTACTAAGTAAAAGAAACACATAAAAGGGAATGAAAAGAGAATGAAAATGGTACCATACAAATAATAAATTATACACAAAAGAAGAAACGAATAGAGAAAATGACAGGCAAAAAAGTTATAAGACATACAGAAAATAGCAAAATAGAAATGGTAAATCCTTTTTATAAGTAATCATTTAATATGTAAATGCATTAAATTCTCCTATCAAAAGACAGAGACTGGCAGAATGGATTGAAATTTAAAGAAAGAAAAAAGATATTCCATGCAAATAATGACCAAGAGAGCTAGAGTAGCTGGCTATAATATGAAACTATATTTTAAGCCAAAACCTGTTACAAGAAACAAAGAAGGAAGTTACATATGTTTTTAAAAAGTAAATGCATCCGTAATTTATAATAATTATAAGAATGCACACCAAACAGTAGAGCCCCAGTATATGAAGCAGATATTGATAAACACTTAAGACAGAATTAGACAGTTTTATAATAATTGAAGTTGGAGACTTCAATAATCAAGTTTCAAAAATGGATAAAAACATCTAGACAGAAGAATAATAATAAAATAGATGTCTTGCACAACACCTTAAACCCCGTCCTAAAACACAAATATAGGACACTTCACTCTACAGCAGAATATATAGTCTTCTCAAATGTGCATGGAATATTCTTCAAGACAGAACCTATACAGGCCACAAAACCAGCCTCAATAAATATAAAAACATTGAAGTCCTATAAAGTATATTCTCCAACCACAAAGGAATGAATTTAGAAATCAATAAAAGGAGAAAAACTGGGAAAATCACAAATATGTGAAAATTAATACACTCTTAAAGAACCAAAGGTCAAAGAAAAAAATCACAAAGAAAATTAGAAAACACTTTGAGAAGAATGAAGATGAAAACACAACATACCACAACTTATGGGATGCGGTAAAGGGAGTAGTGCCAGGGAAATTTATAGCAGTAAATGCTTACATTAAAAAAGAGGAAAGATTTCAAATCAGTAACCTACTTTTGTACCTCAGAAAAACTAGAAATATAAAAGCTAACTAAATGCAAAGCTAGCATAAAGAAGTAAATTATAAAAATTAGAGTGGAGATAAGTTATATAGAGAATAGAAAAACAATAGAGAAAAGTCAATTAAATCAAAAATTGGTTCTTTGGAAAAGATCAGCAAAATCAACCAACCTTTACCTAGACTGAGAAACAGAGAAGATGTAAATAACTGAAAATAAATAATGAAAGATTATGGAACATTACTACTAACTTTACAGAAATAAAAAGGATTATAAGAGAATACTATAAATACCAAAAAAATTAGACAACTTAGATGACATGACCAAATTCTCACAAACATGCAAATTATTAAAACTAAATCAAGAAGAAAATAGAGATGGAGCTAGAATGTATTATGCTAAGTAAAATAAATTAGTCAAAGAAAGACAAATATCATGATTTCACTTACATGTGGAATTCAGAAACAAAACAAAAGAGCATAGAGAAAAAGAGAAGCAAACCAAGAAACAGACTCTTAACTATAGAGAATAAACTTCTGGTTATCAGAGGGGAGGCAGGGGGAAGGATGGGTGAAATAGGTGATGAGGATTAAGGAGGACACTTGTTGTGATGAGTTTTGGGTATTGTATGGAAGTGTTGAACCACTCTATTGTATAGCCAAAACTAATATTAAACTGTATGTTAACTAACTGGAATGTAAATAAAAACTTTAAAAAGCAGATGAATGGATAAAAAAGAAGTGGCATATAGAGAGAAGTAAATATTAGTCATAAAAAAATAATAAGATCTTGCCATTTGTGCCAACATGTATGGACCTAGAGGATATTATGCTAAGTCAGAGACAGACAAATACCATATGATATCACATACATGTGGAATCTAAGAAAAAAAAACAAGTGATCAAATAAAGCAGAAAAAGACACTTAAATACAGAGAACAACTGGCAGTTGCCAAAGGGATGTGGGTGTGGGGACAGGCAAAATAGATAAAGGGGATATAGATGCACAAACTCACAATTATAACATACATAAGTCTCAGAAATGAAAATAAGCATAAAGAATATAGTCAATAATATTGTAACAATGTATGGTGACAGTGACTACACTTATAGCGGTAAGCATTGAGTAATGTATAGAATTGTCAAATCACTATGTTGTACACCTGAAACAAAGGTAACATCATGTGTGAATTATATTTCAATAATTAAAATAAGGAAAATGAAATAGAGAATCTGAGAAAAAAGAAACATAGAATCTGAGAAAGCTTATAACAAGTAAAGTCATTGAATCAGTAATGAAAAACCTCACAACAAAGTATAGTCCACAGATAGCTTCACTCATGAATTCTACCAAATATTTAAAAAAAATTTAACATCAGTTCTTCTCAAACTCTTCCAAAAATAAAAGAGGAGGTAATACAACCTAACTCATTCTGTTAAGCCAATATTATCCTGATACCAAAACCAGACAAAGATACTAAAGAAAATTAGAGACCAATACCCTCTATAAAACAGATTTTAAAAATCTCAACAAAATACTAGCAAACTATATCCAATAATATACCAAAAGGATTATATACCATGACCTAGTGAAATTTATCCCATGATTGCAAGGGTGGTTCAATATAAGAAAATTATTGATATAGTAGGACACATTAATAGAACAAGGAGAAAAAAAATCATGTGATCATCTTAATTGATACAGAAAACACATATGACAAAATCCAACACCCTTTTATGATAAATGTACTCAGAAATTAGAAATAGATAGAAACTTTCCTTTTTAAAAAATTTAATTATTTATTTTTGAGAGAGAGAGAGAGAGAGAGAGAGAGAGAGAGAGAATCCCAAGCAGGCTTTCTGTGCCATCAGCATGGAGTCCAACACGGGGCTCAAACCCAAGAACCATGAGACCATGACCTGAGCTGAAATAGTCAGACACTCAACCAGGTGCCCGTAGATGGGAACCTTCTTAACATGACAAAAATTATTTATGGAAAACTCACAGCTAACTCAATACTCAACTGCAAAAGATTGAAAGCTTTTCCTCCAAGATCAGGAGTAAGACAAGAATGCTTGCTTTTATCAATTCTACTCAACATGGTACTAGAAGCCTTTGCCAAAGTAATTATGTAAGGAAAAGAAATAAAAGACATCTAAATTTGAAAGGAAGAAGTAAAACTGTATCTATTTAGAAGACATTATCCTCTATACATAGAAAGTCCTAAAGAATCCACAAATAAAATATTAAAGCCAATAAATGACTTCAACAAAGTCTTAGGGCACAAGATGAATACAAAAATCAATTTTGTCTGTATACAATCATAATGAGCAATCTATAAAGGAAATTAACTAAATAATTCAATTTACAATACCATCCAAAAGAATAAAATATCTAGGAATAAATTTAACCAAGTAAATGAAAGACATGTACATAGAAAACTAGAAAACATTGATGAAAGAAATTTAAAAAGACCTGAATAGGGGTGCCTAGCTGGCTCAGTTGGTAGAGCATACAACTCTTGATCTCAGGGTCATGAGTTCAAGTCCCACTTTTGGGGTAAAGCTTATTTTTTTTTCAAAAAAAAGTGGGGAGTGAAGATGTAAATAAGTAGAAAGACATCTTGTGTTCCTGAATTGGAAGACTCAGCAATATCAAGATGGCAATACCACCCAAAACAATCAACAGATTCAGTGAAATCTTTATCAAAATTCCAACAGCCTTTTGAGCAAAAATGGAAAAGCTGATCCTCAAATTCATGTGGAATTACAAGGGTCCCCAAATACCCAAAATAATGTAAAAAAGTAAAAGAAAGTTATAGGACCCACACATCCCAATTTCAAAACTTACTATAAAGCTAATGTTGGTACTGGCATAAGGATGAACAAATAGCCTGTGGAATAGAATTGAAAGTCCAGAAATAAACCCATACATCTATGGTGAATTGATTTTTGACAAGGGTGCCTAGACCATCCAATGTGGAAAGAATAGTTTCTTCAACAAATAGTGCTGGGATAACTGTATATCCACATGCAAAAGATTGCTACCTCATGTCATTTACAAAAACTAATTCAAAATGTATCAAAGAACTAAATATAAAATCTAAAACCATTAAAATCTTAAAAGAAGCCATAAGAGTAAATCTTCATGATGTTGGATTTGGCAATGGAATATTAGATATGACACCAAAAGTATGAGCAACAACAAAAAAATAAATTGGACACCATGAAAACTAAAAACTTTTGTGCGTAACAGGATATTACTAAGAATGTGAAAAATGACCTACCAAATGGGAGAAAATATTTGCAAATCGTGTATCAGTTTAGTGCCCAGAATATATACAGAAGTCTTATAACTCAACAACAAAAGGACAAACAGTCCAATTAAAAAATAGGCAAAGGCCTTGAATAGACATTTTTCCAAAGAATGGATACACAAATAGTGAACATACACATGAAAAGATGCTCAAAATCATTATTCATTTAGAAAATGCAAATCAAAACCACGATGAAGAATTATTTCATTAACAAACTAAGATGACCATAATAATAATAGTAATAACAATAAAAAAAATAAAAACTATTTGAAGGAGGTGGAGAAATTGTGCTCGTGCACTGCTGGTAGGAATATAAAATGGTTCAGCCCTGTGGAAAACAGTTTGGTGGCCCCTCAAAAAGACAGAATTACCATATGGACTAGTAATTTTATTCTTAGGTATATACCCCAAAGTACCGAAATCAGGTGCTCAAACAAATGTGTGTGTTTATGTATATATATATATACACACATATATATATGTGTGTGTATATATGTATATATATACACATATACACACACATATATGTGTTCATAGCAGTGTTATTCACACTTGCTTAAAGGTAAGCAATCCAAATGTCCATCAATGGATGTATAGATAAACAAAATGTAATATATTCATATAATGCAATATTACCCAACCATAAGAATGAATGAAGTACTGTTAAATGATATGATGAGGATCAACCTCAAAAATATTCTAAGTGAAAGAGGCCAGACACAAATGGTCACATAATGTATGAAATATCCAGAAGAGGTTAAATCCACAGAGACAAAATGCAAATTGGTGGTTTTTAAGGGCTGAGGGGAGGATGGAAATAGAGAGAAACTGCTTAAGTATGAGGTTTTATTTTGGAACAATAAAAATGTTGGAACTAAACAGAGGTGGTGGCTGCACAACATGGTGAATGCACTAAATGTCACTGAATTATTCATTTCAAATGATTAATTTTATGTTATGTGAATATGCACCTCAATAGATTTTTTAAAGAATTGAACTAGGATCCTTACATACTGTACACAAAATAACTCTAAATGGTTCAAAAGCTCTAAGTATCAGATAAATAGAAGAAAAATAGGCAAAATTAAAAACTTTAATGTAGTTAAAGGCTTCTTGCACATGACACAAAAAGCAATAATGATAAAAGAAAATAATTGATAAACTAAACTTATTTGTTAAGGGAAAGAAAATACAACCCACAGAATGGAAAAAATACTGTGTGTGAGAGTGTACATATGACAAAGAATTCGTACTCAGAATATAAAAATTTTCAATTTAAGAAGATAAGCAATAAAACTTTTAAAAAATGGGCAAAGATTATAGAATACAGATCACAAAAAATATTTGAAATAAGTAAGTCAGATAAAGATAAATATCATATGACTTGGGGCGCCTGGGTGGCGCAGTCGGTTAAGCGTCCGACTTCAGCCAGGTCACGATCTTGCGGTCCGTGAGTTCGAGCCCCGCGTCGGGCTCTGGGCTGATGGCTCAGAGCCTGGAGCCTGTTTCCAATTCTGTGTCTCCCTCTCTCTCTGCCCCTCCCCCGTTCATGCTCTGTCTCTCTCTGTCCCAAAAATAAATAAACGTTGAAAAAAAAAATCATATGACTTAACTCATGTGGAATTTAAAAAACAAAACAGATGAACATAGGCAAAGGGATGGAAAAATAATATAAAAACAGAGAGGGAGGCAAACTATAAGAGACTCTTAAATACAGAGAACAAACTGAGGGTTGCTAGAGGGGAGGTGGAGAGACAGGCTGGATGGGTGATGGGCATTAAGGAGGGCAGTTGGGATGAGCACTGGGTGTTATATGTAAGTGATTAATCACTGGGTTCTGTTCCTGAAACCATTATTACACTATATGTTAAGTAACTTGGATTTTTTTCTTTTTCTTATTAAATATAATTTATTGTCAAATTGGTTTCCATAAAACATCCAGTGCTCATCCCAACAAGTGCCCTCCTAACTAACTTGGATTTAAATACAATTAATAAAAAAAGATATCTGAATAGTCAATAACTATATGAACCCATGTTCAGCATTAGGAAAATCCAAATAAAACAAGATACCCTCTCATATCCACTAGGATGTCTATAATTAAAAAGATCCTATACACTGCTGGTAGAAATGTAAAATAGTATCATCCGTTTGACAAATATTTCCACAGTTTCTTGTTAAATACTTTATATAGTCCATTTATTTGTATCTACCCAAAAGAAATGAAAATTATGTGTACAAAATGACTTGTACACAAACGTTCATCGTGAAAGATAGATCAGTGGCTCCAAGGGAACAGAGACAGAGCAGGATTTCACTGGAAAAAGATATATGTGAATATTGGGGGGTAATGAAACTATTCAATATCTTAATTATTGCGGGTGTATACATTTGTCAAATTTAGTAACTGTACACTTAAAATGGATGTAGTTTATTATATGTAAACTATACTTCAAAGAAAGTTGGTTTAAAAAAATAGAAGAGAGGGAAGCCTAAATTGGGACTTGGATATCTTCAGTAAGATTTCCACAGGCAACTCCCAAGAGGGACGCTTCATTGAGGTCCCTGTTTGAGCCAAGGAATGCGGAGGCCAAACATTGTTGGAATAGCTAAGTTATTCACTTGTTCCCTTAAATTTACTAAATGGTATGCTGTATTTCCTGAAATATTCAAAGTATTTATTTAAATTTCCTTTGAGTGGAAAAGAACCCCCTAAATTAGTTTAGGAATAATAAACTTGCATATATGTGACATATATGTGTAACAATATATGTACCTATACTGTATCTAAATATTTAATTTCAACTCAATAAATAATTGAATAATCAAAAACCTTAGGAAGCTTCCTAGGAAATCAAAGTGCTCAAAGTAGTCTTAACAGTTTCTTCCTATGGCTACAGATAAACCTGTTTTCTTGTTTACAAATTAGTTTTAATTTTCTCTTTACAACTACTTCCACCTCTCCCCCCCCATTTTCCTGTCTCTCTTTTGGTCCATTTAATTTCTAGTCAGATAACACTACTTAAGGAATTGTATCTGTTTTTTTTAATGTATCAAATATTGGTATATGCATATTTAACTGGCATATACCAGTGAATACGGTATTAATACCTTTAGAAATACCAATACCTTTAGAAATAAACCAGAAAAGTTCTTTTAAGTCATCTTTCCACTGATGGTAAAGACTAAAGCTGAAGAAAGATACTCAAAAAAGGAAAAAACAAATTAGTATGCCCAAGGAAAGGCAACTAGATTTCACTGAATTATACTAAACGAGACTACAGATCCTGTGGAAAATCACAGTCATTATTTATTTAACACATACTATGTAATACACATTAAGATACTTCAGGCTAGTATTATTGACCTAATGAGTACGTGGAAAAGTCATGACTTAAATTAAGCTTGACATCAACATCCATGCTCTAAAATAAACCATTACTCAATTCTACTATAGAAACTTTAAAACCAACTATTTATTTATTTATTTTTATTTTTTTTTAATCTATTTTTAATTTAAACCCAAGTTACTTAATATATAGTGTAATAATAATTTCAGGAATAGAATTTAGTGATTCATCAGTTACATACAACATCCAGTGCTCACAAGTGCCTCCCTTAATGCCCATCACCCCTTTTAGCTCTTTCCCCCACCCAACACCCCACCCGCAGCCCTCAGTTTATTTTCTGTATTTAAGAGCCTCTTATGGTTTGTCTCCCTCTCTGTTTCTATATTATTTTTACTTCCCTTCCCCTATGTCCATCTGTTTTGTATCTTAAATTCCACATATGAGTGAAATCACATGATATTTGTCTTTCTATTGCAGGGACTTCATACTGCCATAAAAAGAGAAGAATTTTTCCTACCTAGTGCACACACCAAAACGCTAAAATAGTCCATCATTCTAATCCTAGGCCCTTTGGTGTCCAGGATACACTATTTCAGCATTCTCTCTACCTCGGTTCTGAAGTATAACCTAACTTCCAAATCCTACTCTTCCAAAAATTTGCCAAATTCCAATAATTTGTCATTCCTGACAAAGGAATAGCTAAGAAATGTGCAGAATCTTCCAAGAGGATGGATATAACAGCCTAATAGCATGCCACTCTCACTTTACCTAGCTGCATTCACCTATACCATCTTCTAGACAAAATCAGAAAGTCTGCATCCTTTCAGGAATACAAACCCTAAAAGTGTTGTCTCCCTTCCACAACACCCTTTGCTCCAGCTGGGTGACAGGGCTGAATCTCAATCACTGAGTTTGACACAATTTTCTTTGTCAGGAAAATTATAACTTGGGGCTGGGTACTGGGGAAGAAACAGGAAATATGATTCAAAATTTTCAATCAATATTGGAAAAAAAGGCATAAACTAATTAAAATTTATTTAATTAAGGCTTTGGAATAAATTATAGAAATTACAAGTAATTAAAAACTAAGATACCTTTTCGAAGTATTTATTAAAGAGTGATGACATATCTTACAAATCCTGAATATTTCTAATTCAACTAGAAAACACACATTAATTTATTTTTGAGAGACAGAGAGAGCACAACCAGGGCAGGGGCAGAGAGAAGGGGACAGAGGATCCAAAGCAGGCTCTGTGCTGACAGCAGCAAGCCCGATGTGGGGCTTAAACTCTTGAACTTCAAGATCATGACCTGAGCTGAAGTTGGACGCTCAATGGACTGAGCCACCCAGGTGCCCCAGAAAACACTCAAATAAAACATAAAGGTTTGAAATTACTTTTTTAACCAGGAAGGAATTTGTATTTTATAGCAACTTTTATGTCAATTTATCTAAAGATTTTAGATACATTCACAAGACCCTAAAATAATAGGTTTCATACATACATTACATATTTTCCTCCAAATATAAGTGAAAAAGTTGGATCCAGCATTCAAAATCACTTTTTTAGTGTTGGCAAAGTAAAAGTGGAAAGGTGTGTGTTACTCAGTGGGGGGCAGGGGGGAACATAAGGAGAATATGTGTTATGTTTTATATGAAAGAGTACAAATTAAAAATGACTCCTCTTCATTGTGTTCAATGACAAAATTATTACTGGCATTAGGTTATTCTGGCAGCCTCTGGAATTTTTTTTAAGCCTTTTTAACCTTTATTGATTTTTGAGAGACAGAGAGAGACAGACCATGAGTGGGAAAGGAGCAGAGAGAGAGGGAGACACAGAATCCGAAATAGGCTCCAGGCTCTGAGCTGTCAGCACAGAGCCCAATGCAGAGCTCGAACCCATGAACTGTAAGATCATGACCTGAGCTAAAGTCGGATGTTCAACCAACTGAGCCACCCAGGCGCCCCGCCTCTGGAATTTTTTAAATTTTTTTAAATGTTTATTTATTTTTTAGAGAGAGAGAGAGACAGAGTGTACATGGGGAGAGGGGCAGAGAGAGAGGGAACCACAGAATCCTAAGCAGGCTCCAGGCTCTGGGCTGTCAGCACAGAGCCCGAGGTGGGGCTCGAACTCATGAACTCTGAGATCATGACCTGAGTGAAGTTGGACACTTAACCAACTAAGCCATCCAGGCACCCCCTGGAATTTTTTACTTAAAACAAAACATAACAAAACAAACAACAACAACAAACATTGAAGTTCTATTTTACTACACTTGATCTTAGCCAAAAGGCTGAAAAGCAATGAAGTTCTATTTTAGAAAAGCAGATAGGAGAAAACTCAAAAGTTGACCTGTTTATTAAAAAAATAAAATCTTGTTTTAGTTATTTCATTACTTCATCTAGCATTCTTGTCCTTAAATAATGATGGCATAAAATAGTTAACTGTAAAATATGTTGTTAATCTGTTTAAATCCAAAAAATGTTGAAATCTACAGCCATAAACTAATATTCAATATTTTTAAATATTTTTTATTGCAAAAGTAATAAGCATTTACTATAGATAACTGAGGAAATACAGATAAGAAAAAAACCCTATAATTTCGCTATCATCCTCTAAGTCTTTTTTTCCACTTAATTTTGAATAAACATTTATCAAGGAGATGAAACTTTAAGCCCTAAACTATTCTACCCAAGTGAACCAAGTTAATGTTCCTATAAATACATATTTCCATTAACTGTGATTTAAAGAGTATCTATGTTTATATGCTTGCTTTCTATATCAATTTACAATTCTATTAGTGTTTAAACCCAATAAAAAATCTTTACAGAATTTTTAAGTACCATGAGGTAAAAATACAGATGAAAAAGTAAACATGTAAACAAAACTAAGAAAAAGATTATAATCTGAAATAACTTAATCCCTTTGGCCTCTTGAATATTTTTCGTTTTTCAGATTAAATCAGGACTTGATTTTAAAAGGAAGCCTGGGCATGCTAAGTGAATTAAGTGAAAGACAAATACCATATGATTTCAGTTATAAGTATTATCTATAAAACAAAACAAATTAATAAACAAAAAGCAGAACCAGACTATAAATACAGATCAAACTGATGGTTGCTAAAGGAGAAGGGGAGGTGGGCAAAATGGGTGAAAGCGACTGGAGAGGTACAGGCTTCCAGTTATGGAATTAATGGGTCACAGGAATAAAAGGTACAGCATAGGGAATATAGTAAATAGTGTGGTGATGTCGTTGCATGGTAACTGATGGTGGCTACACTCCTGGTGAGCAAAACATAACCATAAGAGTTGTTGAACCACTACGTTGTATACCTGAAACTAACATAACATCACGTGTCAACTATACTCAAATAAAAACAAAGCCTGGGTAAATAATGTTCACAATGCCTCTTGGAAATCAGAAAGACTTGATTTTGAACTCATCCTTGTTTTTTACCATATTGACAAATTCAAGTTATAATGATTTTAACCATCTGAAGAAAAAAAATATTTCCCTTTCCCTATATGTGTATCATGGTTTGGATTAAAAAAAATGAGACTATAGGTGTGAAAATCTATTAGGAAACAGATACGTTTATAAGCTCATGTTTTTAATATAAGGGTTGTCAATCTGCAAATTCAAATGTGTCGGTCACATTAGTCAGGAAAACAAATTCAAGCCCCTGAAGATGAACCCCTTTTTCAGCCTCTAAAAAAGGTGACCTTTTCAGTTTAGTTTCATTTGTTATTTTACAACATTAGTCTGTTTTTTTTTCCATTATACAGTATACACAAATGAAGGCATGAAGGCAGTGATAAGGTCTAATAAACTTGTGACATAACAAAAAGAAGTCTTTACTGCGACTGTGGAGAAAAATGAAATGCCCAAATAGGCTGTAAAAGATAAGTGAGCAAACAGAATCGAGAGAGGTGATGGCAAAAAATGAATTTACCCACTATTAACCAAATTACTATGAACTGAGTATACTCATTCTGAAGGAAAATCATCTTTAAAAATTAAAAACCCAGGAACTCAACTGACCATAAGAACTAGAAAAAAAGCGGAGTGCCTGGGTGGCTCAGTCGGTTAGGTGGCCGACTTTGGCTCAGGTCATGATCTTGCGGTTCGTGAGTTTGATCCCCGTGTCGGGCTCTGTGCTGACCACTCAGAGCCTGGAGCCTGTTTCGGATTCTGTGTCTCCCTCTCTCTCTGACCCTCCCCTGTTCATGCTCTGTCTCTCTCTGTCTCAAAAATAAATAAACGTTAAAAAATTTTAAAAAAAAACTAGAAAGAAAGCTCTTATTTTCTTTCTTCCAAAATGTATCCAGTATTTCCAGGGAGTAAGAGGAATGGGAGATGAGGAAATCCATAACCTATGGAGATAAATTCTGCCAGACAGTGGAAACTTTCAACATACTCACATCTAAAGAAAATGTATAGTTTATTTTACAAATCACAATGTAATAAGAACTGACTCCTTCATTTTGAAACAAAACAATGAAAATTAACATGACCTTAAAGCTAGGGCAAATTGGCTCATTAAAAGCCAGCTAGGAAAACTACTAGGGAAGGGATACTGAAGCTTAATAAATGCTTCACATTTCAAAAGGCTTCCTGAAACTAAATTAACTCAAAATGGGTAAGGCCATTTCCTACAGGGTCATTGTTCAAGCATTTTTCCTACAAAGTCAAAATGAAGGAGGATAGAAAAAGAGTCTTCTTATTTCAAAATAAACTGAAGTACATTTTTTCTAAAATAATTTCTAAAATATTTTTATCTATGACCAAATCTGACCTATTATTATAGTTAAATTCTTTGTTTCCTAAACATTGTCAAAGAGAAATAAAACCCCTAAATAAATAGAAAATAAAAACTATCATAACAATGCTAGTTTCTCTTCCCTCAAACTTCACAGGCAAGATCAGAAATATCTTTATCCTAAGATTAAAGAAAGATTCCGAGTATGAGAAAATTAATTAATCATTAAAACTTTAGTTTCTGTTAATTATGTGAAAGGCTTTGGGCTAGATGATGTGAAGTATAGAAGTAGAAAATTATCACTGCTCTTGAGGTAACTTCTATACTGTTGGTTTAGACAGATGGATAGATGGATGGATAGATAAGGTAGACAGATACACAGGTAGAGATATAGGTATATAGATGACAATATGTAGTTTTAGAAGTCTTCTCAAAGGAAATAATCTGAAATACAAATAATTTTATTCAAAAATGTTGACTGCAGTGTTATCAAAAAAATGAAAGCAGGCTATGTTGAATCAATTGCTATTGGACTTGCCGTCTTCCATAAACTATCAGACAACTGCAAAATATGTGAAACCAATATTTTTAGACATTGGGAAAAGTTAGAAAAGACAGTAGTCTCAACACTTATATTAAACGTTCTCTTGAACGCCCTAACAATAAGATAAAGAGGAAAAAAAAAAAAGAGTGTGCATAGTAGAATAAAAGAAGTAAACCTATCTCAATTCACAAAAGACATAATGACATTTGCAGATAATTCTAAGTAATCCACAAAAGACTTCCAGAAATAGTAAAACAATTTAGCAAAATCACAGAATATAGGTCAATAAAAACATCAATTTTGTTTCTATATATTGACAATAACTGAAAACAGAAAATAAAATACAATACCATTAATAATACTATTAAAACAAATGAATACGTAGGGATACATTTAGAAAGTATGTATAACACCTACACACTGAAAAGTAGGAAACATTACTGAGAGAAATTAAAGAAGACCTTAATAAACAGAAATATATATCATGTTCATTTATCAGAATATTGAATGCTATTAATACATCAATTTTCTCCCAAATGATCTTCAGATTAAACAGTCTAATTCAAAATTCCATGAGTTTTATTTGTATGAGTTGAAAAGCTAATTATAAAAGTTACATAGAAATGCAAAAGATGAGGAGGAAAAGGATGAGAGGAGGAGGGAGAGGAAGATGAGGAGGAGGAGAAAAACCAAAAATCTGAAAAAGAACAAATGTGGAGATCTGCACCACCTGATTTAAATCCTTATAATAAAACTACAGTAATGAAGACAATGTGGTATTAGCTTAAAAATATACATATAGGTTGATCGAACAGATTAGAGTCCAAAAATAGACCTACACATATATGGTTAACTGATTTTCAACAAAGGCACCTAGTTATTAATTCAATGGGGGAAGAGATCATCTTTTCAATAAATGGTGCTAGAACTAAACATAATGGGGGAAAAAAACTGCACCAGTATTCTTACCAAATACCATACACAAAATAACTAAATGAGTAAGAAGGTAAAACTATAAAAGAAACTTTTAGAAGCAAACATGGAAGAAAATCTTGATGCCCTTAGGGTAGTCAAAGATTTTTTATAAAGGACACAGAAAGTCATAACCATAAAAAGGTGATAAACTGGACTGTATCAAAATTTAACATTTCCTCTCTGAAAATACCAGTTACAAAATTGAAAAGGCAAGCGACCAAAAGGGAGAACATATCTACAAAACATGTATGTATTAGATTAGACAAGATGTTGAATCCAGAATATATAAAGCTCTTAATACTCAGCTATGAGAAAACAAAAAAGAAATGGCCTACTGAAGCACATGACATGGATGAATCACAAATGTATTATGTTAAAGAGGAAAAAAAAAAAGCTAGACTCAAAAGGTTACATACTGAATGATTCAATCTATGACATTATGAAAAGGTAAAATTATACAAAGACAAAATAGATGAGTAATTGCCAGAACTGTGGGTAGGCTGGGGTGAGGGGGCTAATTATAAAAGGGAAGCATTTTATAATTATAAAAGGGAAACATTTCATATTTTGAAATGATGAAACTGTTCTGAATCTTGATTATGGCAGTGGTTACAAGATCATATGCTTCTATCAAAACTCATAGAATAGTAAAGTAAAGTAAAGATAGTAAATTTTACTAAATATAAATAAAAAGACAACTATAAGAAAACTACCACGTGATTACAAAACTCAGATATCAAAATGGTTACAATTAAAGAGTAACTGGGGCACCTGGGTGGCTCAGGTCATGATCTCACAGTTCCATGAGTTTGAGCTCCAGCCTTACATGGGGGTCTCTGCTCTCCATTCTCAGCATGGAGCCCACTTCACATGCTCTGTCTCCCTCTCTCTCTCTGCTCCTACCTTGCTCACACATTGTCTCTCTCTCAAAAATAAACTTAAAAAAAAGGATTACTATAATAATAGCAAATACAGGCAAGGATGAGGAATAACTAGAACTTTCATACATTGGTGGAATGTACAATGGTACAATCACTTTGGAAGACAATTTATAAGTTTCTTGTAAAGTTAAAAATAGACTTATGATAACCCAGAAATTCCATTACTTGATATTTGTCCAAGAAAACAAAAGCACATGTCCACACAAAGACTTGTTGCAACGTTCATAGCAGAGGAAGTGGGGGAAAACTGAAGACACTTTTCTCCATTCTGACTCAGTACTTGGTACTTTTCCACTCCTAGTCTTTCTCTTCTTCCGCCTCTGGGCCCCTAGGTCCATAAAACCCTGGGAGCTTTTTGTTTGGGGCTTCTTCATCAGTGAGATGACCTACCCCCAAGTCTGTGCTTATCCAAAGGACGTGGAATCACTGTGTTGAGAAAAATGTAAATGGGAGGGAAGGAGAGTCGGCCCTTTCCTTGGTTTAGTCTCTTGCTTATACAATCATAGTAAGCAATTAAAGACTTGACTGTTACTTTCATTTTGGCTTGTTTTAGTTGGCTACTCAGATTTAGGAGCTCAGCCGAGCTCCTGACAATATGATCACTTAAATAGGTGCCAGTTCAACCAACAGAATGGGAAAAGATATTTGCAAATGCCATATCAGACAAAGGGCTAGTATCCAAAATCTATAAAGAGCTCACCAAACTCCACACCCGAAAAACAAATAATCCAGTGAAGAAACGGGCAGAAAACATGAATAGACACTTCTCTAAAGAAGGCATCCAGATGGCCAACAGGCACATGAAAAGATGCTCAACGTCGCTCTTTATCAGGGAAATACAAATCAAAACCACACTCAGATATCACCTCACGCCAGTCAGAGTGGCCAAAATGAACAAATCAGGAGACTATAGATGCTGGAGAGGATGTGGAGAAACAGGAACCCTCTTGCACTGTTAGTGGGAATGCAAATTGGTGCAGCCACTCTGGAACAGTGTGGAGGTTCCTCAAAAAATGAAAAATAGACCTACCCTATGACCCAGCAATAGCACTGCTAGGAATTTACCCAAGGGATACAGGAGTACTGATGCATAGGGGCACTTGTACCCCAATGTTTATAGCAGCACTCTCAACAACAGCCAAATTATGGAAAGAGCCTAAATGTCCATCAACTGATGAATGGATAAAGAAATTGTGGTTTATATACACAATGGAGTACTACGTGGCAATGAGAAAAAATGAAATATGGCCCTTTGTAGCAACGTGGATAGAACTGGAGAGTGCTATGCTAAGTGAAATAAGCCATACAGAGAAAGACAGATACCATATGGTGTCACTCTTATGTGGATCCTGAGAAACTTAACAGAAACCCATGGGGGAGGGGAAGGAAAAAAAAAAGAGGTTAGAGTGGAAGAGAGCCAAAGCATAAAAGACTCTTAAAAACTGAGAACAAACTGAGGGTTGATGGGGGGTGGGAGGGAGGGGAGGGTGGGTGATGGGTATTGAGGAGGGCACCTTTTGGGATGAGCACTGGATGTTGTATGGAAACCAATTTGACAACAAACTTCATATATTGAAAAAAAAAGAAAAATGAAAAAAATGAAAAAAAATAGGTGCCAGTTATTTCTTGATGAAATTTAACACTATGTTTTTAGTCTAAGGAAATAGGAATGGAAAAGGACCTCCTCAATCTGTAACTATGAAAAACTTAAAGCTAACACAAGGGCGAAATACTGAATATCTTTCCCAAAAGACACAGTACCAAAATGGATGTCTTCTCTTACCACTTCTATTAAACTTGTACTGGAGGTCCTAGCCAGTTCAAATAAAGCAGCCAGCACAAAAAGGCATAGGAATTGAAAAGGAAAAAGTGGAACTCTCTTTCTTTGTAGACAGTATAATTATGTACATGGAAAATACAAAGTAACTACTAGAACTAAAGAATAAATTTAACGATGCTGTTCTATATCGTAGATTACACTTACACTGTTGTATGGATCTATCAAAATGCACAGAATGCATGCATAAAATAGGTGAATTTTATAATATGTACATCAAACCCTAGAAAAAAGGAAAAATTAGTAATATCTTAGGATAAAAATATCAATCTAAAAATCTGAAACTATAAAGATTCTAGAAGAAAACATATAATATTATTGTAACCTTGGAGTTTACACTTTTGTGTAGTTGGAGTTACACTTTTGTGTACTGAAAGGGAAGGGGCATGAATGAGCTTGGGGTAATGGAACAGTTCTACATCTTGACCTGACTGTGGTTACTGTGTATACAACTGTTAAAAAACAATGGAACTGTTAACCTAAGATCAGTGAATACCACTTTTTGTAAATTACACTTCAATAAAGTAACAGTTGAAGTGCAAATATTAAAATGTTCACAGCAGCTTTACCTGTAATAGCCACAAACTGGAAACAAACCAAATGTCCATTAACAGGTAAATGGAAAAACAAAATGTGGCATCTCCATACGATGGAATACTAACTACATAGCAAGAAAATAATGAGCTATGGAGACAAATCACAACATGGATGACTCTCAAATGCTGAGAGAAAGAAGATAGAACAAAGTATACATACCATATGATTCCATTTAAATAAACTCTAGAAAATGAAACAAATGTAAGAAAGCAGATCAGTGGTTACTTGGTGGTAGAAGATGGAATTGGGAAGGGAGGAAGGGACTACAGGAAGGCATGGAAATCTTTTGCGGTGATATATATGTTCCTTATTTTTAATGTGCCAATTTCACAGGCATTACATAGGCCACAACTCCTGAAATTGTATACTTTAAATATGTGCACTTTACTGTATGTCAGTTATACCTCAAAGTTGCTTCAAAACTACAGAGAGGAAGATTTGAGCTCAATAAAAGAGCTTTTCCTTCTAACAACCAGAAAAATAGATTTTTAGAATTAAAAGAAACTTCATAGGTATTGCTGACAAGGTAGCATACATTCCCTATTTGAGCAATTTTAGTAATGGGACATTTCCATTATTAAATAGCTTAATTGTTAGAAAATTATTGGTATTAAGAGTTCCTGTAATTTAATCCATTGATTCTCGGTCTTGTCTGGTCTCTGGTGCTATCTAAATCTACCCCCCCTCAAATTCAAAATTCATTCAACAACTAACTACTGAGAACCAACTATATACAAAGAACCAGTCTATATACTGTCTATATACTGTGTGAATACAGTCTATATACTGTGGTGAATACATAGATATATAAGACAAAGACCCTGATTTATGGATTTTCCAATTTAGTATCTAAAAATAACTCTGATTATCTTTCTTCATCAGTCTCCTCTGCTTTGGTTCATATAGTGAGAAATTTTCTGACTTGGCAATTGGACTGAAGAAGGTAGGAAAGACACAAGTCCAATCTAGTATCATCATTTTCTATATGCTAGGTTTATTGTGTCTACTAGGATGAATACAAGTACAAAGTCATATTATCAGCTCACCAATCCCTAAACCAAAGTGGTATCCTGGAAAAAGCATGAGAATAAGATTCCTGCTCTGCTTCTGCAACTAGCTACATCCCTCATCAATATTTCACTTTCCTGTAAAATGATGGAGCTGGTCTCTGTAGTGGTTTTCAAACTTTTGGTCTGAAGACCCTCTTACTCCCTTAAAAATCATTGAGAACCCCAAGAGCTTTTGTTTAGGTGGGTTATATCTAACAATATGTACCATATAAAAAACTGAGTAAAAAATAAAAATTAAATAAAGCTGAGAAATATTTAAAATAATTTATTCATTCATTTAAAATGAACAATAATGAACCGATTACATGTTAACATATGTTATACATTTTTATGAAAACGAATTACATTTTCCAAAAGTACAAAAAAAAAGTACGAAGAAGGATTGTTTAGATTGTTTTACATATTTTTGGCAAATCTCTTTAATGTCTGCCTTGATAGAAGCCAGCTTCCTCATATCTGTTTCTGCATTCACTCTGTCTCACTCAATATGTTGTTTTGGTTGAAATAGTTGGGATCTCCATATCTGCTTCTGCATTCATTCCGTTGCAATATGTTGTTTTGGTTGAAATATATGAAGAAAATCTGACTTCATAAAGTTATACATTTGGAAATTTGAGTATTTTAATAGCCTTTTAAGATAATTGTGGATATTCTTTGATACAATGCCAAAGCTCTGTAAGTGGTAGAGTCTAAGGTTACTTGCAACACAGAATCTGAAACCTTATCAATTAACTATTTGTACTCAGTTACATTAAAACTCATTGATCTATCTTGCCTCTGAATGGATCTTTTATCCATGCATGATATGGTAACATCATGCATTAATCATTTGGAAAATACTGGTCCACTGAGATTTACACAACTTACGAATGTTAACACATTTCATTATACAATATCAAAAAAAAATCATATACATTAATATAGTTACCAATCTCATTAGAAAAGGCTAAGATTTTGAAAGCTGTCAAGCTCATAGTAGCAAATTCAAGTTTTCCAAAATTCTAGTTCTTACTTGAAAAGTTCAAATTTGTTTATTGGCAACAAATACTGAGAGTAATTTTCCTTTAAGTGATAGAGTCACTTTGCTCATTTTCAAGAAAATGCCTGCCAAATACCCAAGTCTGAATAACAACAGTTTGTCTCAGTTGTTCTTTCAATAAAAATGTGTTCCATGCAAAGATCAGCTAGTTTGAGCCACAACTGAATCAACTGCACACGTGCTTTCCCTAAAAACAATGACCTTACTGCAACATACAGAAGAGTTGTGTGTATACTTCCCATTTTGTCATACAGTATGTTAAAAACACGTGCACCTGAGAGTCAAGACTTAATAAAATTAATGCTACACTGAGACGATTCTTAATTAAAATTGGCTTTTTATCCCCTGAGAATATGAAGAATACAACTACTAGGACAATTTGGTACACTGCACTAGCAGTTTTACCCACCATCAGCGCAAATGCCAACACAGTGAAAAAGGCACACTTTGAAACCACTGACCTGAAAGATCTTTAAATGTACCTCTAGCTCTAAAATGTCTAGAATTATGTAAATAGTCACCATCTTCCATTTGTACAACTCTACAAAACATTAGTTTCTCTATTAAGTGATACATCTTACATTTAACAAATACATCAATTTCTTACAAATCTGCTATTTGTAAGGACATGCTCATGAGGTCATGGAACAGGACCTATTTCTTCCTTGCTAAACTAACCTTGATTTCATTTAGATTTTCCCACTCTCCAACTTTTCCAGGCACCAATGTGCTTTGGGGGAGGGGGGTGGTTAAGTCACTGGTCTAACTCTACTTTTATGGTCCTTCATTTGCCAATGTACTGGTATAAATATATCCATATAAAACAATTCTAACCAATGAGATATAAGGGGTGTTTTCAGAGTGGAGGTATGGGACTCTTGAGAAAGTTTTCAGTACTGAAAAAAAAGGACACAAATGAACAAACAGTTCATACTCTTCTTTACTGGTCATTGCGGTGTCTGCATGTGCTCTCTGGAACTGCAGCAGCCATCCTGCTAGTATGAAGGGAACTAATCTGAGAGTAAGCTGATAGGCAGAGTATGGCAAAACAGAAAGTGGAAAGAACCTAAGTCATTATTTGGCTGAATTAATTAACCTTGGAGATATTCTACTTCAAAACTTCTTGTGAAGTGAGCTAAAATTTGCCTTTATTGTTGAGACCATTGAACTGGTGTTTTCTACCACTTGGAACAGAAAAACCCTTATCTCATATAAAGACACTATTATGTCTATCCTTCATATACAGAAATGTTTTACGACATCAATTAAAAGATGAGATTATGGACAGAGAAGGACCTCTCTTCCTTTATCAAAGTCCTAGAGAGCTCAAAATGCAGAATACACTAAACAATCTCACTAGTGTCAGATTCTTAGTACCATTTCCCTCCCAAAGTTCCAAAATCTCCTTCCCTATCCCGTTAATGTCATATGTACTATAAGAAATTTTGGATGCAAATCAGCCATTTCTCATAACATATAGGAAGAGTGTTATTTGACTGAATTATAAGATGATATAAATGCCAACAGAATTTCTTACAGTCCTATTTTAGTACTCACTGTCATAAAACCAATTCCATTAACCTGACTAGCACTTGCTCATAAATGGTGCTTAAGTCACCAAGTTAATAAGTAAATGTAATGTTTACATCGGATTCAGTAAAATTAAAAAGTAAGTTAAAAATTAAATTTAGCGAAAGCTTGTTTCCTTTATAACATTTGCCTTTGGTTGGCTTTGGTTAGCAAATAGCAAGGGATTTAAGATTCTCATTTCAACAGGGCAGCAAGTACCATTGCAGACTACACTTTTGGTTAAAGGCCAGCAGAAGCTGCTAAAGGAACAAAGGGCAGTTGGACCTGGATAGATTATGAAGGTAAATAAACTCAAGCACTGATGCATAAAATGAGAATCTGGTTTGTTAAAATTAAAGGAGCCTATGTATCAGAGATCACACTAAAGATACCTCTCCAAAAAACCTCAAGAAATACTGCTATTAAAAACAAATCTTTGTAATCAAGATTTAGTTAAGTGGCTGGGTGGTTCATTTATAATGTTAATTAGAGAGAATATATTTTCAAAAATTACTTCTGTTCCATAGTTGCTATTGTCAGAAGGGGATGAGATAATGGAATCATTACATTTTAAAAAGAAAATCATTAGAGGATAGGACCAAATCAACCAACCAACTGGCAATCAATTGAGCATCAATTCCATAGTCACTCTACTAGATAGAAAAAAATGATTAAGGTTGTCTCATAGGCACTCTTATACACTACTGATAGGAGTATAATTGGTAAGACCATTCTGGAAAGTAATTTGGCAAGAGCAGATCTCTGTCATTCGGAAACTTAAAGTTTAGCTATTCAAATGCCACCTGGAAAAGCCATAATGCACAACAGTTTGTGATTTTACAGAGGAATACATTTGAATTGCACAAGCTACAAGGCTGGCATAAAGGCAATAAAGTCTCTTCACTAGTGAGGAAACACAAGAAGGTAAAGTGGGAGTGGTACAAAATGGATGGGGGATCTCTGATCTCATATATACTTACAAGTTTGTTTCTAAAAGAGGAGATGGGGGCTGGAATAGCATCAACCCAAAGTGGGAAAAATAGATTAGCAATTAATGGGGGGGGAAGGTCCTGGAGTAACACTAAAGGAAAGATGAAAGCAAAGGACAGAACTAGACAAAGACATGGCCATTTAAGTGCACACATCATAGGCAGCTACGGGTCAGGGCTGGTGAAGAGGGTGGGGAAGGAGAGCAGAAGGGGCTCCCACTTCAGTCGCATTCCAAAATTCTCCTAGGGAAGGAGGGATATCAATGGGTTTGAGGTATGTTATACCCTTGCTATGGCTAGGAAGAAGTCAGTAGGGGAGTTATTCATGGAGGGCAGCCTCCACCTTCTGTCCAGGGGAGAGATGTACAGGAATGTATGGTTCACAAAATTAAAATTTAGGCCCTTGAAGATGGATGGCCTAGGCAATTATAGTAAAGAGTTATCAAAGGATGGGCCAGTGGTGAGTGTATCTTTAAAATCAAGTTAAGTGACCAACCGCAGGACAGGACTATGGGCAGGGCAGTGGGAATTATTCAACTTTTCAGCATGACTTTACTTTTCTGTATTATCTATAACGTATTAAATAGGAACTGAGGAAAATCTCATGAGCAGGCTCTAGAACCAGACCATTCCAGTTCAAATCTTGGCCCAATCACTTACCAACTGCATGACCTTAGACAAGTTATTTAACTACCTTGTGGGCCTCAGATTCCTTGTACATAAAAATGGAAAGAGTATTACCTATCTAATAGGGTATAACACAGGAACTACTAAAAAAAGTTAGCTATCATAATTTATCTGTTAATGTCATTTTTCTAAATGTCAGAGTCTACTATATATACCAAAGACTCTGAAAATACTTATGGCCTCTAACCCACTAATTCCCCATAAAGGAGGAAGTACTAAAAAAATAATACAAAATATGGAATAAGAATTGTTCACGGCAGTTTTTCTTACAATGGCTTTACAAACTTGAAATTTAAAGATATATTCTATACGGATACCTGTCTGGCTCAGTCAGTAGAACATGCGGTTCTTGATCTTCAGGGTTGTGAGTTTGAGCCCCACATTGGGCATAGAGATTTTTTTTTCTTTTAATTTACAGGTTAGTTAGCATATAGTGCAACAATGATTTCAGGAGTAGATTCCTTAATGCCCCTTACCCATTTAGCCTATCCCCCCCCCAAAACCCCTCCAGCAACCCTGTTTGTTCTCTGTATTTAAGAGTCTCTTATGTTTTGTCCTCCTCCCTGTTTTTATATTATTTTTGCTTCCCTTCCCTTATGTTCATCTGTTTTGTATCTTAAATTCCTCATATGAGTGAAGTCATATGATATTTGTCTTTCTCTGACTAATTTTGCTTAGCATAATACCCTCTAGTTCCATCCACATAGTTCCAAATGGCAAGATTACTTTTTAAAAATCTTTTAAAAAATATTCTGGCGTGCCTGGGTGGCTCAGTCGGTTAAGATTCCGACTCTTGATTTTGGCTCAGATCATGATCTCATGTTGTTGAGATCATACCCCAAAGAGTCCGGCTCTGTGCTGATAGCACTAGGCTGCTTAGGATTCTTTATCTCAGCCCCTCTCCCTCATGCGTGCATACGCAGCCACTCTCCCCCCCCCCCTCAAAATAAATACATAAGCATTTAGAAAGTATTATATAGAGGTACATGGGTGGCTCAGTCAGTTAAGCATCAGACTCTTGATTTTGGCTCAGGTCATGATCGCTCAGTTCATGGGATAAAGCTGTATGTTGGGCTCTGCACCGGAGGGCATGGAGCCTGCTTGGGATTCTCTCTCTCCCTTTCCTTCTGCCCCTCTCCTGCTTGCACTCTCTCTCTATCAAAATAAATAAATAAATAAACTTAAAAATATATATATATTCTATAAAAGTGAATAGGTAAATTAATTGTGGTGTTTATAAATATAAATTGTATACAGCCATTTAAAACTAGTATCTTTAAAGGAAGAATTTTAATAACATGGGGAAATGCTTGATAAGTGAAAAAGCATTAAGTTATAAAACTATATATAAAGTAATTCCAGCTTTTAAAAATTTTAACCAATATACTCTTTTAAGAAAAGATTAGATACATAAGAAGGAAAATCATCAAAACAACAATAGAGGTTATTTCTATGCTATTGGTAGAATTGTGGACATGTTTTTTATTTTGTTTATAATTTTCTGTATTTTTCAAGTTTCCCATACTGAACATGTATTACTTTTGCTATCAGACAGAACCAACATGGAAATTGGTTGAACAAATGAACAGATATACAGTTCTTGCTTATGATTTAATAGGGAAAACAGATAAAATCCCATGAACCAAAATACTTGTAAGACCAAATATATTTGGATACTAGACAGGAAGAGCATAAATACTGCGTGTTCAAAGAAGTGTAAAATCAGTCATTGGTATATAATAGTAAGGGAAAGTTTAAGAGAAAGACTATTTATTCTCACTAGCATGTAAACTCCATGAAGGCCAGAAACTTGTCTATCTTATTTAGTTTTATCCACAGTATCTAGCACAAACTGATTTTGTGAACAGTACATATCCAAGAGTGTGGAAATAAGACAACATAAATACAATTCTTAAATACTTGTAAGTTGCTGAATAAATATCTGTTGGATGAATATAAACATCACACTGAAAACTGAGTGAAGATTTAGATCGATAGGACTCTAATCAAAATGGAGAGGCAAAATATGTATGTAGTAATCAAGATTATAGAAAAGCTGACCTAGGCTACAATGGAGAACATATATTATAAAATGTAATGAAAAATAAGGTTGGATGGGGGGAAAGATAATGTTAGACCCTGAAAATCAGGCAGAAAATTTGAGAGTTAACGCAATAAGAAATGGCAAGTCAATAGTTTGTAATCACAATAATGAAATCTTTAATTTATTCATTATTTTCCAAGTATTATTCTAAATACATAACTCTTCTCATTTTATCCTCAAAACAATCTGTGACATAGGTACCACTCACACCCTTTGCCAATAAAGGAATTTGACTCCAGAGGCCAAGCTTTTAAAGACTGTATGAGACCTCTCCAAAGCCCACGAAACATGTCTGAAGAAAGATACCAGAAAGCAGTGAGATTCGAAAACATCAAAGATGTGTTTTTATTCTGTGGTCTTGGACTGGAATCAGTGATGTAAGTACAAATTCATGTTGTTTAATCATATATATACAAAGATAGGTTGTAAAAAAATAAGATATAGACGTGGGTATGTATCTATGTTTTGTCTGTTGAGAAGACATAGATGCAATGACACCTCAATAGCAATGAGCACACCAAGCACCCAGGCACTGATCTCTAAATACCATTATCCAATAAAAGAATCAAAGCTCCCTGGAGAAACAGCTGATTCCAAGGCTGGGGCAGAGAAAGTAGAAAAATGAGGCTGGAACATCTTGTGGTACCAGAATGTAAGGCAATGCTCAAAAAACGATAGGGACACACTGAAAGGACACAGGAACCAACTAGAAGAGGCTCCTGTTAGCCAAAAATGGGGTAACTTCAGCCAAAAAAAATAGCAAAATTCATTATAACTCATAGAATAAAACAAATATCCATAATTCCATACTACCTTAAATAACTGAATAAATAGATAATAAATAAATAGCAGAGAACATAAAGTTCTGTTACATTAGAATTCAATTATTAAATGCAGAAAATGTTAAAACCTGAAAATCACCATTTGGCAAATGTCAGAGTAATAATTATTCAGGCTAGAATCCTCAATAGATGCTAAAATTAGCAGGCAAGTATGATGAGAAACAGGATATTTACATTGTTTCATAGTATCGCCCCAAACAGTCTCACAAGATCTGCTTACTTTGTAATTATGAAAAGGACAAAATAGTGACTTTATGGCATATAAACCTGGCAGACATAACATGAATCAAGTTATCAAGGTTGGATCTTGAGAAACTTAACAGAAGACCATGGGGGAGGAGAAGGGGAAAAAAAGTTACAGAGAGGAAGGGAGGCAAACCATAAGAGACTCTTAAATACAGAGAACAAACTGAGGGGTTGATGGGGGGTGAGGGAGAGGGGAAAGTGGGTGAAGGGCACTGAGGAGGGCACTTGTTGAGATGAGCACTGGGTTTTGTATGGAAGCCAATTTGACAATAAATTATATTAAATAAATAAATAAATACTGTATCAATAACATCAAAAAGTTAAAAAAAAAAGGTTAACTCAAGTAAAGAGTCTTATGTGTCGTATATACAAACATCAAAAGCCAGATAAAAACACAGAAAAAAATGTACACACTCTTACACAAAGGACAGGTACATACATAAATATATACACAAGACTAAAGTTGTATAGATAGTTGAGTAAATACAATTGGATATGATAGGTAAGTAAATTGGTAAAAACAACATATGTGAATTGGGCATATTAAGCAGAGTGCCACCATATACACATACCCTGTTTTATCACAATAGACATGCTCCTGAAAAGTTCAGTATACTTAAAATTATGGAAACTAATTAAAAGAAGGATAAAGCAAATCTTTCCTCAAAATAATCATCCACCACAAATTATAGTTGTTTTAGAAATCTAACTTTAAAAAGTTAGTTAATATAAAAATGTGATTGTATAAAATCATACAACCTGCAGCAAGCAATTGCTTCTATATTGCTTTTAAATTATCTCTCTATATGTAGACCTACATATGGAGATCAAACTGATCTCTATTATGACTCTACCTCCAAAGCTCTTTCCGTTATGCCATGCTACTTCTCCCAACATCAGCAGGAAGAGATATAATCCCCATTATCATTTCCCTTTCAACTCTTGTGTCTCCACCACCAAAAAAAAAGAAAAAAAGTAGCAGAGATCCAAACACTCTGAAGAGCAAATAAATCTTTACAGACCACATACAAAAGAGGCAGTATAGTACAGTGATTGAGGGTAAAGGATTTGGAGTCAAGGTGTCTCAATTCACATTTCCAGCTCCCCAACTTAATACCTCTGTGATTTTTTTGCAAGATACTTAACCTCTATGATCCATAGATTCTTGATCTGTAAAGTGGGGATAACAATGATATAAACCTCATAGGTCTGTTGTGAAGATTAAATATGATAATGTACATTACCATATTAGCACAGTGCTTGGCACATAGTAAACACTCAAAAATGTAAGCTATGGTAACAGTGTCAATAAATTCTTCCTATGGAGCAGTTAATTCATAGCATACTTCACAGGAAAAACTGTTCCTGGTCACAAACCATAATACCACCCTTAATGAGTTGTTGCCACTGGTCACAAGAGGGATGGTCCATTTAAATTAGAGAAACCTATCCATCTACTGCACAAAAAACTCACTATCCATAAATCTAAGTGTGTATCCTACTGACAGTGAATAAATACAGGTATAATTACCTTTGCATAAAAATGTTATTTTCACCACTACAAATGACCATTGCAATCTAAACCTGCCTTTTTCTCTTACTACTAGGTAAGTAACATAAAAGTTACTCTATTCCACCTAATAAACACTCTACTTAAAAAAAATCTTCCACATACTTGTGATATCCCAATTTGGCATGACTTCAGGGATAAATCACTTAACTATGAAAAATGAAAGCAATTTAAGTTATCAATGGTCTTCCTGATATAAAAGTCCCAATACTAGACTACTGCAGCCAATAATCAGTCAGCCCCAGTACCATCCAGTTTACTCTGGAGAAGGTCACCAATATCCCTGCACTAATATGGAGAGAAGATACCATTCAGATCTTTGAGATAAAAACATTTCATCTAACTAGGATATTGATGTGTGAAGCAGAAAAACCAAACCCCTGGCTTTATTACAGGCACAGTGTCCTAATGACAGAGAAATGGGATACAAAAATGATCTTTTAAAATTACATAGAAAGAAAAAAGAAAAAACTGCATGGTAACTTCTGTAACTACTTCATGAACACTCAACCATTAAAGAGTCCAAGAAAACAAGCTTGCTCCCAAGTTTTGTCAACCATAAAAAGAGATCTCACTTTTAATATAAATTGATTTAACACAAATTGATGTATAGAATTGTTATACATACCTGCACAACTGGTATCTGGTACACATTTACTAATAGCAATGTCACATAAAAAATTTGAAATATTTAATCAAACATCCACAAAATCTTTGCCCCTGGCCAAATGCCATAAGCAGTAAGCACCATGATGTTTTTAAAAGTAACTATTTTCAACAACACAATTGTAGTTTCATCTAAAGGTCTATAAGCACTATCGAGTGGCAAAATTTTACCCCATTGAGATGCTCTGCATCCAAAAAGCAATTTTAAGTCATCTAATTGTTTTGGAGGCAAAATTACAAATGTAGTTACAAATACTTGATATTCATGGTTTTTCAGCAGATTTGCTATCATAATTATGCTGTGCTTAGAGTAATATGAAAGTTAGTTTTCATACCTTGAGTACACATTTTCTGGAGGATAAAAGAAGGACAATGTAATGTAAGGTATGCTGAGTGTATAGAGAAACCAGACAGCTAACTTAAAAGTGGACCCAGATAAGCCCTAACATAGCAGCTGCATATATAAAAAAGTGCCAAGTCACTCAACCACGTGAAGGCCTAAGCCATTCTCTCACATTAATGATAACTCAAATATAACTTTTAAATAATCTTTCACATACTTAATTCTTTAGAGGTTAAGTGAAATGAAGGATGATGGCTTCAGGCTGGAGAACACTTCTTTAACAAAGCCATTCATTCCTTCACATCTGCCTCTTCCCCAGAAAGAAAGAAAGTGGGTGGGACTACCCAGAGATCCTTCTAGGAGATATACTGGGGTTTTAATTCTCCATTCCTAAAAACTAAGTGGAACTTTTCGCTCTGTCATTTCACATGAGCATCCTCCTTCACTGTGCTTTAAACCAGAACACTTATTCCCGGGGGAAAAAGAGAATTCCTTTCCTTTAAACAGGTGATGGGCAAATTCTCCATTTGTTTGGGTGCCTTAGTTTTTTTTTTTTTTTTTTTAAGTAAACAACAAACAGAAACCCAAAACTTAAAATTAAAAAAAAAAAAAAAAAAAAAAAGACCTGAAGCCTAAGGCCATCCGTCTGGATCTCCTTCTCCGGTGTGTTACCTGAGCTTTTGCGATAAGAATGTCAAAAGGGGAACTAGGTCTCTACAGAGGCTTTCCCGGCCAGAGAAGGCAGATTCGTGCTGCTTAAGGAAGGGGCAAAAGGGAAGCACTTCCTGGGCGCGCTCAGCACTTTGATGGCAGCTGGATTCGGAAAAGCCTAAATATTAATACTACAGCCCAAGTTTAAAGAGTGCGTGGGTTGGGCACAACTAGTGTAAAGGTTAGCCGGCAGGCAGGGAAACCCCCGAGGGCGCAGGGTGGGCAGGAAAAGTTTCAAATACCCTCCAGAGCCTGGCGATCTGTTCACCGGCGTCCCCCAACCCCGGCCCCGCTCCGACCCCCGAGCGGCTAGACGCTGGAAAGCAAGTAGCCCCATTTTTAAACGTAAACCTCTCCCCCTGGGCTGAAGAAGGCTGGAGTTACCAGCGTTGTAAATAATGTTTGCTTTTTGTTTTCCTAAGCAAGTAAGGGCAGACTGGAATTCCCTAGCCAAGGCCGAGGAGAAAGGAAGGTAAAGGGACAAAAAAGTAACTTCTGCGGGAGAGTGAGGTGACGGGGGGGGGGGGGGGGGGGGGGGGGAGGGGAGGGGGTGTATGGAGGGGGGGAGGTAGATCGAAGGACTTACCGCAGCCTCTGCAGGCTTCCCCCAAAGACTGAGGGCCAGTAAGAACAAGCCGGCAGCCAGGCTGATTCCACGCAGTTGCATTCTTCTCCGGCTCCCGCAGCTCCTTCAGCACCCGCACGAGATCCCTGGCTAGCTCGGACCAACTGACATAATCTTGAGGGTTTATGGGGAGAGAGCTGGAGTCGGAGACGGACAGCGAGAGTGTCCCAATTGTGCCCGTGGGCTTAGGTGAGACGAAAGCTTTTTAAGAGTTGAGCGGGGGTAAAAAAAAAATAATAATAAATAATAATAATAATAATATATAAATTTTTTAAATTGGGGGGGAAAAAAGGAGAAGCTTTCCTTCCCTCCCCCCTCCCCTCCCCAAAGCCGATCTCTCGGGAGCACTTTTCCCTTCAGTCCGGACTTGCAAACTTTTTCTTCACGCAGGTCCCACAGCTCTACTTTCCTCCCTCTCTCCTCCCGCACCACCCCCTCCCCACCAGCCCTGGGGAATTTGAGGATCACTCCGCTCCGGCTTTAGCCTGCACCAGCAACCTGCGAGGGAGTGACGCTCAGTTATTTGGGGGAGGGAAACTTTCAGGCCAGTTGACCGAGCACCGTAAGTCCAACCGGGAAGCTTTTCTATTTGTTCACTTGCACCTTCCGTTGGCATTACTCTTCCCTGCCCAGTCCCACTCTCATTCGTGAGATCCCCAAAGCCAATTACAAGTAGACCTTAGCTGGGACTATTTTTTTTCGCGGATGGATCTTGGAGGAAGTGTGCCTTTTATTGTTAATGGCTAGAAAGAAATTTTGGTCGCCGCTCCCAGGGCTGCTGGTGCTCTTTGCCTTACACCTGCTCGCAAGACAGTTTCTACATACAACAGAATATGTGAAAATATTAGAACTATATAAGTATATTTATATTATTAAATATATTCTTATAACCGAAGAATTAAGAAAATGAACATACATGTATGTGAAGACTTTATGCGTGTTATATACATCTAAGATTGAGGCGCATTCAGGAGATATTAGTAATTATCATATGGTTGGATGTTATTGTAATATAGTCATATATTTTTATTTAACTGCATCGCTAAATGCCATAATTTTTACCTTTTATATTGAACCAACGTAAAAGGTATTGATTCTCATTGCGATTGTGTTTCAGAAGGATTTAGTACAGGGAATTAAATAACTTTCTTGCAGTTGCCTTTAAAAGTAACACAAACACCAATTGGAAACGTTTATATAGAGTTAATGGCATTTGCACTGATGTTTCCCAAATAAAGTAGACTTGAACATTACTTTCGTAATCCTGATCTACAGATTGGTTAAAGTACCAACAGGCCCAGAAAATACTTTGTGTGGACTCCTGGGAAGATCTTTCGGAGATTTGCCCAAGAATTCTTCAGAACATTTCTGTTATCTCAGACCCTAGAATCTGTCACTTGGGAGTCTTTCAAGGCTTTGGACCTATTCATGGGGGCCCTCTCATCCTTAGGTTCTACTCCATTTTGGCTAGATTTCCAACTCCAGAAACCACCACCACCGCCACCCCCAAGAGCTTAGTATACAATCAATTAGAGCTTAGTATATACAATCAATTAGAATGAGTGTTGTATGCATTTGGGCCAAGTGTGCAAGTGCAGTTTGGTGCCCATTTGTAGAAGTCAGTCCTGTGCCCTAAATCTATTTATGTGTAATTGTTAACAGTGGTTTATGGAAGTGTATGCTGCATAGCTGCTTAGATCTTAGTCTTATAGGTCTCTATGGGCCTGTGCATGAAAACTATGCAGATGCGTGGGAATGTTATGTGCAGAGGTGCCTGAAAGTGAGAAAGACGCCCGGCTGCCCAAGGTAGGGGGGGATGATTGACAACAGACAGCCCCGCCCCTTTCCCCTCCATTCCTTCCTCTCCTGGTGTATGGAACTATCTTTTGAGTGCGGCAAGTTGTAGCGGGCACCGCTGACTGTTTCCCTTTGGGGCACGTCTTATCTAGAAGCTGAATTTAGTTTCTTCCGAAGTGAGTCAGTTCTCCCCCCAAGCCCGTCCTCCCGAATAAGGAAGCAGCCGCCGAGCATCAGCGGAGCCCTGATGAGCCTGGGCTGTGGAGCCGCTTAGCAGTCTCCCGGGACCCAGCTCCGGAGGAGCCGCAAGCATGCACCCTGGGTGAGCTGTTGCTGCCCCGAGCTCCCCTCCCTCTTTTCCACTTTGAGCTACTTTGCCGGGCCAGGACTGTAGTTGTACTTATGTCATTGCAGAGAAAGTGGGGGCAGGCAGCAAGAAAGGGTCGGGGGCTATGGACAGACATAGGACCCCGGAGCCTAGAGAGCCCATGTTACTCACCGTTCCTCCTGTTTCAGGTTGTGGCTGCTCCTGGTTACGTTGTGCCTGACCGAGGAACTGGCCGGAGCGGTGAGTCTCTTCTCCTGACCCCTTTCCCTCTTCCTCCCTTGACCCCCTCTCCATTCCACTTGTGTTTGTGTTAGGGGGTTACAGAAGGTTGCACTGCGAAGTAGAGTTCACATCACTCTCGTTTCTAGTGGGAGTTAATGGGGTTCTTAGAGAGGAATAGCGCAGTGTCACACGTATGCCTTTGGGACTCAGGCATCTTTCTGTCCCAAAACTTCGTAGCGGGTTGAGAAAATAAAAGTAGAAGACACAAGAGGCACACATTTCCCAGCCTGTTCCCAGACGACTTAAGAGGAGTGACATCTGATGCCTTTCTCTGCATCTATCTCCAAGGAGGAAGAAATGTAATTTTCCCTGCTCTACAAGAACATGAATTGGCACACAGGTTTGAGAGTGGGAGGAGAGCACAAGGAGTGGGAATTGAAAGTGTCCTGAAAATTATGGAAGTTAAGCTTAAGTATTTGCTTGTGAGTCCTTTGACAGTACCAGATGACAACATCTGGATTCTTTAACTACCTGAACTGAACTAATACCACTAATGGTGTTCAATTTCTGTCTGATGTTTCCTTCCACTGGTTTTCTGTGTCATCAAAAAGTTAAAAGTTAGTGTTTAGAATAGAAAAAAAAATCTAAAAGTTAACATTTTATAGGCTGTTTAGATATCATCCATCAAATCAGCTAGGAACTGCAGGCAGAGGAATTTCTGTAGACATCTGGTCAAGAAAAGTTTAATGGATCCCAGAAAGTGGAGAGACCTCAAATGTAATTACTAGGATAATTTACCAAAGGTGGAATGACCCAAATAATCAGAGATGCTGCTGTTTTCCAGCCTCAGTAGCTGTTTATGCTGGCAGAAATAAAGTTAGCTGTTAAGTTCAAATATGAAGTTGTTCCAACTATTAACTACTATATCACTGCTCTACTTAATAAACTGTTAATAGCCAAAGTTACGCACTATGTAGATGACAGATTAATATATATTCCAAATATTTACTTTGTAGGTTTTGACAATTTAAAATGATTGGCTGTATTTTTAATACTTAAAATGTTTTTAAATACTATTTATAGAGCCATACTTAATGCAACCCAATAAAATCGGCTAATAGTTTATGGGAGGAAAAAGGATTACTTTGTCCTGGCGTATATCTGTAAGAAAATATTAGAGTGAAGTGAAATGATTTCTCTTATGAAAAGAGAATGATGCCAGAATACTTGACTTTTAACATCTTGTGACCCCCCCCCACCCCCCAACTCAGAACATCAGCTCCTATGTAAGTAAATTCTAAACTTTGTAAACAGAAGTATTGATCTAGGGTTCTGCCTACTTCTCCATCTGATTCCTCCAGTACACAAGTTTACTTATGTGTTACCTTGAGACTCAATACTACATTTATTGAAAATGCCACGTTTTGATTAGTTAACAATTTGGGAATCTTGCCACTTGTAAAAATGTTATGCTTGGGCAGCATACCCTCCAGCAAAACCTTTATTTTCAGACTCTAGCTGATTGTATTCAGTGTACTTTGGGAGAAAAGGCATTAACAAATCATTCTAGATAGCTGGAGACTTCCCAAACACTGCATCTCATCACTTGATCTCCTTAAAAGTCACTGAAGGATTATGCCTTAATTCTTAGAAGTATTTAAGCATGTCTCCAAAATCAAGCACTGCTTTGGTGTGTGGATTTTAGATTCTGTGTCACTGTTTTACAGTGTCACCTGCTGTCAGTGTGAGTGACCCTGGTAAGACTAAAATAAACCTTGAGATACACTGACAATATTTTTTTTAACCTTGCTTATGTCCAGAGCTGCTTCCTTCACTGCTATTTACTCCTGCATAATATCTTTGGCAGTGTAAAGCTATTTTGTTTTCATTTTGTGGAAAATGGCAAAGAAGAAGAGGAGAGTCACAAGATAAGTTCTCAAAAGGTGACTTTTCTGAAGACAAGTTTCTTATTTGTTTTTACTCTTTGTACTGGATTCTCATCTATATTGGATGGTCTCATCTCCTCCTCTCAAGTCCAGTTTATCCTCTGGGTTTGTGATGTTTCACCTTTCAAGTGGTCTTAGATCTTTGCATTCTCTGTACCTTGTTTGACTAACATTAATGAAAAATGACTTACAACTAGGCTGACAAGGAACTAAGTTGTGGTTCTCTATAAGAAAATTTGTTCACTGTGAGAGTTAAGTTGCCAATAACATAATGTTGGTGAGCATTTGAGATAGGGTCTTTTAGGTGCTTTTGAGTTCTCTTTGTTTATAAAGCAGTGCTATTTAAAGGGATGGAAAGCTAAATGTTAAAACCTGGGATTAAAGAATGAGTTTCTGTAAACTTCTTTTAAAATAATGATGATCTTGGGGCGCCTGGGTGGCGCAGTCGGTTAAGCGTCCGACTTCAGCCAGGTCACGATCTCGCGGTCTGTGAGTTCGAGCCCCGCGTCGGGCTCTGGGCTGATGGCTCAGAGCCTGGAGCCTGTTTCCGACTCTGTGTCTCCCTCTCTCTCTGCCCCTCCCCCGTTCATGCTCTGTCTCTCTCTGTCCCAAAAATAAATAAACGTTGAAAAAAAAAAAATAAAATAAAATAAAATAAAATAATGATGATCTTCATTGAGATGAAATATTGGCACAATTTATCTGAATGAGATAGAGCCTAGGATTTCAGAATATCCATAATCAGTTTTGGTTATTAAGTTCCTGAGGCACAGCACACAAAGATTTATTTAAACATAGTTTCTAACTTTCTAGGATTTCACTTTCTCAGACAATGGTGGTCATTACATTCCTTAAAAGATAAGATACCTAATGATAAATTATTATCTGCATGTACCTGCATCGTTTTAAAGAAAAGACTACAAAGATTCACGTCTCGCCATAATAGGCCAACATGACCAACAGTTAAAATATGCGCCCAAAGTAGTCAGGGTCCTTATTTTTTTTGTCCCACTTTACCCTAAATCTGCTTTCATGGGTAGCTCTAATACAAGCAAGTATATTTGAAGTCAAAGCCTAATGAGAATCATTTGGGTGGAGAAGATGCAAAGGGGAGAAAATATACGTCTGGCTATTCCCTTCTGCAAAGAGCATAGGCAAAATGCCTTTAGCCACATTCAAATCAAAGTGTGATTGAAATACAAACTTCTTTCCTTAAAGTTGTAACCATAAATTCACCCCATTTTATGTATACAATTCAATGATTTTTAGTAAATTTGCCAAGTTGTGCAACTATCACCATATCCAGTTTTAGAACATTTTCATCACTTTGTAAGATCCTTCATATCCAGTCATATCCCCATTCCCACCCCTAACCCCAAGCAAGCATGAATCTACTTTTTTATCTCTATATATTTTTCTTTTCTGGGTCTTTTCATATAACAGAATCATATAATATGTAATCTTTTGTTTGGCATCTTTCACTTAGCATAGTGTTTTTGAAGCTCATTCATGTTGTAGCGTGTATCAGTGTTTTACTCTATTGATATTGGCATTTAATATTGGTATTTCATTATGGATATACCCCATTTTGCTTATACATTCACCAGTTAATAGACATTGGGCTCTTTCCAGTTTTTGGCTATTATGAATAATGCTGTTATGAATATTAACATGCAAATCTTTGTGTGGACATACAATTTACTCTTCTTGAGTAGATATGTAGGAATAGATTTGCTGGGTCATATGAAAAATTTATATTTATGTTTATTTAAATATTTTTCCATTTTAAAATTGGGTTGTCTTCTTATTATTAAGTCGTAAGAGTTCTTTGTATATTCTGGATACATGTCCTTTGCCATACATATAATTTGCAAATATTTTCTCCCAATCTGTGGATGATGGTTGGTCTTTTCATTTTCTCAGCATGAAAATTTAAAGTAGTCTTTTGCTATACTTGCTAGCAAATAACCTATATCAGATAGTTATGAATAATCACAATATATAACATGTATATGTGTGTGTACACCTAGAATATATCTCTTGGGATGACTGGGGATACTGATACATATGTATGAGTACATCATCAAGGGAATCTTCAAATGACTACATGAATGGATAACACATAACTGATAATGTGGCTACATTATTGACAGATCAAAAACAAACATTTCAAGACAGGAGAGGAGGGGAATTAGATATTAGTATTTAATGTGTTACTAAAGAAACAGATATAGGGGCACCTGGGTGGCGCAGTCGGTTAAGCGTCCGACTTCAGCCAGGTCACAATCTCGCGGTCCGGGAGTTCGAGCCCCGCGTCGGGCTCTGGGCAGATGGCTCAGAGCCTGGAGCCTGCTTCCGATTCTGTGTCTCCCTCTCTCTCTGCCCCTCCCCCGTTCATGCTCTGTCTCTCTCTGTCCCAAAAATAAAAAATAAAAAACGTTGAAAAAAAAATTAAAAAAAAAACAAAACAGATATATAATTACATATCACAAATTTGTTTTATTATATTTATTGATGATTGTATTTCAATATAATTGGTTTCCACTGTAATCCCATGTGCTTTATTGAATATATTTAAGTTTTTTTAATGTTTATTCATTTTTGAGAGCGAGAGAGACAGAGCATGAGTTGAGGAGGGACAGGGAGAGAGGGAGACACAGAATCTGAAGCAGGCTCCAGACACTGAGCTGCCAGCACAGAGCCCCATGCAGGACTTGAACCCACAAACCGTGAGTGAGATCATGACCTGAGCTGAAGTCGGACGCTTAACCGACTGAGCCACCCAGGCACCCCAAATACATTTAAAAATATTATTCTGAAAAGGAGTCCATAGGCTTCACTAGACTGCCAAAATAATCTATGACATTACAAAAAGAAACCCTGGTTATGCAATTGGATTTTAGAATAAACAAATTGTCACTTTCTAAGGCTTGTTCAGGCATGAGGGCATTTATATTGACTACGAATACAAATAATCTGTTAGATTTTAGGCATATCATGGAGTCCCCAGTAAATATGCCCTTATATACTAGAATCTTATGATCCAGCCAGATCACAGGAGCAAAATATGCTGTTTCCCTAGTTACTTCCTTAATATAAGAATGAAATAATTCAACATCATATTGTAAGTCCTAGCCAGAGCAATTAAGCAAAAAAGAAATAAAGGCATCCAAACTGGAGAGGAAGAAATTGTCACTTTTTGTAGATGACATGATATTGTTATAGAAACCCCTAAAAATTCCATCAAAAAAAATGTTAGAACTAATAAATTCAGTAAAATTGCAGGATACAAAATTAATACACTAAAAAAATCTGTTGTATTTCTTTACACTATTAAAGCACTATCAGAAAGAGAAAATAAGAAAACAATGCCATGCACAAGTGTATCAAAAATAATAAAATACCAGCGAATGAGTTTACCAAGAAGGTGAAACACCTGTACAGTGAAAAGTGTAAGATATTAATGAAAGAAATTGAAGGAGACACAAATAAATGAAAACATATTCTGTGTTCATGGATAGACAAAAATTAATATTGTTTAAATGTTCACACTACTCAAGCAACACACACAGATTCAGTGCAATCCTTATCAAAATTCTTGTGGTATCTTTCACAGAAATAGAGCAAACAATTCTAAAATTTGTATGGAACCATGAAAGATCTCAAATAGTCAAAGCAATCTTGAGAAAGAATAAGAAAGCTGGAGGCATCACACTCCCTGATTTCAAACTATATTACAGAGCTATAGTAATTAAAACAGTATGGTATTGGCATAAAAACACATAGAACAATGGAAGAAAACAGAAAGCCCAGAAATAATCTCATGTATATATGGTCAATTAATTTGTGACAAAGGAGCCAAGAATATACAATGGGGAAAGGACAGTCTCTTCAATAAATAGTGTTGGAAAAATTGGACAGCCACATGCAAAACAATGAAACTGGATCACTATCTTAGACCATAAACAAAAATTAATTCAACATGCATTAAACACTTAAATATAGGACCCCAAACCATTAAACTCCTAGAAGAAAACATAGGCAATAAGCTCTTTTACATAGGTCTTAAAGATGAATTGGATACCAAAAATAAATAAGTGGCACTACATCAAACAAAAAAGCTTCTGCATAGAAAAAGAAGCCATCAACAAAATGAAGAGGCAATCTACTGGAAGGGAGAAAATAATTACAAATCATATATGTTGTAACAGGCTAATATCTAAAATATACAAAAAATTCATACAACTCAATAGCAAGAAAAAAAGCAGACCTATTAAAAATGAGCAGAGGATCTAAATAGACATTTTTCCAAAAAAGACATACAGATAGCCAACAAGTACATTAAAATGTGTTCAATATCATTAATCTTCAGAGAAATGCATATCAAAACCACAGTGAGATATCACTTCACACATGTTGGAATAGCTAGCATCAAAAAGACAGTGATAACAGGTGTTGGTGAAGGTGTGGAGAAAAGAAAACCTTATGCACTGTTAGTAGGAATGTAAATTGGTGGGACCACTATGGAAAACAGTATGGAAGTTCCTCAAAAAATTAAAAATAGAGCTACCATGTGATCCAACAATTCTACTTCTGGGTATTTATTCAAAGAAAACAAACAAACAAACAAACAAAAAACAATTTGAAGAGATATACACACCCCCATATTCATTGCAGCATTATTTACAATAGCCAAGACATGCAAACAACTTAATTATTCATTGATAGATGAATGGATAAAGAATTTGCTACACACCCACACACAGTGGAATATTATTAACCCAAAAAAGAATGAAATTTTGCCATTTGCCAAAACATGGATGGACCTCAAGGACATTATGCTAAGTGAAATAAGTCACACAGAGAGAGACAAATATCATATAATCAATCTTATATGTGAAATCTAAAAAAAGAAAAAACAAGCTCATAGATATAGAGAACAGATTGGTGATTGCAAGAGGCAGGGAGTAGGGGATGGGAGAAATGGGTGAACTGTTTTTTTTTTAGTTTCATAAATTGAATAAAAATTTTTAAAGAATGAAACAAATAGATCAATATCAATTGTCAATATGTATTAGTTTTTACTTGCCCCAATTATGTGAATAGTTTCATAATTTCACCACCATGCTTGGAGTATAGACTTGTCCTATTCTGTATGGATGACAGAACATACACATATAGAAAGAACTTATTAGGAAAGTGCCATGTTATATTAAACTATCAAGTCCTTTTAAGCTGACTATATGTCCCAGTGAGGTAGATCATAGGGCTCTAACTTGTTTTAAAATCTGATTAAATGTACATAAAAGACCTGATAAACATGCTCAAAGGAAAACAGTGATGGGAAAATTAGCTAAGAGCAATTATCCACTCTCTTACCATCTTTAATTATTCCCTCTCCTAGGATTTCTTTTCTGTTCTACTATAATGTCTCCTCCATTATAAAAAAAATAATTAAAAACATAGCTTTATTTTTCTCCATCACTCTAACCTTCTCAGTCATATTGCCACCAAACTTCTGGTTATTGTCTACTGTTCTTCCACAACCATTTACCTCTAAGCCTATTACAGTCTAGACTGAGGCTATTCCACCAAAATTGCTGTCTTTCAAGTTACTAATAGCTGCCTAACTACCAAGCCCAGTGGATTCTTGTCAGTCCCCATTCTATCTGACTTATCTATTGGGTTTTCCTCCAGTTTTATTGAGAAATAACTGGCATACATCACTGTATAAATTTAAGTCATACAGCATGATGGTTTGATTTATATGTATTGTGAAAAGATTATCACAATAGGTTTAGCAAACATACATCTTCCCATATAGATACAATAAAAAGAAAAAAGGGGAAAAAGTTTTTCTCCTTGTGATGAAAACTCTCAGGAATTACTCTCTTAACATCTTTCCTATATACCATACAGCAACGTTAGCTGTAGTCATCGTGTGTACATTACATCCCTAGTACTTATTTACCTTAAAACTGGAAGTTTATACCTTTTGAACACCTTCTTCCAATTCTCCTTCCCCCCATCCTCTGCCTCTGGCAACCACAAGTCTGATCTCTCTACTGTAGTGTTGGGCATTTTCCAATCATTCTGAAACTACCTTTACTTTTTTAACTTTCAAGACACTATGTCTCATTATTTATCCTTGTACTTCTCAGATATTTTTATTTGATTCATTCAACATTTTTTACTGAGCAAGCACTATATTCTAAATAGTATCTCAGGCTCGGATGACACAGTGATGAACAAGTCTGATCTGATCTTTGCTGTCATAGAGCTTATAATCTTCATTACTCTCTGGTCCTAAAATGGTGCTTTTTTTCCTCAGCATTTTATCCTTTGCCTTCTTCTTGCGTCAACAGTTTTAACTATGACTCCTATACATTGATGACTATCAATTTATATTTCCAACTTAGACATGTCTTTTGAGTTCCAAACCTATATTTCCAATTACCTAGTAAGCCCTTGTACTTGGATATCAATTCGTTGATACATACAAAACACTTAAAACAGTGCCTAGAGCACTCAACCAATGCCAGCTATTATTATTTTCTATTGCCCCAGCACAATGTATCCAAAAATGAAACTGTTTTCCAATCCTTTCCATGACACTCCAACCTGCTGTTCTCTCTCTTTTCTATCTTTGTGAAATATCACTATTTACCCAGTTTCAAGCAAGAAACTATAGAATCAGCCACTAACTCCCATTATCTCCATCCTTCTCACCAAGCTCCACTAGTTTTACCAAAAATCTGTAGAATCTAGCTATTCCATTCATATTCTATTGGTTACAAATCTCATCATCATGTATCAATAGCCTCTTAACTAGTTTTTCTACCTCCTGACTTCATTCTAATCTGTGCACTGCCACCAGAGTTATTTTACTAACAGCAAATACAATTACGTTATCTCCTCATTTCAAACCTTTGTTGGTTTCTCGTTTCTTGCAGTATTAAAATACATACTCCCTAGATTAGCACATTTAAGGGCCTTCATTATCTGGCCCCAACTACCATTCTAGCCTCATGTCTGTGTGTTTTTTTTTCTTGCCAACCCTCCTTCTCTAGCTCATAGTGTACATTACACTTCATTCAGACTGAACTCTCTATTTCCTATCTCTTTGCTTTTACACATGTTGTCCTCCTTACTTGGAATGTCTTGCTCCATTATTTACACTTTCTCCTCTACCTAGGGAACTCCTACTCAATCTTTAATACTCAGATAAAATGTTATTTTTTCTATGAAACCATCCCAGACCTCTTCAGAAAGAAAGTGTTCTTTCTTCCCCCCAGATTCCAAGGTTCTTTGGGCCTCCTTGTAGCCCCTGCCATGTAGTCGTGAAAGTCCTGTGCTTACTTGTCTGTGTTGCCCTGTTCAGCCTTGTATATACAATGTCCAGGATACCGCCAACCATATAGTGGGTGATCAACAAGTGACTTTCAAACGAGTAAGCAGATTTATTCCTAATGGCCTGCAACAACTGCCTTTTCCTTGTCTACCTTAACAGTTACTAGTGTTAACTCTAATAACAATTGCTTTGATGGCAAAATAGCAATCTTTTTCAATAGTGTAACAGTGAAGAGAAAAGACTCTGGAATCAGACTTGTGTTTGAATTCTGCCTCTGCCCTCTAACAGTTCCTAGCTGTGGGACTTACGGCAACTCAACTTACCTTCCTGAGACTCAGTTTTGTCATCAGTAAAAGTTGCATAATGACATCTTCCTCTCGAGAGTGCTGTGTGGTTAGAAGAAATAACATATGTGAGATTACCATTCACAACATATGTGCTGAATTCTCCTTCTGTCCCCCCTGTAGGCATTCTTGATTTCTTTTATTCTTGAGGGAAAACTAAAAAAGGATTCCCCAATTTTGACAACTGATACATGACAAGGTGAGAAAAAGGGAGATGTCAAAGTAGACTCTCTCCTCCACAGACTGTATGTCTGGAAGATTGGCTCTGTTTCTCAGTTGTCCCCCTTATCTCTTTTTCCCTCTTCTACCACATTAAAAGTGACATATAATTTCTAGTGCTTTAAGTTTAAAAGTATTTTCTCAATATTATTTTATCAGCTGCTCACAGTGACCCCGTGAAATATACAGGGCAAATATTTTCAGCCCAGAGGGATTAACTGATTTATCCAAGATCACACATCCAGCGAATGGCAGCATTTGGGTTAAAACCCACTATACGGTGCTGTCTCTCTAATTCAGGCATTTTATTGTCTCTTATCTGGACTCCTACAACAGACCTGACTGTTCTGGTTTCAGTCTTCCGCTGCCTCCTACCTTCTTTCCTGATATCCATCCTCTCTGCAAGCAAAGGCCTTATTCTAAAACACAAATATGATCTTACCACTCCAACGTTTGTGAAAGCTCCTTATACCCATCATCATCTGGCCCTGCCTACCCATTTGATTCCATCTGCTGTTATTGTTCTAGAACTGATGTTTAGATCACAGTTATACTTTTGATGTTGGCTCAACATGCCATGCATAGTCACTCCTCCTGCTTTTCTTGTTTGAAACACCCTTCTTTTCTCATCCCCTGCTTTCCTCCTGTCTCTGCAGATGGACATATTATTCTTCCCTTAAGGCCCACTTCAGTGAATATTTTTCTGAAACGACTCCTTTCTATCCTTCTGTCTCTCCTTGTTTTTCCTTCTTCCCTTCCTTCAAAATGGTATTTATTTAGTGCCTACTATGTGCCAAACACTGTAGTCATCCCTGTCGTTTGAAGGGCCATGGCAAGTACTAAGCCAGGGTGGCTGGAGTGTGGGGGTCGGAGAAGTGGAGGGAGGTCGGCAAGGATGGTGTAAGAGGAGGCTGGAGGAATAGGAAAGAGCTAGACATTCCCTGCGCTCTTGTTGGCTCCCTGACTCCGCAGAGCATTTACCTAATACCTGTGGTAAGGTGTATTTCCCTAGATGGAGGATGATAGGCATCATAGTTATTGCTGGCCACCTACTCTGTGTTCAGCACTGACAAACACTTCATGCATGGTGGGCTCAAATCTGTGGCACAAATCTGCCCATTCCAGGTTTATAAAATTTAGGGATGCCGTATGTGTCTTTTCTCAAGCTCTTTTTGTGTTCCATGCCTAAGTCTGGAGGTCTACTTCCTAATTTTTTTTTTCCTTTATGGATTATAGTGTGGTCAAAAAATAGAAAACTCCAAATCTGGAGCCAGAAGTTCCTGGGCTCAAATATAGACTCCAGAACAAACTATGGCCTGAGGACCATTCACTAAATATATTAACAGCTGTAAAATTATTACTATTGTTATTCTTCTCTGATCACTCACTGTGACTTCCTGTGTGCTAGGAATGAGTAGTGAACACATTTGATGGGACATTTTAGAGAAAATTGCTTAATTATTTGTTGAATTCCTTTCTCAAGCTTCCTAGGGGAGAAGAGGAGGTAGAATTGTTACACTGGTTCCAGTTTCTCCAAAGTCCTCTACCTCTGTGGCCCTACCTTTGTGACCCACTGTGGAGACCAAGGTCCCAAGTAAAGATTACATCTCAAGGTTGCTCCTTAGGCATCTTTGAAGTCCTAGTTCCCCTTTGTCTAACAACAATAGGGCTAGTTTGCCATTATCTTTCAATTTGGTTTACTTGTACTGGGGGGGGGGGGCAGTTGGTGCTCTTCAGTGGAAATTTCCCTGGCCTTAAAGCTCTACAGCATTTACCTCAGAGAGACCAGGCTTTCTGGGACTGCTGGCCAAGAGGCTGAACTGGTCCTTTGGGAGACAGATTCTGTGTTGAGGAGGGAATAAAAGTTAAGTGGTATTTCTCCTTGCTCTCTGAAGCTTTGAATGACCATTTTTTTTCTTACCCAGAGGGAAGAGGGTTGGCAGAGACAATTGAAAATGCCTAGAATCTCTAAATTGTTTGTAAGTGTCGCAGATCCCTTAAAGATGAGGATTAATTTTAGACTTACAAGATTTATGTGACCTTGCCTTGGAGATAAGATTAAGTTGCATAAATACTTGCCAGCACCTAGCCTGCAACTAGATATCCAGAGCATGCTCAAAGATAATAACGTTCATGTTGATGTTGATAATGATGAAGAAAAAGAATAACTAGAGCATTTTTCAAAATTTACAGTAGACCCTTTTCTCCCCAAACTTTTTTCATATGACCCCCAATATAATATCCAAATTTTTTCATATGATGCCCAATATAAAATCCAAACCAAAATAGCTGTTTTGCGGGGCACCTGGGTGGCTCAGTCAGTTAAGCTTCTGACTTCGGCTCAGGTCATGATCTCACAGTTCATGAGTTCCAGACCCGCGTCCGACTCTGAAATGACAGCTCAGAGCCTGGAGCCTGCTTCGGATTCTGTCTCCTTCTCTTTCTGCTTTTCCCCGCTCATGCTGTGTCTGTGTGTGTCTCTCTCTCAAAAACAAATAAATATTTAAAATTTTTTGAAAAAAAACCTATAGGAGGGTTGGAAGATGGCAGCATAGGAGGACGCTGGGCTCACCGCGCGTCTTGCTGATCACTTAGATTCCACCTACACCTGCCTAACTAACCCAGAAAACCACCAGAAGACTAGCAGAATGGAGTCTCCAGAGTCAAGCGCAGACAAGAGGCCCACGGAAGAGGGTAGGAAGGACGGAGAGGCTGTGCAGGCTCCACGGACTGGCGGGAGGGAGCTGGGGCAGAGGGGCTGCTCGCCGGCCAAGCAGAGCCCCTGCTCGCCGGCCAAGCAGAGCCCCTGAGTCTGGCTGGCAAAATCGGAGAGGCCTGATGGACTGTGTTCCGACAGCAAGCGCGACTTAGCCTATGGGAGGTCATAAGTTAACAGCTCTGCTTGGAAAGCGGGAAGGCTGTGTTATGCCCAGAATTCGTGATCCCCAAAGACCACTAGGGAGCCGAGTCCGATGCAAAAGCAAAGAGCCTTTATTCGAGCTAGCTCGACCTCAATCCCCTACCTGCACCAACGCAGCGGTGAGATACCAGGGAAAGAGAGCGAGTTTCAAAAGCACAAAGGTTTTATAGGGGTCTAGGGGCAGCCGATTGGCTGGGGAAGTGGCGTGTTTTGATCAGGAAGCTTGAATGGGTGAGCAGGAGGTCACTCAAAGGGAGGAGGCGTGGTCTAGGTGAAGGACACAGAACAAGATGGAGTCGGCTGGCGTAGGCCCGCCCTTTCATTCCGCCCTTGTCATGTAGCTTACGGACCCAATCATGGGGCCGGCTGCATTTATGGTGACAAGGGGAACAGAGTTTGGAGGTTTACGCAAAGTTCTGGGAAGCAAGTGTCCCTGGGGTGGCTCTGGGAGGTCTGATTAAGTATTGTCCCAGAGCTGGTGTCTATGATCTGCCAGGTGATGTTTTGGGGGGCGTATGAGCAATGACAAGCAGAGTTAACAGAGTTACCAATATTAGGTGGGTCGAATGCGCTGTAGCTTGAACTTGAGCGGGTTGTGTTGGTCCCGACTGATGGCCCATCGCGTGACGAAGTCCTTCCGGATCGAGGAGGGGTCCACTGGCTGGGCGTGGGTGTGATGGACCCAGGTCGCGATGCCGTCTACCTTGAGAGCGGTGGGGATTGTCAACACCACGATGTAGGGTCCCTTCCAGCGCGGCTCAAGAGTCTCTCGGTGGTGCCTCTTGACGTAGACCCAGTCTCCCGGCCTGTACTGATGAGGTGTCGGGATCGGGCCAGCCTCATAGATGGCACGGAGGCGCGGCCAAATGTCCTCGTGCGCCCTCTGGAGCCCGCTCAAGGAAAGAAAAAGTTCTTGATCTTTAAACTCAGCAATAAGTTCAGCTCGAAGGCTGGGAATAACAGGGGGTGGCCTGCCAAACATGATCTCGTAGGGAGTAAAACCCAGAGTGTAAGGAGTGTTTCTAACCCGGTAAAGGGCGTATGGTAGGAGAGTCACCCAGTCCCCACCAGTCTCCATGGTTAATTTGGTAAGGGTCTCTTTTAGGGTTCTATTCATTCTTTCTACTTGTCCTGAGCTCTGGGGCCTATAAGCACAATGTAATTTCCAGTTTGCCCCCACCGCCTTGGCTACTGCCTGTGTTACCTGCGAGATAAAAGCTGGTCCATTGTCCGATCCTACCATGGCAGGAAAACCATACCTGGGCAAGATGTCTTCTAGTAGCTTCTTAGCCACTGTCTGAGCCGTTTCATGCTTGGTTGGGTATGCCTCCACCCAGCCAGAGAAGGTGTCTGTAAATACTAAAAGATATTTAAAACCATACTTTCCTGGTTTGACTTCAGTGAAGTCGACTTCCCATTGGGCTCCCGGTCTGGTGCCTCTGAGCCTGGTTCCTTTTTTATTTGATGTGGCCCTCGCGTTGGTGAGTTGGCAGGTCTTGCAGGCAGATACAACTTGCTTTATTTTGGTGTCCTGTTGGTGAATCTTAATTCCGGCATGTCGGATTAAGTCTTTTAATTTTCGGGCCCCCATGTGAGTAGACCGATGCATGTGCTCTAATATTGAGACTCCGAGCTGGTCTGGCAACACGAGTTCCTTGTTAGGTGTATACCACCATCCCTTTATCTCCTGGGCCATGGGGAGTTTCTTGATCCGCTGTAACTCCTCCTGGGAGTACTTGGGCTGGTCTGGTAAAACTGGGTCTCCCGGGTCTGGTAGTTGTATGGTCATGGTGGGGACTGGAGTAAGGGCTACTGCCTTGGCTGCCTGGTCAGCCTTTCGATTACCTCTAGCTACTGGGTTATCAGCTTTTTGGTGCCCTTGGCAGTGGATAATGGCTAGCTTGGCAGGAAGCCATAAGGCCGTAAGCAGGTTAAGTATCTCCTGCTTATTTTTTATAGTCCGCCCTTCTGCCGTCAGTAACCCCCTCTCCTGATAAATTGCCCCATGAATATGAGCTGTGGCAAATGCATAACGGCTGTCTGTGTAGATGTTGAGCCGTTTTCCAGCTCCCAGCATCAGCGCCTTGGTGAGGGCTATGAGCTCTGCTCGCTGGGCTGACGTTCCGGAGGGTAGAGCCTCTGCCCATACGGTGTCCGTTTCGGTGACCACCGCTGCACCCGCATACCTGTGTCCGTTTTGCACAAAGCTGCTGCCATCAGTGAACCAAGTAGCCTCGGCATCGGGGAGGGGCCAGTAATGGAGCACCTAGGTCAGGGTCGGGCAGCAGGGTTGCGGGATTGAGGGCTGCACTGGGGTGGAACCGCACTCGTGGAGGGTTGAGTAGGAGGCTCTGGTAATGAGTCATACGTGTATTGCTCATCCATCTATCTGGAGGCTGTTTCAGGACCCCTTCAATGGCGTGTGGGGTCGTGATCCAGATCTCCTGTCCTAGGGTCAGTTTGTCTGCATCCTTGACTAGGAGTGCTGTCGCCGCAATAATTCTTAGGCATGGCGGCCAGCCGGCAGCCACTGGGTCTAGTTTCTTAGACAGGTAAGCCACTGGACGGTTCCAGGGGCCTAAGGCTTGAGTTAGAACTCCTTTTGCTATTCCCTTATGTTCGTCTACAAAGAGGTGGAAGGGCTTCGTAATGTCCGGTAGGCCCAGGGCTGGGGCACTTAGGAGGGCCCTTTTTAACTGATTAAAGGCAGTTTCTTCTTTTTCAGCCCATTTAAATGTTTTCCCCTCTTTGGTAGCTTCATATAGGGGGCCTGGCGATCTCAGCAAAACCTGGAACCCAGAGGCGGCAGTAGCCGGCTGATCCTAGGAATTCCCTCACTTCTCTTCGGGAGGTGGGAGTAGGGATCTTTAGGACAGTTTCTTTTCTGGCTTCTGATAACCGCCGCTGTCCGCCCTCCAGGATATATCCCAGGTAACTTACCCTCTCCCTGCATATCTGAGCCTTCTTCGCAGATGCCCGGTATCCTAAGGCCCCCAGGGTAGCCAGCAGGTCCTGGGTCCCTCGCTCACAGTCTTTGGCAGTGTCGGCAGCAATCAGGATGTCATCTACATACTGTAGAAGGGTGAGGCCAGGGTGCTCCCTTCTGTACTCACCCAGGTCCTCGTGTAGTGCCTCGTCGAAGATGGTGGGTGAATTTTTGAATCCCTGAGGTAGCCGTGTCCAGGTGAGTTGTCCACTGTAGCCCTCCTCCGGATCATGCCACTCAAAGGCGAACAAGGGTTGGCTCTGGGGTGCCAACGGCAGACTGAAGAAGGCGTCCTTTAAATCTAGTACAGTATACCAGACCCTGGAGGGCGCTAAGGAGCTCAAGAGAGTATATGGGTTGGGAACAGTTGGGTGTATGTCCGCGACCCTCTTATTTACTTCCCGGAGGTCTTGTACCGGTCGGTAGTCATTTGTGTGAGGCTTTTTGACCGGCAGTAAGGGGGTGTTCCAGGCAGACTGGCAAGGAACTAGTACCCCTAGGCTTCGTAGTCTCCGGATGTGTGGCTGGATCCCCTTCCGGGCCTCCTGAGACATGGGGTATTGTTTGATCCTTACCGGACTCTCTCCTGGCTTGAGCTCTACCAGGACTGGGGTCCTATGAGCGGCTAGTCCCATCCCCCCTGTCTCTGCCCAAACCGAGGGGAATTCTTGTAGCCATCTGTCTATATTATCCTCTCTCGGGAGCGCCTCCTGGTGGAGGAGGTATTCATCCTCCAGTTTCATGGTCAGGACCTGGATGGGGTGGCCCTTGCCATCGGTGACCTGAGGCCCCCCTTGTCTGAAAGTTATCTGAGCTCCAATCTTGGTCAGTAAGTCCCATCCTAACAGCGGGTAGGGGCATTCTGGTATTACCATAAAGGAGTGGGATACCCAGCCCGTTCCCAAATCTACTGTTCTTCGGGTAGTCCATGAATACTGGCTCATACCAGTTGCCCCTTGTACCCAGGACTTCCTGCTAGCTAGTTTTCCTTGTGGGGTGTGGAGGACCGAATGTTGTGCTCCGGTGTTGACAAGGAAGTCAATAGGGGTCCCCTCCACTTTAAGAGTTACCCTGGGTTCGGGGAGAGGGTCCGAACCCTGACTCCCCTAATCACTTAGTTCATCCAGCTCTAGGACTTTTACTCGATCAGTCTTGCTTCCCTTCCCGCCGGCCCTTTTCGGACAATCTCGGGCCCAATGCCCTATCTCCTTGCAGTATGCGCACTGATCCTTCTGCAGCCTCTGCTTCCCCCCTTTGGTGGTTCCTTTACCTTTTCTTGCGTCGTCTGCCAGCTGCCGGAGACGGCGGTCTCCTTCCTCGGGGAAGTCAGCAGTGGTAGCTAGCAGTATTCTGGCCAGGTCTCGAGTCTGCTTACTGCTGGCAGCCGCCATGGCGCGAGCCTGCTAGTCCTCAGGAGGCTCCTGGTTATTATATACCTTTTCGGCTACCACCAGTAAGTCCTGCAGACTTTTTTCTCCTAGTCTATCTATTTTCTGTAATTTTCTCCTAATGTCTACGGCCGATTGGTTTACAAAGGCCATGATAACAGCTGCCTTGCTTTCCGGAGCCTCTGGATCCATGGGGGTATAGGTACGGAATGCCTCCATGATCCGTTCTAAAAAGGCAGCCGGAGGGGCGCCTGGGTGGCGCAGTCGGTTAAGCGTCCGACTTCAGCCAGGTCACGATCTCGCGGTCCGTGGGTTCGTGCCCCGCGTCGGGCTCTGGGCTGATGGCTCAGAGCCTGGAGCCTGTTTCCAATTCTGTGTCTCCCTCTCTCTCTGCCCCTCCCCCGTTCAAGCTCTGTCTCTCTCTGTCCCAAAAATAAATAAAAAAACGTTGAAAAAATAAAAAATAAAAAAAAAAAATAAAAAAAGGCAGCCGGAGATTCATCTTTTCCCTGTTGTACATTTCCTACCTTGGCCAAATTGGTTGGCTTTCTAGCAGCCATTCAGAGACCCCCCATTAGAGTCTGGCGGTAGACCCGGAGCCTCTCCTTACCTTCTGCCATGTTGAAATCCCACTGGAGCCGAGTTAAGGGGAAGGAGGCATCTATCTGAGCCTGGTTGGTGGTGGGATTCCCATCTGCGCCCGGAACTAGTTTTCGGGCCCCACTGAGGATTCTTTCTCTTTCTTCAGTCGTGAACAGGACCTGCAAAAGCTGCTGGCAATCGTCCCACGTGGGCTGATGGGTAAAAAGAACAGAGTCTAATAAATCAATAAGCCCTGCCGGTTTCTCGGAAAACTTAGGATTCTGAGCTTTCTAATTGTAGAGGTCATTAGTGGCGAAAGGCCAATAGTGATGGGGCTGATTCCCCTCCGCGTCTGGGGGTCCAGTGGCTCGCAAGGGCAGAATAGTAGAGTCGGCGGCGGAGGCGGATTGCCCCCTCTGAGCCCTTTGTCTGGTAAAGGGCGGGCTTCCCCCTGGAGCGTTTCCGCCTCCCGCTCTCGAAACAGCGTCTGCCTCCCCCGGAGGGGGAGGATGGTGTTCTTCCGGCATCCTAGAGGGGTTATATGGGGGAGGAAAAATTAATTCTTCTTCAGTACCCCCCTGTAGGACAGGGTAGAGGGGTGCTGAAGGCTGGGTAAGACGTTTCCTCTTCTCTGTCTCCTGCAAAGCAAGAATGGGTTTTGGCTCCGGAGGGAGCAGGGTTAGGAAGGGCTTAAGCCAAGAGGGTGGGTCTTCTACAAGGTCCTGCCAAGTGATAATGTAAGGGAGCTGATCAAGATGGCCCGTCTTAGGCTGAGAGATGATACTCCTGACTCGGTGGATGGTAAGGAGGTCGAAGGTCCCCTCTGGTGGCCATCCGACATTGAAAGTTGGCCACTCGCTAGAGCAAAAAAAACTGCAACCGACCCTTTCGGACTTCCACACTGAGGTTGTTAGCTCTTCCCCTCACATCCTTAAAGTGATCAATCATAATACTTAGAGGAGTAGTCCGAGTCTGTCCCATAACGTCCGTCCAGTAAGTCCACAGAGCAAAACAGAGAAACACAAAAACAGACAAACAGAGGGCCCTTAGAAAGTCTTCCAACTCCATGGAAGCAAAACGGAAAGCTAGCTTTTGAGGGGATTCCATGTCCCTCCAAAACTGATGAGGGGATTCCACGTCCCTCCAAAACCAATGAGGGGATTCCACGTCCCTCCAAAGATGACGGCCTCACACCGACCAGCGGGAGCGACCCGCCTCGTCTCAGACCTTTGAGGGGATTCCACGTCCCTCCGAAACAGATGAGGGGATTCCACGTCCCTCCAGAAGGGAGAATCAGAACGTCTTCCGAAACTCCCGGCCCGTGGTCCTCCAGTGCGTCCACTTAGACCGCGTCGGGCACTACCAGAATTCCAGAAATGAGCTCACACAGAAAAGACAGAACAAACAGACACTAACCGTGGCCAGTCAGGCTCTCCGGGTCGGGGGTCCCTTGGGGTTCTTGGGGATCCCGGGCCAAGCCCCCAAATGTTATGCCCAGAATTCGTGATCCCCAAAGACCACTAGGGAGCCGAGTCCGATGCAAAAGCAAAGAGCCTTTATGCGAGCTAGCTCGACCTCAATCCCCTACCTGCACCGACGCAGCGGTGAGATACCAGGGAAAGAGAGCGAGTTTCAAAAGCACAAAGGTTTTATAGGGGTCTAGGGGCAGCCGATTGGCTGGGGAAGTGGCGTGTTTTGATCAGGAAGTTTGAATGGGTGAGCGGGAGGTCACTCAAAGGGAGGAGGAGTGGTCTAGGTGAAGGACACAGAACAAGATGGAGTTGGCTGGTGTAGGCCCGCCCTTTCAGCTGGAGGACAAAGGAGGGAGAGCTGCTGAGCGCCCTCAAGACAGAGCTCGGTTTGGCGGGGAACAAAGGCGCTCACCAGCGCCATCTCCCCTGCCCATCCCCCAGCCAAAATCCCAAAGGGAACCAGTTCCTGCCAGGGAACTTGCTCACTCCGCGCAAACACCCAACTCTGTGCTTCTGCGGAGCCAAACCTCCGGCAGCGGATCTGACTCCCTCCTGCTGCCACAGGGCCCCTCCTGAAGTGGATCACCTAAGGAGAAGCGAGCTAAGCCTGCCCCTCCTGCCCCCGTGCACCTTGCCTACCCACCCCAGCTAATACGCCAGATCCCCAGCACCACAAACCTGGCAGTGTGCAAGTAGCCCAGACGGGCCACGCCACCCCACAGTGAATCCCACCCTAGGAGAGGGGAAGAGAAGGCACACACCAGTATGACTGTGGCCCCAGCGGTGGGCTGGGGGCAGACATCAGGTCAGACTGTGGCCCCGCCCACCAACTCCAGTTATACACCACAGCACAGGGGAAGTGCCCTGCAGGTCCCCACCACTCCAGGGACTATCCAAAATGACCAAGTGGGAGAATTCCCCTCAGAAGAATCTCCAGGAAATAACAACAGCTAATGAACTGATCAAAAAGGATTTAAATAATAATAACAGAAAGTGAATTTAGAATAATAGTCATAAAATTAATCACTGGGCTTGAAAACAGTATACAGGACAGCAGAGAATCTCTTGCTACAGAGATCAAGGGACTAAGGAACAGTCACGAGGAGCTGAAAAACGCTTTAAACGAAATGCATAACAAAATGGAAACCACCACAGCTCGGCTTGAAGAGGCAGAGGAGAGAATAGGTGAACTAGAAGATAAAGTTATGGAAAAAGAGGAAGCTGAGAAAAAGAGAGATTAAAAAATCCAGGAGTATGAGGGGAATATTAGAGAACTAAGTGATACACTAAAAGGAAATAATATACGCATAATTGGTATCCCAGAGGAGGAAGAGAGAGGGAAAGGTGCTGAAGGGGTACTTGAAGAAATAATAGCTGAGAACTTCCCTGAACTGGGGAAGGAAAAAGGCATTGAAATCCAAGAGGCACAGAGAACTCCCTTCAGACTTAACTTGAATCGATCTTCTGCACAACATGTCATAGTGAAACTGGCAAAATACAAGGATAAAGAGAAAATTCTGAAAGCAGCAAGGGATAAACGTGCCCTCACATATAAAGGGAGACCTATAAGACTCGTGACTGATCTCTCTTTTGAAACTTGGCAGGCCAGAAAGAATTGGCATGATATCTTCAGTGTGCTAAACAGAAAAAATATGCAGCTGAGAATCCTTTATCCAGCAAGTCTGTCATTTAGAATAGAAGGAGAGATAAAGGTCTTCCCAAACAAACAAACACTGAAGCAATTTGTCACCACTAAACCAGCCTTACAAAAGTTCCTAAGGGGGACCCTGTGAGACAAAGTACCAGAGACATCGCTACAAGCATAAAACATACAGACATCACAATGACTCTAAACCCGTATCTTTCTATAATAACACTGAATGTAAATGGATTAAATGCGCCAACCAAAAGACATAGGGTATCAGAATGGATAAAAAAACAAGACCCATCTATTTGCTGTCTACAAGAGACTCATTTTACACCTGAGGACACCTTTAGATTGAGAGTGAGGGGATGGAGAACTATTTATCATGCGACTGGAAGCCAAAAGAAAGCTGGAGTAGCCATACTTATATCAGACAAACTAGACTTTAAATTAAAGGCTGTAACAAGAGATGAAGAAGGGCATTATATAATAATTACAGGGTCCATCCATCAGGAAGAGCTAACAATTATAAATGTCTATGCGCCGAATACCGGAGCCCCCAAATATATAAAACAATTAGTCATAAACATAAGCAACCTTATTGATAAGAATGTGGTAATTGCAGGGGACTTTAACACCCCACTTACAGAAATGGGTAGATCATCTAGACACATGGTCAATAAAGAAACAAGGTTCCTTAATGAGACATTGGATCAGATGGACTTGACAGATATATTTAGAACTCTGCATCCCAAAGCAACAGAATATACTTTCTTCTCGAGTGCACATGGAACATTCTCCAAGATAGATCATATACTGGGTCACAAAACAGCCCTTCATTAGTTTACAAGAATTGAAATTATACCATGCATACTTTCAGACCACAATGCTATGAAGCTTGAAATCAACCACAGGAAAAAGTCTGGAAAACCTCCAAAAGCATGGACGTTAAAGAACACCCTACTAAAGAATGAGTGGGTCAACCAGGCAATTAGAGAAGAAATTAAAAAATATATGGAAACAAATGAAAATGAAAATACAACAATCCAAACGCTTTGGGATGCAGCGAAGGCAGTCCTGAGAGGAAAACACATTGCAATCCAGGCCTATCTCAAGAAACAAGAAAAATCCCAAATACAAAATCTAACAGCACACCTAAAGGAAATAGAAGCAGAACAGCAAAGGCAGCCTAAACCCAGAAGAAGAAGATAAATAATAAAGATCAGAGCAGAAATAAACAATATAGAATCTAAAAGAACTGTAGAGCAGATCAACGAAACCAAGAGTTGGTTTTTTGAAAAAATAAACAAAATTGACAGACCTCTAGCCAGGCTTCTCAAAAAGAAAAGGGAGATGACCCAAATAGATAAAATCATGACTGAAAATGGAATTATTACAACCAATCCCTCAGAGATACAAACAATTATCAGGGAATACTATGAATAATTATATGCCAACAAACTGGACAACCTGGAAGAAATGGACAAATTCCTAAACACCCACACTCTTCCAAAACTCAATCAGGAGGAAATAGAAAGCTTGAACAGACCCATAACCAGTGAAGAAATTGAATCGGTTATCAAAAATCTCCCAACAAATAAGAGTCCAGGACCAGATGGCTTCCCAGGGGAATTCTACCAGACGTTTAAAGCAGAGATAATACCTATCCTTCTCAAGCTATTCCAAGAAATAGAAAGGGAAGGAAAACTTCCAGACTCATTCTATGAAGCCAGTATTACTTTGATTCCTAAACCAGACAGAGAGAGACCCAGTAAAAAAAGAGAACTACCGGCCAATATTCCCTGATGAATATGGATGCAAAAATTCTCAATAAGATACTAGCAAATCGAATTCAACAGCATATAAAAAGTATTATTCACCATGATCAAGTTGGATTCATTCCTGGGATGCAGGGTTGGTTCAACATTCGCAAATCAATCAACGTGATACATCACATTAATAAAAGAAAAGAGAAGAACCATATGATCCTGTCAATTGATGCAGAAAAGTCCTTCACAAAATTCAGCACCCTTTCTTAATAAAAACCCTTGAGAAAGTCGGGATAGAAGGAACATACTTAAAGATCATAAAAGCCATTTATGAAAAGCCCACAGCTAACATCATCCTCAACGGGGAAAAACTGAGAGCTTTTTCCGTGAGATCAGGAACACGACAGGGATGCCCACTCTCACCGCTGCTGTTTAACATAGTACTGGAAGTTCTAGCATCAGCAATCAGACAACAAAAGGAAATCAAAGGCATCCAAATTGGCAAAGATGAAGTCAAGCTTTCGCTTTTTGCAGATGACATGATATTATACATGGAAAATCTGATAGACTCCACCAAAAGTCTGCTAGAACTGATACATGAATTCAGCAAAGTTATGGATACAAAATCAATGTACAGAAATCAGTTGCATTCTTATACACTAACAATGAAGCAACAGAAAGATAAATAAAGAAACTGATCCCATTCACAATTGCACCAAGAAGCATAAAATACCTAGGAATAAATCTAACCAAAGATGTAAAAGATCTGTATGCTGAAAACTATAGAAAGCTTATGAAGGAAATTGAAGAAGATATAAAGAAATGGAAAGACATTCCCTGCTCATGGATTGGAAGAATAAATATTGTCAAAATGTCAATACTACCCAAATCTATCTACACATTCAATGCAATCCCAATCAAAATTGCACCAGCATTCTTCTCGAAGCTAGAACAAGCAATCCTAAAATTCATATGGAACCACAAAAGGCCGCAAATATCCGAAGTAATTTTGAAGAAGACCAAAGCAGGAGGCATCACAATCCCAGACTTTAGCCTCTACTACAAAGCTGTAATCATCAAGACAGCATGGTATTGGCACAAAAACAGACACAGAGACCAATGGAATAGAATAGAAACCCCAGAACTAGACCCACAAATGTATGGCCAACTCATCTTTGACAAAGCAGGAAAGAACATCCAATGGAAAAAAGACAGCCTCTTTAACAAATGGTGCTGGGAGAACTGGACAGCAACATGCAGAAGGTTGAAACTAGACCACTTTCTGACACCATTCACAAAAATAAACTCAAAATGGATAAAGGACCTGAATATGAGACAGCAAACCATCAAAACCCTAGAGGAGAAAGCAGGAAAAGCCCTCTCTGACCTCAGCCGTAGCTGAGGCAAGGGAAAGGCAAGGGAAATAACACATCCCAAAGGCAAGGGAAATAAAAGCAAAAATGAATTACTGGGACCTTATGAAGATAAAAAACTTCTGCACAACAAAGGAAACAACCAACAAAACTAAAAGGCAACCAACGGAATGGGAAAAGGTATTTGCAAATGACATATCGGACAAAGGGCTAGTATCCAAAATCTATAAAGAGCTCACCAAACTCCACACCCGAAAAACAAATAACCCAGTGAAGAAATGGGCAGAAAACATGAATAGACACTTCTCTAAAGAAGACATCCGGATGGCCAACAGGCACATGAAAAGATGTTCAGCGTCGCTCCTTATCAGGGAAATACAAATCAAAACCACACTCAGGTATCACCTCACACCAGTGAGAGTGGCCAAAATGAACAAATCAGGAGACTATAGATGCTGGAGAGGATGTGGAGAAACGGGAACCCTCTTGCACTGTTGGTGGGAATGCAAATTGGTGCAGCCGCTCTGGAAAGCAGTGTGGAGGTTCCTCAGAAAATGAAAAATAGACCTACCCTATGACCCAGCAATAGCACTGCTAGGAATTTACCCAAGGGATACAGGAGTACTGATGCATAGGGGCACTTGTACCCCAATGTTCATAGCAGCACTCTCAACAATAGCCAAATTATGGAAAGAGCCTAAATGTCCATCAACTGATGAATGGATAAAGAAATTGTGGTTTATATACACAATGGAATACTACGTGGCAATGAGAAAGAATGAAATATGGCCTTTTGTAGCAACGTGGATGGAACTGGAGAGTGTTATGCTAAGTGAAATAAGCCATACAGAGAAAGACAGATACCATATGGTTTCACTGTTATGTGGATCCTGAGAAACTTAACAGAAACCCATGGGGGAGGGGAAGGAAAAAAAAAAAGAGGTTAGAGTGGGAGAGAGCCAAAGCCTAAGAGACTGTTAAAAACTGAGAACAAACTGAGGGTTGATGGGGGGTGGGAGGGAGGGGAGGGTGGGTGATGGGTATTGAGGAGGGCACCTTTTGGGATGAGCACTGGGGGTTATATGGAAACCAATTTGACAATAAATTTCATATATTGAAAAAAAATTAAAAAAATAAAAGCTTTGATGAGGAAAAAAAAGAAAAAAAAACCTATATATCTGTTTTGCCAGTAAGTAAATGTTTTTAACATTTATTTATTTGTAAAGTCAGTAAGAAGGAAGAGATTGAGAAAAAACATAAAAATCTGAAATTGAGAGCTATTAGCAGTCTTGGTGTCCAGCTTTTGTTTTATTTTGGTTATAGAATATGAAGAAAATTCTCATGTACCCCAATAAATAGTAGACATCATAGGGTGAGGGCTCTTTCATCTAACACCTGGTCTTGCCATTATCAGGATACACTTTAGTTAAACAGATGTGGCAAGAGAATCTATATTTCTAGGTATACAGACACTACCTTCTCTCTCTTCTCTCTCTCTCTCTCAGGCATACACATAAATACGCATTGTTACCTTGTTAAGTTGGCAACACACATTAACACAATCAGTGGTTTCTGATGAGTTAATGCTTGGTATGTAACCCATTTAGATGCTTCATGCTGTGTTTTATTGCAGTTTTAAAATAGCTTAAAAATATATATATTTAAATGAAATTAAAATTAGATGTTGCAGAACTGTTGCGATACCTGCACAATTTTAAAACACCGAATTATATAATAATTGGGAATTAAACTTCATAGGACAGAATGAGGTGCTGTAGAAGGTGAGAGAAGAAAGGTTGTATGGGTTGTAGTTGGGGAAGGCATCACAGAAGTAGGATTTGTGCCAGGACTGAAGGGACTAGTAAAAAATGAGTGGTAAATGTGAATACTCTATGTTCTACATATTCCAGGACATCCTTGATTTCCATTTTCCGTCTCTAAGCCGTTATAAATGTATTTGTCCAGAAAGATGATCCATCTTTGATTTAAAATTTTTTTAACGTTTATTTACTTTGAGAGAGAGAGAGACAGAGTGCGAGCGAGGGAGGGGCAGAGAGAGAGGGAGATACAGAATCTGAAGCAGCCTCCAGGCCCTGAGCTGTCAGCACAGAGCCTGATGCGGGGCTTGAATCCACGAGCTGATAGATTATGACCTAAGCCAAAGTCGGACCCTTAAGTGACTAAGCCACCTAGGTGCCCCTCATCTTTGATTTAAAAATGTAGCACTGTTAAGTCATCAGAGAGACAAACTGATCAGAGCATGAGCAAAAATATGGAGGAGGTATCAGGGTGCAACATCTTTGAGGAAACTAGGAATAGGTCCTTTCTTCCAGGCAATCATAGCTCCCTGCCATGTCTCACTCCTTGCTGAGCAGTGAGCAGTCTGAATTTCAGTTCCCACTTGCACCCTCAGTCAAGTTTACTTTGGCAGTGGACCCTATGAACACTCATACACTGTAGCCCTAGCAGGAATGAATATGGTTAAGTAGAGGACAGTGAGCAGAGCTACCTGGCTAAAACACAGCAGTAGAGGGAAATGACTACAGATAATTGGAGCAGAGTCAGGCCATGGAGGCCTAAAAGCCAGGCAAAGAGAAGAATTTGGCTACAACGCACTGTATTGAATGCTGCGATCAGTGGATCTTTTGCCCATTCTTCTTGGGCCAGACAGTTGCCTATACAAATAACTCCCTATATCCTATGTGTCAAATGTAAATGCACATACCAAGAGTCTTCTTTTTTATTTACATTTTCATTATAAAGACAAATACTAGCTTTAACCAGTTTTTGCCTTTAGTGTTTTCCTCTATATATGATGCTCCTAAATCACCTCTTTTATCCTTCCCCTGCTCAAGAAGTTGTAACATCACCTAGACACCTAGTCGATTAAAATTTCCTATTTCTCCCCCAACTTCCCCAATCTCTCCCTACTGGACTGCCAGAAGAATTGAAGGCACAGTGGTCAAGTTGGAAGAAACCCATAGCTTTTTCTGGTTTGATGCCCAGTACCTGTTTGGAGCGTTCAGCCTGAGCTCTCCTGTCTTGAAGCCATGAGAGAAGCTTGAAGCTCACACACTCTCTCCCTAATGGCCATGAGAGCAAAAGGTGCTGACAGAGATTGCTGCTTCTTTGTCCAATGACTCCCAGTTTATCCCCTCCCAGTCAGAGTATTAGTGGGAAAAAGAGAGTTCTGCCATAAAACATTGTTCTTTAGAGCTAAATTGACAGCAGTTCCTTTGTCTATTTTGAAGGATCACTCAATGCATTTCTACATGTCCATTTCTCTGTAAGTTTGGTTATGCCTTCCTGTATACCTGTGAGAGTATGTCTTTAATTAAGGTTTTTTTGTTTGTCAGGTTTTTTTTCTTTTTACTGTTAAGTGTCCATTACTGTTTTAAAAAACATTTTTGAAACAATCTCAGCATTACAGAAAAGTTTCAAGAATGGTACAAAAAATTGTTCTTTAACATTTTGAGGGTAATATGCCAATGTAATGTCACATAATTCCTTAATACTTCAGTGTACATTTCCTTCCAACAAAGATATTCTTGGGACACCTGGGTGGCTCAGTTAAACATCCGACTTCAGCTCAGGTCATGATCTCAACGGTTCTTGAGTTTGAGTCCTGTATAGGGCTCCTTGCTGTCAGCGCAGAGCCTGCTTTGGATCCTTTGTCCCCTGCTCTGTTCCCCTCCCCTGCACATGCTCTATCTCTCTCTCTCAAAAATGAATAAACATTAAAAAAAATTCTCCTATATAACATTTTTCTATTTAAAAAGTTAATAAAACAAAAAATGCTTTATATAAAATATTACGTAAAATAATATAATGAACATTCATAATCATGTAATGAACATAACATAATGAATATATGAGAATCACTCAGCTTAAGAAATAAAATATTACCAGTGCAATTGAAACCACCTGTGTATCACTCCCACAGGTCCGTGTCCATCATCTTATTATATATCATTCATTTGTAACCTGGAATTTCTCTGTGGGTTTCAGGTGGGTCTATGAGTGCCCCAAAGTTGTATGTAAATTAGATATGTATGTACATTTTTCTGGGGCGAAAAAGTCCATAGCTTTGATGAGATCTACAGGGATAAAGGTAAACTGTATGCAAAGCACCATATTTCATGAAAGAATGGTCTACAGTTAGTGTACATCCTTTTCTGCCACTCATTTATTGTTTAGCCCTTTGTCTTCTGGCTTTCTTCCCAACCAACTCACTGAAATTAACTTCTTAAGAGTTACTTCTTAATCATCAAAATTGAATTGCTTCTCTTCATTGAACTACCAATAGCATCTTACTCTTGGTTCACATATCCTTCTAGGCTCTCTCCTTCTGCATCTTCCTTGACATTCTTCTGTCTCCTTTGAAAAATAACATTCAAAGTCTCATTCAAAAATTACATTTGAAAATTGTAATACCTACCTCATGTGGCTGGGAGTATTGACTATAATATGCAGGAAGTAGCTGGTTGTTGTATGTGCTTCAACAAATGATAGCTATTATTGGCAATTAATTCTCATATCATTGTGGCACAGCTCATCATCTCCCAGCACCCCCATGTAAGGTGTCAGTAATGGACAGAGGTCATTTCAAGTAGACAGCCTGTAATTACCACCTTGGCTTCCTGCAGTGCTGTTCACTAGCCTCGTCATAGCCCCTATACCTATTAATAGTCCTGGTTAGGGCAGGATCAGTGAGCCTTAGAGTCTCCAGGAGAAAATAATTTAGATGGGGACTAGTTAGCCTTACATTACATAGGATATATTTTTTAATTTCATCCTCCAAAGTTCATAATGTTCTTCTCAGCCTGGTCACCTTTAAGGGCCTCAAATGGTGAAAAGGTAGTTCTTTCTTCCTTGTTTGTTCAGCTTTTTGCCCACTCTGCTACTGAATACACTGACAAATGAAGGTGCCAACTCTATTATGAAGGACACCTGCTGGCTTCAAACTGGCCTAGAGCCAGTTATTCTGGACAGGCCATTGAAGAGCCATATGACTTTCAGTCACTACTTACTTGGAACAGAATGAGAGAAAGGATTTATATTAAGTTGCCAGTCCCTTGAGCCTGCCATTTCCTGAGTTGTCCTCTTTATTTTTCACGGCCACCATTAGCTGCCAGTAACAGTGACATGGTTCTGTTCATATCCATAATAGAACCTTGCAATATTTGAGGACACAAGCCTCCAAGAAGCACCAAGTTCCCTTAACTGAGGCTCATCTGCTGAAAGAAAAGCAGCCAAGCTATTTTTTTTCCCTCTGTTAGGTAGAGTTTGACTTCATGACTGCCATCCCTTCAGTCAGGATAGGATGGGCTATGTTGCTATAGCAAATGACTCCCAACATCTCAGTGGCTTAAAATGGCAAAGGGTTAGTTTTTGTTTACACTGCATGTCCATCATGGGTCACATGGGGGACATTATGCAGTCCTCAACCTGGGACCTAGATGGAGCAGCCACCATCTGGAACACTGCTGATGGTTGTGGCAGAGGGAAAGAGAGCCCTGAAGGTCTCACTCTCCAGTACCAATTAAATCTTATTTCTATATCTGACACATGTCACTGTTTTCATATATCATTGGTCAGCTTTGATAAGGGATCAATTGGAGGCCAGAAAGTGCAATCCTACCATGTGCCCTGAAGGTGGAGAGCTGGAAATACTCAGTCACCCCATTATTTAATGTGCCCTGTCGAAAGACATCACTGGTCTCTCGAGCCCTGTCCTTTTTTCCTGGGATCATCTTGCTAAGTTGCTTTCTTTCAACTTCACTCATTCTTGTTTTCTTGCTTCTGTAGAAATCAAGCTACTTGATAATTATTGTCCATACTGTAGGCTGTGTTGTTTAATGCAAGGTGTTTCTCCCCCCAACCTTGATTTGAATTCCTTCAGCCTTTTTGGTGTTCCTGTAGTTTATGCTGCAGTGATATACAAAGTTGTTGACCTAGAATGGTTGTTTCAATAAAGTGCTCTTTTGGACTCTTCTTCACCTCCTGCTGTTTTCTTTTATAGTCAAAGAACAGCTATAATTTTGTGCTCCTCTGACCATAAAGATGAGGTTAAATGACTTGCCCAAGGGTATGTAGTTAGTTGATATTAGAGGAGCCTGAACTAGAACTCACATTTTCTGACTCAGAGTCTGTTTTTTTTTTATTACACCAGGTCCTATTATAAAGAAAGTTGTATAACTGGCTGCTGTGTAATTTACTCCCAAAGATGACTGGTAACAACAGAATCTGGCCTTTAATCTTGAACAAAAGGAATTTTCCATTTAAATGTCTCCTTTTGAGTATTTTGATGAACTCCATGTCATAAAATCAGATTCCTGGGATTCCTATGCCAATGAATGTGTATTCTTTCTTGAAGCAAACAAATAACTGGCCCTGAATAAATCAATGACATGATCCCCACTATCTGCAAGATTCAAACATAAGGACTTTCACCACCCCTGCTGCATCTCAATGTAGAATAAGCCATTGTATATGTTGTGGTATTGCAAGTTGGTTTCTTACAAGTATTCAGAATGGGAGACAATGTTCAAGGATTAAAACTACAAATTGCATCAAAAACCTGGTGAGAGCATTACTGCATATGCTGTATCAGCCTGTCTCAATTTGGAATTCATTTTTGTGTGAACTGCTGTGGTTTCTTCTTATACAGAGTTTGCTCTAAAGCTCTTCAGTGATGCTTCATGTCTTAACGAAATTTGCTATTGCTAATGGCTTAAGAAAAGGTCCTAGCCAATGGGACTGTCCCTAAAAATCATAAATAATAAAGGAGACATCTCTAATATAAAGACAAATCTTAATACATAGGCACAGAGATCTCGTGAAGATATCAACCAAATATCACATGGGTAGCCTGGAGTATACACAGGTACCACAAACCTCTACCTGGGCTTAGTATAGGCCCCATTACTTAATACACCATTGAGTCTTTATAAGGATTCAATAGTATACATTGTAGGATACAAAGAAAGAACCTTTTTAAAGAATGCCACACAGAACCCATTAGAATGATGTTCTGAATAGTTCCAACACTTTGTCTTCTGGCATCAGGTGTTCTTGATTACTCTTCTGACACTAAAACCCAAGATGATTGTCACATATAGAAGCATAAGGCTAGATATTGGAGGACAGTGGCCAGTAGTGCAAAGTTAAAGCCAATTTCATTTATGGGATATCATGATTATAGACTATCTTCCATAATATTTCTTTACAGTGTTTTGTTGTAGTCATTTAGCTAACAGGTCCATTTTCCTCGTGGGAAATTTCATACATGAACACAGCAGAGAAAACAGTATATATAATATGACTCCGTGTTCTTATCACCCACCTTCAACAGTTATCAACCCATGCGAATATACTATGAGACCATTATGAGGATTACCATAACCATTTGCATATCATGGCTATGAACTGTTTTTAAATGCCTTTTCACTTTTTATGGCAACTGTAAGTATAAAAGGTATTTACATAAGGGAAATTATTTTGATATCCAAAATATTTATGTCACCAGAATACCTCAACCACAGATATTATCAACCAGTTTCCTAAGAAACTTTTAGATTTCTCTTTCCACAACTTCATTATTAGCGTATAGCAATGCAACAAATTTATTTGTGTTAATTTTATGTCCTGCAACTTTACTGAATTCATTTATCAGTTCTAGTAGCTTTTTGGTCTTTACTGTTTTCTATATATAGTATCATGTCATCTGCAAATAGTGAAAGTTTGACTTCTTCCTTACCAACTTAGATGCCTTTTACTTATTTTTCTTTTTTGATTGTTGTAGTTAAGACTTCCAGTACTATGTTGAATGAATGAGTAAAGAAGATGTGGTGTGTGTGTGTGTGTGTGTGTATACACATATATACATACTATGGAATATTATTTAGCCACAAAAAAGGATGAAATCTTGCCCTTTGCAACAGCATAAATAGATCTAGAGGGTATAATGCTGAGTGAAATAAGTCAGTCAGAGAAAGACAAACATCTTATGATTTAACTCATATGTGGAATTTAAGAAAGAATAAAAATGAACAAAATAAAAAAGAGATAAAAAAAAAATAACTAGACTCTCTAGACAGAGAACAAGCTGGTGGTTGCCAGAGAGTAGATTGGCAGGCGGATGAAATGTATAAAGGGGATGAAGTGTACACTTATCTTGGTGAGCACTGAGTAATGTATAGAATTGTTGAATCATTATATTGTATACCTGAAACTAATATAACACTGTATGTTAACTATACTTGAACTTACCAAAGAAAGAGATTCTTAGACCCAGCATCTTTTATTAGGATCTATCCATCATATCAAATTACTTGAAAGCTAAAAAAGTACTGTTGCTTTGCATACTGTGGTCTATTAACCTTTGGGTGTCAGCAAATGTATTCTTGGGGATCTAGAAATTCTTACGTTTAAGAAACATTCTTCTAATATCAAAATGGTAGTAATCCTTCTGCATGTTCACTCTGGTACTCGTGCTGAATTCATTTACCAGCACTTGCCTTTTAAAATGGCAATGCATTAGAAGGGTTTTTTTAATCAAATAAGATTTAACTTTATTATGTAAGTGTTTCTCAAATAGACCCATGAATCCATTCTAGAGTTCCTGGGCATTCTGAAGAATGGGAAATACCACTCTAAGGGAAGAACATAGGAAAATTTGAGAGTTTTAGCAAACAAGTTGCCATGGAAACAAATGCATAGGCCCTGAGGTTTATGCTAGCTGTGCCCTTAGTGAACAGAATGTGGACATTCTGGTGGAGCAAAAAGCTTTCTAAAGAACATGAGATTGAAAAGTTAGTGGTGGAAAATAAGATTAGAAAGGCATATTGGGACTGGATTATTTAAATCAAAACATAACATTTTTCTGTAAGGTTGAAGAGTTTTCACTTTTATATTTTCCATCAATGTGACATTATTTCATATGAGATTAGGAATGTTATAAATGTGGATGCTATAAACTTTGTATGTTTGGTAGGAGAATATTTCGGAAGTCATTTGCTGCTCTGCATGTGCAGTGTGGAAGCCTGCTTCAAAATCTAGGTAGGATTCTGTACTGGGTTTTAATATTGTGTAAGTAAGATAATATTCTCTTTATTTTGTCTCCATGAATAATCATTGAAACTGGCAACAATGGGAGTGCCTGGGTGGCTCAGTCAGTTGGGCGTCCCATGTCAGCTCAAGTCATGATCTCATGGCTCTTGAGGTCAAGCTCTGGCATCGGAACTTACCTCGGATTCTGTGTCTCCCTCTCTCTCTGTCCCTCCCCTGCTCATGCTCTGTCTCTCTCCCTCCAAATAAATGTTTAAAAATTAAAAAGAAAAGAAATTGACAACACTGAAGGCTTTAGTCCTTTTTTGTCATCCAGAACTGAACATTATTTTAATTTTATACCTATCTTACGTGGAGCAATAATCTGCTGGACGGAGGACTCCCCTCTGCTGACACACAGGTTATTTAACTTTTTTAAATGTTCATTTATTTTTGAGAGTGAGAGAGAGACAGAGTGTGAGAGGGGGAGGGGCAGAGAGAAAGAGGGAGACAGAATCCGAAGCAGGCTCCAGACTCTGAGCTGTCAGCACAGAGCCCAACGCAGGGCTTGAACCCACGGACCGTGAGATCATGACCTGAACTGAAGACGGACAACCAACCAACTGAGCCACCCAGGCGCCCCTGACGCACAGGTTACTTAGAGGGAGTCAGAGGATTCTAAGCAGGCTTCAGGATGGAAACTTACTAGTGCTTTCATTTCTCACTACAGAACTCTTAAAAACAAGAACATAGCATAAGCTATTGTATGCAAATGCCTACTAATATAATAGTATAATAGTAATATTACCATATTATAATATGGTAACCATGGCAAAATGAAGATGACAATAGCATATGCCAGTCATTGTACTAATAACCTTATTTCCAATTTTATTTCATCCTTACAACAACCCAGAGGCAGTAGGGTGGTAGGATTTTCCTTCTTTGCTTGAGGTGCTGTTGACATCAGGTAACGTACACTAATGGAAGGCCCTGGAGCTCATGTGTTTGTGTTTCATACAGGCAGTTTCTCCTTACTCATCTTCCAGTGTGGGTGTGCCACCACCATAATTCTCATTCCCATATCACAACATGAGCCCTTGATCAGCATCTAATATTCATATGCGGTTAACCAAATCTCTTTTATGTGTGCTACCTCATTTGATCTTGACAAGAACACTATGAAATAGGAAAGGAAAATTTTGTAGAGTGTTACATTCATTTCAGATGAAAAAATGGAGGCTCAGGTCTGTGTAATTTGCTCAAGGTTTAAGTCTTGGTCACATTACCTTCTGCTACTGTTATATATATATTCAATTTGACCTTCAACTCCTTTCAAACTGTTAAAAGTATATATATATATATGTATATATATATATATATATTGCTTAAGAAGGAGAAAGAAACTAACCTTCATTTACTATATCCTTCACAGCATGATGTCAGGCATACAACAGGCACTTAATAAATGCCTGTTGACTTGACTTGTTAGATTTTATATTTAAGTGGAGGAAGGGCTAGGAGAATAAAATAAATTTTAGGTAAGGCTTGCTATTAGTATGTGGCTGCTTATTAAGCTGAATAATCTCTAAATATTCCTAGGAACTACCTACTACACAAGGGTTCCAAATATTTTACCTGACATTTATTATACTCTGTCTAAAATCAGACAGTTATAGATCCATCCCTTTGGCCACTGATACTCCTAAACATTATCTTAATATATATCTAGAAAGTATAAGTCATTTACATATTAGTACAATTTTTTTTTTAATCTTCGCTGAGGATTTGGCTAGAGTAGTTTTGAAAGACCATTTTGGAGCAAGGATCACTACTGGGGAGAGCTGTGAGAAGTGTATTAGGATTGTTTATTATTTACTATGACAACAATAACCAATACTTGTTTAGAATAAACTGTGTGCCAGACTCTGTGCCTTAATTACTATTATTACCTCATTTTACAAATGAGATACTGAGATTCAGAAAAGTTGAATAACTTGCTGAGTGTCATAATGCTAGCAAGTGGAAGAACTGGGATTTAAACTGACGTCTGACTAACCCAAATCTGCCATTCTTAATCATTACTCTGCACTACCTAATCAGTGGGAATAAAGAAAGGCAGGGAAGAAGAATGGAAAAGGATATATAAATGGTTGCTAGGAAGATACCCAAGGCAAATATTTACTAAAGTCACAATGGAGACTGCAAATCTGTGGACTTAAGTCCTGTAGCAGGTATTTTGGCCTAGATTCCTGTAGGTAATCACCTTCCTTTCCTTCAGCATTACTGGCTACTTTGCCTTTATTTGTGATTATTTGGTTACCCTCTTTGGTCTTCACAGTTGTTTCTCAAGTGGATCCTGAACAATATAGTCAGATCTCCTTTGTAGAAGTCTTATCTCCAATGTGCAGCTCAAAATGTGTTACTTATAAATTCTCATCATGCAGGGCTACCAGGAGCAATGAATAATATGTAACGAAAGTTGCTTTTTGCAACTAGTAAATTGACAAGCTGATCCTTCTTTCAGAGTGAACTTTAAGCAACCCATTGTCACAGACTGGAATGATGACTAATAATGATGGCATTACCTTTACACTTCTGATAAGGGCTTGCATATGTTACCTGATTTGAGCTACTCACCAGTTATATGACATAGGTAGAGATTATTACACCCATTTTATAGCTAAAAGGGACTGAGGCTTATTGATTTTAAGTGGTCATCTGACTGATAGGCAGAAAATCCATTTACAGAGCCACAACCTGAATCCAGTGGTCTTCCAACAATCCCACATTGTTTGCTTTTCTGCCCATCCCGTGACCTGATACATCCCATCTCACAAAAAGATCTATTTTATTGCAAACCTCTCTGTGAACAAAATAAATGGTACAGTCCTAGAGTAGTCAGTTGGAGTGGCTGAGGGGAGAGCTCATATGGGACAAAGGTAGTCAGGAAAGTTTCCTTGGATGAAAGGAAATTTGAGTTGTAGCATGGTTTATCAAGTTCCCTCCTTCTTTGATAAATCCTGTAGGTGGGAAAGAAATAAATTTCCCTGATTCTAAATGCATGGGGTATAGGTATGTGCTGATAGGGAATGGTGAATGTGTTGAGTGTGTTGGGGGTAATGTTTGTAGACCTTTCAAAAGTAGGTTTACATGGGACGCCTGAGTGGCTAGGTCGGTTAAGTGTCGGACTTCAGCTCAGATCATGATCTCACGGTGGCTCTTGAGTTTGAGCCCTGCGTTGGGCTCTGTGCTGACAACTGAGAGCCTAGAGCCTGCTTTGGATTCTGTGTGTCGCTCTCTCCCTACGCTCCCCTGCCCCTGCTCTGTCTCTCTCTCTCTCTCAAAAATAAATAAACATTAAAAAAATTTTTTAAATAGTTTTACATGAAAGGAAGTAGTTGGAGAGAGGAGAAATCCTACTCATGTGCAAAGATCCATCAAATTGCACTGCTTCTGCAAAGCATGCTATAACCATTCTGACCTCCATTAATATTTCTTTTCTCAGAAATTCTCTAATAACTGTAGTCTAGACAAAAGATTACAAACTGGTGAGCCATGGTTCAAATTTGGTTCAAAGACATGTCTTATTTTCACCAGCACTGCTGTATGCTACTTGTAGGATTTTATTTGCTTTCTTGGAGAGAAGGGCATACCTTTGAGACTACAGGCTTTTCATAACACCCTCCCTGTCCAATAAGGCCCTCCAGATGCTCTGGTGTGATGAAATGCAACTATAGTGGGATATTCAGATGTCAGCAGTTCATAGCTAAGGACACGTGTGGTTCATTGAGCAAGATAGCCCTCTTCTTCCTCAGCATGGATGTAGAATATAGTTGGGAATGGTCTCAGCATTAGTGTCTTCCCAACTGGAGAGAAAATAGAAAGTGGCACCAAGCTTTCTGAGAGATTAGATCACTGTCCTATTATACTTCTTTCTGCCTCAGAGCATTTTCCACTGAAATTGATTAAAGTCTTGTAGTTAACAGGCAGATTGAATATAATCTTTACCTCCTCAACCTATTAGTCACTGACTACTGAGCATAACTCTGAGAGTTTTGATTAGAGAGTTCTATTAAAAATCATCATACACTGCATTTTCCATGTCTCTATGAATTTCCCTTTGCTCTGTATGATCACCATAGACTTAACCCTCAACCCATGTGTTTTGTAGCAAATGAGATGGGGAGAGCATGAAACCTTTAATTAGTGTCTCTTAAGAATGTGATGGTTCTGGGGGCGCCTGGGTGGCGCAGTTGGTTAAGCGTCCGACTTCAGCCAGGTCACGATCTCGCGGTCCGGGAGTTCAAGCCCCGCGTCAGGCTCTGGGCTGATGGCTCAGAGCCTGGAGCCTGTTTCCGATTCTGTGTCTCCCTCTCTCTGCCCCTCCCCCATTCATGCTCTGTCTGTCTCTCTCTGTCCCCAAAATAAATAAACGTTGAAAAAAAAAAAAAAAAGAATGTGATGGTGCTGAACAGCTTTGCACAGATGAGAACCACTAGATACTATCCAAACTGTTCCTGAAAACCAGTAGTAATAGATGTTTAACTCCTACATTGCCTTTAGTCTTTGTGAACCTCTAGAGTACAATGGACCTAGGCTGGAAAACCAGTTCTGACTGGACTATACAGAAACCAGGAAAAGTCAGTGCTAGAAAAACCATGGAAACTGCCTTAATGTTGCTAGCAGCATGGCAGGTCAGGTTATCTCTTCGCTTTTGGGATCCTGCAGACCATGCTGAATCAGCTCAGATGGACCAGATTGACCCTAGCTTCTGGTGTTATGATTAACTTTGTAAGGCGGGCAATCCAGTGACTCCTTTCCCTCAAATAGATAATTTTCTTTCTTTTAAAATGTGTTAAAATGAAATCTATCATCTTTTTGCACCTGAATTTTAACATGAATACTTTCATTTGGAGATTAATTTTGTGTGGGACTGTGGTGCTGACTCTCTAACATGAGGATCCCCAAATAAATCCTTTTACCTTGTATTACCTTAATGGATGTAGCAATCTTCCTATGTGCCATTAAGGCTACTAAACATTCCAAGTGTATAATCTACTCTTGTAAATTCCACAGTAAGGTGTTACCAACCTTCAGCTGTCCCCAAATGAGAACAAATGAGTCAAATAAGAGACTGCCCAGCAATGATAAACAAGACCTTTCAAAAGAAAGTCACTTTCTTAGTTTTGATTATTTGGCATGCATACCCCAAATCAATTTCACAGGACTCCAGGCTGGATGGACTTTTTCACTGTGCCAGAATTGTGTTGAATTAGCTGTAACACGAAATTCAATGTGCCATTTCCTGCATCAGGGAACTGCCTCTGTTATGCAATGGTGGTTTGGCTAACAGGTGTGTAACTACTTGAATCATTATGTGCTGCCTGTCAGAAACCCAGAACTTTCCTAAGTCAACTGGGCTCCCTTTTCATTTGGTGGAGTTGGTTCCTGGGGTGGTTGGGTGCCAGAAGGTCACAGGAAAGGCAAAGGTATTTAGCACTTTTGTCAAATTAGTGAGGATAAGGGTGGGGTGGAGTGATTCCCCCCCAAACCGGCCCCTCAAATGGCACATGATGATGATGATGATACCTGACCTCTCACCTCTGCTTCCTCCTTCCTTCTGAATTTATGGCAGTCCTAGATTTAGTAGAGTGCTCCTTCACACAATAGGCTTAAGATATGTTAAGCAGTGAGAACGTATCTCTGTTTTCAAATTTCCGGTGAGAGAGACAGAGAACCTCTGGCCTGTGTGTTGTACTGCATCTAATATTTCTGAGAGAATATAAATCTTTGTTTTACCCTATGTTGTGCCAGATCCTTTAATATAATTAGAATCAGCAGTAATAAACCAGTATTTTCATACAATAGTTATTTGGGAAAATGAGATAAGCCTACAAATCGACTGACTGACACCATATCTCACTCCTTTTACTGGGAAGGCATTTTGGATGGGCCCCAAGAACACATTTCCTGCTTTTTTATTAAAACAAACACTAATGTTATTCCTGTGAGTCTTTTCTTTTTCCCTGATAAGGCTAATTTCCTGCTCCTCTTCATTAAGACCTAGGTATGCTTTTGTGAAAATGCCTATTTTAGCATGTGAAATGCAGCCCTCCAGCCCAGCAGGCACTCCTATTGCCTCCCTTGCATGGGCTCCAGAAGTCTCTCTTCCTTTCCTCTGATCCCCTCCACCACTATTGTCAACATTGAGTATCTCCTCCCTTCAAACAACAGTAGAGGGGGAAACATGCAACTAAAGAGGTGCACTTGAAATGTCCATAGCTTTTAAAATAAAAATGCTCTAGGGGCCCCACCTGGGTGACTCAGTTGGTTAAGCATCCATCTTCAGCTCAGGTCATGATCTCACGGCTTTTGAGTTCAAGCCCTGCGTCGGGTTCTGTGCTGATACCTCAGAGGCTGGAGCCTGCTTCAGATTCTGTGTCTCCCTCTCTCTCTGCCCCTCCCCTGCTTGCGCTCTGTCTCTCTCTCTTAAACATAAATACACATTAAAAAATTATTAAAAAAATAAAATTAAATAAAAATGCTCTAAGCATCAACCTTGACATGTGCAGGTGCCCTAGAGGTATAGGTCTCAGATACTTACAGTAGGAAAGCAGTTGAAATACATCTCATTCTGTTTTTCCTGCTGTTCAGTGAGAGTATCCTGGATAAATGAAATCCATAAATGGCCTAGTACCATTATCTAACCCTTTGTTTCAAGGAAATAGGGGCAATGGATACTAATTGGGTACCAATTGGAAGACTTTTGGCCTTGCTGCTTATGGCCTCAGTTGATTCACTTCACCTCTTCTGGAGTTGCTTCCTTTGCAAATGGTGATAATAGTATCTGCCCCCACACCTCACAAAGTTGTACACAAGTTCTCACATATAATAGATGTGTACACAAGGCTCCACAGAACTTTAAAGTGATATTATTTCAGACACCTCCCATCCCTATCTTGGAGGAGATGAAATTGCCTACCATTTCCTATCAACTGGCAGCTAGAAGAAATTAAAGGGTAAACTTATTATAATCATCAATCTTTTCTGTAGCTTTATTATATTTTTAAGGCTCTACCACTTGCCAAGTGAAAGGTACCTCCTCCGAAAGACTTTATGATCCTGGTATGCAATTATGATTTACTGGCAAGATTTTTTAAGAGAAGATATTTACTAGTACCTACCTTGGCCCACCCTTGGGCTTATCTTTCTTGTGCATTAATCATCATATAGAAGTGCAGTTTCTTTATTTTTCATCTACCTTTGCTGTGCCCAAATTCTTCATCTTGGCAGATGTTGATTGTTTTACCCTCTGACAGTCCCCCCCTTTTTAGTATGAGTTGATGTCTAGACAGATAACAGTTATGAAAAATTTGGGAGTTGATTGTTGTCCTAGGTGGGCTGGCATATGGTTTGTTTAGGAGAAAACATTCTCTGTTTAAGCTTTAAAAAAGCACATCTCAGTTGTCATTCATACAAGATGGAAATTGAGTTTTTGGTGCAAATATCACTTGAGAAATGGAAATACAGGGTGGAAAAGTGATATTGATGGCCAGAGTCTTGCTGCGGAGGGTCAAAAGCAAGCCTTTGTTCACCCTAAAATGGTGATAATCAGTTGTTGAAGAAATATTTATTGAACAATTATATTAATTATGCACATATTCAGAACCTTCAGAGAACATGCTGATCACTTCCGAAACGCCCTCAGACATACTGCTTGACAGCCACGTGGTAAACTCTGTCCTTATTTTTAATTTCTCACCTTCCCCAAGGATCTCTCTTCTGGATGATCAAAGGAGGATCCTGGAGAAGACTTCAAGGGACAAGTCTGGAATAAGCTGCTTGAGATACACAGAAAAGTTGATCATGCCCAAGTCAGGGAAAACATTGTTGGGGGAAATCTCATTAGCCATTCAGTGAAAGAATGAAGATCATTCTCCACCCTGGATCATATAGTGCCACTATTATCCTTAAGAGGGGCATAGCTTTCAGCAATAAATTTGGTATTCAACCCATTTTCTGCCTGATGCCTTGCCATCTTTTCCTACTACTTTTGAGGGGCTTAAGTTGAAGAAAGCAGCATAATGCAGTTTTTATATAGCTGACTGGAGGGCAGCAGGCTGTTTGCCATACTGGTTAAAAGCAGATGAGGTAGTAGTGCTGGACAGAACTGAGTTCCACTCCAGCTCTTCCTCTTCCTAGCAGTGTGACCTTACACCAGTGGTTTAGCCCCTTCAAGCTTACCGAAGCCTGCATCTTTGCACTGGTAAAATAGGGATAATAATAGTACCCATGTACTAGGATTGTTTTTAAGAATAGATGAGATAATGCATGAAATCACTTAGCATAGTAATCACTTGATTACTGCTGGTAGTTGTTCCCAATGTCATAGTTTCATTATCATTATTATTATAATATATAATAACTTCTTATCTTTGTGGTTATGGAGGGTCTCTGGGAAGCTCTGTTAGCCACAGCTTAAGAACAGCTGCTAGATTCCTCTCCTCACACACTCTGGCCAAGTCACTTCTACCCAAGGTAAATTATGCCTTCTGTGAGTACAGATTGCTTAAAAGGCAGGCATTGCAACCACAAGGTTCCCAGCTATGGAGACCAAACATCCTGAACATTTCAGTTAGGCTGCATCTCTTCTTAATTCCCAAAGTCCAGTCCTTAAATGGTCTAGACCAGTGGTTTTCAAAACTTTTTAACAAAAACTTCCTCCATCTTTCCCCAACTGAAATCATACAAAGAATCATAATATATAAAAGATACAAATATAGCATTCTATTCATATGGAATTTTTCATAGGTTCATATTTATGGTATTTGTACGGTTAACCCTTGAACAACATGGAGGTTAGGGGAGCCTATTCCCTGCACAGTGAAAAAGCCATGTGTAACTTTTGACTCATCAAAAAACTAACCACTAATAGCCTACTGTTGACTGGAAGCCTTACTGATAACATAAATGGTGATTGACACAGATTTTGTGTGTTGTATGTACTATATACTATATTCTTAAAATAGAGGAAACTAGAAAAAAAAGTTATTAAGAAAATCATAAGGAAGAGAAAATACATTTGCAGTACTGTACTATATTTATAAAATTATATGTGTATAAGTGGACCCATGTAGTTCAAAACTGTGTTGTTTAAGGATCAACTGCATATTATTTTCAGTGCACAAAATGAAACTATTGCTAAGAATGACAATTGTAGTCTTTTATCAGTGTCTATAATACAGGGGTTTTTTTTGCATTTTGTTTTCTGTACAGTAGTATTTGAAACATAAAGTTCACAGAGATGTAGAATTGCAAATGGCTGCAGGTTTTGTTTGTTTTAGTAATTGATCCAGAAGCTTAAAAGAATATTAATAGAAAGGATTTGTGTGGCCTTGTATAAGCTACTTATCTTCCCTGAGCCTTGGTTTCCTTATTTGTATAATAGTACCTATCTCAAAGGGTGATGTGGGTTAAATAAGACGTTGTATATAAAGTTTTTGCAAGATTTTGTAGGCTTTTCACAATGCCTGGCACATGATAAGCAATGAAGAAATACTAACTGGCACTATCATGATCACTACCATCACCACCAGCAGCGACAGCAACATCTGTTCGAATTCCTTAAACCACATGGCAATAGAATTAGTCAGTAGATTCCTTAGTTCATCGCTGTTGGGTGGGAATCACTTTTTCAAATGAATCTTACAACATTAGTTGTAAAATGCTTAGTAAAATGCTTAGTCTTAAATGCTCATCTCTGTCAGGTACTAACATTAGGTTCTGTAGTACACAATTTGGAAACCACTGATATAGATGTCTGCTTCAGTTTCTGCAAAGTCCTTGCCTGGCAGATTATGAGCTCTTTGACAGCAGGGTCTATATTTTATTTATTTCTATATTCTTTGCAGTGTCTGGGACAACAAATGTTCAAAAACTATTTCATGGATTATATCCAAGTTCCCTAGATTTTAAAGAAATTTTCCATCATCTCTAACCACCTTTACATGTAAAAGTAGAATTTCTTCTCACCACCCTCACTGTTTTTCCAACATTGCTGTAAATTTTTTTGCTGTCTCCCGAATTGAAGGTCTCAACCTTTTTGTAGGGAAAGAGTTCCCCAGTTTCTCAGCTAGAAGCTCCAGATTTTGAAGGCGTAAAATCCTCTAAATAAGGAAAGCAAGGTACTACTATTCAACAGTCACTAAAAGGTCACTGGCCCACCTTCTCAAATCACTGTTTGGGGCTCATCTGAGATTAATTTAGCATTAATCTCTCATGGGAGAGGCAAAAACATTTTATTTTAGACTTGACAGTTTCTAGTTACAAAAGTTTCTTCTAGCAGTCATAGCAAAGCCATTAATTATATATAATTTGCTCCCAGAATTTATGTGTCTTGTGGTAAAATCACAAATGCCATAAAGCCTTGAAAGTTGTGTATTATTAATACAACCTATTCTTATGATCCAGCAGGCAAATTTAGATTGACATGCTTAGAGTTAGAGAAGTCCTGTCTTTCTGCCTCCCTTCCTTCCTCCCTTCCACAAACATTGTATAACCCCCACCACTACTATGACCATCAGTCCTCATTCTAGGAGTTAAGAGTCTAGTAGAAGAGACAGATACACAAACAGATTTCCTTTACAGTTATTACATGACATTCTAATTGAGATATGAAAGGATATTGTAAAAGCACAAAGGAGGGAAGTATCTAAAGCAGCCTTGATAGGACATCCTGAAAGATAGAGAGCACTTTCCCAGGGAAAGGGGTGAAGACGAAAAGAAAGACTACTTAAGGCAGAGGTTGCTGCCCTGAGTATAAAACCAGGGCAAGAACCATCATGGTGTGTTTGGAAAACTCCAAGCAGTTTGACGTTAGAGAAGCATAATGTGCCAGGTAGAAATCAATGCAAACCAAAGCCAGAATAAGCAAGCACAAGAACAAGAAGGACCTTGGATAACATAAGCCTGAAAAGTATCATGTAAATGATAGTGATCTCCTAGAAGATTCTAGTATAAGGGTGGACACTGGGAGGCCCATAGAATGGTTTGATGATGATTTTTCCAAATAGTCCAGTGAGTAAGAGGTGATAAGGCAGGAAATAGGATGAGGATTATAGCAGTGGAGGGGAAAAACAGATTCAAGAGATACTTAAGAGATAAAATTGGCAGGATTTGGGGATTTAGTGCACATGGGGTCAGAAAAGGGGGAATTATTAAGGAAAACTCCTGTCCTGGTATCAAGCTTAGTGACGATGATGACTGATATGGACAACATGGTAAGAAGAAGAGATTTAGGAGGAACTCAACTGGCCATCAGTTTAGAAATTTGAGATGACCAATCTCCCTTGGTCTATGCAAGTGTAGATAACCATAAAGCAGTTGGAAATACTAGTAGAGGATTGGGCTAGATATAGATACAGGAAATACTTGGTAGAGGATTGGGCTAGATATAGATATAGGAATGATGGATATTTTTGATAGTGGTTGAAACTATGGTAATAGATGAATTTAATTAAGGGGAACATGTGGAATAAAAACAGAAATCTAAGAATAGAAGCCGGGTACAACACCACTATTTAACAAATATTTCCTGAGTATCTATGCTAAATATGGGAAGAATGTCTATGCTAAATATAAAGTGCCTTGACCTCAAGCACTTAACAACCCAGTTAAAGATGAAACCAAGGGTGCCTGGGTGGCTCAGTCAGTTAAGCGTCAGACTCCTGGTTTTGGCTCAGGTCATGATCTCATGGGTTCGCGATGCATCAGTCTCCGCATGCTGACAGTGCAGAGCCTGCTTGGGATTCTCTCTCTTTCCCTCTCTGCCCCTCCCATTCTCTCTCTCTCTCTCTGTCTCTATCTCTCTCTCTTTCTCTCTCTCTCAAAATAAATAAATAAATTTTAAAAAATGATACTGAATTTCAAACTGTTCCTCAAAGTAGCAAGATTCTGTGGAGCTACCATCCCTGCAGGCTACTGCATGGGGCAAGGAAAAGGCAGAGCAGCCCTCTCACTCATACTAGAATATGCTTCCCTAGAAACATGTTCAACTTCTCTATGTATGTGTGTGTGCACACGTGTGTGTGTATTTTTTTTTCAATGTAAGGTTGGCTTGGGTGGTGGTAGGTGAAGAGAACCCTACTGTTAAAAAAGAAAGTTGGCAATCACCTCTGTAAAGAACTGATTTAAATATAATCAAAACCCAAAATATGTGAAATTAATATATGGTTCAAATGCTACTTTTGATGAAAAGGAAGGGATGTTATCAGTGTTAAAAGATAGATGATTTATGGCTGCTGTTCAGTTCTATTTCATTCACTTCAACATCATTAAATCATCACATATTGCTAAGTATGAAATAATATATGGGAAGGTGGAAGGCATATTTGTTAGGACGTGCCTGCCAGATGAGGTATTGGGTACATGAGACGGGGCCAAGTAACGTTGATTCTTAAATATTACACTATTGAATTTGGATATGATCAGATGAACAGTTAGAAGCCATTGTTCTCCAGTGGGCTTCTGCCTTATGTCTGTTTTAGAATGATCGGTTTAACCTTTTCTCTCATCACATATGACACATGAGGTAAATTGACAGTTACCATTCCTCAATGATGAAATTTCCAGAAATTAAAACTTCTGCTGGAATGTTAGTCAATGTTTCTATTGAAAACCTGAGTAAAGGATAAACTGCATGTGCAGCTGATAGCTTCTGTATCCTCTCCATCTCCAGTAATTAAGCAATAAGATATATATCAGGTTTACAATTTATCAGTAAAGGAAATAAATCCCTGGAAATTGAACACTTAATCAGTGTTTTTGATTTTAGCCATTCTGACAGGTATAAGGTAAAATCTCATTGTAGTTTTGATTTGTATTTCCCTGATGATGAGTGATGTTGAACATATTTTCATGTGTCTGTTAACCATCTGGATGTCTTCTTTGGAGAAATGTCTGTTCATGTCTTCTGCCCATTTTTAAATTGGATTATTTGGGGGTTTTTTTGGTGCTGAGTTGTATAAGTTCCTTATATGTTTTGGATACTAACCCTTTATTGGATCTGTCATTTGCAAATATCTTCTCTCATTCCATACATTGTCTTTTAGCTTTATAGTTCTTTGATAGGAATGGATTAATAAAGTTTTCATACATCGAAAGTGAAAGATGAAGTAGTTATTGCCAAGTTTTTACTTTTGTGTATTAAAATAAGTTATAATTGGTCCCTTGAAAAATAAAATATATGTGCTTATTCATTATTATTATTATTATTATCATCATCATCATGAAAGCTTCTAGGTTTCCCTCCATTTGTGCAAAACCTGTATTCTAGTCAACTTGGTTGTGAAACAAAATTTCATAGATCAGACATTGCAGCAGGTGTAGAGGGAGAACTTGAAGGGGGCCATGAGGACTAGGGTGGGAGGAAAATCTGCTTCCAGCAGCTGAAAAGGGAGACAACTTTTACTTGCTTGAATTTGATAAGGTTAGAACAAATAACTTTTATATGAATCTCTGCCAAGTCAAATATCCAGGTAAGGCATACAACATTTGTTGCTGATTTGTCAATTCTTTAAGTTTAATAATTCACACTAGGTTAAGGGAAGACAAGTTATGAATTTTAGAAGACTATTAGTGGCCCAGAATATAGTTGTTTGTAGTAGTCTATCTGAGCCCAAGAATCAAGGCATTTAATATAGTGTTTGGGCATAAAAATTTGCATTCCCTAGACATTGCTGCTCCCAGCCATATGATGTAATCGACATGCTGGGAGTATTCTGTAACCTAGAAACAATAAGACCCTGGATAAAATATAGTTTTATGCATTTCTTGGATCACAGAAAGTAAAGGCGGGTTCAAAGAACCATCTCAGTTCCCCGAAGTGAAAGAAATAAACCACCAACTAAAACAAGAGCTGGTATTGGGGTGCCTGGGTGGTTCAGTCAATTAAGTGTCTGACTTCGGCTCAGGTCATGATTTCATGGTTTGTGCGTTCAAGCCCTGCATCGGGCTCTCTGCTGTCAGCACAGAGCCTGCTTCATATCCTCTGTCTCCCTGTCTCTCTGCCCTTTCCCCGCTGGTTCTCTCTTTCTCAAAAATAAATAAATAAACTTAAAATAAGTAAATAAAAATAAATCAAGAGCTGGGAATGAGAGCCAGAAGAAAGCCAGACATATGGAAATTGCTCTGTGTGAAAATACCTATAGTAGTTCTGCTTTCAGTTCACTAAGACTTGGAATAGCAGTAATATTGGGGACACAGAAAGTGGAGATCTGAAGCCGACATTAAAGCAGGACACTTGAAGAGACCAAGGTGGTCCCAGATTAGTAGCATCATTCTTCCCCAGGGAAAGCAGACAAGAATACCCTTTGGAAAAAACAACAACAACAACAACAACAATTTAGGCCTGCAATTATACATGTTATAGACAAGCATGTATGAGTTCACAATAATCAAAGATCACCAAGCACTTGACAAAACAAGACACCATAAGCGAGAGTCAGCAGCAACAATAACACACAAATTTATATTCCCAAGGACTTGAGATATTCAGAATACCTATGTACGAAGTGTTTTTAAAAATTAAGAATATATCACAAAGATGAACAAGCAGTAAGAGACTATTAAGAGTTACCAGGAAATTTTGAAAAATAATTATATGGAAGTTTAAAAAATGAGCAATATATTTGTCAAAATAAGAAATACAGTGAATTGTTAAAAACATCTCAGAACACAGGTAAAGAGAAAATTGCTGAACTAGAAGAAAAATCAAGAAGAATTATCTACAATGGAGACTGAAATACAAGGAGTTGGAATATAAAAAATAAGAGATATGGAGTACAAAATGAGAACACTTATATCTGATTAGAGCCCCAGAAGACGAGAATAGAGGCAATTGAGGAGAGGTGCTATTTGTAGATGTAGTCACTGAGAATTTTCCAGAACTGATGAAGTACACAAATCTTCAAATTCAGGAAGCACAATATATACCAAACAGGATGAGACAGGTAGAGAGATAAAGAAGTAGACTGAAAGATAGAGATAGGGAGAAAGAATCCTCGCCTACACACATGTAGTGAAACTTTAGAACACTACCAACAATAAAAAAAATCTTAAAAGCAAAAAGGCAGATCATTTACAAAGTAGCTTAGACTGATAACAGGCTACTTATTAATCACAATAGAATGCAAAATTTAATGGTAATGTAGGAAGAAATTCACAGATTTAACATTTTAGAAGGAGATTTCAAAACACCTCCCCAAATTATGGATCCTTAAAGCAGATAAAAAATTAGCAAATCTATAGAACATTTGAATAACATAATTAACAAGCTTGATACAATGAATATTTATGGAACACTGTACCCAGCAAGTAGAGAACACACATTCTTCTCAGGCACACATGGAACATATGTAAAAATTGACCATATATTGTGCCCTAAAGCAAATTATAACAGAATTCAAAGAAATTCATATCCACAGAACATGTTCTCTAGCCAGAGTGAAATTTAGTTAGAAGCCAATAACAAAAAAATAATTTTGTAATCCTCATACAGACATTAAAAACACATTAAAAAAGGAAATCATAATGTAAACATTAGAAGTGAATGATAATGAGAATTCTATACATCAAAACTGTGAGATGTAGTGAAAGGTATACATAGAAGAAATTCTATAGTATTCAATGCTCATAATAAAAAATGAGAGACTGAAAATTAATCATATAGGCATTCAGCTTAAGAAGTCAGAAAAAGAAAAATAGAATAAATGCAAAAGTTTGAAGAAAATAAAAGTAGGAGCAGAAATTAATGAAATAGAACATAAACAGTGAGTGGAGAGCATCATTAAAATCAAAAGTTGGTTCTTTGAAAAGAATAATAAATAATATATAATAATAATAAATAAATAAATAATAATAAATAATAATAATAAATTCCTAGAAGACTATTTTAAAAATGAATTCTGTAGTTTAAGTTTTACCAAATTTTCATGAAACAGATTATCCCAATCTGTATACAAATCCTTTCAGAGAATAGAGAAACTTACAGTATCCTCCTACCCAACTCATTCTATGAGATCAGGGTAACCTTTAGGAGAAAAAAAAAAGATAATGGCAATGAGAGAGTAAAATTACTGGATAGTTTCTTTCATGAACATAGATGTAAAATCCTAAACAAAATATCAGGAAATTAAACCCATCAGGATATAAAAAAAGAAAAATCTCATGACATTTTCAACTGATTCCAGGAATGCAATAGTATTCCTGACATTAGGACATATATAAATGTAATTTACCATTATAATAAATTAAAGGAGAAGAAAAAAATATCTGCTGCCCTCAGTAGAGAGATTTTTGTACAATAGTATGTGGATAACTCCCTGACAATTTATTTGACCTCCATAGAAGTTTTTATATTTTTAGTTTATATTTTTATAAACACTTTTATATTTTTAAGTTTTTAAGTTTATTTATTTATTTATTTATTTATTTATTTATTGAGAGAGAGAGAGAGAGAGAGAGAGAGCACAAGCTGGGGAAGGCCAAAGAGAAGGAGAGACAGAATCCCACACTGTGAGATCATGACCTGAGCCAAGATCAACAGTAAGATGCTCAACCAACTGCACCACCCAGGTGCCCCAAATTTGAAACATTTTTAAAGCAACAAGGAATAAACTTTATTTCTCAAATTTCAGTTTGGTTACTCTCTGTTAGCATGTAAATGATACTAATTTTATCTTATTTGAAAATAAAACTTAAAATTTCCTGATTACAAAATAATATATCTTTATTAAAGAAAGTAGGAAAATACTGAAAAGCATGAACAAGAAAAATGTGATCACTCATAATTCCACAATCCCCACCATTTTAGCATATATCCTTCCAATAGTTTTTGTGTATGTGTGTGCATTTGTAACTTACATGAATGTGATCTTACTGTACATACTACTTTGTTGTAATTTCTTATTTTCGTTTACCAAAATTATGAATATTTTTCATATCATATCCCTAATTATATATAGTCTTGTAATGGCTATCTTATATCATATCAAATGGTTATACCATAATGTGTTCAGGTACTCTCCTATGTGTATACATTTTAGGTTCTTTTCAATATAAATTCTTATGGATAATGCTCTGATTAACGTTCTTTATAGCTGAGGCTTTATACTTATCTATAATTTTCCCTAGGATACATAACTGCAAGTAAAATTGCTAAGTCAAAGGATGTGCACATTTCTAAAAGCTCAAGAAATTACCAATTTCAGACACATATCCAAGTATGTACATGAAGGTAACATCTCAAGTCAGGTTTGGGAGACAGTTGACTAATAAGTTTGAAAAAGTCTAATCTGTATTGCATGCAATGCACCAGAATATATGCCAGGTATAGTAAAGTGTTTTGTTTTGTTTTTTTTTTTTTTGTTCTACAAGCTTTTTTTATTTATTTATTTTTTAATTTTTATTTATTTATTTTTTATATATGAAATTTATTGTCAAATTGGTTTCCATACAACACCCAGTGCTCATCCCAAAAGGTGCCCTCCTCAATACCCATCACCCACCCTCTCCTCCCTCCCACCCCCCATCAACCCTCAGTTTGTTCTCAGTTTTTAACAGTCTCTTATGCTTTGGCTGTCTCCCACTCAAACCTCTTTTTTTTTTTTCCTTCCCCTCCCCCATGGGTTCCTGTTAAGTTTCTCAGGATCCACATAAGAGTGAAACCATATGGTATCTGTCTTTCTCTGGATGGCTTATTTCACTTAGCATAACACTCTCCAGTTCCATCCACGTTGCTACAAAAGGCCATATTTCATTTTTTCTCATTGCCACGTAGTATTCCATTGTGTATATAAACCACAATTTCTTTATCCATTCATCAGTTGATGGACATTTAGGCTCTTTCCATAATTTGCCTATTGTTGAGAGTGCTGCTATGAACATTGGGGTACAAGTGCCCCTATGCATCAGTACTCCTGTATCCCTTGGGTAAATTCCTAGCAGTGCTATTGCTGGGTCATAGGGTAGGTCTATTTTTCATTTTCTGAGGAACCTCCACACTGCTTTCCAGAGCGGCTGCACCAATTTGCATTCCCACCAACAGTGCAAGAGGGTTCCCGTTTCTCCACATCCTCTCCAGCATCTATAGTCTCCTGATTTGTTCATTTTGGCCACTCTGACTGGCATGAGGTGATACCTGAGTGTGGTTTTGATTTGTATTTCCCTGATAAGGAGCGACGTTGAACATCTTTTCATGTGCCTGTTGGCCATCGGATGTCTTCTTTAGAGAAGTGTTTATTCATGTTTTCTGCCCATTTCTTCACTGGGTTATTTGTTTTTCGGGTGTGGAGTTTGGTGAGCTCTTTATAGATTTTGGATACTAGCCCTTTGTCTGATATGTCATTTGCAAATATCTTTTCCCATTCCGTTGGTTGTCTTTTAGTTTTGTTGGTTGTTTCCTTTGCTGTGCAGAAGCTTTTTATCTTCATAAGGTCCCAGTAATTCACTTTTGCTTTTAATTCCCTTGCCTTTGGGGATGTGTCAAGTAAGAGATTGCTATGGCTGAGGTCAGAGAGGTCTTTTCCTGCTTTCTCCTCTAAGGTTTTGATGGTTTCCTGTCTCACATTTAGGTCCTTTATCCATTTTGAGTTTATTTTTGTGAATGGTGTGAGAAAGTGGTCTAGTTTCAACCTTCTGCATGTTGCTGTCCAGTTCTCCCAGCACCATTTGTTAAAGGGACTGTCTTTTTTCCATTGGATGTTCTTTCCTGCTTTGTCAAAGATGAGTTGGCCATACGTTTGTGGGTCTAGTTCTGGGGTTTCTATTCTATTCCATTGGTCTATGTGTCTGTTTTTGTGCCATAAAGTTTTAAATGGAAGAGAGAAACACTGCCAAAATCCTAAAAGAGAATGTAGAGAAATATTCTCATAAGTATAAAAAGTAGGGGGTAAATACTGTTATAAAGATCTCAAAGCATAAAAGAAAATATTGATACATTTGAACACTTTCTAAACTTTTTGTGTCAAAAATATATCATGAAAAAGTTAGTAGACAAATGCCACGTACCAGAAAACATTTACATGTGCACAAGAAAAGCTCAATTTATCACTACGTAACGAGGTAAAGACTACCTATTGTTTATATGTAAGTGCATGTATGTATGTGTGTGTGTATAAATATAAACACACACACACATACTTGCTTGTGTCTTTTTCAATAAAGAGAAGTCAGATCTTTCTTGGGAGCTTGAAAAGAGATTTTCTGAGACCAAAATGAAAATTACAAAAAGGTTTTTTTACTCTGACGTTCTGGTGAAGTGAGGCATAGGCATTTCACCCTGCTATACTTGAAGCCCAGATAGAAGGCATATTCCTTTCATCATTGCTTCTTCATTGCTCCAGTCTTGAGCTAAGGGCAAATATAAGTGAGCCATGAAAATCTGGGAGTGACTATTTAAATGCTGATAATCTATTCCAAGCTAAGATGAACAATGAAGCAGTACCACCTGTACATAATTTGTATGGCCAAAGTCTTTATACACTGTAAAAGAGAAGTCTTATATTTTAAGGCACTCTGAAGGAGAAAGGAGAGGGAAGAGAAAAGAGAAGAGAAGAGAAGAGAAGAGAAGAGAAGAGAAGAGAAGAGAAGAGAAGAGAAGAGAAGAGAAGAGGAGAAGCAAGTTGAACTAAACTACAAACCTAAAGACTTTTTCCTTGCAATAGTAACAGCAAAATATAGAAACCATTCCTTACAAAATTGTCTTAAACATGTTTTCCTAGCAAATACTAATCTCTACTAACCTTCACCTCATAATAAAGGAGGCTTAGTGTTGGTCTTCAGAAAAGAAATGTTTTATTGGCAGCCATGTAGTCTGGATAGAATGTCTTGTAGAAATCATAAAGCATGCCTTGACTGGTAGTAATGATGACAAAGACAGAATAGCTTTCAGGCACTGAAAATAAACTCCCTGAAATTAGCCATCTCCATTATCTTCCTCAATGTAAAACTGACTATCCATACCTTCCAACTCACCGTGACCTCTCTGTTAGACAAGTGGGAAAACAGAGTGGGCTGGGAAGTCTCAGAGCTTCTCTATTGTCTGGGTTTATGTACTTGGATGGACTCTTCCACAATCCTTTTTCATTATCAAACTTTCAAGATGGTTAATAATGAAAGATGCTAGGGTGAATCATTGGGCTATTCAATGATTATTAAAATCTTCTGCCTCCCCTGGGTGTCTCATCTTGTATCCAGCCCTAGCATTTTGTGTGTTGAAAAGAACATTGCCTGAAGGGGAAACACTTGGACAAACAGTATGCTTGGAAACAATCCAACTAAAAACTTTGAGGCATGTTCCTGACCCAAATAGGAACATATCCTATTGTCTTTTTTCCCCAGTTTTGCTTGATTTGTAATATCCAAAGAGTTGGAATTTTGAATAAATTCCAGTCTAATTTATACCAACCTGGAATGTAAATTTAATTCAGCAATTTACAAAATAGACAGGTCTGGTACTTCTGAAAGGCACAAAACAGAGCATCTTAGATACTATTTAAAACCGTCAACCAAGGCAGAATCTAGCATAGTACAGTGAACCAAGTAGGCATTTAGTCAACTTTTGCTGTATCAAACTTAATGAATTAGTAAAACAGCATTTTCTCTTAGTGTCTTGCTAAAAACTCTTCAGTGGTTTCCTATTAATAAGAAATCCAAGTTCAAAATCCTCTTCCCATTCCGTACCTAGCTGTAGTCACCAGCTTTATTCCATACTACCTACTGGCCTCCTTCGCCTTGGCCAAATAGGTAAAGTCTTTCAAGCCCTTGACTGGCCATACTACAACTTGCCCAAACACTTTACATTCTTCCATTTACAGCATGGATTCCACATCCTCTACTTATTCTGCCCTGATACTCTAGTTCCAAAGTACTTATTCCCACTTTTTTCTTTTGCCTTTCCCTCTCATTTAACTCTTATTGTGGATACTTATTGGTTTCTTCAAATTTCAGGTTTTCCAGGTTTTTTTCCCCTCTGCCAGATTATTAACTCTTAGAAATGAGGAGCTTCTATCTCAATTCTTTTTATATATCCTACCTCTTTTTTCTGGGTTCTTAACCTAGGGAGGGGACCCCACTAAGGGCCTGTGGATAGAACTATATTTCAGTGTGATAGATGTCTTTGTAATGGTACATCTTATTTATTTTTTAACTTTTTCATTGAAGTCGAACATACATCCATAAAAAAATGCACAAACCATAAATGTACAGCTCAGTAAATTTTTACAAGGTGAACATAACTGTATAATTAGCATCCAGAAGAAACAAAAGTCTTGCCTGCACTCCAGAAGGGCCCCTCATGCTTCCTTCCAATAGGTACCCCCGAAGGGTAACACTTATCCTGATTTTTGACACCATAGATCAATTTTGCCTGTTTTTGAAGGTTAAATGATAGGAATTGCTGTTAATCTTAGTTTATGCACTTAAAAACATAATTCTGAGAAGGTATCCAAAACCTTTGCCAGACTGCAAAAAGTCTGTGTTGTGTGCACACATGTGCACATGCAACACACACACACACACACACACACACCACAATTACAAGAACCCCTGGACAATTTCTTAGACCTTCCTAGCTCTAGGATTTCTAAGAGTCTGATCTTTAATGAGTGAAAATTTACAGAACTAATTGCAAAAGCAAAGTGACTCAGAATCTGATAATGCCTAAAATAGATGGGCAGTGCCTACTAAGGTTTGCAAAGATTGATTCATTGTTAAGTCAGTTCTTGCTGCGAGGGCAGGGTGGGGAGAGTACTTTTTGACTGAGCAAAGATGAGCTTTATTTAAGTATTTTATCATAGATTGCTTGCGGCTTTGTGTGCTTTTCTCTTTCAAAATAATTTTCAAAAGTCACCCATTTTGTAGATGTTGAGGATATTTCATTTAGCACAGGGTCTTGCAATGCATGAGGAGCTCAATAAATATCTGATTATTCATTTTGTGCTTCAGGTGGCCATCTTGAAACAAAATGTCAGTGAATTAAACCTTTCAAAAAGGTACAGCTTGTCTAATTTGCAGGGTTTTTTTTAATAAACAAACTGGAATAGAATTTGTTTGCTTGGTGCCAATTGTAGGGAAATAGGTTTGCACTGAGGATGAACACCACATGGACCTCTGAGTATAAGCAGAGACTAATTTACTTGTTCAAGAAAAGCTGCAAACTAGCATCAGTTCCCTGCAATGTCTTTGGAACATAAATACATCACTATACCTATCCATGTATTTTGCTTAGGGAGTTAGATGGCTCCTATCTGCATGTTCTTTTTGCCTAGCATTTTTCTTGTCTTGAATATCTTCCACATATTCAATATCATTTTTGGAGTGTTTAGTATTCACACAGAACTGCATTTAGAGGCTGTGGCCGATGAAGCAAATAGAATATGCTGACCCCAATCATCCCGTAACTTAATAACTACTTTGAGAAACAAGATATAATAACAAAAAAAAAGAGCTAAAGAAAAGTATAAGGCTGACTATATTCAAGTAACAACAATAAATGACAAAATTATTGAATGTTTAGTGATTAACGTCTATTGGGGTGGTTGGAAGACCTCAAAGAAGAGATCATCACCACTGTGGCTGATTCAGACCTTCTATATAGGAGAGGCTTAGGGGGTAGCAATCTGATTAGAAGGGAGGGCTGAAGGGTTTGTCTTGAAGCTGCATTTACATTACCAAACACATTATTCTTATGTGGACTATGTGTTTATTTGTGGTAGTCCTTGAAGAATAGATGGGGTCTGGCTTAGTGAAGGAGAGAGGCTCTTCTTGAGTTGAGGATTCAGAATCTGCTGTGTGTATAACTGCCTTTGTGGAAAATGTAATGTGGAAGACAAGGTTTCTATTTTGAAGAAAGTTGTATGTAAGAGGTATGATATACATACATAGAAAGTCATTACAGATGGAAAGCATTTTAAAATAAATGCCAAGTTCAGGCAATAAGTGATCAGAAGAGAAAGCATTCAGCATTTGCCTTGGTGGTCAAGGAAGGCTTCCTGGATCCAGTGCAACATGAGGTAGGCCTCGAAATAGACATGGAAATTGGATAGGCAGAACGAAGATGGAGCCCAGGCTGAATTACATTGATTGTCTAGTCTCTGACTTCTCAGTCAGCATTGAACACTCTTCCTGTGACTCACCTTCTGCATGACATCATTTTAAAGATCTTAAGCAAATAGTGCCTTGAATTGTTTTAGAATGATAAGCTTTATTTCCCCCAACCAGCCTGTTGAATGATTATTTAGCATTAGGAGGTAGTTCTGGATCATACCTTATTGTCCTGAAAGAATTAACAGGACACTCCTATAGGTATCTCACTGCTAGGAGTTCAGGCACTGGGCCACAGACTTTAGATAAGAGAAATGCCGTGCTGGAGTGCACTTAATAAGAGGGAGCTTCTCTGTCCCTACACATTTGATGAATTCACTCAGTTTGGGAAAACCCAAGCCAGGGCACAGATGTTAAGATGAGTAAAGAAAAGCTCTGTTCACCTTTTTCATTCCAAGGTTGTGAATTCATTCTTGGGAGGCCTTGAGAAGGGAGGGTGGAGAGAGTAGGAGGAGGAGTAGAGGTGGGGGATACAGAGTTTCTGACCTGAATTCCACAACAGAGGAATGTGTGAACAGTGAGAGCACAGGTACAGGCTAGTGCTCTCACATACCTGGGGAAAGCAGTTTTCATCCAACTTCCATTACTCCATAAACAGTTGACAGTTTGCTCTCAAGAATTAATATTATTTGCTGCGTTTCCCCCAGAGTTTGGAGAATGAGAGAGGGGTGCTATGAAAAGGGAGGACAGAGAAATAACATTTTAAAACAGATATGTCTAGAATGACAACGTGAATGGTTTAATGCGAGTTAAAGCAGTCTTGGATCAGTCATGTTTTAAAGGGGGAATATAAGGGACACAACTAGTGTTTGTTCTGATTTATCATAAAACTACAAGATGGTTAACAGGGATGTAAAATGAGGTCAGCCTCTCTTATTATGAAATCCTTTGAAAAAAGCTACATTAATATATTTTGAACTGTTTTAGTGAGTGACTCTTGGGCCAGGAGTTGGGTTCAGAAAATGTGAAGTGTCTGCTGGCATAAGCATAGTACATTTGTTCAAACTGCCATGCAAACTGTAAGGGTAAATGTAAAATAGAGCTCAAGGCACATAAAAAGGTAAAGGAAATGCACAAAGTGCTTAATCAGACTGACAGGATAAACCAAAGAAGTCGAGTCACTTCTATTCTATCAGATATAATGCTTTCTAGATATCAGGTTAAAGAAAAATATGAGATACCTATAGTTATAGTATCTGCTGATTGTGATTTTTCCTCCCACAGTATTTTTCTTTGTGAATGAATACTATCAGGGGGGTTTCTGCTCCTCACCTTAAGATTGATTCTTTTAGCTGAGGGAGCACATTTCATAGTGCAGGCAGGATCTGCCATCATGGAGAATAGTCTCCCTCAACCCCCAAATAGATGTTCTTCTTATTTTATTTTATTTTATTTTTGGTTTTTTGTTTTGTTTTACTTTGTTTTATTTATTTTATTTTACTTTATTTTTAGAGAGAGCGCAAGAGTGGGAGAGAGGGGCAGAGAGAGAGAGAGAGAGAGAGAGAGAGAATCCTAAGCAAGCTCCACACTTAGTGCAGAGCCCGATGTGGGGCTCGATCCCATAACCTTCGGATCATGACCTGAACCGAAATCAAGAGTCAGATGCTCAACTGATTGAGCCACCCAGGCGCCCCTTTTCCCATTTTAAAACTGTGAGTCAAAATCTGATGTTCCAGAAGTAGCATGTGGAAGGCCATACAGTAGTAACATGTGGTTAGCCTTTGATGAAAGAGCTGTTTATAAACTTCACTAGTAAAGGGTACTCTTGTCCTTATTGTTTTCTGTAATGCATGAGGAGGCAAAGACAAACAATGGTAAATTGGATTCTGTTGGGGTGGGATGGTGATAATATTAATATAAATACAAGCTTCACTCAATAATATACATAAATGTAGTTTTCTTTTTTAAATATTTTTAAACGTTTATTTTTGAGAGCCAGAGAGAGACAGAGCATGAACGGGGGACAGGGGGGAGCAGAAAGAGAGGGAGACACAGAATCCAAAGCAGGCTCCAGGCTCCAAGCTGTCAGCACAGAGCCCGATGCGGGGCTTGAAATCACGGACCACGAGATCATGACCTGATCCGAAGTCGGTTGCTTAACCAACTGAGCCTCCCAGGTCCCCTGCATAAATATAGTTTTATAAAGAAGGTGGTGTCTAGCAACATAGAACCCCAGAACCTGTATTCATATATGGATCATTTTTAGTGTCAATTTTTTATTGAGGAGTAATACGCATTCAATAATGTATAAAAACCTTAACTGTTCAGTTAAATACAGAAAAACAACCACCTAGATGAAGATATAGAACATTTCTAGAATTGCACGAGACTCATTTCTATTTAACTTCTATTACTACAAATTATTTTTGACTGTTCTTAAACTTCATAAAAATGGAATCATAGTCTAGCTTTTTTGTCTCATCAGGTCTGTGAGATTTATTCATATTGTTGCAAGTAGAATTTACTACTAATTTTAATGTAAATCAACCAGTAAATAATTCAATGATTTTACAAGTAGATAATGAATACCTTATATGCTCCAGGCATTGTGCTAGGTACTAGAAATCCATAACCCAGATGTATGTGGCCCCTGCCTTCAAGGAGCTCACAGTTTTAGTAGGTAAGATGGACAGGTTAAAAATGATAATATAGCCACACTGGCTTCCTTGTGATTACTATTTGCAAGAGAGATTTTTTCCATCCTTTTACTTTCAACGTACCTATGTCTTTATAGTTACTTAGTAACAGCTTTATTGAGGCTTAACTCATCTAACAGCATTCTATTCGCTTATTTAAAGTGTACAATTCAATGATATTTCGTATATTTACAAATACATACAACCATCACCATGGTCAAGTTTGAACCACTTTCACTGTCTCAAAAAGAAATCCTATACCCATTAGGAATGACCCCCCCATAACCTCATCTGCCCAGATCCTAAGCAACTCCTAATTTACATTCTGTCTCTAGAAATTTGCCTATTCTTCACATTTCATATAAATGGAATCATACAGTATGTGGTGTTTTTAACTGGGTTCTTTCATTTAGCAGAAATATTTTCAAGGTTCATTAATTTGTACATGAATTAGTACTTCATTCTTTTCTATGGTTGAATAACATTCCATCATGTGAATAAACCATGAATTATTCATCCATTCATCAGTTTAAAGACATTTGGATTTTTTCCACTTTTTGGCTATTATGAACAGTGTTGCTATGGACATTCACATATGTTTACCGATGTCTTGAGGATATACATAGGAGTGGAATTGATGGGTCAAATGATATCTATATTAACTTTTTAAGGAACCATTTAGACTGTTTTCCAAAACGGCTACACCATTTTATATTACCACCAGCAGTGTATGAAGGTTTCAGTTCTCACATCCTTGTCAGCACCTGTTATTGACGTTTCGATTATAGCTGTTCTAGTGGGTATGAGGTGGTATCTCATTGTGGTTTTGATTTACATTTCCCTAATAGCTAATGATGTTTAGCATCTTTCCATGTGCTTATTGGCCATTTATACATTTCCTCTGGGGAAATGTCTATTGAGCTCATTTGTCCATTTTTAAAGTTTATTTATTTTGAGAAAGAGAGAGAGAGAGAGAGAGAGAGAGAGAGAGAGCAGGGAAGGGGCAGAGAGAGAAGGAAAGAGAGAATCCCAAGTGGGCTCCACACTGTCAGGGTGGAGCCCAATGCAGGACACCAGTCCACACACCACAAGATCATGACCTGAGTCGAAATCAAGAGTCAGATGCTCAACCGAGTCACCCAGGTGCCCCTCATTTGTCCATTTTTAATTGGGTTGTTTTCCTATTACTAAGTTGTAAGAGTACTTTATGTGTTCTAAATATGAGGACCTTTGATATATGATTTGCAAATATTTTCTCCCATTACCTGGGCTGTATTTTCAATTTCTTGATGATGTCCTTTGAGGCACTAAAGTTTTTAATTTTAACAAAGTCCACCATATTTTTTCCCCTTATTGCTCATTCTTTTGGAGTCATATTTAAAGATCCATTGCCAGATCTGAAGATTTATCTCTGGTTTCTTCTAAGAGCCTTATAGTGTTAACTCTTACGTTTAGGATTTTGATCCATTTACAGGTAAATTTTGTATATGGTGTGAAGTAAGAAGCCAACTTCATTCTTTTGCATGTGGATACCCAGTTGTCACAGCATCATGTGTTGAAAAGGCTTCCTTCCACATTGAGTGATCCTGAAATCCTGCCAAAAATAAATTGACTCAGATGAATGGGTTTATTTCTGTAGTCTCAATTCTATTCCATTGATCTATATGTGTATCCTTACACCAATACTACACTGTCTGGATTACTGTTGTTTTGTGTTAAGTTTTGAAATCAGGAAGTGTGAATCCTACAACTTTGATCTTATTTTTCAAAACCAATTTGGCTATTCTGAGATCCTTGCAATTCCATATGGATTTTAGAATCAGCTTGAAATTTTTTACAAAGAAGCCAGATGGGATTCTGGTGGGAATTGAATTGAATTTATAGATCAACAGGGGAGTCTCACCATCTTAAAATATTGTTTTCTGATCATTGAACATGGATTTTATTTATTTATTTATTTATTTACTTATTTATTTATTAAGTTTATTTTTATTTATTTATTTAGAGAGAGAGCAAGCAGGGCAGGGGGAGAGAGAGAGGGAGACAGAACCCAAGCAGGCTCCACCTGGCAGCACAGAGCCTGATGCAAGGCTCCAACCCATGAACTGTGAGATCATGACCTGAGCCAAAATCAAGAGTCAGACACTTAACCGACTGAGTCACTCAGGCACCCCTATTTCCACTCATTTAGGTTTAAAATTTTTTTCAAATATGTTTTACTGATTTCAGAGTATAGATTCTATACATTTTTATTGAATTAATTCCTATGTATTTTATTCTTTTGGTGCTATTATAAATGGAATTGCTTTCTTTTTAATGCTTATTTATTTATTTTGGAGAGACCACACATGTGCAAGCATGGGAGGGGCAGAGAAAGAGAGAGACAGAGAGACAGAGACAGAGAATCCCAAGCATGCTCCACACTGTCGGTGTGGAACTGGACACAGGGCTAGATCCCATGATCTGTGAAATCATGACCTCAGCTGAAATCAAGAATCAGACACTTAACTGACTGAGTCACCCAGGCCCCTGAATTGTTATCTTAATTTCACTTTCCAATTATTCATTTCCAATGTATAGAAATATAATTGGGGGCACCTGGGTGGCTCAGTCAGTTGAGTGTACAACTCTTTATTTTGGCTCAAGTCATGATCCCAGGGTCATAGGATCAAGCCTCATGTTGGGCTCCATGCTCAGTGAGGACCCTGCTTAAGATTCTCTCCCCCTCTGCCCCTCCCCTTCACTCGTGCACTCTCTCTCTCTAAAATAAATAAATAAATAAATACATGCATACATACATAAAATACAAAAAATATAATTGATTTTTGTGTACTGATCTTGTATCCTGCAACTTTGCTGGACTCTTTACTAGTTCTAGTAGTTTCTCTTTTACTAGTTTTAATGGATTTCTTAGATTTTTTATATACATTATTATGTCATTTGTCAATAGGTAGTTTTGCTGTTTTATAATATGTATGACTTTGATTTCATTTTCTTGTCTGATTGCTCTGGATACAATTTTCACAGTACACTGCTGAATAAAAGTGGTGAGAATGAACATCCTTGTCTTGCTCCTAATCTTAGGAGGAAAACCTTCAGTCTTTTACCATTAAGTTTGATATTAACTTTAGGCTTATTGTAGATGTCCTTTATCACATTGAGGAAATTTTCTATTCCCAGTTCATTGAATGTTTTTATCATAAAAGCATGTTGAGTTTTGTCAAATGCCTTTTCTGGGTCTATTGAGATGATCATGTTATACAGTATATTACATTAATTTATTTTCAGTTTTGTTTGCTCTTCCTTTTCCAATTCCTTAAAGTGTAATTTTAGATTATTGATTTGAGATCTTTCTTCTGTCTTAATATAAGCATTTATAGCTATAAATTTCTCTTTAAGCACTGTTTGACCTGCATCTCATAAGTTTTGGTAAGTTTGTCTTTATTTTTATTTATCTCAGAGTATTTTATGATTTTGCTTTTTATTTCTTCTTTGATCCACTGGTTATTTAAGAGAATGGTTCAGTTCCACATACTTGTGATTTTCCCAAGTATTTTCCAGCTATTGTTTCTAATTTCATTACACTGTAGTTGCAGAACATACTTTGTATTATTTCTATCCTTTTAAATGTATTGAGGTTTGTTTCATGTACTAGCATATGGTATGTCCTGGAAAATATTCCATGTGCAATAAAGAGGAATGTATATTTTGCTGTTGTTCAAAGGAATAATCTATAGATGTCTGTTAGGCTTATAGTGTTGTTCAAGTCTCCTCTTTTCTTATTGATCTTCTGCCTACTTGTATCCATTATTGAAAGTGAGGAATTAAAGTCTCCAACTACTTTTGATGAATTGTTTTCTCCCTTCACATCTGTTGATTTTGCTTTATGTATTTTGGTGTTCTGTTAAAATGCATATATGTTTATAATTTTTATATCTTCCTAAATGATTTTACCATTATTAAATGCCCCTCTTATCTCTAGTAACACTGTTTTAAAGTCAATTTTATCTGATTTTCTCTTTATTTAAAGTATGGCTTTTTATACTAAAATTATGATTCTATAGTTGAGTCAAATGGATCTTGCTTTTTATCCATTCTGACAATCTATGCCTTTAAATTGCAGTAGTTAGTCCATTTACTTTGAATGTAATAATTGTTATGGTTGGGTTTAAGTCTGGTTACTTGCTATTTGTTTTCTATTTGCTTTCCCCCTGTTCTTTGTTCCTTTGTTTTTCCATTCCTGTATGCTTCTGAATTAATCACAGATGTTTTTAAATTTTGTTTTGTGTTCCATTTTATCTCCTCACAATATTTGCTTTTTATTTATGGCTCTTGGTTATTGTAGTTTTTAATGGGGAGGTTTCCACAGTGCTTGTGCTGGGAATTACAGTTCATCACAATACACATGTTCATGGGTAGAAAAATATGGAATAATCAAGATTTTCTTTGTACCTGGATCTCAAAGACTAAAGTAGAGGTTAACATAACCATTAATCAGACTGGACTGATGATAATATTTACATTTATCAAGTACTTATTATGTGCCAGGCACTGTGCTAACTCCTTTATGCACTTTAAATTAAATCATTTAATCCTGACAACCACCTAATGGAGGATATATGAGAAAACTGAGGCTTGGTAACCTTCCAAAGTTCACATAGCAAGCAAGAGGAGGTTCCAGGGTTGAAACTCTGCTAGAAATAGTGGAGATAAAAGAGAAGTTGCATATTATTGTTGGGGTGCATTTGAAGATTTCTCAGCAGAGGTGAGATGTGAGCAGACTTGTATTTCAGCTCTGGGTGCTGAATTGGAAGTTGATTGGAGGAGATGAAACCTAGGGCTGAGAAACCAGTGAAGACACCACTGTTATAACCTAGGCGAGAAATGATGAAGGCATAAAATTAGTAATAGTGGAGGTGGAAAGGAAAATTCACATTCTAAAGAAAAAGAGAAATGAATGCATGCACTGGAATTAATATGACCTGCAGGGCACCTGGCACCTGCAGGGCTCAGTTGGTTAAGCGTCTGACTCTTGATTTTGGCTCAGGTCATGATCTCACAGTTCATGAGTTCAAGCCCTGCATTGGGCTCTGTGCTGACAGCCCGGAGCCTGCTTGGAATTCTCTGTCTCCCTCTCTGTCTGCCCCTCCCCTGCTCTTGCATGTGCACCTGTGCTCTCTTTCTCTCAAAAATAAACATTAAAAAAAGAGAGAAACTATGACTTTAGAAAAAAGAATTAACATGACCTGATATTGCATTAGTCATAAGGAGTGAGAAAAAAGAGTAAAATTGAGAATGAAAAGTTCTTACTTTGTGCCTTGTACTGTGCTAAACTGAGGAAGAATAATAATATCAATTATTAATTGTAATATCAATTGCATAGACATATATATGTTAGACTATGTACTAATGCTGTTGACATTAATAACGTTGTTGTTGTTAATGATACTCTTGTTGCCAATAACTTTTTAATGAATATGATAGTAATCAACATTTATTAAGTGCTACAACGTGCTATGTAGTGTTCTAATGGTTTTGTTTACATACATTACCTCCTTGAATCTCCGTAACCGTTTAAGAGTTAGGTACATAATTCTCATTTTTCAGCTGTGGAAGCTGGGGTACGAGGAAGTTAAGTAACTGCCTAAAGTCACACAAGCTAGGAAAGAGTGTGGCCAAATCTAGCCTGAAGGTGTAGCTATCTTTTATTTGGTCTGCACAATATTTTAAGTTAGTTTGTTTTTAACATGTAAACAAAGACAATTCACATTTTTTAAAGGTACAGATAAATGGTTCAGCTTGTTTTTTAAAAATATGCTAGAATGTAGCTACACTTGGCTTGCTTTCCCACATGGCAATGTTCAGCCAGGCTCAATGAGCTTCCCCTTTAGAGGAGGCATAGGCTCTCATAGACCTCAATGCCCACCCAGCCTGCTTCACTCATTTATGTTACTTGACTGTTTCTCTGGGGATATCAGTCAGGAACCTTAAGGCGTAAGACATAACCTACAGTTCTCAGGGAATTTTAGAGGTAGACAAACATGGATAAAACAAAAATTAAAGATACAACTTATAGTTTAATAATACACCCATGATTGAAGATACAGCATTTTAAAGAGATAGTGATGAAGTAGGCATTTTAATCGCAGATGTCTTACAATTGAAGAGTAGGTGAAAAATAAAGTTGTAAGTGGTGTTTATCTACTTTATGGAAATAATATTCTAATAATAATAGTGCTCACCATGTCCCAGTCATTGTAATAAGTGCTTTATATGCATGTATCTCTTTGAATCCTTTCAACAACCCTATGAAATAGATGATTATTATCCCTTTTTTATAGGTGAGTAAACCAAGGCCCATACCAGTTTGGCAATATGTTCAAGGACACACAGTAACTTAGTGACTCAAGAACCCTGAGCTGCCAACTTGCCGTTCAATGTCCTTCATAGTATAATTTCAGAAAGAGTTGAAATTCTAGACAGTTTCCCCATTCTCTAAGGACAGGTTGTAAACTGAGGAGGTAAAATGGTGCAACGAATTTGCAAGTAGATTTGCCTCAGGTGTTCCAGAGTTGTCTCTAAATTTCTTTCAGGGAACGGTTGAATAAAAGATGAGAGAGATCAGTAGTGGTAAAAGAGATCCCAAAAGTTAATCAATACCACAGATTGTTCTGGATTGAAATTGATGTTATTGCTTTGTGGAAAAGGTCCTAGGCCCAATGTGTATCCACTCCCCTGTCCATTATAAAGCCCAGTAAATAAACTGTGGGCCAATGGATACCTCACTATTCACTCTGGTCAGTGCATGATCTATTCCTCTAGCTCTGAAGAAATCCAGTTTCCAAAAAGTTAGTTTAACATTTTTTTCTTAAATGGCAATTCAGCTATTAATGCACTAGTTTACTGAGATAATCTCCTTAAGCTGTAGTGAGCAATTTATATAGGAAAGAATATCAACAGCAGTCTTGATTCACAGAAGTGAAAAATAGCCTTCATAAATTTAACCTATGTTAATTAGATATATTAAGATTAGATTGTGTTATGGAAATGGATTGATGGCATTACCTAGTTAACTGAGTGTAAAGCAGAAACTCGTCTGCTAAAAAGTCTCAATAATGCATAAACCCAGGAGATTCCATGCTGAATCCTTAGTGTGTTGGGTCAGTTAGTGGATTCTCGGGATCATTATCAAATATTGGTGACAGTGGGATTTGTAGGACAGACCACTGGGTTCAGCCTCTTGAAGAACTCTGAAGGACTCTGGTTGTTGGCAATAATGAAGAGAGAGGTCAAAAAGAAAATTTGTAGAGCAAATACATGACTCTGAGTCTCCAACTCCTGGTGGGATGTCTTTTTTTCTGTACCATCCAGCCTTGAGAGCTTTTTAAAAATATTAATTTCTTTTAAATGTCATATGGGGACAACTCTAGTATTTTTTCACATGTAATGCTCTAATGCTACTAGTGTGCCTCCATCAGTTGTGAGGTGTACTTTAAATAACACAGTAGAAATAACACACTAAAATTTGTGATTTTCTGATATAAATAAACCAGACTCAAGTTTATTCCATGCATCGGTCAGGATCTCAGTAGAAAGCAGATGGCATACTCAAAAGACTAATTAAAGCGAATTTAATGAAGTGACTATTTACAAAAGTGTGGGCATTTTCCCTGGGCACAAAACAGAATAGAAAAAAAGTAGATCTGCAGAGGCAAGCAGAATATGCAGCACAGCCCTTAACAATATGTTAGATCAATTGCAGTAACAAAAACAAAACAAACCAAATTTCAGGGGCTTAACATAATAAAGGTCCAATGTGAGTACAAGGAGGAAACAGGTGCCTCTGTTCCACGTAGTCATTCAAGCACCCAAGCACCTTCCATCAAGTTTGTGTCATGGCCTAAAGCAGAGGGCAGCAATCTGTTCTGTAAGGGACCAGGTAGTAAATACTTCAGGCTTTGTAGGCCATACATTCTCTCTCATAACTACCCAGCTCTGCTATTGTAACATGAAAGAAGCCATAGACAAAGCTTAAATGAACAAGTGTGGCTGCATTCCAAGAAAAATTTTATTCACAAAAATGGGCAGTGGTTGGATTTTATCCATGGACCATATAGATTGCCAACCTTTGCCATCAAAGTCTTCCTTGGAGGCAGAGAGGGAAGATGGCAGTGTAGGAGGACGCTGGGCTCACCGCTCGTCCTGCTGATCACCTAGATTCCACCTACACCTGCCTAAATAACCCAGAAAACCGCCAGAGGATTAGCAGAACGGAGTCTCCAGAGCCAAGCGCAGACGAGAGGCCCACGGAAGAGGGTAGGAAGGGCGGAGAGGCGGTGCGCGCTCCACAGACTGGCGGGAGGGAGCCGGGGCAGAGGGGGGTCTCGCCGGCTGAGCAGAGCTTCCAAGTCTGACTGGCAAAAGCAGAGGGGCCTGACGGACTGTGTTCCAACAGCAAGCACGACTTAGCATCTGGGAGGTCATAAGTTAAAAACTCTGCTTGGAAAGTGGGAAGGCTGGAGGACAAAGGGAGGGAGAGCTGCTGAGCCCCGGACAACAGAGCTCAGTTTGGTGGGGAACAAAGGCGCTCACCAGCGCCATCTCCCCTGCCCATCCCCCAGCCAAAATCCCAAAGGGAACCGGTTCCTGCCAGGGAACTTGCTCACTCCGCGCAAACACCCAACTCTGTGCTTCTGTGGAGCCAAACCTCCGGCAGCGGATCTGACTCCCTCCCGCTGCCACAGGGCCCCTTCTGAAGTGGATCACCTAAGGAGAAGCGAGCTAAGCCTGCCCCTCCTGTCCCCGTGCACCTTGCCTACCCACCCCAGCTAATACGTCAGATCCCCAGCATCACAAGCCTGGCAGTGTGCAAGTAGCCCAGCCTGGCCACGCCACCCCACAGTGAATCCCGCCCCTAGGAGAGGGGAAGAGAAGGCACACACCAGTATGACTGTGGCCCCAGCGGTGGGCTGGGGGCAGACATCAGGTCGGACTGTGGCCCCGCCCACCAACTCCAGTTATACACCACAGCACAGGGGAAGTGCCCTGCAGGTCCTCACCACTCCAGGGACTATCCAAAATGACCAAGTGGGAGAATTCCCCTCAGAAGAATCTCCAGGAAATAACAACAGCTAATGAACTGATCAAAAAGGATTTAAATAATAATAACAGAAAGTGAATTTAGAATAATAGTCATAAAATTAATCGCTGGGCTTGAAAACAGTATAGAGGACAGCAGAGAATCTCTTGCTACAGAGATCAAGGGACTAAGGAACAGTCACAAGGAGTTGAAAAGCGCTTTAAACGAAATGCAAAACAAAATGGAAACGACGACGACTCGGATTGAAGAGGCAGAGGAGAGAATAGGTGAACTAGAAGATAAAGTTATGGAAAAAGAGGAAGCTGAGAGAAAGAGGGATAAAAAATCCAGGAGTATGAGGGGAAATTAGAGAACTAAGTGATACACTAAAAAGAAATAATATACGCATAATTGGTATCCCAGAGGAGGAAGAGAGAGGGAAAGGTGCTAAAGGGGTACTTGAAGAAATAATAGCTGAGAACTTCCCTGAACTGGGGAAGGAAAAAGGCGTTGAAATCCAAGAGGCACAGAACTCCCTTCAGACGTAACTTGAATCGATCTTCTGCACAACATATCATAGTGAAACTGGCAAAATACAAGGATAAAGAGAAAATTCTGAAAGCAGCAAGGGATAAACGTGCCCTCACATATAAAGGGAGACCTATAAGACTCGTGACTGATCTCTCTTTTGAAACTTGGCAGGCTAGAAAGAATTGGCACGATATCTTCAGTGTGCTAAACAGAAAAAATATGCAGCTGAGAATCCTTTATCCAGCAAGTCTGTCATTTAGAATAGAAGGAGAGATAAAGGTCTTCCCAAACAAACAAACACTGAAGCAATTTGTCACCACTAAACCAGCCTTACAAGAGTTCCTAAGGGGGACCCTGTGAGACAAAGTACCAGAGACATCGCTACAAGCATAAAACATACAGACATCACAATGACTCTAAACCCGTATCTTTCTATAATAACACTGAATGTAAATGGATTAAATGCGCCAACCAAAAGACATAGGGTATCAGAATGGATAAAAAAACAAGACCCATCTATTTGCTGTCTACAAGAGACTCATTTTACACCTGAGGACACCTTTAGATTGAGAGTGAGGGGATGGAGAACTATTTATCATGCGACTGGAAGCCAAAAGAAAGCTGGAGTAGCCATACTTATATCAGACAAACTAGACTTTAAATTAAAGGCTGTAACAAGAGATGAAGAAGGGCATTATATAATAATTACAGGGTCCATCCATCAGGAACAGCTAACAATTATAAATGTCTATGCGCCGAATACCAGAGCCCCCAAATATGTAAAACAATTAGTCATAAACATAAGCAACCTTATTGATAAGAATGTGGTAATTGCAGGGGACTTTAACACCCCACTTACAGAAATGGATAGATCATCTAGACACAGGGTCAATAAAGAAACAAGGGCCCTGAATGAGACATTGGATCAGATGGACTTGACAGATATATTTAGAACTCTGCATCCCAAAGCAACAGAATATACTTTCTTCTCGAGTGCACATGGAACATTCTCCAAGATAGATCATATACTGGGTCACAAAACAGCCCTTCATAAGTTTACAAGAATTGAAACTATACCATGCATACTTTGAGGCCACAATGCTATGAAACTTGAAATCAACCACAGAAAATGTCTGGAAAACCTCCAAAAGCATGGAGGTTAAAGAACACCCTACTAAAGAATGAGTGGGTCAACCAGACAATTAGAGAAGAAATTAAAAAAATATATGGAAACAAACGAAAATGAAAATACAACAATCCAAACACTTTGGGATGCAGCGAAGGCAGTCCTGAGAGGAAAACACATTGCAATCCAGGCCTATCTCAAGAAACAAGAAAAATCCCAAATACAAAATCTAACAGCACACCTAAAGGAAATAGAAGCAGAACAGCAAAGGCAGCCTAAACCCAGAAGAAGAAGAGAAATAATAAAGATCAGAGCAGAAATAAACAATATAGAATCTAAAAGAACTGTAGAGCAGATCAACAAAACCAAGAGTTGGTTTTTTGAAAAAATAAACAAAATTGACAGACCTCTAGCCAGGCTTCTCAAAAAGAAAAGGGAGATGACCCAAATAGATAAAATCATGACTGAAAATGGAATTATTACAACCAATCCCTCAGAGATACAAACAATTATCAGGGAATACTATGAAAAATTATATGCCAACAAACTGGACAACCTGGAAGAAATGGATAAATTCCTAAACACCCACACTCTTCCAAAACTCAATCAGGAGGAAATAGAAAGCTTGAACAGACCCATAACCAGCGAAGAAATTGAATCGGTTATCAAAAATCTCCCAACAAATAAGAGTCCAGGACCAGATGGCTTCCCAGGGGAATTCTACCAGACGTTTAAAGCAGAGATAATACCTATCCTTCTCAAGCTATTCCAAGAAATAGAAAGGGAAGGAAAACTTCCAGACTCATTCTATGAAGCCAGTATTACTTTGATTCCTAAACCAGACAGAGACCCAGTAAAAACAGAGAACTACCGGCCAATATTCCTGATGAATATGGATGCAAAAATTCTCAATAAGATACTAGCAAATCGAATTCAACAGCATATAAAAAGAATTATTCACCATGATCAAGTGGGATTCATTCCTGGGATGCAGGGTTGGTTCAACATTCGCAAATCAATCAACGTGATACATCACATTAATAAAAGAAAAGAGAAGAACCATATGATCCTGTCAATTGATGCAGAAAAGTCCTTCACAAAATTCAGCACCCTTTCTTAATAAAAACCCTTGAGAAAGTCGGGATAGAAGGAAGATAGTTCAAGATCATAAAAGCCATTTATGAAAAGCCCACAGCTAACATCATCCTCAACGGGGAAAAACTGAGAGCTTTTTCCCTGAGATCAGGAACACGACAGGGATGCCCACTCTCACCGCTGTTGTTTAACATAGTGCTGGAAGTGCTAGCATCAGCAATCAGACAACAAAAGGAAATCAAATGCATCCAAATTGGCAAAGATGAAGTCAAGCTTTCGCTTTTTGCAGATGACATGATATTATACATGGAAAATCCGATAGACTCCACCAAAAGTCTGCTAGAACTGATACATGAATTCAGCAAAGTTGCAGGATACAAAATCAATGTACAGAAATCAGTTGCATTCTTATACACTAACAATGAAGCAACAGAGAGACAAATAAAGAAACTGATCCCATTCACAATTGCACCAAGAAGCATAAAATACCTAGGAATAAATCTAACCAAAGATGTAAAAGATCTGTATGCTGAAAACTATAGAAAGCTTATGAAGGAAATTGAAGAAGATATAAAGAAATGGAAAGACATTCCCTGCTCATGGATTGGAAGAATAAATATTGTCAAAATGTCAATACTACCCAGGGCGCCTGGGTGGCGCAGTCGGTTAAGCGTCCGACTTCAGCCAGGTCACGATCTCGTGGTCCATGAGTTCGAGCCCCGCGTCAGGCTCTGGGCTGATGGCTTAGAGCCTGGAGCCTGTTTCCGATTCTGTGTCTCCCTCTCTCTCTGCCCCTTCCCCGTTCATGCTCTGTCTCTCTCTGTCCCAAAAATAAATAAACGTTGAAAAAAAAATTTAGATAATAAATAAATAAATAAATAAATAAATAAATGTCAATACTACCCAAAGCTATCTACACATTCAATGCAATCCCAATCAAAATTGCACCAGCATTCTTCTCGAAGCTAGAACAAGCAATCCTAAAATTCATATGGAACCACAAAAGGCCCCGAATAGCCGAAGTAATTTTGAAGAAGACCAAAGCAGGAGGCATCACAATCCCAAAGCTGTAATCATCAAGACAACATGGTATTGGCACAAAAACAGACACATAGTCCAATGGAATAGAATAGAAACCCCAGAACTAGACCCACAAACGTATGGCCAACACATCTTTGACAAACCAAGAAAGAACATCCAATGGAAAAAAGACAGCCTCTTTAATAAATGGTGCTGGGAGAACTGGACAGCAACATGCAGAAGGTTGAAACTAGACCACTTTCTCACACCATTCACAAAAATAAACTCAAAATGGATAAAGGACCTGAATGTGAGACATCAAACCATCAAAACCTTAGAGGAGAAAGCAGGAAAAGACCTCTCTGACCTCAGCCGTAGCAATCTCTTACTCGACGCATCCCCAAAGGCAAGGGAATTAAAAGCGAAAGTGAACTATTGGGACCTTATGAAGATAAAAAGCTTCTGCACAGCAAAGGAAACAACCAACAAAACTAAAAGACAACCAACGGAATGGGAAAAGGTATTTGCAAATGACATATCGGACAAAGGGCTAGTATCCAAAATCTATAAAGAGCTCACCAAACTCCACACCCGAAAAACAAATAACCCAGTGAAGAAATGGGCAGAAAACATGAATAGACACTTCTCTAAAGAAGACATCCCGATGGCCAACAGGCACATGAAAAGATGTTCAACGTCGCTCCTTATCAGGGAAATACAAATCAAAACCACACTCAGGTATCACCTCATGCCAGTCAGAGTGGCCAAAATGAACAAATCAGGAGACTATAGATGCTGGAGAGGATGTGGAGAAACGGGAACCCTCTTGCACTGTTGGTGGGAATGCAAATTGGTGCAGCCGCTCTGGAAAGCAGTGTGGAGGTTCCTCAGAATATGAAAAATAGACCTACCCTATGACCCAGCAATAGCACTGCTAGGAATTTATCCAAGGGATACAGGAGTACTGATGCATAGGGGCACTTGTACCCCAATGTTTATAGCAGCACTCTCAACAATAGGCAAATTATGGAAAGAGCCTAAATGTCCATCAACTGATGAATGGATAAAGAAATTGTGGTTTATATACACAATGGAATACTACGTGGCAATGAGAAAAAATGAAATATGGCCTTTTGTAGCAACGTGGATGGAACTGAAGAGTGTTATGCTAAGTGAAATAAGCCATACAGAGAAAGACAGATACCATATGGTTTCACTCTTATGTGGATCCTGAGAAACTTAACAGAAACCCATGGGGGAGGGGAAGGGGAAAAAAAAAAGAGGTTAGAGTGGGAGAGAGCCAAAGCCTAAGAGACTGTTAAAAACTGAGAACAAACTGAGGGTTGATTGTGGGTGGGAGGGAGGGGAGGGTGGGTGATGGGTATTGAGGAGGGCACCTTTTGGGATGAGCACTGGGCGTTGTATGGAAACCAATTTGACAATAAATTTCATATATTAAAAAATAAATAAATAAATAAATAAATAAGAAAAAAAAACAACAAAGTCTTCCTTGGAATCCTCTTTATCTGAGGGCAAGTAAGAGGAGAGCTTGTGGAAGATTGCATGAGATATTTTTATGGATCTCCCCCCTAAGTGGCATATAAGAATTCTACCCACATTCCATTGGCTAGAACGCAGTCATGTGGCTGCACCTAACTTCCAGTGAGGCTGGGGAATATATGCTAACTATGTTTCTGGAAAGAAAAGGAAAATCTTTGATAAACATGTAGCCAATCTCTACCCCTTACTACTTCAAACTTTGCTCTAAACCAATATTTCTCAAAGGGTATTCCGTACATGCAACACATATACCAGAGACCTTCTTAGGAAAAGAAAATTAGTCTGAGGCCTTATAAGATTGGGAAATATGGGGCACCAGCATGGGTGGAATAGTCGGTTAAGCTTCTGACTTCAGCTCAGGTTATAATCTCGTGGTTCGTGGGTTCCAGCCCCATGTTGGGCTCTGTGCTGAAAGCTCAGAGCCTGGAACCTATTTCAGATTCTGCGTCTCCCTCTCTCTCTGTCCCACCCCCCACTTGCACTCTGTCTCTCTGTCTCTCTCTCTGTCTCTCCGGCTCTGTCTCTGTCTCTGTTTCTCTCAAAAATAAATACACATTAAAAAATCTTTAAAAAGATTGGGAAATATATTTACTAGAGCCTCCCCTAATTTGGGATTTATAATGCATATTAATATATCAAAGGCTGTGAAAAGCCCTGTAGTGTATAAAATTGTAAACCTTTGTACATGTAAATTGTAAATCTTTGGCAAGATCTGCTTTATAATGAAGTCACTGGTGCTCACTTGCATTCTGAATGGAAGATGAAGAGAGTAGGGTTACAGGTAGTGCTGGGGGAATTATTTGCAATCCCAGATATGCTCATGGGAATTCTTTATGCATGAAAACTTAAAAAAATTAATTGTGAAACCAGTACATGCATAGTTAAAAAATAAAAGTACCCTTCCACTTAATCCTTCCCTACAGTCTGTATCAATTACCTGCTTACTTCAATTTCTGTGTATTGTACTTGTATGCCTATTGCTGTGCTCTGCTTCATGACTCTGGCATGCTGTCCTTCATGCCACCTTTACATTCAGCTCTCCCACTGGAATATAAATTATATGATTCCAAAGACTTTTGTCTGTTTCATCTATCCCTTTGGTATCTTCAATGCCTATAACACTGCTTGACATGTAGTAGATGTTCAGTAAATGTTGCATAAATAAAATCTTGTACTGCCTGATAGACTAGATTTCCTCTTCATACACAGAGGCAGGTAAAACCATGGTTTTTTCCCTCTCCTTACATCCAATAGTCAATTCTAGTTCCAGGCACCCCCAAGTTAGGACAGGCCATTTAGGGTATCAAAGAAAACTTCCCTGTTGTTCAGAGCAGTGATTCACAAACTGGGATGATTAAAAAATCACCTGGGGAGCTTTTAGAAGAGTGTAGATTTCCAGGTTTCCAAAATCCACATTTCTAATAATGAAATCAGGGACTCTGGAACTTTAAAAAACACAATTATTACTCTTTCAAATACACAAATATTTTTTTTTAATTTTTTTTTCAACGTTTATTTATTTTTGGGACAGAGAGAGACAGAGCATGAACGGGGGAGGGGCAGAGAGAGAAGAGACACAGAATCGGAAACAGGCTCCAGGCTCCGAGCCATCAGCCCAGAGCCTGACGCGGGGCTCGAACTCCCGGACCGCAAGATCGTGACCTGGCTGAAGTCGGACGCTTAACCGACTGCGCCACCCAGGCGCCCCATCAAATACACAAATATTTAATTAAAGGTTATTAAGTACCAACAGTGGACAAAATAGACTAAATTCCTTATTTTGTGGAGTTTGTATTCTAGTGTGGGGGGGGGCGAATTAACAAATAAAATAGTTAACAAATAAATATATAATGTGTCAGTTCATATTAAGTCCCATGAAGAAAACTAAAAGAATAATGTGGTATGAAATGGCAGGAATGCATATAATATTTTAAGTGGGGTGGTCATTGAAGGGTGCTGGTTGTTTTCTGATTTTCACCACCTCCCCACTCCATCCAGCTCATTCTTCAACATTCTCTGTTCTGTTCTGTGCCTATGGTAGCCAGTCTCCAAGATGACCCACAGTGAACCTCAGCTCCTGCTATTCACACCCTTGTATGGTCACCTCTCACATTGGCTCAGAATCTGTGTGACCAAGAGAATATGGCAGAGGTTACAGTGTGTGATTTTCAAGGCTAGATTGTAAAAGACATTGCAGCTTCCACTTTGACCTCTTGAATCACTCACTCTGTGGGAATCCAGGTGCCATGTCACAAAGCCACTCAAGCAGTCCTGCAGAGAGGCCGACTTGGGGAAGAACTGAGGTCTCCTGCCAACAACCATCATCAACAGGTCACTCATGTGAGTGAGCCACTTTGAAAGGGGATCCTCCAGTCCTAGGCAAACCTTTAAATGACTGCAGCCCCAGCTGGCATCTTGACTGTAGTCTAATGTGAGATCCAGGACCTGAACCACCAAGATAAGCTGCTCCCAAATTCCTAACCCACAGAAACTATAAGACAACAGAAATTTTTATTGGTTGAAAAGAAACTCAAGTGACTCTGATGCTTAGTTGGGTTTAGCATTATTCTCAATATTTTTTTTCATAAGCCATGACATCCAATGAAAATTCACATGCATGACCTGTAGAAATTTTTTTAAGAAAGAGAGAGAACATGCAAGCTGGGGAGAGGGGTAGAGGGAGAGAGAGAGAGAGAGAATCTTTAAGCAGGCTCCAAGCTCAGTGCAGAGCCCAACACAGGGCTCGATCCAATGATGCTAAGATCATGAGCTGAGCTGAAACCAAGAGTCAGATGCTCAACCAACTGAGCCATCCAGGTGCCCTGACCCATAGACATTTTTAACAGTGGCTAGTTCTGAGAAAGGTGACTGGAATGTGCCTGTGGGAAGGGTAGGAAACTTTACATATATTTTATTATGTTTTTAAGTAATCTCTACCCCCGACATGGGGCTTGAACTCAATGACCCCAAGATGAAGAGTCGCATGCTCTACCGACTGAGACAGGAAGGTGTCCCTATATATTTTATCTATGTATATATACACCCTGGGGCACGCATGATTCCAAATCTACACATACTAGGGTACTAAGTTAAGCATACTAGGAAACTCAGGCAACATGACAGTTCAGGGAGGGATGGAGGGGCCCAGTTTCCATCATTCCATCATTCCATCAAAGTGGTGACAAGGTCTCTCCTGGACTTTCATAGCACCCTGGGCATAAGTCTAGCTCTGAACACATGTTGATAATATTAAGATTGTGTCTGAAACCTTAGTAAGCTGAGCTGTCTCCAAGGCCTAACTAAAGTACCTGGCACATAACAGATGCTAATTAAAGCCTGCTAAAGTGAACTGAATAGAAGAGCCATCAAATTATGAGGACAGGAATACAGAGTTGGGGCCAGATCAGCAATGACAGTGATGTTGCATTATGTGTAGATTAGAGAGTTGAGTTAGAGCTCTTTAAATGCTCCCCCTCTCAACTATTATTTAGATTTATCCTAGGGGTTAGAGCATAGTTGAGGCTTCAGGCGAGAAGCAAATGGCCCCAAAAGTCAAGACTGAGAAGGCTGGAAAGCAGGTAAAAGCCCGACTGGTATATTAAGATATCTGAAGAAAAGACAGAGATGGAGGAGGTAATGGAATCTATTCTATACCAGCATATGAAGAAGGGTGTTAAAAGCAAGGTGTTGGTATCATTTTCCAAGAATCTCAAACAATCACATTAAGTTTCTAAACTCTCACTGATTCTGATTGTAAAATGTCTCTTCTTCAGGTAGCTCAGAAAAAAAAATCTTTTAGGATAATACTATTTTCTTTCATCTTCCAGTCATGTTAATCCATATTCTTGAGATCGGCAATTTGTAGTTCTTGAAATGTTAAGGAGAAAGCATACCAGGCATGTCAGATTAGTGGTGTTCACCAAAGAGGTACGTTGTGATGCATACCCACACAGACCAGCATCTTTCATTAAATACCAAAAAATAAAAAAAAAACTTCATTCCTGAGACAAACACCATCAAAATGATTGAAAAAGCTACAGTCCAAATCATTCAATTCTTAATCCCTAGAGATGCTCTTCCCCTACAACCTAGCTGAGTAAAGAAGGCACTTCCTTGGAGATAGCAATTATATTAGAAAGCCTGGAGCCTTCCCCTTGATTACTTAAAATGATCTAAGTCCTTGAGCTAACTTAGATGGATGGTAATGGTTTCCAGGGGACAGAAAACTCAGAAAAGACAACTTCATTGCACTTCCTTTCCTGTCTACTTACTTCACGCTTTGGAAATACTTTTGTAAATTTTATTAAAGAGGCTGCAAGCCTTTTTAAAATGGATCAGAGAGCTCTCTCCTGATTTCAAATAGCTGAATGAAATTCTGCCAAGTGCTGATAATAATCCTTTTGTGTCATGGATGGTCAACCCTTACTCCCACCTTTAGAGTGAATGTGAAGTTCTAATCAGTGTAATGAATGAAGTACTTATTAACCTCTCAAAAAATACCCCAAATTGCTGTTCTTTTGTGAATTATATTGGTAAATTCTAGCTTTTGCCTCTGGTCCAGCTGCTCGTCCAGGGGCTTTGTGATTAAAAAGGCAGGAGGTTATTTACCAAATGGATAAATGAGGGGGTTGTTTACTAAAGAATTCACTTGACGTTGAGAACATTCTCTCCATGTTGAAAATAAGATTTGATTTATACCCCTTTAAAAATTACCTTTGAAGACTAAAATGTGAGGCACACCTGTGTTTAGGGACTATCAGTGGTTTATAAGCAGCAAACAAATGTGTAGAACATTCGTTTCAGGTATATATACCTTAGACAACTTTAGGCCCCTACAAGTCACTTAGCCTGGCTGTCTCAGTTTCCCCATTGTTTAAGTGTGATAAGACTTTTCTACCTCAGAGAGATGTTTTAAGAATTAAGCAGTTAGTGAGGTGCTTTGAAGATGAGCTACCATGTTTTTGTGATCCCTTTGCTTCTAGTCTGGTTCAGTTGCTACAGCAGTTAAACATATAATGTTGTAAATATGCCATGTTTGTTTTTCATATAACCATACTTTCTTGAAAACAAAATTTGCTCAAAATATTTTCCTACTCTCTGCCTTTGGTCTGTGTGGGGCCTGGGGTTAATTAGCATCCACAGGCTCTTATCTAAGCCTTTTCGAAGGGCTAATTAACTAGTGTATACTTTGTCAAATTCTAATGAGAACTGATAAGGCATCTTCCTACTCAGTTTTATTTTCTCTTGGGGAGGATATATTATTTTAGCAAACATTTGTTTTTTTTCAAGAGACAATATTTGTTAATTTAACTAAATGTTTACAAAACACCTTTAAGGCCCATGGTGGATACAAAAGAATATAAAAGAAAAAAAAATTAAAGGAGCTGATGGATTTGAGAAGGTTAAGCTAGCTACAAAAAAAAAAAAAAACTGTAAGCCACAAACATTATGCATATGCGTGAAGGGACTCTCCAGTAAATGAGCATTGAAGTGGGCTTAAGGTGACAGGCTTGACTGATGTAGAGGCCTTGCTTTGGATAGTAATGAATAAGATGAAGTGCATAGGATGAACTTGGTGGGGGAGATATAATGGGCTTAATCAGGGAAGAAGAGCTTAATCAAAGGGGGTAGGGAAGCAGGGAGAGGGAGGTCTGGGGGGCGGGGGGAGGGGGGAAGAAGTGCTGGACTGGGATTCAGGAGACCAGAGTTTAGCCCTGATGCAAACTTCGCCATTCTGTAGCTCTTTGACCTTTGGCTTGTCGCTTTCCCTCCCAGAACTTTAGGTCATCCCCTCCACAATACAGACGTTGGAACTGCAAAGGGACTTGCAACCAGGGTATTTAAGGATTGGATAGCTTCCTCGAAAGAAGGGAGTTTTCAATTTTAAATCCAGTCAGGTTCTTGAGTTCTCAATAGTTCTCATGGCTGAAGAGAAACAAGATTCCAAGGTAAAGAAATGAACCTTCTGATGGCTCCTCCATTAAAACCCAGTACCAGAATAAGGAAAATCTAACCATGGACAAAACAAACAAACAAACAAAAAACACGTGAGAGAAAATTCTGTATCAAATACATTTAATAGATTCCTTGGGAAGTAGTATCATGTAGTAGAAAGAACACAAGCCTAAAGAACATATCTTTGGAGTTGAATACACGTGGCCGAGGTTTGAATCCCATTTTATCCACTTAGTTGGGATTTCTGGCAAGTTCCTTAACCTCTCTAAGCCAGAATTTTCTAAATATTAAATTGGAATAATAATACTATATACTTAATAGTGTTGTTTTGAAAACTAAATTAGTTAATCTGAGCAAAACATGTTGCACTCACCTGGCTTACCATAAACACTCAATAAATGGCAGCCATTTATAGCTCCCAATTAGTGGAGCCCTGCTTTGTCTTGACTGTTTTGCTAGACAAGTTAGATTACACAAAGGGGCCTCTTTAGCTCCTCCTTAGCTCCTTCCTTAGAGTTTTTATCATCTTTAAATTGAGGGCCTCTGTGTCAGCTTACACAACAGCCCCCTTCCCCAACACAATTAGACTTCCTCAGCTCCCCTCCCAGAAAACAAGTTTTGAGGCATCTCTGCTGTTTTCAATTTGTCGGTATCTGGATCTGCCTGGTCCCAATCTAGATATGGAGGGTTGGACTGTATCCTTGTTCTCCAAACGCCTGTGGGTGTATCTGATGTAATTCCTATCAACATAAAGAGTTTTTCACAGAATCCTGAGGAAGCCCTTTCCCACAGCCAGACAGCTCGACCACCCTTCCTTCCATTCACAGGGGCTTACTGGGGGCCTCCGCTAGGGTAAAGACTTCGGCTCTGTTACTCAGATATGTCAGGCAAAGATCTGTTTGGTGATTAGTTTTGATTAGATAGGAGTTCCACACAAAAGGGGGCTTGTGCATTTATTGTCGTTACTGAGATTAAGGGAGCCAGGTACTGCTGTGGGAAGCTGCCTCTTTGAAAAGAGAGGCCATTCTTTGATGTTGAGAGGCCCAGCCTTCCCCAAGAGAAAAAAAATGACTATTAGTTTCCTTGATTTGGCAAAGCACTTGAAAAGCACTTTAACCAACTCCTTAGCTTGGATAATGCTTGTCTGAGGGTGGGAGTCCAAGTCTGTGCAGGGGAAGCAAAGTGGAGATTTTGGTTTTTTCACTTGTTTCCCATGATCTCAATGGCAGCTTGACTAACATTTTTCTCCTGCTTTTGTTCTTTCTCTTCTTTCCATCTTCCCTGTCTCCCATGCTGGCCTCTTTTTTTTTTTCCCAAGTAGCTCCTCTGTCATGGTCTACATTGATCTAACCCATACCTCTCCATAGCACTGACCCATTTTTTTGACACATACAACTCCTATCACTGTGCACACTCCTTGCACTCAAAATCTTCGTCTCGATACACTTAGTTACTTGGATGATTAGAAGAGAAATTATATAGATCATCCAAAAGAGTATATAGATTTGCCTTTGAGTGCTGTACTGTGCTTAATATCAGAATAGCAGTGTGTCTGATCTTGAAACAGCCACCTAAATAAATTCAGAAGGCATGTTATAAGGAAGATCTAAAAGCATGAAAACCTGAGAAGTGACTCACTTTGCCTTCTCCCTTCTTTGTCCTCTACTCAGTGAAGCTGGACAGTGTCAGCCCTCCAACTGATTCTTTTTTTTTTTAGAGAGAGAGAGAGAGAGAAGCACATGAACAGGGTAGAGGGGCAGAGGGAGAGAGAGAGAATTATAAGCAGGCTCCATGCTGAGACCAATGTGAGGCTCAATCCCATGACCCTGGGATCATGACCTGAGCCAAAATCAAGAGTTTGACGGTCAACCAACTGAGGCACCCAGGCACCCCAACCCCCAAACTGGTTCTAAAGACAAGCTTAAGCTAAGTGGAGTTGTTCTCTTCTTCCCCCATCCTGTTCTTGTTCTCCTCCCTCTGATTTCATCACGTAAGGAACATGCTTGGCACTGAGCCTGGCATATAGGAGGTACTCAGCCAATGATAGCTAAACCAACCCCCACTTGATCCCCTTTCCCTGCTTTATTTTTCTTCATAACACTAGTCACTATCTGCCATAGAATATATTTTATTTAGTTTATTGTTTGTGTCCTTTCCAGTCTCCCCACCCCATATACACACTCAACAAAGACTGCACAGAGGCAGGGGATTTGGATGGTCTCTGCTGTGCCAGTACCATTATCACTTAGGATGTACCTGACATTTCATAGCTGCTCAATACATATTTGTTGAATAAATTAAGTAGGTTTTGTCTGTTTGTTCTTCTCTGGGACATTTATTAAGTGGATACTCTGTTGATGATTTTAGTGAGCTTACTTCTTCCAAGTAAGAAACTGCACCCACCTCAGAACCAACAATGAAAATGACAATTCAAAGGTATTAAGTCACCTAAAAGTGCCTTGCTCTCAAGTGCAGGTTTCTGTCATCTAGATGTCAAGATCAATTGATAAAATGAGACAACATTTTCCTAGAGAAGATAGATCTCTTCCCGGAGGATGCCTGATTCAGGACAGATTTGGGGGCTGGCTGAAACAATGGTCCAGAAACCTAAGAAGGCAATCAGTTAAGCAAGGTTAGGAGAAGCTCAGAGAAAGCTGAGCTCTTGCTTCAAATCTGAGTGATTTCAGCTGCTCCTGTGAAAGGAGGGAGTGTTTTTCTTGTATAAATCTCCAGTTCTGCATCTGACCTTATTTCTCTGTCTTGCTGTGCTTTGGCTCAGAGATGCTGCTCTGAACGGAAAACTTTCTCTTTGAATGGACTTGCACTTGAAAACTTCTGATTTGGTGGGGTCCATTGTTGAAATTTCACAGGATATCAGAGTATCTCAAGGTTGAAGGTTTGAGAGAGCATTTCATGCAATGATTTTCAAACTGTACTTCATGAAGTTAGGTACAATCTCTTTCTTTGGCAATTAAAATGTTGGCTATTGCCAACTGTTGTTAAGAGTGTGGGAAAATGGTCACTCTCCTACCTTGCTGGTGGGAGTGGAAGTTGATGTAGCCTTTTTGTTCAGCAATTTGGCAACACATGTCAAAAATTTAAATTCACGTACTCTTTGACTCATCAATTCCACTGAGACTATTTCACAAATATACTATATTTCATCAATTCTAAGGTGCACATTTATTTTATAGATGTGCATTCTATGCACATTTTAATATCTCTGAAATTGGGGTGCATTTTTAATTCAATACGGTACTTTCCCGTATTCACAAAATGTTACTATACAAATTTTTTTTTACTATATGGATTTTCATTACAATGTCACTTGTAACAGTAATATTGAGAAAAGCATAAATGTCCATAGATAGGAGACTGTTTAAATAACTTACATTCATCCCAAATAATATCCTATGGAGTTACATAAAAGAGTGAAATTGATCTATCTGTGATAAGAAAAAAGTGTTTGAGATATATAATTAAGTAAAAAAAAATTAAGGTACATAATATTGTGTTGAGAAAAATCTTTTGTGTAAAAACCTATTTTAATAAGATCCAGTATATATACAAGTTCTGACATATATGTACAAATGTTTTTATGGTAGGATACGTAAACAACTGTTATCAAAAATTTCTTCTTGGGCGAGGGTTGGCTAGTGGGAGACTTTTACTTTTCATTTTGTACCTTTTTGTACAGTTTGAATTTTCTTACCATGTTCATATATTGCTTTATTTTCTTAAAGACTAAAAGAGGTTTCTGGGAGATGAATTATGGTCCTTTTTCCCTTTTTATACTTATCTGTATTAAAAGCACACAATAGATGTTATTTTAAAAAGGAAACCAATAAGATGGCCCCTGTCTCAGTAGAGTTCATAGTGTGATAAACCAGAGAACAGATGCTTTACTAGGTCCAATAATAGAGATTTGAACAAAGTGCTGAGCGGGGAGAGCCTAGAGTAGAAACTGTGTGACTTTTACAGTGTCTGGATTGTCTCCAGAGGCATCAGGAAAGTATCATAAAAGAGGTGACATTTGAGCAGAGGCTTAGTAGAGCAGAGACATGTGGTGGGAAGCATTCCAGGAAGAACAGGCAGCTCATGTAAAGGCAAAGTGGTGTGGAAGGGCATTGCTTGTACTGGAAGTGTTGAGAGATTCTGTATGGTCAGAGGGTGTGTCTGTGTTTGAGCATATGCAGGAGAGTGGTGGGTAACAAAAACAGATGAATGCATGATTCACTGCATTAATGTAGTGTCTAGATGCTAGACACTAGACTAAGTGCTTTCAGCTTTTCACCTCCAATCCTCAGAAGAGTGTTTAGGAATCAATAGCCTTGAGAACAGAAGTAGTGGTAAAAAATAGCGCAGGGTTGCAATATAGACCAAACTGGGCTCCAGTCCAAGAAATTTAGTCCATCTGATTCTTCCTTAAAGGGTTGTGATGAGCATTTAGGGAAGTTGTAATATAATGTGCTTGGTGTATAGTCAGAACCCATGAAAGTTAGCTGCTATTAATATTCTCATCCTTATCATTCCTTCCCTCCTACAGCTAGCTTAGTGTTGCACATATACAGTTGGAACTCGGTGACCCCTGAAACAGAATGATATGTGAGAGACCTGGGTAAGGTGTGTGGCAGGGAAAGATATAACAGAGCTCTCACTTCCTATTCCCCCACATCCAGCCCTTGATACCATAGAAGTCAGAACATTTTGCAAAAAGTACCTAGTATATACTCTCTCTGAATATGTAAGGAGGCAGACCTCTAGGAACCTGAACTAAATTGAAGGATTTGTAAAATCTCTCTGTGAAGCTGATTACTCCCAAGGCTCTTAGACTATATGGATGACAGAATAAAAAGGAAAAGTAAAAAAAAAAAACATCAACACAAATCAAGTCTAAGGTAAAGTCCCTTAGCATCAATAACCCAGGCAGTGTAAAACCAACACCAGGACTGAAGCAGGCCGACTGTCAAACATGGTTGCTATGGTGTTCTGGGAATTGAAGTTGGAGGTTCAAAGTTCCTTCTTGGTCCTTTATTAATGGTGTGATCTTGAACATACCATTTCCCCTCTAGGGAAACAGCCCTCTGTTCTCACCTATAAAATATGGGAGTTGAGTTAGGGTTGGATTAGGTAGGTAAGGTCAGCAAACTGCAGCCAAATCCAGTCTGCCACCCATTTTTGTAAATAAAGTTTTATTGGGACACAACTTTGCCTATTTGTGTAAATATTGTTTGTGGTCGGTTTTGCACTACAACAACAGAGTTGAATAGTTGTGACAGATTGTATGGCATACAAAGCTGAAAGCATTTACTATTTGGCTCTCCGCAGAAAAATTTGCTTATTGCTGACTGACATGTAAGGTCTCTTCCACCTTTGATGTTCTGTGATTATCTGTCCTGCTAAAGGCTTGATACATGAGACCATCTGTAATCATTAGGTTTACCTTGGAAGACTTTAACGAAACCTGGAAATGTTTCAGAGATTCCATCTATACATTTATTATTAATGCAACAAAACTTTTCAGACCATTTGCTGTTTGCTGTGGACCATGCTGGTTCTGGGGTGCAATGGGGAATGAAACGAGACATGATCCTGGCATTCATGGAACTTACAGTCTACTGAAGGAGACAATTATTAACAGAACCTCATCACATCTTTCACTTTGTAAAGCAAAGTCAACTAATTATTTCACAGTAGGTTGATGACTAACCAGGCTTACCTATTGGTTTATGAACACCTTTATTCATTCATTTGTTAGTTTGCACATTTATTCATTCAACATATATTTATGAAATTATTACTACATGCCACGTGCTGGGCTGGTCTAGATGCTGAAATATACTAATGATGGATGAAATTCCTGTACAAATGGACTTTACATCATATTGGGGGAGATATATATTAGTCCAAATATATCACAAATAGATAATTATTAACTGTAATAACTGCTCTGAAGAAAAGGAACATGATCATACAGTAGCATATAACAAAGGAACATCCTCTAGACTGGAGAGATCAGAAAACGATTTCTGGGGAAGCATTTCAGCTAACATTTGAAGGATGAATCGGGCCAATAATCTAGATAGTACTAGTGAGAACTGTTTCTTTTTTGATTGATAGAAATGGAGTTTAGAGGCATCTAAATCAGTATTTTTCCAACTACAGGTTGAACGAAACCCATTCTTATTTTTAAAAATCAATTGTATGGATCCTGACCAGCATTTGTTTCCCAGTACAATAGAATGGAATGAACAAGACAGGAGTAGAGTACAATAGAATAGAATGAAAATTCCCAGTTGCATTACTGAAAATGATTGTTTTGTGAAACTATGTAAAATGCCTCTCTTATTGTGAATCTCAATCCAGAAAGTGAGAATAACTGATCCAAATGACCTGCCTTGCCTCTATACGGTTTACCCTTAGACAACATGTATCCTTCAATCAAGAAAAGAAACGGTTCTCACTAGTACTATCTAGATTAGTAGTCTGATTCATCCTTCAAATTTTAGCTGAAATGCTTCCCCCAAAATCATTTTCTGATCTCTCCAGTCCAGAGGATGTTCCTTCGTTATATGGTGCTGTATGATCATGTTACTTTTCTTCAGAGCAGTTATTACAGTTAATAATTATCTATTTGTGTTATTTTTGGGTTAATATATATCTCCCCCAATAAGATGTAAAGTCCATTTGAACAGGAATTTCATCCATCGTTAGTATATTTCAGCATCTAGCCCAAATGAATTGTGTGGATCCCCATATATGCAAATTTTCTTACCGTCCAGTACTGTAAATGTATTTTTCTTATGATTTTCTTTTTTTTTTCACGTTACAATGTCAACTTTATTTATTTTTTATATTAAATATAATTTATTTTCAAATTGGTTTCCATACAACACCCAGTGCTCATCCCAACAAGTGCCCTTCTCAATGCCCATCACCCACTTTCCCCTCTCCCTCACCCCCCATCAACCCTCAGTTTGTTCTCAGTATTTAAGTCTCTTATGGTTTGCCTCCCTCCCTTTCTGTAACTATTTTTCCCCCTTACCCTCCCCAATGGTCTTCTGTTAAGTTTCTCAGCATCCACAAATGAGTGAAAACATATGGTATCTGTCTTTCTCTGCCGATTTATTTCACTTAGCATAAATACCCTCCAGTTCCATCCACATTGCTACAAATGGCCAGATTTCATTCTTTCTCATTGCCAAGTAGTATTCCATTGTATGTATATATAAACCACATCTTTTTTATCCATTCGCCAGTTGATGGACATTTAGGCTCTTAGCCAAATTATGGAAAGAGCCTAAATTTCCTTATGATTTTCTTAATAACATTTTCTTTTCTCTAGCTTACTTTATTGTAAGAATACAGTATATAATATACATAACATACAAAATATGTGTTAGTCGACTGTTTATATTATCGGTTAAGGCTTCCTGTTAACAGTAGACTGTTAATACTTAAGTTTTGAGGGAGTCAAAAGTTATATGCATATTTTTGACTGCACAGGGGTAGGCACCCCTAACCCCCATGTTGTTCAATGGCCGACTGTATAATTACAATTTATCAGATAACAGCTCTGTTCTCCAGTTTCCTATCTTTAAAGACAGAGGGGTATGTTCTTCAGGTCTTTCTAAGTTTCCTTTCATGTTCTTTTCAGAGAACACATTAGTGAATGGGAGAACACCAGCCATCATTTCCTGAGCACCTACTCTGGTGCCAGACAGGGTGCAACATGCTTTGTGTACATTATACACATTTAATCCTCACAACAATCCTACAAGAAGTATAATTCATTGTCCCCTTTTGAGATAATGATATTTGAGGTTCAGAGGGGTTAAGGGACTAGCCCACTAAGTTTTTCTTGCATTAACAATTAGCAACAAGACAAACACAAATAAATTCAACTTGGTAGTCTGAACATTCAACAGACATGTTAGAAATTAATCAAATCTGAAACACTGGTTGAGGACCCTGTTTGATAATACAAGTTCTGTAGACCTTTCAACTGAGTTTGTCTCTCTGTATTCTCCTTTCTAGAAAAAGAGTTTTCTAACTCCTGGGCTGCTTGGATGGAGTTTGGACCCACTTAATTCCAATGTGGCAAAACTTGGCTCCCTGCAAGTGAAAAAAAAGCATCAGAAAGTAGGACACTGATGTCACACTATCAATCCCCTTACCCTGAAAGTCTCCAAAACATAATCTCTAAAGAAGGGGAATTTGGGAAACAGTAGATTCCTGTAGGATCATAATAGGGAATAACACAGTGATCGCATCTCCAGGCTGGGAAATACAAACAAAAGATGCACGGCAAATGAAACTACAATAGCAAGGCCTCTGGGAGGAGATCCTGATGTCATTAATAGGCTCAAACTGGTTTCTTTAAAATTTTTTTTTCCAACGTTTATTTATTTTTGGGACAGAGAGAGACAGAGCATGAACGGGGGAGGGGCAGAGAGAGAGGGAGACACAGAATCGGAAACAGGCTCCAGGCTCTGAGCCATCAGCCCAGACCCTGACGCGGGGCTCGAACTCACGGACCGCGAGATCGTGACCTGGCTGAAGTCGGACGCTTAACCGACTGCGCCACCCAGGCGCCCCAAACTGGTTTCTTTTAAATTTCTTAAACAAAATAGATTAGCAAGTGCCTCCCCATATTCTTACGTGAATAATTTCATTCTTCTTTAACATACAATAAGAATAGGCAGGGAGAAATCCTTCAGTGACTAAATAGAAGGAAATTAATAGCCTTCTGGGTCAGAGAATTATAATTCTGAAGGCAGATTTCCCTTAGCCAGATAATGAACTGCAGTTAAAGAGAAGATTGGAATAATGTGAAGATAATTTCACAAATGCCCCTTTTTAGGACCCTCTGGTTTAAAGTGGCAATCTGCAGCATTATGTGATGAAAAATTACTTTGGACTGGGAGTCCTAAAAACTCAGTTTGGATACTGTCACTCATCCATGTTTGCATAACTGTGGGAAAGTCACTTCAGTGAGCCTCAGTCTCCTCATCTTGTGATGTGGGAATGAAAACAAGACACCTGACCGAACACTGTTGCATGAGGGTGTTGTGAGGATCAGATGGCAATAACCCTTAAGAAAATGTGTTTCATAAACTTAACATTTCTACAACAATGTACAGTGTGAGGATGATACGTTGAGTTCTTGCTTAAGAATTTATAATGAAAAGTTCAAACTCCTCAGAAGAGTCTTTAGTATAGCTCATAATCTGGCCCTACCTAATCTCTCTGGATTTATCACTAATTATGCCCTTACAGGACCTCTCCACTCTACTTATATGGTTCTATTGTCCGTCCTGCAAATAAAACATTCTCTTTCTTCTGTTACTTTACTTTCGCGGTTGTTCTTGCCTCCTCTCCTTTTTTTTTTTTTTAACTTAACTAAAACAGATAGGAAATGCACCTAGCTTAAGAAGTGCCTCTTCCTTGGGGTGCCTGGGTGGCTCAGTCAGCTAAGCGTTCTGACTCCTGATTTCAGCTCAGGTCATCATCTCATGGTTCACAGGTTCAAGCCCAGCATCAGGCTCTGCGCTGACAGCATGAAGCCTGCTTGGGATTCTATCTCCCTCTCTCTCTGCCCCTCCCCTGCTCACTCTCTATCTCTCTCTCAAAGTAAATAAAAATGAACTTAAAAAAAAAAAAAGAAAGACCTCCTTCAGGAAAGCTTTCTACATCCTCACTACTACTCAAAGTATGGTAATCACACCAACAGGATAGGCATCACCAAGGAGCCTGTTAGAAATGCAGATTTGCAGGCCTCCCCCAGACCTACTGAATCAGCTTCTGCATTTTAAAAAATTCCTCACTGCACATTACAGTTTGAGAAGGGCTGTCCTACACAACTCCAGCCTACACTCGACTTCTCCCTTCTCTGAACGTCTAGAGCACTTAGAGTTGTCTGCCTTGGTATTGAATTTCTCTCCAGTTAAACTATTCAACTTTGACACTGTAAGTACTTGGGGAACAGCTATATATTTAATGATTTTCTATATAGAAATATTTTTTTTACCTGATTTAAATGCCACGGAAGTAATTGTGTGTTTGCTTCATATAAGCCACTGTGGTTACAAAAATGAGTAGGAGGTAGTACCTACCCTGAAGGAGCTCAAGGTCCAGTAAAGGAAGGAATTCCCTCCTTCCCTCTTTCCCTTCCTTCCTTCCTTCCTTCCTTGCTCTCTCCATCCCTACCTTTCTTCCTTCTTTCCTTTGTTTGATTCCTCAACATTTCCCAAACATCACTCACTCAGACACTGCATTAGTTGTTAGGAATATGAAATAGCCAAGACAAAGCCTCTGCTTTTGAGCCTAGTGGAAATACATATACATAAACAAGTAATTTTAATAAATGTTTGTTAATGTTCTAACAGTGTTACCTGAAGAATATAGTTGCATGATTAATTTGGGATTTGAGGAGGTAGGAAAGGCTACAGAAAGAAATTAGGGTTAAATTTGGAAGTTGAGTTTGAGTTTGAGTTTGAGACCCCAGGGAGATAGGGGTCTTCTATACAAGGAATAGCATGGGTGCATGTACCACACACGTGTGCGCGCACACACACAAATACACGGTGTGTTTTAGGGAATAGCAAGTAGTCAGTTGTGGCAACATCAGAATATATGTGTGTGCTGGGGTAGGGGGCAGAGAAGTCAAGATGACTGGAAATAAGGCTCAAAATTAGGCTGGAAGTCACAATACAAAAGGTCCTATATAACATGTATCACACTGAGAACTTAAGTTTTTTTTTTTCCTTTCATTATACAATGAGGATTTCTTAGTGATTTTCAGATGTTATCTCATAACAAGTGCTCAATAAAACTTCCTTGAATTGATTGTGTAAGGTGAGAAAAGAGTCTCTTCAGGAGTATAGGCAAAATGTCCCTTACTTTGCTCTGGATTTTGCAGTCTTGATTAGGATCGGCAAGAGGCTGCCATGGTGGTGGAAGAAAATGAGCCTGACTGAAGAGACTTCCCTATCAGGATGGCAAAGTCAAAGCACAGCTCTAAAGGCTCAGAGCAAATTGATCTGAATAAAATGTGACCCAGACAGAATGTCTGATGTGAGTGAAGAACCCTTCAAGGCCTCCTTTACAGGTAGCAGGCATACAAGGTGTCTGGAAAGTGAAGGTGCAAGTACATGAGCTTGGTGTTGACATAAGCTCGCAGCTGTGAAGATAAAGATGGGAGGTTTGGAGTCTTTACACCCAGCTTCCAGGCCTTCCTCTTTGACTGACTAGTGGTGTGTCTGTGTTTGGGGGCTGAAAGTAGGCCCCACTACTTTCTGTTTTTATCACCTTCTTCCCTATTTGGGAAAGATCTTCCTGTGTAAAACCACCGGGACAGCTGTGGCGTTACACTACTGACAACTACTTTCCTTGAAGGAACTTGCTTTATTGACTTGACTTTTGAGGAACCTCTGAAGAGGTTCTGATAATCCCAGGCACAGAGATTTGTGAGAGATTGCAGGATGTCAGTTGATTAATGGAATCAGACTTTCAAGGCTCAAAGGGAATGGGGAAAGTATTGCTTAGCCCACCAAACCCCCTCTACCAAGAGTTTACACTCTTCCAATAGGCCCACATCACCTCCAGCTATAGTTCACTCTGTCCTGTGCTACAGTAATTCTCTTTGGCAACTCTGAGTTTGAGGAGGTTCATCCTTGTTTTGAGCTACTGTAATATCACATTGCATAAGTAGAAATAAACATGGAATAGCCTCTAGACCAAGAGGCTTGCCCTGCATTCATCTGCAAAGTTTAAGGACAGTTCTGGGAAGTGAGGTTGAACACATATGTAAAGCAACTTGGGATGTAAAGGTACAGGTGAAGGAACTGGGGCTGTTGAGACTGGAGGATAGGAGACTTCTGGAACACGTAAGCTGTCTTTAAATATTTGGTAAGCTTTCATGGGGAAAGGGATTAACCTTTTTCTGTGTTGCCACAGGACTGGGGCTAGGGTCAATAGGTTGAAGCTACAGGAAATAAATTTCAGCTCAATATTAAGAAAAGCCATCTAACCATCTGACTCTCTAAAGGCATGATAGGCCACCTTGGGAGGGAAGGACTTGCCAGTCAGGGCAGTTATTCCAACATTGGCTGAATTTCAGAAATAGAAAGGATGTTGTAGAGGACATTTCGTCATTGAATTGAGCAACCCTTGGTAGACCTTGATGTGCCCTCAAGGAACCTTGATGTTCCATAGAGTCATTTGAAAACCACTGGTTTAAGTGACTTTACACCTAGTTTATCCCTGATCATACACCAGTATACCTGGAGATTTGACCCATTTTTCCAGGTTGTACCCTCTTCACAATCTGTTCTTATTTTTTTAATGTTTTCTTAAACTTGCTCTAAGTAGGGAGCTCTGTGCTGTCTAGTAGATTGTATTTCTCATGTCTCCAAATGAGGCCTTGAGCCAAATGACCTGTGACCACTCCACACAGATAGGTAAAAGAGTTGCTAAAGTTATTAAAGTTATGTGGTACATTCTGTCTCTGCCCACACCTCCTCCTCCTCTCCTCTCTCTCTCTCTGTCTCTCTCTGTCTCTCTCTCTCTCTGTCTCTCTGTCTCTCTCTCTCTCTCTCTCTCTCTCTCACACACACACACACACACACACACACAGTTTGATAAAATTGAGATCCAGAAATGCCAAATGACTGGTCCAAGATCATATAGCTACTTAATGTTAACATTCAGAAATGAAATCAGAACAACATGCTTTTAATTATTAATGGTATGACTTGAATCTTTGAAGACATTTTAAGCCCTTCTCCTGAAATGTACTCCTACTAAATATTTATTGAATTAATTTATCTGGAAATATATTTAGTAAGGTAAATCTATGGTTTCAAGATATAAAACAATATCTGATGGCATTTCAGATTTCTTTTATCTCAAATCAGTGAGGCTAAAGCTACCCTCTGAAGCTGCTGTGATCTTAATGCATGAGACATAAGGTGACTATGAACACACCTGTTGCTCCCAGGCTCTCTCCTGTGAAAAGATTCTGGGATGTTCTTTATGCATGCTGTCCAGGTTTTATGACTTGGAGGTTCCACCCAGTTTCTTTTAAAATCCCTTGGCTAAAATCGAATGCTGTCCCAGGAATGACTTAGTGCACTGAGCCTAGGATGGCTGAGTAGCTCCTTTATTTACCACAAGCGTTCATTGCTCTGAGGCTCTGGGGTTCCTCAGGATGAAAGCACTCTATAAATATTTGTTATTGTTATGATAACCAGTATGGCTTCTTGAGTGAGATAAATTTGTCTTCTGGCTTCTGCTTCTCATAGCTTCCTTCCCTATCCTTTTATTTCTCTCCCCAGATAATTTTTAGGTTAGAGAAACAATCTATTTGTGCAGTTAATTAAGCTGAGTGCAGTGTGATAGGTGTTAGCAACCTTTCAGGTTGTGACTGCTAAGGAACAAAGAAAGGCACTGAAGCTAGAGGGGGGTTCACATAATAAATATATTATTTTAATCAGCCAGAGGGGAAAAAAGATCCTTGAAAACAGAATTAAAAGTGATAGCAGAAAAATAATTAAATATGGCATGGAGAGGTCATGGGGACCAGCTTCTACAAAATTAAAAATGGTAAATCAATGTTTGCAATATCCTCTAGACTATAATCATGATAACTCTGGCTTTCAGGTTCCTATAGGATGACAGTCAGACTGTTTACTGGGAACACAAAACCTCCCCAGTCTGGCCTCAGACTAGTTTTCCATACTCATCCATTCCTTCTCTCTCCAATGAATCATTCCCATCCCTCATTGCTCACAAAGTTCCTTCCCCATTTCCTAAATCACAACATTCAAGAATTCAGGTGACTTCAGATGACTTTGGGTTACTTCAAGAATTCAGGTGAATTCAGGTCCTTCAAGAATTCAGGTGATAATTCCTTCATGAAGCTATCCTGACTATGCTACCCCCAAATATCCATCTCTCTGCCCCCTCTTCTGAAATCCGATAAACCTGTCTGCATTCTTATTTGGCACATCAGTTTAGGGTAGCAAATTCTAGTCATTTTCTCACAGCTCATTCTTGTCTCCCAAATATTAGCAGTTTATAAGCTCCTGAGAGACAGAGCCCATTGCTGCCTCTTATGATATGTCCTTGTGTTCCCAACAGCAGCATGTGGATAGTAGACACTAGATTAATAGACTAATAACTTCATGTTAAGGAGAATCCTGGTTGGACAGAATGGAAAAGCGACATTCATGGTTGGATACTGCCATGAATGAAAGGATGTGGGGACCCTAGCAATTGAAATGAAAGAAAATGATAGCTCTCTGGAGTTTGGGTTTATTTAGCAGCTGGGTACGGGCATTTGCTGGAGCCATGACACAGACCAAAACATCTGGTTGCCGTCAAATATGATTGACACAGCTGTTGGGGTGCTTAGAAGTACTTCACTCTTGAAGTTAATGACTTTTGTCCAGCTGTGGCCAGTCTTCTAGCAGCTGCTCTGAATATAGCAGCTCTGGATTTTATCTGTTGACTCTACACAAATAAGATATATATATATATATATATATATATATATATGGCTTCTTTTTTTATTTTCTTAACTACAAATACATTATGCCAATGTTATTTTCCTAAAACCCATACTCCCCAAAGCCAAATGATGACAGCCTTTGTCTTTTCACTTCCCTGAACATATGAACGTTTAAAATAAATATCATATATTTTCTCACTCATCCTTACTCCCCACTACCTTGCATTACATATTTATACTTTTCTCCCACTCCAAGCCAAGAACCTGTATCAAGTTCTGAAACACAGAATGGGCACCTAGTAGGCAGTTAATAAATTTTTCCAAGTTTGGCTGATTTAATTAAGGATCCACTAAATAGAGTCTAAAGGCTAAACCATCTGTGTTTAATTTTAAGAAGAAATGACTAGAGATAGACTTGATCATGAATCTCCTAGTACAAGGTACAGTATTACATAGATAGTATAGGTAGTTTCCGCCATTACCTTGGAGGACAGGATAATAGGAACAAACCTGCAACAAGAACTTGCTTGAGTTAGATAAGAAGACAAACATTAGCAGAGTTGGTTAAAAACAAGGACTTTGGTTATCAGACAGCTCTGGATTAGAGACCTGGATCTGGTCACTTACTAGCTTTGTGGCCTTGGGTAATTTACTTCATTCTCTGGCCCTCAATTTTCTCATTTCTTTTTTTTAAATGTTTTTTTTTTTTTAGTTTTGAAAGAGAGTCAGAGTATGGGGGGATGGGAGCAGAGAGAGAGGGAGACACAGAATTCCAAGCAGGCTCCAGGCTCTGAGCTGTCAGCACAGAACCTGATGTGGGGCTCAAACTCACAAACCATGAGATCATGACCTGACCTGAAGTCGGATGCTTAACCGACTAAGCCATCAAGGTACCCCTCAATTTTCTCATTTATTAAATGAGGATAGTGATAATGCCTACTTCATGGGGTTGGTTGGAGAATCAAATGAAATGATGCAGGAGATGTGCCCATTTTTTTAGGAGGTGGGGAAAGAGCCAGTAAAGAATGAGAGGTTGATGGCACAGGAAAGGGAGGGAATCCCTGATGGGCAACAACTTGGAGATAATATCTTTTGATTGCAGTGGATAGATCTGCTTCCAAAATGGTTTGGGTTCTGCTCTGTCTTAAACCACATCACACTATATATCTCTAGTGTGGATCCAATCTCTAGGATTCTGAAGCTCTTTCCAATTTATGTCCTCTCCTCATGCCTGATCTAGAAACACCACCCTCTCAAAAGGATCTAGAGTCCCAACTTTCCATTTTAGCTACTTTGTTCTACCCATATCTTACCTTATGCTATGTTGTCAGCTCATAGAATTCAAAAGAAAGTGTTACTAAGGCAAACCTTCTGGTCTATTACATCTGCAGTCTCCCACATCAAAAAGAGTATTGATTAAGTTCTATGAAAACTTATGGAATGAGAAGATGAGACAATTTCTTGAGGATAATCATCCATGGAACTTAGGTCTGCTTAGATGCGACAGGTAAAATAAGGTGGAGCCATATTGGTCCTCAAAGGAATTCTTACTGTTTTCTAAGTTACTTTACCTGTTAATGTTTATGCCCTCATTCAGCAAATGCCCACTCTGTACCATGTGCTGTGCCTGACACTGGAAATACAGAAGTGAATAATATATTGATTTGCTCATGAGGAACTCATAGTCTAGTAAAGGAGACAGAAAAGAAAACTGACAGTTTTAAAGCAGAGTGCAAAGTGCTGTATATAGGGGTGCTGTGGGAGTCTAGGACAACCTAAATTTTATGGGAGATGTCAGGCATGACTTCTCGGGGAACCTGAACACTAGTGATATTATATAGGAATAACCTAGAATATGCTTTCAATCATTTGCAAATGTTGGGACTTTATAAATTTTGGTAAAAATTATTTGGATATAGCCTACAACTGATTTTAACAGATTGATGTGTTATGAAGGTTAAAAGTATATAAAATGCTTTTCTAACCAGAGACCTTCCTAGTGCCTAGCTAACCCTGTTCTGGACCATCTGTACTTCACTACCAGAGTTGCTCTTCTCAAAGTTCCCAGAGACAAGTTGGCAAGTTGGAGTTATCAGGAGAAGGGGGAGAGGGAGAAGTAGGGAGAGGAAGAAGGGGCACATTGCCGGGAGAAGTAACAGTGTATGCAGAAGGAATGGGATGAAAGATGGGATTTTTAGTATAAAAGGAGGTTGGTGGAAATGACAAGATTAGGTGGGAGAAGCAGACATAGAGGGCTTTGTATGCCATGGAAGGAAACTGGACTTCATCCTCTAATGAAAAACCACAGAAACAGTTTGGCATAATAGGGACCATTACTGTGTTGCCATTGTCTCTTCTCAGTGGTTATTGAGGAGGAAAACTGAGGCAAGGGGTACAAGTGGAATTTTTACAAAATTCCAGGGTGGAATGACATTTTATGGCCAAACCTGGTATGGAATCAAATCATTTTCTAGTGTCTTGACTGAGAAGTCACTCAGCTCTTGGCTGTTGACTGTGAAATAGCAAATAGGGGAGGCCTCGCCTATCTGTTGCAGGTTTTTGGATCTTGTATGGTCTCATCTCCAATGTGTATAATGATAAAACCCTGCCATATGTCTTCCAGTTCTAACATTCCTTTTGCTCTTGTCCAAGCCCTATGTATTTGCAAGCTCTCTGTCCATCATTGTGAGCATTCACCGAATGAATTATCTATACTTGTCTCTGTATATATGTATGTATGTCAAGAAGATAATACTAACAACCATGAGACAGCTTAAAAGGAATAAAGGACAGTCTAGAATGAGCGGTGTGGATGAAAAGTATTTAGAGTTCAAAATCCTTCTCTTTTTCCGCTTAAAAAGAATTGAAAAGACTTTTCTGCACTTTGTTGTTATATCATGAGGAAAATGTGTCAATGTTTGCAGGCATTTTTCATTTTTTTTCAGATGAAAGGTATTACTTCTGCTCTTATTATTTTAATAAAGTATTGCAGATGAAAATTTCCAGGGAAATGAAGAATAATGATTACACCCATGAACCCACTGTCTGTATTGATGGCATGTTGCCAGCTTCTTCACACTTATCTAATTTAATCAGGCTGTTTTTCTTGGACAGTCCTTTAGGTAGGTGATGGAAACTTAGATTTATGGTTGCTGTTTATGAAGAGGGTTAATATTCCTACACTCTGGTATTTCCTGCCTCTTTTTTTCTGACGCTTCTGAATGTTTTAGAAAAGTTGAAGTCTGGGTACTCAAGCACAGTTCCATAGATCAACATTCCATGTTTCAAATCTGATTTAATATTGCAATGTGTTCTTTTACTGCTCCAATCTACCTCCCTCCTAGGCGCCCTGTTACTGGGTGAGCTCCATAGCTTCCTAAGTTGCTTTGTAAGACTTTTCCATGTGTGTTATGCAAATTACAACCCTTAAGGATAGATCCTTGTATTGCTTGAACACCTCCCCCCATTATGGTTGAGATACGGACTTTGGAGCAAGATTATCTAGGTTGCAATCCCAGATCTGCCTTTCATCAGCTATTAACTTTGGGTTAGTCTTGCAACCTCTCTTTGCCTCAGTTTCCTCCCCAAAAACCTGGGGTTATTAATAGTATGTACTACTTTGTGGTTATGGTGATAATTAAATGATTTTGATATGCAAAGCATTTGAACAGTGCCTATCACATGGTTAATATTATTATTTGCCATTGAAACTTTGTATTTGATGTTCCCTCTCTCCATAACTTTGTTCCCAAAGAGATATGGATAGCGGACTCTTTACCATCATGCAGATGTCCACCCAAATGTCATCCTGTCAGACCTTCTCTGGCCATCTAAAGTAGATCTCTCCTTACCATGCTCTATCACATCAGCCTATGGTTTCCTTCTGTATCCAACCATTGTTTGTCTCTGAAATTATCTGGTTTCTTCATTGATGTATTGTCTGAGTGCCCTTGCCAAAACATAAGCTCCATGAGACCAGGGACCTTGTCTGCCCTGTTTCCCACTGTATCCGTATAGTAGTGCATAGCATCTGGCAGTGTTCAATTCATGCATGTTGAATGAATAAGCAAATACAGTGATTCCACTTTCTGAACCCAAAACCAGAGTTCCTCTTTTATCAGAGAACCTTCGTATGTTCAAAGGTATATGAAACAGTTGGAAAATATACTTTAGATCCTAAAACATTGAAATTTCTGGCATGTTTTTGATGGTTTAGGTGGTGATAGGACAGAGAACATCATTAGCACTGCTTTAGAAAATCCAAGCCTGTGATCTCTGCAATGCTAGTGTCCCCTATAGTGATCATTGCAAAATGAGTACTTTATGTTGTTGTTCATTCCTTCTTCTGTTCCTATGGGTCTCCCTGGATAGATCTTGACATTCATCTCAATGGGTGTCCTTGCCATTTTTATTGTGGTATCCCTAGAGTATTTAGCACATGATTTGCACATAGCAGGAGCTCAATAAGTGACAACTATGTTTACAAACATTCACTTTTTCTTCAGCATTGCAACTGTACATGGCAGTGCGGTGTGGAAAGAAAAGAGACAACTTGCATAGGAATTTCAATAGTCAGGGCTTCTAGTTGTGGTTTAAGAAGTGGATACACTAACAACAGCCAACCTCTTAATAAGAGATTGTCTAACCCAGGCCCTAGAGACTTCTCAAAGAGACCATTGTTTGGGGATTTCAAGGTGGGCTCCCTCTCAGACTTTCAGGTTACCATAGAGATGGCATGTTTTTCTTCCTAAATATATTTGCTTGTAATCTCAGAAGTCTGTTCAGCAAATTAGTACAGGTGATTTGGGAGTGGGGAGGGGGTGGCTACGGCAGTTTTGAGGTCTGGCTACCCTATAAAGGCCTAGTGTGCTAAATGAAGTGAGGAAAGAAACTCTAAAGACCATCGTAAGAAAAAGGCTATTGTTGGAAAGCCCTTCTTTCTCCTTCTGGTGAATGAGGAAGTATTAACATGAGGAAAGAAGGAAGGGTTCTAGGTCACAGGGTTCAAAATCCAGGGCTGCAATGTGCCGGTGATAGTTGTTGCCACAGAAAATAACATTTGTAGGGGAATATGTGTGTTCATAAGTTGCTCTAGTCAGTGTCCTATAATAAAGCACTTATGGGACTCTGCTCAGCAGTATAGAATCATTTTACAGTGTTTGTTGGTTTAAGTTTATCTGAGTTTGTGCTTCTTTAGGAAAGACAATACCTTAACATTCCTTTTGCATCCTGCATAGCACCTTATTTTGTTTCATCTGCAAGGTTTTCTTTCCTTTTCCAACTCCCTGATATAATCTTTCTAAATCACTTGTCTGATAGCATCACTTTCTATCAAAACATTTAATGGCCCTGCCCTGCCAGTTGAATAAAGCCAAACCCTTGAGTCTGACACTAAAACCCTTTCAAGATCTGTCTTTCCAGTTTACTTCTCACCACTTCCATAATATACTCTAATCTCAGACATCCTGGAGTACTTACCTTGCATTTCCTGGATATGCCCTGTGCTTTTTTGATTCAGTCTTTCCCACCACCCCTTCCCCCAGCAAATGTTTACTTATGCTGTTCCTTCCCTCTGGAATGCCTCTCCCTCACCCTATAATCTCTAGCTAATGAAATTCTTCCCATCCTTTAAAGCTCATTTAAATGCCACCTCAGTGGGAAGTGATCTTTTGGTGGTTTGCATTCCTCTAGCCTTTTCTCCTAATCTCCTTTTCCTCCTTCCAAGGCTTAACACAAAGCCCCCATACAGGTATTTGAATATTTGTAGAATCCTAAATGAACTGTAGGCTGATGCACATATATCCCAAAGCCATAGAGGCAGAAATGGTGGCTGTCTAGCAAGGCTAGCCAAGACACATAGTGTGTACTGAAGCCTGTTTTCTCATTACTTCCCATGATAACAAGAGAAGATGAACTTGGAGATTGTTTGGGAAGTGGTAATCAAGCAAAGAGAAATAGGCTCACTTGACTACAGCTGAGAAGGACTTTCCAAGGAGACCTGGCTTGTCACTGCACTGAGGAGTGGAACACAGGCCTTAGCGGGGAAGAGCATTGGGACCTAGAAACCCTGAGGACTGTGGCCTTGTCTAGCCTTTATTTCTTGCCACCATTACCTGCGTAGCTCAGCCACCCTATCAGAAAACTCAGTGTCTTTACCATCACCTCTCCAACTAGTGGCCTATCACCCTGATGCCAAAGAAACTATGTGATGGGATTTCACAGGGAGGGGATTGATAAGAGTAAAGAAAATCAGTATGTATCCCCTTAAGACATTCTCACAAGGAACCCTAAGTTCTGGAAAATCTCATAAGATGATGGATGATTGTTTAGAACCAGTATAGTATAATGTAATGCCAGTAACAGAGGGTGTAAAGACATACCCCTTAGGGACCTTGGCATGGTGCTCCAAACCACCTACCAGAAATTTCATTCCCATGCTTTGTCTTAAAATCAAAACCAATTTTGTAGCCTCCTCCATCATACAGTTATGTTTGTTTGAGTATTTAAAATGTTTTAAGTTGAAGTTGACACTCCAAAGATGTGTGCTAGGTTTATGATGTGGCTTTCCAAGGGCTACCTGGCACAGAACTGAATATCACAAGAGCATTGTCAACTCTGATGCAGTGAGGATTAAATGAGGTAAATGCATAGAAAGCTTGTAGCTCAGTGCCAAACAGAGTAAGTACTCCACGCATGAGAGTTGCCTGTGGTCGATTCCTCTCAGAATACAGTTTCTGGTCCATTAACAAATTCATATCTTCCTCAAAGGTTTGTTACAAGGATTCTGTGGAGCATGTATGCAAAGCACATCAACTCCTTGCTTCCTGACAAAGCAAAAGTCTACTTTGGAGGGGAGTGCTTTGCTATTCACAACTCCCTGAGTAAAATGTTGGGTTGTATTCACTTTAAACATGTTTTTTGAATTTGCTTCTTATGGGTCAGGTTTTTAAAACATTTAAAACATTTTAAATCATTTTTAAAAAATGTTTGTTTATTTTTGAGAGAGAGAGAGAGACAGAGTGTGAGTAGAGGAGGGACAGAGAGAGAGGCAGACACAGAATCCAAAGGAGGCTCCAGGCTCTGAGCTGTCAGCACAGAGCCTGATGTGGGGCGTGAACTCACAAACTGTGAGATCATGACCTGAGCTGAAGCCGGACACTTAACCAACTGAGCCACCCAGGTGCCCCTTCTTCCTTTCTATCTGGAGACAGAGGAAGGAAAGCAGAGGCAATAGCCAGATGGGGAGCACGCATTCGTGTGTGCACATGTGCATGAAGATACACTCACACACACACACACACACACACACACACACACACACACACACCATGATAGCCTCACCAAAACTCCTCCTAATGCCTATATTTAAAGCCAAAGCGAGAACTGCAGGCCAGAACGTTCTGACCAAGATTCCTGTGTACCGAAGACCTTGCTACATTGATGGGGGAAGAAGAGGTTTTATAATAGCATGGCAATTATCCAGGCTATTTGCAGAGGATATTTTATCTGCCAGTAGGCTCTCTGGCAGAAATGATCTCTGATTACAAGCCTGCAGTGAATATATAGAGAGTTTGTTTTACTATCTTGCCTCTGTGTGTGTGTGTGTGTGTGTGTGTGTGTATAATTTGTGTGGTTTTTTGCTGCCTGAAAAAAATATAGCTTCAATGGTTTCGCCTTGCACATAACATCTCTATTTATCCCAGTTGGAAAGAACTTTATTTTGTTGTTCTTGTTTTTCTTCCTGTCCCTCTGCAAGCAAAGAATCCTTTTGTATCTTGAAACATCTGACTTTAAGATCAAGGTACAGTCTTATAAGAGTATTACCATCTGGGATCTGTCACAGAGGCCATGTAGCCTCTGTATACCAGCAGATCATAACCAGGCTCAAGGTGTGACTGTGAGATTCTCCCAAGCCACCCTTTGAACACACACACACACACACACAAAGTCATTGGCATTTTAGAAATACTGCTTATTTTTTATGTTTAAAACTTAAATTTTAAAAGTTAAATCATACTCATTGCCAAGTAATTTACTTTTAAATGAAAAAAACTACTGATAAATATAAAGGAAAAAAGACCACCCCACCCTTCCCACGCTCCTGAAATAGCCACTGTTAACATTTATAACAGTGGCTATTATATCTTTCCAGAACATAAATTCATTTAATTTCACTTTAGTAATGAAAAGTAAGTTGTCAATAGGGCACAGTTCTTTTGGGGATGGCAGTAATGTAACTTGCAAGGAACCAAAGTCAGGGTGCTTGGATGTGCACCTGAGAGCTGATTGGAACCCCTGAGGCTAACCTTGGCTCCAGTGGAATTCATCGTGGATAAAACAGAATTAAGTGCTAGAACATAAGCCATTTCTGAGGGATTGACTGTCCTTGCTGAGGCTCTGTAGTGTAAGCAAAACTTTCCCTGCTCATTGCTGGCTAAAACCTTGAGTTCGGGCTCTTGAGAAGGGAAGGGTTAGATTTTGACAGTCCTATGCCCACAAACCAGAAACAAAGTCAACACTAAGTACCAAAGTCCTTTGAACATCATTTATTTTTCAGTAACCACTCTTTCAAGAAACTCTATTAGAGGCACTTTTTGGGAGCGTTTGGATGTATGGCAAAAAGACATGGACTACATGTTCTATAAGATTTAGTTGTTACCTATAGAAAGGTGAATGATTTCAGTCTTTCTTAAAGCTGTAGCACATTAAATATTCACTTATATTATCACCATCTATAACCATTCAGGGCAATGTATTTATATATGATTTCTTTAGACACCTGAATTGAATTCATTTTTTCCCTCATTTTTTTTTCCACCTACCCAAACAACTCTGGTTCTCAAACTGTAGCATGCCTCAAAAGCACCCGTACAGCCTGGGAGAAGCAGTGGGGTTGCTCCCAACTTTCTAACTTAGTAGGTTTGGAGTGGGGGGCTGAGAATTTGTATTCCCACAAGTTCCAAGGTGATGCTGATTTTGCTGGTTTCAGGACCAGTTTTGGAGAACCCCTGTCCTACAAGAATGTACAGGAATGGTTCTATCCCAAAATTTTTTAGAAAGAAGATGAAATTGTATAAAATTTGCAAAATATTATTCTCAATTTAGGCTAGTTTTATAAAAAAAAATTACTGGATTTAGCCACCACTACTCCACCACTCCATACCTGTTGCAGATTTTATTTTTTAGATCGATAATAGCACTTTTGTTCCAGGACTCCTCTTAATCTACCTCTGTACTTTGTAATCAACAGAATTGTTTCAACATTTGTGTTTCTGAAAAAAATATAGTCTTCCAGTAACTTCAGGTGATATGTAGGCTAGTCTCATTTGGAGAGGATTTCTGGATCTGCCAATTATTAGCTGTAGACCCTTGAGCAAATGACTTAACACCTCTGAACTTCAGTCTCCACGTCTGTAAAAAGGACAAAACCCAAAATAAGCAGAAAGACACCTGGCTTACCCAGGAAGTGTGAGCATTAGACAAGATAAAGAATGTATTAAAAGCCTAGTACAGGGGACAAGGAATGTTAGGCCCCCATCCCTGTTTTATTGTCTATATTTATGTTGCAAGTGATTCTTTGTCATGATTTCCAGTGCTGATTAATCTGTAATAAGTTATAAATATCTAATGGAGCTTGGACAACATCTTAAAATTATCATAGCAAATCAAGTTTTCTCTATAGTTTTAAGGCATTTTTGTGTCAGGAACAAGCAAGAACAGGTTCAATGATAAGAGTTAGCATCTATTGGCGCTCACTACTATGACTGTTAAGAATGATCTCATCTAAACATTACAACAGCTGTATAATGAGGGCATTATTATTATTATTATTATCATTATCTTACTGATGAGAAAATGGAGGCTCAGAGAAGTTAAGGTAACTCACTAGGATGCTAGGAAATGAAGAGCCAAGAGTTAAACCAGGGGCTGTCTTCTCTCCAAAGTCTGAACTTCTAGCTACTACCTCTTCAGCTCGGAATCATAAGTGGTCATTGTCTGAAAGGGACCTTAGACATCATTGTCTAGTCCTCCCATTGTAGAGATGAAAGAACTGAGGCCCACGATCAGGGGCAGGGAGTGGGGGTGGCAAGATGCCCCCACTGACTAATCACAGGGCCAAGAGCTAAACTTGGGTTCAGTCCCACCTCTGTGATTTTTACAGCAGTGTCATTTTGCTTTGGTACAAATAAAAGTTTCACTCCCCAATTCAAGCATTGGACAAGCAATACCTCTGTTGAATTCAGAGAGGAAGTTAGATATTCCCATGTTTAACAGCCAGCTTTCTGTGGGAGGAGGGGAAAGCTCTGATTTGTAGCATTTACCAATTTCCACGGTATAAATACTCCCCAAGGCTGATATCAAGCTACCAGTGTGATGTCACCGAATGCAGAGTTTTGGAAGAGATGTACACAATCTAAAGTCTTAAGCGGATGGGAGCTGGCTCTAACATACCTCGGCCTCCATCTTTGTAGAGAATGACAAACCAAACCCTGCATGTTGTTCCAAGGTAAGATTCCATCAGTCAAGAAGAGAAAAGAGTGTTTCTTACATATGCCAGGATTCTGAAATCAGTAGAATTGGTATTCTGGCCAATTCTTCTTTTAGGGTTTAGGACTGGCTCTCTTACTGATATTGAGCCCCTGCCAAGGGCCTCTTGTGATTTATTTATAGAATCTTTATTTTCTCGATGGGTGCATACATATAGTGTGTCATGCTCTATCTTTAGAAATGCAAATCCCTTTTCTCAGATGGGATCTTTGAGATTCCGGATAGATTAAACACTCATAAGAAGTTGTTTGTTTGCTTTTATTTAAAACAACTCTACAAAAACCAAAAACCTTCTCAAAACTTATAAAATAACCTAAGGAATATGTATTTATTTGAGGAAATTTAGAAACCACAAGCAAACAAAAGAAAATAGGTAAAAAAAAATCTGTTATTCTAAGATCCAGAGATAAATGTGAACATTTTAGTGTGGATACTTCTAATATTTTTCTCTTCCTTTATGCTGATAAAAAAAAATTTTTAAATGGCTCTACTGTAAAGGAAATCCATTTACAAATGAAAAGATATCACAGATTATTATCCTCCTCATACAGATCCTGCCAGTCTATTTGTATTCACGGAAATGGTATTTTAGCTATATTTATGCTGATGTTCTACATGCATCTGAAGATAATACTACTAATGGGGATTGTTATCTGTGAGGACAGATGGGGCTAAAAAGACCAGGGTGACAGTCTCAGCCCTTTCCAGTTGGTAGACCACTATTCACACAAAGACTGTTTTTGAGTTACAATTGCAGCTGTGCTGATACGGTGGTTGATTGGAACTCTGTCTCTGAGGCCTGAGGTCATCCTGGAGCTCAGAAAACAACCTCCTCCTGTACTCCCTTATTGGTGTAGCCAGCCCGGCCTGCCTGCTGCTGGTTTCCTGCTGCCTGCAGCTCCGCCCATTGTTTGAAGTGGGGCCTCCGAGCCGCTTTAATGGGTTTTCTTCTGCCTTCCCTGCTTGGGGTTGCCTCACTGCAGCTCACCATACAACAGCCTGATCTGGTATCCTGGGGCCATCCATCCTTCACACATGTCCAGCCCAGCGGGACGCTGTTAGAAATGGAATTTGTTCATTCCCTCTACCCAGTCTTGATTTTAGTGAAACAATACCCTAGAAAAAGTTAACAGTCATGATAACAATGCCAGATCAGTGACTCTGGGAAATTAATGTTTTTTTCCTGAAATAGATGCTCATTATTAGGTTGGGGGGACAATAGCCAACAGGAGTTGCCAAAAGGTAAAGGTAAAGAAACTGACCTCTCTGGAATCTTTGCCTTTGGCTCCTTTGGCTCTTAGTCTCAGGTGTAGACTTTCTTGACCGATTCTCTTCTGCCATGTTTCCTGAGTCCGACTGCTTACTTGAAGGCCCAAGTTGAAAGACAGCTAACCACAAAATGCCTTGGGAGATGTAACTCTTAATTAGGAGCTGCTTGAAGTTGTGGTAAAGTGCATAAATATAAATGGGTGATATTTGGTGGATTTATGCTGACATTTTTTCTTATAGTGCCTCATTATTGGTGAAGGTGGACTGCCAGGCTCTCTCCAGAGAGAAGAAACCTTTTTAGCTGGGAAAACATGATGAAAGAGAACCCAGGCCTGTGAACGGTTTGTGAAAGATAAAGCATGTTTCTAGTTCCAGAAGAGTTAAGAGTAGCTGTGCGACCTTGGGAAAATCACTTCACCTGTCTGTGCCTTAGTTTCTTCCTCAGTAAAAAGACAGTAAAGGTAATATATCCCTCATAGAGATGTCACGAGAATTAAATGAGACAGAGTATGTGAAGTTCTTCACACACAGTGCCTGCCTGGCACAAAGTAAAGGCCCATTAAAGGTTGGCTATTTTCTTTAAGAGGTAGGCAGTGTCCCCAGTCCCCACCTGTAAGGTACTAGTCCCAAGGCAGGGAGTTAAGTATTAATGCCATCAGATGTGTGTCCCTAGTTTTCCCCTATCGTGTTGCTTTGAATCCTTGGGAATCACAGCATTTAGGAGCTTTAAAAAAACACAGATGCCTGGGCCCTACCTCCAGAATAGGGCCCTGCCTCCTTACTTCATTTGTGGTGGGGCCTGGGCAATGGGAGTTTGCAAAACTCCCCAAGTGATTCTAATGTACATCAAAAGTTGAGAACCATTTGATTTTAGACAGATGCTGCACATCTGTGATAAAGATGATGAAAATTAATATCATGCCGTTGAAGGCAGCTGCGTGCCACCACTGCCACTCCAGCCTTGATCATGGATCTTTCCCAAATCTCTTGACCCAGGTCAATAATCACCAATCCACAAAATTTGCATTGGCCCCACCTGTGTTTACCAGATGTCACCTCCAGCCATACTGTACCCCTCCCCATTTAATGTATCCAATTTGCAAGAGGGGGGGATAAAAAGCTCACACCTGGCCTCCTAATTAAGTTGAGAAACCATACCATGGTAGTCTAAGAGTTAACCTAATTAATGCTGAGCTCTTATGCTTGGGCTGTTAGCTATTGCTCAGCTTTTATTAATTTAGGCTTCAACATGTATCTGCCTTGTCCGCAATTCCAGATGGTGCTATAACTCATACCCTTCTGTCAGTTCCAGAAGATGACTACATGTGTTTTATTTAGATAAACTGTAATTATGCCGACTTTCAACTGTTTTGGTAATTTTGGCCCATTTGTGGATAAGTGGTAAAATACACTCTTCATTATTACATACTAAAAATCATCTGAAAACAGATTTGTTTGGTTAATGAAGTCTTATAGGATGGGAGATATAGGTGAGGGAACATAGTCCTTGAGGTTTTAGTTAAGTATGGATTAAAAACAAGTAGGACAAACTTTTGTTTGCTTGGAGGGCTCAAATCCAGGCAACAAAAACCTACCTTGGGAGGACAGCAGTTAGGAACAGGTCCCCACCCTATACATCTATGATGTATTCTACCTTAGTGTAGACACTTAATCCAGGGTGGGGCCTATTAGTAACATAGGCACAATCATTCCCCCATCTACCCCCCATGGCTAGTATTCATCTGGGTAACAGGCTTGCTTTACAGTTAATTTCTCTGTAAAATAGAAATATAAATTATAACCACTCAAATACTTGCATTTATGCCTGGATTCTTTCCTGTTAAAGTCTCATTGCTCTTAATGGAGGAAAATGGATATGGTTTTTACACAGGGACATGATTTACTAAGCAACTGCCTGAACCCCAAAAAACCCAGTTACAAACAGATTTATCAATTTGAAATCAAAGAATCTTGGATCAGAAACAAAAGATGGTTGACTATACAGTACTGTATTAATTTAAATCATTCTTCTCTCACAAACATTCACTGGAAATGAGTTACTGATAATATGGGGGTTTTTTTTTGATACTATTGTTTTTAATGTGTGACTTCAATTACTGAAGAAAAGTTAAAAGTATCTTTTTGAAATGTTTAAAACAAATGCCTTCTGGAAAGGCCTTAGTGCTGAGCCTCAGCAAAATTCAAGTTTTATCTTAAGCACAGATCTTTTGTATTCCGAAATCTTCCCCAAACTCTGAGATTCTGCCAAGTAGGATGAAAAAAGCAGAAGGGGAGGATAGTTGGTTTTGTTTTGTTTGTAAAGCTGTTCCCTTTTTGTTGTTTATTCTTGGTGGCCAGGAGAGAGGACCTAAGTTGCTTTGTTCTTTGGCTGGGATCACTATTCTACCAAATGAAGGATTTTGAAATCTTTAGTATCCTGCCTTAAAGTAAAAGGCAGAGGCAACTTTTGCGTCTAAGTGGATTCTAAGTGGAAACTCCAGTTTTGGGTGTTTCTGGGTGTTTGACTTTAGTCATGGAGTCCCGCCTTGGAACTTTCAATGCATATCTGAGCCTTCGAGAAACATTACTTTTTGGAATGGGGTTGCTTTTATTCTTGGAGCTTCATAAAAAATGGATACAGTACTAGCACAACCAGTAAAGTGGATCTTTACAGACAGAACAGTCATGAAAAAGAAAACAAAAATCAAACTATTTTATTTTATCCCTACCACTTGGTCATAGGCAGTTAAAGGTTGTCTAATCAATTTCACTGTTGATATTCTTCCATGCTGCCTGATAGGGCCACCTTTGCTTAATATCTTTAAGCACCTTTGCTAGATATGTTTAAATGGCAGGCAACTTAACTCTCCCCGGTCCTTTCTCCCCAACTCCCCCTCCTCCTTCTTTGGCTTTTTGCCTTTGCAGACAAAAATAACTGGTAAATTATGTTCATTTCATCCTAATTTGGAATGGAAGGATAAAGTCAAAGTTTTACTGCAATCTTTTTGGTGCCTCAGCCACTTCTGGCATCCAGTCACTCTGAACAATTATTGAGTGTATGGATAATGAATGCTTGGTTTTCTGGTTCAACTAAGAATTAATCAGTGAAGTCAAATTGCAAATTTAAAGACCCTTCCAATCTCCAAATCCTGTTCATCTCTGATCCCAAACCTATATGGCACTATGGCAAGGAATGTTTATTCTTGTTAGGTAACATTTGTTTTGTTATTTTTTTTTTTTCTTGAAAGAGAGGAGCTAAAAGAGATAAGCAGTAGTTTTTAGTGTGTAATTAGATATCCCATCCAACCAAAAACGAACCTGTTATCTGTATATCCCAAATCCTGCCACACTACTGTCCCCTTCGTTTATATGGCATGAAGACAGGAGCCATATTTTGGTGGCTTACACATAGCAGATGTTTGTTAAATTGAATTTAGTCTATCTTATATTTTATGAGTTCATTGTCAGCCCCCAGACTTTGCACATATGTAGCAGGTGCTCAATAAACCTTGGTAAATTGAATTAATTCTGTGTGTTGGAACTGGAACAGGGTAGGAATTAAAGAATTCCTTTGGTTAGAATATAACTTGTAAATAAGCATATGTGTTTATGATGTGTCATTTGGGACATACACGCTTTGCCAGAAAACCAGACTACTGCTGAAATATTCATGTTCCTCAATTTAAAAGTATAGTGTAATTTAGATCAAAATATATAATAACTTTAAAATTTTTCACCTGTAAATATTTCAGTATGTATCTCTAAAAGATAGTCGTTTTGTATAACTACAGTAGTATTATCACAACTGCAAAAATTAAGTCATAAATATCATTTCATTTTATTTTATTATTATTTTTAACAACCATATATTTTAAAAGTCAGATTTCTTAACTATTTGCCAAAGTTCCCAGCTTCTACCTTTATTTTCTTCTTCTGCTCTGTTCTTTTGCTACCTCAGAAAAGAGAGACTCATGTGGTTTTTGGAGGAATATAACTGATGCTTCTCAATCATCCATTGTGGGGTCCTGGGCTTGGATATTTTTTTCAGGTAGATTTCTTGGGGACAGGGAATATGAGCTTTTTCATGTGTGGATATTGCGCCAAGCATATGAGTTGCCTTCTTTAATCCTCACATTATCCCTGCCAAATAGATTTTATCAACAAATACCTGATAGTTGAGTTTTGTAAGTCACTTTCGGACACTGGATATGAGTCTATGTAGGCGACCTTGACTTGGCAAAAAGAAGAATAAAAGAAGCCAATGAGCATTTATTGACCACTTGCTGTGAGCCAGGCACTATGCTACAGGCTCTTTATGTATTTCATTTAACTCTCAAATAACCCCAGGGCATAATTATTCTAATCCCCAGTTTATAAATAAAGAAACTGAGATTCAGAGATAGGAAATATTTTGCTTATTTTTTTAGACCTTTAGTTAAAAAATCTGAAGATCCAAAAGGCTAGATATGGCTAGAGTTGTTTACAATGAGAAAAGAACTTAATGTTCTAGGCTCGTTCTGCGTGATTTATCACATATTCTTACCAGAACCCTGTAAGATATGTATCATTGATCTTCAATTTAGAGATTAGGCACAGCAAAGTGAAGTCACTTATCCAAGGCACAGCAGGCAATAAAGTAGCATAAGGGGAACTTAGACCCAGGACAACCTTAAAACTTGTGCTTGTCCCCTTGCACTGTGCTGCTATTTCTCCAGTTACTGCTAACACTTAACATACAGAATTGTCTTTGCACCTTACTTCTGGCAATTAATGTGTATTATTAACATGCTTATTCTGTATTCTCATATGTGTATTATAGCTAATTGTATTCTCAACTGAACACAAACTCCATGATGCCAAGGATCTGGGTCTGTTTTGTTCTTTGGTAATATCCCCATGGCCAAGAACAATGCTTGATATGCAGTAGGTGTTAAATAAATAGTTGTCGAATGAACATGTATAATCTTTGTTCCCCTGACATACACACTTTTTGTGGGTCAGTGAATCTTGGCCACCTAAGACAGCAACTAGCACAGTGCCATGCACCCAATAATAATAATGCCTTTAAATTGGGCTTTATATTTACCAAAGTGTTATCATGTATGTTAACTCAAGTGTTAACATAAACTGAAAACCCAAGACCAAGATTTATGGGAGATGTCAGGAGTTGGAAAAAGGTGGTCTTCAGAAGAGGCTGCAACACTCTAAATGAGGGAAGGAAGAAAAGGGACAACTTCCAGGGAAAGATAATGAGCACCTCTCCTTCTGGTGAAACCAGTAAAGGGTTAGCAACTTGTAAGTCTTAGCTTGAGAATATGTTAAGAGGCCTGTGCAAGGCTAGGGGGAGCTGCCAATCACTGTGTGATCTGTAGAAGCAGAGAGGGTCTGATCTGTCAGCCTGAGTGCCCATAACCTCACCCTATCTAGACCCTCACTCTTCCTCCACCCCCTGCAACTTTGCTAGTGGCTATGGAAAGGAAATAAATATTTCCAGCCTGCTTCTAAGATTTGGTGGGTGCTATAGGGGGAGCTGGGGAAGGAATAGACTTCAGCCCCATTTGGGGGTCTTAGAAGAAACCAGTCAGCTCTTTCAGGTCAGTTCCAACTAGGTAGGCTCAGAAGCTGCTAGCAGAGAAGTTACCACATCCTCAGAGTCTTATAGGCCAGCACATGTAGTCTGTACATGGTAAGGGGATGGTGGGAATGGTGCACTGCAAAGAATAATACTGTTTGGGGTGCCTGAGTGGTTCAGTTGCTCGAGTGTCCAACTTTGGCTCAAGTCATGATCTCATGGTTCATGAGTTTGAACCCCATGTCGGGCTCTACACTCACAGTGCAGAGTCTGCTTGGGATTCTCTCTCTCTCCTCTCTCTCTGCTACTTTCCTACTCATTCTCTCTCTCCCTCTCTCTCTCTCTCTCTCTCAAAAATAAATGAATAAACTTAACAAAAAATAATACTGCTTGGGAATTCTCATGGTTCTGATGCAGTTTCCTCACCTAACGTTTGTTTGCACTATATAATAATTGTGTTAATTATGCCTCTTAGTGAAACTTTGCAGAAAAAACAAGTGTTTGTATTTCAGACATCCACAGGAATGCTGAGAAAGGAAGGCAGGACTAGACCAATCTGACTATATTCCATGAAAGTAATGTCAAATTGCATGGATGCAAGGCCCAGACACATTCATCATTTAATTTGATCTTCATGCTAATACTGTGAACCAGAACAGTTATACTTCTCTCCATCTTCTAGATGGATAAGCGGGGTAACAAGGAGGGTAATTGGCTTGCCCAGGAACATACTGTTATTAGTTGGTAATTCTTCTGATTATAATTATTTTGTTCTTTCCACATTATATCTCAGTAAATAATGAACAATTTGTTTGTAGGAATATTAATCTGGTTTTGGTATTTTGTATATAAAGGAAAATATGAGAGTCCAAGGGCAGGGTGTTATCACCAAGCAGCTGCAAAGATATAGGTAAGAAATAAGGAGTCTGCACTATCAGTGAATAAATTACTCCCAACTCCAATGGTAACTTCTGTCCCTCTTATTTTTTTAAAAAAAATTTTTATGTAATCTCTTCCCCCAATGTGGGGCTCGAAATCATGACCCTGAGATCAAGAGTCACATGCTTTACTGACTGAGCCAGCCAGGTGCCCCTGTCTTTTTTATTATTGGGCCCCTCATCAGTACTCAACAAAGTTGCCTATTCTCTTCTTTCCTCTCTGTAAGTTCTTTCCTATTCTACTTTAGTGGCTTAGTTTCCTCCGACCTCTAAATGTTGTAATCTCCCAGGGCTTGGCACTAAGCCTTCCCTTTTCTTTGTATACTAGTCAATCTTAAAGATTTCCATGGTATTAGTGATCTCTTAGATGCTGATGACTTCCAAAGTTATACCTCTGGTCCAGAACTGTGTTCCAAGTTCCACACCCACTTTTGTATTCATTCATTCATTCAATTTAGGAAATATTTATCAAGTGCCTGCTATGTGCCGGGCACTGTTCTAGGCACTTTGGTTTCATCATTAAATAAAAAGACAACATCTTTCATTTCACTTACATTGAGGGAGAAAACAGACAGTGCATATATTAAGTTAGTTGTATGCCAGAAGGTCATAGGTGCTATGGTAAAATGGAAAGAGGCACCTGAGTGGCTCAGTCGGTTGAGCCTCTAGCTCTTGATTTTGGCTTGAGCCCTGCATTGGGCTCTATGTGGAGCCTGCCTAAGATTCTCTCTCCCTCTGCCCCTTGCCTCTGCTCATGCTCTGTCTCTCTCTCTAAAATAAAAAAAGGAAAGCTAGAGCAGGTGGTTGAAAGTGTTGGGAAGGAAGTAGCAATTTTAATAGGGTGGTCAAGATAGGCTTTATTGAGAAAGTGAGATGTGAGCCAACACTTGAAGGAAATGTGAAAATTGGCTCTGTGGATATCTAGAGAGACAGTGTCCCAAGCAGAAGGAAGAGCCAGTTAGTGCAAAGGCCCCCACAGTGGGAATTTGGCAAGGAAGCCAGTGTGGATAGAGTGAAGTGAATGGGAGGTAGAGTTGTAGATCAGGTTAGAGGGTTTAAAAAGAGAGTATGTAAGGGTGCCTGGGTGGCTCAGTCTGTTAAGTGTTCAACTTCAGCTCAGGTCATGATCTCAAGGTTCATGAGTTTGAACCCCACATCAAGCTCTGTTCTGACAGCTCAGAGACTGCAGCCTGCTTCAGATTCTGTGTCTTCCTCTCTCTCTGCCCCACCACCACTTGTGCTCTGTCTCCCAAAAATGAATAAATGTTAACAAAAAAAACTTTAAAGAGAGTATGTAGATCATACACAATCTTGTAGACCATTGTAAGGTTTTTTTTGCTATACTTTGAGAAAAATGAGAAGCCTTTGGAGAAATAGGAGTTGAAGGAAGACATTATCCACTTCTGTTTTAAAAGGTTGACTGGCCAATCAGAGAAAGACAGACACCATATGTTTTCACTCATATGTGGATCTTGAGAAACTTAACAGAAAACCATGGGGGAGGGGAAGGGGAAAACATAGTTTAAAACAGAGAGGGAGGCAAACCATAAGAGGCTCTTAAATGCAGAGAACAAACTGAGGGTTGATGGGGGGTGGGGGAGAGGGGAAACTGGGTGATGGGCATTGAGGAGAGCACTTGTTGGGATGAGTGCTGGGTGCACTTGTTGGGATGAGCACTGGGTGTTGTGTGGAAACCAATTTGACAATAAATTATATTTAAAAAAAATAAATAGAAGAGTGACTGGCTGCTATGGAGGGGCAAGAACAGATGGAGGAAGACCAGTTAGGAGATTACTGCAATCAAATTGTCTACTTGATAGCTCTTCTTGGATATCTCAAAGGTATCTCAAACCCAACAAAAGATATCCGCCTCCCCATCCCCACAAAAACCCTTTCTGGCCCTCCTCATTGTTCTTTATCGTAGTGAATGGTTCTACCATCCACCTAGTTGCTCAAGGAGAAACCTACTTATAATCCTTGATTCCTTCCTGTCTCCCACATCCCCAAACCAGTTCTTCACCAAATCCTGTTGATTTGTATCTCACATTACATTTCTCTAATCTGTCCTTGTCTTTTTGTCTTTACTCATTTTTCAGACCACCATCATCTTTAGCTTGAATTACTACAGCAGCCTCCTAGTTGTCTGCCTTAGCCACTGTCCTCTTCTCGTATATTTCCTACAGGGCAGTTAGTGATTTTTTTTTAATTTCTTTTTAACGTTTATTCATTTTTGAGAGACAGAGTGCAAGTGGGGGGGTGGTGCAGAGAGAGAGAGAAGGAGACACAGAATCCCAAGCAGGCTGCAAGCTCCAAGCTGTCAGCACAGAGCCCTATGCAGGGCTCAAACCCACAAACTGCAAGACCTCAGCCGAAGTCCGACACTTAACCGACTGAGCCACCCAAGGACCCCTCTACAGGGCAAGTTACATGATCTTTTCAAAATGCAGATCTGCTCAAGTCAGTGTCACTGATTAAAACTTTTCATTTGTTTCCCACAATCCTCAGGATGGCACACAAGATTCTGGGTGCTTCCATCTCCAGGCTCAACTCAGCCCATCCTTTCCCTCACTTATTACATTCTAACTATACTTTCATTTCCTCAACTATACCAAATAATTTCCCTGACTACACCAAATAATCTCCTAACTCAGGACCTGCTCATTATTTATTTCCACTATCTGGAATGCTTTTTCTCCCATTTGTTTCTTTTTTTTAACTCTATTTTTAATATTTATTTATTTATCTCTGAGAGACAGAGAATGTGTGAGAGAGAGAGAGCGAGAGCGAGAGCGAGAGCGAGAGAGAGAGACAGAGAGAGAGAGAATCCCAAGCAGGCTCCATGCTGTCACTGCAGAGATTGACACAGGGTTCGAATTCATGAACCGTGAGATCATGACCTAAGCCGAAATCAAGAATCAAACCCTTAACCAACTGACCCTAACCCTTAACAGGTGCCCCCCCATTTGTTTCTATGACTAACTACTACCTCAAGTATTAGCTTAACTGACATTAGTCAGAGGGGCTTATCATCCCTGAGTACTCATCTAATTTAAGCTTCATCATTAATCCTCCTCATAGCCTTTGTTCTTTTTCTCCAAGTGTTTATTACAATTTCTAAATTTATAGGTGGGTAGTAGAAACTGCATATCTACAGACATACAAAACTGCTGCTTAGTACTGTTCTATATGTTTGGAACAACTCTGTAAGTCATGTAGGTTCCATGAGGGTGAGAGCCATGTCTGTCTTGTTTTCAGTATATCTTCAGTATATAATATAGTGTCTAACACATATCAGGCACTATTAAAAATTTTTTTAATAAATGAACAAAGTCCCTTTTCTTCTCCTTAAACCAACCCCATACAGTTCTATAATTATACCATGTAGAGTCAGTTTCATTTATTAAATATCCATTGAGTGCTTACCTAGTCAAGCCCAGTGCTCTGCCCTATTGCAAGCCCAAAGAATTTAGCAAAACATGCCTGCCCTTGAAAAACTTATGGTTTTTTTTTTATTTTTTTTATTTATTTTTTAAATTTTTTTAAATGTTTATTTATTTTTGAGACAGAGAGAGACAGAGCATGAACGGGGGAGGGTCAGAGAGAGGGAGACACAGAATCTGAAAGAGGCTCCAGGCTCTGAGCTGTCAGCACAGAGCCCGACACGGGGCTCGAACTCACAGACTGCGAGATCATGACCTGAGCCGAAGTCGGCCGCTTAACCGACTGAGCCACCCAGGCGCCCCGAAAAACTTATGTTTAAATAAAAATGCAAGGCACACCTATCCAGCAAGATTTCTGCCTAAAATTATCCATAGAATGTGCCATTGCTTTTCCCACTCAGTGAACACAGTGTATTTGTTGTTCAAAAAGGGTGATAGCAGGGCACCTGGGTGGCTCAGTCAGTTAAGCGTCCGACTTTGGCACAGGTAATGATCTCACGGTTCATGGGTTCAAGCCCCATGTCGGGCTCTGTGCTGACAGTTCATAGCCTGGAGCCTGCTTCGGATTCTATGTTTCCCTCGCTCTCTGCCCCTCCCCCACTCATACTCTATGTGTGTGTGTCTCTCTCAAAATAAGTAAACATTAAAAATTTTTTCAAAAAAGGTGATAGCATAGGAGTGTTCTCAGGGGAAATTTAGGTGGCCCTTTGGGTGGCACCTTACTTAGTTCATCACGTTTCTGAATCTGGCTCTAAGCATTGCCTACTTGGGAAATTAATTTTGTCAACCGGAGGGAGTATATATTTTTCTTAGGGTATACCCACACTAGCCACGTTCACAAGAGGTAGATACCTAAACTAGAATACTAAATGTGTTGAGTTAGCATAAGAAAAAATAACTATTAAGAACAACCAAATAGCCACATGAGCAAGTTTTCAGCCTGTAGGAAAACCCATGTGGGAAGCCAACAGATAACAGGAAGGCTGCTCGGTGCGTTCAAAGGGAGTTGGATGTATAATCCCAATATTTGTTGCCAGCCAACTGTAATGGGTTGATCCATCCATTTTCAGGATCAGGATGTGCTGACCTTAGTAAATGGAAAGTAGATTTCTTGAGCCAGAAGTTCTTCCTAGCTTTGGCAGTGCCCATTGCCAAGGATTTCCTTTTGAAAATGCCCATTTTCAATATTTCCAACTGACCTTCTTCCTCCCAATAGACTCTCTTTCTTTAAATATGATAATAACATTGATTGTGTTATTGCCTGGACTGGCGCTCAGCCTAGAACCTCTGCTATTTCTTTTAAGGTGACTTTGCATCTCACTTGTTTTATCTAACACGCTTTAATTTTGTTCATCAAATTCTTAGAATTTGGTGAGTGCTCTGTGGATTCTCCATTGGGAGAGCAAAATGCAATCTGACCCAGGACACACTGCCATTTTTTTCAGGCAGAAGAAAGATTATTAAGTGGTAGGAGTAATTAATTTTGTCTTGGGCAGTTAAGAAAAGCTTTCCAGAAGAGGTGATGTCAGAGCTGAATCTCAAATTAGAAGCTTTGAGGGTGAGGTGGAGAATATGGTAATTTTGAAGTAGAGAGAACAACTTGTATTAATGTTATATGTTATATGTAATATATATAAATGTATAAATGTTATTGCATACCTGTAAGGCACTGTTATGTATTAGAGTAAATAAAACAGCCCACTGGGAGCTTAGATAAGTCCAATGGCAGAGAGCTTAGGTACATCTTCTGTCCCATGGCTCTCAATCAGCCTTATAAACCCTGTGACATAGCAACTGTTGACTGTTCTGCTTGAAACATACTGTACACCAACCAAGCCTTGAGACTTGAACTGTCAAAATCTATCCTAAGTAGGCAACAACAAGTATGAGAGTCCTTCCCCTAAAAGCTTCTAAACGTTTTTCTCTTCTCATGGCCTATATGAAATATAGTTATTTGTGTAAATATACAAATTTGACTTGCCATCCTGTCCATCCCCCCTAATAGTAGACTGTAAGTTCCAGAAAGAGAAAGAACTTTAAATTTTCATAAACCATTTCAGATATTTGTCATTCCTATGCATGTCTTTATACTTTTAGTACATTCCTCAAAAATGTAGAATATTGCTTTACATGTTTAAATTTTCCATGAATGATATAAGGCACAGCACTCTCCAGTTTGCTGTTTTATTTTTTTAAATGTTTATTTATTTTTGAGAGACAGAGAGACAGAGCATGAATGGGGGAGGGGCAGTGGGAGAAGCAGACACAGAATCCGAAGCAGGCTCCAGGTTCTGAACTGTCAGCACAGAGCCTGATGCGGGGCTTGAATTTATGAGCTGTGAGATCATGACCTGAACCAAAGTCAAACACCTAACCAACTGAGCCACCGAGACACTCCCAGCTTGCTGTTTTCATTCAATATTATGTTTTAAAATTCATCTATGTTAAAGTCCTCTTTATTTCATTTTAACTGTTATATACTATTCCATAGTATATCTATAATCCCAGTTTGTTTATCTTTGTGGGCATTTAAGTTATTTTTCCATTTTTGGGGCAACATAGGCAACCATTCTGGAAAACATTTGGCAACATCTAGTAAAGTAGAAAATATACATGTTCTTCTACCCAAGCAAGTCCTTTCCTAGATATATACACTAAGATCTACTATATATATTTACCACATGTGGTTGTTTAAATTTTAATTAATTAAAATTAAGGAAAATTTAAATATTAGTCCCTCAGTTGAACTGGCCACAGCACTATCTACGCTGAATTGAACAGCACAGATACAGAGTATTTCCATCATTACAGAAAGTTCTATTGAACTCTCTAGTTGTGCCTCAGAGACTGACATTATTTGCATATTCGCAGTATACTGTGAATGCAAAAAACATTTGTTATCTGTGGACTGAATGGATGTAAAAATATTACATAATGAAGCTGTATATGTTAAGTGTTAAATGGGTTCCAGGAATACTAGCTAACCAAGTTTAGAAGGGGTGGGATTTGATCAGAGCTTCAGGGTCCTGTGCATGAGTTTGGAGAACTGAGTAAGGTGTTTGTCCAGGGTGGTCAAGTGCAACATAGCAAGGAAAGGAGTTGGAATCATCATGGTAGAGGAAATCAGATAAGCCCCAACACAGAGAAACTGTAGCAAGAATCAGATCCAAGGCAAGACTGTGAGTGGGGAAAATGAGTCATGAGGTCAGAAACCAAGAAGATTAAAAGGAAGCCAAGAGGTGGAGTCAAGGCAGGTCAGAGAGAGCAGTTCAGGACACTGGCTCTGAAGCCTGTGCTCCTTGCTTTGAGATCAAAATCTGTTCATTTCCCAAGTAGATTGCCATCACTCACAGGAGTGGAGGGCCTGTCTACTTTCAGTGGAGGCTGTGGTTAGGAGAAGGTTATCTGTAAGAATGTGGAGGAAGATTAGGATTTGGCTCCCACAACAAGTAGCTGTGAACACTTGGAAGGGTGAGAGTGAGGCCTGGACTAGGCTACTAAGAGCCACATTTCTGAGAGACTAATGACTCTGGGAAGAGCAAGAGATAAGGGAGGGAGGGAACAAGTGTAGTAAAAGAACAGATCAAAAAGGAAAAGGGGATGAAGGGGTCAAGGGTAGGATGAAGACAGAATGCAATGAGAGAGAACATTATACATGTCTTAATATTGGTTTTCAATTAATTGTAGAGTTTTTTCATTAAATAAATTAAAAAAAAAAAAAAACACCCAGCAGGAATGTGGTGTGAGATTCAGAAACCATGGGTCTGATTTAGTCTGAAAGTACAGTTTTAGCCCCAGGCTTTTGTCCAGCTCTGGAGCTACCCTGTAGTCCATTCCTGGTTTTCCTGAAAGCTCTCCCCCCCACATCCCCACTCCCACCTTCCCTACTCCACTAATTTCCATAAGTCAGAGGTAGTGATTTTAAACTGTTGGTTCATTTTTGGCAGGGAGGGGACAGGTGTGTGGCCACAGGGAAAGTTGGGGATGAGTGGAAAATTAGATAAATTCATTGTAAAGTGCATGAGTCAAGAAAATATCCTATGTCATTCTCTGATATCTTGTGAAGCTTAGCTTGACAATAAAAATTCTCTCTCTCCTGGCCTACATCTCGTCTTTTACATGCTATAGATAGTCCAAACTCAATTAAGATTCCAGTTGCCATTTTCAAAACTCAGTAATCAGATTTGTGCTTACCTTCAAAAGAAATAAAACTAACTGCAGGACCAGACCAAACAAAGCTGTTTAACTGCTTGCTTACAATAGTGCAGACTCTTTTCTAACCATGGCTTTTGAGAACTGTGGCATATGGCAGAAAGGCTAGAGATAGTTCACTCAAACGGGCAAACAAACCTATCCAACCTTAGGAAAGTAATTGTTCAACTGGAGATTGTGCATTATGAGAGTAGCCAATTATCTACCAACAGTGGGTTTGCAATCCCAGAAATCTTTGCCAATGGCTTTCTGTACTCTCTAGTGATACTGACTGACGTTTGGATTCCTAAGCAAGGCCAGTCTGAAAGAGCTGTGTGTGTGCATTGCTAATTCTTTACAAAGATTACAGCCTTTTAATTCCCAAGGCCATTTCTTGTTCTGACTCCTCTGCTTCTTTCCAGCTCATGTCACTTCACTTTTCAGTCTCAAATTCCTGTGCCCAGGCATGAGCCAGTCTACTGAAATGTAGGCAACTGTCTTGGCATGCATGGGAAATCAGATGTTTGAAGAAAATGGATGAATAACCATGTGTCCAAGAGATCCATAGGGCTTAGGGAATTAAAAGGCTTATTCTTGTGGTTAAACACTGGGAATGCCATCTCATTCCCGTCCACTGATTTCTCTATTATCAGCTGGTAAGCCACAAGCAGATCTCTTGTTCATCTGCCAGGATGCAAACTAGCCCTTCTTTCTAGTCGCACTTTTGTTCTCAGGCTTAGGAATGCTGCAGTTATTCCAAAAGGAATCTGGCTGGCACAGTTAATTGGACTTATTGGGTCATAATTACAGTATCACAGCATCAATCCACATTTTCCTGGATTTGATTACTGAACCTTCCTAATATATATCTTTGGGTCCTGATGCCATCAGTTAGGACCCTGTGGTTGAACCTACTATACTATAGATGTCTAGGCTGAATGCTTCCCTGAGCCCTAGGTTGATGAATAAACAGTTTCCTTAGGAGGGAGGTTTAGGAAAGCAACTGATAATCATAAATACTAACATATGTTGAGTGCTTGCTATGTGTCTGGCACTATGCTTGCATTATCTCATTGAATATTTACAATAACCACACAAAGGCAGATACTATTGTCAATGTCCTGTGTTTACAGTTGAAGAAACAACGATGTAACGTACCTTGCCCAAATTACACAGATAGTAAACACAGAATTGGAGTTTACTGCCATATCTGTTTTGGTTCAGAACAAATGCTCTTAACTACTATATCATTTTGCCTTCTTGGAAAGTGTCTGTCTGCTCTTTGCTTCACTAGTAAGAGCTCATCTGATCCTAATTTGTTAGAAACTGGAATACAGTAGAATAAACACGTTTCCTTTCTGATGAAGTGATGGGTTATACTGTCCTATTTTACATGTCAGCAATGGATTTGAGACAGGTTGTGAAACTATGTAGATCACTCATCAGAAGTATTTGATTGGGCATCTATTATGTGCCAGCACATGCTGGGTGACTCAAAGATGTGTGAGAGACAGGTATTACCATCAAGAAGTGAGTGTCTTAGCAGAGAAATAATGCTAACCCACAGAAACCCCTCCCAAACATATTTATATATGCATATTAAATAATATGCCAACTCATGTGAAAATTCTAAGTGTTGTGGGAAACAGTGAGGTGTTAATAGAAGGGACACTGGCCTGAGAACCAAAAGGTGTTGTTTTAAGAAATTGTTGTGTAATGGTTAATTTTAATGTTAATTTAAAAATAAAGTGGGGCTACTTGAGTTATTCTGGGTTTTTTTATTAGAAGCAGAAGAGAAGAAATAATCAAGAAGTCCTCATGGATGAGATGAACTATGAAGGATGGTTAAAATTTGAGGTGATAGGCAGGAAGGAGGAGAAACCAAGTCCAAGGAATAGGGAAGGGATATTAACAGTATGGCAGAGACGGGGAAATGAGCCTAGAGTGTTTATGGGCCAGCAGAAAGGATATCCTTATAAATGCTTTAAGGAGCAAACCCCACAAAGTTAGGCATAAGGAAAATCAGGGACCAATGCACTGATTAATTGTTGATTGATTGATTTTTATTGTGGTCAAAAACACATAACCAGGGCGCCTGGGTGGCTCAGTCGGTTGAGCGTCCGACTTCGGCTCAGGTCACGATCTCACAGTTCGTGAGTTCGAGCCCCACGTCAGGCTCTGGGCTGATGGCTCAGAGACTGGAGCCTGCCTCCGATTCTGTGTCTTCCTCTCTCTCTGCCCCTCCCCCATTCATGCTCTGTCTCTGTCTCAAAAATAAATAAACATTTAAAAAAAAATAAAAATAAAAAACCACATAACCTAAAATTTATCATTTTAACCATTTTAAAGTGTACAATTCAGTGACATTAAGCACGTTCACAATGCTGTGCAAACATCGCCACTACCCAGTTTCAGAATTTTTTCACCACACCATTGGGAACCCTGTACCCATTAGGTGGTTACTCCCCATTCCCACCTCTCCCTAGACCCTGGCAACCACTCCACTCTTTTTATCTCTGTGGATTTGCCTATTCTGAATATTTCATATAAATGGAATCATACAAGACATGGTCTTTTGTGTCTGGCTTCTTTCACTTAGTATATATTTAAAAAATTCAGGGGTGCCTGGGTGGCTCAGTCAGTTGAGCATCCGACTTCAGCTCAGCTCATGATCTCACAGTCTGTGAGTTCGAGCCCCACGTCAGGCTCTGTGCTGACAGCGAGCCTGGAGCCTTCTTAGGACGCTGTGTCTCCCTTTCTCTCTGCCCCTCCCCTGCTCATGCTCTGTCTCTCTCTGTCTCAAAAATAAATAAAAGCATTAAAAAAAATTCATCCATGTTGTAGTATGTATCAGAATTTCATTCCTTTTTATGGCTGAATCAAATTTTGTCGTGTGAATACACATCTTGTTTGTTTATTCATTCATCTGTTTATAGATATTTGGGTTGTTTCCACCCTCTGACTATTGTGATTAGAGCCTCTATGAACATTGGTGTATAAGTTTTGGTGTGGACACTTATTTTCGATTCTTTCGGCATATAACTAGCAGTGGAATTGCTGGATCATATGCTAGTTCTATGTTTAATTTATGGAGGTAAAATAATGCTTTTCACAGAAAGCTGGCATAGTGGTTAAAGGAAGGGCTTTGACATTTGAGTTGAATCCTGGCTGTGTGACTTACTAGTTGTATGACTTCGAGCAATGAGAAGTATGATATAATCACTGAGCTTCAGTTTTCTCATCTGCTAAATAAAGTTGTTTGGGGGATTACATGGCATGATACATAAAGCACTCAACACAGTGTCTGGCACATAGAAAGCACTGGATACATGGTAGCTACTAAGGAATACCCTATATTAGTCTCATGTAAAATGTGATGTTGTCAACATCACAGATAAATAGAGGTGTAGCCCTCTTACTGACTTTGCTAACTACCCCCACCCCACCTTGTAGAACTCAGAAAATGATCTGAATTTTGAAAAAAGTGAGCAACCCTGGTTTCTTAACCCCTCAATTTTTTTTATTTTATTTTTTATTTTTAAAAATTAACATCCAAATTAGTTAGCATATAGTGAAGCAATGATTTCCGGAGTAGATTCCTTAATGCCCCTTACCCATTTAGCCCATTCCCCCTCCCACACCCCCTCCAGCAACCCTCAGTTTGTTCTCCATATTTATGAGTCTCTTCTGTTTTGTCCCCCTCCCTGTTTTTATGCTATTTTCGTTTCCCTTCCCTTATGTTCATCTGTTTTGTCTCTTAAAGTCTTCATATGAGTGAAGTCATATGATTTTTGTCTTTCTCTGACTGACTAATTTCACTTAGCATAATACCCTGCAGTTCCATCCACGTAGTTGCAAATGGTAAGATTTCATTCTTTTTGATTGCTGAGTAATACTCCATTGTATATATATACCACATTTTCTTTACCCATTCATCCATAGAGGGACATTTGGGATCTTTCCATACTTTGGCTATTGTTGATAGTACTGCTATAAACATGGGGGTGCATGTGTCCCTTTGAAACAGCACACCTGTATCCCATTCCACCCCTCAATTTTTAATTATTTAAATTGTTTGTATATGTGGGAGCCTATGTGCACACACATACATGTACACACTACTAATTATTCTAGTGAAAAACTTTTTTCAAAATGTCAAAAGCCTGTGTGTGTGTGTGTGTGTGTGTGTGTGTGTTTTATAAAACAGATCCTATCCAAGAAGAGGCAACTCAGTGTAGTAGTTAAGAGCCTATGTTCTGAATCAAATCAGACATGAGAGTAAATTCCACTTCCATGTTTACTAGCTATGCAATCTTAAGCAAGTTACATCATCCTGCTGAGCCTCTGTTTACTCATAAACATGCAATATTAATAATAGTATCTACCTTTGTTGACTTATTGTGAATATTAAGTGAGATAATGCAAGCATAGTGTAAGATGTGTAGCAAGCACTCAACCTTCAGTTGTTGCAGGGATGCCCATAACTTTGACCTTCCTTTCTTTCCAGAACACCCACAAAGCCATCAAAGTGGCCCATGGGAGTTAAACAGCAAAGGAACTTTAGCCAGACCTGAAAGAATACCAAATGGCCATAAATATTCTTTCCAAATGACATGAAATTCCACCATAACAAAAGCAGCTCAAGACTCTATAATCTCAAATGCATCTTTTGAGTTTCCTGCTTCTGATTAGTCTCTCTGTTGGAGGTTGTATTTTTCTAAGATGGATTAACTTTCCACCTTCACAGAAAAGAATCATATAGTATTTGAGCTGAAAGAGGAAGAGGCAGTGAAAGGAATTAACATCTATTGTGCACAGTGCACCCAATTTGTCTTTTTTGATCTTTGTAACAACCCTGTTGTAAGTATCTGTATTTGCATCTTGCAGCTTCAGAAATGTGCTCAAAAGTAACTCATGAAAAACTAGTAACTGTTGGAACCAAGATTTGAACCCAGATTTTTCGAAAGCCTTCAATTTATTATACCACATTTGGTTTAAAGACTCTCTGGGATCTTGTTTTGCTGTTGGGGAAGCAGAAGCCAAAAAAGGTAAAATGAGTTGCCCAAGGTCACTTAGCCAGTCAATGATGAAGCTGGGGCTAGAAACCAGTTCCAAGAATGCCAGCTCATGTTACTTTATTGCCTCTTAATTGATGAATAATGTAGTGGTTCATCAGTTAAAAAATTATTAAAAGATTGGAACGAATCTGGAAATAAATTCCATCTGTACCTTAATTACTTCCATTTTATGTTCCATAGGCTTTATTGAAAAACTTTTTTCTAGTCAGAAATGAACCAGTGCCCTGGTGTTCCCTGAATGCTTGTGTGTCCACTGCATTTGCTGCTTGATATTCAGAAGTAGTATGTAAATGCAGGCATTCTACTTTTGACTGCAGTTCATTTTCTAAACAGATGTTAACTACTGTGATGGTTAATTTTATATGTCAACTTGTCTAGGCTCTGGGTTCCCAGATGTTTGGCCATATATCAGTTTAGATGTTGCTGTGAAGGTATTTTTATTTTTTTAATATTTATTTATTTTTGAGAGAGAAAGAGAGACAGAGACACAATTAGCCAGGGAGGGGCAGAGAGAGAGAGGGAGACACAGAACGAGAAGCAGGCTCCAAGCTCCGCGCTGTCAGCACAGAGCCTGCCATGGGGCTCGAACCCACGAACTGTGAGATCATGACCTAAGCTGAAGTCAGACACTTAACTGACTGAGCCACCCAGATGCCCCAAAGTACTTTTTTACATATGATTGACATTTAAGTCAGTAGACTTTGAGTTAAGCAGATTACCTTCTACAGTGTGGGTGGGCGTCATCCAGTCAGTTGAAGGCCTTAAGAGAAAATGACTGAGGTCCTCTGAGGAAGAAGAAATTCTGCCTCCAGACTGCCTTTGGACTTGAGCTTGTCCTGCAGATTTTGAACTTGCCAGCCCCCACCTTGTGTGCACTACTTCCAATCAATCAATCAACCAAATAAGCATGCACACACACACACACACACACACATCCTCTTAGTTCCGTTTGTGAATTAGTCAGGAGAGCCCTGACTAAGACAACCACCTACTAATATACCAGGCACAGTATGAGGTTCTGCAAATATAGACATCTCTGTATAGAGATTTGTACAATGTGGCAAAAAATGACAAAGCACATTGCTGAAGTAGGACAAGGTGGGAAACAGAGCCACAAGGAAAGCATTGAGGTGTATTTCCTGATGCTCTTTACACTTGCTAATGATACTAATGATACTCAGATTTTATTTGTAAGTGGACAACTTATTTAATTCTGAAAGAGAAATTTTGACAGTAAGCAAAAATAGATTCCTCTTAGACTATCCTGATCTATTCATTGAATTTATTAATTCAGTAAACATTTCTTCAATCGTGGCTTTGTGCATGGTGTGTAATAACAATGTGGTAATGGTCTGAGGAGCCTCAAAGTTACTAAGGCCCCTTCTTAATCTTGGCCTAATTTCTGGTACCCAGGCTAGGGATGGAGAAGTTGCTTGATGTAGCTGTGGCGTGAAAATTGGGCACATGGAAGCCCACTTGTCTCTCTGACAACTTGATTTGGACCAAATTAGATAATGCACCTATGAGCTGGGGTAGTAACCTGTCCCCAGCCTCATACCTCCTGGTTTCCAAGACTGCCTCCTGAGTTTTCAGCCTTACCAGTGCCTATTTTGCATGAGCCATTCATCAAAAAGTCTGACCCTGGGTATTTTAGAGAAGGCTTATGCCCTTGAAACGTGAATTCCATTTATTCCCCCAAACACAAGTTTTTCTGTCACTCCCTGCACTGGAGTCATATACAGTCTTGTGGGAGAGAAGACTAGTTAATGCCCATAGAATACTTGGAGAACCAAGCAAGGCAGCCTATGAATATTTTCAAAAATTTGTCTTCTCCACAGTATTTGGGCTGCTAGCAGCCCTACGGAACTTATCTGAATGTTTCTCCCTGGCTAACATGTGAGCTCCACAAAGGCAGAGACTTTGTCTCATTCTGTTTTGTACCCATACAATTTTGGGCCCACTTCTGCTCACATCTTAAATGTGGGTGTTCCTCAGGCCTCTGTACCAGGATCTCTCCTCTCTCTGCACAGTGCCATCAAGTCACAATTCTATGCTTCAGCCCAAATCTCTCTTCCAAACTCCAAGGCCACACATATCTAACTGCTGAGACATGTCTCCCTGGCTATCCACAGTACTTCAAACTCAGTACTTCATTCTCTAGACACACACACACACACACACACACACACACACACAAATTGGTCTTAGTCTATGCTCCCCCAGCTCAGCAAATAGCACTACCATTTTCCCTGTCACTCCCTGTTGACTCCTTTCTCCTTCACCTACCACATCTGCTCATTCACCTTCATCCATCCATTCACCAACTCAAACCTGAATTCCTTTTCTAAAATGATGTTTTATAGAAAACTTCAGAATAGAATAGTGCACTGAAACTCCTCCCATGTACCAATTGCTCAGCTTCAAATTTACCAGTTTATAGAAAATCATGGTTCATCTATCCCCACTTCCCTCCACCTTCAATTATTTTGAAAATAATCCCAGAGATTATTTCATTTCCTATTTCATTATGTATCTCTTCAAAATAAGTTACAAACATATCCAAAATCCCATTAGCACACCAAAACCAAAATTAACAATTATTAAATATCCAACCAGGGTTCATATTTCCTCATTGTTTTCTTTATTTATTTTTGTAAGAGAGAGAGAGAGAGAGAGAGAGAGAGAGAGCATGAGCATGGGAGCAGGGCAGAAGGAGAGAGAATCTCAAGCAACCTTCACGCTCAGCCTGGAGCCTGCCAACTGACATGGGGTGGGGTTCAATCCCTGAGATCATGACTTAAGCCAAGATCAAGAGTCAGAAGCTCAACTGACTGAGCCACCCAGGTGCCCCTCATTGTTTTATAAATCGTTTTGCTGTCTTACATTTGAATAGTTAAATAAAATCCCTACATTGCAATTGGATAAGTCTCTTAAATCACTTTAATATATAGTGACCCCCTTACTCTTGTCTTTTTCTCCCTGAAATCTTATTCTGAAACAAAAAACTGCATCATTTATGCTGTAAGGGTTTCCCATGGTTTTGATTATTGGTTGGCATTCCCCTACATTTACTGTAACATTATTGTAAAGTATTGATAGTTAGCTCTAGAGACTTGATCAAATTCTGTTTCTCTCTCTCAAAGACTATTTGTTCAGGTGGCTTTATGCTTTCATTATGAGATGCAAAATATCTGCAATGTCTGATTGTTTCTCTTTTTGTGGTGTTGTTAGCAGCCGTTAATATTCATTGCCTCAATCTGTTATTTCATAGAATCTGTTGATTCTCTAATTCTGTCCTTTTTCCTCCATGAGAAACATCCCCTGATTGATTTTGATGGTTATCCTGAATTCATTTGGGATAGGTAGGATAAATAGTTGAGTCTGCCACCACTCCCCTTTTTTAAGCCAATTTTTAAAATACAGTAAAAACTTGGCTTGCAAGCATAATTCATTCCAGAAACATGCTTGTAATCCAAAGCGCTCATATATCAAAGTGAATTTCAAGAACGATTGGCTCAGTTGTGGTCATGTGAGGTTCAGCATCATGTACTACCCATATTGCAAGACAGCACTCATTTATCAAGTTAAAATTTGTTAGAAATGTTTGCTCATTTTGCGCAACACTCACAAAACAAGTTACATGCAATCCAAGGTTTTACTGTAATTAGTTATTCCCCTAGCATCCTCCAATGGTGGCCAGTGAAGGGTTTTTGTTGGATGTGGGATAGGAAAGGGAGAGTTACTGTTACAAACTCATGGAGTTTTAAATATTTTAAGAATTTTATTTTTGCAGTTATCATTATTGATTATCAAATCACCAGTCATTTGACCATTGAAAGCCTGTTCATATTGACTATAAAATCCTTGAGTACCCTATTAGTATTTGTAACAGCTTTGCTGAGGTATAATTGACATATAGTACTTTGCACATATTTAAAGTATACAATTGGATCAATTTAGACATATGTATACAACCATGAAACCTTCATCACAATCAAGATAATGAACATATCATTCCGTAGCAAATGTTTCCTTATGCCCTTTTGTATTATTTCCCCTCACACTTCACCACTCCCCATCCTTGGGTAATGACAAATCTGCTTTCTGTCACTGGAGATTAAATTTCATTTTTCAGAGTGCTATGTAAATGGAAATATAGAATATATATGCTTTTTTTACTGGCTTCTCTTTCTTAACACTATTATTTTGGTATTCATTCATGATATTGCCTGTTTTAATAGTCCCTTATGAGATATGTGATTTACAAATATTTTCTCTCAGTCTCAGGCTTGTCTTTACATTCTCTTAAAAATATCTTTCAAAAAGTAGAAGTTTTTAATTTGGATCAAGTCCAATTTCTCAATTTTTTTCTTTCTTACATCAAGTTTTTGGTGTTGTATCTAAGAAATCTTTGCCTAATCTAAGGGCACAAAAGGTTTCAACTAATTTTGCTAGTGAAAATTTTAAAGTTTTAGGCTTACATTTAGGTTGACAACCCATTTTCAATTATCTTTTGTATATGGTGTGAGGTATAAATCAAAATTCATTCTCTCTCTCTCTCTCTCTCTCTTTGCATATAGATATCCAATTGTTCCAATATCATTTGTTGAAGACTATCCTTTCTCTGCTGAGTTGCCTTTGCAACTTTGTCGAAAACCAATTGACCATATTTGTATGGGCCTATTTGGGGGCTCTCTATTCTGTTCCAATGATATATGCATCTATCTTTATACGAATAACACATTGTCATAATAAGTCTTTCAGGTCAAGTCCTATAAGTCCTAAAGCTTTGTTTTTCCATTTCGAAATTATTTTGGCTATTCTAGGTCCTTTGAATTTTCATATGCATTTTAAATTACATTTCATGTATGATGATCAATGGGGGAGAAATTGTTTTCAACAATAGCTTTCTATTTCTTTAGGTCTTCTTTAACTTTCTCAGCAATTAAGTTTTCAGTGTACGGGTTTTGCACATGTTTTGTCAGATTTATCCCTGTTTCCTACATTTGATGCTATCATCATCATATTTTTAATTTCAATTTCCAATTGTAAATATATAGAAGTATAATTTATTTTGTATATTGATCTTGTATCATCAAACATTACTATACTTATTAGTTCCAGTAGCTTTTTTGTAGATGTCATATTATTTTTTACATTGTCATCTGTGAATGAAGACAGTTTTACTTCTTCCTTTCACATTGGACATCTTTTCCTTATCATTCTTTTTTTTTAAAGTTCATTTATTTTGAGAGAGAGAGAGAGAGAGAGAGAGAGAGAGAATCCCAAGCAGGTGCCACACTGTCAGTGAGGAATGTGACATGGGCTCGATCTCATAACTGCCATAACCTGAGCCGAAATCAAGAGTTGGAGGCTCAACCTACTGAGCCACCCAGGGGCCCCTGCCTCACCATTCTTTGTCAGACTGGTTAGAACCTTCAGTACCATGTTGAATATAAGTGTAAATGTGGATATCTTTGCCCTGCTCCTAATCTTAGTGGAGAAAGCATTCAGGCTTTAACCATAAGACATAATATTGCCTGTAAGATTTTTCAAAGATACTCTTTAGCTGATTGAAGTTTTTTTTTCTAGTTTGCTTTGAATTTTTATCAGGAATAGATGCCAAATTTTGTCAAATCATTTTCCTATTGAGATAATCATATGTTTCTTTTTCTTTTTTGGTCTGCTGAGATAGTGAATTACATTGATTGATTTTTGAATGTTAAACTAACCTAACTGTCTGTACTCCTCAAAGATGTTATTCTACAATGGTAATGCTTGACTCATAAAATGTATTAGCGGGTAATCCCTCACCTTCAATTTTCTGAAAGAGTTTGGGTAGGATTGGTATTAGTTATTCCTTAAATATTTGGTAGAAATCACCAGGAAGAGTATCTGGCTTAGGAGTTTTCTTTTTGAGGAGATTTTAACTACAAATTCAATTTTATAAATCAATGTAGGACTATTCAGATTATCTATTTCTTCTTCAGTGAGCTTTGATAGTTTGTATATTTCAAAGGAATTACCAAAAATGTAGTTGAAGCCTTGCCACAGATCTGAAATCAGTTTTTCATTTCACTTTGCCTAGAAAAAAAAAAGAAAAGTAGATGAGTTTCACAGCCATGAAACATAGAATCAGAGACAAAAATACTGGACCACTCCTTTGCTTATGGGCTTTGTATAAGGCCAAAAAGTTTGAACTGGAGTTTGAACTTCACTTGTGATATATAGTGCTGTATTTTTTTAGCATGATTCTTTTTAAAGTCTGTTCCCACCAACCAAGTAGACTACTTGACTAGTTTCTATTTTCTGCATATGAGAAGGGATTAGGGCTGTTTCTCCTAATTTTAGAAATGCAGGCATACGTGACAAGTTGGTTTGTCTTGTTCACCCTGCAAGCAAAATTAAAATTAACTTCTGAAAGGATTTACAGCTTAAAATTGCAGCCATAAAATTAGGTAAAAGTAACATGCTGTTCTTGGCAAATGAAGACAGAGATCCTGGTCTGCTCTTTACTGGATTTGGGGGGAGGGGGTCTCCCTCTCATTTTTCTTCTAGTCATGAGGGATGGATTTGCTATGAGCCATTCTATTTCCCTGGTTCAGATCCTCCTCCCCATGTCATCTTTCCTCATCTCTGAGCAAGGCAAAACATATTTAGCCTCATCTACATCAGTGGGCCTTAGAGACATTGGTGGTCCTTAGAGACATAAGCCTTATGCCTCTAAGGCCCACTGATGTAGATAATAATAAATATTATTTTTATGGAAACAACCTGTATTTGTCTTCCATTCTGTCTCCTTCTCGTAGTTGCTACAGCTGGTGAACTCCACATGGGCTTACCATCCACCTCTGCTGGGCATTTGTTAGACTCTCTTTCCCTAGTATAAAATACAGAAATATCAGTGTCTTTAAATCATTTGGACTCAATAACAGATGAGTTATTCTGTCAGGATATTTCCAGCAAAATGCAGCCTTTGTCCTGGAAGGCCCAATCCTTCCCATTTCTGTAAGTTCAACTCTTAGACTGTTTATCAAGTCTTTCATCCTAACTTAGGCTCCCAACTAGAAAGCTCAAAGGATTTTGTTTTCAAATTTTTGGAATTATTTTCCTAAAGACCTCATATTATAAATGAGCGATACGGCTCTGGGCCAAGCCACTAAAGTCCATGACACTGTATACCTGCTCACAAAAAGCAGAAGGACATGCATCCCCACAATGCATGCACAGCTGAGGAAACTGAGGCCAGCCTAACCACTCAAAATAATCTTGTATATTTTTATTAGAAAACTATTATCCAAATTTATCTGAAGTAGTCAAAAGGGAAGACTGTTAGAGTGGACAGTGAATACCATAATTCAACATAAATAGTACCATCTTTGGAAAAGAGAGAATGTGACATTTAAGAAAGGATGTATGAATGTATCATATGTGAATATATCTCAATAAAATTGTTACAAAAAAGAAAAACATGTGACTAGAATTCACAGAGAAATGGATGGAATTCAAGAAGCATTCCAAGAAAATGAAATCTCTGATAAATAGATGTCTACGAGTAGAATATTAGAGCTGATAGGTGGGTCTGCAATGGTAGGTTGAGCCTGATTTAGAAGGGCCCTTAAATGTCATATTTAGATGTTGAACTTTGCAACTTTACAGGTAAGAAGGAGTAATCAAAGGTTTTTGAGAGAAGACAGTTTCTTCTTTTGATTATATTTATCTCCTTCATTAGGTTTTAAGTTCCTTGTGTGAAATAAATGTTTTCTAAATATTTGTCTTTTTCCATAGTGGTCAACATAATGCCTTTATACACGGCAGATGTGCATTGATGGTTGTTCTCTGAAGTGGATTAGATGTAAGAAAGCCTTGGTTCTAGTCTTGTCCCTTGTTGGCCATGCCCCCCTCTATTTAACTGTGCCTTAGATCCATTCACTTCTCTGCATCCAACCTCCATAACCCTTGTTCAGGCCACCAACTTCTCTCATTGCAACAGTCTCTTAATTGGTTTCCCACCTCACTACCACCCCCTCCTGTCCATTATCCTTACTGCCACTAGTACATTTTTTTCTAAAATATCAATCTGATCAAGTTATTCCCTACTTAAAATTACTCAGTGACTTCTTGTTGCTCTGAGGATAAAAATCAACCTTCCCAACATGTCCTACAAGACTCTGTACCTAACATGTCCTACAAGACTCTGCATGAGCAGGTATTTCCCTGCCTGTACAGTATCATCTCATGTTACTCTCCCCTTTACTTTCTTGTTTCAGTCACTGTGGCTTTCTTTAAGTTCCTCCTATGTGCCATGCTTTCTTTCACCACAGGGCATGTGCCTATATTGTTTCCTCTGCCTGGAAGATCCTCTGCTCACTCCCATCCCTTGACTTAGTTTATGCCACTTCATTCTTCAGACCTCAGTTGAACTATACTTTCTTAGATAAACCTTCACTGATCACACCATGGAGGCCAAGTGCCCCTGTTATATGTCCTCATATCCTTATGTTGGTGTCCTTTGTATCATATAGCACAATTATAATTAAAAGATTATCATTTACTCTCCCAATGTCTGTCTCCTCTACAAGGATATACAGCAAAGAAGCAAGTCTGTTTTATTTAATGTTATACTCCCAGGGTATAATCCAATAGCTGGCAGAGTAGGCACTCAGTAAGTCTCTGTTGAATGAAAAAATAATGCTTATGTCTTAATGACTTAAACGTCGTAAATTTTCATAGCACCCTGTTTCTCTCTGTCACACTTTTCACAATTATTATTCTTTAAATATTTGTGTAAGTATTTATCTGTATCCCATATGAGAATGGAAGCTCCGTGATGTCAGGGACTCTATTTTTTAACTTGGTTGTAGCTTACACAAATGAAATGTACTGATCATAAATGTGTATTTTCATGAGTTTTGACAAATGTGTACACTCATAAACATCACTCCAAACAAAATATAGAACATGTCTGCCATCCCAGAAAGTACCCTTTTACCTACCAGTCAACATCACCTTCCCACCCCTGCAGGGATAACCACTAAAATGGCTTCTATGATCATGTACTCCCTTTGCCTGTTCTAGAGCTTTGTATAAGTAGATTCATACCAAATGTGTTTTTATGTGTCTGGCTTCTATAATGTCTGTAAGATTCATCCATGCAGTTACACGAATCAATAGTTTGTTCATTTTTAAATTCTTGAACAGTATACCACAATTTGTTTATTCATTCACCCATTGATGGAACTATTTCCACCTTGGGGTTATTATGAATAAATCTCTATGGACAATTCCTATACAAGTTGTATTCAATGTTTTTGTCATCATATCCCCAATACCTAGCATAGTGCCTGGCACTCAATAAATATTCGTTGAGTGAATGAATAAATCTAATCCTCACAATGTTAGTTATAATTCTACTTTCCTTCCTGCTTTGGAAATTAGAATGGAAGTAAGAGTGACTTGATTACAGAAACTTGAATACTGTCTCAGTTTTCTGAAAAGTAACTTGCAGAGTTTGTACTAACAATTACTTCAACACACCTCACAACCAAACTTGTTGCACAAGTGTGTGATGTCATGTGCCACTCATAGGATTTCCCAATAAAATTGAGGATGCACAGTTATATTTAAATTTCCCAATAAACAACAAACAGGTTTTTAGTATAAGTGTGTCCCGAATATTGCATGGAACACATTTATGCTAATTTGGGACACACTTATAATAAAAAGTTTTTCCCTTTTTTTTCTGAAATTCAAATTTAACTCAGCATCCTGCATTTTTATTTGCTAAATCTGGTCACCATAACTATGTGTGAACTGTGGAGCCTTGTGTCCTTAGGCCCTTTCCAGCCTTAATGCTCAAAGATGCCTCACCTGCTTCCAGTGACTGGCCCTAGGAAATGCTGTTCTTTCATAGCTGCTCAGTCAGTAGTTCCTGGCAAGGGAAAGGGAGGCATCTATTTTAAGAACATTATGGGCAACATTTAGTTTGTCTATTTGTGTGTTAAGCGTTTGCTTGGCAAATTCATTTGAAGGTCTAACTGAGCAGTACATCCCCTCAGGCCCTGGTTCATTCTGGCTGGCTCCGGCTTTTACAAGTGAAATCCAGCATGGCTGTTTTCCTCCCTACCCCTACCCCAACCCGGTCCCCATCAGTTGTGTTTGTGAATGTGTGTGAACACAGACACATGTTGGAGGGAACTGCCTTCCTGAACTACTCCGTAATGTCTGGTGTCAGCTTCATCCTTAAAATAAAGTGTGGGTGACAAGTTCCACCTGGTAGGGAGCCAGCTCCCACAGATCACTTCCTTCTTTCCCCAGAGCTTTTCATTCATAAAGTCAGAGGGAGTTGTTCTTAAAAGGCAAATGCACATTAAACATGGGACAAGATTCAGGTTGGTTTAGGGGTGCCTGGGTGGCTCAGTCGGTTGAGTGTCTGACTCTCAATTCCAGCTCAGGTCATGATCTCACGGTTCATGAGTTCGAACCCCACACTGGACTCTGTGCTGTCAATGTGGAGCCTGCTTCAGATTCGCTTTCTCTCCCTTTCTCTCTGCCCCTCCCCCATGCTCTCTCTCTGTGTCTCAAACTAAATAAATAAGCTTAAAAAAAGATTCAGCTTGGTTTAGTGTGTGTATATGTTTAGACTTCAATTAACAGGTTTGGTTTTAAAATTGCTCAAAGTAAAGCCAGACTTTCTGTATTATTAGCATAAAGTTCAGAAACCTAGGCAGGTGCTTAAGGGGTCTGGTTTGGTGGATTAATACTAGCCACAATCATGAATATGGCCCCAGGAATAGGTCTGATCCAGCCAAAGAGGCCTCGCTGGGTTTCCAGGCCCTGAGATGACCCACAACTGATAAAATGGCACCTCAGCATCTTATATCACTTTTCCCCTTTTAGAAGTTTAGCTGTGCACTGAGATATGAAGCCCTGGCCTTGAGTCTTCACTTTGTAATTTAGCAAGTGACACCAACTCTCTGAGATTTAGGTTTGTTTTGTTTTATTTTTTTAATCTGAAAAATGGACATATAAAAATTCTTCTTTTGTATGTTTCAAAAGTATCTATGAGAATCATATATGAAGGTTGTTTAGAAAGTGTAGAAATGGTACAAGTAATATTGTAAGATCAGTAAACTAATGTTGGTAAAGGATGCAAAAGAAGAAAAAGGGCACCTCTCTTGACCCTTATTTTTCTTTCCCTGACTCCTCAATTTCAGGGTAATTCTTGGAACTAGTGGCAGTGGGTCTGATGAAAAAAAAAACAAGAGGCAGGGAGTGAGGATACCTGGGTTCTTATGCCAACCCTGACACTGAACTTCCTATACTGAGGAAGTCATTAACAGCTGAGTTGTCATTTCCTCATCTTGAAAATGGAAAACACAGGCGCCTGGGTGGCTCAGTCAGTTAAGCATCCAACTCTTGGTTTCGGCTCAGGTCATGATCTCATGGTGCATGAGTTTGAGCCCCACATCGGGCTTTGTGCAACAGTGCAGAGCCTGCTTGGGATTCTCTCCCTCCCCCCCTCTGCTCCTCTCTCTCTCTCTCTCTCTCTCTCTGTCTCTCTCTCTCAAAATAAATACACTTAAAAGTAAAAAAAAAAAAAGAAAATGTAAATCAGTCATTGAGTGGACACCTGTTAGGTACAGCAGGCATAGTACTAGATATTGTAACTATAAATAATACCAGCTAACATACATTGAGCATACTATATCTGGCAAGCATTTTGTTAGGGGCATTATCTCTAACCTCATGAAATCCTATGAAGTAAAATATTACCCCTGTTTTAGAGTTGACAAAATTGAGGCTTAATGGGTTCGTTTGAATTGATTTGCCTTATGGTGAATAAACCAGTCTTCAATCTCAGGAGAACTTACTGTCTAGGAGGGTAGTTGTAGATATAAAAAAATCATTGTAGGGCACTTGCATGGCTCAGTTGGTTAAGTGTCCAACGTTACCTCAGGTCATGATCTCACAGTTCATGGATTGGAGCCCCACGTCATGCTCTGTGCTGACAGCTTGGAGCATGGAGTCTGCTTCAGATTCTGTCTCCCTCTTTCTGCCCCTCCCCCTCACACTCTGACTCTCTCTGTTTGTCTCTCTCTCTCAAAAGTAAATTTCAAAAAAATTTAAAAAATTCAGGGGCATCTGGGTGGCTCAGTCGGTTAAACGTCCGATTTCAGCTCAGGTCATGATTTCACGGTTTGTGGGTTCGAGGCCTGTATCAGGCTCTATGCTGACAGCTCAGAGCCTGGAGCCTGTTTCAGATTCTGTGTCTCCGTCTCTCTTGCCCCGCTCATGCTCTGTCCCTCTCTCTCTCAAAAATAAATAAAACGTTTTTTAAAAACATTAAAAATTTTAAGAAATCATTGTAATATTGTATATGGGTTTATGTTTCTACACATATCTGTACATCCAAAATACCCATTTCAGACTTATGGTAGGAAATCAAATGAGATTTGGTGTGAAAGGTGTTTTGAAGAAACCCGAAGTCATCAAAACAGAAGAGTTCTGTTATGTTGTATGAAACCAGGATTGAGCAACCATTTCAACCATTTACTGAGCTACTTCAGCAAGTATTTATTATATTCCAAGGTGCATCTGAGTTTGCACTATGTAGAGTATTAACAGGCCCCAGCCTGTTTACAACACCACCTCTTCTATCTTCTAAAATCTGGTCACAATTCTAAAATCCACACATTGTTTCAACTTCATCAGGATCAATCATCCATTGATTCTACTACCTTCTTCACTGCCGGTTACCCACCACCTGCCTGTACTCACTTCCCTCCTTAGGAAGCCTCAATCCTTTTTACCACATAGCTTTACCACATACCTTTGAATCCCTTGCCATTCTTTTCCTTTATCACGCTCCCCTAGCAGAAACCAACTTTGATTATCTCTGATTCTTCTGCTAATGTGCATCTGTACCCACCTGGCTGAACAAGGCTAGAGAAAACATCATGGCGTTGATAGCTGATGTTCCTTTAAGTTCATGACCACTAACCTCAAGTGGGCCCTTTACTACAGTTTGTCATTCTTTCTCTATGTTTGCTCCCTTGGTACTATCATCTAGTCTTGTATGTACATACCAGTGGTGGCAGAAATGGTGCTCACCAAATAATCCCTGTTCTCTCCTAGTTTCCATGCTGTTAGGTCATCTGCTCTGTCTAGTTCTTTCAAAGGGGAATATGAGCACAGTGGGGAGAAACTATTAGCATCTGAGGTAGTAGAGTTGCTAGACATAAGCATCTTGGAAATTCAAATCACGTTTGGAAAGAAACCACTAAAGAGACCTGCCTATCCCTCATTGAATCATGACATGAACAAAAAATAAACCTCAGTTGCATTAAACCACTGAGATTTGGGGGTTTTTTACTACAACATAGTGGAGTCATTACTGACTAAAGTACCATATGTACATGTCTAAGCTAGCCATGCTCCCTGGGACTCCAGATTCCCTAGCCAGCTAGCTAGCTGATTTCTCCATTTAGATGTCTAATAGATATCTCAAAACCAAAATTCTTGATGCCCATGAAGGCCATCTCCTCCAACAGGAGATGTCACTCCTGTGCTCAAAACCATTCTTTTTAAAACGTTTTTATTTAAATTTCAGTTAGCTGGGGCACCTGGGTGGTTCAGTTTGTTAAGCATCTGACTCTTGACTTTGGCTCAGGTCATGATCTCACAGTTTGTGAGTTCAAGCCTGGCATCGGGCTCCATGCTGACAGCGCAGAGCCTGCTTGGGATTCTCTCTCTCCCCTCTCTGCCCTCTCTGCCATATTCTGTGTGTGTGTGTGTGTGTGTGTGTGTCTCTGTCTCTCTGTCTCTCTCTGTCTCTCTGTCTCTGTCTCTCTCTCTCTCTCTCTCTTGAGCACAAGCAAGGGAGGGGCAGGTAGAGTGGGAGACACAGAATCCCAAGCAGGCTCCAAGCTGTCAGCATAGAGCCTATGACCTGAGCTGAAGTCGTACATTCAACCAACTGAGGCACCTAGGTGCCCCTCAAAATAAATAAATAACTAAATTTTAAAGAAATAAAATAAAATTCCATCTTTGTCCCAGCAATTAAAAAAATAAACATAAGCAAAAAATAAATTCCAGTTAATTAACATGCAGTGTTATATTAGTTTCAGGTGTACAATAGAGTAATTCAGCACTTCCATACATCACCAGGTGCTCATCACAAGACCACTCCTGAATCCTCATCACCTATTTCTCCCATCTTCCCCACCCACCTCCCCTGTCCTATCAGTTTGTTCTCTAGAGTTAAGAGTCTGTTTTGTGGCTTGTCTCTGTCTCTCTCTTTTTTCTTTGCTCATTTGTTTCCAAAGGCAAAGTTCTTAGAGTGGTCTCTAAAATCTTTGATGATCTGGCTCCTGCTACATCTCTGACCTCCTCATCATTTCTATTCCCTTTATTCCATTCCAGCACTCTGGCCTCCTTGCTGCTCAGCCAAACATCAAGCATGTTCTCTCATCTACTGCCTTTGCTCTTGCTCTTCCCTTTGCCTGGAACACTCTTACCCCAGATTACTACCTAGCTCTCTCCCTCATTTTCTATAGCAGAGATTCTCAGACTTTGCCGTGCAGTAGAAACACCCAAAGTGCTTGTTAAAACACAGATTGCTGGGTCCCACTCTGAAATTTATGATTGATTAGGTCTGGAAGGGGGCAATAATTCACATTTCTAATAAGTTTCCAGGGCTAATGACAGTGGCCCAAGGACCATGCTTGAAGAAACACTGTTCTCTGCTCAGAAGTTACCTTATGAGTAAAGCCTTCCCTGACTTTCCTATATACAGTAACAAGCTGACTACAACATTTCGTGTCCTTCTTGCCATGCCCTTATTTTCCTCTGTAACACATATGATTGGACAAATATAGATGTAGCATTTGTTTGTTTACTGTTTGTCTTCCCCTCTGGATTGCAAACACCATGACAGCGGGGATTTGGTTTCACCTGTGGCTGTATGATACAGCCTCTAGCTGCCATGTCTAGTGCAGTACCTAGCACAAGGTAGATGTTTAATAAACATTTGTTGAATGAATGGTCAAGATAAAATGTTACACAGCCAGCTTCCTGTGACCTACGCTTCTGGAGGATCTTCTCACAAGAGTAAATCACTTTGGCCAACCGTTCAGCCACTCCAGCTAAGCTAAGCTGCTCTTATATTCTTACATCACATCTCTTGCTTCCTGGTTACCTTTTGTGTTGTTGTCATCCCTGCCACCACTCCTGACAGAAAGCACCGGTGATGCCTGGAAAAACATACTGACTTCTGGAAGGGACACTGTGATGTAAATGTCTATTTCAGGAAACCAAAGGGAGAGGGAGAATACCAAGCAGAGCCAGTCTAACACTTGTAACTCCATTGTTGTGAGATCAATTATTTCACAGCCCTTTACCAAGTACCTGCTTATGCAAGGGCTAAAGAGAAGAATAAAACAGAGTTCTATTTCCAGTTTGATGGCAGAACCAAATGTGTTGTGTCAAATATAGCAAAGAGGAGGGAGTAAAAACTTCTTCCAGAAATTACTGAAAGGCAAAAATTGGTGGTGGTGGTGGGGTGAGGTCTTCACCAAGAAGATGATGTTTGGGCTGGGTTTCGAAGAATGTGTAGAAGTTTAGTTTGTGATGAATGGGGAAAAGGGATAGGGAAGGCATTTTAGACAAAGGAACCAGCATCAGCAAACAGATAGATGTGATACTGGTGATAGATAGATACTGGTGATCTTAAAAATATTTAACAATCAATTATATGCAGACATCAACAATCCAAATGGATGTCCTCACCAAGCTGAGTGGATATCAGCCATAGACAAACTGGCATGGACATATCATTGCATATCACTTGACCCTAAGCTCCAGAGAGCAGTTGAGTGTTACAGGAATGTCAAACAGTGTGGCCCAGCTAATATTAATGTAATAATAATAGCTGACACAAAGTGCTTACTGTGAGCCAGGCACTGTGCTTTGCATGCTTTATCTTCTTGAATCCTCCAGCCAACCCCTATACAGTAGATATTGTTGCCATTTCCATTTCATACTTTAGGTCACTTGTCTAAAGTCAATCCCATCTAGGCTGGGATTTAATCCTATACAGATTGACTCCAGAGCTTATACACTTAACTAAGGTATACTGCCTCAGGTAATGACTAGATCCTAGGATGCCCTTTTAATACTGTGGGAATATACAAAGAGGTAAAATATATTGATCTTTCTCTTATCAACATTATTGTTTGGTTGAGGAAACAAGACTCTCAATCATGCAACCTAAAAAACATTACAAGGGCTGTCCCACAGCAACATGTGACACTTGTTCAATAGGCAGAATACTCAGTGTCTGCTGTGTCTTTTTACTGAGCTGGAGTACTCATGGAAGAAATGGAACCTGAACTTGGCCTTGAGGGGTTTTGAATAGTGGGAAGAATATGGAATTAGGATAACAATTGCTAACAGTGTGACATGGACCAAAGTTATTTCCTTCAGAGCTCTTATCTGTAAAATGAGTGGTGTGGCTTAAACTATAGTTCTTAACAGAAATACCCTACCCCTAGGAGGTATTTTGGAAATTGTGAGGGCAGTTTTCGTTGTTAAAATGATTAGGGGGAGGGGGGTGGCTCTTGTAGGAGCCAGGAATAATAGGTGTTCTACACACTATAAAGAATTGTCTTATATCTTTCCCTCCATTTAGAAGACTTCTGGACATTCAGGGAAGTGAAAACTGTTTATAATTTTCTGAGCCTAGAACATAACCACATGCTACATATTGCCATGAGTTGTTTCTTGGTTTTATTATTACTGATTAAAACTACACAGTAAATAGGGGCATCTGGGTGACTCAGTAGATTAAGTGTCTGACTTCGGCTCAGGTCATGATCTCACAGATTGTGGGTTCAAGCCCCACATAAGGCTCTGTGCTGACAGCTCAGGGCCTGGAGCCCATTTTGGATTCTGTGTCTCCCTCTCTCTCTGCCCCTCCCCCACTTATGCTCTGTCTCTGTCTCTCTCTCTCTCAAAAATATATAAACATAAAAAAAATTTTATATTAAAAAAAACCTTCACAGTAAATAAAGGAAATATTGAACTTTTTCCCCCAGAACTTTACCAGGAGTTATTCACCATTTCAGAGAATTACCATAGTAATAGCAACACTATTCATCGTACTTGAGTCACCAATACCACATCCCAGTGTCATTCTGCTTCAGCAAGCTGTCCCATTCATAGTGATTCTGCACTGAGCTGCTAGCCTCTGACAACTTCATTCCATCTGCTAATATAGTGATGTATGAGCATTTACATATTAGAATATATATTGTTTCATTATAAATGGCTTTTGTTTTTGCTTTGCAATACAATTATGGCATAATATGTGCTTTTTAAAGTATTGCTTACATCTTTATTATAACTTATTCCTATGCATTTTTTTTCAAGATGCCAAGAAAAAATAATATACATTCACAATAAAAAAAATGGTGTGCCAGTCTGATAGAATTAAGAATGGCTGTACCTGATGATATCTCAGGGCCTTTCCAGTTCTAATTTTCTGCGGACGTAGGGAGGGGTTGGGTTTTGAGAGGAATCCAGAGAGAATTCCAGGATGGGAATGACACTAGTGATGTGGTCTGGTTGAGAAGGAGTTGGAGTATCCCCAGACAAGCCAGGATAGGGAAGAAACTTCCTCAGAGCCTGGTCTTGTCATGTTCCCTGGAAACAACTCCTTTCATTCCTCCCCCCTCACTGTAATTAAAGACTCCTGGGGGATCTGCCAGGGCCAGAATTACAGGAAATTGCCTTGTGGCCAGTGGGCCTTCTCTAGTTACTTTCCCCAGTGACAGAGGGCAGTGATGGCTTCCTGTCTGTTAGCTGGATGTCTTTTCTCCTTGTTCTGCCAAGTTCCCAAGAAACCTTAGCTTCTGTTCCTTACATTTTTATTCAGTGCTTGTTAATAGGATTTTATCCTCTATGTTCTCAAGCTCCGTTGCTTCAGGCCTCCTTGCTCTATGCTAGTAATCTTGAAAGTTTTGGTCCATGATAGGCAAATTTTATGGGACACCAAAAAGGCATTGTTTGGAAGTAGGCCACAGCTCCAAATGGATACCACTTCAACTTTGGCAATGCCTGTTGAGTCCTCTCCCTTAAAGAGGATGACTTTTATCATTTGGTAATATAATTGCTCTTCTTCTTCCTAATTATATGTGCTCATTGAAGATTACTTGTAAAATACAGAAGTATATGTAGAAGCAAATGCAAATTATCCACTATCCCAAGGAATATAGTACTCAACATTAGGCAAAGGTGACAGCATGGGTGAAGGTTAAATTCAGAGCTGGTCTATCTCTCTGTTCTCTATCCTATGCCTGCCCCCTGCTTCCTCCTCCCACAGCACCTCTTGATCTCACCCTTATGAATACTTGCCTGTCCTATATACCATAAAATGGAGGGCAAACTGGAAAGTGTACAATAGCACTTACCATGTCAAAGGCATATAAGAGAGATAAAATATCTCATATCAAGAAGGTGTTTGGAATCTAAAATAGGAATATTTTGTCATAGCTCTGCCATCACTACCTTATTACCGAGGTGTTGTGGTGATAAAGTGTTGTGGGAATGTCTAAAGAGATAAGGGACCATCTGCGAAATTCACAGTGCTCCCTGGGGATTAGGAAAAGACTCACAGTACAAAGAGGCAAGAATGATTAAGTATGAGACTGGCTCATAAATATGCCCTTCTCTTTTGAAAAAAAATAGCCAATATTAAATAAAAAAGTTGGATGATACTAAATCCATCCTAGAGATAAAGTTCTTGTTATAGATAATAGTTAGAATTTATGTTTTGCTCTTTTTTCCCAAGGTGGATAGGGTCAGAATGGCATTTTTCTCATTTTTGAGCCCTTGCATTGAGGCTCTGGTACACAGAGGACTTAGAAAACTCTAAGACATAAGGGTTAAGGTCAAGGCTTTTGAGTTAGTCAGATATGGGTTCAAATCCCAGCTCCATTCATATGGTCATCAAAACTTCCTATGTGCCATCCACTCTTGTAGACACTGGGGATATAACATCAGACAATATAGATAAGGCTGTTACTTACATGGAGCTTACATTCTAGTGGGGGGAGAGGGGATGTTAATGTTGAAAGGATAGCATAGTAATGTGATGGAAGTAATATGGCTGCCTTAGGTTGAGTAGTCAGGAAAAGTCTCTCTGAGAATAGACAATTGAACTAAGACCTGGATGATAAAAAGAGGCCAGCAATAAAAAGCATCTAGAAGAGCATTCCAGGCAGAAGTAACAGCAAGGGCAAAGGCCCTGAGGCAGGAACAGGCTTAAGCTTTTATAGAATGAATACCAGTGTGATTGAAGAAGAGTGAGCCAGGGAAAGAGTGAAAAGGTGAGGTTAGACAGGGTCAGTACATGTCAGGTCATGCAGCGGCTTTGTAGAAATTGAGCTAGTAATAATAATAATAATCATAGTAAGGCAAATAAGAAAGAAGGAAATTGAACACTTTGGGGTACACTGTATGGTACCAACTGAGGAATTTGGATCTCACTGGGCACAGGACTGTTACTGTAAGGTCTGAATAGAGCCTGAGGAGAAAAATTCCAAGAGCAGAGTACAGGGTGGCCATTTTCATCTATCATTACATTTCTAGACCTTGAATTTCTCTCCAGTTCTCTACTACAGCTACTGCTTTCTCACTGAACACAAATACACAAGTCCAGTATGACTCAACATTACCATCAAATGAGATGATTAAGCCACTCTAAATTTACTTGGTTAGGAGGAGGGTGGCTAAGGGTTAGGTTCCCTGGGGCTACATTGCTTCTTGGTTCACATAGTTTACTAACTTTTCTCTCTCTCTCTCTCTCTTTTTTTAATAGGGAGAGAAGTCTTATGGAAAGCCATGTGGAGGCCAAGACTGCAGTGGAGGCTGTAAATGCTTTCCTGAGAAAGGAGCGAGAGTAAGTTGCTTCTTCCATTGCTGAAAGACACATAGTCAGAGGAGTTGTGACTTGAAGTGTGTGTGTTTTCTTTAGAATTAGGCTGCTTAGAATTTACTCTTATGACTTCATCAAACAAGAAAAGTGATGAGGACCAGCTGGAAGGAGCTTTGCTAGCCAACTGAGAGGCAGAACTAGATTGGTCAAAGTCCCTGAGGGACCAGGAAGAGGTTTCCTTCATTGACTTAATGCCAAGGTTTCCTCAAGGTTTCATCTGAAGTACTTCCAAAAGCCAATTTGGTGGTGAAGAACCAGATTATGTTTGTAGATATACATAAATTTTCATAGCTCATTAAAAATTTTTTGTATTATTTTTTACTTTAGACAGAGAGAGTGCCAAGTGGGAGAGAGAAGCAGAGGGAGAGAGGGAGAGAATCTCAAGCAGGCTCCACGCTCAGCATAGAGCCCAACATGGGGATTGATCTCATGATCTCATAACTGTGAGATCATGACCCGACCTGAAATCAAGAGTCAGACACTCAACCCACTGAGCCACCCAGGCACTCCTCATAGCTCATTTGTATCAACTTGGTTCTTCTCTCTGGGAAACACGTGGTCCAATTGTTATCTACAGACTAGGGATGTGACTCGTCAAAAATCAAGGGTTTACAGGGTAGCCTTAACATCCAAAAATATGGATGACTATTGCACACAAAGAATGATTTATTAATATTACATTAAAACTTAGGATTTGTTTAAAAGCATGATGTGATGTATTCAGTGTCTTGTTCCTTATTAGCAATGCACAGTTCAAACAGTGCAGATTGCAATGAGCACAGTGCATTGGCACAGCATTTCCATCAGTCCCTGTATATGCATACAGGAAGCATTACTCCAGATAATTTGTACCTCTACTTCTCACAGAACAAACCTACATCTTTAGCGCGACTCATAAAAAAAAGCATTTGAGGGGGTTCAATCTTGAAAAAATAAAATAGAATCTATGCTTCTGGGATTTATGGCCACCGTTTAGAATTCATATCTTCTGACTTACCGCATTGCGTCTGTAATCTCATCACACTCAAGCCTAAGAGCTTCCGCTGTCAAAGAGAGGTAGCATAAATAGGTCAACCAAACCCTCAAACCATAGCCAAACAGGGAACAGAGTGACCACTCCACCTTCTCTTTTGTTATCTTCCATTTAGAGTAAAGTGAAATATCAAACTATGCCAGAATTTGAAGGAAGAGAAAAAGCTGTCTCCTCATCAAAAGGGACAACAAGATCCATTATACATTAAAGGCATTGACTTAGAGAATCCTAAAATATCAGAAAGAGAAAGTATCTTAGTGAGCTTCTCATCTTATCCACTGATTGTACAGAGGAAGCAGAGTCTGAGAAGGAAAATGACTTCCTGGGGTTACACAGCAAATTGATGACAGATTCATACTATTACCTGGGTCCTTTGATTTCTTGCCTATTTACTTTTACCCACTGGTGCCTTCCAGAGAAGTCATGTTCACTGTAGTCACCAGGGCCCATGCCTTTGCCTCTGATCTACAATCAGGATACATTTCAGAAAACAGATAATTCTATAATAAATATATGAATACATTCTCAAGCAGCATGCAAGCGATATAGGCAAAGCAGAAGTCTCCTTTGAGACTCTAGTCCCTCTATTGTCTTCCGTGTCTTTCCCTGTACACAATCAGAAATATGTAGAAATATGAATAAAACTAGTTTCATTTTCTGTATTTTTTTCCCCAAACCCCATCCTAAGTATATATTCTGTGCCTTGTTTAGTTTTTGGATTTTTTAGCCATTTAATATGTTTTATTTTTAGAAAAACACATTTTTTAAGGTTTATTTTATTTATTTTGAGAGAGAAATAGAGCGCGTATGAGTGTGGAAGGGGCATAGAGAGAGGGGGAAAGAATCCCAAGAAGGTTACATGATGTCAGCATGGAGTCTGACACAGGGCTCGAACTAACAAACTGTGAGATCATGACCTGAGCTGAAATCAAGAGTCAGCCGCTTAACCAACAGAGCCACCCAGGCACCCTGCCATTTGATATGTTCTTAAGATCTTTTTCCCTATCCCTTAGTTTAACCCAGCCATTCATTCCCCTTTTGGTGAACACTTAGGTTTTTTCCCAAATGTTTGCCATTAAAAAAAAATGGCAGTGATACAGTGGAAATCCTTGAACAGATCTTGTTCTCATGTCTAGCATAGATACTAAGGATCAGAATTTCCAGATATAAGATAATAGATATTTTTAATTTTCAAAGCTAATGCTCACTTACCCTGTAAAACATTCCAATTTACATTCCCATCAGCATTGTACAAGAGCTCCCACGTTTCTATACCCTTGCCAATACTTGATATTTTTGCTGATATGGGTAAAATCATCCCAATTCCCAGACTGCATGTGATGTTGTTATTTGACATACTCATTGAACAAATTTTGTATTTCTTCTGCAAATCTCTTGGATATGTCCTCTACCTACTTTCATCATGGGTGATCCTTATTGACTTACTTTACCTCTGCAAAGGTATAATAAATAAAAATGGCCCAGGTGAAACTGATGAGATTTGAAGTTTGACACAAAAGGGCATTTCCTGGCAGGTTACAGGGGATATAGGAGGTGGTTGGTCAGACCCCACAACCAGGGAACTGAGAAGCAGATCCAGGCTGTTTGTTGGGTTGCAGAGCCTTTAAAAGTAGAAAATCTTTTTTTTTTTAATTTTTTTCAACGTTTATTTATTTTTGGGACAGAGAGAGACAGAGCATGAACGGGGGAGGGGCAGAGAGAGAGGGAGACACAGAATCGGAAACAGGCTCCAGGCTCCGAGCCATCAGCCCAGGGCCCGACGCGGGGCTCGAACTCACGGACCGCGAGATCGTGACCTGGTTGAAGTCGGACGCTCAACCGACTGCGCCACCCAGGCGCCCCAGAAAATCTTTTTTTTTAACATTTATTCATTTTTGAGAGACAGAGAGAGACAGAGTGTGAGCAGGGGAGGGGTAAAGAGAGAGAGGGAGACACATAATCCAAAGCAGGCTCCAGGCTCTGAGCTGTCAGCACAGATCCCAATGTGGGGCTTGAACCCACGAACCGTGAGATCGTGACCTGAGCCGAAGTCAGACACTTAACTGACTGAGCCACCCAGGCACCCCAAAAGTAGAAAATCTTCTTATATATCTGAACAGAGGTTAGTCCTACACCAGATACACATGACTAAGGTGACCTCATTGTTTAACCTCTGGTTGCGATTTTGATCTTTGAAGATGGAAGACAGTGGACTTCCTCAGTATGGAGCTCTCATTTGGGTTCCAAACATCTGGAGCCCTAGTCTGTCTTCTCCTTTGAAAACATGAGTGGTTGAAGGGATGTGGGACTGAGGAAAATAAAATATCACCACAAGGATTTTTTTTCACTATTTAAAAGATTCAGAGTCTGCACAGTTAAACATGGTCCTAAAGTTTATTTGTGAAGTCTGAAGTTGCTGGGAACGTTTGTCAAGGTTATTGAGTCAGACCAAGCTGTATTTCATGAGTTAAGACCAGGGATGTCCTATTTCCCAGATAGATCAGGAGTCCGGTGCACGTGGGGCAGACCCTGTGAACACGGATGCTTGAAGCCGCCTGGGCCACCAGGTCCCTTTTAGTCTTTCCCCCCTACCCTCCTGCGTTCCCAGGGCCAAGCAGGATTGTTTAAACTGGCCCCAGCACTGTTGACCCTGCAGGGCAGCCTCTTGGTACCCCTTTTGTGCAGATGTCAGAAAGATTTGAGACTGTTTTCCTTAGCCGACCAGCGGGCCCCATTCGGATTTCAAGCTGTTCCTCTCGAGCTCGGTGAGCTGGGAGGGGAACAGAACACTGGGTCATCCCTGAGATATGCTGCAGCCCTTGGCTGGCCCATCTTCTGCCTTGGGGAAACATCAAGCACATAGCTTGCCAGGCAGCGTGTACTTTTCCTTTGCCAGAGGCCTCTTGAACTGACTAGGACATTTACACAACACCTAGCACTCCTGCACACAACTGCAATCCAACCCGTTTCTGGCTTATGCTCTCTCAAACTGCCTTCTTGAAAGTATGCCCTGCCTGGTAACAGCCTCTACCTAGCATTGCTGCACTGCTCTGTATGTTTCCAAAGCATCTTCTCCCAGGGTCCGTATGAGCTCCATGCAACAAGTAAAGAAACTAATAAGTGATTTTGCCCAAGCTCCCTAGCCTGTTAGTGGCTAAACTTTAGCCTACGTTAGGAGAACAGCGACTTTATAAAATGGCACCCCTGCTAATGTTAAAGAAAGGGAGGGGCACCTGGGTGGCTCAGTCAGTTAAGTGTCAGAGCTCAGGTCAGGATCTCAAGGTTCGTGGGTTGGAGCCCTGTGTCGGGCTCTGTGCTGACAGCTCAGAGTCTGTAGCCTGCTTTGGATTCTGTGTCTCCCTCTTTCTCTGCCTCTCCCCCACTCCCGCTCTGTCTTGCTCTCTCTCAAAAATAAATAAACATTGAAAAAATAAGAAAGGATATTTTCCCCCCAGACATTGCAATTTGGACTTACTATTTGACTTTCAGTTTCCTGTCTCGGGGATATGTTTTATTTTATGGGAGAACTGTTCTTTGGACTTTTTCTCTTCCCTAGTATTTTTTTTTTTACATTAGATTGAACAAAATATATCACTTTTCCATTTTCATCTCTTCCCAAGTCTTCCCTACTGGATTTGCAAGCTACCTCTGCATTGTTTTCCATCGGCGTGTTTGTCTGAATCAGGAACAGGTGGGACTGTTCTGTTCTGAGCCTGTTATTCCTTAATACTATTGCAGGGGTGCCTGGGTGGCTCAGTTGGTTAAGCTTCTGACTTTGTCTCAGGTCGTGATCTCAAGGTCCGTGGGTTCGAGCCCTGCATAGGGCTCTGTGCTGACAGCTCAGAACCTGGAGCCTGCTTCAGGTTTTGTGTCTCCCTCTCTCTCTGACCCTGTCCCGCTTGTGCTCTGTCTCTCTCTTTCTCTCTCTCTGAAAAATGAACATTAAAAAATTTTAATATTATTTCAGAATTTTCCCTGTTTTAACAGTGTTCTGGCATTTATATATCACATTGAGCTCCTAATTATCCATGCCATCTAAAGGAACATTATCATAGATTATCCCAAGCCACAGGGAATATTTGGATTCCTCCCAACCCCTATAAGGGCTGTGTGCCCCTGTTTTTCGGCTATGTCCTAGCTAGAGAGTTACGCGTGAAACAGCACAGATTTCTTAAATCCTCATCTCATGCCTGCATCCTGCTGCTTCTCTGTCAGAAACTGTGTGTTTCCCATGAATTCCAGGACCAGATGCATTAACCACTAAGTTTTTGTTTTGTCTTGTTTTGTTTTTGTTTTTGTTTTTGTTTTTGTTTTTACTCTCCTCCTGCAAACAGCTGGCGTTCCCTGTGTCAGCTGCCTGGTTCCATGGCTACCAAGAGGCCTCTCCATTGGCTCCTGATTTAGGCAATGTTTATGTGCATCTTTCCCTTCTCCCTATGTACCCACCCCCCCACACCCCTGTGCAGACCAACCACTGCCACACACACCAATGTCCTTATCCTCTAACTGCTCCACAGTCAGAGCTCATATTGCACATGACCTCCTTGGGTGGCCAGGCCTTGCTCCAGCTGCCTGCACTCAAGCTTCTTGCCTTCATTGCCCCACCTACTCTTCAGCCCTCCACGGGCTGGCCTCACTGCAAACACTGGTCACCAGTAACCAGCTTGGTGCCAAACCCAAAGAACATTTTTCATTTTTAAAAAAATCTTCCTTCACTTCTCTACCGCACGAGATACCTTCTTCCTTCCTGAAACTCTCTGTTCCCTTGGATTTCATAGTGTTCTCTCCTAGTTTTTTCCCTACAATTTGGGACTCCCCAGGGTTTTGTCCTCATCCTATTTCTCTTCTCGCTGTAGGCCTCTCCCAAAGTAGTTTCATATATGCCAGGGATTTCCACTCCCACCAATACAATGATAAATATTAAATCTGTATCTTTCGCTCAGACCTTTTTCCTTAGCTTCAGGTCAGCACAGTCAATTTCTGCTTGGATTTCTACTTGCACCACAACCATACATCATACAGAATTCAACTATCAATCCCCACCAGACGTGTCCCTTTCTAAGTCTTAGCTATGTCTTCTCTATCTCAGCAAATGGCCCCACCAAGCATTTTATTTGCTCAAGCCAGAAATCTGGGAATTGTTTTTTCTTTTCTTCACTACCACCTCCAATTCATCTTCACATTCTGCCCACATCTTCCTAAATAAAGCCCAAATTCATCCACTCTTCTCCATACCTGTCTGTCCACTCCAGACCTGTATAATGTCTTGTCTGAATCACCCTAATAGCCTCCAGACTGGTCTCCGAATCACCAGTCTCACTCTTTTCCATTCATTTGCCACTCTGCTATCATAATCTTTCCAAAACATAAATATGATCATGAAACTCTTGCTCAAAATCCTTCAGTGGCTCCCCATAGATCTCACAATAAAATCTTAGTTCTAGTAGGGCTTACAAAGTCCTCTGTGGCCTGGAACTTCACTGCTTCTCCAACATTATCTCTCGTTGGAGCCTCCTCCTTCGGAAAACAAAGCCAGGACATACACATGAGCTGAACTCTTTACAGTTCAGACAACCTGCTGTTATTTCATAGGATCTAGGGTTTCTACCTGCTATTCCATTTCCATGTACTCTCCTTCCACTAGCTCTACCCTCTCTCTGCTGACTTGCTTCTATTTACCCATTCTTTAAAACCTTACACAGGTTTTAGAACCTCCTCATGAAGCTTTCCACCATATGCAAGGCTGAGGTTATCTACGTTCTCTTCATTCCCTTCATGCTGAACACAGCAATCTATATTGACTTGTCTGCCCTCCCCTATATTATGAATTCCTAAAGGACAGACACAGGGTTATTTTAGACTCCGAAGGGGCAGTAGGCACTACAAACAGTTTCATGAATGACTGGCCAACTGTCCAACCAATTTGGTGAGTATGGGTCTCGCCCTACTTTCCACATCCTGGGTTGGCCATGAAGTTGCCATGAAGCAGATGAGAATGCGCTGTCTAGGGAGGAATCCCTCCTGCTAAAAGAAGGCAAGGATCCAGGGCAGTCATTTCCGTATCATTTTTAGATCCCGTTAGCCATAAGGGCCCCAGCTCTTTTCCACTCTGGTTCCTATAGCTTGCTTTGGGATTCTGTTCTACCTAACTCCTCAGAATTTTTGACCCTGACCTCTTTTTTTTGTCTGATTGCTTTTTAATCTGTGCCTGCCAAGGCAAGGGACTTGGCAGAATGCTTTTATTTTGCTACCAGCAATTGGTCCTTCCTCCAAGATGAGGACATTCTTGAATAATTGTGAGTCAAAGATAATCACAGACTTTCTTTTTGACATTGATTGCATTCTCCTCTCCACCAAACCTTTTGCTTAAAGCCTCTTAGCTTTATGCAAAGTTGATGGTCTTCAGTTTCCCTTGTTTTGCTCCCTTGTGGGAGGAGAGGAATAGCCTTTGTGCAGGGAAGTAGCCATTGGGTAGTACTAGGGGGGAGATAAAAAAAATTAAAAGTCTCTGTGTATTTAAATATACTGTAGTTATTTAGATCGAGGATAATTGATGATAATGTTAAAGTGTAGTGTCTCTGAGCTGAATCAAGATGCATTCATAGCCCAGCAGATGTTTGTGGTTATCTTAATCCCTTCTTTGATCATTTTGGGGTAGTGTGGGATTTGTGGAATATATTATCCATACTAGTGAGGGAGGCTTCTGTTAGAAAGGAGCCAAAGAGCTGGAGGAGAAGATAGTACACAGCTATGGAATCAAGAGCACCGCTCTAGATATCCAGAGACCCAAGTGCCATGCCTGAGCGTTGCTAACTAGATGACTTTGGGCTGATGCTTCCCCTTCTCAGGGTCTTTGTTTACCTATCAGTAAAATGAAGAGCTTGTGCTGAGTAACCTCAAGATACCCACCAGCTCGGATCATCTAAGTCAGACACTGTTACTGTACTGTACTGTGACAGTTCCTTTCCCCTAAAGTGTCTTCTCGTGCTCTCTAGTGTTGCCGTGAGATTTGGAAGGCAGTGTTTGACAGTGTTCTACCATGTGGAGTAATGTCCTGGCAGCTGCCTCCGATGTAAATCACTTGCTGTGGCTTTTTACTGCTGGTGCTGGAAGCTCCGAACAGGTGAAGTTGCACTTCTGCAGGAATGTACAGTCCTCCCCCTCCTTGGTCATCTGACTGGTGTGACTTGAAAAGTATCACAGGGCTATCTCCTCACCATCCACACACCCCAAATATTTTCCCTGCCTTGCCTGGGAATCACTCTTCTTACAGTTATGGCTTCATAGACCCACTCTTTAGGTTAATTGTTGCTCTACCCTTGCATTGCTTGAATAAGTTACATAGACTATTCTGACTAGAGGAGGCAGATGCACACTGTGCACCTGGTGAGGAGTTGTGTGCACAAACCTTTTGAGACCACTTAGTTTTCCTTGGCCTGGCTTGCTAACCAATATGTCAGAGACATTGGATATCAAGCCTTGGGTGAGCTTCTTGCATGCCAGTGTGTGACATATTCTCTCCTCACGGAGTCTGTCCTCATCTTCCCTTGTCAGCTGTTTACCCCTTTCTGAACTTCCTCCTTTCTCCATCCATGCTTCCTCACCTCTTGCTTCAGCATTTCTAGCTGTCCATCCCTCCTTACCATTTGCTCCACTGTGGCCTTCTCACTCAGTTCCTCCCCTCTGCCTTTAGTTCCCTGGGATCATTTCTTGTGGTACCAGTCCTTTTTGTCATCTATCAAAAGGCATGAGAACTACAGCAGCAGGACATCAGAAAGAGTTGCTATGGGGGTGCCTGGGTGGCTCAGTCAGTTAGGTATCCAACTCTTGGTTTTGGGTCAGGTCATGATCTCACGGTTTGTGAGTTCGAGCCCTGTGTCAGGCTCTGTGCTGACAGTACAGAGCCTGCTTGGGATTCTCTCTCTCTCTCTCTCTCTCTCTCTCTCTCTCCTCCTTCCCCACTCGTGAACTCTCTAAATAAATAAATGAATAAATAAATAAATAAATAAAACTTAAAAACAAAGGAAGAGTTGCTGTGATGTACTTTATAGATGCATACCCACTTATCCGGAGATTCTAAACCTCAGAGCCTGGATGAGTGGTCTTCAAAATTGGAGGGGGGAGGAGTGCAGTGCATGGAAGTCAGTCCATAAGGGTGTAAATATTACAACTTCCAACTTAAGTTGAGAAAGTCTAGAAAGCAATTAAGATTTGGATTAAGTTATTTAATTTCTGTAAAGTGTTTAAAACTGTATGTGGCAGGGGCGCCTGGGGGCTCAGTTGGTTGAGCGTCCGACTTCGACTCAGGTCATGATCTCACAGCTCGTGAGTTTGAGCCCTGCATCAGACTCTGTGCTGACAGCTTGGAGCCTGGAGCCTGCTTCAGATTCTGTGTCTCCCTCTCTCTCTGCCCATAACCCACTCGCATCCTGTCTCTGTCTCTTCAAAAATAAATAAACATTAAAAAATTTTTTAAATTAAAAAAAAAATAGTGTGTGGCACACTAAGCACTAGTGTTCGTGTTAGCTATTATTACTGCTATTTTAAGCCTTTCAAATGTGTAATACACAGGCATCCTCACCAGGTGGGGGCCTGTCTTCACCTTTCCAGTTGCATATGCTCCATAGGTATTCCAAGGGAAGAGTGGGAGCCCACAAGATAGAAGGGGTGACCCTGGGGCCCTCACATTTTTTCCCTATATGTGTACCAGAGATATTGCTATTTCCTGGGGCCCAGTTAAGTGGATTTATGGTTTATATTGTCTAACTCCATTAACCCTCACAAAATGGATAGTTTAAGAAGACTCCTACAAATAAACCATATATCGAAGATAATACTAACAACGTAAGCATGTGAAGATGGCAGTGATCACACTTCTACTCCTAGACCGAGTTTTTCCATCAGCTTCATTAAAAGGTTAAAGCTAATTATATCAGACAGGAAGTTGGCAAAAAAGTAATGCAAGAATAATCAAGAAGACTATATAAAATATGGATTTATACCCATTCTCAATAATGAAAATTCTTGTCCTAAGTGTATATAGAATCTTGAAATGTTAGCTAAAAATATAATGAAGCCATCCTGACAAGACATTTGACATGCTATTTATTTCATCTTCTTACATTTTCTATTTATTATGTGTTTCATAATATATATGTAGAGTAGGACATGTATATGATTTAAATAATTATTCATAACATTGTGTGTAATATATTTATATATATTATATTTATATATATAATATATATTATATATATATATTATACAGAGAGACAAAGATAAAGAGAAGAAGCATGCTCAAATTTTTTAACCTGAGAAAAGTATGCAATCAAAGTTTTAGAGGCCACTGACCTAGACCATATTTACAATAGGTGGGGACCCACAAGCAGAGACAAAAGAACTTTAAGTAAGAGAAAAATAACTATCTTGTTGTCTTTTGCTCTTTCCCTGTAGAATGGCCATGCCACCAACTTTAGAGCTCTACCTTGGCAACTTTATATAAAATAAAGCAATAGGGATATCAGGAGTTGGGAAACGTGAGGCAGTAAAGAAATTTTAAAATCATAAAATTTCAAGCCTAGAAGGTTGGATCCAAGCCCTAAGTGACATAACACAGTTTATAAAAGGCTTTCTCAGCATGCTTGTGAAATCCCTTACCCTCACTCTAAATATGAAGACTTTTAGAAGAAAAAGTTTCAGAGAGGTTAAGAGACTTTCCCAAGGTCCTTTGTAAGAAGCATAGCTGGATTCAAAAGAAATATTCCATTCTCCTGCTCAGTGTTCTTTCCGTCATGCCAAATGTCCTCTTAATCCCATGGCCATAATCAGATGAGCCAATTTTGGCTGGATGGTTGTAAATGGAGGGACACTTGTGGTGGAGAAAATCTGCTAAGACATAGACCAGGTATCAGTAAATGAGTAGTCCTTCCCCACGCCTAGTGAGAAATAACTCCTAACTGTGTGGATAGCATCTGTTTATACTCTTGTGTGGGTTTTAAAATGTTTTCCTAATACTCCTGTCTTTTAAAAGTTAAAGAAATATGGGGTGCCTGGGTGGCTCGGTCGGTTGAGCGTCTGACTTTGGCTCAAGTCATGATCTCATGGTTCATGAGTTCAAGCCCTGCATTGGGCTCTGTTCTGATAGCTTGGAGCCTGAAGACCGCAGCCTGCTTTGGATTCTATGTTTCCCTCTCTCTCTGCCCTTCCCTCTCCTCCTCTCTCTCTCTCTCTCTCTCTCTCTCTCTCTTTGTCTCTCTCTCTCTCTCAAAAATAAACATTAAAAATGTGTTTAATAAAATAATTTAAAAAAATAAAATAAAAGTTAAAGAAATAAAACACATGCATAAGGAAAGCCTGGATTTCATCTGTGACTACACATTTTGCCAGGAGTCATGTCAGTCTTTATAGTTCTGGTGTAGGTCCCTCCCTCTATGTAGGCCACTCATTGTACGGAAGTTCACTGCAATGGAGTTAGAAATGTGTGTAGATGAAATTACCAAGAATATATCAGGGAAGTAATTTGGTGTCTATTCTTAGAAGCCTTGTCTTAATATAAGTCTTGCAAGAATGTTCGAGAAAATTAATTGCATGGCATCTCTCTTAAGTTATAGCAGAAGTGGATGGGAAAAAATGTGCACTGCTTTGCAGAAATTTGCTTCACTGTCATCTCTTCAAAAGAGCTTTTATTTTAACAAATGGGGCACATAGCCATTTGTTTAATGACTACCTTTATTTATAGAGGTAGAAGTCCTAGACTATGTTCTGTATTTTGTTTTCCTCATTGTGCTGTGTGAGGCTCAAGCCCATTAGACAAGATTTAAGAAAGCACTCTGGGGGCTAAATATTGGTGCAGGCACTGTGGGGAATGCAAACATATTACAAGTGCCAGACCTCATTTAGGGAGACTACACACACACACACACACACACACAACAGTGCTTCACTACACAGCACTACATCTGATTGGAAATCTGAAAGGCAGAGCACAAGTCCTTAAAAGGAGATATTGGTATGGACTGGAGTGATTAAGCAAAGTATTTTTTTAAGTTTATTTATTTATCTGAGAGAGAGAGAGTGCCCACGTGTACAACTGGAGAAGGGGCAAAGAGAGAGGAAAGAGAGAGAGAGAATCCCAAGCAGGCCCTGCACTGCCAGCACAGAGCCCAATGTAAGTCTCGAACTCATGAACTGTGAGATCATGACCTGAGCCAGAGTCAGACGCTAACTGACTGAGCCACCCAGGTTTCCCGACCAAACTATTTTTTTAATATTACAACAAAAATGTTTCTTTATGAAGATTCATTTGGTGGGGGTTGTGCAGGGTGGATTGGAGTGCCAGACATAATAGTAAGTAGAATGCTCCCTATTTTTATTTTTTTGAATTTTATTTATTTATTTATTTTAATTTTTTTTAACATTTATTTATTTTTGAGACAGAGAGAGACAGAGCATGAACGGGGGAGGGTCAGAGAGAGAGAGGGAGACACAGAATCTGAAACAGGCTCCAGGCTCTGAGCAGTCAGCACAGAGCCCGACGCGGGGCTCGAACTCACATACCGCGAGATCGTGACCTGAGCTGAAGTCGGATGCTTAACCAGCTGAGCCACCCAGGCGCCCCTTTTATTTATTTATTTTGAAAGAAAGAGAGTGTGTATGGGAGGGGCAGAGAGAGAGGGAAAGACAGAGAATCCCAGGCAGGCTCCATGATGTCAGCGTGAGAGCCTGACATAGGGCTTGAACTCATGAACCGTGAGATCATGACCTGAGCTGAAATCCAGAGGGTCCCTATTTTTAAAGGTTAAGTGGCATATCCAAAATCCCCTAGAACACCAGAATGGAAACTTTGCATCATTTTCTGCTGCTCAGATCCTATCTTTCTTTGAATGATTCTCTCCAATCATAAACACACACATAGACACACATGTACTTTAACCTAAAATAGTGATTTGATAATGAGGGCTTGTCTTCACGTTAGATGAGTGTATAACCTTTTCATTGTTTTTAATCAGCTGGAAGAGAGTGCTAGCTTCCTTTCCTCACATTCCTCTGACTCCTTGGAAATGAGTATCTCCATGAATTAGTCCCTACTGATCCCAAATGAGGAAAATTCATCCCCAAACCCAGTGAAGTCGGCAGCACTGAGGTGAGCCTTGTCTTGATTAAAGAGAAGATTGCCATGCCCAGTGAGAAAAGGCCAACCCCATAGCTCCTGAAAGAGCTTCTGTTGCCTAACTTGACACGTTTTGTTACAGAAGTTATGAGTGAAAGGTAGGGTTTGGGAATCATGGAAGAAGGAAGTCATTGTTTCCCGTGAGACAAATTCTGAAGCTTGGTCAGCGGCAGTATCTGCAGTGTACCTCAGAATTGTGTCCTTAGGCTGAATCACCAGCTGTGACCATAGCAGGCTCATTCTGTGGATGTTAACTAAGCACTCGGCTTTGCTATGACAGCTTTTACATGTTTTCATCCTCAGTTTTACAAGCTTAGTTTTAGTCTTTAATTTTGGAAAACCCAAAGGGAAAAAAAATGCTCATTCCTTTGGACCTCAGGGAGATTACTGTATATGTTTGGTTATTGTCCATATCAAAGAAACCATGATCTCTGTCCTTGTGTATGTCTTTGCCAGTTCAAGTAATTGTAGTGACTTGGCATTCCACTGTTTTAGTTGGGTTCCCTCTTGGAGCTGACACCAGTCACTGATAGCTGCCCTCTTCACATGTTGCTGGGGGAATGCCAGCAAGGCTAGGAGCAAAGGAGGGAGCTAGGGAGAAACATGCTGTGGGGCCCAGAATGGAATGAGGGGTAACCAGGGTTCAGGAGCCAGGTTTCCCCAGAGAGAGACAAAAAGAAAGCAAACAAAAGGAAGAGACAGGTCTAAACAGGCTCCCCAGACAGGGCCCCTTTGCTGTAAGAACAGAGCCTTAAACTTCACAAAGCTCAGGGAGGGAAGGGAGCCAGGGGTTAAACATAGCCTTTGCAATTCACCTGAAGAATTATTAACTGAGCATACACAGAGAGAAAAGCTACACATGTTCATATAGACCAACATTTATTTTTCTTAAAACCCATTCAGACACTCCATGAACTCAGAAATTTATCTAAGCCTGCAAGTCCACATCGATATTGATCCCTACAAACCTGAAAAGTGCCGACCCCTACACAGATAGAAACATAGAGACTCAGAGAGATTCAGCAGGGCGAAGACACCCTCAGCCTCATGATGCCTAACATAGACTGGTGTTTAAGATATGTGTTGGAGAGTTTAGTGACCTCATAAAATCCATTATTGGAAGCATGACCCATGGCTCCAGTGACTGACACCACAGTAAGGCAAACTTCTCTCTGAGTTTTACCTTCCAAATCAAATCAAAACCTAGCTAGAGCTCTGAGATCAAGATGGAAGCCTGTCTCCTTCCTCCCTTGTGAAGTGAGGAACCGGGCTTGAAGGCCTCTGGGGCTCCCTGGAGGAACCGGAGCGTGGAGTGTCACAGATCCCCCTGCCCCCTCCATCCTCCAGGCTCATTTACGGCCTAATGACAAAATGCCCCCACTCTGACCAGCTCCCAGAGGGCCTCTACCAGTCCCCAGCTTCCCAGATTCCTGAGGGGAACTTGATCTGGCCCAGGGGCCTGCACCGGCTCTTCACATCGTCCCTAGAAGTCCCTGCTCCTTGGGAGCCCCCAGCACAGAGCTCACTCCCATACCCAGCCAGCCCCACGGAGGCACAGGAGGCCGGGTCTCTGAGGGAACCCTCAGGGTCAGTTGCAAGGGTGCCACACAGGTGAGGGGGCCCTGCCGAGGCCAGCAGGAGTGACAGAACTTCCTCCCCAGCCCAAGGGGGAGGTGGCCACTCCACCTGAAGCAGCTCAGGGTGACCATAAACCACTGACTGCTGCCCCACTGTGCCCGTGGCCCAAACCAGAGTGGCCCTTGGCCCTTTGCAATGGGAGAAACGAAAGCAAACACAGCTTGGGAACTTTGGACCAGCTTCCAAACTGAAGGTCCTCAAGTGTTCCTTGTCCCTCATCCCCAATAAAAAGCATTTGCCTCATGAAAAAAGGGAAGACATGTAGACTCTCAGGACATCAGAGCCAGTTGTCACTTTAGGAATCATCTAGTCAAACCATTTCTCTTACATATGGGAGTCCAGACTGGGGAAAAACTCCAGGAGTTTTTTTTTTAAACTCCTTTCCTTTTTTTATGAGGGTCAGGTGTATGTGTGTGTGGGGGGTGGTGGTTGGAAGAATGGGAGGAGAGAGAGAAAGAAAGAGAGAAATATTGATTTCAGAGACTATATGCAAGCCCAAACCACAGAACTTGTAAGCAGGAATGCACTTACTTGCCCCAGTGGCCAGATACTCTTTGTACTTTCCAGAAATCCACAGAGACCCAGAAGAGGGAAGGGGAAATTTGTCATCTTCATAGTACAAATAAGCCCAGTGGCTGAGAACACAGGTTTTGGAGCCAAATAAACTAATCATTTAAGACCCGGCTGTATCATTTACTAGATGTGTGATCATTACCCTGTGTACTCTTGTCCCCCAGGGAATATTTGGCCAGGTCTGGAAACATTCTTGATTGCTATAATTGGTGGGGTGCTACTGGCATCTAGTGGGTAGAGGACAAGGACGCTGTGAAACATCCTACAATGCACAGGACACTTTCCCACAACATGGAATTATCTGGACCAACATGTCAAGATGTCAAGGTTGAAAAACTCTACATCAAGCAAAGGGCTTAACCATTCTGAGCTTCAGTTTCTTCATCTGTGAACTGGAGTAATAGTAACTCTCTCACAGGGTTGTTATGATCACTGTAGAGGCATGATATTAATACACATAAAGCAATTGGGATAGCTCCTGACACCAAGTTAGTGCTCCATTAATTATTAGCTATTAGTATGATCAGAGCCTCCCTTAACTTTATGTTCTCCTACAGTTACCATCCCATTTCTCTGCTTCTCTTCCACCATAACCCCTTGAAATAGCTGTTTAGGGGCACCTGGGTGGTTCAGTCAGTTTAGTGTCTGACTTTGGCTCAGGTCATGATCTCGTGGTTCATGAGTTCGAGCCCCACGTTGGGCTCACTTCTGTCAGGCTGTCAGCACAGACCCTGCTCTGGATCCTTTGTCCGCCTCTCTCTGCCCCTCCCCCACTTGTTATCTCCCAAAAATAAATAATGAAAAAAAAGAAGTAGCTGTTTATGCTGAAAATCTTCTTTTCCCATGCTCTCTAAAATCTACTCTAATCATTGCCACCACTCTTTTCTCATAAAGGTCACCGGTGACATCTACGTTGTTAATTCCAATGATCAGCTCTCAGGTTTCTTGCTTGGCCTACCACCAGCATTTGAAATGATTTTTCACTCTCTCTTTCTTGAAAAACTTTCTTTGCTTGACTTCCAAGATCCCACTCCTTTGATTATCCTCCTACCTCGATGGAAAAAGCTTCTCAGTCTCCTTTGCTGCAAGTGGAGAGGGACTTGGTCTGATTTGTTTTGTTTTGTTGAGTGAAGGAATGAATAATATTTATTGTGAGGATTAAATAAGATAACATATGTAAAGAGCTTAGCACACAAAAGCAGTTAATAAATGCTCATCATCACCACCACTACAACTGTTATCACTGATGTTATTGTTATTATTTATTATTATTATTATTGCTATTCTCCCCTACTGTTTTGAGTTCCTTGAGCATGGGATCAATGTTTAGTTTGTCTTGGCCTTCCCTTGTATAGAATTTTATTCAATGGAAGAGTATATATTCAAGCCTGGATATATATCCAGAAAACAGTTTACTAGGGACAGGAGTAGTTAATGAGGGCATGAGACTGGAACAGGACCTTAAAGGAGAAACAGATTTGGAAGAGCTTGGCCGGGGTGGGGGATGGGTGACTAGGGGCTCATGGGAATCCAGAGCATCCAGAAGGGAGTCACACCCTAGCCACTTTTACTCTCCCCTTCATAAATGATGGGGCCATAAAAGGAAGGGAGTAGCAGTTCTCACCCATTAATCATCCCAATTCCTCCTCTCCCAAGTATGGGGGAGAAGTGAGACTGTGGCCAAATGTTAGCATGAACAGAACGTATCTGTTGGGTTTGACAGAGTAAGCAACATATATCCACTTTACTCACAGGAGTGGTTAAAATTCATTTTCATCCATCTTGAACTTTTGAACACTAAGTTCAACACTAAGTTCACTAAGTTTGAACACTTGAACTTTTGAACATCTTGAACAATTTTGTACACTAATCAGCTCCTACCACCATCTTCAAGGATTGACAAGTGGCACTTATAATTAGCCTGAGAACTTGGTCCCTTAAGGATAGCCACTGGAAAACACACAACTCAAATCTTACTAGGAAACTCGTGAACATTCAAAACATCCATTAGGTATTGCTGATCATTCTAATAACATAATTTGGCAGCATTTGGAGTGAAAATAAGGTAATAATCAAATAGGCTATTTGAACCAAGATTTTTTTTCCATTAAAAGTAGAATGTCTACTTTTTTATAATATCCATGCCATTGACTACTGCCAGCTGTGGCATTAAATGATGGCTAGCCTTTCCTTTCTCTCTTTTACCACCTACTTCCAGCACAATGTCTGTACCTTAGAACCTGAGAAAGGCTATTAAATAACACCCATGTGTATCTGGTCCCTGACCATCCAAAACCTACACTCCTGCTCACTTGAATTACAGCCCATATGCAGTAACCAACCTGCTTTGCAGATGGGTCAGCCTATCTAGCTTACATAAAACTCCAAAAAATTGTTTTAATTTACAGAACCCAAATCATTGACTTCAAAGGGAATTATGTTAATACAACTTTGTTTTTAAATTAGCATTTATTTTCTTTGAGTTTGAACTTGCCATCAACTCAAAGTTCTTCCAAAAATTAACTTAGTTTCTAAATTTTCTAAACTTTTTAATTTTAACAACAGTTTTATTTTTAAGCCTTCCAGTAGGTTAGGTGTTTAATAAATACACAAGTCACATAAAGGCCACCATGATTTTCCAACTGGCTGGGCTGTTGGTGGCTTTTGGAAGTTTTATTATTTGTCAAAGATCCTCCAATATCCATCTGGCCCACAGATAGCCAAGTCTCCTGAAAGAAGTGTTGATAGAGCCCAAGGGGAAAGTTGTAATTCATTCTGGAAAGGTAACCCAGCTGTCTGAGTCCCCTGGGCTTCCTGTAGATGCCAAATGAGTTCCTAGCCTCGTAATCCCATCTGTGATCTAAATGTATCCAGAACCTACCCACTCGTCTCCTCCTCTTGACTAATGTGCTCACAGAGATGTATTTTTTCCTAAGATATAAGGGTTGCCTTCAGAACTATCAGAGATCATGATTGTCATCTTTTTCACCATCATAAAAAGTGATAAAGATAATACATAATAATGAGATAATAATAGTTTTACCATTTATAAAGCATTTACTCTGTGCAGGCTTTGTGCCAGCTATCTTATATGTGTTGTATCATTTAATGTTTTTAATGATATATAAAAGTCATACCACAAATTTCACCATGTTACACTTGAGGAAACAAAGATTTAGAGAGGTTAAGTGATTTGCCAGTTTCCCACAGTATGTAAGTGGTAGAGCTGAGAGTCCGAGGCCCCCTTCCTAGTCCCCAAACCCATGCATCTCTTTCTACCTCCCTGATGGTCTTTAATATGTACCATGCTCCATTAACATTTTCCCTAATAGGGAAAACAGAAAACTGTAACTTTCTCCTTTCTCTCTTCTACATCCTGCTCTCTGCTCTTTTGTCCCTCAAGGGATTGTTTTGCTGTCCCTAGCAACCACCTTCTTCCTGCCCACACCTCCTTCATACACACACTAATATACAGCACACAGTTCCCCTGTCAAAATCTGCTCTCAGCTCCTGATAGTAATTTGCATTGAAGGTCTAAAAGACTTATAACTTCTTAATTTGTTATACCATCTTAGGACTACTTTTGTTTAATAATAAACCATTATTTAGCATAGTGATATAAACAACACTTTGGCAGTAAGCTTGGATTTTAAGTTCCGCTCTGGTTTCCCCATGCTAAATGTGTTACTCTGGATAGGGAACCTCTATTATCCTCAGTTTTCTTAGCTGTAAGATGGACTCAGTAATGCTATATACATCAAAGGACGTTTATGAAGGCTAAACTGAACATACATGCTAAATGTATAATACAATGCCTTGAAACAGAGCACATGTTCAATAAATGGGAATAGTTACTTTGGTGGCATCTGTGAAAGAGTAGAATGGGGAATTATAGAAAACCCATCAAGTTGTATGGCCTAGAATCTCCCTAGGCTGCCTGCCCACAAGGCAAGCCTTGTTAAAAAAAAAAAAAAAGCATTTATTACATGAAGAAGTGAATGATAGTATGCCAGGTAGTATACCAATCAAGTTGAATAGCTTTTGCAAATTCTTGCCAGTTTAATCAACTAAAAGCATAAAGATCACTTTTGGCACTAAATCTCTGACCGCTTTCCTCACAGCAATCACAGCATTTCTCTCTTTAAGAAACTACAGTGATTCCCCGTTGTCATCAAGGAGCAAAATTTCGCTTGACCTGTAGGATATTGAGCATATTCAGAAGTTGCCCAATGTCAGGATGGGTCTGACCTGCCTGAGATCAAATAGTCCTGCCAGACCTGTGTGGTTGTAGAAAGGCAAAAGGCCCACATATAGTTAGCAGGTTGAGATGAAAATTTGGAATATAGATTTCAAGCCAGGTTATCAGTTTAGAGCTTAATTTGATTCTGACATCCTATCCAAACATGGACAGGATGAGCAATCAGCAGAGTTTCAAACAGCAGGATGTCCCTATGCAATCTAAGAGCAAATACCAGAGACCTCAACTTGACTAATAATAATAGTTGCCATTAATAATTTACCATATTCCAGACATTTTGCTAAAGGCTTTACTCTGAATTATCTCCTTTAACTATGATAATCTTATAAAGGTAGGGGCGCCTGGGTGGCTCAATGAGTTAAACATCCAACTTCAGCTCAGGTCATGATCTCATGGTTTGCGGGTTCAAACCCTGCGTTGGGGTCTGTGCTGAGAGCTCAGAGCCTGGAGCCTGCTTCAGATTCTGTGTCTCCATCTCTCTCTCTGCCCCTCCCCCACTCATGCTCTGTCTCTCTTTGTCTCAAAATTAAATGACCTTAGAAATATTTTTATAATCTTATAAAGGTAAATAGTATTATCCTCCCCATTTTAAAAGTGAAGGAAACCAAGGATTGCAGAGCTAGAGAGTGGTGAGGCTGGGAATAGATGCCAGATCCAGCTGATTCCAACATACATGCCCTCAACCACTATACTATATTAATGCCTCCCAGAAGACTAGAGTGCTTTTGGTAACCACAGGCCAGACAATTGGAGATTTAGGCACAAGGATTAAATGATCCCAGCAATAAAGCTGACTTGCTGTTTATCCAGAGAATTATTGAAGGGAGGTTCATGGTATTTTTCTACTGTGTGGTGACAGGAGTTGGCCAAGAGTCTGAGGTGTGGCTGAGGCTATCAGGGAGGAGCTAAGAGAGATTCTGGGTTAAATTGAGGCAGGCTACTGCAGGGATTTTTCAGGATTTTATTTCTTTTGCTGCTGTATACAAGTTCACTTTGTCCTATAGATGTGTCCTGGAAATTTTGTCTTTAATGCCTCATGTATTCTCATTTTCAGTGATCACAAATAGAATTATAGTTCTTTAAATTTATTATCTGCTTCCCTTGACCTATAAAGAAAGTAGAACAAGCAAGAGGAGATGGCTTTCTTCCTTAAAGAGCTCTGTAAACTTCTGGTAAATTAAATGACAATTCTTGGAGTCTGGGAGCTACAGAAACAGCCTCAGCAGGAAATTGCTGAAGAGTGTGTGACAGTGTCAAGTAGGTGGCCTCTATTGGAAACCACCTTGGTCCTTTTGGAGGATGGAAATAATGCTGTGAGCTACCTCTGAATGTTTTCTTCCCTCTAGTAGTCAGTGGGAGGAGGAAAGAATGATGGTATATGAGGCCCCACTGTTTACTGTAGATGCAATCCTGGAATCCAAAGAAGATTGCTTCCTTAACAACAATATTATAATTGGAGCTATATTTCAGATCAAGGACACCATATTAAATAAATTTAAAAATATGACCAACAATATGTCATATTAGCAAAGATACAATTACAGTAGGACTATAATAATTCTAAATAATAAAATTAAGGCATATGCCTTTTAAGGGCATAGATACACTGTACATAATGATTATAAGAGGGGCCTCTGCTGTATCATCTTTTTCACCGAAACATAAAGTGCCACTTAAAATAAACAATAAAATACACATTGACTAAATGTTTTATAAACATTTTTTTCACCTTCTTAGAGTGTAACTTTAAAGTGTTTTCCAAAGTAAATTTTCCCCACAGAGCCATTTATAAAATGAAACTCCACAATCACCCAGATATTGTTCAAACCATTTCCAAATGTGTCTCAAAAATTAATACCAGAAATTTCCCTTCCTAATCTATTTTCTCTGAATTTTGGCAATATGTATCAATAGTCTTAAAAATGTTCACAGCCTCTGACCCAGTAATTTCACTCTTATAAATTTAATTGAAGAAAATAAGCAAAACAGTGCAGAAAGATTTATGAATGAAAATATTCATCAGAGCCCTGTTTATAACAGTGAAACCATGGAAAAGAACTCAATGTCATATAATATGGAAATGGTTAAGTAAAGAAGTAAGGTATATCCCTTGCAGTGGAATATCATATACTCATTAACCTGATGTTTCTTTGAAGAATGACTTGGAAAAATGCTCATGATATATTGTTAAGTGATAATTATGGGAAACAAGTATTTATACAGTGTTATCACGAGTTTTTAACAAGAATAATTATAATACATACCCAACTTTTTCAAAAGATTAAAAGAACATTAATATTATAGGGGAAACATTGGACAGGCAGTGGGGAGGAGCCCTCAAAAAAGACTGAGGAAGTACACAGAAATAAGGTGTTAATGAGAGCTGAAGGAACAAGATGACAGCCAAGTAGGGTTTCTTGGCAAAAGGCCTGCATCTATTCTGTGAATGAGAGGGAAGACTCAAGTACAGGGACCGATCATCCTAGAGTACCGAGGACAAAGGAGTTTTCCAAGACATGGGACTTTAAGTGTTAAAACTGGGAAATTCCTGTGCATACCAAAGAAAATAACCTGGGAGATGGGTAGTGTCATGACCAAAGTCATGCAGGAAGCAGAACACCAGAGTGGGCATTCAAAGGGCTTAATTAGACTCCCTGCTCTGTTGCCTATTAGCAAGATATTTAAATTGAGGCTTAGCTGAAGCTATAAACACTTATCTTGCTTGTTCACCATGTTGTTATGCAGACCAAATTCAATTATTCACAAATACAAGGGATTATCAGTAACCAGAAACATGGACTAGGCACATACGACATTGCTTTGAGCACAGTTCTAAGATCAGGAAAGTATTAATAATTCCAAATTTGTAGAATTGTGGTGAAGTCTCAGCAACAGTATATGTTTAAGTACATGGGAACAAAGTTTGTCTTCTAATCAACACTTATTAAACATTTGCTCAGCAAAATACATAAATATATAAATAATACATGAATACATATATACATAAATACATAAATAAACATTAGCTCTGATGATTATGTGTGGTTGACTATATGTCTCAATTTGAAAATAGATTATGGGGATCCCATGCCACCTAATAGCAGCTCTGTGAGACAGGTACTTCCATTAATGCTCCTGTTTTACAGATGGGAAAATTGTGGCTTAGAGAGGTTAATTCCCTTTCCTGAGTTTATACATCAGTAAGTGACAGGGCCTTTTGTCTCCCAGTCCAGCACTCTTTTCCACTTCACTAAATAGAGGCCACAATTCTGTGGGGTATTTTGTTACCAATCCACAGAGAATTTCAGGATCCTTTAGAAAGGCTGTGAAACAATTAGAAGGTCTGCAGGACACCTCTCATGGGGTAAATGTTTTACCACCAGTTCTGGGGGAGGAGGTAGAGGGACCCTGATTTGTAGCATGTGCAGATATCCATGTCATAAATATTCCCACTATGGCTGATTTCAAATTGCCAATATGAGTGGCTTCTGTGAACTGGCCAGTGCAGGCCAGTTCCAGCATGCCACTAGAAGCAGAATATTAACTTTGAGTTTATATAAATTTCTTGAGTTTATATAAGTTCAGTGAGAATTAAGGTATGGGCATTATTCAAGGAGCTTAGTTTTCATATGTGAAAAAGGTAGGCAAAGGGAACACAACGTGTTAGCACACTCCAGATGATGGGACGATTTAAGGGAAGACCCAGAAGAACAGAGGAGTTTCTGGTTACTGTCCAGGTCTGCTGACAAGTTCAAGTCTGGCCTCTCATGAAACCTCTCAATAAAACCAAAACTAACAACTATAATAGGGATTAGAGAAACTTTTTTTCCCTTACTTGTCACAAGCTTTTTGTTTTCCCACCAACGTTCTATTTTGAACATTTTCAAACCTTAAGAAAAGTCACAGTGGAACAATGAACACACACACACACACACACACACACGTGTGTGTGTGTATATATGTATATACACACAGACATATATATATATGTGTGTGTGTGTGTGTGTGTGTATACCCTTCACTTAGATTTACCAAATTCTTAATATTTTTCTTTTTTTAAATATGTATTTATTTTTGGGAGAGCGTAAGCAGGGGATGGAGAGAGAGGGGAAAGACAGAGGATCCAAAGCATGCTCTGCACTGGCAGGCTGACAGCAGCGAGCCCAATGTGGGGCTTGAACTCACAAACCGCAAGATCATGACCTGAGCCGAAGTCAGACGCTCAACCAACTGAGCCGCCCAGGTGCCTCTTAATATTTTTCTACATTTGCTTTTTCACTATTTATTTTTATGAACTATTTAAGAGTCAGTTGTAGAAATCTTGACTCTTCACCCTTAAATACTTGAGTAAGAATATCCTAAGAACAAGAGCACTATTCCATATAATTACAGAATAGTCATCACACTCAGGAAGTATATACAACGCTGACCCAATATTACAAGAATAGCATCTGTGTTCAGACTTCCCCAATTGCCTAGTTTCCTTATAGCTTTGTCTTTTTGATACAGAATCTAATAAAATATTATGCATTGCATTTAGTTGTTGTTCTCTTGGGTCCTGTCTAATCTAGAACACCATACCCCATCTTGCTTTTTCTTTTTTGTTTGTTTTTATGACATTGACAATTTTGAAGAGTCGAAGCCAGTTGCCTTGTGGAATGTCTGTCAGTTGGATTTGTCTGAGTTTTTCTCATGAATACATTGTGGTTAAACCTTTTTTCTGTGATGTTATATCCTTCTCAGTGCCTCACAACAAGAGGCACATGATGTAATTTTCCCCATTATTGGTAATGTAAAGCTTAATCATTTGGTTAGGTTCATGTCCAATGTATTTCTCCACTGCAGAAGTAGTAAAGCTTGGACTTTGTGTGAATATCCTGTTCCAGAAGCTTCTTTATGCTGAAAGTACAAGTTACTTTATTACCGAAAATATAAATTACATGGTTCATTGCAGAACCATGGGTTGAAAAGGCATTTTCCCTAATTAAAAGAAAAAAAAATAGAAGATGAGATTTATTTAAAAAAAAAAACTGGCACTAAGCCTCTTAGGCAAATTCATGAGCTATTCACATGACAAGGGATCTTATCTAAATGAGGTTTCCTTATCAAAATTGTGAATTGCTGGTGGAGGCTCACGCCCCAGTCTGTACACATATCCCTACAACTTAGCCTAGTGCCTAGGCTGCAGTAGATGTTCAGGAAACCCTTATTGAATAAATTCCTCCCCAGTTGTACTGTCTCCATGAATGAGAAATTAATCACACTAAGCAAAAAAAAATCTACTTTATTTTCTCAACTGGCACCAGCTGGAGTTGATTTGGCTGCTTAAGCACTACTCTTCTCATGGGAAATGACAGAGCTTTCAGTTTTCATCCAGGTATTTGACCTTACTTAGGCGTTATTCAAGTCTCTGGTTATTCTAAAAATCTTAGCTTCTCTATATTAAAGTCAGAAACTGTTCTAAATAAATCAAGGATCAGCCCTGTATTTGTTAGGATTAGACTTGGCTGCAAATGACAGAAAACACAAAATAACAGTGGGTTAAACAATACAACCATTTATTCCTCTCTGATGTAAAAGTCCCTAGTTCTGGCCAAGATGGAGTAACAGGGACCAGATTTACCCTCCTGCCTGAAACAAGTGGAAAACCAGACAAAATGAAAACAATAGTCTTTAGACGTTGGACACCAGGCAACAAAGAACAGTGATCTCTGAGAGACAGGAAACAAACAAGGTGAGCCCTATGATTGCCCCAGCTTACTGCCTGGAGAGAGTTTCCAGGCAGTGATGGAGGGAGAGGGAAGCCAGGCAGGGCCACGTGGATGGGAAGACAGAGCTGGGAGTCAGGAAAACCAAGGCAGCTAGAATTTTCAAGATACTGTAGTACTGGAGGAGAGAGAGAGAAAGAGAGACAGAGAGAGAGAGAGAGAGAGAGAGAGAGAGAGAGAGCTATGTAGAAAGAGAACTCTGGAGATCTGAGAAGAGTTCCCCCCGAATCTTCTGCTGAATGCTGATCAACACACACATAAAAGGCCAGGTAAAAAACCACCCAAAAGGAGCAGGAGGAATAATCCTTAGAGATCACACAGAACCAGGAATAGGCCTGTCCCCACTAGCCAGAGTGGAAAATCTCAATTCACAGAACATCAGAGAACTCAAAAGGGTCTGGCCAGTCGTGGTGCCAAATTAGCCCTAGACTCAAGGCTGCTCTGGACCTGCCTAATGAAGTTTAAAAACAAGAGTTGAGAGGATCAAACTGTTTCCAAGTAACTTAAATGTGTTCCAGAACAAAGCACAGGGCTATTTATAGAAGTATAAAGTATCCAACATCCAACAGGATAAAACTGACATGACAACCAGTTAAAAACTACCAGACATTCAAAAGAAAAAGGAAAATACAACCCATAATAAGAAGAAAAATCAGTCAAAACTGACCCAGAAATAATAGATGATAACATTGGTAGACAAAGATTTTTAAACAGTTATTATAACTCTTTTCTATATGTTCAAGAGGCTAGAGAAAAGATTGAGCATGTTAAGTAAAAACATGGAAGACATTAAAAAGACCCAAATAGAACTTCTAGAGATGAAAAACTTAGTGTCTGAGATAGTGGAAAAGTCTATATAGGTAGTTGAGGGCTATTATGGCAGCTCCATGATCACCAGGGACCCAGGAACCTGTCTTGTTTCTCCACCATTCTTGGTATATGGCTTCCATTTTATGCTCCAAAATGGCTGTTCTAGCTCCAACCATCATAATCTGCATTCCAACCAGCAGGATGGGAGACTAGGGCAAAAGTGTGTGCCCCCAACCATTTAAAGACACTTAAAAATCACATGATGTCATTTTCCCTTGCATCCCATTGGCCAGAACTTAGTCCCATGGTCATATTTATCTGAAGGTGAAATCAAGAACTATAGTCTTTATTCGGGGTGGCTTTGTGCACAGCTACAATGTCAAAGTTCTACCATTTAGTGAAGAATGAGAGAACTGAAATTGGGGGATAGCTAACCATCACTTTTCCAGTTCAGAACCTTATCAGGGCAAGAGAAGTCCTGATCCAGTTTGAATAAAATCATGACTCCTGGATTAAAAATTATCTGAATGAGACTGCACCTCAATGTTTTTGATAATCAAAAATTAAAAATCTGAGGGGCTCCTGGGTGGTTCAGTTGGTTAAGCATCTGACTTTGGCTTAGGTCATGATCTCACGGCTCGTGGGTTCAAGCCCCATGTCGGGCTCTGTGCTGACAGCTCAGAGCCTGGAGCCTACTTTGGATTCTGTGTCTCCCTCTCTCTCTCTGCCTTTTCCCCACTCGTGCTTTGCCCCCCCTCTCTTTCAAAAAATAAATAAACATTAAAAATTTTTTTTTAAATAAAATAAAAATCTGATTAATTCGTTTTGGGGTTGGCTTCCAGCCCCCATACTTCCATATACTTTTGACATTATCTCAAACAACCTGACAGAGTAGCTCCATTTTCCCAATCAGTGACACCAAGCCAGAGATGGAGTTTAACATTTTGTTTGACTTATGCCTATGTTTATCCTGGCCAAGAAACCAGGGTCATTCAGTGTGTTTATGCCCTAGTCCTGAAACAGCTCAGTTTCTTTTCTTTCCTAATACAGTCACTAACATCTGCAGCTGAAACCAACTTCCACAGGGGCATCCACATCGCATGCCCTGGAACCCAAGTGCCTTCTTCCTGATGGAGAAAATTTTGGTACATGATAGATACAATCTTTTCTATTAACCATATAACTCCTACCCAGACTTTCTTTTGGTTGGCCATATAACATTCCTAAATCTCAAATCACTTGGTCGTTACAAGTCATTAGCCGTTTTGAACAGCCTTTCAGTATTTCTGGGGGTATTATTGCTCTCATAAGGCCAAAGTGGATGCCATTCTTTTCAAGAGATGGTAAGCAGGCATGCAATAGATCTGTTTTTGTCAGGAAAGAAGGCATTGCTGGAAAATGACAGTTCTTTAAAAGGTGCCATACAAACCAAGTATATGGCTGGCTCACTGAGTGGTCCTACAAAATATTTTGCACTATCTCTGTGTGCTGTCTTGAGCAACCCAGATCAGAAAATCTGTAGAAAGTCAGTCCTGGGTACTTTCCATTTGCTATTGGCTTTGATTGCATTAACAACCTTGCAGTGTGACATATTTTACTTGCCCCCACCCCATATAAGCCATCTTCTCCTGTAATCACACTGCTTTTCTTACTATTAAGAATAATGGTTGTGATGGTGATTATTAGCATCACCATCACCATTATTCTTTACACTAAATAATAGTGATTTCTGAGGTAGAATATCGATAGGGTTTTCATATAGCAAACTAACAACCTAGAGAAATGGCTTGGCAGAAGAGGTTGGGATGGAACTTCCAGTGCTGATTTGGACCCCAAACTGTGACCTCAAGGGAAGATACTTTTCCCTTGGATTCTCCTACTGTGTACCTGTACACCAAGGTCACAATGGAGTAGGTTCAGTAAACATACTCACTGACCTTCTGTGCCCTATCCAATTTGATTTCTCATCTGGCATCCAGTAGACCCAGAATATACTGTCTTGGCCACTTGGGAAAAGAGAAGACGGTTTTTGACCTGACAAAAATGTTGTTTGTCAGGTACAGTTTTGTTTTTAGTAATACCTTTCTGTTTGGATAAAATGAAGGATAAGAGTGGAGAGTTGATATAAAGGGAAAATAACTCATGGGATAGAGTAGGGGTTTTTACTCAATAAAGAAATGGATATTAAGAGGTTAAGTTGTTTTCCAGGTGAAGGTAAAGAGGAAACCTTTGTTAGGCATGGAGGCATGCTTGAAGCTTGATGCTTTATGAGCTCCAAAAACTGGAACTTTGTTCCATTTATTTTAACTAACCCCTCATTAACCAAGACTGCCAAAAGATTGAGGTGAACACTTGAACTGTCAATGACTATTAACGCTGTAAATTGAAAATATTTGCTAGCTGAGTTCCTGTCTTTCCAACCTCTCTTTTTTATTGATTTGGAAAACAACATTCTTTGAACTGGTTGGCTCCAGATCTGTGAAGTGTTTGGATCCAAATAGCGAATTGCCCCAAATGAGGCAAATCAAAGAGGTGTGTGTGTGTGTGTGTGTGTGTGTGTGTGTGGTCTTAAAAAAAAGTTGTTGAGAGTTTCTCCCAATAATACAAATGGACAATTCAGCTTTAGGACCTTATCTTTTTTTTTTCAATATATGAAGTTTATTGTCAAATTGGTTTCCATACAACATACAGGGCTCATCCCAAAAGGTGCCCTCCTCAATACCCATCAGGGACCTTATCTTTTTTTTTTCAGTGGATGACACCTGAATAAAGCATAAGAGCTGCCTGTCCTCTACTAGTCAGGCAGGGCAACAGTGTAGTGTTAATAAATCAAGAAATAGAACACTAAACCTACTGAATGTATTACAATTCTTTCTGCCTCTGTATTTGGGGTTTCTTCATCTCACTTACATTTCTCAAGTGTGGCCCTTCTTCAGATGTTGTCTTGTATCACCAGAACATATTTTCAAACAGCAAATTGGTATCTAACAATCTTCCCTCACCCTGGTCCCTCTATTAAAGAGGTTCTACCTTCCCCCAGGCCCTCTTTTTTCTTGGGAGCCCATGTCTGATACATTCTTGTCACTTTGTATGCCATTGGCATGGTATTTTGAAGGCATTTTTAAAGTGTCTCAGTGATAAAGCCCTGTGTCCCGCCATTTCCTGTAATCAAGGATATCAGATCCCACAACAGTCAGCTGTAAGTACTGAAGAGAACAGAATGACAGTCTCTGAGACTGGCTTCCCTCTCAAAATTTTAGAGGGCCATCCTATGGCCAAAAGAGGATGTTCATCTCTAGGTACAGACACCCCAGGGCAAATATTCTCTTTTAACCAATAGGTACATAGCAAATATTTACAGAACACCTATGAAGTGTACAGCATTGAGCTAGGTACCAGAGTAGAAATATGACAGGCATAGCATGGTCTTCATCCTGGATGATATTCTATTTTCAGCTTGAGGAAGGGAAAAATACATTGCAAAATCTAAAAGTAAACTGTCCAGCTTATGAACCATCATGACCTTTAGCTTGCACCTAGTACAATTGTGTCTTCAAACCATGGACTCTCAAGCCCTAAGATTCAGCAGAGTGCTTTAAAATCTACCTAGCAGCCCTTCTTGCCTCCACCCCTTTCAACCAGTCACACTGCTTTGGATTTCTATAAGATTGTGTTTCTGTAACAAAGGTTCCATGGCTTTCGAAATTAAAAAAAATTTTTTTAATGTTTTTCTATTTTTGAGAGAGAGAGAGACAAAGTGTGAGTGGGGGAGGGGCAGAGAGAGGGAGACACAGAATCTGAAGCAGGCTCCACACCCTGAACTGTCAGCATGGAGTCTGACATGGGGCTCAAACTCACGAACTGTGAGATCATGACCTGAGCCAAAGTCAGACGCTCAACCGATTGAGCCACCCAGGTGCCCCTTCAAAACTTTTTAAACCATAAATCAAGTCCAACCCTCTCATGTTATAGATAAAGAAATAGAGCCCCAGAAAGGGAAAAGAATTTGGTTGAGGGTCCGTAGCCCATTAGAAGCTGCAACCCTCAATTTTCTGATTCCGCTGATTCATTTCCCCATGCCATCCATCACCCTAGCAACACGCATTTCTAAATATCAGAGTGGCCTTCTTTCAGGAAGAGCCACTTGACACGGGAACCAGAGGAAGTTGCTTCGCGGTATTCTGAGCCAAGTGCTTAGATCCTGAGTTACTCCAGGAGGCCAGAGAAAAGAGACATCCTTTCTCTGAGGGATATTATTCAGACTCCCATTTTTCTGCCCCCAAATGGGTTCTTATCCGTCACAAGAGAATATGAAGGTTCATTGAAGTCATGGATACAAAGTATCTGGCGCATGGTAGATGCTAAACAAATGGTAAATCTTAATAATACAGCTATTTCTTTGTAACATAAAGTGGTATCTTTCATTGATGTGTCTCCCAATTATTATATAGGCAAAGAAAATGAGGATTTATGAATCAGAATCCAGGTCCACAGTGAGTTAACCTGGTATACCAGATAAATGCCAATTTCATATAATTTGGTGGCGTCAAGGCACAGTCCTCACTTCCCAGGGAGCCTGGCAGAGCGTGGCAATCCTAATGTGCCCCACTGTGCCAGTTCAGAGAGCTAAACAGATGATGTGGCACTCGATTTCTTTTGAGCACAATCTGGAAAATACATAATTATAAATAAATAATCTGGCATAAATGGAGGAGAAAATTGTCAGGATGGTTGTTTCTCTTGGATAAATTCAATTTCTGAAAAAAATCACACATGCAATTTCCTCACTTGGAATTAACATACTCATACATCACTACAAATAGGAAGAATTCTGTCTTCTGGAGAAATGACCTGAGAGGCATCATTGATGGCATTGCCTGGTTTCATGGAGCATTTGCTTCCTATTTAGTATCTGTGACTTTGGCTGGGGAATTTTCCAAGGCAAAGGTTATGTTTTGGGCTTGAACATCAAAGCACCACTCATTTGTACCCCCATCCTGTCTCAGTCCTACACAGTTGATTTTCTTCTAAAGGCATAGTGGCTTCCTTGGGTTTTCTGACTTAGATATTTCAATTCCAGGGTTCCCACTTTTAGTTCCACTTGGATTACAAAATAAAATATCTCCTCCCAATCGCTTTATCTCATCTGAGTAGTGGTCCTGACTTATTTAAAGTGAAGCAATTTACCCCAGATCGCTTAGCAAGAAAGTAGCAAGAGCCAGGAGTAGAACTTAATACAACTTTAGAGTTTCAGAGCTTAACCCCTATCCTCTATTGCTCAGGGATTTCAAAAGCAAGAGGAAGCACTCATGACTGGTGGTATCAAGAATTAGTTTGCAGAGGAGATAGCAGTGGGCCTTGAAGTAATGGATAGGATTTTGACAGAAATAAAGCAATAGAGTAATATGAGTGTGCCTGCCATACAGGTAGAAAAGCATAGGGTAAATTGTGGGCCAGGGTACTTAGTTTGGCTTGAATATGGGATCATTTGAAGGGAGTATTGCAAGATGACTCCTTGAACAGAGTTGGGATTATGTTATGGAGAACCCGTTTGGACAGGATGGATTTATACTTAGTTCCATAAGCAGCTGAAGGTTTCTTCTTTCTCCCCTTTTTCCTTCCTTCCTATTTTCTTACCTTGACTCCTAAATAAATATATGCTTTACAGAATAAAAATTAATCTAAAAAATGAATACCACAAGAAAGCCCCTCAACAGAGATATTAACATCTTCCAGACTTTTCTCCCATGCAAATACATACATATAAATAATTCCATACCTTGGAAGGCATAATTCTAAGATTCCTGCTACTTGCCTATATGCCCTGTATAATCTGGTCCTCTTTCAGAATGGGCAGACTTGTGAATATGATGTGGTATCACTCCCTCAGTTAAGTTATGCTATATGGCAAAGGTGACAAGATAGTCACACTTGTAATTACATTGCATTATATAAGAATTTTCTCCCTGGCTTTAAAGAAGAATCTTCATGTTGTGAGAGAGCCATTTTGCTAGGACTTAGGAGCTGGGAGTGACCCCCATGAGTCAGCCAGCAAGATATCAGGGACCTCAGTCCTAAAACTACAAGGAACTGAATTCTGCCAATAAACTGTGAGCTTGGGTCCACAGCCCTCAATGATACTGCAATTTCAACCTGGTGAGTTTATTAGCTATGTTTTCTTATTTTCTGCATTCTTGATGCTCTGGAATCTGGGGCCTACTGTCTGGGGAGAGATTGTCTCTCTCAGGGCTAGCCAATTCTTAGAGATAGCAAATGACTTTCCCAGGAGGCTACATTTCATATACAAACCAGGCAATCCAGACCCCATATCTGAACCACCTCCTCTATCTGGCTCTTATACTCTAGGAGGGAATATTCCTCTGCCCTAACCATCCCAGAGCCAGGTACCAGACAACTAATGACAGATCCTATACCTGAGAGCCCTCAGAAATTATTCAAACAAGCCAATCCTAAGCCTGCTTACCCTGCCTTGCCTTTTTTCATGAAAGCTACAGTAAAGTCTCTTGCCCATGTTTTCCCCTCACTCCTTCTACCTCCTGACCAACCCTGGTGCTTTCCCCTGTGGCCCTGTGTGACATGCTGTACCCTCCTTTTGGGACCTGTCATAACAAACTATCTTTTCAATGGCAGTCATTCTCTGATCTGTTGGCTTCACTGTACCTGATTGGTAATAAAACCTACATTTTAAAACAGTGAGAGACCCTTAGCAGAGGGCCTAGTTAGACCATTGCTTAGATTCCTGGCTCATGGAAACTGAGACTTAATGAATTTGTGTTGCTTTAAGCTGCTAAGTTTAAACTGCTAAGTTTGTGGAAATTTGTTATGCAGCAATAGAATACTAGTACATGTGTAAAAATGATAATTAAACATTCTGTATTCTTCTCTAATGTAGGTTTTTTCATTTAATATGAGATATATATACACACGCCATTAAAAAATTTTGAGTAAGGGAAAGAAACACGTGGGGCTGAGAATTCAAACAGCAGTGAAATTGTGTGACAGTTGAGAGAAGCAAGAGGGGGAAAAAACATGGAAGTAGATTATAGCAGTCATCTGGATTGGTGGTTCTCAACCTTGGTCTCACCTAGAGAAATTTTTAAAATACTGGTAGGGACTCACCACCCCCAGAGATTTTGATTTAGGGTGCAAGCTGGGTATCCAGTGTTTTACAAACTCTGCAGGTGATTCTAGTACACAGCCAAAATAGAGAACCACAAACAGATGGGGTAGAGAGTACCATCTTAAATGTAAATGGCTTTATTGAAATAGGAAAGGAGGGATGGGTAAAAAAGGCATTGCTGAAGAAGCCACCAATAGCCCAGCAGTAAGAAGACTGGGAATCCTCCTGCCCATCTTGCTTTTGTTGTTGTTTGGTTTGGTTGTTTTTAATTAGTTTTCTACGCATCTCATTAGTGTTATTAGGAGAATTTTCATGGAGAGATAGAAACTTGAGGCTACTTATGCATACATGCAATGGTAGGACTCTTGAAGAGATCTAAAGGAGCATTCCAAGCAAAGGAAATGATTTGAGAAAAGTCTCAAAGGTAGGCATTAGTGTTCCAGGTACTGGCCTAAACACAGTAGAGTAATGGTGCTGCCACACAGAGGCTTTGACGCTGTAAGAAACTAGGAGTCATTCTCGTTCTTGAAAAGAAGGGGAATAAACTGATTTTTCAAAATGGTAGGTCAGGAAGATGACCCAAGTTTAACATGAAGAAAAGTTACAGAAGACCTAGAAGCCAGGGAGCTTACAGGCTGCTACAATAATCAAAGCTTGAGAGAACAAAGCTTACTATATGGCAAAGCAATGGAAGGAGAGAGGAACAGGACAAACCAAGAGATGAACCTGAAGAAAAGACAAATTTGAAGGACCTACTAGATGTGGGAGTAAAGGACAGGAAGGAAGGCTTGCAAGCTTTTGGCATGGTAGGCTGGTAGTAACGCATCTGATCAAAAGGTATCTATTTTGACCTTGTAGTTAGAGAAAGGGTAAATTGGTTAATTAGGTTTCAGGTGTTCTTGTGTGTCCCTGGATAACAAGGGAATTCATCCACTGTAGACTCACCCTTTCTCAGGGTGGGTGGATGAAGGATGGATTTCACAATGGAAACATGGTAGAAAGAAAATGGTTTAAAGTAGTTTGTCTTCTTCTGACTCTCTGTAAAGGGGAGAACTCCCTCTGGATGGTTGCATAAATTAAGTACTAGCAATCCCAGCTGCCAATAGAGTGCACAGGTTTTTTTTTCTCTTTTTAGACCCCCGAGGTAGAACTTGCTGGGGCCGTATCTGCTTGTGACTCATATCTTTGGCTGTGGTTCAAGCCTTGGCATGCGACATGTAAGCTGGTCACTTGTAGCTGGAGCAGTAGATGGTCCATTCCTCCCTCCCTTAAATGGCTGAGTCTGCCCTGGATCCTTAGGAGTGTAAATAATTTACTCTCTATTCCACCGAGCCCAGTTAATATTACTTCTCCAAATACCCCTGCCTGTGCTTTTATATTGACTTATACTTTCCTTGCCAAGGCCTTCTAACCATCCCTTCTGATCTTTATTTTATTGGTAGAAATGCTGGCCTGACTCGAACTTTGAAATAAATTGTGACAGATAGGAGCATCTTAGTCAGCCCAATGCGACTTTTAAGTACAATTGTCCCCCTCCCTTGGGGGAATTTTGTATCAGAAACAACTGTGTGAGATCCTGCTTTTCATCAAAGGTTTATTGGTTAATGAGGCCTGTGGCTGGTGTGGTTTTCCTGTGTTTAGCTTTTGGAACTCTCGGAGACAGTTCCTTGGAATAGAGAGCTGACAGAATTATTGCCCAGCAAGCCTGCCGGCCCCAGACCACAAGACTCCACCAACACTGATGAATTTTATGGCAGAGTCAATGGACAGCACAAGTATTTGAGAAGGCAGAGTGAAGAGTTGTTGGCATCCTGTCCTGCTGTCTGAAGAAGTCTTTGAGGCTTCTCATTAAGCCATCCTTTTTTCTATCTCATTTTACTCTAGGCTTTGTTGTCCTTCCTCAAGTGCCTGAACAGGGATTTGAGGTCAACTATGGTTTCAGGATGAGGTCACCAGAGTGGCACTTGGGACTTACCTTCCCTAGTTTTCTTGTGGCAAAGGGGACCCTTTCCATTCAAACTTGCAGTAACAGAACATGACCAAATTCCACTTTACCCTACCATTCCAGCCCTTGAAGCTACTTAGCTGCTCTTACAGTAGTCCATTACATTTGTATAAACCTTGAAAATTCTGAAAAAGGTACTCATATATTATCACAGTTGAGACTCCTATCACTTCTATAAGTTTGTGTATCAATAGTTGCTCTATAACAAACCACCCCAAAACTCAGTGGCTTAAAACAACATTTATTATTTCTCGCTGGTCTGTAGGTTTGCTGGGCATTGGCCAATCCAAGTTGGGCTGAGTCATGAGTCTAGGACAAGCTAGGGGTTAGCTGGTCTAGGCTGGGAGTGGCTGTGCTTCACATATTTCTCACACTCTTCCTGGAACCATGGGATGGCCTGAGCCTGCTATTTGCATGGTTAACACAGAGATGCAAGAGTGGGAAGAAACAATAATGCCTCTTAAGGCCTTGGCTCATAACTGTCTCATTGTTACTTCCACATCATCCAGTTTGCTAAAGCCAGTTACATGATTGAACCCAGAGTCAATGAATAGGACATATATTCCACATATTTTATAGAAGAAATGAGTCAAGTGGCAGAGATAGAGGAAGGGCAACGAATTGGGGTCAATAATGCAATCTTCCACAGGTAGGTAGGGCAGATATGACTATTCTCGTTTTACAGGTAAGAAATCTGAGACCCAGAAAGCTGAAATGATTTGCCCAAGGTTATATGGAAAATTTGGACACTTCTGGAATGCAAACCCAACTCTCATGACCCATGAGAGGCCCATGTGCCTTCTTCAGAGTCATCACATCTACTTTTCCATTTGGACCTACTTGGAGTTGCAGGATAGATGAAAATCCACCCCCCCCCCAACTGAAGCACATAGGCACAAATTCTCCTGTCCCTGAAACAGATGTAGGAACCTTTCCATTTTTTTAAATTGTTTTAACTTTATCTAAATCCAAGTCAGTTAGCATATAGTGTAATAATGATTTCAGGAGTAGAACCCAGTGATTCATCACTTACATACAACACCTAGTGCTCATCCCAACAAGTGCCCTCCTTAATGCCCATCACCCATTTAGCCCATCCCCCAGCCCAACAACTCTCTAGCAACCTCTCCATTTTTAATAAAACTAGACTTTTAATTTTTTTTTTTTTCAACGTTTATTTATTTTTGGGACAGAGAGAGACAGAGCATGAACGGGGGAGGGGCAGAGAGAGAGGGAGACACAGAATCGGAAACAGGCTCCAGGCTCTGAGCCATCAGCCCAGAGCCCGACGCGGGGCTCGAACTCACGGACCGCGAGATCGTGACCTGGCTGAAGTCGGACGCTTAACCGACTGCGCCACCCAGGCGCCCCAAAACTAGACTTTTAAAACAAAAACCCAAACATCACATGATAGTTGGACCAGAATGACCTCAAACCCACCTGTATTCTGTCAACATGCTTATTATTGACTCTGAGCTTTGCTTAGATGCTAATAGGTCCAGGCTAGTTTTCTTTTAGCCCTTCTCTGACTGACTTTGTAGAGAGTTCTTTTAGTGGCACTCAAATTATGAATCTGCCCCTTCCTGCCCAGTCTGGGCTGGGTAGAATTTTAGTCCAAGCTGCTCAAACCTCACCTGAAGAAATATGAGCTAGTATCTCTGATACAGCCTGTACGATTTTTTCAGGTGTGAGTCTCCATGGAAACCTTGTGTTTCTGTCTTTCTATGTACTTGTACTCCTATATCTGGCTTCTAGCATCCTAAAGTAGGAAGGTACCATCTGACCTTAACTTCTCATCTTCTGGATTTCTGGCCAACATTCACATGATGTAAGCACACCTCAGTGTGTTTCTAGACAGAGGTCTCCATGGCCCCAGTCTCTGAAAGCCCTTCCCTTTTCCTTGGCATAGATTTTTTCCCCCTGATTTTTGTTTCTGTAGCATAACTTCCAGCAGCTAGTTGATATGGCTGCTGGCTCTACCATCCAGGGAGGCTTTGCCTAATCTCTTGATTCCAAGGGCTAACTAATGTGGCATAGCCATAGCAAGGAGGCTAAGTTCCGATCTTTCTTCATACTTGCATGGAAGACTGGAAGACAGATTACTTGCAGTAATTTCTGAAGGCAAAAGGTAAGTGAGTGACCTTTATAGTGGTAGAACCAAGAGAAAATTATGGTTGTCCTTGAGCTTTCAGAGACGATAACTAAATCCAGAAGGAAAGTAAATAAGGACAAATGTGTTTTAAAAAATGCTGCCAAAAAAAATAGCTGCTGCTGATAAAGAACCTCAATAAATTCAAGCAGTGTCTGCTTTTGGTCCTTGATTATCTTTCTGGCTCATTACTAGGGAGAGAGAGCTGTACAGCTACCATGTCAGAGAAGATAAGGAAACAAAGAAGTGTAGTTAGGACAATTACCATAGGTATTTTGCCTTCTGCTTTGGAATGATCCATCACTGGACTATGAGGAGGAAGGAAGCAAAGGGGCAGCTGGCAGTGTGGCACCACATGCTATGATTTCTGATATGCTTGTCTGGTAGTTGGTATAGTACAGTAGTAATATGTGTGGGCACTACAGGTAGACTGCCCGGGCTTGAATATCTTTTGATATGGGACATTTGGCAAGTTTCTTAATTCTTTTAATGTTTATTTATTTTTAGATAGCGGGGAGAGGCAGAGAGAGAGAGAGAGAGAAGGGAGAGGCAGAGAGGGGGGACAAAGGATCTGAAGCAGGCTCTGAGCTAACAGCAGAGAGCCTGATGTGGGTCTCAAATTCATGAACTGTGAGATCATGACTTGAGATGAAGTCAGATGCTTAACCAATTGAGCCACCCAGGTACCCTGGTAAGTTTCTTAATTCTAAGTTTTAGTTATCTCATCTACAAAATGGGCTTAATGCATCCTACTTCATATGGTTGTTGTGAGGATTAAATAAAATAATGTTTATAAAGTGTTTGGCACAATGCTGGGTATATAATAAGCACACAATAAATATTAACCATCATTAATATTAACTGATATACCTTTCAGGGACTCACAGAAAGAGTATATTGAGACTATGTGGTATCTACTGATTGTTCCTTTTTTTAGTAAACTCTTAAATATAGTAAAAGCTCTCCTCATTTACCTCCATTTAGCTGACTTGGTGGACTAAGTTGATACTTTTACTTCCTACTGAACTACATATAGACTGATGCTCAGGGTACAAGGAAAGCTCATGGTTAGTAAGTTACCCTCTGATTAACCCTTACACTTCTGCCCCACTGTGTCGAATTGATACTTACCAAGCACTAGTTGTTTTCTTGCCAAACCCATGTATGCCAGTTGTACTTACTAATAAGATTAGGTAACTTAATGTAAGTTTATGAGATGTGAGTATAAAAAGGAAGCTATTGTTTCCATGAAAACAAACTTCAATGCTCTGGAAAGATTTGATAAAGAAATGTTACTTTTAAAAGATGTTCTATTGTTAGAAAAAAACAACAACCCGACCTGGAAATCAAATGAAATGCATTAGTGAGGTAACCTATGTAAGAAAGAGTCTGTGCAATTCCAATAAGAGGACTCAAACTCCAGAAAAGGGCTTTGGTCTCACATCACATTACCAGATTGGTAAATGAATGTACATTTGTATGTTTTAAGTTGAATTAAAATGCTTAAGGACTGTATGTATTCTTTTACGTGATTCTTCACTTTAACCAGTCAGTTACTTATTCTAATAATGTTATACAAAAGAGCTTCTACTGTACAATGTACTGTGTTTAAGTGCTTTGTATGCTGTGGGCTTGAAAGAAGGGAGAATTGTCCAGTAGAGTATATTTGCCAGTTTTATGGATGGAAGATTGCAATAGGCAGAATAATGCCTCCACATCCCAAAGACATCCACATCCTAATCCCTGAAACATGGGAACATGCTATATCATATGGCAGGGAGGAATTAAGGTTGCAGATGGAAGTAATGTTGTTAATCAATTGACCTGTAAACGGAAAGATGATTCTGGATTTTCCAAGTTGGTTCTGTGTAATCACACAGGCCCTTAAAAGTGAAAGAGGAAGGCTGAAGAGAGAATGTCAGAGTGATATGAAGTGAGAAGGACTTGGCCAATGTTGCTGGTTTTGAAGATGGAGGAAGGAGCTATCAACCAAGGAATGTGGGCAGTTTTTAGAAACTGGAAAGACAAAGACATGGATTATTTCCTGGAACCTTCAGAAAGGAATGTCATTCTGCCAATATTTTGATTTTAGCTCCGTAAGACCCATTTCAGACTTGTGACCTACAGGAGAGTAAGATAATAAATCTGTGTTGTTAAGCTACTAATTCGATGGTCATTTGTCACAGCAGGAATAGTAAACTAATGTAGAGGTTTAGCCAAGTTGATGACAAACAAAGCCTACCCCTTAACCGCCCCCACCCCCACAACTGTGCTTGTGGGAAACCTAAGCTCTTTATACTTTCAGGACCCTAGACACAAGATTCACACACTTAATATCTGGTTTTGGACTTAGAAGTACTATATTTACTCAGGTTTTACCATTTGCCAGGCAGTATGCTAAATGCTAAGGCCACACTGGTGAACAGCATAGATATAGTCTTTCTTCATCAAGCTCTCAAGCTGTTTTCATTATCCTCCCATTTCAAAATCTGTACTTTGTGGGGAGGGGATTCTCAACATCTTCCTGTTCCTGGACTGACGAACACCTTGTTTCTTGCTCAGTTGTAAAATAGGATATTTAAGCCATTACAAACACTCTTCTTCCTCTAACCGTTTTCCTCAGATTGCCTTTGATTTGTGATTCTGGTATCTCCATTTTCATCCATTCACCCATCCCACAAAGTGATCTTCCAGAATTCTGTCATTACCATCTTCCAACATCAACATGCCAGCCACAAAATAGATATTTCCACCAAGAATAAAATAAGGGTGGTTCTCTTGTGCTTCATCTTCCCACATGGCCAAGTTTATTATATTTATTTTTTTAATGTTTGTTTATTTTTGAATTGGGGCGGGCACAGAATCTGAAGCAGGCTCCAGGCTCTGAGCTGCCAGCACAGAGCACAACGTGGGGCTCAAACCCATGAACGCAAGATCATGACCTGATCTGAAGTCAGATGCTCAACTGACTGAGTCACCCAGGTGCCCCCATGTTTATTTTAAGGTTTCTACTCCACTCAGGTGTTTTCCTCCATCCAAAATGAACCACCTCATCAAATTCCAGTCTCTCACATTTATCAGGTCCAGGTCATATCTGCCTTTAATAATGCTCTCTGTAACCAGAGTGGTTCATCTTTGCCTCTATAGTACATATAGTTATTTCTGGGCCATGCCTTCATGCCCCATATTATTTATGTCATTTCATTCTCTATTACTTGTGGCATCTGTGTTTTATTACTTCCTTGATTAGAAACCCCTGTAATAGTTTCCCAATGCACCCAGAATAAAGTCCAAACTCCATCATAGCAGTATGTATGGGCCATTGTGATCTGGTGGCTCTGTGTTCGTCTCCATTCTAGTGTCATTCTCTCCACCCCTCCACCTGCTTTAGCTCATTTGGGCTGCCATTAACAAAAAATACCATAGACTCGGTCACTTATAAGCAACAGAAATTTATTACTCACAGTTCTAGAAGCTGGGAAGTCCAAGACAGAGGTGCTGACAGACCTGGTATCTGAAGAGAGCCCACTTCCTGGTTCATAGAAGGCCATCCTTCTGTGTCCTTACATGGTGGAAAGGGTGAGGTTGCTCTCTGGGGCTTCTGCACTAATCCCATTCATGAAGCCTCCACCCTTATGAACAAATCACTTCCCAAAGGCCCCACCTCCAAATACCAGCATACTGGGGGAGTAGGTTTCAACATAGTAATTTGGCAGGGACACAGACGCTTAGTCTATAGCACTATTCTTGGCGGTCTTTCCAATATCCTCAAATGCACCATGTTCTCTTCAACTTTTGGGCCTTCAACATGCTACATCTTTCTGAAATGCTTATCATCAAATGTTTCTTCTTTCACTCCTACCCCCACCATCTTCACCTGCTTTACTCATCCTCCAGTTGACAACTCAAATATCACTTTCTATAAAAATCACCCCTGTATTAGGGATCCCTTGATAGTATCTTCCCTTAAACACATAATCCCTTAGCACCATACATTTCTCTGTAGTCCCATGCATTTCCTTACAACACTTATTGACTTGTAATTGCTTGAATTTTTATTGCTTTCCTCTAGATATAAGCACCATATTTTTTGAAAAAGAGAGTGAATGGGTGAATAAACTAACGAATGACTGATTCTTTAGTCTCAACTTTTAAAATGGTTTACTATCTGTCTCCAAGTAGAATGTAAGCTTATCAAAGCCAGGAACCTCCTCTATCTTATTGACTGCTGCTGTGGCTTATAGTATATACCAAAAAAAAAAATGCTAGTTAAAAATGATTTTGGGGGGTGCCTGGGTGGCTCAGTTGGTTAAGCGTCCAACTTCAGCTCAGGTCATGATCTCACGGTTCATGGGTTCAAGCCCGGCATCAGGCTCTGTGCTGACAGCTCAGAGCCTGGAGCTTGCTTCAGATTCTGTGTCTCCCTCTCTCTCTGCCCCTCCCCTTCCCCCACTCACACTCTGACTCTCTCAAAAATAAATAAACATTAAAAAATGATTTTGACATTTTTGTAGAATTCAGTCAAAACATATCTTTGTTAATTCTTATGCCACTTATAGATAAAGAGAAAAGCAATGAAGGCAGGGAAAGCTTCCTATGTTTTGGGATTCCCTCTGAACCTGGAATCCTGAAATTCTCTCCCTTTCCTTTCCTGTCATCTAAATGATGTTACTTAATACCACCTAGAAAGTGTATAATGTTGTTTGCCTCAAATACTTGTACACAATTTTCCCATATGAATTAGTTGTATTTTTGTGGGACAAACAAGCCAGAAATAATCAGCCCTGTTATATAGATCAGTGGTTCTTACACTTAAACATGAAGCAGAATCACCAGAGTATTTGCTAGAATAGCTTATTCCTAAACCCAAGCCCAATTCTGATTCTTTAAATCCAGAATGTTGTATGCTGAAAACTATAGAAAGCTTATGAAGGAAATTGAAGAAGATATAAAGAAATGGAAAAAGATTCCGTGCTCATGGATTGGAAGAATAAATATTGTCAAAATGTCAATACTACCCAAAGCTATCTACACATTCAATGCAATCCCAATCAAAATTGCACCAGCATTCTTCTCGAAACTAGAACAAGCAATCCTAAAATTCATATGGAACCACAAAAAGCCCCGAATAGCCGAAGTAATTTTGAAGAAGACCAAAGCAGGAGGCATTGCAATCCCAGACTTTAGCCTCTACTACAAAGCTTTAATCATCAAGACAGCATGGTATTGGCACAAAAAACAGACACATAGACCAATGGAATAGAATAGAAACCCCAGAACTAGACCCACAAACATATGGCCAACTCATCTTTGGCAAAGCAGGAAAGAACATCCAATGGAAAAAAGACAGTCTCTTTAACAAATGGTACTGGGAGAACTGGACAGCAACATGCAGAAGGTTGAAACTCGACCACTTTCTCACACCATTCACAAAAATAAACTGAAAATGGATAAAGGACCTGAATGTGAGACAGGAAACCATCAAAACCCTAGAGGAGAAAGCAAGAAAAGACCTCTCTGACCTCAGTCATAGCAATTTCTTACTCGACACATCCCCGAAGGCAAGGGAATTAAAGGCAAAAATGAACTACTGGGACCTTATGAAGATAAAAAGTTTCTGCACAGCAAAGGAAACAACCAACAAAACTAAAAGGCAACCAACAGAATGGGAAAAGATATTTGCAAATGACATATCAGACAAAGGGCTAGTATCCAAAATCTATAAAGAGCTCACCAAACTCCACACCCGAAAAACAAATAACCCAGTGAAGAAATGGGCAGAAAACATGAATAGACACTTCTCTAAAGAAGACATCCAGATGGCCAACAGGCACATGAAAAGATGCTCAATGTCGCTCCTCATCAGAGAAATACAAATCAAAACCACACTCAGATATCACCTCACGCCAGTCAGAGTGGCCAAAATGAACAAATCAGGAGACTATAGATGCTGGCGAGGATGCGGAGAAATGGGCACCCTCTTGCACTGTTGGTGGGAATGCAAATTGGTGCAGCCGCTCTGGAAAACAGTGTGGAGGTTCTTCAAAAAATTAAAAATAGACCTACCCTATGACCCAGCAATAGCACTGCTAGGAATTTACCCAGGGGACACAGGAGTACTGATGCATAGGGGCACTTGTACCCCAATGTTTATAGCAGCACTCTCAACAATAGCCAAATTATAGAAAAAGCCTAAATGTCCATTAACTGATGAATGGATAAAGAAATTGTGGTTTATATACACAACGGAGTACTACGTGGCAATGAGAAAAAATGAAATATGGCCCTTTGTAGCAACGTGGATGGAACTGGAGAGTGTTATGGTAAGTGAAATAAGCCATACAGAGAAAGACAGATACCATATGGTTTCACTCTTATGTGGATTCTGAGAAACTTAACAGAAACCCACGGGGGAGGGGAAGGAAAAAAAAGAGGTTAGCGTGGAAGAGAGCCAAAGCATAAGAGACTCTTAAAAACTGAGAACAAACTGAGGGTTGATGGGGGTGGGAGGGAGGGGCGGGTGGGTGATGGGTAGTGAGGAGGGCACCTTTTGGGACGAGCACTGGGTGTTGTATGGAAACCAATTTGACAATAAATTTCATACATTGAAAATAAATAAATAAATAAATAAATAAATAAATAAAAATAAATAAATAAAAATAAAAATAAGCACATTTTTTAGGGGTGTTTGGATGGCCCAGTCAGTTAAGTGTCTGACTCTTGATTTCAGCTCAGGATCATGCATGATCTCATTTTCACTGAATCTCAAAGAAATCAGTTTGTCTGAAACCTCAGAGGGTCTCTATTCTCACTTCTCCATTGTTCCTTCAACTTATCCTTTTAAAAGCTCACTTATAAAAATGGTAAAATAATATTCTAAATATCCATTAAATTTAACTTTTAAGGGATAAGCAGTATAAGGAGAATAGAAAAAATAAATCAGCCTCTATTCATGAAGTTCATGGCAAAGAAAACAAATACACCCATTAAATATATAAAATCCCCTTCCAACTACTGGTTTATTTGCTTTACCTGAATTATAAAAGATATTACTTATGCAATTAAAAACTAGAAATTAACAAAACAGCCTCCTCCCTACTGATTTTGAACAATGAAGGCTCTTCAGGGGAACACGAAAGTAAGGAATGGGCTCCAGAAAGAAGAAATAACATATACAATGAAATCCATTATGGTTGGAATAGATGACAGTGACAGATCAGGAAAGACTCTATGTAAGGCTGAAAAGTCTGGGCTTTTAACTTTGAAGGAGATGATGATACAAAGAAAAGTTCTCAACATGTAACAGTCAATTTTGCACTTGAGAAAGCAACTTGGATAACAGGATAAAGGTTGAAGAGGAGAGGGTCAAGTCAGATGGTAGAAAGACTAGTTACAAGGCTTCTATAAAAGTTCAGAGGACAGCTGATGAAACAATGGATAAAAGATTTGTATCTGGTAATCTGCATTTTATTTCTTAGTGAATGGGGAATCTGGTAGAAGACAGAAACAAAAATGAGCCTCAAATTTCCATTCTGGATGACAAAATAAATGATGATGGCACCATAAAAACTGGGAATGCAAGGGGCCCAAGTGCTGGGGTGCCAACCACAAAGATAATGAGTTTAATGTGTGGAGAAAAAACCAAACATCATGGAACTGAAATAGAATCTTAACCACAATGGAATAGCTCCATGGTTTATAAAGTTCTGAATCAAGTAGCAAAAAATAAAATAAAATAAAATAAAAATAAATAAATCCAGAATGTTGCCTAGGAATCTGCATTTTAACAAGCTCTCCCAGGTCATTCTGATGTTGATTGTCCAGGACTAATCCCTTGAGAAAGGCTAATATGAATTTGAAAATGGGTATCCAAGCAGTGTAGTGACCTGATCAGATAATATTAGCCACCATTCATTGAGTGTTAAGTGTTTGCTGGGCACTGATCTACTCTAAGAGGCTTTATAGAAAGCTATCACTATCTATCTTTTCCATTAGCCTAAAGGAAGGTATTATTATAATCCTCCATTTTGTAGGTAAGATAACTGAGGCTAAGAGAGGTTAAGTAATTTGCTCAGAATCACACCACAGACACTAAGTGGTAGAGATATTTGACATATTCTCACTCCAAACTGCCTCCTCTTCCCCTTAATTCCAGGCTACTTGCCTCCCACAGAGCTTTCGTCATTGGCAGACTTCTAGATCCTTGGCATGCTCAGTGTGCACTTACTTCTCCAGTCCTAATCAGAATTATGATCTGTTGCCTTTAAAGGTGTTTTATTGCAGGTTACTAAGGGAAGAAGCCCTGTATTCCTGCAGTTCTTTGTTTTGCATTTGTTTAAACAACTGGCCCCAGGGAAAGAGGCCCTTCTTTAGAAGAAATAAATATGTTCTTTCTGCCCTCTTCACATACCACATTAATTATCAGCTACAGGAGAAACTGCCGAAACTTCTGGCCCACTGGGCCCTTCTTCTTCAAAGCAGGAAGCAGCACAGCAAGAGAAGAGTTTCATTCTGAAGCTCAAGTGCTCTCCCGCATACAGTAATCTGGGACAAAGGTTCAGCATGCTGGGTATAAGACAACCACCAATAGGTGGAATGTTTAGGGAATGTAGATTGGTATCTACAAACAAAAATTCTCATCAGAGATTTGAGGTAAATATTAAATGACTTCCCTTTACATTTGGCTTTTCCTGTACACTTGATATTAGAATGTCATACAGAGACCTTTCATTAACTCAATGTGAATAAATTACTCTGCATACATTTTTCTACTTGCAGCAGAAGATGAAGCTGAAAGTGCTTCGCTGGCTAGTAGAGGTGGCTAGATGGTGGCTCTCTTTATTGCAGCCACCTTCTCCTGCTCCAGAACAATCTGGACACTTAAGTACTATACCTAGAAACAAAAGCCAGGAAAGGATTTCCAGAGGTTATTAGATTTCTGCCAGGCAAGATCTAAAATAAAGATGCGAACAGTAGTTCCATGCTCACTTTATGGACAACGTACTGAGAAGAATTATGAGGCCACATATGGGCAGGAAAGAGTGCCAGAATTGATTAGTGATGTCTGCCATGGACATGAAAATACAGAGGGCCAGTAAATTGGCTACTTTTTTTTGTTTTTGCCACTCTTGCCCCAAGGTTTCTTAACCTGATTGTACACAAACTGCTGGGAGCTTTTTAAAAAACTACTGGTATCTGGGGTCCACCTCAGACCAATTAAATTAGATTCTCTGGAGATAAGATTCAAGCATCTGAGCATCCAGGATTGAGAGCCACTGCTCTGCACCAACACAGATATGCAGATGACTTAACTTAGCAGTTCTCAAATGTACTTCCTTCAACAAAGAACAGCAGGTGGTCTGAGGAGCTTGTAAGATTATGGGTTCATGGAACCAACTCTTAAAATTTCTAATTTGGGGGGCACCTCGATGGCTCAGTCAGTTAAGCATCTGACTCTTGGTTTCAGCTCAGGTCATGATTTCATGGTTCATGAGTTCTAGCTCCATGTGTGACTCTGCACTGACGGAGCCTACTTGGGATTCTCTCTCCCTCTCTCTCTCTGCCCCTCTTGCTCATGCTGTCTCTGTCTCTCTCAAAATAAATAAACTTTAAAAAATTTCTACTTTGGGGGGCAGCTGGGTGGCTCAATTGGTTGGGCATCTGACTTCAGCTCAGGTCATGGTCTCATGGTCCATGAGTTCGAGCCCCACATCGGGCTCTGTGCTGATAGCTCAGAGCCTGGAGCCTGCTTTGGATTCTGTGTCTCCCTCTCTCTGCCCCTCCGTCTTATTTTTTTTTAATTTTCACTTATTTATTTTGAGAGACAGAGAGAGAGAGACAGAGACAGAGAGAGAGCGCAAGCAGAGAAGGGGCAGAGAGAAAGAGGGAGAGAATCCCAAGCAAGCTCTACACTACCAGCACAGAGCCCAACACAGGGCTCCATCTCACAAATCCATGAGATCATGACCTGAGCTGAAATAAGAGTCGGATGCTTAACTGACTGAACCACCCAGGTGATGCAAGAATTTATTTTTTAAAAACTCAAGAAGGATCCTGATGTGCAGTCAGGTTTGAGAACTACTGTTCTAAGCTATGCTTAATGCCTCAGATAAATAAAAACTTTGAGCAGGACTTATTGCTCTAAGACAGTGTTCATCAATCCTGAGTACACACCAGAATCTCCTGGGAAACTTTTCAAAAACACCAGTACCTGGGTCCAACCCCTGATCAATTAAATGAGACTCCCTAGAGTGGAATCTGGATGATTCTAACGTGCAGCTAAAAACTGAGAATCCCTGCTTTAGAGAAGTGAGATGCAAGTATCTCCTTTGAGAATCTAATCAGGTGCATTTCATTTCCCTTTTCTTATGGATTTAGTTGCTGACTTAGTCTAGTGCTCTGGTGTGGCGTTAGGTGGTAGAACTGCTTCTGTTTCCTAAACCTTGTTTACCCACTAGAATCTATCATTTATGATGGTTATGGTGGTCTTCTGGGTCTTCCTGGACTTAGTAAACATTGGCTGCAACCACTCATTTTTTTTAAACAAATAGCTACTGAATGCATCAGTGTTTATAAAATATAGATTCCAATATCTTTTACTTCTGTAAACAAAGGTTTTTGATGACGGTTTATTTAAAATTTTTTTAGATCATCATATAAAAAACAGAGAAACTGATGCTTTTAAGAGGCAGAGTCTTTGTAAAGACAAAGTTGTATTTAAATATTTAAAGCTAGAGGCATGCAAATAGACAGCTTAACTACAATCCATGATTGGCTCTTGTAAGGGAGGAAAATTTTTTCCTCATCCCTCTTAGGGTCCCTGGCTGGGTCTGAAAATTAAACTGACAGAGACAGATGAGCAGGGGAAAAGCACGCAAATGTCTTTAACATAAGTTTTACATGACATGGGGGACTTCACAAGGAAATGACCCAAATAAATTGTTAGGCTTATGTATTTTTATGCTAGGTTTGATGAAGAGTGGACAGTTGTGTAGAAATATCTTAGGTTAAGGGGTATGAGGGGAGTGTAGTAAACTGATACCTCTGGGTATGGGGAGGGCACCTTTCACATGAGGGTTTTATGACCTGTTTCAGGGGAGAAGGGTGGGGGGAAGGTCAAAGTTACCTTCCTGCTTCTGCTGTTTTCTCCTCAAGCTTAAAACATTCAATATGCCAAGGTGCCATATTTTGGAGTAGCATGTTCTCAACCCTGTCACCCTGCTAGTGCCTTTGGAAGCAAAAGGAAGGGATGTGATTCCTTTCCTTTAGAAGCTTTGCCATTATGTTTATCTGCTTCACATTAGTTGTATGAGACAGCCAGGTGACCACAGACAGTCAGCCTTACAGGGATGGTCACATCAGAGACTTGAATGGTAGAGCAGGACTCTCCTTCTTCCTCAAAATGTGTTTTAAAAAATTACTCCAGGGGCGCCTGGGTGGCTCAGTCGGTTAAGCGTCCGACTTCAGCTCAGGTCACGATCTCGCGGTCCGTGAGTTCGAGCCCCGCGTCAGGCTCTGGGCTGATGGCTCAGAGACTGGAGCCTGCTTCCGATTCTGTGTCTCCCTCTCTCTCTGCCCCTCCCCCGTTCATGCTCTCTCTCTGTCTCAAAAATAAATAAAACGTTAAAAAAATTAAAAAAAAATTACTCCATTTTGGGGTGCCCGGGCATCTGACTTTGGCTCAGATCATGATCTCATGGTTTGTGAGTTCGAGCCCCATGTCAGGCTCTGTGCTGACAGCCCAGATCCTGGAGCCTGCTTCGGATTCTGTCTGTCTGTCTGTCTCTCTCTCTCTGAGCCTTCCCTGTTCATGCTCTGTCTGTCTCTCAAAAATAAATAAACATTAATTTAAAAAAATTACTCCATTTTCTTACTTATGCTTGAATTTCCATCATTAGTGATTAATGTATTTGATTTAAACATGCCTTCTTTGGATCCTTGTTTTAAAATATAAACAAAACCAACACATTAAGTCCTTAATACCTCCAATACCTAGTACCTCCAATACTGTCAGGTGGAGAAATTACACTAAATGAGACAGGTAAAAAGGCTTAGAGGACTAACTCCTCTTGTTAATACAGGTTAGTTTTTCCTAGCACTGGCCATTTCATGACTTCCTTGCAGAGGTAACCTGCTTTGAAAGGCAGTGTGAGTCCTTTAAGAAGTAGTGAATTGGGGTCTAACCATCTCTGTAGCCCCAGCACCAGTTTGGGTAGTTGAGGAAATGGCAGCCAGTGAAATGTACCATCTAAAACTGTCATGGAAGGTTTTGGATTCAGTCTTGGATCCATCTGATTGCATCCCAACAGCCAAACCTCTGGGGGACAGCCTAATTATCCTTGTAAACAAGACCATTTCCTTTCCCCCCACCTGTGGAAAACAGGACCCAACAAACCCCTCACTGATGCACTGCCCCATGCATGTACTCTGAGAATAGACCATTGTGTTTTTGCCAAGAGCTGGTATCAAGTGAATAATCTATTCCTATACATTTACACTCAGTGCAGAGTATCCCAGGACATGTTTATACTCAAGAAAGGTTAGTATTAACATTGTGTCAGGGAATTCATTTTAATTGTAAATGCCAAGAACAAACTCCCGTCTTTGGGGCCCAGATGTATGACTTTGGTTAAATATTTATAGATCAGTTGGAATGTTTACTCTTAATTCTGGAGCTAGGTATTTACTTGCATAATTGCATACTCCTTCCCAACCTCCAACCCCATTTACTGTTCTGTATTCTCTCTAAAATATAAGTGGATGGGGCAGGGGGAGATGAAGGGAACATCTGGCTACTGGAGTCGAGCTAGTGATATTGATGGGAGTTGACCCTGAGATAGAATAACCAGAAAACTACTCTAGGTATATTAACGGAATAATGGAATGAGCAGGGGCCTCAGAATCCAGCAAGTCTGGATTCTCTTCTCAGCTCTGCTACAAATCAGCTGTGTGACCTTCTCTGGCTCACAGTTTCCTAATCTATAAAATAAAGGAGACTAATTTGAATTTTTAAAACTCTTTCCAGCTCTGAATCTTCCCGGAAGCATTCTCTAACCCATTTTGAAACTCCTACCCCGTCAAGGTGTAATATACTTAGGCTCTCTGGAGCACTACCATTCAATAGAACTTTCTGCAGTGATGGAAATGTTCTATAGCTGTGATGTCCAATAAAATAGCCTCTAGCCACAAATAGCTATTGAAATGTGCTGGAAATGAGCACTTGAAATGTGGCTGAGGAACTGAATTTTATTTTTTTTATTAATGTAAATGTAATAGACACATGTGATTAGTAGCTGCCATATAGGGCAGTATAATGCTAGATGATTAGCAATAGTATTGGCTAGCTCCGTACAGAAGGCCATTATCTGTGTTGATGGCTCCTAATCTGGGGAAGATTAAAGAAGTAGTTGGTAAACACTGTTCAGTGGGAATGCTCTTTCTCTGATGTGGAAGGTGGGATATAATCAAATATTCTAGATGTGTTGAAGTTTTCCAAATGCATGACTCCTGAGTTCTTATTAGTTCCACTAAAAAGTGGAAGAGGGTGGCAAACCATTGAACTAATTTCCTCTTATCTGTCTGAAATGTTAATATGCTTTTAGCTGCACTATGTTAATCTGGGAAAACAGTACCACTGTAGGGCATTCTAAGATATACACAGCAGATTGCACAGAATCAACTTCCATCATTCCACATTAATTAAACATTTTTCAGGGGCACCTGGGTGGCGCAGTCGGTTAAGCGTCCGACTTCAGCCAGGTCACGATCTCGCGGTCCGTGAGTTCGAGCCCCGCGTCGGGCTCTGGGCTGATGGCTCGGAGCCTGGAGCCTGCTTCCGATTCTGTGTCTCCCTCTCTCTCTGCCCCTCCCCCGTTCATGCTCTGTCTCTCTCTGTCCCAAAAATAAATAAAAGACGTTGAAAAAAATTTAAAAAAAAACAAAACATTTTTCATACAAAAAAAAAGTTTGTTTACTTAATTTGAAGAATGTTTCTTCACCATTTAGTATTTTATTGCTCTATATCCCGTAGCATTGGCTGCAGAGAGTTATTAATCTGTCTGAATTAAAAAACAGTGGCAGGTCTTCATTATACAACTCATAGAGTTGAAAATCATCTATGACTGTTCCTAGATTTGCCTTTCCCGCTTCCAAATGTACATTTGTCTTGATACAGTAAATAATATTAAGTACTATTATTGTTATATTACTAGTAGTCACATACCTAAATACTAATAAGCACTTATTAGTCAAAACTTTTTATTATAGTTTTAGACAGCATATAGGACTCATGATTAGTCTAACAGTATTTGAAAATATACTAAACTCCAGTTCCATAAACTGGTTAGAATGGAGGCTTCTAACTAATATGATCCAGTTGCCCAAGTGGCATTATCTGTCTCTGGGATGGTAAATCTATGGCATGAAAGCTGTCATTCCCCACCCATTCCTTTGTCTTTTGCTTTCTTTTCTGCTAAGCTTGGACCTAGCCTCAGAATTCTCAACACAGTTTCTGGACAACCAGGATCAAAACCATTAAGGCAAGCATCTGGCAACATTTAAGATGAAACTTTTCTTCCCTCTCTAATTTTTGCCATGGAGACGTGAACAATTTATAAGAAACAAAAACAAAAGCACATCCAGCACTAGAGCTGATAGAAACCCAAGAGTGCACTTGGTTTATGCACCTTATAGATGAGGAGATTGAGGCTGAAGGAGGAGAGAGTTATGCAAGGTCAAAAAGTCCGTTGGTGGCAAAAATGGGACCACATCCCAGCCCCCTGACTCAGACTTGGCAAGAAACCACCTCCAACTCACCATGTGATCATTGTACCTTGGATGTTTGATGTAAGATTATAACTGCTCTTGAGTTTACTGCAAATGATGTCTACTTGCCTGGACAAATGAGGCTGGATAGCCCTGACTATTAAACAGGGTTAATCTCTTGGTCCATCCAAACAGGTTATTTGATATATTTTCCCATGAGTTAGACTTATGTGTTTTCCAGACATTTGTGTCCAGTGCCACCTGACTAGAAGGAAGAAATAGCAGCCCATTAATTGAAATGACTACTCCTGCTGGAATGTGTAGTACTAATTAACAAATATGATCTTTATTGTTATCATTAGCAAATTCCCAGATGTTTGCCTCCTTTAATGTGTTGCTCTCCACCTAATAATTTGTTCCTCTTACTTATGGCTTGTGTTCTCAATAGGGGTTGCTCCTATGCAAAAATTGCTTATTACATCTAACAACATTGATATCATTGTCAATCCATATCTAAGAGTTGAGCCCTCACAGTTTCAATAGAGAAAAACCTGCTATTCTAATAAGAGGCAAGAGCAGGAACCTGGAAGTCTTGGTTTTCAGTCCTTTAGATTGTCTTTATGATCTAAATAATCCTTTAGGTTGGAAATGTTAAATCGTTTGCAAATGGGAATCATGTTTATTTTATATTCAATAGTATAATTACCATAAATGAACAATCAGGGGAAAGGTATAATTCTGGTTAATAGAATTTCTGTGTGACTGCCAGATGGATCTGTTTCTGAACAAACATTCAGTGCCTCTGTTTATAAAATGTGTTTATGTCCTAACGTTTCCTTTGCAGCTGAACATGGCCATTATGCAGCAAGTTGTATTAGAGTGCTTTACCCTCCTTTCTTTTTTAAAAAAACTCTTTGCTGTGTCTTAAAGATCCCATTCTTTGTTGTTGCAATTGGTTCCTTATAATCCTCTAAGTAAACTAAATTTTGGTGTGTTTGAAGCTGCTCAGCTATTCTGAAGACATGAGTAAGAGGGGCCTCATCCCTCAGTTTCCTCAGGAAAACTCACCCTTCAACTAATAACTTCTACTTGTAATTTCATTTACAAGACTGACTTGGTTCTTGCCATACTCTGGGGTCTTGAAGAAGTGATCTGGTCATCCAGGGATCTTTTACAGAGAAGATGGTGCGAGTGTCCTTCCCACCAGTGCAAAACCAGCAAAGATAGAGTTGTAAATGTTTGGTGTTTTTTTCCACCATAATATCTCAACTCATCTTTCAATGAAACACCACAGCTCATCCCTAATGAGTGCATTGCTTATCTCCTCTAGGGTGTTAGATCCTAGGATGTTACTTCTCCCAGGATATTTAGCCAGGGAGAGACTCCTTCCAAAGAGTTTATGTGGTAGAAGTGTACACTTTTGAAAAAGGAAGAAGTCTGACTGCCAACATCAGCTTCTTCAACTTCTGAAAAATCATTCTTCTTTCTCAAATGCGCTGTCACCACCATCATCATTTTCACATGGAATCAGATACCTTCCAATCATTCAAGGATAAAGGTATCTCATCCCACATTATGATCCCCCCACATCATCAGCAACTTTCAAACTACTAGGCTCAAGGCCTTGTCAGCTTTTCCTGTGGACTCCTCATACAGAATAAAACTAGTATAAAAGTAAGCTTTACAAATGCTAATTTATAAATGCCTGACATTTGTCTCTATGTTACTAAGGAATCTGAATGAAGCAGGTCCCCTGTTGTAAAGGTCCAGGGTTAAGGCTATCAGAATTTTTACTCCTGCTCCTTTTTACCTCCTAACATGTATTGTTACTCTTAACCTCAAACCATCCAACCTCAAGATACTCCCAGAGTCCACCTCTTCACTCATCCAGCAAATTATGGCTGGGGAAGAACCCTTTACTGGTTTTTGGACCTCTATAAAGCAGAATCCAAGATGGAATTTAGACATACAAGAGATTTATTGAGTTAGGCTCATGTGAGGCACAAAGGAAAGGGGTCCGAAGGAATTCAGGGCTATCAGAAGACAGTTCAGGTCCAACTCTTGTGAAGGAGAGAGGGAAAGAAAGAGGATTGGACAAATTGAAGCTCAGACTGATGCACAATTCTAAGAAAGTTTCAGCCTAGCCAATAAGGAATTCTCAAGCCAAAGTCACTCATCAGAGGAGTCCCTGTGTCACAGGAATGGGCCTACCTTGTTATTCTTGCCATGTACAGTCATTGGCTGGAAACTGCCTTTGGAAGCATATCCTCAGCTCAAATGTAGTGATGGATCCAGAGGACCAACAGTAAGGCCATCTGTCAACTATGCCCCCAAAGCAAGAGATCTAAGTGGCACATTTTCATGGCTGAAAAAAAAACCCTAATAATCACTGGATTTAGTTCATTGGAAAATCATCTCCAGCTGTTACTCTGACCTAAGCACTGTAAGTACATATTATTTCACCCGTGTCAATGTTGTGGCTCACAGCACTTTTGTTTGAATCAGTCATATTTTTCCTTAAAACCTTATCACTTCTCCTCCACCATCACTAATTAATCATTATTAATTAATTTATTTTTTGTCATACAGGCAAAAAATCCAAAGCATCAGCTTCTTCTTCTTCCTTGAGTCCATCTTTGTTTTTTCCAATCCTCTGAAATATAGGCATCCTCACCGTCCTTTGTGACCCCACGCTATTCTGCTTTCTTCCTCAGTTTCCATAATCTGTCTCTTTCCCTTTTGCTATCAGACATGTCCAGGTGTCTCCAACATTGCATTTACCTTCACTCTATCTCCATTTGTCATCCAAATCACTCTCCCATCATTCTATACTTGCTGCCATTGGTTCATTACAGGATAGTACCTGCTCAAGTGTGTGTGTGTGTGTGTGTGTGTGTGTGTGTGTGTGAGAGAGAGAGAGAGAGAGAGAGAGAGAGAGAGATAATCACCTGTAGGGCTTATTAAAATACAGACTATTGGACTCTGAGTTTCTGATTCAGTAGGTCTGGGGTGGAGACCTGATAATTTGAGTTTCTAACAAGCTTCCAAGTAATGTTGATGCTGTTGATCCAAGAACCACATTTTCAGAAGCACTGATATAGCAGTCAAAGAGTATGGCTTCTGGATCCACTCTTCATGAGTTCAAATCCTGGCTCTGACTCTTATTGTGTCACATTAAACAAGTTCTTAGTTCCTCTATGCCTGTTTCCTAATCTGTAAAACAGAGATAATAATAGTGCCTACCTCATAAGGTTGTTGTGAACATTATATGATTTAATATATATAATTCTTAGGATACTGGGACATGCCTGGAACATAATAAATACTGAAAAGTGTCAGTTACTTGTTTAAGTTGCCCAGAATTCTAGAGCCAGTAGGAATCACTTAGCTCAGCCTTCATCAAATCCAAGTCAAAATTTGTGTGACGCCTTTACTCTTGCTATGTGCAGCACTTAAAACTTTACTAAATGCTTTTCTTTAAGTTGGTTCATGGTTTTACCTGGATAAATTTATTTAAAAATGAACCTGTAAGTGAAAAACCAGTGTCTTCCAAATGTAAAATAGAATATATCTATATCTATATCTATATCTATATCTATATCTATATCTATATCTATCTACTACAATAAAAAAGACTTATCTATGTATCATCTCAAGCCACCAATGGTTTGGGTAACCCTCTTAGAAAGACGACTGATTTCACTTATAAGCCCTCCTTTTCAAATAAGGAAACTGAGATCCAAAGAAAAGGAAGTAGTCACTTAAGAACACAGAACGTTGATGGTAGAGCTGAGACCAAGTCTCCTAACTCCCTGGCTAGCATACTTTCTTTACTGCCTCTTGAAAGAAATGCCCCACTACTCCCTCCTCTTGCCTTCTGATGACTTTCTAAAAACTGTATCTCTATTGTTGAAGATATTTCATTTTCTATTAAGGCTTCACCATTTAACCTAATTTTAAAGGTTTTGTGATGGCATCTGTTGTTATGTCATAGGGGTTTTGGCCATGGTTAAGTGTTGTCCTAAGGGCTTAGAGTTGGAAGAGAGGCTGAATGTACTGGCTGCTAGATAATTAGGAGGAAGTGTGAAAAATGAACGTGGGCAAGAAAAAGGAGTCAAGGTTTGTTAACAGGGTGAGGTTGGCAGGCCAGTGTGACAAGAAAGAACTGAAAAACAGATTCAGGATTCACACAGAACTTGGACCTTAACAAAATTGGGGGAAAGAGGGGACCAGAGCAGGGAAGAGAAGAGAGCTTCTGAATGTGATATTGTCTGTGGGAGGCCCTGGGCAGGCAAGGGAAAAGTAGATTTTGCTACCCAGTCTCTTTATTGAACCATCAGCCCTTTCTCAAGGTTCTTCAGTGCCCAAGGACATCCTAGCCCTCACTTTGAGAAGTGCTGCTCTACATTTTAGAGTTACTAAAGTGTGTATCACTAACACAGATTCTTCTAGATAACATAGACCCGATTACATAGACCCTCTCCTTGGTCCAGGTCAAACAGCTAGGCCATCAGACAGCTCTCTTTAGGAGATAACCCCCCCATCCTTTTTGGGGTGCCCTTTATTTTTCTTTTTCTCTGTGAGGGTCAGAGTGGCTTGAGCAATCAGCAAAACCAACACTGGGGGTTCTTTGTAAGTGTACTTTCAAGAGAGACAGAGCCTTCTTAAGGCTTCCAACTTTTGGAAGGCTTCCGTGGCAGGTCTAGGGAAGAGTTTATACAAAACTTGGTCAGGGTTTGCTTTTTCTCTGAGACACCATTTTCCATTGTTGCTGTTATATCGCTGGAGTTAAGAAGTTTAGGATTTGCCTGGATAAGGTAAGGTGAAAACAATGCTTTACCCCCTCGTGGTTTCTTCAAGCTCAACTTACCCTCTCTCCATCCGCTCCCATCCTTCCACTACAGACCCTATGATCCTGGCATATACCCACCTCTGACCCCTTTTCCATTCTGCACAATCCCTCAAGATAGGCAATAATATTCAGAGTGCCCACCCACATTACCATACCTTTTGATACAAAATTTAGAGGAGTGTGTTAGCTGTACAAAATGGACATTTCAGCCTCAAATCAATGTGCATTTAACATGCACAATTGGTTGATTTCATCTTTTTTCTTCCCTAGAGAGGAACTAATTATTCCCCTTGCATATTAGCAAACCAATGTGTCATATTCTTTGGCACCTGGAGTGTTTATCCAAACCAAACTACAATAGTCTCCTGATATCAGCTTCAACTGTCCAGGAGTGCTTTTGTTGAAACCCTATTTCAGCCAACTTAGGAAAGAAGATTATAGAGTGAAAGTCATTTTTCTTTAAGTGTGCCTGTAGGATTACAGATATCTCAGTGAAATGCTCAGTAAAATCTTGATAAGCCATAACTTCTGCTATCTGGGATATTTGTGGAATTCTTCTTTAGGAAGAATCATATATGATAGGAAAATGATCTGAGAAGAAGTGAGGGATATGCCCAGAAAAATAAAGGATCCTCCAGGTAGCATCCTGGGCTCCTTACTTATTTAGTCCATGACCTACATCTCTAACACCTACAGTCTCAGATAATGGAAAATGATGTACTGGAAGATAACTCAGAGCCAATCTAGTCCTCAAACAGCAAAGGAAGATTTTCCATCATCTCCCTGTGACTCTATCTTGTGAGGCAGGAATGTTGCCTCCGACAATTTAGAAAGATTTGCATCAATAAAGGTTTTCCCTTTAGGCCTAAATGAACCATATAATTCTGTAAACTTTCACAGTCTGTACTCCAAGAATCCCCATTACATAAAAGATTTACTGTAATCTCTAACAAATGATTTAATAAATTAATTAGTTCTCTGAAAGATAGGACACCCAGGAGCCCACGGATCACAGATCGTAGAATAAAATTCTCAAGGGCCGAGGAAGGGTTTGTGAATCAGACAGTGCCTTCTCCAGCTTGGGAAAGGGGGGGGGGGGTTCTAGTTTTGCTCCAGCCTGGTCTGGACTCCATGGGGCTAGATGCATCCTCTGGTCTAACTTGGTTCTTGAGATTTTCCATGCAAATCATTCAGTGGTCTCAGTACCTATGACAAGGTGTAGAATTCTCATTTCAACAAATACTTTTGACTATGTGAATGAATTCTAGGGATACAAATAGGAGTAAGACATAGATCCTGCCCTCAAGTACCTCACTACTCAGTGATAGGAAGACACCAAGAGATTATCAATCACAATTCAGACAAACAGATATTATTATAGAAGTATAAACATAATGCAAAGTAAGCACTTTTTGTTAGTTAACAGAGTGGAAATAGCTGTAAGGATGATGCTTTCCTTTGCTGATAATCACTTTTTTATTATGGGTTAAGATCAGATCTATCTGAACAAGAAAATGAAAAGAAACATAATTTGTTCATTACTGTACATTAATAGGGATATACACTGACCAGCATAAAACTTCTTACAAATGTTTCATGGCATGAGAATTCACATTTGGGCCTTTATTGACTATGTAATGTAATATTACTTTTGTATATTTGTCTCCTCCATTATAATATAAGCTACATGAAGGCAAGGGAATTTTTTTCTGTTTCATTCACTGTTGTGTCTGCAGAGCCTAGAACTGAGCCACTAAATGTGTAATAAATATTTGTTGAGGGGCACCTGGGTGGCTCAGTCCGTTAAGCGTCCGACTTCGGCTCAGGTCATGATCTCGCGGTCGGTGAGTTCGAGCCCCACGTCGGGCTCTGTGCTGACCGCTCAGAGCCTGGAGCCTGTTTCAGATTCTGTGTCTCCTTCTCTCTCTGACCCTCCCCCGTTCATGCTCTGTCTCTCTCTGTCTCAAAAATAAACATTAAAAAAAATCTAAAAAAATTAATAAAAAATATTTATTGAACCAATGAGTCAAGTAAATATAGATAATTAAAAATTATGATACGTTCCATGAAAGAAAATTAACATGTGTGGTTACAGATTACAACAAGGGGATCAGATGTAGATTAAGGCATCAGGATAGGTCTCTCTGAGAAAGAGACACTTGAGCAGAGACCTGAGGAGTTAGAGCAAAGACAACAGTGTTACCTTTCAGACAACAGACAGCTCACATTTGGCATACAAAAGCCCCTGGAAATCTGAAGATGTCTGGCTTTTAAGTGACTCACATTCACAGGCTACTTGGTTGACATGTTAAGGAACTGGTTTGAAGTGGCAATTTGGGGTTTTTCTTATTTAAAAGATTCTCAGAGAGTCCCAGCTCTACCTCAGTCTTTGGGTTTAAAGCCAAGGAAGCAGAGTCCAGACCCAAGTTTCCCTCCTGCCTCAGTCCCTGTGTGGAATTCTGGATAGACTTAGCTCTGTGCATTCAGCCTCTTGAAACTCCTCTGTGAGCCCTTTGTAGCTGGCACCACCGTTCAGGATGCTTTTCTTCCTTGGCTTGCCTGGCAAGAGATGGGTCTGCCATCTGGAATCAGAAAAACAGCCTGCCAGCCACTGAACAGTTCAGCCTGGGCCCCGGACAATGAGAATCTGGCAATAGGCAATTCCTTGTCTGCAATTTGCTGATTATCACACCCCAGGGTGTGGGATTGTACAGCCAGAACCGCTTTGCTCTGCCTCTCATCAAGGCAAAATGAACACAGATCCTGACAGGTCAAATCTTCCCCCAGACCTCAGAGGTTGCTGTACAAAGGACCAGGCTTAATCTCTGGCCAAGTGTATAATTCATTTATCTGCACGGTCATGAATTCTGGGCTCTCAGGGCAGGAAGCATGGGGCATTGTGACTGGTTCTACAGGCCCAGGGAGTCACTTAAGCCCTGATTGTATTGTGGAGGGAGGGATTTTAGAGACAAAGCCCTCTGTCCTCCAGAGATTGAGCAGACTGGAAGGGGAGCCTATGCACACAAAGGAATGGCGCTTTAGGGAGAGGTTGACAGCCTTGTCATCAATGCCCGTGAACTTCTCTAGATCATGCAAGTGATGACAAGGGGGCTGGAATTAATTATTTCATAGACTTTAGCCAAGGGGAATTGAAATAGGTAAAGAGTTCATCTCTGGATGTTTGCCTGATGCACATCCACCACTTTGTAATGGAGGGAAGTTTTAAACACCAAGAGCCATTTTTTCATTTGTTCCCTTCTCAGGGAGTTGTTGGCAGGGGGGTCTTAAGTTTTGCCTCCAGCTGTCAGATCTCCTTTACCACCACCCAAAACACTTGAAGTAAAAGGCAGTGCTCTATAGAGAGCTGGTACTTTACAGCTAATTGGAAATTGTTTGAAAATTGATGGTTTCCTGGCTTGGCCAGCTGGTTCCCTCTCTGATCCTCTGGACTTCCTGCTGAACAGAGATGAGAATGGGATGCCATTCTGTGTTCATGGAGTTTCATTTGCACAGTTCCACAGCCTGGGGGAGACTGACCTATTGCAATAAATGTAGCCTCAAATTTAGAGTTATTTTGGATTTTGAAAGTATTTCAAGCTCCGTGTCTTTCATGTCACTGCAACCTACACTGTACTGTGCAATGGAGGGCATTTTAATCACAAATTATATGTTATATATATGCTGCAGGCTCCAGAAATTGAGGAGGCAGATTGTCATGGAAGGCAGATAGTGCTGCTGAGGGATGCAGAAAATATGGCTCCAGTGCTTACTCTGACCTTGGAGAGGCACTTCACCTCATTGCACTGTGAAAAATCCTGATGCCTCTGTTTTCCCTTTTCCCTCGTATTCATTTTTGTGGTGTGACGTGAAGGATATGAGGCAGTCCCAAGCCCAGATCACCCCCAACAAGCCTCTTAGTACCCACAGCTGACAATCATTCATCACTCCACTAAGGGTCTCTCGGTGCAACCATTATCTGAGATGGGGTCAAGCATTAACTACATTATCAGTCATTAATACATTGCCCCTCGTATACATTTATCCAATCAGTATCAACAGAAAATAAGGACCCCTGGAGAAATTGACTGGACAGGATTTTGTTTGCTTAGTCTTTTTACCCTTTGACACCTGGTTTCTAGATCATCTGCAAGTACTTAGACTTCCTGCTTCAAGTGAGTTCAATTATATGCCAACCAATATCCTTATCATCATTAAGACCACCAGAGGACTCTACATCCCACTGTGTCCCAAGCAGTTTGTTGCTTTGTCTCCATTCATCAAGTCTTTGTTAAGCACTGGTTCTAGTACTGTGCTAGGTCCTGTTGAGGATATGGGAAACATTTCCATAATCTTTCTCTAATGAGCTTGTTCTCTGTTGGAAATAAGTCGATAAAAGCTACAAAATACACATTTAAGAACCATCTGCTGAAGTGACATGAGTGTTCCAGATGGATTAGTCAGGATAGGCTTCTTGAGGGAAGGTGGGGCTTTTCCTGGAGCCTTGAAAAACATGGATGTAATTTTAACATGCAGAGAAGGACGAGGGCAGTCTGTGTAAAGAGAAGTACATGAACCAAGGTCCAGGGGTGGGAATGAGCCTATAATGCATATGCAGGGGGTCACATAAAAGACACAAGGGCTGAAAAAAACAGCTTTAGACCATAGAGTGAAGAGCAGAAGAATTTTGATTTGATTCTTTAAATCAATATCTTTAAAACTGTCTTGATCATACACTCCTATCAGAAAAATACACTAGCATACCCCCAATATGTGTATATTTATTTATAAACTTTATACTTATACTAATGCACTCATACATAATAAAGCATACCCAAAAGTCATAAAGGATGATGCAATGAAATTTTAAAAGCTCTAATATTTCCTTCTCACATGCCAAAGAATCATCTTGTGCCTGTGCCCGTACCCTCAATACCACTGTCCTAGAAAATCAGCTAAACATTTTGGGGCCACAGAGCCCTTGAAGAATCTGATGAAAGCTACACATCCTCTCCCCTCCCCAGAAATCCATGCACAGATGCTTTTTAAAAAACTTTTTCATACATTTAATTTCAAGGAGGGTGCGGCAGGGAATGAACCCTCTGAAGCTTACTCATGGACCCCAGTTCAAGAACCCCTTTTCTAGGTAGGGAAAAGCACTGAAGACTTTTGAGTAGCTTCATGGCCTATAGACTTTAACCTTTTAGGAAGTTGAATCTGCCCAATGTGCAGAAGATGAATTGGCTGCGGCCAGGGTAGGGTGGGGTGGGGGCAGATGGTAGAAGCAGGGACACAAGTTGATAGGCCATTTCAAAACCTCAGGCCTGAAATGCAAATGTAATGACAATAGAAGAGAGAGAGAGCAGTTGTAGGTGACATTTCAAAGGAAGCACGGACAGGTCTCAGTGATCAATAGAAAACGAAGTTAGGGGTGGCTGGGTGGCTCAGCCAGTTAAACGTCCGACTGCAGCTCAGGTCATGATCTTGGGTTCACAAGTTCAAGCCTCGCGTCGGGCTCTGTGCTGACAGCTCACAGCCTGGAGCTTGCTTTAGATTCTGTGTCTCCCTCTCTCTCTGTCCTTCCCCCACTCGCACTCAGTCTCTCTCTCTCTCTCTCTCTCTCTCTCTCTCTCTCTCTCAAAAATAAATAAACATTAAAAAAATAAAAGACAAAGTGAAGGGAGGGGAATCAATGGCAGTCCTGAGGCTTCACGTTTGGGGTGGTCAGGGAAGGGCAATGGCTACTGGAAATCATACACTAGTTTGAATGACAGCCCAGCATCTCAACAGAAATGGTCTGAGGGCAGTGAGAAACATGGGAGTGAAGCTGGGAGGAACAATCGGACAGAAGACACAGACTGGGGCATTGGAACAATGGGAGGGGAGGCAGCTATGAGAAGAAACAGAACAACAATAGTAAACATTTACGTACCAGGCATGGTTCTAAGCACTTTATGTAAGTTGATTTGATGAATCCTTCTGACAACCTCTGTGAAGTGCCAATATGATCATTCCATTTTATAGATGGGAAACTGAAATATTTTACAAGTGGGGAAACTACCCCAAGGTCACACAGCTAAAAAGTATCAGAGTAAGGATTCAAACCCAAGCAGTGCCCCTGAGCACTATGCCATGCTGCTTCTCAAGAGAGAAGGGTGGGAAGTGAGTTATAGGAAAGTCCACGAGGCAGAGGGGAAGAGGAGGAGCTGAGGAAAGGACTGGTACCTTCTGAGTACCCGCCTTGGATCAAGCATTGTGATAATAATAATAATAATAATAAACAGCAGCAACAGCATAGTTGAAACCAGCAAGCAAAGTGAATATATTTTATGGGACAAAGTGAATATATGTCATTTGTAAATCACTCAGCACCCAAGTGCCTTTTCTAATTGGAAAGGATCTCTCATTGTAGGAGTCCGTTGTGGGCCAGGGCCCCACCTCTCACTGTAGAAGACAAAGGAGGTCAGATACTCCATTTACCTGTTCCTGGGGAGCTAGGGTGAGGGCATAGGACCTCTACTGCACCAACAGGACACTTTCCCAGTGACTTGCAATCTGTAGCAACTGTAGGCTAAGATGATGAGACGAAATTCAACCATGGTCGTAGTTTGTGCTTGTGTCTGTGGCACCCTGACCAGACTGCTCCTGCTACCTAGGCTTCAAAGTCTCCTCCACCCTTCTGTCTATTCTGGAGCTCTCTATATCACAGATTGGAAAGATACAAATGAAGCAAAACAGGGATTTACTGGATGGATGAAGAGCAGGGGTGGGCAATCATTTTCTGTGAAGGGCCAAGTAGTAAATATTTCAGGATTGGTGGGCAGCTATAGACAGCCGAAAATATGCTGAATATATGGAGGGTTGGTTTCTTGTCGTTTACAGCCAAGACCTTTAATACAAATTAGATGAGTTATTGCATCTAATCCTTACTGCAGCCCAGATAAGTAGGTGCTACTGCTAACCTGACATCGAAGATATGCAAACCGACACACAGGGACAGAGTCTGCCCAGGATCACACAGACAGTAAATGCTAGTGCATGACACAGCTGAAATTCCAACCCAGACCTATCTGACTATCACACACAAAAGAGATGAAGAAAATGGAGATGCAGCACTTAGTGGTCTCAGAACCTCTTCTGAGATAACAAAAGAGAGGAAATTATTTCCCCCAGTTGTTCAGAGGCACCAAAGTGATCACTACCATGGAAACAGAGAGGTACGCAGGAGCTTGGGTTTAATGTGTTTATCTCCCTCTTGGCTGCTTCTATGCAGTCTATTAAAATACTGGTTTGAGCCTCTATCAAAAGGTTACACTGACCTCCCAATTCCTGGATCCTCCGCCAGCCTTTTGCTTGCTGAGAAATCTATAATACATTTGAGTTGCAGCCCAGAACACAGTCTGGTAAGACTGTGGGGTTTGAATTCCCTCTTTAGGTCATTGGGACCTATGTGGGATCCAGGTGACAGTAACCAAAGTACCGCATTGTTTCTTCTGTTAAGATGTGTGCCTCTTGAGAACATGTAAAGCTTGCTTCCTAATTTCACCTGCATATGGAAATATGTGGTCTGCACTATTTTTTGAGGTGGCTCATAGGCAAAAGATCACAAAAGCTTATTTCATTAGCAACCCTCTGTCCTCTCCATGTGGCTAGGGCAGATGATCACTTTCACACTGAGCTCAGCGGTCTGGAGCTGTTGTTTTGCTAAACACAGAAGACAACCGCCAAAAAGCCACAGGTTTTCAGGGGTGGGTGGGAGAAGTTTTCGGCATTTACAACTTCTCAGTCTTACCCACTGGGCCTGGAGTTCCTTCAGTAGGACTGCTGTGAATGCTTACAATAATATGGTGTTCCCTCTGCTCAGTGCACCATTTAATTGAGCTAATTAATGACAAGTAAACATCTCACAACAGTGAGCCTTCTGTTGGAAGAGTCGGAGGTAGGATCAACACGCACACTGGTGAAAGAGACTTCTTGGACCAGGGCATTTGGAGTGTTGTTGGTCTGACCTGTTCCTGTGGGTGCACGTTTGCATGCATTCTGTTAAAATAACTTACTTTTTAACAGCTAGTTGGGAAAATTTGCAAGTGAGTTTCTTTATTGTCTTGTCACATGTACTGATGGAGTATTTTCCTCTGTGATTTTTATCCCCAAACTTCAGTGACAGCTAAAGAAGAAAACCTTATGTCAGCCAAGTTGTTGGTTGGGAGAGAATTTGTGAGGGCCCTGTGTTTTGTAGCACATCCCCAAGAATATCTTCATTTTACTCTCTGCTCATGTGGCCAAGAAACACCTGAATGGTGGCAGGAAACAGACATCTCTTTGCTGTGGATCAAACCCAGCTCTGTGGCTGTCCAGGCTGGCTCTTTTTTTGGATGAACGCCTGGAGCTAACTAGCAAGAGTGAACTCAGGGAAGCCATTGGGAGTGTTCATTATTATTTCTCAATTATCTCCATGTGGGAAAGGAGCAGTGGTTAGGACAGTTGAACCAGCCTACAATTTACTCATCCCAACAGTTTCAGCACGATCAAACATTCAAACGACCTAATCACCATGCTGGGATCATATTCACCTGGTACTGAATCCTTTTGCAGAGCATTTTCCCATTGAAGATTTTCATTTAACCCTCCAAACCATCCAGTGCAAGTTCCATGATTAGAGGCTGCCCTATAGATCAGTTGGTCAACAGCCATGCCATTTGGCAGGTCAAGTGCATATGTATGTATTTCCAGGTGCCCTCGTCCTGGGACTTGGGAAACTGGCATGACTGCTCAGCCCAAAGAGAAGCAGAGCCTAAGCAAAACTGAGCTCACAGTTGCATGGTTTTTTTTGATTGGTGATCACCAGTGCACAGTAGGTGATTAACAGGAGAGTTGGAACCCTCAGTTCTTTGATTTTGCCATAAGTCTTTCAAATTAAATCTATTCTTTTCCGACCAAACTCCATGCCAATTCTGAGCATTCTAACTCAGAAAATGTTGCTTAAAGGTGAACACTACATATTACATTGCAGCAGTGCAGCCTTGCTTGGTTTAATCAAAAAAGAGTGTTTGATAGCTCTCCTTTCATTCCCCTGTGAAAGAAGCAAAAAAAAAAAAAATGTTGATGAAGTTATCTGAAAGAACTCATTCTTCACGGGGACTTTCCACATGCCCACTCAGGTAAGAAAATCATATGTCTTGGTTAAGGCCACAAACAGAAAATACAAATCATAACATTGTCTTCCACCTTTCTCCTGAACAGAACTAAGAGAAAATATGACAGTTGTCATTTTATTAAATGTCACATAAGCTGCCCCAACTGTTACACAGGGCACTCATGTCTTTGACAGATATGACTAAGCTGTTTGAACAGGATGGGGACTCATGTCTGTCCTCTAATGAATCACTGGTGTGGGTTGGTATTTCTCCAAGCATACACAGGAGCCTTTGTGTTCACACAGGTGCAAGGATGATGCAATTTTGACGTGCATTCACTTCAACTACAATTTAGAGCAGAGGTTTCCAGCCTTGGCTGTGTATTAATATCACCTGGGGAGCTTTTTAAAATCCCACTGCCCAGGCCACACCCTGTAGCAGCTTGGGCTGATACATAACAAAGTATCAGAGACTGAGTGGCTTGCACAACAGAAATTTATTTTCTTACAATTTTTTTTAAGTTTATTTATTTATTTTTGAGAGAGACAGAGATGGTACAAGTCGGGGAGGGGCAGAGAGAGAAGGAGACAGAGAATCACAAGCAGGCTCCACTCTGTCAGCTTGGAGCCCAACATGGGGCTCGAGCCCATGAAACCACAAGATCATGACCTGAGCAGAAACCAAGAGTCAGATGCTTAACTGACTGAGCCACCCAAGCATCCCTTCTTACAATTCTTGAGGCTGGAATTCCAAAATCAGGGCACCAGGATGGTTGAGTTCTGGTGAGAGCTCTCTTCCTGGTTTGCAGATGGCCACTTTCTTGCTGTGTCGTCACATGGTGGAGATAACTTTGATGTCTAGTCCTCTTGTTAGAAGGGCACCCATTCTCTCCATTTGAAATGCTACACTTATGACCTCATGTAACCCTTAATCACCTCCTTAAAGACCCTTTTCCCAGTATGGTTACATGGTAGTGGCAAGGGCTTCAACACACGAATTTTAGGGGAACATAATTCAGTTCATCGGATACCCTAAACTAATTAATTAAATCAGACTCTCTGGGAATGAGACCCAGAAATCCCTAGTTTTTAGAGCTCCTCAAGTGATTACAATATGTTGCAAAGTTGAGAACTTTGCTATTCAGACCCTTGCTATTCAAACTGCAGAGTAGCAGCAACATCACCTGGAAACTCATGAAAAGTGCAGAGGGGCACCTGGGTGGCTCAGTCAGTTGAGCATCAGACTCTTGGCTTTGGCTCAGGTCATGATCCTAGGATCATAGGATTGAGACCTATGTCAGCTCTATCCTGAACATAGAGGCTGCTTGAGATTCTCTCTCTGTCTCTGTCTCTCTCTCTCTCTCTGTCTCTGTCTCTCTCTCCCTCTGCTCCTCCCCCCTCTATCTCTCTCTCAAATAAACAAATAAAGTAGAATCTTGGGCCTCACTTCTGGCCTCTGGATCAGAACCTGTATTTAAATAAAATCCCCAGGTGATTGAGAGCATCTAGCAGGTTTCTACTCTAGAGAATCTTCCTACTGTAGTCAAACACTTGCAACAATAACTATGTGAGTTCTCTGCATACTATAGGATTATCTCCAATTCCAGTTGTTTTTGCAGTCTTCTGACAATTGCTTGATGATACAGAGTACATGAGGTGGTATGCTGGGGTTTGATCGCTTACTCAGGTGCCATGCACATTTTTGGGTAACCGCCAGTCAATGAGTGAAGTGACTGGTTTTAGGTTCTCTTCCTAACAGGGCTACAGTCCCCTTTCTCTTCCTGGTGATTGATTTGCTTTTGGATTAGTTTCATGGAGTTGTCTTCTCGCAAAGCCATTTGAAGCATTTTGTTCACTCAGATGGGTTGCTTAGCTTTTTATTGCCAAGATTTTATGTATTAAGAGGGTTTGCCACTAACCCAATCTAGATGCTTCCTGTATGTACTGCTTATACTTAGCTATTTCCATGGTTTCCATGTAAATCAACCTCTTTGTCTGGTCTTGTTACAAGATAGTTATTAATTGCATGGTTGTATGGGTTATACACTTAAAATTGGTTAAAATGGTAAATTTTATGTTATACATTTTTACCACAGTTTTGAAAATTTATGCATTTTACTAAATGTGATGATGTATCCTGGTTTGACTCCTGGAACAGAAAAAGGGAATTGGTATGAAAACTGATGAAATCTGAATAAAGCATGGAGTTTTCTTGATACTCATACCAATGTTAATGGTTTAGTTTTGATAAATGTACAATAATTATGTTACATACTAACATCAGGAGAAACCAGGTGATGGGAATGTGGAGTATATAGGAACTCTGCTACCTTTGTAATTTTTCTATCTCTGAGATTGTTCCAAAGTAAAAAGTTTATTTAAAAAGACAAAATTGCTTCTATTATGAGCCATCATTTTGAAAAGGAGATAGAAATGAGCAGTAGAAATAGTCTGATGGAAATCGGCAAGAGCTAGAACCCTTTCTTTTTTTTTTTAATTTTTTAAAGTTTATTTATTTTTGAGAGAGAGAGACAAAGAGACAGAGTGTGAGCCAGGTAGGAGCAGAGGGAGAGGAAAACACAGAATCTGAAGCAGGCTCCAGGCTCTAAGTTGTCATCATAGAGCCCAATGTGGGGCTTGAACTCATGAACCATGAGATCTTGACCTAAGCCAAATTCAGAGGTTTCACTGACTGAGCCATCCAGACACCACCCCCCATTGTATTTTAAATAAGGTTTCCTTTATTCAGTTTCACAAGCACTCAAGGACTTTGCTTGAGCAAGTGTCCCCTATTGGTCCTGCATTATTAACCCCTTCCCTGCAATGGAGCATTGCCATCCACATTCAAGTATACTGTAATGTTTCCTCTCTTTCTTTTTTTAAATTTTTTTATTTTTAAATTGTTTTAATGTTTATTTATTTATTTATTTATTTATTTTTAATTTTTTTCTTCAACGTTTATTTATTTTTGGGACACAGAGAGACAGAGCATGAACGGGGGAGGGGCAGAGAGAGAGGGAGACACAGAATCGGAAACAGTCTCCAGGCTCTGAGCCATCAGCCCAGAGCCTGACGCGGGGCTCGAACTCACGGACCGCGAGACCGTGACCTAGCCGAAGTCGGACGCTTAACCGACTGCGCCACCCAGGCGCCCCAATGTTTATTTATTTTTGAGAGAGAGACAGAGTGTGAGCAAGGGAGGGGCAGAGAGAGAGGGAGACACAGAATTTGAAATAGGCTCCAGGCTCCCACAAACCATGAGATCATGACCTGAGCTGAAGTTGGATGCTTAACCGACTGAGCCACCCAGGTGCCCCAGAACCCTTTTCTTCAGAGGACACTTTTCTTTCAGAGTTCTAAGCTGTAACAAACATCCATATTCATATATGCATTTGTTTATTATATATTTATATATTTGCTACATATATATTTTGGTTGTATCTTATTTGGTTTATATTTTTTAAATATATAAAACATCATAATCACACTATCAAATGTCACTTCAGCATGTGCATTAAGAGTGCAGAACCCTGGGTTTGAATAGTGCTTCCTCCACTTCCCAACTGTATGGTTGCAAGTAGTAATTTAACTTCTCTTTGTCTCATTTCCCTTATATATGAAGTGTGGATGACAATAGTACCTCCTTCCTAAGAATTTTCTGAAAATTGAGACTGTCCTTATGAGGTGCTTAGCACAAGCATGACATACAGTAAATATTAGATATTATTATGTGCAGGGACTATATTAAGTGTTCTATATACATTTACATGTATATAAATGATCCTCATATAAATATATATGATCCTCCTATAAATCTCATTTTTAAAATTTTTTTAATTTAAAAAATGTTTATTTTATTTATTTATTTATTTATTTATTTTGAAAGAGAGAGCAAATGCAGGGACGGGGCAGAGAGAGAGAAGGGGGGAAGGACAAAGGGTCCAAAGTGGGCTCCGCGCTGACAGCAGTGAGCCGAATGTGGGACTTGAGCTCACGCACCATAAGATCATGACCTGAGCCGAAGTCGAACACTCAACCGAGTAAGCCACCTAGGTGCCCCTAAATTTTTTACCTTTGAATTATATGTACAATGTGCCCAAATCATAAGTGTACAGCAAAAGAAATTTTCACAAAGTTAACACACCCATGTAAGCAACAACCAGATCAAAATACAGAGCATTATCATCACCACAAAAGCCTCCCGTATGTCCCCCTCTCAGTCTTACCCACTACAATGAATTCCATTTGTTTATTTTTATTTTTTTTAATGTTTTATTTTATTATTTATTTTTGAGAGAGAGAGAGAGAGTGCATCAGGGGAGAGGGGCAGAGAGAGGGACAGAGAATCTGAAGCAGGCTCCAGGCTCTGAGCAGTCAGCGCAGAGCTGGATGCAAGCTTCAAACTCATGAACCGTGAGATTATGACCTGAGCCGAAGTCTGAGGCTCAATTGAGCCACCCAGGTGCCACTCATTTGTTTTAGTTTCTATTCAGTTTCAAAGATCCTTCACCCTCCATATTTCACAGTTTAATTTAATTTGGGAGGGATATATAAAACATAAACATGGTTCAAAAGTCAAAATTATACATTAGTAGTAATCTATTTTTCCTCCTTCCCTCTCTTTCCTCCAGCACCGAATTTGAAGTAACATGGCATTTACTTTATTTTATTTTTTTAATTTTTTTATGTTTTTTATTTTTGAAGGAGAGAGAGAGAGAGCATGAGCGGGGGAAGAACAGAGAAAGAGGGAGACACAGAATTCGAAGCAGGCTCCAGGCTCTAAGCTGTCAGCACAGAGCCCGATGCGGGGCTCACACCCACAAACTGTGAGATTGTGACCTGAGCCGAAGTCGGACGCTTAACTGACTGAGCCACCCAGGTGCCCCACATGGCATTTATTTTTAAATGAGAATCACACAGCACTTTTGTCAGAAAAATTACATGGATGATAATTTCCAGAGCATTCTGAAGTACTTTGCAGTCCTCTCTATTCAGTTTAACTAATAATATTAAGTGAGCACCTACTATAACAAAGCACAGTAGTGGAAAGAAAGGTGAACCAAAGGCCTATCTTTAGATGCTTCAAGTTCAATTAGGGAAACAGGCCTTGGACACATACTTCTAGTTCAGTGCACACTCTGAATATAATAACAGACATACAAAATTCTGTATGTAAATTAGCATTCACAATAACAACAAAAAAGAAAATCCATTTCAAAAATTTTTAATGTTTTATTTCTTTTTGAGAGAGATAGAGAGAGAGAGGCAGAGTACAAACAGGGGAGGGGCAGAAAGAGAGGGAGACAAATAATCTGAAGCAGGCTCCAGGCTCTTAGCTGTCAGCACAGAGACAAATGCAGGACTTGAACTCATGAACCATGAGAACCTGACATGGGGCTTGAACTCACGAGCCATGAGATCATGACCTGAGCCAAAGTCGGACACTTAACCAACTGAGCCACCTAGGTGCCCCTGTAATGTATCTTTTTTTGTTTTGTTAGTGATTTGTCTAACAAAAAAGATATATTGGACATTTTATAAACAAGAATTTTTAATATTTTTAAATGTTATTTATTTTTGAGAAAAAGTGACAGTTAATAGGGGAGGGACAAAGAGAGAGGGAGACAGAGGATCTGAAGTGGGCTCCACACTGACAGTAAAGAGCCTGATGCAGGGCTCGCACTCATGAACTGTGAGATCATGATCTGAGCTGAAGTCGGATGCTAAACTGATTGAGCCACCCATGTGCCCTGGAAGTCACTTTTGTATTTTACACAGGGGTAGCAACCCAACTTTATTTTTCTCCATACAGCAGTGCTTCTCAGTCTTTTTCAATGTCATGGCACAGAGAGAATATGATAGCATATGGTTGGCATAATGTGGGAAACTAATGGGGCTGCTCATGGCCAGAGATAGAGGCTATCAGCTTGGGAGCTCTGACCACTTTAGGTCTTGCCTGGCCATCCTAAGGGTCAAAGGGGATCAATAATAGCTCTATACTCCTCTAATCCATGTGTGGCTTTCAGTGTGACACACTGGTTCAGAAGTTCTGTCTTCAGAAGTTCAGAAGTGATCTACTCTTTCTAACACGAAACAATCCAACCTTCCCTTGCTGTGAAATTGCATTGATATTATCATGCTTCTGAGCTCTATATTCTATTCCATTAGTTTATTTGCCTTTTATTGCCCTACAGTAACTTTTTATTATTATTATTATTATTATATTTTTGTAGCGTGTCTCAAACTGTAGAAGGACAAGTCTCTATTCCTTTTTAAAATAAACTTAGATAGGCATAGACATTTATTTTTCTACATGCATTTTAGAATAAGTTTTTTTTTAATTCCTTAAAGTATCCTGCTGGCATTTTGATTGGAATGGCATTGAAGTGGTAGATTTAGGAAAAATTGACATCTTTATAATAATAAGTCATCCCATTCATCAGTATGGTGTCTATCAACATTTATTCAGATATTTTATACCTATTAGTAGAATTTAAATATTTTATTATACAAAAGTGACTTCCAGGTAGATTAAAAGCCTAAATGTGAAAGGTAAAACTATAAATGGAGAATTTTTTTTTAATTTTGCTTTTAATCTTTATCTATTTTTGAGAAAAATAGAGAAAGCAGGGGAGCAACAGAGAGAGAGGAGACACAGGATCCAAAGCAGGCTCCAGGCTCTGAGCTATCAGCACAGAGCCTGACGCGGGGCTAGAACTCACGATCTGTGAGTTCATGACCTGAGCTGAAGTTGGATGCTCAACCGACTGAGCCACCCAGGCACCCCAAGAATTTCTTAATAATTTGAGATGGTATAGGACTTCATAAATAAAACCCTGAAATACAGAACATAAGGTAAAGAAGTCATGAATTTTACTACATCAAATTTGAGACTTTCAATTCAATGAATGACACTACAGACAAAGTTAACAGATGCTAGACTAAGAGAAGATATTTGCAATGTCTAAAACTGACAAGGAATTAATATCTAGAATGACTAAGAAACTTTGGTAAATTAACAAAGAGAAACACAGAAAACACAACAGAAAAAAAAAGGGCAAAGCATATTCATAGAATGGACAACTCACTGAAAGAGAACCTGGATTGGCTAAGAAGCATATGAAGAGAGGCTAGATCTTGCTTGTATTCAGAGAAATACAAATTAAAATAACCACGAGATACCAAGTTATGCTCATCCAAATGACAAAAATTCAAAAGATAACACCAGGTGTGCATAAGCATGTGGGGGGAAAAATCCTCAGCATCGCTGACGGGAGTGTAAGATGGTATAGCTTTTTGAAGAGCAATAAGATGGCAGTTATTGATAATAACAATGTATACATTCCTACAACCCAGCACCTCACTCCTGAGTTTGTGTCCTGGGAAACCTCTCTGTGGTTCTAAAATGGGATGCTTATAAAGATATTTATCACAGAATCATTTGTTTATCACAGAATTCATTTGTGTAAGGGATTGGAGGCAAACTAGGTGTCCATCAGTGGGGAAATACACATGTAAAGTGTAGTGAATGCATACTAACAAGGATTAGAAGCCATAAAATAGTTGTGCATATACCAAAGAGATCTTGAAAACATTCTTGTGAAAAAAAATAATAGAAGAATAGCCCAGTAACATTTACATCAACTTACACACACACACACCAAAAACTGTCTATTGTATCAATGTATCAATGTATTTATATCTATCTACACACACAGCAACTATCTATCTATTGTACCTATATATTTATGTATCTGTGTATCTGTATATCTTTATATCTATCTATCTATCTATCTATCTGTCTACCTATCTCCTGGACTTACATCAGATACATTATAGAAGGTTCCTGTGAGGGGATAAGAATGAGAATGGAGATTTGGGTGAAGGAAAGTAATAAAATAAAAGGAGGGACTTTATATGGACTAATGATAATATTTCATCATTAATTGAGGGGTATGATTAACTCAGCTCTCTATACCTGAGTTCCAAACAACAACAACAACAACAACAACAACAACAAAAATATGTTTAAGTGTTAGGAGAAGGGAGACAATAACCTCAACCAGGGAAATCAGAGAAGTCTTTTTAAAAGAGGTCAGATTTGAGCTGAGCTTTGAATGGTAGATAGAGCCTTGGTAGAGAGTTCTGGAAGAGAGGGGTATATTTGGCAAGGAAACCACTTGGTCAAAGCCAGGCGGTGAGAGAGTACAGGATGGATTTAAGTATCAGCAAGGAGACTTATGCCTGGAGTCTAGTCTGGGAAAGAGTGTTTATAGTGGAAAGCGTGCAAAGGCAGTTGGGATCTGAATGGTGAAAAAGTTTTCAATGTCTGGTTAAGGAGTAAGGGTTTTATTTTGAAAGTAATAGGGAGTGATTTACAGTTTTCAAACAGAAAAGCAATAGGATCAGATCTAGGAAGATTACTGTCAAGAGTGGCAGATGGCAGCAATGTTTGGATGCAGAGAGAACTCCAGAGATTATTGTCATTATCCAGGTGACAGCCAATGAAGGACTGAGCTAGGCTTGGTTATTGGTCCCTAAGGGGATCAATAAGAGGGTGTAGACATGAACTTGAGAAATTGATGGGACCTGAGAAATAAGAGTGATGTCTCATCTTTATAGAGGAGGTAGTAGAAGCTTTAGGAGGTGGATAAAATCACCAAGAGGTGACCAAGCAAGCACCTTTGGGCAGAATGGAAGGGACCAGTGAAGAGGACTGATATGATGAAAGACTGAAGGACCCACAATACCGTGCAATGAAAGCCAAAGAGATGGTCCCAGAAGGGAAAACAGTGTTCAGCAAGGACTAACACTGCAAAGAAGGTCTATGGGATCAGAATTTAGCAGAGGTCACTGGTTACTTTCCGGAGAGTACTTTCAAGAGGGAGTTGCTGATAGGCCCAGATTGTCAGGGGTTGGGAAGGGTGGTAAGAGAGGAAGTGGAGGCAGTGAGTGTTGTCTGGTGTATCAAGAAGTTTGTTCTGGGAGGACACAGTGGTGGAGAGGTCCCTGGGCAAGGGGTGGGAAGAAAGACTTTTGTTTTACTTTTGAGTATCAGGTAGATCAGAGCGTGTTTTAAAGACTATAAGAAAGCAATCAGTCCAGAAGATATAAGAGGGAGGAAGGGTAGTTACTAGAATAGGATCCTAAGGGATAGGAGGGCCCCTGTGAGCCTTGGAGCAGCCTATCTGGCAATGCTTATTGAAAGCCAGCCTTGCTATATACCTTGATTTACATCTTTCCCCTAATCATGCCCCTTCACCTTGCCTTTGAGGGGTCTTCTCTCTTACATATGGCCTTACTAGAGCTCCCCTCCCATTTTACCCCCTCACTTTCTTTTCTTCTCCTGGGTTCCAGAGAATGGTTGCAACTGGACTAAACAAACCTCTCTTTGTCAGTCAGCAAGTCAGAAGCAATTAGCTTCTGGGTTCTCAAGCTGAAGGACCTGAAACACTCAAAGCCTTGAAGGGGAAAGAAAGTACTTGAAGGTTTGTTTACCACTCAGCTTTAGGGGACAATAGTTGTTACTCTCAGCTATGACAGGCTTCACTGGGGACTTTATCTCTATCAAATCCTCTGTTAAGTTTTTCTGAAACATTGCCAGCACCAGATCTAGAAACTTTTCAAATCCTCACAAAACTAGAGAATGGAAAAAAAAAAAAAGCGGTGATGGATGGTGGGGTAAGGGGGACATGGGCCTCTTTCCCTGTTAACCTCCCCAGATCAGGCCCCTGGACTGGCCAACAGCTTTTTAATCTCTCTTTTTTCTACCCCAGGTCCTAGGGTTTGGCTAGTTTTGCTTTCTTTTCCAGCTGCCACTTCCTCCCTCCCCAATTTCCCATCCAGATTACTTCTCAGAATAGTTTCCTGATTTATCCCTAGCTCTGCTTTCCCTGGGAAGCAGATCAATGCTTTAAGTCATTTAAAGTGCTTTAATTGCTACTATCACTAAGGGAATAGTTGTGCAATATAACAAAAATGTAAATGACACTATGGAAGTGGGGAAGGTACAGTGAGCTGTGTACTTGTAAGCTACCTGCCTCCCTCCTTATATAACATGCCATTGACTCTGCATCAGCTGAAACCACCGCCCTTTGAGCTGGATACTAGACCCAACTACAAGGTCTTCAGTCTGTGGTGCATGTGGCATGGCATTGCGAACAGTGGATTTTCTCCACCTGTGCCTCTCCAGGTTGTGCTCTCTGGCCCCAGATTTTGTGTTGACAACACTGACTCAAGTACTAAATGCTATCCATCATTCATATCTTATAGCTAGTTCAGACTTCTCACTTTGAGCAAAGCCAACTTTCCCAATAAATCATCTGTTTATCAGGAATTGCTAGCTCCCTTCTGGAGCACTCTCCAGCCAGGACCCCAAGATCAGCTATGTCACCAAGGCTCTCATGTCTTCCAATTGGACCTATCCCTCCCCCTCGCCCCCATCTTCACCCCCATTACTTCTGATGTATGTACCAGAGCCAAACCCTGGAAAACCCCACTGCCTGCTTTGCCAGCTCCTACTCTTGGACTGCCAAGTATTGTTTGAGGAGGCCTCCCTGACAAAAACGTTCTCTAGTGTCAGCACAGTTCTTGGGGCTGCTTGGCAACCCTTCAAACTTTTCTAACAGCTGACTTCCTACCCATAGCATCTCCTCCTGGGCTGTTCCAGTCATCCTCAGCCTCAACTACCTTCATTCTTATATAACCTCACTTCCTATGCTTATTGGGAAAATGGAGTTCAATTTGAAACGGACTTTCTCCACTCTCCTCTTACTTAGCAAAACTTGTCCTGGGTTTGTTTGTTTTTTTGGGGGTTTGTTTTTGTTTGTTTGTTTGTTTGTTTGCATCCTTGTCCACTGTCTACTTTGGAGGACTAAAAGGCCCCCCTCTATTTCTAAGACAAACTTACCAACATTCTTTGGTTGAGTTCAGAATCATATCCTTCCTGCCTTCCTCCACCTTATAATACTCGTGTGTACATAACTCAATCTTTCTTTTTTTTAATTTTTTAAAGTTTATTTTGAGAGAGAGAGAGAGAGAGAGAGAGACAGAGAGCATGAGCAGGGGAGGGGCAGAGAGAGAGAGAGAGAGAGAGAGAGAGAGAATCCCAAGCAGGCTCTGCACTAACAGTGCAGAGCCCAATGTGGGGCTCGAACCCACCACCCATGAGATCATGGCCTGAGCCAAAATCAAGAATCAGACACTTAACTGACCGAGCCACCCAGGCTCCTTCATAACTCATCCTTCTGACTCAGAGTGAGCCCTCAAGGGCAAGGTCCATATTACAGTTCTTTCTATGTTCCCAACATGTAGTATTGTGGCTGACATATAGGAAGTGCTCAACAACTGTTTACTAAATTGATGAGTTGTGAAGGGACTAATTAGAATGACTTGAGTTCTTTGCACTTTGTGCAGATACTTAATGGGTTAATGAGAGTGCCACCAGGCAGCAAGAAAAATGAAGGGAAGAATCAAGAGGGCTCAATAAGTTCCAGAACCAGGGTTTTTCATGGAGTTATATAGCGTCATGGTGGGAATATTTTATGTAGAATTGACCTGTCACTTTATAAAGGGAGTAGTGGAAAGAGCACTAGAGTGGGAATAAGAAGGTCTGGCTGTGCCACTCATAAGCTGTGTGGCCATGGACAAGTTAATTAACCTCTGGGCCTCAATTACTTTCTCTAGTACATTGAGGACGAGGTTATTACAAACATTAAATGAAGTTGTGGATGTGAAAACACTTTGAAATCTGAACCCCCTCTCCAATACAAGTTGGTAACTCTTATTCTTGATATCACTATGACCCTGGAGCTTCTACTTTTCATCTACACCACAGCCACCATCACCCCTACAACCCATCTTTCCTGCGGCAACAGAAGCTAGATTTTATCTCAGCTTCTAACTGTCCATCATGTAAAAGGGAAAGATATCAGAATTGTGGAGCCCCCACTTTCAACACCCCCTCGCCATCTCCTTTTTGGCCTGTATGTATCTGTGTGGATGACTTCACTTGTCTATGGGTACTATTGCATACAGTTGGTGGGGAAGATGTATATCATCCCATCTTCTGAAATTCAAATCCATGGCTGACTGAGAGCTATATGGTGGACTATGCTGGAATACCAACAGGCCCTACCATTTTCACAGACTCCTGCGCCTGTGGGCCTGTATATTTGGGTTGGAATGTGTATCTCTTTATCTGCATGGGTGTGGCTATGAATATGGGGTGTGGGTCTTTGAGGGAACTGCACTGAGAGTATGTGAGTAAGTTGTTCCTCTCCCTTCGATGCCCCTCCCTCCCCCTTTCAGAGCTCCCTGAACCCTTTGGCATGGGTCCTGACAGGGAATTTCTTTGATCCTACCCTTCTTTTATTCTCCTTCTGTTTAAGGAGCAGTAGTTGGTTACTCCACATTCCCTCCTACTCCCAAAACTTGATGGCTTCTCGTCAAAGACTTGGGGAAGCCAACATCGATCCAGAGGCAATCAGCTCACACCAGCTCAGTATTGGAGCAAAGGTTGTGCAGAATATCAATGATGGGTAATTTATTATGTTGGAGAAAAAATGCCACATGTATTCCTTGTCTAATGGAATAGATACACTGCAGCAAGAATTGCTGGCAAGTGAATTTCTGGAAAATCCTCTTTCACTTTGATTTTTATTATAAAACCATGGCTATGTTTTACTGGAAAAACTAAAAGAAAAAATTTGGCTTTGGGCTGTAATTAAACCACGTATTTTAAAATAAACCACATTTTTAAAACTACAATAATAAGGTGATAGTGCAGGTCCAATCATTTTTAAACTGTAATTAGAATCCTGTGCAAGACAGTCAATCTGCCCCCACCTTTATCAGCTTTAAATTCTCATATCATTCAAATTTTTTTCCTACTGAAACCTCCTCCTCATGGCTTTTATTATTTCATAGCTTACTGCCTTATAAACCTAACAAATGGGAAGGGGGGTTGAAAATTGGAAGTTTGGTTATTAGAGTATATTTCCCCCAAAGCAGAGCTTTGTCAGTAGAATGAACTCTCAGCCCCTTTCACATACATTGTCTTAACTGATGCCCAAGGCAACCAAGGAAACAGGTGGGGCATGTAATATCCCCATTTTGCTGATGAGAAAACTAAGGTATAGAGGTGAATTGGCTTTCTCAAGATCATGCAGTTAGAAAGTTAGAACAGGGAATAGAGCCTAAATCTTAAGGTTCTGCTGTAACCAGGCAATGGCAATATCAATCCAAGTTTACCAGAAGGCTTTCTTTTATTTCTTATTTTTTTTATTTTTATTTTTTGAGGGGGGCCAGCAAAGAGAGACAGAGAGAGAGAATCTTAAGCAGACTTCTCCACACCCAGTGCAGAGCCTGATGCAGGGCTCAACTCAGGGCTCTATGTGGGGTTTGACATGGGGCTTGATCGCACAACCATGAGATCATGATCTGAGCTGAAATCAAGAGTCAGATGCTTATCTGACTGAGCTACCCAGGCACCCCTACCAGAAGGCTTTTTTAACAGGCCTGTGCCATCAAATCATACACATGTTGTCTTCTAAATTCTAAGAAGGAAACCAATATTATGGCAAATTCAGTATTTCAATTTTTCCAACTCTTATATAAGTTTTAGGTTAAATTCATCCCAGGGCGCCTGGGTGGCTCAGTCGGTTAAGCAGCCGACTTTGGCTCAGGTCACGATCTCGCGGTCCGTGAGTTCAAGCCCAGCGTCAGGCTCTGTGCTGACTGCTCAGAGCCTGGAGCCTGTTTCAGATTCTGTGTCTCCCTCTCTCTCTCTGACCCTCCCCCGTTCATGCTCTGTCTCTCTGTCTCAAAAATAAATAAACGTTAAAAAAAATTAAAAAAAAATTCATCCCAAGTAGAGCTGTATTTATTTTCTCATGCAGTCCAGAAACTCAGTTTATGCTTTGTAGTACAGTGGGGCTCTTTGTATAGATTGCATGCCCATTCAAAGGGGTGTGGTGGCTCATTCAACTATCTGTAATGGTTACAGAAGTGGTTTTTCTGTTTTTTATTTTTATGGTCAATGGTCATATTTATAGTGTTATTTGATTTTTGGTTCTTATACTTCCCAATTACAATATTGACACAAAAGGAAAGTTTGGTCTGGTTTTGGATGTAGTTTTATGAATATGTTGTAGACAACAGGGAGACCTGAAAATTCTTCATCATCTTATTTGCTTCTATATAGCAGACACCTCTGCTTCATCCTATTTTAACAATTATTGGTGTTCCCCAGGGGCAAGGGAAAATATGTTTAAAAACAAAATTCTCCAATTTCTGCTCAGCACAATGATCATCAAATTAGTATACTGTTCCTGTAATCTGTTTTCTGTCTTTAATATGCTAGCATTAGGGACTCATAGCACATCAGAGTTTGTCTACAAGAGCCTAGAAAACTGTCCATTGCCCACAGACCAATTAAAGAAGCCATTTTAACTGTAGAAATGGGAGAAGGAGAAGGAAGAGGAGAAGGAAGAGGGGGAGGAAGAGGGAGGAAATTCAACAAAAAGAAATCTCCCATCTTTTTAAGTTCTGAGGAGTATCATTCCTTCAAATGCCTGTTATGACTTAATTTATTAATTCCACTAAATGAATTTCTATTAAATATTACTTGTTCCAGTGAAAAGATTGGGTAAATTGAGATCAGTTGATCATCTGTTAATGAAAATGGCAATATTTCCTGCCCAGAGTAGCTCTTACTGTCCCTTTTCAAGTGGGTTTGGGTTTCTACCTTCAGAGCATTATTCAACGCAGAGAGGTAATGTAGCTTGGTGGAAGAAACAGACTTTTGTATCACCAAAATTAGCCTCATTAATTGCTTGATGTATGACCTCAGGCCAGTTTCTTACCCTCTATGAATTTGGATTTCAGTGTTCTCGTCTGTAAAATGAGTCTAATACGCACTTATTAGGGCTGTCAGAGGATTTAACGAGATGGATTCAAGGAGATGGTACTTAGTAAGTGCTTGGTAGTAAGAAGGTCATTATTGTGTTTTAGAAGAGAAATGTGAATGAACAGGCAGAAAGGAGGGATACAGATTGTTGACTAGCAAGAGTTAACTTTATCACTCTGGGAGGTGTCTTGCTGAAAATTTCAACATGCTGACAATAGCCAATGGAATAGGTGTGTGTGTCTTTGCAAACAAAACATGTAGGTGCATGTCTTCATGCCTCGGCTGGCTGCTGCAAACACTGATTATAGCTTAAGAACCAGAAAATAAATGTGTTTTCATTTGGGTGTTGAGGGCAAGCTTCTGATACTGCTTCTTAGCTGTGGCAGACACTAACAATTTGGGGGGTTCACACTTTACTAGACACCAATCACCTTTTACGTACGTATGTATGTATGTATGTATGTAGGTGGGTAAGGTCACTGCCCTTGCTGGAAAATTGTAGATGATGCTATTGCTATCAAACTGAGCCAGGGTTTTCTGGGCCACAAAATGGGTCTGTATATCTGTATGATATGAGTCTTTGTCATACACTAGACTTATTCTTCACCTACTGGTATTCTTTCTGCCTTATTTACTTCTATGGACAATGTTAGCCCATTAGTGCTATGACTAAGAGAGTGGAGTGTGAGGCTCTATGGATGGCTGTCTCCATATATTGTAACAGAAGGAGCACAGAGTGGATTGGGAGGCCCTGACACCAGCTCTGCTACTCACCAAGTATATGACACGGGCAAGCCCCATCGGCTAACTGCTTTGCAGCTTGGTGTCCTCAGCCTACCACGCAGATGTGTTGTGATCCTCCAAAGGAAGGGCAAAAGAAAAAGTATTCTGAAGTGTCTTAAATATTCTGCCCTTGGGGGTGTTATCATTAATTTCCTTCTTACCACATATTTCATGGCTAAGAGAGAGACCCCAGCTACTTAGGCCAGAGCCTGATAAGTTCTTGCATTTCCTCTACCCAGCCCCATTACTAAAATGGGAATTCCAGTTGGATGGTAAGGGCAAAGTGTAGAATTCAAGCCGCCTAGTCCTTAGGCTAGAGGTCAGGGGGTCAGCAATCTCTGCTTCATTTTCCCCAAAGACCACACAGGGGTTTTTCAGGATAGCAACGAAGTCTTTTTAATCTAATTTTTCCCCTAGCTAATGAGACTTTGGACGTGGCCTTCTTGAAGATTCCCAAGTGCACATTTAACTCTGCATTTTCTTGCACTCCACAATTACACCTTTTTCTCCAGAATTATATTTTGAGTGCCTACCGCATACCAGACACAGCATCTCTGGAGATACTGTGGTAAAAGTGTCAACTGAACTCCCTACCCTCTCAGACCTATGGTCTAGTGAGAACAGCAGGTGCAGAATATCCCCTTAAATGGTCCCAGGTATCTTAATCCCCACTTCTCCAAAGGTGGACTCCTCAACTTCCATCCAAGACTCTTCTTCCCCTAGGTTTCCTCAGGTCAGTGAAGAGATCCACTCAGTTGCCCAAGCAAGAAACCTGGGAGTCATCCTTCATAACCCTCTCTGTCTTACCCACAAATTTGATTCTAGCACTAAGTTTTATTCTTTTTACCCTCTAAACTCTCTCTCAAATCTATCTTCTCCCTGTCTTTTCCTGCCATGAACGTAGTCCAAGTCACTGTTATTTCTCTCCTGGAGGTCACAGCCTCTTCACTGGGTTCCGTGTCTCTGGCCTGGATGCCTTATCCACTCCCTTCCTATATGTGCAGAGTTGATATTGCATGGATTTTGACAAGTTCCTTTCCCTTTCTGGGCTTCAGCTTCTCTGCCCTGAACTGGATGATTTCCTAAGTCTTATACAGCTCTCTTTTATGTGGCTCTGTGATCAGATGGTTCTTGATTGCACTCTGGTACAGCTATCTAGGCTTCCAATGAAGGTATTGCCGTACCTGGCCACTGGCTTCTCAGTATGTATATTCATTCATTCATTTCTCCATTCATTCAGCATTTACTGAGGTCCCATTGTGTACTAGGCACTGTACTTAGTACAAGTGATTCAGTGAGGAAAAAGACACAAGACTTGCCCCCAAGGAGCTCAATCTGTTGGGGGTATAGGCACAAACGGGCAACCTAGCCCATACTGTGGGGTGGGGGCAATCATGGAAGGCTCACTGGAGGAGCTGATAACTTTATTGGAGTTTGAATGATAAATAGGAGCTAACCAGGAGAGCAGAGATATGTACAAAGGCCCTGGGGCAGGATGCTAAGAGAAAGTAAAGCAAGATTGGAGGTTGGCAAACCAACTAGGAGGCTGTGGCAACACTGTAGGGGAGACATGAGGAAGACCTGAAAGAAGACCATCAAGATAGAGAGAAATGGGCAGGTTTGAGTTGTATTTTGGAGGTGGAATTGACAGTCCTCGCCGGTGGATTGGATGTGGAAGATGAGGGAAAGAGAGAAGTCACGGGGAATCCTTGGGCCTCTGGTTTAGTCAAGTTTGTGGATAGACTGTCATTTTCTGAGTTAGTTCCATTAACTCAAGAGGAAGGAGCTGGTTTGGGGAATGGGTTTAAGGAGAAGATGATGAGTTCAGCTTTGGTCATGTTGAGTTTGTGATGGAATATTCAAGTGGAGAGGCCTGGTAAGCCATTAGCTATAAGAACCTGGCACACTGAGAAGAGAAATTGGGGCTGGAGGTTCAGACTAGGGAGTCATTAGCATATAGAGGAAATTCTTTTAAGAGAACGAGCCCAAGAGAGCAAGGGCACCAACACTGAGTAAGGGGGGAAATGCTCTCCACAGATGTGGGACACTGGCATACATGCTCGTTCATTCCTGGGCACACATCTCTGCCCCAAAGAGAGTTTCTCCATGATATGTGTGCATCACCCACTTAAACTTAAGAGAAGGAACATTAGGTACCCAATCATAACTTCTCCATTTTACCATGAATGATACCTAAAGAGGAAAGAGAACTTATACTTTCATGCCAGTTGTTTTCATTAACTCACTTAAATGCTTACAATAATTTACACCAGAGCTATTATTCCTCAGAGCCCTAGAGTCACTTGCCCAAGGTCATATAGCTATTAAATGGCAGTAATGAGATTTGACTCCAGATCTTTCTGATTCCAGATCCAGCACCATGATACCAGGTAACAGCACCGAACAACCTCTGCTGTATAGCTGGATCCTTAGGAAAGCCTGGGCACACCCCCTCTTCCCTTCTGCTTCACAGATATCATTTGCATCCCCTAGCTTAATGCTTTGCTCTCCATTAAAATACAAATCCCCTTAGGGAGAAGTAAAGCTCTAAGTTGTTGTCAAGTCATTTATGCCTCAGTGGGAATGAGTTTCAGATTCTTCAGTAGGCATAAATTTTAATTTTATGGGAGAAGGACACTGGAAACTTCAGGGAGGGATAAGAAGAGAGAAAGGGCCTAGTAATGAAAAGTCAGCTCTCTCTGTTTCACAATCCTACCTAGTCTGAGGAATGTGCTTTTAAGATTTGTAGATACTATTTCTGTATATGTGTACTAAATAGTCTCCCTTTATCCATGGTTTCACTTTCCACAGTCAACCATGGTCCAAAAGCAGATGATCTCCTGACCATAGGTCAGAAGGTCAATAGTAGCCTAACCCTACATCACAGTGAGTACGTCATTGACCTCACTTCATCTCATCATGTAGGCATTTTATCATCTCACGTCATCACAAGAAGGGTGAGTACAGAACCGTAAAGATATCTTGAGAGAAACCACATTCACATACCTTTTCTTACAGTATATTGCTATACTTGTTCTATTTTATTATTATTGTAAATATTTTACTGTGCCTAGTTTACAAATTAAACTTTATCCTAGGTATGTATTTATAGGAAAAAAGATAGTATATATATGGGATTTGGTACTACCTGCAATTTCAGGAATCCATTGGGGGGTCTTGGAATATATATCCGTAAATAAGAAGGGACTACTGTCCTTTATATGCAGACCCATTGCTGAGTCTGTCACCCTGGTTATCTGGGGTTGGGGATGTGGGTGTGGTCTGATCTAAGGTGACCTTTAGCTGCATACTAACCCCAACATACTGTGGTCAGCAGGAGGCAGCCAGCCTGGGCTTCAGTCAGGAACTGCAGTTCCTGGCCTCAGGCATTCTCTTGAGTCCCAGTTCATTCTCTTGAGAATTAGACCCTGCTGTGCATATTTAAAATGCCGAGCAGATGGAGGCAGGAGAGCTTGTTGGAAAGACTTGGAGGAGTCCCTTCTGCCCTGTCTCGGTCTGTTTGCCAAAATAAATGACATGTATCAGGGCAGGGCATTGGTCCAAGCCCATTGAAATTCTGCTAGCAGTCCAAACAGTGATGGTGTTTCAGATTGGTTCTGTGAAATGATCAAAGTTAGGAAGAGAGAAATGATGTGTGAGCATCTGGTTGCTGCAGCCTACTGATGGGGACAGTCCCAGGGGCGGGCCTGGGTAAGGGGGGGCAGCCTCAAGGACCCCCTAGGACATCTGCCACTGGCAAACAGGGAAAGAGCCACACACTGGCAGCAGGCAGTCTGGTTTGAGTCCCATGCTGTTTTCCTCACCAGCTATGTGACGTGAACAAGTCCTTCCCCTTCTCCAGGCCTGCCCCCCACTCCTTATATAAAATAGAACCTAGATGAAATGGTCTCTAAGGACCCTTTCTGCTCGAACATTCTGTGACTTCTCTGACACTGGTTTGATTTTATTTGTAGTGAGAGAGGCCCACCCACCTACCTGCTTATCTGTAGCTACAATGCTCTCACACTGACCTCTGCTGGCCATTTTGAAAAGTGCCACCGATAGCTTCTTGGGAGGAAAAAAAAAAGCAGTTCATCATTATTGATTTAGTATTAAGCTTCAACAATATGCTGGGCACTGCGACAGAAACCCTGTGTACTGGAGACGAGCAAAAAAGAACACATAGCTGTAAGCACAGAATAAGCATATCTAGAGATGGCTGACAAAACAACGCACAAAAGAAACGTGTCTCCCCCCCCCCCCCCACTTTTTTTTTTTGGCCACCTTCATTTGTTCGTGGTGCTCTGTGCCACTGTACGAAAGGACCTCAGTGGGTAAGAAGATTCCTTGTCTCATATCCTATGACTGCAGGCTCCAGAAGGGCCTGGAAACCCACTGAGGAGGCAGTTCTGGGCCAGTAGTATCTCAAAGCCTTGAGACATCCCACAGGCCCTGCTTCTGGCCCCTAGATCATCAATCTGAGAGGTTTCTAGCTGGGGCCAGACCAGACACTGTACCTCAGAGGTATACATTCCCCTGAGGGGTGCCATTTCAAAAACCGCTTTGAAAAAAGAATTCGAAATCAAAGAATCCATGAGTTCTTTTTTCTAAATATGAAATTTATTGTCAAATTGGTTTCCATACAACACCCAGTGCTCATCCCAACAGGTGCCCTCCTCAATGCCCATCACCCACTTTCCCCTCCCTCCCACCCACTATCAACCTTAAGTTTATTCTCAGTTCTTAAGAGTCTCTTATGGTTTGCCTCCCTCCATGAGTTCTTTCAGAGAGTCACTTTAAGCTCTCCGGCTGGAACAGAAGAATTGGCTCTACAACTGTGGCAAATTCAGCATGGCCACCCAGCCAAGAGAAAGGAAGCGGGCCATGGAATCCTGCCTTTTACGGATGGAATCAGATTTCCTGTTAAGTCCAGACCTAGAATTGTCTCACTCCTAAGTCTCTTTAGTTACTCTTGCTGAGCATGTGCTCTACAAAGGCAAGAGACCAGAGCTGGAATGTGCCAGCCCATGGCATGTGCCCATGCCAGGCACTGCTCAGGCTCTAGTGATGTGAGCAAAATGGAAATTGGGCCACACCACAGTCTGCTTTCTCAGTTCAATGGTTTATCGTGCTCTCCACCTCCCATCCCTTGATGTGGGAAAGCTTTGGGCAGGGCTCAGATTTGAGTCAAGCATTCAGTGCCTTGACTGCATCCTCTCTGCTAGTAATAACATGGCCTCAGCAAGTCCATCCTGCCCCTATCCTCCCACCAACTGGTCTCCTCCTCCCCCAACAGCTGGTTCTTATCTGTCTCCCTTGTTCCAGCCTCAGGCATGCTGCCCTGGCCTCATGCTGACACACACATGTTCTCCTGAATGCTCATTGATGAGTTTCAGCCCTGAAATGCTGCCTTCTTCCCATCCTCCCCTTCCCATCCCCAAACCTCTGAGGGTTCCCTATTTGCTACTATATCAAGTCTTCAACTTCCTTCCTTGCTTTTCAGGCCCACCTCAATTGGGGCCCACTCAGCCTTTCCAGTGTGGGCCGTGACTCCCCCCAGACATGAACAGAATGTAAGCATTTCACAAACCCTCCACAGCCAACCCTTTCTTTGTGTTCCCGCACTACTTAGGCTCTGTTCTGGATTTGTGCTGTTTGCTATGCTTTTGGGTACATTAGTCTTGAAAGCGAGGTCCACATTTTAGACTTCTTTGTTAATCCTCAACACCCCAGCACTATTTTTTAAAGTATTGTTCTTTTTATTTTTAGATATAGATAGATAGATAGACATAGATATAGATAGATAGATAATTTATTTTTCTTTTTAGTTTCATATATGCATACATAGTAAAAGTTTACAAGGGTAACAAATAAACTGAATCATTGTAAACAAAATTCCAACTACGGGAGGTAAGGGCCTAAAGAGTGAAAGTTCATGCCCTGCTCCATCATTCCCAGAAACAAGTTCCTTAAGCAGTCTAGAGCCCAGCACCCAGTAGAGGCTATATGTTGGGTGCTAGAGAAGGTCAAGTGGTGGGTGGTGCTCCCAGAAAATTGCATCTCTTTAGGAAAAGCATTTTTGTACTTCTTTGCAAGAGTCCTTGGTCTTTGTGGGCCTGATTGACACTGGAAATTTTACTCCAAAGGCCCCACACAGCTGGTGACCACTTGCATCTCCAGTACGTGACTGTAGCCACTCCAGAAAGCATCTGTCCTGTTTCCAGCCTTTTAAAAAGTAACCATTGAAGGTGAATATTAAAGGGCATGTTTAATGGGCTTTTCTGAGTTTTTCACAGGTCTGTAGGAAATTGCAGACAGTCAGTAAAAGGGCCAAGAGGTAGAGGTGGGAAACATTCATGAAAATAAGCTTTCTATCTGGTATGGTGTTGCGTTCTCTGAGAGGTAATGCATGTTACTAATGGTTTTCGTCTTTCTGCCAAGAAAATTCAGTCCCTACTGGGATTTGTTCTAAATGATAGACTAGCCCGCCTGTGCTGCACCCACTGGGGTTAATTCTCTGTCTCGGTCAGCTTTGAAATGTCAGCCTGAACTTTCAGACTTAATTGTTACAGACACTTTATAACTAAAGCATTCAAAATATTAAAGCTTCTCCCTCTTGCTATTATAATTAATACTTAATGGATATTTTCAGGCTTCTTGAATTTTACACATTCAACAGTCTACAGATAGTGGGTTGAAGGGAAGGAGATATATAGAAAGGGAACAAATAAATAATGTGTGTGTGTGTGTGTGTGTGTGTGTGTCCTGTAAGCATCTGTTTCCAGTTGCAGTGATGGGGTCCTGGGATCTGCCAATAAAGATGGGCTTTGACAGGTTGGTCAGCCCATGGGTTTCTGGGTTCTCCCCTCTCTGGACCCCCGAGGCAGTGTTCTTTAGACATTGCCATTTCTGGACTTCACTGCAAGTATGTGGTTGGCCATTTGAATGGGAGTTATAAAATGTCACGATGTTCTCCAGCATTCTGTTCTTTCACTATTTTGACAATCTGATGGATGCCCTGGCATTAACTAGGAAGAGGACAATATTATCCCGCCTGAATAACTAATCTCCTAAGAAGTACAAAGTTAAAGGATCTTGGTGCACATGAATCTTATTAAATGTGCTTATAAAATATGTTCTATCCAAATAAGCTTAGCAGCCCCTAAAATAGCCTTTTCTGATCCGTGTCTGGAACTTTGGTATGCTTCACAGATCTCTAAGCCAAAATTGTTTAGTGAAGAGATGACAGTATTCTCTGTGTATGGGAAAATGGGAAGCGTTGATGTTAAGTACTCTATTGACTAAGTGCACTCCTTCTCTCCATCTTAGGGGCGACCGGGACCAATTGGAATTCAAGCTCCAACAGGTCCTCAAGGATTTGCTGGCCCTAGTGGTTTATCAGGGTTGAAAGGAGAAAGGGGCTCCCCAGGTCCCCTGGGACCATATGGACCAAAAGGAGATAAGGTAAAAACACCAGAGTTTGATTTTTCTTTGACTGATGAACCACAGGTATGAAGTTGAAAAGTTCTAAATCTCAGTTCTGTTCGTTTATGGAAATAATACTAATCCTGAGTACCTTGGTGCCAGGCTATAGACTTTAATAAGAGACAGGCTGTGATATGCTGCTAATAGATCAACCTATTTCCAGAGAGACTCCTATGGCAAGCAAGCCATAAAGTGCATGTATTGGCTACTTGCTAGACATGTGAGCTTGCTGGGGTGGGAATTCATGTGGGTTTGGAGTGGGCATGGGTCAGAAGTTCAATCAGATGGGCAATAGAGGTCAGGAATCCAAGCAAGGAGACTGGGAAGCAAGATGTCGGAATGCTTGGAAGCAATCTGGGCTACAAATGTAGGGAAAGAGATGCAAGAAAGGAGATTGATCATGTTGTGGTAGCTGGCTGAGTTTAGCAACTTAGTTTATGTTCCCTTCAGATTTTAATCACCTCCTTTTTGCCCCATTGGTAAGGGAGGGATTCCCAGCCTAGGGTTCTGAGGATGGCAGAAGACATGACACCTTATACTGGACAGAAAACATTGACAGCAGGTTTATTACTCACATATGCTCACAGCGCAGGGTGAAAGGACACCACACACCACACAGGGCCACACAGGGGAGGCAGACTTTGTGGTGGCAAAAGGGTGAGGTGCCCCTTGGCTCCTGAGGGAGGCTTGTTTGAATAATACAGTGGGTCATCAAGGAACTGAAACCAGACTCAGGGATAAGCAGGAACTGTACCTGCTCTGTTTGATAAGGAGGGCCATTTGCCTAGGAGACCTCATCTAGGGGAGCAGAGTGATGGGGAACATGTGGTTAGGCCTTTTGAGGCCCTCCACCCCAGTTTTCCCAGTTTCAAAGCAACATGTCATACTGAGCCATCATTTTAGGTTTTGCACCACATTGCTTAAGATAAAAACTGGTCTCAGAACACAGACATGTTTAAGACCTTAGGTAGAGGCAAGGTGACACAATGTGGAGAGTGAGGTATAAAACACTTCTAAAAACTTAGGTCACGAGGGGTGCCTGGGTGGCTTGGTCGGTTAAGTGTCCAACTTCGGCTCAGGTCATGATCTCACAGTCCGTGAGTTTGAGCCCCGCATCGAGCTCTGTGCTGACAGCTCAGAGCCTGGAGCCTGTTTCAGATTCTGTGTCTCCCTCTCTCTCTGACCCTCCCCCGTTCATGCTCTGTCTCTCTCTGTCTCAAAAATAAATAAACGTTAAAAAAATTTTTTTAAAAACTTAGGTCACCAATCACATGAACAAATGCACCAAATCTAATGGACATCAGTTGGATTGTCTCTTACATTCCTCTTCCTACTCCTTTTATTCTAGGGTCCCATGGGAGTTCCTGGCTTTCTTGGCATCAATGGGATTCCGGTGAGTGTGTCCACAGAGGTATTTTTTTTTTATTACCACTTCTAGGTTGTGCTTCAGAGGTCAAACATCTTAGCCTTAGCAACATCCTGTGGCATGCAAGCATTCTCTGGGTCAAGTGTTGAGATGAACGTGATAAGGTTTGAAGAGAGGTGGTCACACACACTTTCCCTGGGATTTAGTTACAGGTAGCACTAAATCAGATGGTTGGGACAGGTGCAGGCATAAGAAACCATCAATACCTTAGCCAAAATGGGTTAGGTTTCATGAGCTGAGGGGAGCTTTAATTAGGGATGAGGGACTGGTTCTGAAGTGCGGAGACAGTGCCGCATTCAGAGCACATACGTACTCATTATAAGAAAATTATGAAGACATGTGATATTAGATAGAAAAATACTTAGAGATATCTTGATACATTTCGTTCCAGTAATTTGTTCTCTTCCACCTTACCTCATTGCAGAGTGAATTTCCCTTTAGTTTTTACAAAGCGACCATTCCAAAGATCACTTGCAGGCAGCCCCTTCCCTTTATCCCGAAACCTGGTTTTGCTGGAGATGAGTGAGGAATCTGGAGCTCACAGATGTCTCCTTTTCTCATTACATCCAGTCCAACCCCTTAGGTTCTCAATTTTCACACTGTATCCCTACTTATCTCACCACTGGAGAATCCATGATAAATAACATTTCGCCAGCCTTGAAAATACAGTATTCGCAACTTGGCTTCTATCAATTTTTAGTTATGTCTTTTGGCACATCTCTATATACTACATCTTTAGCCTGAGCTGTGCTTTTCTATAGCAGAGCTCTTCAATCTTGTTTAAGAGAAGACCCAAATGTTGTGTGGAAGCTCAGAGTACAGATCAGGAAGAAATAGAGCTTCTTCATTTCAGGGACATGTTAGAGCCTGCTTTTATCCTTTCAGCCTTGAAGGGGTTCTTCTGAGCCATATCTAAGCACAGTTTGGCAAATCCTAGACTTAACAGCTTTTTGTGTGATACTGCATAACCATCTAGTATCAAGGAAGGGGTCTTAAATCTCTTTGTGACAATCTCTAGGTATTTCTTGGGTGCCGGCTAGGTGCTATGACTCTACTATGGGGATACAGAAAAAACGTATGGATCTACACTCAAAGACATTATCATTTGACCCATTTTCTTCCAAGATCTAGCATACATTTGGAGTTGGAGGACAGAAGTCTTGCTTCCTTGTATTTGTTCTATGTATCAACAAATAAGCCATCAGAATTTTGCATTTTATTCAATTGCAGACTCTGAAAAATGCCCAGAAATGGGCCAGCGGGCAAATAAGAGGATGGGGTTGGCTGTCCTTTTATAACATCCTCTGGCATTTTATCCTGACTGTGTTCCCATCTGTGCTTTATCCAGAGCCTCCACTCAGACTGTGTATCTTCTGGGAGCCACTAGGTGAGGAAAACTAGAAAGCTGGAGATCACCTCTTGCATTCCTCCTGTGGAGCTGGCTTCCACTGGAGATGAGTGGGGGATTTGAAGCTTGCAGCAGTACTATGCCCTTCCTCCTGTAGTCTCTTTCTAATGGGGGGCTGGAAGGAAGTGAATCCTGTGACGCAAAGGCTGATTCCAATTCTGGACTAGAACATGCCCTAGGGTCCAGCTGGACACTTCTGCCTCCAACTTGTGGCCAAGAGAGCCATAGACTTTGCAGGGATTGATCATTTCTCGTTGGGGCTTCATTGCTTGGGAGAATGAGTTACAGGTGTCCAGATTCCTCCAAATTAATGTGCCACTCCCAATAGAAGTCCCCACTCACTCGGCCCTTCCCTTGACCAAAGGCTCTATGTGTTTTCTTTTGACTGATTGCATTACTTTCAGGCTCCAAGCCTCTCTCACTCCATGAAATGATTTTTTCCTTGTTCCTTCCCTCTCTTCCATCTATTCGAGATGTATTTACTGAGCATCTTCTGTCCACTGCCTACCTCTCCCTTCCATCTCTAGTGTCTTAGGAGTCCTTGGTGTCTGTTCCATACACCCTAGCTCCTTATTACATATGGCCCACAGTATTTATTATTTGTCTCGTGTAATGGTCTTATCTAGCTTTCTTGAAAGCACAGAATAGGTCTTCTGCTCCACTCAGAAGCCTCAGAGACCCCAGGGCTGAATTAACCATGTACTAAGAACACTAGGAACACCAGAGGGGTGGTTGGGTGTCTCAGTCAGTTAAGTGTCTGGCTGACAGCTCAGAGCCTGGAGCCTGCTTCGGATTCGTGTCTCGGTCTCTCTTTCTGCTCTTCCCCTGCTCTCTCTCTCTCTCTCTCTCTCTCTCTCTCTCTCTGTCTCTCTCTCTCTCAAAAATAAATAAACATTAAAAACATAAAAAAAAAGAAATACTTGGGGGACTGATTCCAACTTCTAGTGCCTACAAAAGCAACAGTTCTCAGACTGGCAGGACTCCCACAGACACAGGAAAACACAGACACCCTTGGCCTAGTCAGACTAATTATTTTGCTCTACTTTTGGCAGCTGAAACCAACAGCTTCCCCAACACATCTTACTAAACTGGATTACTGCACAAATCTGATTCCCCTGTAACATACGTGTCACTGGTTTTAGTCTCCAAACTCTGTTTTTGCGTCATGTAGATAGTTTCAACATAAGTGAGCAAGTATTCATTGTATGATCATCCAAGTCTGTGCATCAAGGGCCACAGCAATCAGTCAGGGGAATGAACAAACATGGGGTGCCTGGGTGGTTCAGTCGGTTAAGCATCCGACTTCAGCTCAGGTCACGATCTCGCCGTATGTGAGTTCGAGCCCCGCGTCGGACTCTGTGCTGACAGCTCAGAGCCTGGAGCCTGTTTCAGATTCTTTGTCTCCCTCTCTCTAACCCTCCCCCATTCATGCTCTGTCTCTCTCTGTCTCAAAAATAAATAAACGTTAAAAGACATTTTAAAGATATTCAACATTAGCACAACATAGACCAGGGGTGGTTTTTTATAATATTACAGCTGTAAGTTGGGGTTGTTGGCACCCACAAGAAATGTATGTTTATCAAATGTTTTCAGTTCTTGGGGCACCTCTGTGGCTCCGTTGATTAAGCCTCCAACTCTTGATTTTGGTTCAGGTCATGATCTTATGGTTCATGGGTTCAAGCCCCACATCAGGCTCTGTGCTAACAGCATGGAACCTGATTGGGATTCTCTCTCTCCCTCTCTCCCTGCCCCTCTCCTGCTCACTCTCTCTCTGTCTCTCAAAAATAAATAAATAAACATCAAATGTTTTAATTTCAAATAAGTCTGGAGCAGAAATTTTCAAGTTGTCCTTTGCAATTTATGTTTAGCTTTTCTCATGAAGTTAATCTCAAACATTTTCCTTCCTAAAGACTAGTAAATGAACATACCAGATTTATATCTTCAAAGTGAACACATACTCAACAAATGGAAATTTTCCCTTTGAAGTCTGGGCTCTGAGGAACATGGCTTTTCTGGATTACAGTGCATCTTCTTATTCTGTGCATTCAGTCCCTTGCGTTTATATAGAAACATGGTTTCCTCCCTCAAAAAGCTATATTCTTTTAGAGAGCTGGCACACATGTATATAAAAGCATTAACTAACACTAGAAAAGGCAAAGTGCCATAAATGCTGTGGTTCTACTGAGAATTGAAAAGTGATTGTGTATTTCATTTTAATGTTGGCAACAACTCTATGAGGTAGTATTATTCATCTCCATTTCACAGATTGTGAAACTGAGACTCAAGCTGGGGAGTGGCAAAGTTGGGATTGGAACACAAACTCAAAATTCAAAACTGACTCAAAACATTCTTTAGCTGTCATCTCATGGTATCACCTGGACAGAAAGGGGCTGACAGGTCAAAGTCAAATGTCAGAGGTGAATTCCAGAGAATTTGGCTAAGGTAGGAAAGAGTGAGCAAGTACTCCTGGAATCCTGCAGGTGGAAGATACTAGGAATTCAGGCAAGAAAACTATAGGAATATTGGAACCCCAGTAAAAATACTGTGGATACCAAGGGATAAGAAGCCAGGCAAAGGTTTTGGTGTCAAACAGAACCAAGGCCCCAGGAGTAAAAATGGTCCCCAATACTGAGCCAGCCTCTGTCTTGCCTTAACTCATTCCTGTTACCCAGCTGAGAGATAACCTCTAGCAAGTTGGGATGGGACATTTTTTTTTCTTCAAATTTTTTATTTAATTTGTTCTTAGTTAACATATAGTGTAATATTGTTTTGGGGAGTAGAATTTAGTGATTCATCATTTACCTATAGCACCCAATGCTCAACATGACAAGTGCCCTCCTTAATATCCATCACTCATTTAGTCCCTCCCCCCTGAGCCTCCCTCCATCAACTCTCAGTTTGTTCTCTATCATACAGAGTCTCTTACGGTTTGTTTCCCTTTCTTTTTTTTTTCCCTCCTTCCCACATTTGTTTTGCTCCTTAAATTCCACACGAGTGAAATATATGTTATTTATCCTTCTCTAACTGACTTGTTTCACTTAGCATAATACATTCTAGTTCCATCCACATTGTTGCAAATGGCAAGATTTCATTCTTTTTGATGGCTGAGTAATATTCCATTATATACCCCATATTCTTTATCCACTCATAAGTCAATGGACATTTGGGTTCTTTCCATAGTTTGGCTGTTGTTGACAATGCAAAGGGGCACATGTACCCCCTTTGAATCTGTATTATCTTTATCCTTTAGATAAATACCTAGTAGTGCAGTTGCTGAATCGTAGGGTAGTTCTATTTTTAACTTTTTGAGGAACCTCCATACTGTTCTCCAGAGTGGCTGCGCCAGTTTGAATTCTGGCTGGGACATTTTAAAGTGGTGATCAGGATTGTAGGAAGAAATAGACAATCCACCTGAAAGGGTTGATTGAAGAGAGTTGCATGAAGGGATGTAGACATGATTCAGGGGAACAACAATGGATTGTAAAGTAACTAATATCACTTTTGCCACCCCTTGGCCCAAGGGGGAAAGAAAGAATGGTGATACTAAGAACCCTCTCAGGCCTGGACCCATGGAATACTGGCTGCTCAACAACAGCCAAGACTTGTAGAGAAATGTGGCCATTTCCAAAAATATGGCCAGGGAGGGAATGGGGGAAATAAATTACCTGTGCTCTTTCTCTTCCTGTTCTTTGACCTTCTGCTTGTGTCTCCCAGTGGCCAAATAAATACAACTGGGAGACAGAGGGCAAGGGAGTCTAGGTGGTACTGTTCATAAAGGTCAGCTTCCCAAGGCACAGATCTGGGGAAGGTGGAGTGTAGATCTTCAGGGCAAATAAGAATATCCATTTCATTTGGTAATAAAATGATGACTTAGTAAGCTGTCTCAGTTTCCCCAGTGCAGCTAAAAATCATCACCTGAGTCTGGGCAGGCACAGATTACAGCAAGTTTATTGCAAAGATAAATTTATTGCCCATTCTTCTGTTCTTAGCATTCTATGAATCCAGAAGTCTAGACTCATATTTTTGTATCAACAGATGGTCTATCTCTGACAACTATAATAACAATGAAAATGCATCCAAATTCTGTGGGGTATTTTTTCAATAAGAATTTGACAAAAGCTCATTTCCTCTAATAATTTGAAAAGTTGATTTTTTAATACATGGCATGTTTTTGTCAAATTATTAAATATACACACTTTGTGTTAAAAAGTGCATGTGGGAGGGTAGGAGTCTACCTTTTATTGACCCATCTAGATTTCTGTTGTTTCCGATCATCTCTTTGCTCCACCCAGCACACAATCCACTTTTGATAGATTCAAAAAGATAGATTCTCTACAAAAGCAGACTCTATGCACCATGGAAGCTCCACTCTAGAAAATTATTGAATTCTGATCAATTATGTGATTGCTAATTCCCCAAAAACAGCCTCAGTAGCAAGCATGGAGAAGAGGAGACAGATCCCTAACTGGAGCAATAGCCTGATGTATGATAATGACAAAATAAGATTGGAAGTGTACTTCTTCAGAGACTTGCTTATTTTTTTTAGCAACCATATAGAATTTGTTTGTTTATTTATTTATTTATTTATTTATTTTTAATATATGAAATTTATTGTCAAATTGGTTTCCATACAACGCCCAGTGCTATTCCCAAAACATGCCCTCTTCAATGCCCATCACTTACCCTTCCCTCCCTTCCACCCCCCCATAAACCCTCAGTTTGTTCTCAGTTTTTAAGAGTCTCTTATGCTTTGGCTCTCTCCCACTCTAACCTCATTTTTTTTCCTTCCCCTCCCCCATGGGTTTCTGTTAAGTTTCTCAGAATCCACATAAGAGTGAAACCATATGGTATCTGTCTTTCTCTGTATGGCTTATTTCACTTAGCATCACACTCTCCAGTTCCATCCACGTTGCTACAAAGGGCCATATTTCATTCTTTCTCATTGCCACGTAGTACTCCATTGTGTATATAAACCACAATTTCTTTATCCATTCATCAGTTGATGGACATTTAGGCTTTTTCCACAATTTGGCTATTGTTGACAGTGCTGCTATAAACATTGGGGTACAAGTGCCCCTATGCATCAATACTCCTGTATCCGTTGGGTAAATTCCTAGCAGTGCTACTGCTGAGTCATAGGGTAGGTCTATTTTTAATTTTTTGAAGAACCTCCACACTGTTTTCCAGAGTGGCTGCACCAATTTGCATTCCCACCAACAGTGCAAGAGGGTTCCCGTTTCTCCACATCCTCTCCATCATCTGTAGTCTCCTGATTTGTTCATTTTGGCCACTCTGACTGGCGTGAGGTGATATCTGAGTGTGGTTTTGATTTGTATTTCTCTGATGAGGAGCGACATTGAGCATCTTTTCATGTGCCTGTTGGCCATCCGGATGTCTTCTTTAGAGAAGTGTCTATTCATGTTTTCTGCCCATTTCTTCACTGGGTTATTTGTTTTTCGGGTGTGGAGTTTGGTGAGCTCTTTATAGATTTTGGATACTAGCCCTTTGTCTGATATGTCGTTTGCAAATATCTTTTCCCATTCCATTGGTTGCCTTTTAGTTTTGTTGGTTGTTTCCTTTGCTGTGCAGAAGCTTTTTATCTTCATGAGGTCCCAATAGTTCACTTTCGCTTTTAATTTCCTTGCCTTTGGGGATGTGTCAAGTAAGACATTGCTATGGCTGAGGTCAGAGAGGTCTTTTCCTGCTTTCTCCTCTAGGGTTTTGATGGTTTCCTGTCTCACATTCAGGTCCTTTATCCATTTCGAGTTTATTTTTGTGAATGGTTTAAGAAAATGGTCTAGTTTCATTCTTCTGCATGTTGCTGTCCAGTTCTCCCAGCACCATTTGTTAAAGAGACTGTTTTTTTTTCCATTGGATATTCTTTCCTGATTTGTCAAAGATGAGTTGGCCATACATTTGTGGGTCTAGTTCTGGGGTTTCTATTCTATTCCATTGGTGTATGTGTCTGTTTTTGTGCCAATACCATGCTGTCTTGATGATTACAGCTTTGTAGTAGAGGCTAAAGTCTGGGATTGCAATGCCTCCTGCTTTGGTCTTCTTCTTCAAAATTACTTTGGCTATTCGGGGTCTTTTGTGGTTCCATATGAATTTTAGGATTGCTTGTTCTAGTTTTGAGAAGAATGCTGGTGCAATTTTGATTGGGATTGCATTGAATGTGTAGATAGCTTTGGGCAGTATTGACATTTTAATAATATTTATTCTTCCAACCCATGAGCACAGAATGTTTTTCCATTTCTTTATATCTTCTTCAATTTCCTTCATAAGCTTTCTATAGTTTTCAGCATACAGATCTTGTACATCTTTGGTTAGATTTATTCCTAGGTATTTTATGCTTCTTGGTGCAATTGTGAATGGGATCAGTTTCTTTATTTGTCTTTCTGTTGCTTCATTATTAGTGTGTAAGAATGCAACTGATTTCTGTACATTGATTTTGTATCCTGCAACTTTTCTGAATGCATGTATCAGTTCTAGCAGACTTTTGGTGGAGTCTATCGGGTTCTCCATGTATATTATCATGTCATCCACAAATAGTGAAAGCTTGACGTCATCTTTGCCAATTTGGATGCCTTTGATTTCCTTTTGTTGTCTGATTGCTGATGCTAAAACTTCCAACACTATGTTAAACAACAGCGGTGAGAGTGGACATCCCTGTCGTGTTCCAGATCTCAGGGGGAAAGTCTCAGTTTTTCCCCATTGAGGATGATATTAGCTGTAGGCTTTTCATAAATGGCTTTGATGATGTTTAACTATGTTCCTTCTATCCCGACTTTCTCGAGGGTTTTTATTAAAAAAAAGGATGCTGAATTTTGCAAATGCTTTTTCTGCATCGATTGACATGATCATATGGTTCTTATCTTTTCTTTTATTAATGTGATGTATCACGTCGATTGATTTGCAAATGTTGAACCAGCCCTGCATCCCAGGAATGAATCCCACTTGATCATGGTGAATAATTCTTTTTATAAGCTGTTGAATTTGATTTGCTAGTATCTTATTGAGAATTTTTGCATCCATATTCATCAGGGATATTGGCCTGTAGTTCTCTATTTTTACTGGGTCTCTGTCTGGTTTAGGAATCAAAGTAATACTGGCTTCATAGAGTGAGTCTGGAAGTTTTCCTTTCCTTTCTATTTTTTGGAATAGCTTGAGAAGGATAGGTATTATCTCTGCTTTAAACGTCTGGTAGAACTCCCCTGGGAAGCCATCTGGTCCTGGACTCTTATTTGTTGGGAGATTTTTGATAACTGATTCAATTTCTTCGCTGGTTATGGGTCTGTTCAAGCTTTCTATTTCCTCCTGTTTGAGTTTTGGAAGTGTGTGGGCTTTTAGGAATTTGTCCATTTCTTCCAGGTTGTCCAGTTTGTTGGCATATAATTTTTCATAGTATTCCCTGATAATTGCTTGTATTTCTGAGTTATTGGTTGTAATAATTCCATTTTCATTCATGATTTTATCTATTTGTGTCATCTCCCTTTTCTTTTTGAGAAGCCTGGCTAGAGGTTTATCAATTTTGTTTATTTCTTCAAAAAACCAACTCTTGGTTTCGTTGATCTCCTCTACAGTTTTTTTTAGATTCTATATTGTTTATTTCTGCTCTGATCTTTATTATTTGTCTTCTTCTGCTGGGTTTAGGGTGTCTTTGCTGCTCTGCTTCTATTTCCTTTAGGTGTGCTGTTAGATTTTGTATTTGGGATTTTTCTTGTTTCTTGAGATAGGCCTGGATTGCAATGTATTTTCCTCTCAGGACTGCCTTCGCTGCATCCCAAAGCGTTTGGATTGTTGTATTTTCATTTTCCTTTGTTTCCCTATATTTTTAAATTTCTTCTCTAATTGCCTGGTTGACCCATTCATTCTTTAGTAGGGTGTTCTTTAACCTCCATGCTTTTGGAGGTTTTCCAGACTTTTTCCTGTGGTTGATTTCAAGCTTCATCGCATTGTAGTCTGAAAGTATGCATGGTATGATCTCAATTCTTGTATACTTATGAAGGGCTATTTTGTGACCCAGTACATAATCTATCTTGGAGAAGGTTCCATGTGCACTCAAGAAGAAAGTATATTCTGTTGCTTTGGGATGCAGAGTTCTAAATAGATCTGTCAAGTCCATCTGATCCAATGTATCATTCAGGGCCCTTGTTTCTTTATTGACCATGTGTCTAGATGATCTATCCATTTTTGTAAGCGGATTATTAAAGTCCCCTGCAATTACCACATTCTTATCAATAAGGTTGCTTATGTTTGTGAGTAATTGTTTTATATATTTTGGGGCCTCCATATTCGGTGCATAGATATTTATAATTGTTAATTCTTTTTGATGGATAGACCCTGTAACTATTATATAATGTCCTTCTTCATCTCTTGTTACAGCCTTTAATTTAAAGTCTAGTTTGTGTGATATAAGTATGGCTACTCCAGCTCTCTTTTGATTTCCAGTAGCATGATAAATAGTTCTCCATCCCCTCACTTTCAATCTGAAAGTGTCCTCAGGTCTAAAATGAGTCTCTTGTAGACAGCAAATAGATGGGTCTTGTTTTTTTATCCATTCTGATACCCTATGTCTTTTGGTTGGCGCATTTAGTCCATTTACGTTCAGTATTATTATAGAAAGATATGGGTTTAGAGTCATTGTGATGTCTGTAGGTTTCATGCTTGTAGCGATGTCTCTGGTACTTTGTCTCACAGGATCCCCCTTAGGATCTCTTGTAGGGCTAGTTTAATGGTGACGAATTCCTTCAGTTTTTGTCTGTTTGGGAAGACCTTTATCTCTCCTTCTATTCTAAATGACAGACTTGCTGGATAGAGGATTCTCGGCTGCATATTTTTTCTGTTCATCACATTGAAGATTTCCTGCCATTCCTTTCTGGCCTGCCAAGTTTCAGAAGAGAGATCCGTCACGAGTCTTATCGGTCTCCCTTTATATGTTAGAGCACATTTATCCCTAGCTGCTTTCATAATTTTCTCTTTATCCTTGTATTTTGCCAGTTTCACTATGATATGTCGTGCAGAAGATCGATTCAAGTTACATCTGAAGGAAATTCTCTGTGCTTCTTGGATTTCAATGCCTTTTTCCTTCCCCAGATCCAAGAAGTTCTCAGCTATTATTTCTTTACGTACACCTTCAGCACCTTTCCCTCTGTCTTCCTCCTCTGGAATACCAATTATGCATAGATTATTTCTCTTTAGTGCATCACTTAGTTCTCTAATTTTCCCCTCATACTCCTGGATTTTTTTTATCTCTCTTTTTCTCAGCTTCCTCTTTTTCCATAATTTTATCTTCTAGTTCACCTATTCTCTCCTCTGCCTCTTCAATCCGAGCTGTGGTCATCTCCATTTTATTTTGCAGCTCATTAATAGCATTTTTTAGCTCCTCCTGGCTGTTCCTTAGTCCCTTGATGTCTGTAGCAGTAGATTCTCTGCTGTCTTTTATACTGTTTTCAAGTCCAGCGATTAATTTTATGACTATTAATCTAAATTCACTTTCTGTTATATTGTTTAAATCGTTTTTGATCAGTTTGTTAGCTGTCCTGGCGGTTTTTTTGAGGGGAATTCTTCGGTTTTGTTATTTCGGGTAGTCCCTGGAGTGGTGCGGAACTGCGGGGCACTTCCCCTGTGCTGTCTTGAGTAACTTGCGTTGGTGAGTGGGGCCACAGTCAGACCTGATGTCTGCCCCCAGCCCACCCTGGGTCTACAGTCAGACTGGTGTGCACCTTCTCTTCCCCTCTCCTAGGGGCGGGATTCACTGTGGGGTGGCATGGCCCGTCTGGGCTACTTGCACACTGCCAGGCTTGTGGTATTAAGGATCTGGCATATTAGCTGGGGTGGATCGGCAAGGTGCACAGGGGCGGGAGGGGCAGGCTCAGCTCGCTTTTCCTTTGGAGATCCGCTTCAGGAGGGGCCCTGCAGCACCGGAAGTGAGTCAGATCCCCCGGAGGGATGGATCCTCAGAAGCACAGTCTTGGGTGTGTGTGCGGTGCAAGCAAGTTCCCTGGCAGGAACTGGTTCCCTTTGTGATTTTGGCTGGGGTATGGGCGAGGGAGATGGCGCTGGCAAGTGCCTTTGTTCCCCACCATGCTGCGCTCTGTCGTCTGGGGCTCAACAACTCTCCCTCCCATTGTCCTCCAGCCCTCCTGCTCTCCGAGCACATCTGTTAGCTTACAACCTTCCAGATGTTAAGTCCCGCTTGCTGTCGGAACACACTCCCTCCAGCCCCTCCGCTTTTGCCAGCCAGACTCGGGGGCTCTGCTTGGCCAGCTGGCTGCCCCTGCGCCCCGGCTCCCTCCTGCCAGTCCGTGGAGCATGCACTGCCTCTCCGCCCTTCCTACCCTCTTCCGTGGGCCTCTTGTCTATGATCGGCTCCGGAGAATCCGTTCTGCTAGTCTTCTGGCGATTTTCTGGGTTATTTAGGCAGGTGTGGGTGGAATCTAAGTGACCTGCAGGACGCGGTGAGCCCAGCGTCCTCCTACGCTGCCATCTTCCAAGAAGCCTCTGAGACTTACTTATTTTTCATCAATTAGCTTTTTAAGAGAAATGGTGCCGTGGAAACTGCTTCTACTCTTTTGACCAAAAGTCAGCATCATTTCCTAGGCAGAGACATATAAAAGCCCCAGGCTTTTCCAATACAGAAAGCCATGCCAAGCTCCCCAGGCTCCAGTCTGTTCTGAGGAGTCCCAAGGCCTGGCATGATTCCCTGATGGTAGCACTTCAGCTGCCAACCAGCTGAGCCCCATATTAGTACATCTTTGTACCCAGGAAAGATGAAGTTGTAGCATCCTGAGTCTCATCTCTTCAGGCTTGATTTCTTTAGTTTCAGCATGGGTCCCATTAGAGCATGGATCCTTTGGGGAGGGGTAACACTGAGCTACATATACCTGAGTGTAAAGAAAAGCTATGAGAGTGTAGCTCTCACAGAGCTAAAGGAGTGGACAAGGAGCCAGAGTTTGGCAGCATACTTGGTTTCTCTTACTGTGGAGCTTGTCAGAGTAGCTAAGAGTCCTGTGGCTGACTTGATCCCTTCTTTTCTCTTTGAACAGGGACACCCAGGACAGCCAGGGCCCAGAGGCCCACCTGGCCTGGATGGCTGTAATGGAACTCAAGGAGATGTTGGATATCCAGGCCCCGATGGCTATCCTGGGCTTCTTGGACCACCGGTACGTTGCCAGATCTTTGCACATTATTTCAAATGGCTTTCTTTGCCTCCAAGTGTGCCCCTTTTCTGCTTTTATGGAGATGTCATTAAGCATCTGTAGGGCAACCACTGCAACCCCTTGTTCAATGCAGGAGTCTATGCTGGCAGCACAACATTAAAAAGTGTAAAGAAGAATATCAGTTGCAGGGGGTGTACACATGCTCCACTACTTAGAGTTTTTTTTTTTTAATTATCCTTTTAGAGTTGGCAAGATTGCAAAAAGACTGTAGTAAATTTCAGAGCAAAGTACACACTTGAGCTATTTGACATGTTCCCACATCACGTACTTGGAGGGCTTACATGGGATCATGGAAGCTCTAATGACCCAAAGGGTTTGGCAAGCTTGGTCTAGACCAGTGATTCTTAACCAGGGGTGATTCCCCACACCAAGGGGCATTTTCCAGTTATTATTGGCATTTTTGGTTGTCACAACTGGGAGCATTCTACTAGCACAGGGAAGCTACCCCCAACATCAAGGAATCATCTGTCACAGTCAATAGTGATAAATAATTGAGAAATTCTACACTACACTGACACAGTTTTCCCCCTTCCCCCCACACTCTCATAACCCTTCATTCTTGGATTGATATGGCATTCATTACATCCTGAGGTCACCACTTTTGTTTAATTTTATTCATAAGATAGAGCTCAATTTTTGGATCTAAATGATCTCTAATAGGTGCCATGCCCTTGTAAAGCTACTTTTATAAGTGACTGGAAAGAGAAAAATAACACATTCAAGCCCACTATCAACCTTACTTGAAATAATCTAAGCAACCAAGGGTACTGATGTGATATATCTAGCTAGAAATCATGCTATTAGACAGATTCCATAGCTACATGAATTCATTGGCATTTTTTTCAGTGTGTCTTATTCCAATGCTATCTCATGTATTTTTTTGTTATTAAAGTATAATTGATGTATAATATTATATTAGTTTCAGGTGTACAACATAATGACTTGATATTTGTACACATTACAAAATGATCACTACAGTAAGTCTAGTTACCAGCTGTCACCATACAGAGTGACAATTTTTTTTTCTTATGATGAGAACCTTCAAGGTCTACTTTCTCAGCAACTTTCAGGTATGCAGTAAAATATTATTTACTATAGGAGCACCTGGCTGGCTTAGTCAGTGCAACATGAGACTCTTGATCTTGGGGTTGTAAGTTCAAGCCCCACATTGGATGTAGAGATTATTTAAAAATAAAATCTTTAGGGGCACCTGGCTGGCTCAGTTGGTTAAGCATCCAACTCTTGATTTTGGCTCAGGTCATGATCTCATTGTTCATGAGACTGAGCCCTGTGTTGGGCTCTGTGCTGAGAGTGCAGAGCCTGCTTGGGATTCTCTCTCTTCCTCTGTCTCTGCCCATTCCCCACTTGCGCACATACTCTCTTTCTCAAAATAAATAAATATACTCTTAAAATAATAATAAAATAAAATGTTTTTAAAAATTATTTACTATAGGCACCATGCTGTACATGACATCCCCATGACTTACTTATTTTGTAACTGGAAGTTTGTATCTATTGATCCCCTTCACCCATTTTGCCTATCCCCTTACCAATCTCCCCTCTGCAACCACCAATCTGTTCTCTGTATCTGAGATTTGTTTTGTTTTGTTTGTTTTGTTTTTGTTTTTGATTCTACAAATAAGTGAAATCATATGGTATTTGTCTTTCTCTGTCTGACTTATTTCACTTAGCATAATATCCTCAAGGTCCATCCATGTTGTTGCAAATGGCAAAAATTCATTCTTTTATAGCTGAATAGTATTCCAGTGTGTGTGTGTGTGTGTGTGTGTGTGTGTGTGTCACATCTTCTTTATCCCTTCATCCATTGTTGGACACTTAGGTTATTTCCATACCTGGGTATTTATACCAAGAAAACAAAAACACTAATTCAAAAAGGTATATGCACCCAATTTTCATTGAAGCATTATGTAACTAGCATTTTATTCGAAAAGCAGCACCATTGCCTTCAATGACCAAGTTGTGGGTGTGGGTATACATGTAAGAAAGTGAGATAGACAAAGCACAAGCCTCAGATTGGCATAAAGGACCTTGACATCTAAAGACCAAACCAATATGTAGTGGGGGTGGGGAATGGAGAAAGATGTATTACCAACATAGTACCAGCTGTTTGAGTCACAAAGGCCTCCAAACACTGCCATGGCAACAGAAGAGAACAAATCACATCTGTGTTAAGAGAATCGAAATCCAGCAAAGTAAGTAAATGTTGCCCCCAAGAGGGAGAAAAGAAATATTTAGATAATAAACATCCCCTGACAGCCAAAAGGACAAGGTTAAAACCTAACCCTGTCCCTAAGCTTCCCCTTAAGCCTAAATAGGAACTTGGGCTTATATTTTACTAAGCTGAACCTTAATAACCATGCTGAAACTCCAGTGGCTATTCTTTCAAGCTTCTTTGATAAAAGTAGTTTCCATAAGAATAAGGGGAACAGGAAATGTTAGGAAGGAAGCTGGTTTGTTTTTCTGAGACCATTTGTTTTCTAACATACCTATGATCCTTGAGCTCAAGGGATCCATAATTCAGGCAATTCTTCAGTCCGCAGAGCTTAGTCCTACTCCCAATACTAACTGGGAAGTCCCCTGACTTCCCCTTAGCTATAGGGATATTGATTTTCCCCAGGAGGGCAACATTTAGCAGACATTAGCCAGCATCTGCCAGTGAGACAGTAAAAAGCCTGGTTGACAGACAGGTTGGGTATACTTTGAACTGTTTTCCATGTTAATAGTGAGGCACACCAGACTCTTAGATGGGTGTTGAAGCTGAGGTCTTATGGTAGAAACACAGGATAGAGATGATTTTGTAGAGATATCTTAAACCAGAGGTTTGCAAACTGGCCCATGTGACCCTTGGCCTGTGGCTTGGTTTTACAGTTTTAAAAGTGTGTGCAGAAAAAAGAGAAGAAGCATATAAGGCAGAGCCCAGATACAGCCCACAAAGTCCAAATTACTTACTCTCTGGCTCTTTACAGAAGTTCTTCAACCCCTGTCCTAGACAAAGGCCCTGTCAGAGACAAATCTATGAGGGGTGGAGCAGATGAGCTATAAGCTTATGAATGACATGCGCATTATATGTGGACGTTCAGATCAGTGTTCTGAAGAGAGTCAAAGTGTCTTACTTTCTAATCCCTTTATAGACTTCGGACTCAGGATTTGGGGAAGCAGGTATACAGCTTTGAGACACAACACCTGTTTTGGGGATGCACTTTTTGTCCCTTAGCACAGCCATAGAATAAACCACATAATTTTACACTCTTGCCGTTGCGTCCCCTAGGTGATCAGGTCATATCGTTAACAAAGCTGTGTGTGTTTGTGTGCATTTCCTCACAAGTTTTTCTTATTTTACTCAGGGGCTTCCTGGCCAGAAAGGCTCTAAAGGTGAACCTGTCCTTGCCCAAAGTAGTTTCAAAGGAATAAAGGTAAGAGCCTCTAAGGCAGACCGCTAACTAGGCTGGCTATAAGCTGAGCTTCCTGGGATTGGGCCCCACCTCCAATAAAAACATTTCTAGAACTAGCATCTGTGTCTCTAAGGAGCAGATCAAGCTAGATTTAAAAGGGATCTGGAGCTTTTTGTGGTGGAAACACTGACAGAAATGTTTGCAACCATACCGTCAAAGAGATTTGCTTTGTAAGATCTAGACCAAAAATAGGAGACAGATCAGCAAACAAATGGTTTGCATGGGTATCATTTTCTTTGACAAGCCAAGACATTTCCTGGAGACAGATCCTTTTTTTTTTTTTTTTACCCACCCTCTCCTCCCTCCCACCCCCCATCAACCCTCAGTTTGTTCTCAGTTTTTAACAGTCTCTTATGCTTTGGCTCTCTCCCATTCTAACCTCTTTTTTTTTTTTTTCCTTCCCCTCCCCCATGGGTTCCTGTTAAGTTTTTCAGGATCCACATAAGAGTGAAACCATATGGTATCTGTCTTTCTCTGTATGGCTTATTTCACTTAGCATCACACTCTCCAGTTCCATCCACGTTGCTACAAAGGGCCATATTTCTTTTTTTCTCATTGCCACGTAATATTCCATTGTGTATATAAACCACAATTTCTTTATCCATTCATCAGTCGATGGACATTTAGGCTCTTTCCATAATTTGGCTATTGTTGAGAGTGCTGCTATGAACATTGGGGTACAAGTGGCCCTATGCATCAGTGCTCCTGTATCCCTTGGATAAATTCCTAGCAGTGCTATTGCTGGGTCATAGGGTAGGTCTATTTTTAATTTTCTGAGGAACCTCCACACTGCTTTCCAGAGCGGCTGCACCAATTTGCATTCCCACCAACAGTGCAAGAGGGTTCCCGTTTCTCCACATCCTCTCCAGCATCTATAGTCTCCTGATTTGTTCATTTTGGCCACTCTGACTGGCGTGAGGTGATACCTGAGTGTGGTTTTGATTTGTATTTCCCTGATAAGGAGCGACGCTGAACATCTTTTCATGTGCCTGTTGGCCATCCGGATGTCTTCTTTAGAGAAGTGTCTATTCATGTTTTCTGCCCATTTCTTCACTGGGTTATTTGTTTTTCGGGTGTGGAGTTTGGTGAGCTCTTTATAGATTTTGGATACTAGCCCTTTGGAGACAGATACTTTTTGTCTACTCTGCAATCCTTGATGTCTGCATGCCTTGGTATGAAGCCATGCATATCTCTGCCCATCTCAGCATGGCCACCAGCCCAGGATCCTGGCCCTGCCCTTTTCTGTACCTGCACACCAGCCCATCCCTAGCTGGGCCCCTGGCTGTCTGCAAAAATTGCCCATCAACGCTGCAGCTGGCTGGAAAACTTTCATCTCTTCCTAGAATTGACAAGAACCTTCTGTATTCTTGTGACTGTACTCTTGATGTATGCTACCTGGTATCCTGTGGGCCCCTCAGTAAACTCTGGTGCCAAATGATTGACCCTATTCCCTTGCGGAGTAGGAGGTGAGCTCATCATTTCCCTGGTAGCAGATGGGTATCTATGTGCCCAACATATGAAGGGAAGATGCACACATGTTCACTCAGCTGAAGATGGCACCTTCCTGTCTTCCATCCGTGCACAGAATCAGGAACATTAGACATCATTTTGGAAGGCAGTGATTGGGGTGGGTGGCCGAGAACTGGAGAAGGCACAGGGTTTGGGCTCTTGGCTTAGGTTCCACAGCAGAAGATAGAATGGTAGACTTGGAAAGGACCTCATGATTGTTGGATTCATGTTGCTCATTTTACAGATAGAAAAACTGAGATACACTGAGGCTGTGTGACTTCCTCAGACTCACATAGCTAGTTTACCGAAGAGCTAAAACCCAGGCAGTGCTCTTTCTGTGCTGCAGAGAGCTGATTTTTGACTGTACGCCAAATGGGGTAAGACTAGCAGGTGTCAAAATATGGCCATTGTCGTAGCAAGCACTGATTAAATGGTTTTGCCAAAAATCAAAGAGACCCTGGACCCAGTGGAATACAGCAATTTCCACAAGATGGTTATATTACAGATTCATACAGTGACTTAAGATGCTGCAAAGTAATTAAAACGTAATCAGAGACTGTATGCTCTGTTGATTCTCCCTTGAAATGTCTGATTTGCATTGTATACATATGGGCACAGATTCTCTGGGGATGAAGGCACACGGGAAGGTAGCTTTGCTTTCTTCCAGAAAGAGCAGGAAAATCACCAGCCCACAGAAGCCGTTTCTAATTGATAAGTTTCTAGCAAAGGTGAAAATTAATTAATCCAAGTAAAATATTAAACCCTGTTCAACCAAGGCTATAATATTTGTCTTCTAGAGTCTGGATTTTTCTTAGGAAAAAAAAAGTAAGTGGCTGAATATGTCCAATTCATGCATTATTTAAAACACAAGACCTTGACAGAGGAGGCCCAAGCATCAGCAGTGTTGTGTTTCTGCCCGTGAAGTGTGGGTTAGTTATCTATGAAATAATACCACAGCTTTAATGGATCTCTTCAGTGTCCTGCCTTTGTCTGTTTTTCAGGGGGAGCCTGGACTGCCTGGACTGGACGGAATCACTGTAAGTTGTTATATATGTGTGGAGCTCTCAATGTTGAGTCAATAGCTACTGCCGGTCCCTTTGCATTCTTTATGGTATTCAAAGGTCTTTGGAGACATTCTCAAGGAAAATCCAGACAGTTGAGGTAGAGCGGATCACACTGTTAACATTTTCCAGGTGAGAACATTCTGAGAGAGTAGACCATCCCCCTCAAGTTAACACGACAGGCAAGCTTTCAACCCTTTAGGCCAGGGACCTGCAAACTCCCTGAGATGTATTAGGAAAGAATTTTGCCTTTCATTCAGCAACTGTTTACTGTTTTCTGTGTGTGTCAACTGTTGTGGGTAAAACAAAACAAGTAGAACACTCTTCTTTAGAAGCTATTCCATATAGGGGTGCCTGGGTGGCTCAGTCGGTTAAGCATCTGACTTCGGCTCAGGTCATGTTCTTGGGGTTCACGAGTTTGAGCCCCGCGTCAGGCTCCATGCTGACAGCCTAGAGCCTGGAGGCTGCTTCGGATTCTGTGTCTCCCTTTATCTCTGTCTCCCCACCCTATTCATGCTCTGTCTTTCTCTCTCTCCAAACTAAAGAAACATTTTAAAAAATTTAGAAGCTATTCCATATAGAAATTCCTTTCAGGGACTTTTAATAAAATAGGGAGTCCATGAGGAGCCATGAGTTGTATTAATAAGAGCTTTCTACTTCCTCAAATTGCCACATTGTCATTGCTTTCCTTTGAAGTGGCTTAAGAAAAGCCACATCTTTCTTCCTTCTTTCCTATATGAGGGTTCCTTCCTTTCTTCTTTTCATTCGAGAACAGGTATTGAGCTCCCACTAGCAGCAAAGTGCTAGGAGTGATCCCTGAGACAGTGTAGACATGATCTTTGCCCATGCCCAACCTACCCCATCCCCCACACACCCAGATGTGAAAAACTAGTAGGACTGGGGCATAAGAATTCCACAACAGCTTTGAGAAAGAGATGCTGTCCACCTAAAGATACATCATGGGAGACTTCATATCTTCATATCTAAGACAAAGAAGGTAGCCTCATAGAAGTGTGGGTAATGTTTAGGCTGGCTGGCAATGGGAGGAAGCTTCCTAAACAGAGAGAGCAGTGTGAGAAGAGGTAGGTAGGCAGGAAACGGGATGCAATACAAGCACACATGCAAAACAGAGGTGAAGTAAAGATCAAGCACGCACAGATCCCCTAGTGCCAAACAGCACTGGCTTAGATGGTGTGTTAACTACATTTGTACAATCACATCCACTGTGGTAGCTGCATAGGTCTTCTTAGGAATTCATTTCTCTGTCCACAAAGGTAAAGTGTTCGCCTACATACACAGACATGATAAATACATCACTTAGATTTGGGGAGGATGGTTTGGTGGCTGAATAAGAGATTTGTGGTCAGTAAGGAGACCACAGGTTATTAATTTTATCAAGGCAATGTTCTATTTCCTGGGGAACATCTGAACCCCTACTTTCTCTTGACTTCACTTAGCCCCTCCATCCCTTACATATCACCTTATTACCATCCTCAGCTTTAATTGAGCCATACTTTGCCCCATGCCATCTTTCTCTTCAGATTTTGTTGTCTGCCTTGTAATATTGTTGTTATCAATTCAGTTCCACGTATTTTCTTGTTTCTCTTCTGTTTTTTTCTTTGACCCACGAAAATGTGTGTTGTTTAATTTCTCGGTATTTGGCAACTTCCCAGCTATCTTTACATGGCTGATTTCTAGTTTGGTGTCATTGAACTTAGAGTGAACACTTCGTATGATTTCAATCCTTTTAAATCTGTTGACATTTGTTTCGTGGCTCAGCATATGAAACAATCTTGGTGAATGTGCCATATGCACTTAGAGTATGTGTTCAAGCTGTTTTGGGGTATAGCAATCTAAAAAATGTCCATTAGGTCATTAGGTAGCTGACAATGCTATTTCAATCTACTGGGTCCTTACTGGGTTTGTTTGTTTGTTTGTTTGTTTGTTTGTTTGTTTTGGGGTTTTTTGTTTGGTTTGGTTTGCTCTAGTTCTGTTTATTACTGAGGAAGGGATGTTAAAATTCTCCAGATATCTTTGCAGATTTGTTTATTTCTCCATGCAGTTCTGCCAGATTTTGCTACATGCCTTTTGAAGCTGTGCTATTAGATGCATATACATCTAAGATTATTATGTGTTCTTGATCAATTGACCTAGTTTACCATTGCAAAATGTCCCCTCTTTATCTCTGGTAATATTCTTTGTCCTGAAGTCTACTTTATTTTATATTGACATAACCGTTTTCATGTTCTTTTTAAGTTTTTTTACATCACTTTAATATAAAAATTGTCAAATATTGAGCAAAGATGAATGAATTTTGCAGTGAACATCCATACCATTAATATTTTACTATACTTGCTTTATCCCACGTCAATCTATATATCCATCCTTATCCATCCATCAATCCATCTTATTGTCAATGCATTTCAAAGTAAATTGCAGACAATAGTACTCTTACCCCTAAATGCTACAGCATGCCTATCATTACCTAGGCTTCAAAATGTGTTTGCATCTTTTCTTTTTATGTAAAAGTTACATACAATGAAATACACAAATCTTAAATGTATACTTGCTGAGTTCTGACAAACATATACTCCTATGTAACCCAAAGCCATCTTAAGGTATAGAACATTGTCATCACCTCAGAAAGTTTCCTTCTGCTCCTTCCCAGTCAATTCCTGCCTCCACCCAAAGGAAACCACTGGTTTGATTTCTCTCCATCATAGTTCAGTTTTTCCCATTCTAGAACTTTATATAAAGGGAATGATATAATATATAGGCTTTGGGAGTCTGGGCTTCTTTCACTTAGCACAATGCTTTTGATATTTATCCACATTGTATCATATATCAGTAGGTTGTTGCTTTTTATGGTGAGTATTTATTCCACTGTATAGATGCATCACAGTTATTTATCAGTCCTTGTATCAATGGACACCTGGGACATTTCCAATTTTTTTACTATGAATAAAGTTCCCGTGAACATTCTTGTGCAATTCTTGTGGACACATATTTCCAATTTTCTCAAGAAACTGTCTTCTTTTTGACCTTGGGGTAAAAACTTGTGTCTTCAGGGCCCACAGGGAGCACCCGGACCTCCAGGAGCTGTAGGACCCATGGGACCACCAGGATTGCAAGTAAGACCAACCTAAATCCACCCATGTGATCACAGTATCCACAGGGATGCTTCCCCACCATGGCCATGGATTAAATAGAAGCCTATATAGGCTCTCCTAGTGGAAATTCTCCAGCCTATATAGGCTCTCCTCCTCCTTCCATTCTTGGAGGATTAACATGAAGCATGCTTCTGTAAGGAGCTATTTGTTGTCTCTATCAGGGTCTTTCTGCCTATCCACTGTGTGCTTCCAAAGCCTCCTACTCTAGCTGAACCTAATGTATGGCCCAGCAGCATAACTGGCACATCTGTTACCCGTTTCCACTCCCCTCACTCATGACAGACCTTGCCAATTAATCACATGATCACCACCATCACTCACCCTGGTCACAAAAGAAGCTTCAAAATCCTTCTCCACACTGCAGCTTGGACAGTGCTACCTACTTACCTGTCTTTCTGATACCAAACCTGTTTGCGTTCACTGGTATAGAAAAAGCATATAGCCAGTTATCCATGTGGTTCTGGGAAAGGCCCATCCCCAGATTGTTCTTTCTCCACAGTGCATGAAATCTCACCACTGATTACTTTGGTTTAGCTTCACCAAAAGCCATTATTTTTAAATTTCTGGCCATTTGGGAGGAATTATGCACGAGTCTTTACCACCTTAGCATAAATATGATTATCGGGCCAATTTAGGAGATTTCAAAGGAGATTTAAAAAAAAAAAAAGAACCATGGGAGAAGGAGCTAGAATATGCTCCACTAAAGCCAGAATATACTGTGAGGAGGAGGGGCACCTGGGTGGCTCAGTCAGTTAAACCTCCAACTTCAGCTCAGGCCATGATCTCGCAGCTTGTGAGTCCAAGCCCTGCATCAGGCTCTGTGCTGACAGCTTAGAGCCCGGACCCTCCTTCAAATTCTGTTTCCACCTCTCTCTGCACCACCCCTGGTTGCACGTTCTCTCTCTCTCTCTCTCTCTCTCTCTAATATAAATAAACATCAAAAAAAAAAAGAATATACTGTGGGGGCCTCATCTCTAGTGACTCCCAACATGCTCAGACTCTTTTTGCCTGAAACTAACAAGTGCTCTTTCCTTACATTTTTTAATATAGGGTCCTCCAGGTCCTCCCGGTTTCCCTGGTCCTGATGTAAGTATACTTTGTCTTGGGGCATTTGGCCTCCTACCACTAAGTACTCTAGTTTCCCCAGAGATATTCTGGTTTGGTTAAACACACTTTCTGGTAAAAAAGAATGCATTCCAATTTAAGTTCCTAGAGCTTGTTTAGTAATTGATTTTGTTTTTCCTCCCTGCAACCCTGTGCCCCAGGGGAATATGGGGTTAGGTTTCCAAGGAGAGAAAGGAGTCAAGGTAAATAGATTTTGGAAAATACAATGTGCATTCCATATGCTCCAAGAAACATCTCTGGCTGCACACATGTGCCTGCTTGTGTTTTAAGGGGATTTGGACTTTTGCCTTGGGAAATGAGCATTTCCCACTCCACATGGATCCTCTGGTGGGATCTGTGGAGGGCTGCATGTGCACATGCCACACATAGGTTCCTGTGGTCTTTTTCCTTCAAAATATTGTGGTCTTCTTGCTTCCTACTTGTGAAGTGTGTATATCTTACAAACATACTCTCTTGAAATAGATTCCATTTTCCTTCCACCTGGGTATTTCCCTGGTATTTTGTATATTGTCTCACCTTCTCTTTCCTTTCCTTTGCTTCCCCTCTTCCCTCCATCCTTCCTCTTCCTCCTCCTTCTTCTCCTCCCGTCTCCCTTTCTATCCCCTCTGTCTCTCCTCCTTAACCTCTCTTTCACCACTCTCTTCTATCCCCCTTCCCTCATTCTCCTGTTTCCTTCTGCACAAACTGTACAGTGATTTGGGAGCCTCAAGGGAGACTGGAGCTTGTCCTCTCCACCCTTCATGGCTGCCTCTTGTAGATTGCACTGCCTTCAAGGAGCAAATACAGCCTCCAGTGTTCCAACACAGACTGCCTCTGCTTGTGCTGTTGGCAAGGACTAGACCAGTTATAGTCCAATCACCATTGCTGAGAGGTGGCCATTCACCTTGCTCAAAACGCTTTTTTGCTCTCTTCTAAACACCCTTTGATGCATGACCATAGCAACCATAAACTTGTGGTTTCCTTTCATTTATCTTGCTTCTTCCCTCTGCAGTGCTGGTACAAAATGCATTTTTGGTACTTCTTCCCACCCCTTGGCACTGATAGTTTTGTTGTCTCACTGATGCAAGGGTGAGGGTAAAGAGGCCAAAGTAATGGAGAGCTTATTTGTGAATTACATCCAGAGGACAAACCTAGCCTCTGAAGTGGTCCGTGTGGTTTCTGCTTTGCTTAACATTCCCTTTGATCTTACAGGGGGATGTTGGCCTCCCAGGCCCTGCAGGACCCCCACCATCTACTGGAGAACTGGAATTTATGGGATTTCCCAAAGGGAAGAAAGGATCCAAGGTAGTGAATATTTAAGCCCAGGAAATGTTAATAATCCTTTTCCTATTAATACCAAAGTTCAACTGTAATAACGAGGCTATATTGGAAAGATATTCTGGGTAATGCTTTTTTGTTTGGAAGTGAGGGTAAAGCCTTTTTTGTTTTGTCCCTTGCAAAAAGCTCTGTAAAATGTCTGTGTGTTGGTGTGTGGCTATGAGTGGGCCTGGGCTCCTGAGTATTTATTTAAGTCCTATTTTCTGTGTTTTGCTTTTTCAAATTCAATTATCAAGATGCTGAATAACTTAAAACAAACATTAAATAGTTGGGTTTTTTCGTCCTAACTCCCAACCCTCTCAATACTTATGTTGTCCCCAAAGCACTATGACAGAACACATAGGGTATAAATGGTTGCTTTTAAATTATCTTTTTAAAGAAGTTATTTGCCCTCAAAACCTGACCTTACAAATAGAATACACTGTCACTAAGAGGCAGTAGATGCCCTAATTCACCTGATCTGAACTACCAAGGCTAAAGTTGTTAGACCTGTTTAACTGAGATATGTTGTAATCTCTATTTTGATGTGAGTGGGTGTGTATTTGAATGCCTGTATGCTGTTAAGGTATGCAGGTATCTTTCAGTAACCTGCATTTCCTTCCTTCCTTCCTTCCTCCCTGGGGTTCCCTTAAGTTTTGTGACCCTGCTCCTGTGGTCAAGGGGCCCAGTCAAGGGAAGGTGCTTACTTCCACGTCTTTAATTTTGTCTTTGAGAAAGCAATAGCTCCAGGCCCTCTTCAGGTTTACAGAAAGTAATAATTAATTTGGGAACACTTTGGGAACATATGAAAGATCACCTGCCTCCCTGATCATTCCCAAACCTTAGGGAGCCCTTTCATGGCACAAATAAGTAAATTAGCATATCAGGGAAAGACAAATTAGAGTGTTATGGATCCCTATCCAAACTGTAGTTGTTACTTTTTTCTCCAAACCATTGATTTCTTTGCAACCTATAATTTGTAACAGGAAATCACACTGAACAGCTCTTCCACTAGGAAGATAACAGATGACTGTCTTTTCTGTCTCCCAATTAGCCTCAACATTTGAGATTCTGTTTTAGACAGTTTCCATTCCCTGCCGTGGGCCTTGGTCCTTCCCACACCACAAGGGCTCCCTAAGCTAATATCCTGCCACAGTTATTAGTTGGGAATCCTGGGGAATTTACACCACCTGATACCCCATTGGTTCCCCACTGCTCATCCCATGCAGCTCAATGGAGTCATGTCCTTTGCGTTCACTGTTTCCTGCTGTTACTCACTAATCTTTGGTTGATTTTTCAGGGTGAACCAGGGCTTCCAGGTTTACCAGGAATAAGTGGCCCTCCAGGTCTCCCAGTAAGTCTCCCTGTTTGGTCAACATGCATTTAAGGACCTGATTGGACAAGAACTATAGCAATAGAAGGCTAACAGGAAGACCCCTTCCTGTGGTTATTGTAGACAATTCTATCATCTTCATTGTTAGAAGGCATTTAAGGAAATATTCTTGTTTCTCAAACCTATGGAGACATTAGCATGGTTCTTCATGAAGCCATATATCTTAGCAGTTATTAGCTCAAGCTCTAGAATTAAAACAGACCTAAGCTTGACTTTTGGTCTCACTAATTTCTACCTTTGTGAACTTGGACAATTTTCTTAACTTATCTGAGTTCCAGTTTCCCTCAAAAAACAGGGGGGGGGGCGGTGATAATGGTGTAGTTATGAGGATTATGTGAGATAAATGCATGAAAAGGACTTAGTGCCTGCCTGGCACATATCAATTGTTCAGTAAATGGTAGTTACTCTTAGTAGCCCTATCTTCACTCCACTATCTGCCCTTATACCTTAGAGTCTTTCCCTCAACTTATACCTTTTGAGGGGCCCTATGTTCCAGGCATTCTGCTAGACATTAGTAAATAACAGTCAAATAAGTAAAAGTCCTTGTCCTTGAGGAGAGTACATTCTAATGGTGGAGTGAGGGAAGATACAGACACTAAACAAGTAAACAAATGTATCAAGGACAAGTTCATATAGTAGCAAGTGATACATAGAAGATAATAAAAAAGGGTAAAGTGATGGAATGTGGATTGAGAAAAGGGGTGGGCTACTTTGGGCAGAGTGGTCATGAAGGGCCTTTCTGAGGAAGTGAACATTATGGAGAAGTGAGTCAATGAAGATCAGCAAGAGTGTTTTTGGTAAGTGCCAAGACCCTGAGGTTGGCAAAACTTCACTGCTTGTGAGGAACAGCAAAAAAGTGAGTGTGTGGAACAGAGTCAGCAAAGGCAAGAACCAGGGAGATAGGCAAGAACCAGGGAGATAGGCAAGAGCCAGACCCTTTGTAGGTCGAATGTGGCTTTTGTGTTAAATGAAATAGGAAGCCATCAGAAGGCTCTGACTTACATTTAATTTTTTTTTCTTTTTTTTAAAAATTTTTTTCAACGTTTATTTATTCTTGGGACAGAGAGAGACAGAGCATGAACGGGGGAGGGGCAGAGAGAGAGGGAGACACAGAATCGGAAACAGGCTCCAGGCTCTGAGCCATCAGCCCAGAGCCCGACGCGGGGCTCGAACTCCCGGACAGCGAGATCGTGACCTGGCTGACGTCGGACGCTTAACCGACTGCGCCACCCAGGCGCCCCTAAAATTTTTTTTTCAATGTATACTTATTTTTGACAGAGAGAGACAGAGCATGAGTGGGGGAGGGGCAGAGAGAGAAGGAGACACAGAATCCAAAGCAGGCTCCAGGCCCTGAGCTGTCAGGACAGGCCCTGAGCTATCAGAACAGAACCCAACACAGGGCTCAAACTCACAGACTGCAAGAGCATAACCCAAGCCAATGTCAGAGGCTTAACTGACTGAGCCACCCAGGCACCCTGGCTCTGACTTACATTTTAAAGAAGATCACTCTGACAGGGGTGGGGGTGGGGTGTGGAGGATGAGGGGAGGCTGAGGCAGCAAATAGAGGCTACTGCACCAATCCAGGGGAAAGATGGTAGTAGTTTACACTAGGATGATAGCAATGAAAATGGAGAGAAGTGCATGGATTCGAAATGTAAAAAGTGTAGACTTGTTATTATGGGACATTTTAAACATACACCAAGTGGAGAAAATGGTATAATGATCCTCCCTTGTACTCGTCACTCAGCTTCAATATTTAGCAACTCGGCCAATCTGAAGCAAGTAAGAGACATATTTCAACATAAATAGTTCAGCATTTCTAAGAGAGAGGAACTTTTTTAAAACATAGTTACAACATCATCAATGTTAATCAATTATCAGTAATTACTTTATGTCAGTTAAGTCAGAATTCAGATTTATGATTATCTCATAAATACATATTTTTTATACTTGCCCTGTTAGAGTCAGAATCCAACGATGCCCACACATCACATGTGGTTGATATGTCTCTTAAATTGTGAGATGTGTTTTGAAGGAGTTGACAAGATGTTCATGGATTGGGTGTAGGGGTCAGGAGGAAAATGGATGAATTCAAGATGATCAGGCCTGCCTCTGCTTGAAGTGGGGATAGATGACTCCAGAGTTTCCCTACGGTTCTTTGAAATGCTTCTATGATGGCCTGTAGAAGCACAGGGGCACAGAGAATCATCTGCCCTATGTCCTTGATCTTAATCAGTTCAATGTCCAATGAATCAGAAAGGAGGAGAACCCCGAAGTTAGACACAGGACATGTAGACTTCAGATCCAGGTCCAGCTCTGGAACCTTTTCAAGTCTCCGAGCCTCTCTGTATATCTGTAACATGGCAATGGTCATATCTACTATTTTGAGGCCCAACTCACAATATATGCGACATTTCTTTACAAAGTATAAAGCTGTGCTGTCCAATATTATAACCACTAACCACATGTAGCCACCAAGCCTTGAAATATGGCTTGTCTGAAATGAGATATACTGTAATTGTAAAGTACACATGGATTTCAAAAACTAGGTATGAGAACAATGATCTAAACTATCTTATTAATGGGGTGCCTGGGTAGCTCAGTCAGTTAAGCATCTGACTCTCGATATCAATTCAGGTCTTGATCTCACGGTTTTAATTTCAAGCCCCATGTTGGGCTCCACACTGGGTCTGGAGCCTACTTAAAAAAAATCTCATTAATATTTTTTACTTCAATGTCAAAATGACAATATTTATGATATATTTTGTTATATAAAATGTTATTAAAATTAATGTTACCAATTTCTTTTGCTTTTATAATGTAGCTACTGGAAAAGTTAAAATAATGTAGTAGCTCACGTATTTCTTTTTTTGAAAAAAAATTTTGGGGGTGCCTGCGTGGCTCAGTTGGTTAAGTGTCCAACTTCAGCTCAGGTCATGATCTCACGGTTTGTGAGTTGGAGCCCTGTGTCGGGCTCTGTGCTGACAGCTCACAGCCTGGAGCCTGCTTCGGATTCTGTGTCTCCTCTCTCTGTCCTTCCACCCCTTGTGCTCTGTCTCTCAAAAAGAAATCAACATAAATTTTTTTTAATGTTTATTCATTTTTGAGAGAAAGAGAGAGACAGACCGTGAATGAGGAGGGGCACAGAGTGAGGGAGACACAGAATCCAAAGCAGGTTATGGACTCCGAGCTGTCAGCACAGAACTCGATGCAGGGCTCGAACTCACGAACCATGAGATCATGACCTGAGCCAAAGTCGGACGCTTAACTGACTGAACCACCCAGGTGCCCCAGTAGCTCACATATTTCTATTGGATAGCACAAATACAAAATACTTTGCAAGTGGGTTGGGAAACAAGGTTTGTACTTTCCTTTATGAGCATTGTACATAGACTCTAATCACCTCACATCATCCCCAAGAGGTAAGTAAGGTGGGATGGGCTTATCTCCCTGTAATGAAAAGGAAACCATGGCTTGAATGGATGAAGAGGCATGTCCAGAGTCACACAGCAAGTCATTAGCAGAGTTGAGACTGGAATCCAAGTTTCTCAAAAGCTAGCCAATTCATACTGCCTTTATCATACTGCTCCCTACAGTCTAGTTCGTTCTTCTCGTGGTGGTGGATTTTATGATATCTGGTGTTATTGGGTTCTCTGGCTCATGCTCCCTCCCTCTAATTTCCTCCCATTCCTGTTGTGCCTCAGAGGACTTCCTCTACTACGGTTTCACCCCATTCCCTTTTGTTCCATAAAAGAAAGGGAGACTGACTGACAAGAATGCACAGTGATAAACTGCAATACCATTTCAAGCTCAGCATTTCTGGGGTTTCACTGTGTAGACTGCAAAATAGAAACCTCAGTTGACTGTAAAGGCATCCAAGCTGGAAAATACCTCCCTTCATGTGGCACAGAATATTTTCAGAGAGTGGAAGTCAAGAACCCAGAGTTCTCAGCCCACTTTGGCACAGATTTGATGTAAGACCCTGGGCAAATCATTCTTTCTTCTAATATGTCTGTCTGCCTAATGGGAACATTTGCAGGCACCTTATGTGCCTTCTGACAGAATGGTTGTAAGAAGAAAGATGGTAACGTGTTTGAGATGCTCTAGGCTTTTCAGAGGAAACACACTTCTCAAATCCAAAGCCTGCACATCAGCTTTCAATTATCTACAGTCACTGAGAAACATGGCAGCACTGAGGATGCAAATCTCTAGGGAATTCAAAAATGTTTTCTTTAAGCATTTGTTTCCTTTCCATCCAAACCCAAATCTTTGCAAGAGCTGCTGACAAATGGCAAACCTGACAAATGTATGTGTCACCTTCTTTGTCTTGTCCCCTCTGGCAGGATCAAACATCCCTGATTTTCTGGCTCAGTCCCAGCTTCACACATTTTGCCATGTTGTCCCCAGCAGTTGTGGGCACAGGTACTCTCATGGAGAGCATCAGAGAGAATCTTATACCTGTGTGCCCTGTGTCCAGGGGACCAGCAAACACAGGGTAAGGCAGAATGGAAGAGATAAGTGGTGGGGGGGGAGTGGGGGGAAAGAAAAGAGGAAACTGTCAAATCCTGAGGAACCTATTGAGTAGATCTGAGGCAACTACTGGACACGTGGGGTGCTCCTTCAACTGAGCCCCAGGCTTTCCAAGCCCTTCAGGTAGGTCCTTTGGAGGAGGGGCCCCAGCTTGACAGACTTAAGCTGGGCCCTGGGCCCTGGTGCCCTGAGAGCCATAGCAGCCCTGAGACCTGCACAGGGTTTAGAAAGACATTTGACATTTCCGACCCCTCATGTTTCCAATCTCAAGTGACCCTTGCAGTGCTGAGCAGAATGGATTTCTGTAGTTTGGCTTCCAAAATGTTACCACAGATCACTCCCCGCCCCTCCCCCATGGCCTCATTCCCCCTCAACTATGTGCTTCAGCCTCCCCCCTGCCTTTCCTAGTTAGAGAAGCTGCCCTGGTTGTGGAGGTGGGTCTAGCCATGTCCACCGCTTTGGCTGGGACCGAGGGGAGCCTGCTTGGTCTTGAGGGGAGAAGCTCGAGAGGAGGATGACTATACGGTGGCCTGCCTCTCTGATGAGCCTGCCTCTGAGGGCCCGTGGCCAAAGTGGCCTTCACTGGGCCAGGGGGCTGACACCCCCTGCATCTGGCCTAGTGTTTGAAGCTTGTCTTTTTCTTGCACCGCCCTCCTCTCCCCTGCCTCAGTGACTATGGCACCCCCCACTTACTGCAGGCCACGTGACTGACGTTGAGTTTTTGCAGAGCCACTAACAACCTTGAACCAAAAATGAACAGCTAAGCCAGTGCTCTAGTGAGGTTTTCCTGGACATTGGTAAGAAGAGGTATGGGAGCAGTGGATGCAGGACAGCTTATGACAAGGACTGACTGTGAGAGGGTTGGGGCCCAGGACATCTTTATAGAACAGCTTGTTCAGCAGGGCCCTGTATGGTACCTCCTGTACTGGGAGACAAGCTAAGCCTACATCCCAATATCTTGCCAAGTCATGTATGGTTTATTGGCTTTAACCACCACCACCCCCCGCCACACACACACACACACACACACAAATAAGTTTCTTTGATTTTGTCCTTTTTAAACTTTTTGGGTATTTATTTTTGTTCACATGGTAGCACAAGCTTTCTGAGAAAGCAAGAGTCCTGATACACTTTCTGCTTTCTGAAGAAGGAGGACAAAGTCCCGTTGTCTTTCCAACTACAGGCAAGATAGGTGGAGAGTGTGAGACAGTTCCTGGACAGTTCTAGGACATGCTTCACTTTTTGCAACAGTTTTGGTCTCCGGATCATTCTTTTTAATTCAACAAGTATGTATGGAACCACTTTGTATGTGTTCAGCCTGCAGAGTAACATGTCTTGGAGGAGATGGAAGTGAGTGTGACATAGACCTCCTGCTTACAAACTTTCATACATTTAAGTCATCTCAGTGCTGTAAGAGTCTGGGGCAGTGTGGGCTGCTATAGCTTCCATGGCCAGACCAGGGAAAGCTGCATGATGTTTGGCTTCAGAGACCCATAGACAGATTCCACCAGGTGGCAGCATGCCTTGGTTTCCCATTTGAGATGCAGAACAGATTTCAAGTAAGTTTGAGTTCATTTGACGCATAGGCCTTTCAAATAGAAATCCTATTCAGCATGAGGTCTGACCCAGTTGACACACAACTATTGTAGAAAAAAGAAAGGCGAGAAGGAACCAAAGCTTGCTTTGAACTAGACCCTTCACAGATGCACACTCGACCCCGCAATAAAAAAGACACACACACACACACACACACACACACAAAAACACATTAAAAAACAAAACAAAACAAACACAACTTGGGCCTACAAAGCTAAGGTTTGTTCAGCCAGCTTTCAGTACCCATGGGAGTGCTCTGAGTATGTAAGAAGAAGGAAAAACTCTAAGTGGGATTAGAGCAGAGCCTGCATAACCAGCTGAGCCAGGTCACATCAAGAGGACAACAGGAGACATGCCACAACATTTACCATCTTTTACAAGCTTACATTTGAGAAAGAATCACTGCTTCCTTTACTCTTACAATAGGCATGAATGTTGTTTGCCAAAATCTATGCTCCAGAAAGTCCAATTTTAAACAGTAACAACAAAATGGCCTTGATGAGGTTTGCCATGAAAGGCTCTATCCACTTTAATAATGAACTCTTCTGTATCTCAAGGGCCCAGAATATGCTTGCCTTGGACCCAGAGGGAAGGAAGCTTTTCTCAGTCTGCTCTTTGGATTTCTGCTTGTCCCCAAGTCAGGTCTATGACTGAAAGTCTTCAGTCTTTGAGCAGGGCAAGAGGGATTGAAGACCATCTCATAGTGCCCTTCAGAGTACTGCTAGGGTCTGCAGGGTTCTAGACCACACCTAGAAAGAAATAATCCTTCCCACTGAAGAGAATGACACAGTCATCATGTCTCCAGAGGGCAAAAGCTCTTCCCTCTAGTATAGACCCCCAACAATTAACAAAATTCTCCATTTGTGGGTCAAAGAAATGAGTTCCTAGGTGATGGAAGACAGCCTATTTTCATGGAAAGGGCCCTGGAATGGAAATTTGAAGACCTGGCCATCTCATTGATTCTGTAACCCATATGACATGCTTAACCCTTCTGAATGTTAGTGTTACCATCTGTAAAACCAATGAGGTTAGATATTTAATCATTTTTATGCTGTCAGTCCATGTTGCTATGAATACATGTACTAGTGTTTAGGGGAACATGACATTACTTCTAAAACCAAGAGGGAACCTTGAATCAGTGGTCCAAATTATATTCAGGACCATGTGTTTCTCAGACAGTGACAAGAGACTCATCATGGTGAGCCTCCCCAATAGGTCAGTGGCACTGATTTAAAGTTACTTCCCTGCTTTGGATGGAGCCAGGAGACCTATGAAGAAATGGATGTTATAACTTGTGGTTTCTTTTTTCCTTTAGGGATTTGGAACTGCTGGAGAAAAGGGTGAAAAGGGAATCCCTGGTTTGCCAGGACCTAGGGTATGAACCTGGAATGTTGCTTGCCTAAGTCTGTCAAGTCACCCAGTCCATATTTTTTTGTCCTGTTTGCATCTTTATGTTATGTAACCTGATGGCCACCAAAGCTTCTTTTATTTCTCTTCCTCAGCCCTCTGACAGGTCTCTATGATCTCCTCCTTTTCACTTTGCCCCATTTCCTTGACTTAGTGGCTCCTTTGAATAAGGAATGGCTCCTCAGCCTACTTACTCTCTTTGTTATCGTACATAATTATCTTCTGGGCTAAAAATGGTGTGAGTGTTGTCTTGTTTTAATTATATTTTATCCTGAGGGAATGTGGGCAAGAGTGTGGGTGTTGCAGGAATGGAAGAAAGAGGGCCAAGTACAATCTTTATAGGACAGAAACAAGCCTGGGATGTTCTAGAACATAGTGATGTTTGCAATCAACAATTTCTGATAATAAGCTCAATTCAAGTGAAGAAATAATTGTTAGCCTCGGTGATTTTAAGTGTTTCAGTCACTTAGATGTTGGGCTGTAAGCAATTGGCCAACCTTTAGCCTTAAAGAAGTCATATTTTAGAAAATTATGATTTTAGTGTGATCATAAATCTTGTTAAGAGTATTTTGAATATTCAGCAGTGTTCACCCATTACCCCACCATTTCTTCCTCTACTTTACTCTCTTGTCTTGAAAAGACATAATCACCAACCAAGAATGCATTTGGGGTGGGAGACAAGAGGCCCTCCCACAATCTATTTAAAAAGTCTCATGACTTGGAACTAATGCACACTAAGTATAATACCACCCATCCCTTCTACCAAATTCCACCTAGTACTTAAAATGTTTCCATTTGTTTAGCTCTTTAAAAATGCTCTGTGTGGTTATTCAGCCTGATGGATTAGTGCTTAGAAGAAAAGTCATTAAGCCAGGTCTAGGAACATTCTCTTACCTGATTTTAGGATAGGCAAAATCCTGAACTCAGTTGGATAGCTTTGTTATGTAAGTCTATTGGCTTTTTCTAGTGTAGGCTATTAATCTTTCTAAAGTGCCTCCATTTTCTTTACAGGGTCCCATGGGTTTAGAAGGACTCCGAGGCCCCCCAGGGAGTCAGGTATTTTGGTTAATATCATTAAAAGCCCACATGTAAAGTCATAATTAAAAGGCCCTCTTGCTTTACTTAATGTGGCCATCAGTCCAAAGGGAATCACTGCTTATAATACAAAGTATCTACCTCTCTTTGGTATAATCTCAGCCACTATCTTCTTTTATCTTGACCCAAGAAGCAGAGTCTCCAGTGCTACCAATCCAGTGCCGTACCATGGTCATACTTACTTATTACGTTATCGGGGTCTAGCAAGGCCAGCCTGCTTGTATTCATCTCTAGCCGGTGGCCCTTATACCTCCTAAGATGCAAGGTGGCTACCTGGTCCATATTGCCTTCTGGAACCTTTTACACCCTCCAGAGTCAGGTAGACTCCTGGAATACTCTGGCATGCCAGCCAACGTCCCTGTGCCATTTGCCCTGGCCTCGTCCAAAGACCAGTCCCCCGTATGCTCTTAGACATTTGACTTAGTTGTAACTATGTTTCTGTCGCAGGGCAAGAAAGGGTCCTCAGGTTTCCCTGGATTTAATGGATTTCCAGGAATTAAGGTAATGTTGTTGGGAAGTGAAAATCCTGGATTGGGGAGGTGGAAGAGTGAAAAATTACCATAAATGCTGTTTAGTCCATTTGGCTGCTATAAGAAAATATCACAGACTGGGTGACTTATAAACAACAGAAAATTATTTCTCACAGTTTTGAGAAGCCCGAGATCATGGTCCCAGAATGGTTGGGTGAGGGTCCTCTTCCATGTCACTGACTTCTCACTGTGTCCTCACATGGTGGAAGGGGCAAGCTAGCTCTCTTGGCCTTTTCTTATAAGGGCATTAGTCCTCTTAAGGGCATTAGCTCCACCCTTATGACCTGATCACTTCCCAAAGATGCCACATCCTAATACCATCACCTTGGGCATTAGGTTTTCAAAATGAATTGAGGGCGGGGGGGGGGGGGGGGGGGGGGGGGAGGAGGACACAAACTCTTGGACCTTAACAAATGCCTACAGATGAGATGAAGTATCTTTTAACATTTTAAAGGTTACTCTTTTCATATGCACTTCAGTGCATAAACTACTTTTAACACACAAAGCCATTGAGCATTCCTTAGATTCCACTTGATCAATGGCAGACTAAAAGGGGGAGGCTGTGAAAGCAAATCCATCTCTACAAGGAAGAATATTCTACTACTGACATGGTTTAGAATTGCCAAATTTTGGGGGAGGATTGTTTTTAAATTCTCTACAGACGATGCACCCCCTCATTGCCTGTACCTAGGACAGGCAGCTCCCACCATCCTACCTGGATATGCCATTGTATCTGATTCTGATACCCGAGTCCCCCTTTTGGGGACTGAGTCACCCTTTTGGAAAGTCCTTTGACTTCCTCTGCCTGACATCATCCACTAACAAGGCCAGTGACGGTAGCAGAGTCTTAGGCCTGCTAAGTGTGGAGAAAATTTTGCAACTGCTCCTTCCTTTGCACCTCTTTGGTGCAGCAATGTTGTCTGTTCTTGTGACATGTTCTTCGGGTCCAGAAGCAGATTATCCTTGAGTCAGGTTGTGTTATGCCCAGAATTCGTGATCCCCAAAGACCACTAGGGAGCCGAGTCCGATGCAAAAGCAAAGAGCCTTTATTCGAGCTAGCTCGAGCTCAATCCCCTACCTGCACCAACGCAGCAGTGAGATACCAGGGAAAGAGAGCGAGTTTCAAAAGCACAAAGGTTTTATAGGGGTCTAGGGGCAGCCGATTGGCTGGGGAAGTGGCGTGTTTTGATCAGGAAGCTTGAATGGGTGAGCAGGAGGTCACTCAAAGGGAGGAGGCGTGGTCTAGGTGAAGGACACAGAACAAGATGGAGTCGGCTGGCGTAGGCCCGCCCTTTCATTCCCCCCTTGTCATGTAGCTTACGGACCCAATCATGGGGCCGGCTGCATTTATGGTGACAAGGGGAACAGAGTTTGGAGGTTTACGCAAAGTTCTGGGAAGCAAGTGTCCCTGGGGTGGCTCTGGGAGGTCTGATTAAGTATTGTTCCCGAGCTGGTGTCTATGATCTGCCAGGTGATGTTTTGGGGGGCATATGAGCAATGACAAGCAGAGTTAACAGAGTTACCAATATTAGGTGGGTCGAATGCGCTGTAGCTTGAGCTTGAGCGGGTTGTGTTGGTCCCGACTGATGGCCCATCGCGTGACGAAGTCCTTCCGGATCGAGGAGGGGTCCACTGGCTGGGCGTGGGTGTGATGGACCCAGGTCGCGATGCCGTCTACCTTGAGAGCGGTGGGGATTGTCAACACCACGATGTAGGGTCCCTTCCAGCGCGGCTCAAGAGTCTCTCGGTGGTGCCTCTTGACGTAGACCCAGTCTCCCGGCCTGTACTGATGAGGTGTCGGGATCGGGCCAGCCTCGTAGATGGCACGGAGGCGCGGCCAAATGTCCTTGTGCGCCCTCTGGAGCCCGCTCAAGGAAAGAAAAAGTTCTTGATCTTTAAACTCAGCAATAAGTTCAGCTCGAAGGCTGGGAATAACAGGGGGTGGCCTGCCAAACATGATCTCGTAGGGAGTAAAACCCAGAGTGTAAGGAGTGTTTCTAACCCGGTAAAGGGCGTATGGTAGGAGAGTCACCCAGTCCCCACCAGTCTCCATGGTTAATTTGGTAAGGGTCTCTTTTAGGGTTCTATTCATTCTTTCTACTTGTCCTGAGCTCTGGGGCCTATAAGCACAATGTAATTTCCAGTTTGCCCCCACCGCCTTGGCTACTGCCTGTGTTACCTGCGAGATAAAAGCTGGTCCATTATCCGATCCTACCATGGCAGGAAAATCATACCTGGGCAAGATGTCTTCTAGTAGCTTCTTAGCCACCGTCTGAGCCGTTTCATGCTTGGTTGGGTATGCCTCCACCCAGCCAGAGAAGGTGTCTGTAAATACTAAAAGATATTTAAAACCATACTTTCCTGGTTTGACTTCAGTGAAGTCGACTTCCCATTGGGCTCCCGGTCTGGTGCCTCTGAGCCTGGTTCCTTTTTTATTTGATGTGGCCCTCGCGTTGGTGAGTTGGCAGGTCTTGCAGGCAGATACAACTTGCTCTATTTTGGTGTCCTGTTGGTGAATCTTAATTCCGGCATGTCGGATTAAGTCTTTTAATTTTCGGGCCCCCATGTGAGTAGACCGATGCATGTGCTCTAATATTGAGACTCCGAGCTGGTCTGGCAACACGAGTTCCTTGTTAGGTGTATACCACCATCCCTTTATCTCCTGGGCCATGGGGAGTTTCTTGATCTGCTGTAACTCCTCCTGGGAGTACTTGGGCTGGTCTGGTAAAACTGGGTCTCCCGGGTCTGGTAGTTGTATGGTCATGGTGGGGACTGGAGTAAGGGCTACTGCCTTGGCTGCCTGGTCAGCCTTTCGATTACCTCTAGCTACTGGGTTATCAGCTTTTTGGTGCCCTTGGCAGTGGATAATGGCTAGCTTGGCAGGAAGCCATAAGGCCGTAAGCAGGTTAAGTATCTCCTGCTTATTTTTTATAGTCCGCCCTTCTGCCGTCAGTAACCCCCTCTCCTGATAAATTGCCCCATGAATATGAGCTGTGGCAAATGCATAACGGCTGTCTGTGTAGATGTTGAGCCGTTTTCCAGCTCCTAGCATCAGCGCCTTGGTGAGGGCTATGAGCTCTGCTCGCTGGGCTGACGTTCCGGAGGGTAGAGCCTCTGCCCATACGGTGTCCGTTTCGGTGACCACCGCTGCACCCGCATACCTGTGTCCGTTTTGCACAAAGCTGCTGCCATCAGTGAACCAAGTAGCCTCGGCATCGGGGAGGGGCCAGTAATGGAGCACCTAGGTCAGGGTCGGGCAGCAGGGTTGCGGGATTGAGGGCTGCACTGGGGTGGAACCGCACTCGTGGAGGGTTGAGTAGGAGGCTCTGGTAATGAGTCATACGTGTATTGCTCATCCATCTATCCGGAGGCTGTTTCAGGACCCCTTCAATGGCGTGTGGGGTCGTGATCCAGATCTCCTGTCCTAGGGTCAGTTTGTCTGCATCCTTGACTAGGAGTGCTGTCGCCGCAATAATTCTTAGGCATGGCGGCCAGCCGGCAGCCACTGGGTCTAGTTTCTTAGACAGGTAAGCCACTGGATGGTTCCAGGGGCCTAAGGCTTGAGTTAGAACTCCTTTTGCTATTCCCTTATGTTCGTCTACAAAGAGGTGGAAGGGCTTCGTAATGTCCGGTAGGCCCAGGGCTGGGGCACTTAGGAGGGCCCTTTTTAACTGATTAAAGGCAGTTTCTTCTTTTTCAGCCCATTTAAATGTTTTCCCCTCTTTGGTAGCTTCATATAGGGGGCCTGGCGATCTCAGCAAAACCTGGAACCCAGAGGCGGCAGTAGCCGGCTGATCCTAGGAATTCCCTCACTTCTCTTCGGGAGGTAGGAGTAGGGATCTTTAGGACAGTTTCTTTTCTGGCTTCTGATAACCACCGCTGTCCGCCCTCCAGGATATATCCCAGGTAACTTACCCTCTCCCTGCATATCTGAGCCTTCTTCGCAGATGCCCGGTATCCTAAGGCCCCCAGGGTAGCCAGCAGGTCCTGGGTCCCTCGCTCACAGTCTTTGGCAGTGTCGGCAGCAATCAGGATGTCATCTACATACTGTAGAAGGGTGAGGCCAGGGTGCTCCCTTCTGTACTCACCCAGGTCCTCGTGTAGTGCCTCGTCGAAGATGGTGGGTGAATTTTTGAATCCCTGAGGTAGCCGTGTCCAGGTGAGTTGTCCACTGTAGCCCTCCTCCGGATCATGCCACTCAAAGGCGAACAAGGGTTGGCTCTGGGGTGCCAACGGCAGACTGAAGAAGGCGTCCTTTAAATCTAGTACAGTATACCAGACCCTGGAGGGCGCTAAGGAGCTCAAGAGAGTATATGGGTTGGGAACAGTTGGGTGTATGTCCGCGACCCTCTTATTTACTTCCCGGAGGTCTTGTACCGGTCGGTAGTCATTTGTGTGAGGCTTTTTGACCGGCAGTAAGGGGATGTTCCAGGCAGACTGGCAAGGAACTAGTACCCCTAGGCTTCGTAGTCTCCGGATGTGTGGCTGGATCCCCTTCCGGGCCTCCTGAGACATGGGGTATTGTTTGATCCTTACCGGACTCTCTCCTGGCTTGAGTTCTACCAGGACTGGGGTCCTATGAGCGGCTAGTCCCATCCCCCCGTCTCTGCCCAAACCGAGGGGAATTCTTGTAGCCATCTGTCTATATTATCCTCTCTCGGGAGCGCCTCCTGGTGGAGGAGGTATTCATCCTCCAGTTTCATGGTCAGGACCTGGATGGGGTGGCCCTTGCCATCGGTGACCTGAGGCCCCCCTTGTCTGAAAGTTATCTGAGCTCCAATCTTGGTCAGTAAGTCCCGTCCTAACAGCGGGTAGGGGCATTCTGGTATTACCATAAAGGAGTGGGATACCCAGCCCGTTCCCAAATCTACTGTTCTTCGGGTAGTCCATGAATACTGGCTCATACCAGTTGCCCCTTGTACCCAGGACTTCCTGCTAGCTAGTTTTCCTTGTGGGGTGCGGAGGACCGAATGTTGTGCTCCGGTGTCGACAAGGAAGTCAATAGGGGTCCCCTCCACTTTAAGAGTTACCCTGGGTTCGGGGAGAGGGTCCGAACCCTGACTCCCCTAATCACTTAGTTCATCCAGCTCTAGGACTTTTACTCGATCAGTCTTGCTTCCCTTCCCGCCGGCCCTTTTCGGACAATCTCGGGCCCAATGCCCTATCTCCTTGCAGTATGCGCACTGATCCTTCTGCAGCCTCTGCTTCCCCCCCTTGGTGGTTCCTTTACCTTTTCTTGCGTCGTCTGCCAGCTGCCGGAGACGGCGGTCTCCTTCCTCGGGGAAGTCAGCAGTGGTAGCTAGCAGTATTCTGGCCAGGTCTCGAGTCTGCTTACTGCTGGCAGCCGCCATGGCACGAGCCTGCTTGTCCTCAGGAGGCTCCTGGTTATTATATACCTTTTCGGCTACCACCAATAAGTCCTGCAGACTTTTTTCTCCTAGTCTATCTATTTTCTGTAATTTTCTCCTAATGTCTACGGCCGATTGGTTTACAAAGGCCATGATAACAGCTGCCTTGCTTTCCGGAGCCTCTGGATCCATGGGGGTATAGGTACGGAATGCCTCCATGATCCGTTCTAAAAAGGCAGCCGGAGATTCATCTTTTCCCTGTTGTACATTTCCTACCTTGGCCAAATTGGTTGGCTTTCTAGCAGCCATTCAGAGACCCCCCATTAGAGTCTGGCGGTAGACCCAGAGCCTCTCCTTACCTTCTGCCATGTTGAAATCCCACTGGAGCCGAGTTAAGGGGAAGGAGACATCTATCTGAGCCTGGTTGGTGGTGGGATTCCCATCTGCGCCCGGAACTAGTTTTCGGGCCCCACTGAGGATTCTTTCTCTTTCTTCAGTCGTGAACAGGACCTGCAAAAGCTGCTGGCAATCGTCCCACGTGGGCTGATGGGTAAAAAGAACAGAGTCTAATAAATCAATAAGCCCTGCCGGTTTCTCGGAAAACTTAGGATTCTGAGCTTTCTAATTGTAGAGGTCATTAGTGGCGAAAGGCCAATAGTGATGGGGCTGATTCCCCTCCGCGTCTGGGGGTCCGGTGGCTCGCAAGGGCAGAATAGTAGAGTCGGCGGCGGAGGCGGATTGCCCCCTCTGAGCCCTTTGTCTGGTAAAGGGCGGGCTTCCCCCTGGAGCGTTTCCGCCTCCCGCTCTCGAAACAGCGTCTGCCTCCCCCGGAGGGGGAGGATGGTGTTCTTCCGGCATCCTAGAGGGGTTATATGGGGGAGGAAAAATTAATTCTTCTTCAGTACCCCCCTGTAGGACAGGGTAGAGGGGTGCTGAAGGCTGGGTAAGACGTTTCCTCTTCTCTGTCTCCTGCAAAGCAAGAATGGGTTTTGGCTCCGGAGGGAGCAGGGTTAGGAAGGGCTTAAGCCAAGAGGGTGGGTCTTCTACAAGGTCCTGCCAAGTGATAATGTAAGGGAGCTGATCAAGATGGCCCGTCTTAGGCTGAGAGATGATACTCCTGACTCGGTGGATGGTAGGGAGGTCGAAGGTCCCCTCTGGTGGCCATCTGACATTGAAAGTTGGCCACTCGCTAGAGCAAAAAAACTGCAACCGACCCTTTCGGACTTCCACACTGAGGTTGTTAGCTCTTCCCCTCACATCCTTAAAGTGATCAATCATAATACTTAGAGGAGTAGTCCGAGTCTGTCCCTTAACGTCCGTCCAGTAAGTCCACAGAGCAAAACAGAGAAACACAAAAACAGACAAACAGAGGGCCCCTAGAAAGTCTTCCAACTCCATGGAAGCAAAACTGAAAGCTAGCTTTTGAGGGGATTCCATGTCCCTCCAAAACCGATGAGGGGATTCCACGTCCCTCCAAAGATGACGGCCTCACACCGACCAGCGGGAGCGACCCGCCTCGTCTCAGACCTTTGAGGGGATTCCACGTCCCTCCGAAACAAATGAGGGGATTCCACGTCCCTCCAGAAGGGAGAATCGGAACGTCTTCCGAAACTCCCGGCCCGTGGTCCTCCAGTGCGTCCACTTAGACCGCGTCGGGCACTACCAGAATTCCAGAAATGAGCTCACACAGAAAAGACAGAACAAACAGACACTAACCGTGGCCAGTCAGGCTCTCCGGGTCGGGGGTCCCTTGGGGTTCTTGGGGATCCCGGGCCGAGCCCCCAAATGTTATGCCCAGAATTCGTGATCCCCAAAGACCACTAGGGAGCCGAGTCCGATGCAAAAGCAAAGAGCCTTTATCCGAGCTAGCTCGAGCTCAATCCCCTACCTGCACCGACGCAGCGGTGAGATACCAGGGAAAGAGAGCGAGTTTCAAAAGCACAAAGGTTTTATAGGGGTCTAGGGGCAGCCGATTGGCTGGGGAAGTGGCGTGTTTTGATCAGGAAGCTTGAATGGGTGAGCGGGAGGTCACTCAAAGGGAGGAGGCATGGTCTAGGTGAAGGACACAGAACAAGATGGAGTCGGCTGGCATAGGCCCGCCCTTTCAGGTTGCAAAATAAAATTGAGATCCCTTGTTTTGACAGGTTTGCAATTGAGTGTAAGGCCTCTGGCCTGCCTTATGTTGCCTTCATCTGAAACTTATTGAGCTCTAGAATTAACCTATGGACTAGTTGGCCCTGGGAATTAGGGGTTGCAGGAGGAGAAACCTTTCATTTTCCTGAGGAGTGGTTTTGAAGGCACATAGATCTTGAGTGATGAGGTCACAGAAATATTTGCATTTAACGCATTGAATCTTTACAGGGCGAAAAGGGTGGCATTGGCTTGCCAGGCCCAGATGTTTACATCGATACGGATGGTGCTGTGATCTCAGGTGAAACTTTTCATTGATTTGAGTGAAAAAGAAAGCACCAGGACTTAAATTCTATATTCCCTGTGATTGTGAAAAGGGTACTTTGTCAGCCACTGGATTGCTGCTAAACCCAACGCCCTCAAGGGCCCCTCATGAGTCCTGTACTTAGAAAATTGAATTCCAATGTCTTTGGGCAAAGAAGTCAAGCCCTATGCTTCATGTTTGTGTTGGGTCCACTAAGACTAGGATTTGGGTCAGACTGGGCCTGAACTTGCTGAAAATTGTTCTCTTAAAGATGCTTAGGGAAGGATTGGTATCCTCCCCAGCCAGGCTGACTGCAGCCTTGTACCATGAGACACTTGGTGTCTCATCTACATGATCCCATTCATGCTTGGGTTTGACGATTTCATAGGAGGTGGAGAAGTATCCAACTCTTTCCATTGCCTTCTCCAAACATCCATATGCCCAGTGTCTACTCTTTGCTTGAGCAAAGGCTTCTACTATTGTACCTCTTCTACCTGAGTGTCCTAAATTATTTCTCCTCTCTCATCTTCTCTGGCCTATGCCCTAGCCAGTAAATTCATTGAAGCCAAGGTGTTAATGTTCGACAGCGGCTTCTTATGTTCCACTTCCAGGGAACCTATGTGCATAATATGAGTGGTAGACTTCAACACCATAACACAAATAGTAGACATTTGATGCATGACAGCAGGTTGGTAGTAGTAGAAAAACGTTCCTAGTACTTACCAGATCTTACCATGGAAGGTAAACCCTGGCCAGACTGGTTCTGGACATTAATGGAGACTTAGCTCAAGTGGGCCCATTATCACTGAGGCCATTAGCATCTGAGAGACCTATGAAGTACAAGAAAGGCACGTCCACCATGAGGACATCTCCTTGCAACTCCTCTTAGACATTTTGTGACATTAGTGGGCCTTCTCTGGGTTTGCTTATGGCTTTTTTCTTTCATCACAATGCCAGGTTACCCTGGAGACTCTGGTGTGCCAGGCCTCCCAGGACTTAAAGGAGATGAAGGCGTCCAGGGCCTGCCTGGACCTTCCGGCCTCCCTGGCTTGCCAGCTTTACCAGGTAAAGCAAACTAACCCACCCCCTGCACAGATCTGTCCTCTATCCATTCTGGTCTGGGTATGTACCTAGCCAAAGTCAAAGGAAAGGTAAATGGTAGTCACTAAGCTCCCTACCACTGTCCCAAAGCTAATGTATATGAAGATATGACCTGGGTGAACAGCTTTCTTTTGGCCTGAATAATGTAGCATTGCTAAACAGGCAACTCTACTGAGGTTTGTGGTAACCAGAGGGGGCCAGTGTTGGCCTGCTAGAACACTGTCACTCTTCTGTGGATGTGTCATCCCAGCTGATGCTTGCCAGAAGGGGCCAACAAAAGCCCAGAGGAGAGTTTGTACCCAGATCCTCACTCTGTGCTTAACTCAGGCACTAAATGGCCCAGGATCCTATGGATGACACCCTTGAAACAACAATTGGAGGGGCATACCTGTATATCATTCTATAGTAGTAAATAGAGAAAGGGCATGCCAGATTCTGAGAGGCCATGGTGACCCAAATATAAAGCTTCAGACATTGCTTTTAAAGGCATCAGTTTCTAAGTTCCTTGGAGATGGGCATCTGTAAGGATACCTGTGCTTTTAAAGCAGCCACTGGAGGGGGCGCCTGGGTGGCTCAGTTGGTTAAGCATCCAGCTTTGGCTCAGGTCATGATCTCGCGGTCTGTGGGTTCGAGCCCCGTGTCAGGCTCTGTGCTGACAGCTCAGAGCCTGGAGCCTGTTTCAGATTCTATGCCTCCCTCTTCCTCTGACCCTCCCCTGTTCATGCTCTCTCTCTCTCTGTCTCAAAAATAAATAAATGTTAAAAAGAATTTAAAAATATATATAAATAAATAAAGCATCCACTGGAGGAGGTACAGCTGATCCCACTACCAAGGTTGAAAAATCACAAAGTACAAGGCTGGAGACCAGGTTTCCCTCTCAGGTTTGCCACTAAAAAGCTTTGCGCCCTTGACCATGTTTCCTCATGACTTTGGGTCTCAACTTACTGAGGAGTTAGGCTAGATGATTCCTAATGAGCCCTCTAACTCTGATGCAAGAGAAGGGCAAATGCTTTTCCAAATTCTTCCCTTGGAGTTAGTTTCCAATGTATGCCACTGATTGCAATGCCCCTGAAGGGTAGGGTGACATGAGTAGCATTATTGTGTGGGCTTATTCTTCCAGGTGTCCCAGGTGCCCTAGGGCACCAAGGAGTTCCAGGTCTCAAGGGGGACAAAGGAAACCCAGGCCGCACCACAGTTGGGGCAGCTGGCCCCCCTGGCAAAGGCGGTTTGCCAGGCTTACCAGGCCTAGCAGGCCCACCTGGTAAGTCATTCATTTTTCTCTTTGGTGTTGAGACTCAGGTGTGACCCAGATGGCAGAACACTCATGATTTTTGAGGGAGAGAGCATTTCACAGGAGAAATAGCCAGGATACACAATGACTGGCAGAGGGGCAGTGACAAAGGCCTTGTTCTCTCTGAGTCAGAGCCTTCTTCTACAGGTTAACGACCACAGCACTCAGAGTGCTCATCAAGAAAAAAGCAAGCTAAGGCCACCTCAATAACCAAACACTATCTAATTCCTTCCAATTTCTGTACTCATTTCATTCCACCCTCTACTGTTCTCAGCCCCTTGGCCTCTGGTCTTGCAGCTCATGATGAAGCAACATTGGCTCCTTCAAGCTCTAGTGGGGTGGGCTGAGAGCCTGAGAAATGGAAAGCCAAGCCTGGATCCTCAAGATGGTTGCTAAAAGCCTCTACAAAGCTTATTTTCCCTAAGTCTCCTACCTGAGTATGGAATTCTAGATTCTAAGAGAAAGGCTAGAAATATGCCCAGTGTGCTTGTTTGTAATCTAAACCCCATGACTTCTGCAGCTTGCACCCATTCCCTCAAACTTTCTGGGGTAGACTCTGGGCCTGTTGGCTTACTGAAGCTATCTGGGTCATTCCTGTACCCTCACTGTCTAGTCCAGTGCCTGGAACATAGTAGACCTTCTGTAAGCAGTAGTAGAATGAATAGAGTCAATAAGGGATAAGACTTGCTACAGACTTTGGGTCCCTGTGTCTGCTTCGGTTGTTTAGCCTCAAGGATGCTTAGTCCTCAGTGACTGAGCTGCTGTGCTGAGTCATGTGAGTCTAGGCTCGTGTGAGATCCTTTATGCTTCCTTTGTCCTGAAGGTCGAACATTTGAGACTGGAACACTACAGAACACAGAGCCAGGGTTCCCTGGTCTCCGAGGAGAACGAGGTCCAAAAGGAAACCCAGGCCTCAAAGGAATAAAAGGTAATTTTGTCCCCTTGGGTTTCTTTGTTCCCCACACTCCTTGCAGAAAGCTTTCCGGGGAATGAGCAAACTAACGGCCTTGGGAATGTGAACAAAAGCAATTTGGGATCTTGATCAGGGATTTGATTTTAAGATTGTTGGAAGGGCTATGTTTAGGGCTCTGAGACTGAGGCTGGAAGTTGAGGTCACATAGAACAAAGTGGCTTGCAGGCTGCTCGTCCTATTGTGTCACCTGCAGAAGCTGTTGCCGTTAACCCCAGTTATTAACCAGTACATGCGGCAACACTTTTCAGCTTGCAAGGCCAAGGATGGATGCCACTTATCATTAACTTCAGTCTGAAGGATAGGACTCTGAAAAGGTCAAGAGTTGGCACTCTGAAACAACCAACTGGCTCCAGAAAAATAACTGCATCTCCCTTCCCACCCCCCGATGTTGAAGGGCTAACTGATTATGCCAGCCTTTGGCCACACTGCTCTGTCCATCTTCTTGCTGCCTTTGGGTCATTCCTCTGTTTCATACTCTTGAGATGCAGATGCTTAAAGCTCAAATAAATCAATTCATTTTAGTTGCAGCCCAGGCCTAAGTGGAGGAAGAGGTGAAACTCTGGGCTCCAGAGAGGTTTGGGGATGGCCTAGGGAGTTCAAGTTATCTGAGATCTTTCCCCTTCTCTCACAGAGTTAACAGCTCTCCTCAGCCTCAAGCAGAGAGGTCCTAACTTACTCTTCCCCTTTCTCATTACTGAATCATAAAATGTCACTACGTAAGTATAGGAGCTAGTTGAGAAGTTTTCAAAAGTTCCATCTCTGTTGTTCAGCTGCAAGGAGGACTATTTGGAGAAAAAGGAGATGGAATTGCAAGTTTTGACTTAGGATGTTAACCTTTGCCTTTGTGTGACTCACTACAGAGCTAGTGTACTTCCGGATACCATTCTCGCTCCTGAAAAGATATAACTCTAATGCTCCCCATTCTATATTCCCATGGGACCAGAAGGTTTTCCCTAAGTCTGGAATAGTGATGGTGATTCTCAAGCTTCACTGTACATGAGAATCACCTAAGGGAGATTACTCAAAATTAGATTCTTGGTTCTGGCCTCCTGAGAGTCTGCTTTATTAGAATTGGGGTGAGGCCCAGCAAGCTGCCTTATGAACAGGCAACATAACTGACTGTGATCCATGGATCACACTTGAGAAATGCTACAGACTGTTCTTTCTGAGTTTCAGGGATTATCAATTTTCTGAAAGTAAAAAGAGGCCCTTCAGGATGTTAGGGGACCTCAGAGTCACCTACATTGGCCTAAGTTCTCATTTTCCACACCATAAGCATGGAAGGTACAGGTGGCTGGGCTATAGTGTTAGTGATTCCTTGATACCACTTCAAAGGTGCTTTGCCAAAATCCCTGTCATACATTTATTGGACATTTGTCTCTGTGTACAGAACACAAGGGAAAAGACATTATGATGAAGAGAATTTTTGAGTGGCTTAGATTCCAGATCCAAGTGGTTAGCATAGGGCAGTGGTTCTTAACTCTGGCTGTACATTAATTAGACTCACTGATCGCTGGGTTGTCTCCCCTGAGAGTAATGAAATCAAATCACTGGTACAAATGTACTTTGATAGAGAGTAGATCTGGTTCATAAACCTAGTTCATGTGAGTTTGTTCTCTGTGGACATTCTGATTCCCTCCAGGGAGTTGTTCAAGTCACAAATTACCACTGTTGTATCATCCTTTTTCTTAGAAAGATGGTCTATTTTGTTTAATGTTGTCTTTTTCTCCTCCAGGCGACTCGGGGTTTTGTGCTTGTGATGGCGGTGTCCCTAACATTGGACCACCTGGGGAGCCAGGCCTGCCTGGGTCACAAGGTCTCATTGGCCTTCCAGGCCTTAAAGGAACCAGAGGAGATCCAGGCTCTGGGGGTACACAGGGCCCATCAGGGACTCCAGTAAGTCTCACCAAACTTTGGCCCTGAGGGAGCAATAGGAGCTTTCCAGTGCCCCATACTCCTCCCCAGTCACGTTCCTAAAACACAGGAAAGACAGTTTGGAATAAAACAAAGCTTCAGGGTTTTGATCTGTAATATGAAAAAGTCAGACTAGCTGATCTCCAAAGTCCCTTTCTGCTTTGACCTACCTATGTTCCCTCTCTTCCCCCACTTCCTTAATCCCTCTCTTCCTTCCACAAAATTGTTTGTATTTGCCTAACACTGCGCTGGGCCCTGAAGATGAAATCGAATTAAGACAGGGTTACCATCCTCAAAAATTTCAAAGATTTAGAAAGGATAAGAAAAAAAAATGGGCAGTTGTAATCCCAGATGAGGAAATTATCAAGTGCCCTGAACAGTGCCAAAATGTACCCAAGGTTCTGCTTTAGGTCAGACCTATGCTAGGTACCAGAGTCCTATAATGTATACATCTCCTGATTGTTCCCTTTTGTCTGTTTTGTAGGGTTTATTTGGACCTCGGGGTCCTGCAGGCCGCAAAGGAGAGAAAGGGGAGCCAACTTTCAGTTCAAGATCAAGGATGCCAGGGGAGCGGGGTGATCCTGGCCCCCAGGGGCTCCCTGGTAAAACAGGAATCCCAGGGAAGGATGGAGTACCAGGTTTACCAGGTCTGCCAGGCCTCCCAGTAAGTTGATAGTTCCTGGGTGATAAGCTCTATAAATCCTCACATCTGACTTAGTGGGGGTCCTGATGGCCACTAACCATGAGACAGGGTAGAACATCTCCTCCCACCTCTGCCACTGAAACTCTGTGCTCTGTGCTTTTCTTTTCTGTAAAATGGGAATCTTTTTCTCAAAATGGGTCATTGCCTCATTTGAGAAATGCTAGTACCCATTGACCATATCACTGAAAATGCTTTAGCTTCTCAGCTTTCCCTTGCAGGTAATCCGGCTGCTTTCTGTGACCCAACCCCTGCCAGGGACTGTTACCTTGCTCCAGTTTCCTGCCCCCTCCCCACCACTGGTCTAGAATATTTTGTATTATCAGATCATCAAGAATTGACAAACTTCATTTCCATGAACTAAATGAACTAAATCAGAGGAACTGATTGATAAACTAGAGTGACGGAGAATTTTAACAAAAAACCAAACATTGGTCACACTGGCTACCTCTTTCCTATGGTCAAACAACTCAGGATAAATCTTTAAGTTGGGATTGCATTCTTTCTTATGTGTTCTCTAGGGTGATGGTGGACAGGGCTTCCCAGGTGAGAAGGGGTTACCAGGACTTCCTGGTGAAAAGGGCCACAGTGGTCCAGCTGGTCCCCCAGGAAATGGACTGCCGGGATCTCCCGGACCTCGTGGGCTTCCTGGAGATCAAGGAATAGATGGATTACCAGGGAAGCAAGGCCTCCCTGGGCTTCCAGGTGAGTCATGGAATCAGATGGCCATGGACTTGAAAAACTGACCCCTTGTAGAGTGTAGATATGACCCAGGTACATGAAATGTGTCATAAGAAGAATTTTGGCTGGTTATAATCACTTCTTGCAATTTTTTAACGTTTTTCATGAGGACAAAGGATCATAATTGTACATAATTGTGGTACACTTATACAGAGCAATCTAGACTTCAGTTCTACTTAGTAAAAACAAAACAAAACAAAACAAAAAAAGACTTCCTAACAGCAGTCTGAAAATGTAACAGAGCTGTCTTGGGAGGTTGTGAGCTCATAATCCCTGGAAAATTTCAAGCAGATGCTGGATGGCCATTTGCTACAAGTATCATTGAAGTAATGAGCGAGAGATTGGATAGGTGTCCTCTTAAGTTATATGGTACTATCATCACCAGAGAGGAACCTTTCCTTAATTCATGAGATCTCAGATTGAGAAGAGACTCTACTTGTATCTAGTCTAAACTTTATTTCATACCTTAAACCCCTCGCTTTTCTATCAGCATTTCAGGAATTGTAGGGAGTGACAGTCCTGTTTATAGATTGTGATGGTGCTATGTTAATAAGTCACCTTCTTGCATATAGCCAGAATAGCTCTCCATCCCAACTTCTGTTTCCATTAGCGGCACCATCCTTATTGTTATCTGAAGTTTGAAAACTTGAAATTCATTTCTTATTCTTCATTTGCAGTGCTTCTTATATTCTTTCCCTCCTCTTCTTGCTACTAAGTTCTCATTGTCTCACACCTAAGCTTATCAAATACCTACATGCTTTTCAGAATAAATGGACAGTTGGAAGGAAGGATGAGTGGATGGATGAATGGATGGATGAGTGAGTGAATGACAAACAGCTTCCTAAGTGGTTTCTCATCCCCTACCTCCAGACTTTCCTCACTCAGTTCTGCTATGAACAATGCTGCCAATTCAGTATTTGTAAAGCACTGATATCATCACGTCTCGCCGCTAGTCCAAAGCTACAAGCGGTTGCCTTTTTCTGGAATGCTCTTCCTCTTTTTTTCTGTGCAGTCAGATTTTATCTGTCTTTCAGGGTACACACCTACTTCTCCACTAAACCTTCTCTTGACCTCCACAACATATGCCATTTCCTCTTAAATTACATGTTTTCTTCCATTAATGCTTTTAGTTTTCCCAACTGCTTTGTAAGTGTCTGGATACTAAAGAAGGCAATTCTTTTTAGCATTTCTCAATTTGCCTAGTATAGTGTAATGTTCCATAAGATACTAATATATACTCACAGAAGAAAAGGGCTTCTCAATAACCAAGGGGCTATTTCTTAGACCTATTTCTTCTCATTCTACCTTGTCACCTTGAAGAATTACCAAAAAAGAATACAGAAACCAGGTCTTGTCATGTTTATTGACTTTAAAATCTACTTGCATGTGTTGGCATACCAAGGATGATGGTATATGTTAAAAATTGATGATTCAAGATTCTTAAAACCAAGTTGTATTTCAGTTTACAAAACCCTGTGAAGGCTGTGAGGAATTTTATCAAACTAAAGTATTGTACTTTTGGAAGTCCTAGCTTTACCTCCATCTCTGTTCCCAGAGATATTATTCATGGTCATTCCACTATCCCTGTGCCAATCGGGTCTTTATTCTAGGCCAACCATTTCTGTAGGCAACTGGGTTTTAAACTGAGTTATAAACTGAGTTACCTATATACTTACACACACTCAAATCTGGCTATTATCAACATTCTGACTGCTTGAAAACAGGCTGAGTCAACAGAAGGAGGCCCATGGGACCACTTGTATCCTAAACTTCACTAAGCCCCAGACACAGAAAGTTCTTAGGAATATAGTGATATAGTAAGCTCTAGCCTGAGAGATACCCTATGCAGAAAATGTTCTTGTTGTAGTACCAAGACTTTCCAAAAAATTACTTCCGATAAGAGCATTAGCTTTCTTTTTCTTTCCATGGCAACCACATATAACTCCTCAAACCTATCTTTTTTTTTCCACACAATTTTAAAAAGACATAACTTGGGAGCCCCTGACATTTGCATGATGGCCATTACTGTTGCATTGAAAATGAAGGGATGCTGTTCTTTAAATGTGTTCACTCCAACCAGTGGTGGCCCAGGCTAGAGCAGCTGCATTGGATGGGGATGTAGTCACTAGAAGCTTTTCAACCTAGTGGTGTGAGTCATTACAAACCTTGGACGAGCAGACAACTGGCTGTTTCCAAAGAGGCTCTGATCCAGATGGTCACAGTAATCAATTACCCTGGTTATTATTGAAACAGCAACTGTGTCCTTGATCCTGTGTGGGTGCCAGCTCTCTCCATTCGATCTGGATAGGGAATTTGATTAGTGGGCATACCCAGTCTGCAGACAAGACTCCCCTTGGGCCTCAAGGAACTTCTGTCCGGGTTTAATTTTCTTCTTTACTTGATTGGTCTAGGTGACTGTTGCTGCAGGGAGAGCATTGGTAAAGGAGGCTTAGACACAGAGGGAGGTGAGAGATAGCTCAGCCTCGAGGTTCTCAAACACTGATGTTGCCAAAATGTCCCTTCCTTTTTGTTCACCTTTCTCACAAACACTCATGATGGCCTGAGCACCATGCTAGAGCCTTTGGCTGGGGAGGGGTGCATGAAGGCTGACACTGACACTGTCACTCCTGATTTTTGGGAGGGGATACAGGAGTAAATGGGCATGCAGTCTCTGAGAGGGACTGATTTCCTTCACCATGCTTGTTGATGGCTTTGCTGATGTCTGCCTTGAGCACCTTCATTTTATGAACTTAGCTGGGGTTGTAACTTGCCTTGAGAGGTAGCTGGAAGATGAACACATGTCTGATGTTTATTCACTGGACCCAGAGTAAACTGAAATGATAGAATCTTGATAAGCAGAGGTGCTTTTTATTTTGACGATGAATTTGGGCATTTATGGAGGAAATCCTGACTAATTAGATTGTGTGTTATAGAACAGAACATGGATAAAGCTGATTTATGCTTTGTTGAAGAGAAGGCTCTGAATTCACAGATGTGAAGTAGAAGACAGAGATGTAATGTGAAAGAGCCAGATACCAGGATGACTTGAAGGTCTTACCTTCTCAGCATTTTGACCCTCCACTTGCATACACAAGGGTGCTGTGGTGTACAGGCCTGGTCTGAGGCAAAAGAGAAACATGCCCTTGATTTCCATCTTCCCTTTTTCATTATTTGTCCTGTCCTGGAACCTTTCCGATGCCTGACCTTGGCCCCATGCTCTAAACGTTTTTTAATCTGGCTGTGACAGGCAAAGAGAATTTATGAAACTTATCTGATGATTGAGTGAGGATGGATGGTTCATGTTTGGACCCAGCGCAGAGATATTTGTGTTTTACTGTTTGTTGTAAGGTTGAAAGCGATGGAACTGCAGTGTTTGATATATTGGAGTCAATGGGCCATTGAAATATTTGGGGCAGGAGAATCTTCTGCGGGATCCCTCTCGTGATACCATCTAGGGAGGCAGTTCTTCAGCCTAGTCCAAGGGACTGAGGCCCAAGCTGAACACAGGACTGGCAGTCCTCTCCCAGTGAGGCATCTCATCATAAGGTGCTTGCCCATAGGTTATAGTTCCACAGTAGGGAAATAGCCCTGAGAAATAGCCCCATCATTTCAATGTCTGGCAGGATGGAGATGGGTGTGACCACTAATGGGGCAAGATCAGGCCTATGGCTATCTCCACCTGTAGAAGTGTGGCTATGGGAACCTGAGGTCTGCAAGGCGGAAAGTTGCTGCCCAGGCTACAAAGTAGCATCACTAACCTGACTAAGGTAGAAACCAGGGGCTGGTCTTGGAGGAGCTCTTCTGAATGCTCCTCCTTAAATAAGATAATAAAAAACTACTGTTGGTTGAGCAACCGCCAAGGTGCCAGACACTGTGCAGAATGCCGTTAGCATTATTTCATATAATCCTCACAAGTGCCACATGAGAAAAGTAGCTCCCGTTTTATACATGAGGCTCAGAGAGGTTAAGTATCTTGTCCAAACAGCTGGTTAATAGCAGAACTAGTATACAAGCTCAGGTCTGTCTGGCTCAGTGTCTATAGTGTATTGGTTAAGAGCCCCCACCTCTTAACCAATACACTATATTCAATTCCCCATGTTTCTTTGTGAATAGAGCAAGTGCAGAAGGAATGCCATCTAGTTGAGTAAGCAGTCTAAATCATAGATTGTAAACATATCTTTAAGAAAGGCAATTTGTGATTTATTTTATGTACAGGCAAAAACTATAGCAGTTTACTAGAACTGTTGGCTCTGTGGCTTAAAGCAGGCCTTGGGGGATTGTTTTAATGAATAGGCAAGACTAATTTAATTAGCATAGCAATTATTTGTAAATGGCACTTGAGGGAGCCTACACAAAATTTGTTCATCGGTATTTTATTAAACCTCCCCTCTGTGATCTTGTGTAGACTCTTTTTATTTGAATTATGAATGAGCAAGGAAGAATTTGCTAGGGGAAGGCTATGCATGCCAACTTCAAAGTCTTGAACACTGAAATTGACTACTGCATCTCCCTGAGTACCAGAGTTGACATTTTCAAAGGAGGAGCTGAGGGAATGGTCATTGTTTGTCTGCCATGGCCAAGAGAGTGGCCTTCAGTGTTTGTCTGATACAGAAATACAGCTACCTCTCACCCACAGTAATCATCAATAGGTTTCTGTAGATCCCAAGTGCTGTGGGTCAAAAGAACCTGATGGTTTAGGAAAAGAACCCAATAGTTTGTTTTAATTCCAAGAAAAGGCAGACATGTGAACTTGAGGGGTCTTGACTTCAAACCCTCCAGTCTAGTCATATGGCCATAATGGATCCTCAGGCCTATCCCCAAGCACCCATCCTAGGGAGAGGCTTCATATGAGGGTAGGGTGAGGAGGTCATTGCCATTTGCTGCTGCTCCTACATAGGCTACCTCTAGGAAATCTTGTTAGGTAACATCTACTGCATAGGTAGATGCATGGGTAGATGCCTGCCCACTGGACATTAATGGTTTAGGAGGTGACATTCTGGCACTTGGACACTAGGAGTACTCTTACCTATAAGCAGTTGCACTAGGGGGTAACTCCCGAGAGCTTCTGATGCCACAATTCTTTTGCATGGGCTCCAAGCTGCTGGGTGGGAAGAGCTTGGTTGGCTCATCCAACAGAACTGGAGGAAAGGAGCATGCTAGGAGAGCCCACCTGACTTAGTGGGCTCACAAGATGCTTACATGTTATCATTTACAGGGGTCACCTTGCCGTGTATAATTCCTGGATCATATGGTCCATCAGGCTTACCAGGAGCTCCCGGATTCCCAGGTATGGAATGAGGCCAAAGAAAGCCATTGAACACACTTGTAAGGGCCGTGGGCTGAAGGAAGCAGGGCATAGCCTGGTAGCATTTGGGGATCCATATTCTTCCTGAGAGGGCAGCCTTGAGGATTGAGGCAATAGAATGGCTCCTGGAGAGGTCTGTGTGGGGAGGTAAGAGTAAGAGGCCCTCCAAGAGACTAGGATTCTTGAATGGACATTACAAATGAAACCAGCTGCACTGACTTTCCTTTCCCCTCTTGATTCATGTTTGGGTTTGCAGGTCCTAAGGGGGCCCGTGGCCTCCCTGGGATTGCAGGCCAGCCTGGATTGCGTGGAAATAAAGGAAAGGCTGGAAGTCCAGGATTAGTTCACCTTCCTGAACTGCCAGGTAAGGAAAGAAGCTTTTCCTTGCCTGCTTCTCCTTTTGTGTGAGTGTGAGTTTGTATTGTGGTAGCCATCCCCTGATTATAGGAAGTTAGGTTCACACTCTGGTGTGGGTGGGATGGATTTTTTTTTAAATTTTTTATTTATTTTTGAGAGAGAGAGAGAGAGTACAAGTAGGGGAGGGGGGAGGGTTTTTTTTTTAATGTTGTATTTATTTTTGAGAGAGAGGGAGAGTACAAGTAGGGGAAGGGCAGAGAGAGAGGGAAATGCAGAATCTGAAACAGGCTCCAGGCTCTGAACTGTTAGCACAGAGCCTGACGTGAGGCTTGAACTCATGAATGGCAAGATCATGACCTGAGCCTAAGCCATAGGCTTGACTGAGCCACCCAGGCGTCCATGAGTGGGATGGCTTTGACTTCATACTCAGGCAAGGCAGAGCTTCAAGATAGAGAGTGACAGTATATCAGAGCAATAAGAGCCATCAGCTGGAACAACCCCTTCATATTCAGATGAGGAAATCGAGGCTCAGATGGAAAGTGACTTGCTTGAGGTCACAAAACCACTAGTGACAGAACTAGTACTCTACCAGGTTATCTGACTGCCGAGTACCTCTGGCAATTTCTTGGATCAACTCCCTCTAGCTCAGAGAAAGAGATCCAGATGAGTCAGAGAGAAGTGGTTCATATCTATCCCTTTGCTCACACCCTCTTGCAACCTTGTTCTATGCTGCACCAGTGGTTCTCAAACTGTGTTCCCTGCAGCACCAGCATCATCTGGGAATTTTTTAACAAGGCAGATTTGGAGACCCTTGGCAGAGTTACTAATCAGAAGCTCTAGGGGGGTGGTGCCCAGCAATCTGGATTTTACCAAGCACCTTCTCCTCCAGGTGGTTCTGACCCACACTCAATTTGAGAACAACCCTGCTCTACAGCACAGGGCTCATCTTGGGCCACACAATATATGGTTTCCTGGTGCTTCAATTTCCTCCACCCCCGAGGAAGAAGGAGGCAAGACAGCAGGGGTTAGATGACTTCAGAAGAATTGGGCCTTTAACAGGAAGTCCTGGATGTAATCTATGCTCTTTGGCCAGTGGATCAGCCCCAAGAGTGGGTTGCTAAGCTCAGCTGAAGGCCTGGCCTCACTGAGCTAGAACCTTCTCCGGTTCACATGGCACAGTCCTTGCTTCTGGCAAGTCCTCCCAGGACCAGGGCACTCCTGACTTTCAAGAGAAGTGACACACATTATTAATATGTTAGTTAGCTTTTTAAAAAATGTTTATTATTTCTGAGAGAGAGAGAGAGAGAGAGAGCTCCAGCAAGGAAGGGGCAGAGAGAGAGGGAGACACAGAATCCAAAGCAGGCTCCAGGCTCTGAGCTGTCAGCACAGAGCCCGACATGGGGCTCGAACCCACAAACCATGAGATCATGACCTGAGCCAAAGTCAGATGTTTAACCGACTGAGCTACCCAGGTGCCCCTAGTTAGCTTTTATAATAGATAAAGAAAATCTGTGTCAGAGATCTCTACCCAGACCTGTTACTTCTAAACCTCCATGGTCTTTTATTTTTGCCTCTTTACATTTAGGATTTCCTGGACCTCGTGGGGAGAAGGGCTTGCCTGGGTTTCCTGGGCTCCCTGGAAAAGATGGCTTGCCTGGGAAAATTGGCAGTCCAGGTTTACCAGGTTCCAAGGGAGCCTCTGGTGACATCTATGGTGCTGAAAATGGTGCTCCGGGGGAGCAAGGCCTACAGGGATTGCCAGGGGACCAAGGATTTCCTGGAGACCCTGGCCTTCCAGGACCCAAGGGTGACTCTTTTTGACTCACATATTTAACAATCTACAGAAAGTCTTCCCGTGGCGGGTACGCTTGCATGAATATACTCATGAGCCTGGGCTGGTGAATTAACTGGCAGGTTAAAAATAAAAAGTCATTTTGTTCTATCTCTCCCTGTTGGGAACTTTTTCTTAAATCACCTGAGTCTATTCTCCTTTCTTAGTAAATCCAGAAGTGACCACAAGGAATAGTTAGATTTCTCGTAAAGCCTGTGATTTTGCTGCTGGGAACAGCAGCAAGGTTGGCGCCGAGAAGACAATGGCATCTGGGGTGTACCCTGGGCCAGGCTTCTGCACTGCAAGTTGGTGTGGTGACCAGTCCCTGCTATTGATCCAGACTGTGACCATCTGCCCCTTGCTTTCATTAGGTCTGCCTGGGAAGTCAGGCTTGCTGGGCCCCAAAGGTGAACGGGGCAGGCCTGGAACACCAGGCCACGTGGGACAGCCAGGGTCCCCAGGGCCTGATGGCCGATTCGGCATCAAGGGCAAACCCGGGCTCCCAGGAGCACCAGGCTTTCCAGGCCCTTCAGGTAGGTCCTTTGGAGGAGGGGCCCCAGCTTGACAGACTTAAGCTGGGCCCTGGGCCCTGGTGCCCTGAGAGCCATAGCAGCCCTGAGACCTGCACAGGGTTTAGAAAGACATTTGACATTTCCGACCCCTCATGTTTCCAATCTCAAGTGACCCTTGCAGTGCTGAGCAGAATGGATTTCTGTAGTTTGGCTTCCAAAATGTTACCACAGATCACTCCCCGCCCCTCCCCCATGGCCTCATTCCCCCTCAACTATGTGCTTCAGCCTCCCCCCTGCCTTTCCTAGTTAGAGAAGCTGCCCTGGTTGTGGAGGTGGGTCTAGCCATGTCCACCGCTTTGGCTGGGACCGAGGGGAGCCTGCTTGGTCTTGAGGGGAGAAGCTCGAGAGGAGGATGACTATACGGTGGCCTGCCTCTCTGATGAGCCTGCCTCTGAGGGCCCGTGGCCAAAGTGGCCTTCACTGGGCCAGGGGGCTGACACCCCCTGCATCTGGCCTAGTGTTTGAAGCTTGTCTTTTTCTTGCACCGCCCTCCTCTCCCCTGCCTCAGTGACTATGGCACCCCCCACTTTCTGCAGGCCACGTGACTGACGTTGAGTTTTTGCAGAGCCACTAAAATCCTTTTTAATCCCTTTTATCCTTATGTGTTTCTGGGGTCTTCCCATAGGCCATCCAGGTGAGAAAACAGCACACAAGCCCACAGACTGATGCCCCCGCGGCTTTCCTGCTCAGGGAATTATCTGACTATACACTCTAACCTTGGCAAGGCCAGGGGTCCCCAAGCCCATGCTGTGGGGCTGGCACCCATTGAATTTCCTTCCCTTGTTGTGGAATCCCCTTCACAGCCCCCCATTAGAATCCTGGGGCTTGCAGCTACTTGATGCTTTTCAATTCATAGGAAGCCAAGTCAGCCATTCAATTAGGTCCTTGGGGGCCCAAATACCTCTGTAGTCACTGATTTAATCCTTTGGTTTTTTAATTTCCTTGCTTTGTACCTGAACATTCCACTCTGGCAGCAGCTCAGGAGGTTAATCCCATTGACCAACTTAAAGCCTGGTGAAAGAAGTCTCAGACAACCTAGGAGACCAAATGGGCCTTGGGGATTTCTACAGTACTTGGCACTAGGGGGCCTTTCAACCTTAATGCCAAGGAACTGGCTGATTTAACTGCTTGCATGAGGGATTAAAAGGGCAGCCCTGTATCCATGGCTCCCTGGGAGGCTGAAACAATGGCTCAGCTTTAACCTCTACTTCACTGATTGGCTCAGGAAACAGCCATTGTAGTGCGATTCAGACTGGAAGTACCAGGAAACTGGAGTCCAGATGCCACCTTGGCTTCCCAGAGCTCCATTCAGAAGCTAAAATGTGTCACCACATTCATAAAGGGGGAAGAAGTTCTAATCAGAAGGGGGTTTGCTGGCCCTGCCATGCTGAGAGTAATAGCCACTGGCGTGGTGCTCTGGGTGGTAAGAGCTAATGCTTCAGCCAGCAGAGAATTCTGCCAGTTAGCAGCCTGCAGAGGCCATGGTTACAGGACCATTTCCAAAACCCAGCCAGCCAACCAGCCAGCCAGAAGTCATGGGAATGGGCAGTGGCCCAGATCTGGACACAGCCTTGCTTGACGGCTGTCCCGTGTTCTCTCCTGTGCTGATTCAGGACATCCTGGAAAGAAAGGTTTAAGAGGCGAGACAGGTCCCCCTGCATCAGCTGGAAAGAGAGGCCTGCCTGGGTTGAAAGGCCTTCCAGGATCTCCAGGGCTGATTGGCTTCTTGGGGAACTCAGGCTTGCCAGGGAGCACTGGGTTGCCAGGCCTGCCGGGTCCAAAGGGTAAGTGAAGTGCTCAGAAAGGCACTAGTGGGTGCCTCAAACGGTCATCCATGCTGCCCAGCTTGCCCCCCTTCTCTGCCTCAGAAGGGGGAATGGGGCTGAGGCGGGGGAGGGAGGGAGGTGGGTGGGACTTTTTGTGGTAAGATGGCTGGACAAAGCTAGCACTAAGGGAAAACTCCAGCCACGGTGAATCACCCTCACTGCTGGCCAGGCGGAACGCTGGGCTGAATAGCATTGTCAGTAAAGCACAGGACGGTAACTGTCACACTGTGTGTATCCATTTGCATGATCCCCGTACCATGGAGCCCGATTGCTCTGTTTCTGTGATTGTCCTGCTAGTGCTCTGTTTCTGTGATTGTCCTGCTAGACACCAGAGGTTGGATGGGAGGCATCTCCATTTTCTACAGGGGTAGATGACTGGTCCAAGGTCACACGACTGGTCCTAGGCTTTTTTTTTCTCTGTGCCACTCGTGAGCTCTAACTTGGCAAACCATAAGAGAGGTGCCCACCTCTTCTCTCCCTTCTGTTGCTTAGTGTCATGCCCCTGTTCAGGGAAGTAGTATAATGTGTAAGGACTGACAGCTTGGGCTTTGGAGTTAGAGAAACCTAGGTTTGAATCCCTTCTCTACAACTTCCTAGCTGTGTGATTTCGGGTAAGTACTTCCATTTGGGGTAAGCCTCTCTGTGCTTCCATTTCTCTGTATGTAAAAGAGGGATCATAATCGAAGTTCTTTTTTCTCAACAGGTGAGAAGGGATCTGCTGGGCTGGTAGGTTTTCCAGGGATACCAGGTCTCCCTGGTATTCCTGGTGCAAGTGGATTAAAGGGCATTTCTGGGTCAGCCGGAAAGGTGGGACCATCTGGACGGGCTGGTAGTGCTGGTAAAAAAGGTAAGCTGGAGCACTGAATTCTGAACTTGCTGGCCATGCTTCTCAATGTACATTTTGTGTGTCAACTTTGTTCCTGGTATGGCTTATAACAGTCTTGTGTTAGATAATAAGATTTAGGGCTTCTGAATGAGGTCTTTTTATTTTTTTTAGAGGTTTTATTTATTGTGTGTGAGAGAGAGAATGCAAGTGCATGAGCAGTGGAGGGGCAGAGAGAGAGGGAAAGAGAGAATCCCAAGCAGGCCCCGCAAGGTCAGCACAGAGCTGGGCGTGAAGCTTGAACTCAGGAACCGTGAGATCATGACCTGAGCTGAAACCAAGAGTCAGACACTTAACTGACCGAGCCACCCAGGCGCCCCCCTAAATGAAGTCCTTTTAAACCGAGAGATCTAATCACTTCTGAGTTATCACTGCATATTAGAGGCCCCATCATACATTCCCAGATACTCAGTGGAGGAGGCTTTTGAGTGGGGCCAAAGTTGCTGATGGACCTTGGGCTTGTCAAAGGAGAGGGCATGCACACTGATGCAAAGTTGGGGAAACAGGGCCAAGAAAGGGCCCAGAAAGGAAGCCTGGGGTGGGAGGGGGGACAGAGAGGGGAAGAGCTGAGATGAATGGTCAGCTCATGCCTGACTCCGTGTGTAAGCTTCCTTTCACAAGGGTCTCGCAATCTCCACCCCTGCAGGAGACAGAGGTGACCCAGGGCCAGCTGGAATCCCCAGTCCACAACCTCCAATCCTGAACCTGCAGATGAAAGGAGACAAAGGCTCTAGAGGCTCAGCTGGATCTGACGGATTTCCTGGGCCCAGAGGTGCTGGGGCAGGCAATCGGGCAAGAGAAATGCTCAAATTTAACCTCCCTCCTGAGAAAGGGCAAGACCCCCTAGACTGGCAGTATGGGTGGCAACCGGGGTTCCAAGGAGTCTGCCTTCTCTGGGCCTGAAGGGTGCTGGACTTTGAGGCTGCCAGTTTTCACTGCCACTGCAGGAAACTGAGGTTTTGAGCCAGAGGCTGTCGTACCCCTGGAGGAGCCTGGCGGATGATGGGGCGTGGGCACTAGCAGTGCTAGAGCTGGGGTGGCCCTGACTGGTGCCCCCTAAGGCTGAAGGCACCTCCCCCACCCCCACCTTCACCCCCAAGCTAACCGTCCCCAAGGTTAGCTGTGATCCAGGGTACCTGCGCCTTGGGGGAGCAGGTTTTTTCTTGCCCAGAGTCCTTTTTCTAAGCTTGTTTGTGTCTTTCCCAGGTGACAAAGGAGAGGCTGGCCCCCCAGGGCCACCAGGCTTGCCTGGAGTTCCCGGCCTCCCCAGTATCATCAAGGGACTTAATGGGAAACCAGGCCCCCCTGGCTCCATTGGATTACGGGGCTTACCCGGCCTTAAAGGGTCCCCTGGAATCACAGGTTTCCCAGGAATACCAGGAGCAAGTGTAAGTGTGCCCAGATCTTTGTCTCTCCACCAGGGAAGGGCCTCCATAGCAGGGGGACATGCCCCTATTGCCCATCTTTCTGGCCCCAGCCCACTTCCCAGACCCCTCCCCCAGCTCATCCTGGACAGAGTCCTCTCATTGAGCCTGACAGGTCTTCCCACCCTCTCCTGAATGTCCCTGCCTCTGGGCCTTTGTTCATGTTGTCTCTCCTGTGTGCCAGAGCCTGCTACTCTGCAGCTAACTGCCCAATGCCTACCCATGCTTTGGGCCCCAGCCCAGGCACCCATTCCTCCAGGAGTCCCTGAGCTTCCTCCCTGCTGGCATGCTGCATTTCTCACTGCTTATATGAATCCCAATCAGTTCTGCATGGGTCTGATTTCCTCAATGAGGTCATTAGGACTTGAGAACAAGAACTGCCTTACCTGCTCTTTTGTTTGCACCCCTCTGCCAGTATCACTCATTGAGCCTGGCACATCATAAGGATTTGGTACAGGCCTCTGGATATTTTTTGATTTCAGGAAGGTCATTGCTGCTTCCATGCAAGGCAATGATTGGCAAATAATCAAACCAGCTTGTCTGGGTTCTTAAAAGGCAGGATGGTAGAATAGGGGTAGCAATGAGATGCATTTGGGTTTGAGTCTCAGCTCCATGGCTCATTAGCTCTATGATTCTTTGCATATGGCTTAACTTGCCTGAGCCTCACTTTTCTCATATGCACAAAATGGGAACAATATTCAAACCTCCTTCAGACAGCAGTGAGGATTAAAGGAGATGATATGTGTAAAGCAATTAGCACAGTATCTGGCAAATAGTGGGCTCTAAATAAGTAGTAGCAATACTTGTAGCAGTATTGAAGGGGCTGAATGAACTAGGTCACAGAACACCTGTGCTCCTTACAGGCAAAGTCCTTGTCCTTTATTTATCTTTTTAAGTTTATTTATTTATTTTGAGAGATATAGCATGCACGAACTGGGGAGGGCAGAGAAGAAGAGAGAGAATCCCAAGCAGGCTCCACACTGTCAGTGCAGAGCCTGATGTGGGGCTTGAACTCACAAACCATGTGATCATGACCTGAGCTGAAATCAAGAGTCAGATGCTTAACACTGAGCCTCCAAGGTGCCCCAAAGTCCCTGTCCTTTAAAAGTCTCAGTCCATCTGATGGAGAGAACACACACACACACACACACACACACACATACACACACACACACACACACACCCCTGAAGCAACTGCAAAAGAAATCATTCTCAGCTGGATGGTCCTTGCTACTCATGCACTAAGAGGAATGGAGTCAAAGTGGGAGGGGTCCCAACATGAGCAAAAGCTCAGAATTAGCAGATATCCCAATGTGCAGAAAAAGTAAGGCAAATGTAGGAGGTATCCTAGGTAGTGGGTCAGTGAGCACAGTGACCTGGTCCAGAGCTTAGACTCCCACCCAAGGCACTAGGTAGTGTATGTCTTTAGTAGGGACATCGCAACAAATCAAAATTATACCAGATAGCAGAGGAATAACTATACTGATAGCAGCTGACATGCCCACTTCCCAGACTCCGATAGTGTGTTGGACATTAGTCATAAAGTAAGTTTATCCTGTGAAAATGGTAACATTAGCCCAAATTCAGATTCCAGTATACACACATATAGCCTGCTAACTGGTTCCTTGCAGGAAGCCACAGCTTACAGAATCTGTGGCTGAGGGCTGTAGCTCTGCATGGTGAAGCAATACTTCCTCTTGTGCATAATGGCTCCAGAGTGCACCTGCAGTACCCGGCCTGACTGTCACATCCTGTGTTTTGTAAGAGACTTGCCAGAACAACCACACCTGATTTCCCAAGATTCCAATTTGGATAGGCATTGGGAAGTGATGAATGATGAGACCAGGATTCATCTGCAGAAAGAATCCCTCCCCTAAAACATCTGAGTATGCATTTCTACCCTTTGCTCATCACCTTCCCTTCTGGAGGATGCCCCCCACCCCGCAACCCACTTCACCCCTGCCACAGCATACAGGCAGCAGTTCAGGGAGGGGGGGGCGGGTGAGAGCATGAGAGGCCCTGAGCAGTGGGCAGAAATAATGATTTACATATTGCTTCAAAGGGTTCACAGGGTCTCAATGGAGCTCCCGGACTCCCAGGAGCATCTGGTCTCCCAGGTTCAAAAGGTGAGAAGCGTTTTCTCTTTTAATATGTTTTTCCAGAGCAAGGTGGATTTCTAGCAGGTGCAGGGCTCTTCTGGAAGGAAGCTCTGTGTTTAAAGGAAAGTGAATTGATTTACATTTCCCCTTTGGCCAAACCCCATTTGCAGTCTCTACTCCTCATAGACATGTGACAAACAGTGGTTTGACCCACGTGCCTTCTAGACTCAGCAACAGAGGAGAACCTCGGCTCTAGACAGTCTTTTCCCCTGTTGAACCAAGCCCACTGGGCAGGAAAAGTTCCCATCCTTGCTGCCATCATTGTTCCATTCTGGTGATGTTCTGATGCCCCTCCTTCTATCATCTTCCCTGCCCATACTGAAACTAGCAATGTCTTCCCAGTGGAGATATGCTTCCTGTAGCAGCATTTCTTGCCAGTAGGCTGAGAGCATCCCAGCCTTTTTTTGGTGATTGGTTACCTTCTACCCACTGCATACTTTTGTCAAAGATCTCCTCTGTCTACATGGAATCTGAAAAGGTTTTGCCATCAAAAGATCTCTGCTACAAAATGAGCTATAGCTTCTCCTGACCACTTCAACAATATCTTTATATTCCCAGGAGATCAAGGCCAGACCCTTGGAATTTCCGGTAGCCTGGGACTCAAGGGACAACCTGGGGAATCTGGGTTTAAAGGTAAGTCCACTGTACTTTTGACCTCATGTGTTTCACAGACTCCTTCACACTGAGGATCAGGAGGAACTTGGGAGGTCAACCCCAAGTTCTGCAAGTTCTGCAAGTCCAATGCAGAAAAATTCCTGCCTGACTGGCAGCCCACAGCTTCCCCAAGCAAACTAGCCTGCTCCTCCTTCAAGACTCATGGAGATAAGTCTAATAAGACCTTTGAGATGATGGCGTCCACCTCCTTAGTTTATTGTTATCTAAACAGTTTCTTGAACATTTCTACCCATTGCTCCTACTTCTGGAGGCACTCGAGAACAAGTTTACTATCCTTAGTGGGCAGCACCTTTCAAATGGGAAGTTACAGCTGCCACCATCATTTTCAGAGTCGTTTCACTGGACCTAGCTCTCTTGGCAGGTCAAATGGCTTCACCTTCCTGCTCACTCCCTCCCTCCCTTGGAGAAATACATTGCCCAAAATGTGGCCTAATCACTCAGCATCTTTCTTGATTTTGTAGGTGTTAAAGGAAAAGATGGACTAGCTGGTGACGTGGGTTTCCCAGGAAGCAAAGGTGAAGATGGCAAAGTTGGTATTTCTGGAGATGTTGGCCTTCCTGGCTCCCCAGGTATTGTGCAACAGGACGACTTTACTCTGATAAAGTAAGGGTTAGCTTTAAGCCATGACCCTTTCTGTCCCGCTACCTTGCTTTCATTTTCAGGACTCCCTGGGATTGCAGGCATGAGAGGAAATCCAGGGCTACCGGGTTCTGCAGGCCATCCAGGGGCCACTGGGCCCCTGGGAGCCCCCGGCCTAACAGGAACCAAAGGTATGTATTTTAGAGAAGGAAGTGGGGAGAGGGTTTCTGCTCCCCCCCACCAAAAAAAAAAAAAAAGAACAGCAACTACTTTATATTGCGAGACACTATCTGGGGCAAGCCACATCCAGGGGAGTCATTGATGGCGTCGTGTGATAAATAATGGGAAGGGGGAAGGAGGAGGAGGAGGAATGGAGGGCAAGCAAGAATGGGAAGAGGAGAACATGGAATCCATGGGGAGAAGAGTTAGTGAGGAAAGTTGTTGTCCTGGTATATATAGCCTTTCCCTGACTTCAAGATTGGGCAGTGAGTCTCTGGGAGCTGGCAACTCAAGACCTTGGCATTGCCACTTGGCATTCTTGAAGATATGTAATTATCTACCACCCTGCTCTTAAAGCTGTATTGGTTTCTACTGAGAGTCAGGAAAAGCAAAGGTGGAGAGTGGAGGTTAGGGGTGGTTCGGTCTCCCTGAGGGCCTTAAGTTATGCCTCTAGGAAGACCGCAATCTTTGCAGTGCCCTTGGGGGCAAGACCTTTTGCAGACCCTTCCTGATTCAGAGTTGCTGGAGCCATTTCTGATCTTCTCTCCCCTCAGGTTTCCCTGGACTTCCTGGTTTACATGGACTGAATGGGCTTCCAGGAACCAAGGGAACCCATGGAACTCCAGGTAAGGAAGATCCTCAAGGGCAAGCATGAGAGTGCCAGTTCTTCCAGAAGGCTGGCAAGGACTGGCCATGAGTTCTCAACTGTGTTGTATCCTATATCCTTAAACTCATGGATCTCCTTGCCAGCCCCCAATTTGAGGTGCCTTGATTTGTGGAGAAAGGAAGAAAGAGTCTGTCCTTCTATCCAGAATGAGCTCTCCTTCCTGTTTTGTCAGTATTCAGCTTCTCGTGTATGTCAGGCAGGCCTCCAGCAAGTGAGCGAGGCATGAAGGCCTCACCTGCACTGAGTTCTGTCCTCCTCTTTCTGCTTCTCCTCCTAGGACCTAGTATAACCGGTGTGCCTGGGCCAGCTGGCCTGCCTGGTCCCAAAGGGGAAAAAGGTTCTCCAGGAATTGGCATCGGAGCCCCAGGGAAGCCAGGAGTGAAAGGAGAGAGAGGTGGTCGAGGTAAGTGGGCCCAAGTCAGGCCTTATAGAAGTTGAGTAAGGCCTGGCTAGGGAGCCAAGGCTGGGGCTCATCAGGACCATGTGGCTTACAGGGTTGAGAGTTAAGAGTTCACTGGGGATTGTGCATGTCTTCACACTTCTGGGGATCTCAGAACCCAGTGGAACTGACTTCTGAGAAAGAGAAGGGAGGCCATGCTACAATGCTAGGGCTTTCCTGGAAGGAGTGTCAAGGAATAGTCTAGTGAGTTCCCTCCTGCTCTCCCTTATTAACCTCAGGGTCTGTCTTGCCCACTTGGCCAAAGCCTGAGATTAATGGCCCCGAGGGACAGGGCTTGTCCACTTAGCAAGAGATTTGCCAGAAGTTCCTCAATGTCCAGCGTGGATCGCCCTCCCGAGGCCCTGAGAAGACAGTGCGGCTGCTGGAAGGAGCCCAAGACTAAGAGGATAAATGTCTCCCTAGGACAGGCACACACAAGCACTCAATTAGGATTCATAGGTTACTAGCAAACAGGTTTTGCCCTGATCTTGGCCCCTGACTCATCATATCCTCTGAAGTCTCTTTCTGAGCCTCCCTCTACCCACCTCACAAATAGAATTAATTCTGATTCTTTAACTCTCCTCAGAAATGTTCTGAAGACCCATATACATTGCACTCAATGTAAAACAGGAAATGAATTCAATGTAGCATCACAGCTAGGAGTATGGGCTCTGAAATCAGACCATTGGATTCAAATTCCAGCTCTACGTCTCACTAGCTGTATGACCTTGAACAAGGAAGTTACTTGTCCCTCAATCCCCAGTGAACTCTTAATGTTCCTTTTCTGTAAAATGGGCATAATAAGAGAATCTACTGCACAGGTTTGGTGGAGAATCAATGAGGAGTGAGGTAATACGTATAAAAGCACTTAGTGCAGCACCTGGCACATTGTAAGTACTCAAGAAATGTTGCCCAGTATATCATTGTGTGGTACCCGAGGAAATCATGTTTGCAAAATGCTCTGCTCCTCTGTTATAGTTCTAGGGCTTGAGGTCCTACCACACTTTATTTGTTTATGTGCATGGTTGTATAATGTGTGTATGTTTTCCAGAATCTAATTCCTACATTAATTCATTCTCTGCTGGATTTTATATTGGTGCATCTGCTCTGTCTGCATTTACTCTTTCCTTTGGTCTGGACAAACCTGTTCTTTTCTGAAAGCCAGCAGCTTCTCCAGAGGGAAAGCTCAAACACGGCCTGAGCCTGTAGGGAGATCGTGTGGCTTCTTTCACAGGAGGTAGCAAAGAGGGGACTCAGATAGAAGCAAAACCCAAATGTTTTCAAATCTTGACTATGAATGCCTGGTCATTAAATTATCCATTTCCTTTCGCTGTCTGAGGTAATAAAAATCACAATTACAAATTCAGTAAACAGCACATGTCAAGATGGATACGTTTTAGGAACATAATATTGATTAAAAAAAAAAAGCAAGTCGCAGAGAAATACGTTGGGTATGATCCCACTGTTAAAAGTTTATAAATAAGTGCAAACAACCAATATATTGTTTAGGGACACAGATATACATGGGCAAAGCGTGGGGGTGCTGAACACAAAATTCAGGAGTGGTTGCCCCCGAGAGTCAAGGAAGAGGGTAGGATCTGTAAAGGGCATGCACAGAAATTCAAAGGTAATGTTATCTTCTTTTTCTTAAATTGGGTCATTGGAACAGAGGTGTTCATTGTATCTGGGTTATTTTTTACTTATGATTTATAAATATTCTCCTGCTCTTCTCAGTATCTAATTAAAACAATGTTTTAAAAGTATACGGCAAATATCATACCCCCCCCCAGAGGAACCTATCTCTGACATGATCATAGAAATCAGTGTAAAATGAAGATTTACCCCTAAGCAAACTTCCAAAAGCAATCCTTGTCCCTGTAATACCTTTATCTAAATAATTCTGAATTATGCCATTCATTTTCATATTTGCACTAAATATTTAGAAGCTGCATTTGTGTATTTAGGGTTTTCTGTCTTTTTATGAATTTTTAAATGTTTATTTTTGAGAGAGAATATTAGAGGAGAAGGGGCAGAGAGAGAGGGAGACACAAAATCGGGAAGCAGGCTCCAGGCCCCGAGCTGTCAGAGCAGAGCCCGATGCGGGGTTCCATCTCACAAACCATGAGATCGTGACCTGAGCTGAAGTTGGACACTTAACCGAGCCACCCAAGTGCCCCTAGGGATTATTTTAAGTCTCTGACACCGAAATGAGTTGGAAAAACATGCCATTGTGCATTTTCATGTGCTCATTTAAAGTGTCTCATTCTTGGGGCGCCTGGGTGGCGCAGTCGGTTAAGCGTCCGACTTCAGCCAGGTCCGCGATCTCGCGGTTCCGGAGTTCGGGCCCCGCGTCGGGCTCTGGGCTGATGGCTCAGAGCCTAGAGCCTGGAGCCTGTTTCCGATTCTGTGTCTCCCTCTCTCTCTGCCCCTCCCCCGTTCATGCTCTGTCTCTCTCTGTCCCAAAAATAAATAAACGTTGAAAAAAAAATTTAAAGTGTCTCATTCTTAAAGAAATATGCGAGCTTTTTTTTTCTTTTTTCTTTTCTTTCTTTCTTTCTTTCTTTCTTTTTTTTTTTTTTACTACTTGAGATTAGAAGTACCTCTGTTTCAGGTTTAATGATATATTGGTGTAATTCTAAAATCAAGAAACAGGTAAAAAGAGAAGACAGCTCCAAAAACTGCTATGGGAGCTTCTAACAATCTGTGTGCTGCCCACACTACTATATGATGTCTTATTTATTGGTTTTCACTTAATTTCAGCATAGATATGTATTATATAAAAAGGTATATTTTCAGGAAAAAATATGTCTTTCTTTTCAGATTTTTACCCTTGTGAAAAAGAAAAATACTTCAAAGGTTCATCGAGACATAACTGACCATACTAAAAGTAGCACCATGTGACTTTGAAGCTAGTTTTTCTTTTTGTTTTCCTTTTGTTTCTTTTCCAGATCTATAATAATTGGAGACTTTTCTTGAAATTTCTTTTTTTATTCTTTATATTTCCTCAACTTTCAGTTAACAAATGAGCTGTTAAAAAAACACCTGAATTAACCAATCTGCCATCTTTCTTTACACGTTTTTATGGATTTGCCATTTCTTTACTTAAATATGAGAAACTCAACATTAATATTTTTGGCTTTCCTTGTCAGAAAAATATAACTCCACGCTAATCTTTTTGGATTTTATTGTTACAAACAAACAAACAAAAATCATCTCAACCCCCAGAATACTTTATCAACCAGTGTGAATCTATTTCTCTTCATTTGAATTTCTTCTAGAAGATACCAAAATAATAAATACATCTCTTTCATACTAGAAGTATAATATGGACTTCTACATTTGTATCTATGGCTTCGATGTGTTTTCCCATATAGTTTCCATGTATGTAGTTGACGTGTGAATGTTAAATAAATCTTCCCTAAGCAGTTGAAATTTTTTGGTTTTGAACATTATAGTAGACATTGCTCCGCAAACATAAAACATGCAGTATTAAAACGTGAGCAAACAAGTATTCTTGTATCTACTCTAATAAATGGCTTTTTTCTTTGACCAAAAAGGGGGAAGGGGTTTAGTGTAGACAAATTTGTTCTATTGGCAATTAAGCAAGCACTCAGCTGGTATCATGAATTACCTATAAAAGCATTTTTGAGTTTGCCTAGAAGACCCAGAAATTAGCCCTAGAAGACACGGAGTCACAGCGTCCTTGCAACCTCCATTTCTGACCCAGCAGGTGTCTGTTCGGACTTGCTGGAGCCGGTGCCTCACCTCAGTTTGTAACCTTCTCTGGGCACCATCAGACATAACTGGCTAATTTAATGAAAATGTGTGACTTCAGTTTCAGGTGCTGCAGTCATACTTTCTTTTCTTCCCGGTTTGAGGGAAATCTGTCTAAAATATTTTCATTTCCAGCGACGCTGGGAGCTAGAACTTTCCAAAGGTCCATCCCCATGAACTACGGCGCCTGCTGTCGGCGGGGGACGGGGCACAGGGAACCCGGAGTCGCTGAGACCCTGTGTGTCAGCGTGTGTGAGAGCCGTGTTCCTCCACCGGCTGCAAAGGGAGACTGAAGGGAGAGCGCCCTCTGCTGGCGTTCTCTGGTCTGGCCCCCTATCTAGCCGCTTCCACTTTTTCTGCTTTAATTTCCATTTTCTCTGAGAGCTTGGCCACACGAAGCCCATGCAGCCCCTTTTATTTATTATTTGCAGGTTTCCCAGGCTTCCAGGGACCTTCTGGTCTGCCCGGTGCCCCAGGCCTCTCCTTGCCTTCAGTCATAGGAGGACAGCCTGGCGAACCCGGGCGACAAGGCCTAGATGGAGAGCGAGGTAAAGACAGGAAACCCAAAAGAGGTTTGGCCTTTGCCTTCTGTCCGCAGTTTGGGGAGATCCTAATACAGTCCAGCCCCATTCCTACTGCTGGATGTGCATGGGCCTGCATGGCCTCATGTCCCTCCCCCAACAGGGACACGGGGGACTGCAAAGGGCTGTATTTGCAAAAAGGGTTTGGGAATGTCCAGGCACTGGGACCCCAGATGCAGCAAAGGAATGTTCTCTGCCCTGGGAACAGGCTTTGGCTTGCTATTAGCCCCGAGGCCTTCAGTGGTGGCCACCTCCTTCTCACCTGCCTTCATTCTTCTCTGATCTTATCCCTAGGCCGCCCAGGCCCTCCAGGGCCCCCAGGGCCCCCTGGGCTATCCTCTGATCAAGGTGACCCTGGAGACCCTGGCTTCCCTGGAATTCCTGGTCGTCAAGGGCCCAAGGGAGACCAAGGAATTCCAGGTTTCTCTGGCCTTCCTGGAGAGCTAGGACTGAAAGGTATGGCTGCTTGGCTGGCTGTTGGGCCCTTACCCAGTCTGCAGTTAGAGACAGCTCCGTCCTGCAGCCCTGTGAAGACAGGCCAGCTAAGAATGTTCTTCTTTCCCTCAAATCTGTCTAGTCTCAACCCCTCCAACCCCCACCAGCACCACCATGCCAGGCCCTGACTTGCTTTCCTTTGGACTTTACCAGGCATGAGAGGTGAGCCTGGCTTCATGGGGATTCCAGGCAAGGTTGGGCCACCTGGAGACCCAGGACTTCCTGGGATGAAGGGGAAGGCAGGGCCAAGAGGTGAGTTAAGAACATGTACCCAGCTGATCCAGAGCTCCCTCGAGGGATGGGTCTGAGGGTAATTGTCCTATAGGGCTCACGCTAAGAAAGCCTGGATGTCTGGGGCAGCTGGATGAAGCTCCTCCCTGGAGGCTATTTCTCCACCTTGAGGATATCTCTGCCTCCATCAGCTCCCAGGACTGAAGACCATTGCCACCATGGGTCCAGCCCACTGATCTCCCCTCCACATTCTTTCTGCATCGGCAGGCATTGGGTTTGCACTCATCACCACTCACCCATTTCCTCAATCCAGAAAGGAAGAACGACACTCTCCATCCTTTACCACCATCCCTCTCGCTTGCACCCAATCCATTAGCAAGCCCTGAGGGTCACGTCTCCTAACTGTGCCTCGCATCTGCTCACATCTAAGCACCTCCATTGCTGCCACCCAGGTCCAAGGCACTGACATTTTGCGTGAGAATCACTGCAGTGACTTGCTACCTGATCTCTCTGTTTCCTCCTCTGTTGTGCATCTTCCCCAACAATTATTTCTTCACAAAGTGGTCAGAGGGATCTTAAAAAACATAAATCACCCCCTGGCCTCCCATAGCATAGGAATAAACTATGGCTCACAAAGTCCTATGTGATACCTCCCTCTTCATCCTCATCATAGCCCTTCTTTTTTTGTGTTCCTGTTCTTGCCACACAAGCCTCTTTCTGACTCAGGGCCCCCGCTCAGCCTCAGCCCTGACTGCAGGGCCTTTGCACATGCTAGTTCTACTTCCTGGAATACTCTTGCCCCTCTGCCCCCCAGGTCCTTCTTTTTTTTTAATTTTTTAATGTTTGTTTGTTTTTGAGAGAGACAGAGAGCGAGCAGGAAAGGGACAGAGAGGGAGACACAGAATCTGAAGCAAGCTGCAGGCTCTGAGCTGTCAGCACAGAGCTCGATGTGGGGCTTGAAATCATGAACTGGGAGATCATGACCTGAGCCAAAGTCCTATCCTTAACCGACTGAGCCACCCAGGCGCCCCACGCCTTCTATTCCTTAATGGCCTCAGCTTAAATGTCACTGCTTGTAAGGGGCCACTTGTCACTCTTTCTAAACAGGTTCTCCACTCCATAGCGCCCTCTGCTCCCTGTCACTGTCACTGCACTGTTCATTTCCTTTGTAGCACTTCTCACAACTTGCAGTAAGACTAATGGTATTTGTCAGGTTATGCATTTTTCATCTTTATCACCAGACCATAATCCCCATAACGGGTCTGTCTTATTCACTCCTCCATCCCTTAATCTACCAGGGTGTGGCACATAGTAGGCACTTGAGATATTTGTTCAATGAATTAGTAAGCGAATTGATTTGTTTGGCTTCTCTTAGTAAACCAGCAGGCCAGGCTCAGGGTCCTAGGCTGTGATGCCAACTGAATCTCTGAGGTTGGATGCATCCCCTTGGCCTCCTTGGCCCTGTTCTCTGACCAGTAAGTGAATAAACCAACCATCTCAGCCCTGAGCCAAAGCTCAGCCCACCTTATTTGCAACAAACATTTCCTGACTTGCCTACCATGTACCAGTCTCTGTGCTGGGTCCTGAGGAAACAAGATGAATATAACCCATTCCCTGCCTTCAAGAATCTCCCAGTTCACTGGGGAGATAGATCCGTAAGGGGGACATTGTGTAAAGCGTGGTGGCAGTCACCCCAGAGGTGTCTAATGGGCACTGTGGGGTGGGGCAGGGGGGACAGGAAAAGTAGAAAGCTGGTGATTGTGAGGTGGAAAGGAAGGCTTCTGGGGACCCATGCCTCCTTTGCCTTTACCTGCTATTTCCATGTCCCCCGCTTGCCTGCAGGCTTTTCCGGACCCCGGGGTGCTCCTGGACAAACACCAATTGCAGAAGCTGTCCAGGTTCCTCCTGGACCCATGGGTCAACCGGGCATGGATGGCATCCCTGGCCTCACGGGAGACCCTGGGGTTCAAGGCCCTGTAGGCCTACAAGGTAAGGAGGGCACTAGCACCAGAGAAAGGGGACTTCTCAGGGAGCTAAGATAGCCTTGGCTGAGAAGCTGAAGCTACTGGCTGGGAACTCCAGCCCCAAGGGGGTACCTGCATCAAGCATCTCCTCTGGTCCTTCATGAAGCTCTCAAGCTTCTTGCCAGGAAGGGGGGCCAGCTGGGTCAGCAGTTCTACTTGGCTTTAGAGAATGTGTGGGCAGAGCATAGCAACTACTCCAGCTGGCTTGTCCCTCTCTCATGTGCTGCTGAGGGAAGGTGAGAGTGTGGTGGGGGATAAAGAGCAATGGAGAAAGCCCAGGGCTGGGGGGACAGGAAACCCAGCTTCCAATCCCAGCTTTGCACCAACTGGGGTAAGTTAGTAGTCTCTCTGGGCCTAGGGGTCCTCGTTTCTGACAAGGGACGCTGGCAGGTTCTGTGCATTGTATGCGTCGCTGGGAGGAGGAGAGGAAGGGAAGAGGAAATAGGTGTGAGGCGGCTCAGAAAGGCTAAATTCAGAGTGGTGGTCCCAGGACAAATGTCCAGACTCCATCTAAGGATTAGCCCCGGGAGGCTCAGCTCTGAGGGCTCTAAAATGATGGCAAGTGCGCCCTCTCCTGGTGAGTCCTGGGCATGACACATGAGTCCTTTTCCTCTGGGGTGGCTCTTCTGGACCTCCCCCATTGAGTATGCTGCTGTGAGCCTTCTCTCCTTGCAGGCTCCAAAGGATTACCTGGCATCCCTGGAAAAGATGGTCTCAACGGACTCATTGGCCCACCTGGGCCTCTTGGTGATCCTGGTCTCCCTGGACTGCAAGGCCCTCCAGGACTCGAAGGTCTGGTGATGTCAGCACTAGGGAGCAGAGGGTTTCTGTGAGGGTATGAGGCCTTGGGGTGAGCCAGAATCTCACAGCTGAGAAACAGGAAACCTGGCAGTAAAGTTTGGCACTACGAAGAGCCTGGAAAACCGAACTGTATTCCATTCACTCCCACCCACCTCTGAGCCTGTGAAGGATTAGAGCCCTACATTCTGGAAGGCAAAGGACTCTTTCAAATCCTTTTCTGGGTTCTCTTCCAGCTCTTGAGAGCTGTGACTATACTCTAGTATGCCCCACCCCTGCCCCTCACTGCCCATATTCTGCTCACAGATTCTCACATGGATGGGCAGGGGATGATTCAAGGGACAAGAAAATTCGAGATAACGTATGGCCGCTACTTAGCTCCCATTTTATATCAGAGATGGCAAACCAGTTGTCCTGAGTAGAGAACAGTTCCGAGGCTCGGTGGGAAAGTGGTGTGATGAACTAGCCACGTTGCATGGGCGGGAGAGAGGGTGTGATTTTGTCCTGCCAACCCTAATTCTGCTATTGCTGCCTCAGATTCAGCAGGTATACTTATGTCCTGTGAGAGCCTGCAGGGTCCAAGAAGTAGCCCCCTCCGCCCCCTCATCCCCTTGTAGAGGACCCAAGGCCAGGTGACCGTGGGAGGGAAGCTGGATAGCATGCTTTTTCAAACACGGGACTCCGTAGCTGGATTCCTCTGAGTTGGCATTCCAGGTCTACCGCTTACCAGCTGTGGGACTTCTGAGCCTGTTTCCTTATCTACAAACTGGAGTGATAAGGGGATCTGGTGAGCTAACACGCGTGTGTATACAATGTGCCCTGCTCAATGCTCAGCACAGCGTCAGTAGCTGCTGTTATGACTGGCTCGCCCCTTTTCTGCTCTCTCCCTCTCAGGAGCTCCAGGGAAGAAGGGTCCCTTCGGGACGGCTGGAATGCCTGGGCAGAGCACGAGAGTGGGTTACACGTTGGTGAAGCACAGCCAGTCGGAACAGGTGCCCCTGTGTCCCGTCGGGATGAGCCAGCTGTGGGTGGGTTACAGCTTGCTGTTCGTGGAGGGGCAGGAGAAAGCCCACAACCAGGACCTGGGTAAGTACCGGCTCTGACACCAGCCATGGCCATCCATCCCAAGGACCTAGAGCCACCCTTTTCAGTCCTCCCAGCCCTAGGTGGGCCCACTGTTTGGTGGTGGGTAACAAGCACCAGCTGTTGCATCAGGCACACCTAGGTTTAAACCCCAGCTCCGGGGTGCCTGGGTGGCTCAGTGGGTTAAGCGTCTGACTCTTGATCTTGGCTCAGGCCGTGATCTCAAAGTTCGTGGGTTTGAGCCCCACGTCAGGCAGCGCAGAGCCTGCTTGGGATTCTCTTTCTTTGCCCCTCCCCTGCTCAGTTGTGTGTGCTCTCTCTGAAAAATAAAAACATTTTAAAAATGTTTTTAATCCCTGACTCTACCACTTACTAGCTGGGTACCCTGGACAAGTTATTCAACCTCTCTGAGCTTCCACTTCCCCCTTAGTGGAAACAAAGCTAGTTCTAGAACCTATCTCATAGGGTGGTGTAAGAGTTGCATGAATCACCCAATGTAAACTGCTTAGAACAATGGCATATTAGGTATCCATTAAACATTAGCGATTAGTAGTAGTAATAATGAGATGACCTGTGGGGCAACAGTGATTACCCAATAATTAATTGTGTTGTCTACAGGTGTGCAGACTGTGAACAGCAGATTCGGTCTATTAAATGCTAGTTCTACAAAGCAGGTTAATTAGGGAGTTGTTACATGGCTTATAAAAACGTTCTTTTCAGGGTGCCTGAGTGGCTCAGGCATCTGATTTCGTCTCAGGTCATGATTTCATGGTTCATGAGTTCAAGCCTGGCTTCAGGCTCCATCCTCTCTGACAGTGCAGAGCCTGCTTGTGTCTGTCTCTCTCTCTGTCTCTTAAAATAAATGAACTTAAAAAAAGATTCTTTTAATTATCAAACTTCCCTGGTGCATTGAGAATAGGATTTGACCCACAGACTTGAGTGTATGTACAGTGTGCCAGGATTGTAAGGAGAGGCACCCCTGCTCCAGTCCAGGCAGTTGCACATAAACCCATTTAGTCCAGTCCTAATGGCCCTGGGGATAATCTCAGCCAGACCTTACCTGCCCCTGCCCACCTTCTCTCCTCCCAGGATTTGCTGGCTCCTGCCTGCCCCGCTTCAGTACCATGCCTTTCATCTATTGCAACATCAACGAAGTGTGCCACTATGCTGGGCGCAATGATAAATCCTACTGGCTGTCCACCACCGCCCCCATTCCCATGATGCCCGTCGGCCAGACCCAGATTCCCCAGTACATCAGCCGCTGTTCTGTGTGTGAGGCACCCTCACAAGCCATTGCTGTGCACAGCCAGGACATCACCATCCCGCAGTGCCCCCTGGGCTGGCGCAGCCTCTGGATTGGGTACTCCTTCCTCATGGTAAGGCCCTGCACTGCCCCTTTCCCCAGTGTAGAGATGGACCGCAGGGAGACCTGGGAGGGTGCCTCAAGCTGGTCCTCAGGCTCAAGTGGCATGAGATAGAAACCACAGAATTTGAAAAGAAGGAACATGCTTGGTCTGGCCTTGACTAAAGACCAAGGAGGCTCAGCTCTGCACAAATGATGGGTAATTCTATGAATAGAATCGACCAGTTTGCACTCAGTGGTCCAGGGATGAGAATTTCTATGAATCACCAGCAAAGGCCCTAACATCTCTATGCCTGCTTCAGTTATGCCACAAGCAAAGGAAGGAGGAAACTCCCGATCCCGGTGGACAGTGAGGGAGAGGCTGTCCCCACTGAAGGCCGGGACATACTCTCATTGCTCAGGCCAGGCACGGACATTTCTCCTCTTCTGCCCCCTCTCTTAGGTCCCTTTGGCCACTGTCATCTCCTAATGAAAGACTCAGATGAGGGCACGCTGTGTTTGTACCTCATTGGTGGGATTTTTGCTGCTTCTCCATCTCAGTGGGAAGGCTGTTGTGTTCCTAAGAGCTGAGAATGTCTGTAAGCCCAAGGAGGCATCAGGTCCCTCCCATGACATTCCGTGAATATTGGGGGACATTAAATGAGCAAAAAGTCAGGTTTAGGGCCAGAATAACTCACAGGTAAAACCAGTGTGGCACCCACCAAAGTACTCTGGCTCACCAGAACTTCTTTACTAAATTGCCAGGGGTGACATGATGAGAAAGTGTCTTTGAAGAGTCACCAAAGTCTTAGGCTTCCTCACATTGGTGCACGTACCTGAGATGAGGCCCTTCATCGTTTTGCTCTATGTGAATTGGGCAGCTTATCCCAAAGGAATATAGAATCACCTCACCTATCATTCTGTCCTATCCACCACCCAGACCGGGAAATACGTTGGAAAGGCCCCTGAACTTCCACAAGGAATGCTACAAAAGCTTTACAATATCTCACCTGTTTTGCTTATGGGATCACTCTTAAGATCTTATTCAGAATCTCTTTGCTTTTACTTTACACATAATTCTATCATACTAGAATATCTATATTTTCCTGAAGACCTATAAGGGTGGGAATTTGGACTGCCTAGTATGGCATCTTGAAGCAATAAGACATGCCTACTAAAGACAAGAAATGAGGGAGAAAAGGATTCAGAGGTGGCCTAAGGACTCCACAAGCTGTGTCTCTTGGTGTGGGGCCCCTCCACAATTGCCCAACACAAAAACCAACATTCACAGCAATAAGCCTGTGTCATGTGCAAAATGTAAAATATACAGTGTCTGCCATTTAGTAAGTCAGGGAAGCATGTTTGTTCTAGAAAGTTTTCTGAGGATCAAAGCGAGGAAAACTCTGATGCTGCATTTATCAGGAAAGGTCACTTAGATGGAGACCAACTGTCCCAAAAAGTATGCCAACCCTGAGCGTCCTATTTGGCCATCTGTCCCATTGGCCGTTTGCTGACCCGGCTGTGTATGAAGCCTCTTCCTCACCTCTTGTGGTCCAGATAATAATCCAGCTGACATGAAGAGAGGAGGGGGGATGGGGAGTGGAGACACAGGGACCACTGTGGGTACAGTGACTGGAGACTATCGGCTGAGTGGCACTGATGGGGAAATCCTGACCTTGTATGTGGAGGGAGCCCTGATGTGAGGGCCAGGACGTTAGGCCAAATGCGATGCCCACTTGTACTCAGCAAGCAAAACACACTGCATGTTGCCCTGAAGGGTGTGGTGCAGACTGAAAACATAAGTTCTAACAAAGGTAACCTCAGAGTGCTATTGATAGGCTAGGGGAGGGGCCTGTGGTTTCACCACTTTGTGGAGCATTGTGCGCTCTCTCTCTTGGAGTACACCACCAAGGGCTGGGAGTTGACAAGGGCCCTGAGAAGACCTGCTTTCCGAAATCTATTGCATCTTCCTTAATCCAGCCTTTCTCAGACTTATTTGTGGAGATTTGCGGAGAGGCAGCGAACACCTTGAAACTCAGTGGGACGGCGGCAGTTTGGGAGACGCTGGCTGAGATGTACCCAGTGTCCAAATGCAGTGGGTTAGGAGGGCACTAGGGGCCGCTCCTGGCCCTGAGGAGCTACAAAGGAGGGATGAGCGGATGCTGGTACTATAACACAGCTTTCCTGATGCTGGGGCAGAGCCAAGAGCCCAACGTTTCAGAAGGGCCCACACCTCCCATGGCAGGTGCAGCTCACACACTTGACCCTGTCTGTTTCAGCACACTGCTGCTGGCGCCGAGGGCGGGGGCCAGTCCCTGGTCTCACCCGGCTCCTGCCTGGAGGATTTTCGTGCCACTCCTTTCATCGAGTGCAGTGGGGCCCGGGGCACCTGCCACTACTTTGCCAACAAGTACAGTTTCTGGCTGACAACAGTGGAAGAGAGGCAGCAGTTTAGGGAGGAACCTGTATCTGAAACACTGAAGGCTGGGCAGCTCCATACCCGGGTCAGCCGCTGCCAGGTGTGTATGAAAAGCCTGTAGGGGGGGGGGGGCTGCCACCCTGCCACTTGCCCTTCCCTCCCCCACACAACAGTCACCTCACAAACCCCAACAATCTGAAGAAGGAAGGCCCAAGCCCTATTGCCCACCTGTACATCAAGTCAAGTTGTACGTTGGAGTCTCATTTGGGCTGTACTGGACACTGGTCGCCCCAACCCTCAGGCCCAATGGGTGAGCTCACCCTACTGAGATCTGCTGTCCCATTTCAGTCAACCTGGTGCTACCATTTGATTTCGATGTTTGATTATTCATGGCTACCTCAGAAAGACCCACTGGGCTACTGCTTCCTTAGACCACTGGCTTTCCTCACTGCCTTGATCAGAAAGGTCTTTGTAATAGCTGGTAAGTCATTTCTTTATGTCCAGAGAACACCATGCATTATTTGGCTTAAACCAGAACACAGTGTTTCCACATTAAAAACAAGAATCCTCTGGCTGAATGTTCATGGATGGCTCAAGCCTGCATGGGGCAAGCTCTCACTCTTCAAGGACATGCACTGTGTCTAGGCAGGCAGCAGACCTGGAATGGGGTGCCAGCCAGTAGCCTGGGGTGAGCTTTGCCTCCTTGGAGGGTGAGCACAACTGGGCCCCATAATGCTTAGAAGGGGAGCTCATTAACTTCATAGGGTCATAGACAAATCACTTCCTCCTTGCTGGCTCCCTCCCCAGCCAGAGACCTAGGACTTGGCCTGGTCCAGAGTAGAGCAGAGGATGCCCCAAATGCATCCAGGCCCACCAAGGGAAATAAGAACCACAGCCCTTTCTCCCAGGCTGGGGTTAGAGAGGTGGATGGGTAAGGAGGTGTGAATTTTGTTTTTGACTCCAGGAACAAAAAGGCAAAGGCAAATCCCTTGGCCCAATTTCTCAGAAGTCCCTGTTTATTTCAAATGCCATCCATATGTGTGCAAGGTGGCAGATCGAAGATCCGGTGTGTTGGGTCCTTTGCGCTTTGAGGCTGTTGTTAGAGACTTTCCATTAAAATGTCCATCCAACTACTCTTTCACAGGTAGCCTGTTAAACAATTTTAATACGGTTTTAAACCTCATAAAAATCTAGCACACTCCTCTCTTTAGCAGTTGGCAGACCTAAAGAAAACCTGAGTTGACTATAAAGTATATTGTATTCTACTCAGGGGATGTGTTTTCACCATTTCCTCTATCACTTTCCCAGAATACTTAGCTATGTTGACATGAGGTGATTCCTTCCAGCTGATTCTGTTTCCTTACATATTATGTAAACTGTGCCAACACAGACCAAGCATAATCAGTATAATCTGTGTTATTGTTACTTTCACCTCCGATCTCAGTAATAAGCATGGTGCCAGCCTTGTATGTTGCAAATAAAAGGAATTAAATATCAACATTTGACTCTTCTGACATTCTTTGATGAAAACTTTTCTAAAGTCCGTCTCACTACAATTTGTGAACCCCACCCCCGCACCGCCCTGAGCCTATTAATGCAAGCTGAGCTTTACAAGAAAACACTGAGGCAGGAAAAATACAATTAAAGTCAAATGGCTGAAGGCAACCAATCTACAACTTGTTTCAAAATATGCCTATAACTGTTTTTAGCCCTATCCAGGCTAGAGTTCAAGAAATGGGTTTTTATACTCTGGGTCTACAGGATCCTTTATAGACAAATCGAAAGTAGAGAAACGAGGTTGTTGAAACCAAATCTAAGACATATATGCATATATTTGTATATGCAGAATATAGATATTCTGGACCAATAAACAAGAGAGTAACGACACTGGGAGCATTCAGGAAGGGAACCGACCTGTGGGAGACATAGACATTTCACTGCATACCATTTTGCACCTTTTGAATTTTGAACCACTGTAATATACTACCTACTGGGAAAAAAAAAGAATAAAATGGAATTTAAGGAGACAAATGTTCTAATGTTCCTAAATATACAAGCAAAACAAAGCAAACTTGGGTTTTGTGCGAGCTTTCAAGCTGTGTTCCTGGCCTTCCTTGGGACTTGGTGGAGGAGGGAGGTGAAATGCACACAAGTTAACAGGTAAGGAGAGGAAAATGGGAAGACACCACTTGGACTTGAGGTATATCCACACAAAAGAGTGTTTAGCAAAGCCAATTTGATGAAGAGATTTTAAGATTTACTCTGTTGCTCATCCTGAAGTGGTTTGGAATGGCATCTGATGTACTTAAGATTAAATGTCACCACATGAATAATTTTTTTCTAATTATGACTGCCAACCAAAGTGGAGTCTAATTGAGACACAATTTTTTAGTTCCCCCAAATCAACATTTAAGTCAGTGACTGGCAAACTATACAGCTTGCAGGCCAAATCCAGCTCGCCACCTGTTTTTGTAAATAAAGTTTTATTGGCTTACAGCCACGTTCATTTGTGTGCATGCTGTCTTTGGCTGCTTTTGCACCTCAACAGCAGAGATGAGTAGCTGTGACAGAGGCCACGTGGCCTGCAAAGCCCAAAATGTTTACTATTTGGCCCTTCACAGAAAGTTTGCCAACCCCTGATTTAAGCGATCATGATTTGATTTAAGGATAGGGTGACATCTGACAAAAAACATCAGTAAGGACGGTGACAGTAACCCATCAAATGGTGAGGTTCCCTCAAATAGGAAGGAGGCCAATGAGTGCACATTTGATATAGTTTCTTTGACACATTTTTGATGTAAATTATAATTATTTAAAACACATATTCAAATAATTTAACAAGAACTTTCTCTCCCTGATGCAATCACTTTATTATTAGAGAAAGAGAATAGATTGCTTCTTAGTATTTAGCCCCAAAGAGGTCACACCTGAAAGGGTGAAGAAGCACAGGGTAACCATCTCTCCTCTGCTGGTGCTGGAAGCAAGGTGGGAGTTGCTGTCTGACCTCCACCTTCTCGTTTCAGTAGCTGAAGACTTGCAGTGGCCAGGTAAGACAAGCTGGGAAGCAAGGGACAGCTCCTAATCTGTCTGCTCCTACATTCCATGATTGTTCTAGTTCATTCTGGGGAAGGGTTGCTGTTGTTTGTTTTCTGAGAAATGGTGACTGGCTCAGTCATGATTGCTATCAAGTTTGTATGCTGTTGGCATATCAGGCACTTGCTGACTAGAAAAGTGTTATGTAAGGGCTTCGTGTTCTTCTGGTGCCAGGTGGAAGACAGATCACCAAGATGAGGTTCCATTATTCTATACACTCAGAATTTCAAAATCTTCCTCCAGGTCAGACTCTTCTAGTTGCTCAGTAGAGTCGATGAATTCTATCAGGATATGTAAATGAAAAAGAAGAAAGCTTGACACTTAGGTTGGTGTGGTCCATATGGTACTCAGTAGTTAAGACTGGGCATGTTTTAATTTTTTTAAAGTTATTTATTTATTTATTTTAAGAGAGAGAGAGAGAGAGAGAGAGAGAACAAACACAAGTCGGGGAGGGACAGAGGGAGAGAGACAGAGAGAATTCCAAGCAGGCTTTGTACTATCAGCACAAAGCCTGATGTGGGGCTCAAACTCACAAACTGTGAGATTATGACCTGAACTGAAGTTGGATGCTCAACCAACTGAGCCCCCGCCAGATGCCCCAAGACTGTGCACGTTTTAATAATTTTGCTGCAGAAAAGCATGTGTAGAGGAGACCCACAGGTGGGGCCACTGGCGAGTGCTAGAAATTCTTTATAAAGAAGCTAAATAATGGAACTTGTTACCTAGTCTTATTCATAGTGATGAGGATGAGACTCTGTAATCTTTGAGGTAGCTTTCGAATCACCCATGGCCTCTGGTTTGTTTTTTGAACCAGACCATGAAAGTTCTAGGCATTTTGACTTTACAAGGAACTTTTGCATCGAGCTCATTTTCTTCTACTGCCCCTCTTGGAAATTGATAAGTATCAGTTCCTCAGTAGATTAAAGTCATCATTTCTTTTTTTTATTTATTTTTTTTTTAATTTTTTTTTCAACGTTTATTTATTTTTGGGACAGAGAGAGACAGAGCATGAACGGGGGAGGGGCAGAGAGAGAGGGAGACACAGAATTGGAAACAGGCTCCAGGCTCTGAGCCATCAGCCCAGAGCCTGACGCGGGGCTCGAACTCACGGACCGCAAGATCATGACCTGGCTGAAGTCGGACGCTTAACCGACTGCGCCACCCAGGCACCCCCAAAGTCATCATTTCTTGATCAGACCAGCTGAGTGGAAATTGTACATTCCATGGAAACATGGGCCACCATTGCTTCTGTCTCATAAAACAACTGCTACGCCTAGGTCTGCTGGCCCAAGAGCCCTGGACCAATGGCTTACCTGCCCCAGAGGTTGTCACTTCTGGCTTGGCTGGAGGAACAAATGGAGGCCAGTGTGATGGGTGTTTCTGAACTAATTCAAACATCCTTAAATTTTCCTTTAGAATTTCCTGAGGAAACACAGCAACAGTTGTAAACACTTCAGACTTACTACATTTCTGCTCAATTGTCCATTTGTGATCCCAAACCCTATGAGAGGGACCTGGTTGTTGAAAGGTGAAAACAAAGCTGTAGCCAACATACCCATCCTCTCCTTGACCCATCCGAAGACCCAGCCCTCTTCAACTCTAGATACTGTTGGCCAGGAAGGAAAGACCATGGAGGGAGTATCTGATGGAAGGTCAGTACTAACTGCCCATGGTCCATCAGGAGGTTCAGGTCATATGCCAGTTGCACGGGCCTAACTCAATACGGGGCTGACAAGTTCCTGAAGTGTTGGCTCCAAAGAAATGTGTGTTAATTACATTAAATCTGCCCCAAGATAATACATGGGTTTGGTTTGGTTTGGTTTGGTTTGGTTTGGTTTTAGCCCAACACTTAATGGTATACATCCTAATTTAGATGGCATAGTCTCACAAGAGATGTTTATTTGAACTTTTTTTAAAAATGTTTTTTAACATTTATTTTATTTTTGAGAGACACAGCATGAGTGGAGAAGGAGAAACAGAGAAAGAGGGAGACATAGAATCCAAAGCAGGCTCCAGGCTCTGAGCTGTTTGTCAGCACAGAGCCTGATGCGGGGCTCCAACCCACGAACCATGAGATCATGACCTGAGCAAAGTTGGACGCTTAACTGACTGAGCCACCCAGGCGCCCTTCATTTGAACTTTAAATGTGGTATAAATACAGTTTTGCTGCATTCTGAAATGTTAAGCATTGCCTTTAGAAAATGATTTTCCATTATGTTTCAGCCAATTATTAACTGGGGTTTGAGATTCAGCTCGGGACATTAGTGTAAATTATTTGTTCTCTTGTGAAGATAAATCTGCCCTTCTTACACTTGCAAGAGGCTCTGGGCTGCCATATTGTCAACTTTTTTTTTTCCAAATAGGAGAACATCATGTCTCCTGCCACCCCATCCAGGGCGTTTTAAACTTCTCCCTGTGATCTCCATTCTTTCCATACGCATTTATCAATGTCACCCACATATTTGGCATGTGTTAGAAGTGAGAATGGGGTGGGCAGATAGAATGATTGGTGAGCTAGCAAAACACTATCAATACCCTTTTACACAAAATACCAAGAAGAAAGAATATCTTGCTTTGGTATTTACAGATTTCTGAAAATTGTGTTTCCTTTAATGGCAGCATGCCTGTATTTTATAGAAATGAGACAGCTGAAAGACAAGCTTCCTAAACCATAATTGACTATATGAAACTGTAAACAGACCACGAAACAAATAAAAAACTTTAGTTTAGTTCCTTCAACCATTTAAGCCTTATGAATGGAATAAGGAAGAATTTAGGCTGAACTCTATGAAATCAGCATTTTTAAGTTAAACTGGTAGAATATTCATGGACTATTTCATGACTATTTCATGTAACTCGTAGGCATAATGAGATGAAACATTACTTAGCTAAAAATATCACTCACTTGACATACTAAGCATATTTCAACCCAAAGTTTTTCTTTGGTTCCCCCAAGGTTCTGCATAACCCCCCACATCTTAGTTTCTCTCTTGAAATAAAGTCCTAGCAGGCTAGATTTAGGTTACTATGAGAAACGGTCTTGAAAAGGAATCCTATTGAACAATTTTGTTTTTAACACTAAGAAAAACATACATACCTTCTGAACAAGGCTACACCAGTTATCAAAGTCTTTTTCTTCTTTGCAGAAAAATCCCTTGGGGGGGAAACAAGAGAACACAACTTAGAAGTGGGCAGGTGCACTAAGTCAGGCCCTATGCACTGCAAGATGGAGCCACTGGCCCAAAGCTGTGATATGGGCCACTCTCTATGGATGTGTCTTCTGGCAATAATGAAAAATACTGGCAGGATTTCTCTCTCTCCTAGGTCATTGCCTCACCTGGACAGACACATTTACTTGTTCATTCCATCTCTCCCTCTCCATCTTTATCTCTTTCTCTCCCTCCCTCACTCTCTCCCTCCCTCTCCCTCTTTCCCTGTCTTTGGCCTTCCCCATCCATCTCCCCTCATACTATGAGACACAGTAACTTGAAGGCCAATCTCCAGAGCATGGGGTTAATTCCATCACATTCAGTGCACAGACATCCATAAAAAACAGTCAACTAAACCAACAGATAAGCCAAATAGTACTTTTAGCTAGAGGCTTAATAAGATGGCTTTCACTTTAAGGAAATTATCTATTAGAATAAAGGGGACCATGAATCTCCTTCCCCATCCTCAGAGCCATCCTTCCAGGGGGGAAACCCTGCAACTTCCTGGATTGGGTGTCCAGAGAAATCAGCACTAGGCACGCAGAAGTGCCCCTGGGTGCCCTCTTATCCCTCCCTCCCTCTGTATGTCCTACCTTATTCCCTGTGCCTGTGTGGCAATAATTAGAGGGCAAGAAGTAAAAGGGGAATGACTGTAACACTAATAACTATTTACAGAATGCTTACAATGTGCCCGGCACTGCGCTGAGTGCCTAATGCACAGTATACGTCATACGACCCTACGGTGAAGGAACTATTGTTTTGCTCATTTTAGGGATGAGAAGACTGAGGCTTAGAAAAGTTAAGAGACTCCCACTAAGTCCATAGCTAGTAAGTGGCAGGGCCTGGATTCCAACTCGAGTAGTTGTCTTCAAGGTCCACCCCCTCCCCACAATACTATGCTACCCCTTGTAGGGGTTGGTGACTGAACACATTCTTGCCGCCCTACCTAGCAACCTGGATGACCCTCAAGGAACCAATCTGTAATAGGGTGCTGTTGTATCTCTTGGCCCGCCTAACCTTCAGATACCCACCAATGCTACGGAAGGATCCAAGTTCAAGATGTTCATTCGCTGAGGGGATTGCAGGCAATGGAAAGTCTGGTCATCAACTGTTCCATTTTCCTCGGTGTTAACAAAAGTCTGGGTTGTGTGAGGGTCCAAGAAAATGAGCTCATCACCTGTTTGGAATGAGATATGCTTAATCTAGAAAGAACCACTGGCTCTGGCCTCACTGCTGCCCTTGGGAGAGGCACTCTGGTTTTCTAAACCCGTCCCTTGGTGACAATGAGAACGAGGTGACAGAAAGCCCAAACTTGGGTGATCATGCTTGAAGGAAGCCAAGTCCAATCATTTGATGAGAAGACTTGCCCTAGCATTTGCATCTCCTTAAGGTCCAAGACTGGAAATGGAGAGTGACAGGTTTGAGAAATGGTTTGAGGAATGAGAGACCACAGATGACATGGCAGGCTCTGTGAGCAGCAGTAGCAAAGAGGCAGTAGGTAGGATCACCAGGGCATGAGCCCACGTGCCATTAGGGGAAGCTTCCTGCCTCTTTCAACATGGAAAAGCATCTCACTCCACACCATCAGTGTTCAGACCTCCGGTCAGAGAGCCCATCTGGTAAGAAAAAAGGCCTTGGCCTTCAAAAGAAATGGGAATGAGGACTCTGCAATGGATAGGATACCAGGGCTCTGACTTCTGGTCTTGATTTAGCTAGCAAATTAGTCAATGTTAGCAAGTTAGTAATTCCTGTTGGAAAGCACTGCCTTGGGCTCCTTAACATCAGTACACATACGCCTCCCTGGGAGAATTCACTTCAACATGTTCAATCTTTACAAATGAGAGGAAAGCCACATTTTGTCAAATTGAAAAGGCCTAGTCCAATGATGACCCTAGAGGAGTCTGAAATAATAAAAGCTCTACTTTGATATTCAAGAGGCTGAGAGTCCCTCTAATGCTCATCAGAGGCAGGCTGAGCTGCCAAAAGTTCCTAAGGTGGAACCCCAACCTCACTGTCCAGGCCTCAGGGCCATGTGGGCTTCTGTGTAATAGACTGGGTTAGGCAACCAAAGAGAGATCTACCTGAGGCTGGAGGGCATGGTAGGAAGAGATGCCCCAAAGAATCTCCCTGGAATGGCACCCAGGGCTGTGTTGGGCCCCATCTAAGTACTTCTGCTGGCAAAGAATGTGTTTCTGATGTCTGATGAGTAGCTTAACTTGTCTGTGTCACAGACCAAGGGCAATTCAATTCAATTGGTCTTAAACTCTCTTGTTTTTAAACTGGGGTTACTAGGCCTGTTCCAGTTACCTCACAGGGCATTATAAGAACCAGAAGGTTTCTTTGCTGTGAAATGCTTAAAATACAATACAAATACAAGGTGGCCACTGAAGTATCTCACTTTGACTCAAAAGTATTTCCCTACAAATACATGTTTAAGAGTATATGAAAATCAATGCCCCCATATGACTTGTTTTATGAAAGTCAAGGAACATACATATTTCCCCTAGACCACAGGTGGGTGAGATCAGTTATATCAAAAAAGCATGAAGTCACAAAGAAAAGCAACAACCAGAATGTTTAGAAGGAAGCCTACTTATGACGACAGAAAAGTAAGAAGGAAAGGAAGTTCTGCACAATAAAATAGAGATCCAGAGCATGGTTAGAATCAAGCATCCTACCAGGGTGTTTCAAGTTAAGATGCTGGGAATAATAAGAGCGTCCTCTCTGATTCTGGCCGTGTGTGTGTGTGTGTGTGTGTGTGATGGAGCTTGGCAGGCTGCACTGTTCCTTAGAGTGCTTAAAAGAGATACAGGAGAATATCTAAGAAGCCCTAGAAGTGATGTGGGGACTAAATCAAGGTCTCTAAAGAGGCTCAAGTGCAAGAGGCAGTCTGGTCAACCATCTGCAGACACAGGGCTCACACTACGCATCTCAGGTGACAACCTTTCTTTACCCAAGTACAGGGGACAAACATCTCCTGTCTAAGCAGGCAAAATTGGAGAGCCAGAGTCTCACCCTGGCCTTAGTGTCCACATTGAGAGCTTTCCCCAGCTTCCCACCAAGAAAGAGGGCCCTCAGGAAGCAATGTGGCATGGTAAACAGGGATGGCCAAATCGGGATTATATCCTGGCTTTGCTACTTTCTAGCTGGGTGGCCTTGAGGAAACAATCCCTCTAACTCTTAGTCTCACTATAATAACAAGCTCTAACTCACAGTTATGCTGTGAGTTATTATGCTAACTATCTATATCTATACATCTCTATATAGGACTATCTATATCTATACATCTCTATATAGGACTACATATGTATATGTTCTCTATATATCTACCTACCTACCTACCTACCTACCTACCTACCTTCCTACCTATATGGGGAGTGGTACTTGTTGGGGTCTCTGACACAAGATAGCTGTTCAGAAAATGGCAGGTCTCATCTGTTCCCTCCTTTTAGGCATTTTACAATCTGGAACCCCAACCGAATACAGTAAGGGGATAAGGCAGAAAAGGGGATTTAGGGGGACTTTGGAGCCTCCAATGAAGGTGAAGCAAAGAGTTTATGAAAGCCAATGGGCAAATGAGTACTATGTAAACCTCTCTCTGGGGAACTAAAGATTGCCCTCACCCCTTTCACGAGTAGTCAACCCTCAAAAGTCACCCTGACCCAATGGGCTCACGAAACAAAAGGGCTATGCCAGCCTGGCAAATTCTCTCTGGGTAACTTGAGGAAAGCGAGGCCAGGGTACCCGGGAATCCCATACACTCTCCATTGAGCCCCCTCCAAAATTATTTAGTATCTGTTTCAGCCTTGTGCTCAAGTACCAAAATACAGGAAATTGACTTTTTTACAACATTGTGTTTGACAGGATCCCCAAAATTTAGAAGCAGAGGCTGTCTAAATTTATATAACTCCAAATACTGGATTTTGTACTTGGAGAAAGAAACGAATGCCTCCATGGTTTGCAAATTTTCCATCAAGCTGTAGTTTTGGGCTCGACCAATAGATGGCAGCAATAGAGAGCTCAGGCAACTGTGTAGACAGCCTCAAAGAGAAGAAAGAGTAAGCAAAGACCAGACCAGTTGGGGGTCAGGAAAGGTGGGGCTATCTTTTACTGAGTGCATACTACATGCCTGGCTATTTGCTGAGTGCTCCCCTGTGAGGTGACAACACGGAGAGTTAAGGGGTAGGCCTATTTTCTTTTTTGTTTTTCTTAAAAAAATTTTTTTTGCTGTTTTATTTATGAGAGACAGAGAGACTAAGTGCGAGTGGAGGAGGGACAGAGAGAGAGAGAGAGGGAGACACAGAATCCAAAGCAGGCTCTAGGCTCTGAGCTGTCAGCACAGAGCCCGACTCAGGACTCGAACTCATGACTTGTGAGATCATGACCTGAGCTGAAGTTGGATGCTCAATCAACTAAGCCACCCAGGCACCCCTCTTTTTTGTTTTTTAAAGTAAGCTCTAAGCCCAACATGGGGCTCGAACTCATAACCCTGAGATCAAGAGTCACATGCTTTACCGACTGAGCCAGCCAGGGGCCCCAGCCCTATTTTCCACTAGAGGAAACTGAGACTGAAGAGTTGATATTTGTTTCCTGCTGTCACACAGCTGATAACTGGGAGACTGCATATGAGGCCAGGTATGTCTGTTTCCACCCCCTCCTCACCTCCCTGAATCTCCAAGGAGTTGGGGGGGGAGGGTGGCCAAGCCCCTTTCACCTTCTCCTCTGCACATCCCTTGTGCCTTTCCCCAGGTCTGCTCTGGCTCGCTCTTGCCTAACTGAGGCTCTCCCTTGTAATCTAAGCTCATGTTCCTCGAAGCCCAGTTTCAGGCCACATTGCCCCCTTTCCTGTGCTCTTCAGCACTAACCAGGGGTCTAGGCCCTTGGTACTCAACGTGCAGTGTGTACACCAGCAGCCGCAGGACCACCTAGTTAGAAATGTAGACTCTCAGGGCCCACCCTGGACCTGCTGAACGTGCATTTTAAATAGGCTCTCAGGGGGCGCCTGGGTGGCTCAGTCGGTTAAGTGTCTGACTTCGGCTCAGGTCATGATCTCACGGTCCGTGAGTTTGAGCCCTGCATCAGGCTCTATGCTGACAGCTCAGAGCCTGGAGCCTGCTTCAGATTCTGTGTTTCCCTCTCTCTCTGACCCTCCCCCGTTCATGCTCTGTCTCTCTCTTTCTCTCTAAAATAAATAAACATTAAAAAAAATTAAATAGGCTCTCAGGGTGATTTGCATGCACATTAAAGTTTGAGAAGAACTGGGCTAGCTCACCTTGTGTGCCATGGGCCTTAAATGACTCTGACCACAGCTAGTGAATAAGGCAGATAGATTTCCAGAGGCATCGACCTAGGCAGGGGATCCTGGGCTGCTTGTTAGCATCTGCATTAGGAAGTTAGTGGTTTTAAGGCTTAGCCCCTGTTATCAGAAACAGGATAGCTCTGTCTTTGCCTCCTTTCACGTCTACCTAGTCATGGCTCTGAACAAGGAGGCAGCAGGCCCAGCTGCATGGAAGTCAGAAGATGGCTCCTAGCACGAATGCCCAAGCCCCTAAAAGAGGGGGATCGACAATGCCAGGAGAGTGAAATCCTGCCACCCTGGACCCCACAGAAAGGAGACAGAGATGCTGAGATAATGCTGTGACCTTGGGGTGGTCCAGTGGGAAAGCAGCTATAGAACCATCTTATCAAGAGGCAAGGAAGTGGGACACTGAAGGAGGGAATCCACTCTCCAGCAGACACAGAGAAGTGTTACTCTCCACAGATCAGGCCAGAGACAGAATGAGCTGGCCAAAGGCCACAGCATCTCTGGGCTAGAAGAGGGCCCCCTAACTGGAATTGCCTGGTGTCACGTGCAAACCTTCTGCCCACCCTCCCCTGGCCCATGACGACTTACTTGTGATTCCTCTTTTCTTACCTAAGAATCCTATGAAATAATAGGCGTTATTTGGTTTTCCTCCTAAGGCCCCTAAAGACTGGGGCATCTTAAAACACTCCTAGAGGGAAAGAGAGTGCAAGATTCTCAACTCACTTGTGGACTGCTGCTCACGGATCTCTGTACTTACATGGCGGTGTGATGGGCGGGCGGCACTCTGGGCCTGGGAAACGGGTGACTTACTTTGAACGCATCGACATAGACAGGATTGATTTGGTTTATGCCCAGGCGAAGGGGCACAATAAGCAGCAGGGGTTTCCAGGCTGGGCAGCAGGCAAAGGTGCCCCTACTCTGATTCGAAGCATTCAGAGTGCCGGGGGTGCTCTCACCAACTGTGTCAGCACTTGAGGGAAGGACGCAGCACATTTTTTCTGGAAGCGGAAGACAAGAGAGCTGGGTGAGTAAGGGGTATCTGGTCATATGAGATACACCAAGGGCGAAACTAAGGGCAACCTCACATGACATCTGCCTGGGAGGCCCTCCCATCTGCCACTGAGGCCCAGCTTGCCCCACCTCGCCCCACAGGAAGCCCAGGCCACTTCTCCAGCCCTTACTCCTCTTCCTTCTGGCAACCGGGCACTCACTTACCTCCTGCCAGATATTACGGGCTCATTGAAAAAAAAAATCTGATTTCTAGACTAGTTTTTCTGCCTTTGAGACAGGGACTGTATCTTTGGTTTCTCTAACCCTATGGCTGAGAGCACAGGGCTGGGGCAAATGGGGACCTCCACAGAAGACCTGTTGGTTTAACTGATTATCAATACTTTGAGTATCCTGCAGGGAAAGGGTCTGATAGCTCACTGAGGGTCAGAAAAGACCCTCATTGTTTTCTTCCTTTCGGAAAGCTGAAAGGAAAGAGAAGAAAAGGCATAGCAAATGATTAACCAGAGTCCTGTGCCCTCCCCCCAAGCTTCCCTGCTTTAGTGGAGCAGGCCAGAGAGTCAGTGCCTGTCTGTCAGTCTGTCTGTCTGTTGTCCCTCTCTCTCCCTCTCCCCCACCCACCCCCACCCCACACACTTTGTGAATGTTGAGGAAGGACCTCAACCACCCACCACCTGGGAAGGTAGACAGGCTAGGGACTCACTGATATCTTCAATGACCACTGTGTTATCCATTGAAACATAAACAGCCAAGGAATTCCATTCGTCAAATAAAGCAAGTTTTCTGCAAAGTAACACACAATGAAGTAAAAATGGGGGAAGATGGCAACAATAGCAGGAAGCAGTACAATATATGCCCACTGTTCCTAAAGTCACCAAATGCTGAGCCACAGAGAAGTTAGGATTCGGGTCAGCTCTGGCTCCCCTGACCGAGAGCTCTGGAACATTCCATGTCCAGGGACCTTGAGAATGCCACAGAGTCACTGTTTTAGAACGCTGAAAAAAAAGTCCTGCTTTACAAAATGGAAAAGTCTAACTCACAAAGTGACTCCTGTCAGGCAAAAGAGAAAAGATGCCAATGTATCTGCTCCCAGAGATTTTGTTTTCTCTTCTTAAACAAAACACATTCTGACTTACTGCTTTTTTCAAAAAAAGGAAACTGTCATGAAGTTATAAATATAAATATAAAATATAAAATATAAATACATACATATGTTTGGGAGCACAGATAATGTTGAGGATAAGGCTGAGGAAAATGCAGAGAGAGAGAGATATCTCTTACACCCCTCCCCATGTGCAGTACAAATGCTGTTCAAGAGACGTGGGCTGCATATGGCCTTGGTGTGGGGCCTCTCTGGTCAACAGCTGAACAGAGAGAGAGCATGCTGAATTGTATAACTTTGGAGGAGGTTAGAAAGAAAACCCCTTCAACACAAGGATTTTCTGAGGTCTGAGTAAAGCACCATTGCCGGGGTGCCTGGGTGGCTCAGTTGGTTAAGCATCCGACTTTGGCTCAGGTCATGATCTCACCATTCATGAGTTCAAACCCTGTGTTGGGCTCTGTGCTGACAGCTCAGAGTCTGGAACCTGCTTCAGATTCTGTGTCTCTCTCCCTCTGTCTCTGCCCTTCCCTTACTCACACACTCTCTCTCAAAAATAAATAAAAACATTAAAAAAAAACAAAAGAAAAAGTAAAAAAAAGATTAAAAAAATAAAAAATAAAGCACCATGGCCATTTCTCTCTTATGTTTCCCTCTTACCAGTCTGAAAGAAGGTGTATTTAACCTGGCTACTTCTGGAATTCTTGAGTAAATCACCGCCTCACTGGATAAAACAATATATATATATATATATATATATATATATATATATATATATATATATGATTTTCCTAACCAAAGTAGCTCCCAGGAAGAGGTTAATTACCATTACACTTTAATTTCATTCCTTGTAATGTATTACCTTTCCCTGATACACTAATACTCTGTTATTAATGATAACAATCACAGTGACTCAAAACCCACTTAGGGGTGCCTGGGTGGCTTAGTCGATTGAGCGTCTGACTCTTGATTTCAGCTCACGTAATGATCCCTGGGTCGTGGGATCAAGCCCTGCGTCAGACTCGGCACTAAGCATGCATCCTGCTTAAGATTCTCTCCCTCCCTCCCTCCCTCCCTCCCTCCCTCTCTCTCTCTGCCCCTCCCCCACCAAAAACAAGCCACTTAAATTCTTTAAAAAAGGTATGTTTCCATTTGCTTATTGTTGAGAACTTTAAAATTTAGAAGAAAGAAGCAGATTCTGAAGGACATCATGTAAAAACCAAACATTTCAGGCTGGGTTTGGGTCTCGGCACAGCCATTCTCATCCATCTTCTACACCTTCGACCCTGGGTTCCTACGGTGCTTCCTGAAATACTGCCAGATCTTCACTCAGCAGAATCAATGATGCCCCCCAAAGGGACTATGGACTAAGGCAAGGAAGTGGTCACAGGGGGGTTGCAGCATTAGCAAGGAATAACGCCAAAATACAGATTTTGCTTGGGTCCCCAGGAAATCCAGACTACTCCCCTCGTGAGCACATTTTCAGAGCATTCTGGTTCACGAAGACTGGCTAATAATTGAAACAGTGCCCCCTCTGTACTTTTCATGGAGCAGGTCCTGCCATCATCCTCCAGAGAGCCTGGGAATTGAAGAAGCAAGCTACGCCAAAGGATTCCAGATGGTTTCAATCTTCTGATGCCTAAATCCAGCTTCAGATTCTGGATGGCATCTCCATTCACCCGTCAAGTATCTACTGAGCACTTATGTGTGCCAGGCAGTTTTATGTGCTGGTATTACTGTAGTGAACAAGACAAATGTAATCTCTGCCCTTGCGGAGTTTTCATTCAGTGACAGGCTGTCAGGAAGGAGAGTGACAACAGGTGAGGTGGCCTAGATGTATAGGTGCTGATGCCACCCATCCCATTCACTTCTAAAATGTTCATCTTAGATTCTCCACCTTGCCTCTTGGTATGGGCAGTAAATTCTGCAATTTAACAGAACAACTGCACAAGTACCATGCTGGGGGTACCTGGAGTCTGCCAAGACACAACAAACTGATCCCAAGACTCCCTTGGGGTTTGTCTCCTCCCACAGGTGTTGAGTTCCTTGAGGCAAGAACTGTGTCTAGTTTATTTCTGTATACCCAGCACTTTGCACAGCACAGCCACTCAGTAAATGTTGAATGAATGGGGCACCTGGCTGGCTCAGTTGGTTTAGCATCTGACTTTGGCTCAGGTCATGATCTCATGGTTTGTGGGTTCAAGCCCCGCATCAGGCTCTGTGCAGACAGCTCAGGGCCTGGAGACTGCTTCTAACTCTGTGTCTCCCCCTCTCTCTGCCCCTCTCCCACTTGTGCTCTGTCTCTCTGTCTCTGTCTCTCTCTCAAAAGTAAATAAACATTAAAAAATTTTAAATCTTGAATGAATGAATTAATTAATGAGGTTTTTTTTATACTATACAGAGTGGGAGTCCTTGTCTTTCCTAAGCTAGCTCAGCCTCCACCACTTACTATTTAGCCTTTTGGCTTCAAAGTGACCCTCAGGCTGATGGTTCCCTGGAAGGTGAACACCAACCTGCAGAGGGAACAGATACTGAATGAGTCCTGAGATGCCTCCCTCTATACCGGCACCAGTGACTATGACTCTGAAATATGATAACAGATGTCCATACTTGCACACTTCAAAGAACTGTCTAGGCAAAATAGTGCAGATGTCTGGTGGCTTAGTGGGATGGCAGGAATAGTTAGATTGATGGGACACTGAGTTGGCAGAAGAAGGAGGCATAGGAGAGAGTACAATAAGGCAGATGCCAGACTCTTTTACTTACTTTAATACCTGTGCAACTGTATTTGGTCCAAACCATTCGCCAATTGATTTCCCTTCTCCTACACCCATTTGTGCTGTTTTTATGTGGAAAAAAAAAGATGTTAGCAAAAGTTCTTCTAGCACACCACAAACTCCTATTTTTTTCATAAATAATTAAGCAGATGGACAACTTAGCAGAGCCACATATAAGGCAGGGGTGAAAGCAGTAGGTACAGACATTGCCATAAAACTACTGATGTAACCTTACCCATTTGATGGATAGAGTAGCAACAATCCTTTCTATCTAAGAAGCACTGTAGGATCCGTTGGTATTCTTTGGGTTGTTCTTTTTGTTTCTCCCAGTTCCAGTCTTTTTAGGAAAAAAAATGAATTAAAATCATTTTTACAACTGTTTATTTACCTCTCTGCACTCTTACTGTAACCACAGGGTTAGAGGGAAAACACACGAGTTGCATCTGGAAGGCAGGAGTGATCAAGTTAGAACATTCCTAAGGAACTCCAATATTGACAACAATGGCATCTGGAGACATTACTTTCAAAGTCTCAGTGGGTGTAAAGTAAAAGGAAAACAAGACTTTAACCAAGGAATTGACTTAGCCCAAGGGCTTGAGCTAGATAAATATTACATGACAACAATGTCAGGCAAGGCCTTTCTGGTCAGCTACTCAGCGAGAAGGAGCTCACCAAAAACCCAGCAGTATATCCTTAGATCACTCTGATGCCACAGTGTCTCATCTCTACACAGACAGTAATAGCTTTGGTCCCTATATTTTGGCCACATTGCCAAAAGTGTCTTAATTGCCAAAAGAGTGGGGGGTACTGCTCTTCTCACACATGACAGTGCACAGGGGAATATACACAACTTATAACTAAGGGTTTAAAAAACAATTGCATGCTGCCATTTTTACACAACCTTGAAAACGTCCACACTGACCTTTGGAAAAACACATACCTTTGCTATCAAGCGCTCAAGGTTTCTTTATGACCAAAGCCAAAATAACGACATCTCTAGGAATCCTATCTGTGCCTTAGGCATGGCGCCCCCAAATGCTGCAGGGGCTATTTATCCCTCCCGAAGGACACCCACAAAAATTCTCCATAATCGCCACTGTGGAGGGGATGCGCTTCTCCCCTTCCCTCAGCTTTAGGAACTCTGTGTAATGGGACAGACCTCCGGGGCTCCGTTTGCTTCCAAGACACAAATTTCTCTCCCAAAGGTTCGAGGGAGATTTTAACCTCACAGCTGAAGTATACTTGAAGCCAAAGGCCATTACCTCCAGAGTCTTCTGTTCTCTTTGCTTCCAGTGGATCTGAAATCAAACTTTTAAACTTTGTGGCTATCATAGTCTTCAGAGGGTGAACCACATCCAGGTTGTTTTTGTTTTTGTTTTCATTTGCTACTGAATTGTCCAAGTCTGGGGAAATCCTGAGTAGCTGGCTGCTAAGTACTGCTAAATGTTGACTGATGATAGCGATGAGTGAGTGAATACTTAATTATGGAGTAACTGAATAGGAAGCCCTCCAAAATACTTCTTTACGAAACTACATCTTCAAGGGGCGCCTGGGAGGTTCAGTCAGTTGAACGTCCAACTTTGGCTCAGGTCATCATCTTGTAGTCCATGGGTTTGAGCCCTGCATCGGGCTCTGTGCTGACAGCTCAGAGCCTGGAGCCTGCTTTGGAATCTGTGTCTCCCTCTCTCTCTGCCTCTCTCTCTCTTTCTCTCTCTCTAAAAAATAAAAATAAACAGGGGCGCCTGGGTGGCTCAGTCGGTTAAGCGTCCAACTTCGGCTCAGGTCACGATCTCACGGTCCGTGAGTTCGAGCCCCGCGTCGGGCTCTGGGCTGATGGCTCAGAGCCTGGAGCCTGCTTCCGATTCTGTGTCTCCCTCTCTCTCTGCCCCTCCCCCATTCATGCTCTGTCTCAAAAATAATAAACATTAAAAAAAATAAAAATAAAAATAAACATTAAAAAAATACCAAAATTACATCTTTGAATATATCTTAACTACAAGATCTATTTCAAATTCTTCCTGCTATTTGCTTTTATATTAAAACGACTGAGGGGCGCCTGGGTGGCTCAGTCGGTTAAGTGTCTGACTTCAGCCAGGTCACGATCTCGCGGTCCCGGAGTTCGAGCCCCGCGTCAGGCTCTGGGCTGATGGCTCAGAGCCTGGAGCCTGTTTCCGATTCTGTGTCTCCCTCTCTCTCTGCCCCTCCCCCGTTCATGCTCTGTCTCTCTCTGTCCCAAAAATAAATAAACGTTCAAAAAAAAATTAAAAAAAAAAAAAACGACTGAGGCTACTGACTTTGGGGTTTTATGTTTTCCTCGTTTGCTTCCCACAGAATTCACTTCCAGGAAGATCGCCTTGCTGTGTTTTATAAATGAGAAATTAAATAGAATGGATCTGCTCCAAGAAGTATGTGTACCGTAGAGAAATCACTGGACAATGAGTCAGAAGACCTGCCTTCTTCTATTCCCAAATCCACGCTTTCTTGCTGTTTGACTCTGGGTAAGTCCTTGTACTTCCTAAGCCTCAATTTCCTCATCTGTAAAACTGGAATTATGATACTACCCAGGAAAAGTGGGTTTAGGCTCCTCTAAACTCTGAAAATAAGGCATTAAGCCCTAAAACCTCCCCAGGCCCTTCTGCAGTCCTCTCTGGTAACTGCAGCAGGGTGTGTGAGGCTGCCAGAGTAGGGGGAAAGGAGTGATGTTTTCATACCTCTGAATCTCAAGGAGCAACAATGAATTCAGCCAATGAATTCATGCAGCCAATGAATGCAGCAGGCCAATCTCATCCAAGGTGTCCTTTCCCTCCCTCATCTCCATGTTAAACCAGGCCTTCGCCCAAGTGCCTGAACTGGCATCCAGCCAAGGTCATCCTACAGATGCCCACAGGGAAGCACGCACAGACCTTAAGAAAGCAGGAGACTCAAGGGTTCCAAGCATACCAGAAGTTTCTTAATGAAGTGGCTTCCTAAGAAAGCTAAATTAAGGATTCCTTCATTGTCAAGTGGATATTCTCAGTGAACCCAAACCAAAACAGCACGAGCTCCCTCATTAGGCACTTCCTTTAGGTCACTTACATCCTCACCAGGCAGACTTTTTCAATGAGGTCAAGAAACAGATTTACCACCACACCCTTCTTCCTGTTCCCTTTGTTATCTGACCTGTTTAAGGACTCACTCGAACAACAGCGAAGATGGAAACTCTAATGACACACCTGCCTCAATGTTCAGTTCTGTCCCAGGAAAATAACTCTCTAGCTTCGTGAATCACAAGGAAATGCCGGCTGTTTCCTTCTCCTGGGAGGCTTTATTGACTTTTCGGCCCCATCACTTGAGCTGGCAGATAGCATTTTAGGACCTTCGGCTCTGTTACTGAATGCTCCTGAAGCTCGGCACCAATGCTAAAGTACCAGCAGGAAGTGCTACTGCAGAGGTCTCTGAGGCAGAACGAATTTAACTCACCCCTGCCCAAGTGTCTGCAGATAAGAGCTTGAGCCAGCATCATCTGTCCACAGCGGAGCATGCATCCCCAGCCAGCATCTGATGAAGGGCCAGTTCCCCTGTTGGCAAAATGGATGGGAATGACTATGGGTTCCTTGGATTGCCGTTTCCTGAAACATTGGCAAATGTGGGAATCATACAAGACAGACAGAAACACAGACTCTGAAAAGAGACAAGAGATACAGCTGAATATCAAACAGGGCTTGTTATAGGGTGGAACTTGCAGAGATAACACTGAGTTAGCCAAAACAGTTTCTATGACCAAAGACAAAACAAGCAAATGAACAAAACCTGCCCCTTAGGTTTTCTCCTTGGGGACTTCTAGGTATGCATGCAATTTTTGTAGATGACTGCCAGGTATGACTACCAACACTGGGCCCATGCCATGTCATTATCTGCCTAACCAAACCTGGCTTTTTGCACAGCTCACTTCTCAGGGAAGCCAGTCTTACCTTAGTTAAGGAATAAATGCTACCAAAGGCAATCATCAACATGGTCAAAGAGATGTGGGAGGCTCTTGACTGTTCTAAATATACATTAGAAGATCTCAACAGCAAGAAGGACAATGTAAAATAGAGGAAAGAGTCCCAGATTAGGCATCAGAAGAATGGTCTCTAGTTACCTGATCCAAGACTCAACTATAGACTGGGAACAACAGCACACACCCTGACTGTTAGTGGATATTGTAAGAACTAGATGAAAAAATATCTGTGCAAGTGTTCTACAAACTCACTCAGGATGATGTAAATATCTGGTGTTATGAGCATGGCCATAATTGAAAATGCTACTAATAAATTGGAAATGTGCTACATCTTTAAAAGGCATAAAACCAGTTAATAAATGAAAGAAGACAACAGGTTCCACTTTAAGAACACTTGATGTAACGAAAATCCCATGTATGTGGCCAGGGTGAGCTCAATATCCTTTTTCAAGGTACCAGTGAAATCAGATAACTTGGATGGCAGAGGAGACATTCTGCTTTCATTGCTCTCTGTCCTCAACATGGGAGTGGAAAACTATGCTTATAAGCATGATCTCACAAAACTAACTTTAAGGAGGGTCATCAGCCATGTAAGACAAATGGGCCACAGTGGCCACCCTTTTCCTTTTGTTGTGGGGACTGAAGGAGAATTGCTACAGAAAGATGGGGAGGGTTGAGCCAACTCATAAACTGGAAGGAGAGTCCTTTGGCTCTTGCTATAATGGAAGAATTATAGGACACATTAGTACAGGAGAGATGCAATGAAGACTAGATAAAGAAGAGATCATCTATTGCCAAAACATTGTCAGAATTGGGGTGCATGGCCGGCTCAGTCAGTAGAGCATGCAACTCTTGATCTTAAGGTCATGAGTTCAAACCCCCATTGGGCATTTAGCCTACTTAAAACTTAAAAAAAAAAAACACTGTCAGAGTTGAATTGCAAATGTTTTTAAGCCTTGTAAAGATCTCTTCACCTAGAGAAAGTTACCAGTTTAAAATCACTGGGTACTAGGGGTGCCTGGGTGGCTCAGTCCATTGAGCATCCAACTCTTGATTTCGGCTCAGGTCATAATCCCAGGGTCATGGGATCGAGCCCTGTTTCGGGCTCTGTGCTGAGTGTGGAGCCTGCTTAAGTTTCTCTCTCTCTTACTCTCTCTCTCTCTCTCTGCTCCTCTTTCCAGCTGGTGCATGTACTCTCTCTCTAAAATATAATTAATTACTTAAATAAATAAATAAATAAAATCACTGGGTACTAAAGATTTTTCCTTTGTGCATTTTACTGCTTGGGTACTTCCTATGGAAAGCAAAAAATGTCCATGTGGACTTTGTTTTGGGCACTGATCAGAAAGTAGGATTTCATTCTAGTTATTATGTCTAGTCCTGCATCAAAATCAATCAGACAGGTTTTCTCTTAGGAAAATAGCTTCCACCACTTGGATTTGACATTCTTTTTCCTACAGGGCCATGATACTAGGAATAGGCCACCTTACTTGCAAACATTTTACAGATTTTCTCTAAAGGGAGACAATTCACTTAGCTTATTGACCTTTTTTTTTCCTAGACAGCAGGTGGTAACCTAACAGCTGATAATTAGTTCCAAGGAAATCTATCATAGTTCATCTTCCAATGGTATGGTGCTTTAATATCATAGGGGGTGGAAATCATAGGAATTATTTTCTTTCATTCAAGGCATAACTGTCTTTAATAATCAAGTAACTCCACAAAGCAGTGGATTATGAGTTAATAAATATTACCCAGACTAGAAGTTTGACTTTCTGCTTGCTCCTGGAAAACAACTAATACTACCTGGTGCCTGAACACTTGGAGGTGGACTCATAAATATCCTGGCAATTACATATTCACACCAAGGAACCATACATGATGCAGTACTTGGGCAATGAAACTTTTGAATAAAGTATAAGATTTAAGTATTCCCCTAAAGCAAATTCTTCACCACAGTGAGCTGTTAATTCTGAGGTTTCTGGGATGTCACTGATCACCTCAGGCAAGCTATCTACAAGGAAGAAAGTGAAGTACAACAAATGATATACCTACCAATTGGTGAAAATTTCCTTCTGTATGTAAACCACAGACGAGCACTTATATCAGACAACAGCTTAGATTTTTCTGAAATTAAATGTGAAATTAAAATTAAATCACCACATCCCATCTAAAGATATCTGCCTTTGATTTCTGAGCCAGCAGGAAACTCATTTTCAAATAAACCAGTCAATTCCATTGTTATGGGGCTAGGGAAGTTCATAGAAAACCCAATATCACCTTAGCCAAGTAATTTCAGCATTCCCTTTCACCTATGTTTTGACCAGTACTACTGGCCAGGTGGTTCCTGTCTCCTCCTCACTGAGCTCCATGACCCTGGCAGGTACTAACACTGGGGTCAGTGGCCAAAAGACAAAGGATAAGAAAAGCAAGGATAACCCACTAACAAGGCAACCAGCCCCTGCCTGAAATGATGATAGTTGGTTGGATCTCTCATCAGTACCCAGTGTCCATTATCTAAAACTAGGGGTGTGTATGTGTGGGGGTGTGGGGGGTGTACACGTGTACGTGTGCATGCATGTATGTTTAACTAAAAAGGAAGATCCACAATAAGTAAATTAAGTGTGTAAAAATATACAACACCACCCAGTGCAGCTGGCATTTGTAATCTAATGGATAAATTAGACACCAACACTTTGGTGTCTTTATTCAAAGCATTTTGTGCATCTTATGACATAAATTTACTTCAATGACCACATATACAGCGGCTTTCACGTGTCCATCTGTATAGAAGTTAGAGCCATTGCACTTTAAGAGAAGAAAAGAAAATTTGATTTTAGCCAATAATTTCTGTTTTCTCTCCTGCCTTTCCTTTGAACAAACCAGAAAGCTGAGTGGTCTGAATTCTCCCTGCCCTTCACGTCCCCAGTGCCTACCGCATTATGGGCAGCAGATGTACACTGGTTAAGAGTAAAACTTCTGGAGTCATATTCTGCCTGGGTTGGAGCCCTGACTCTGTTCCTTGCCAACTGTGTGGCCTTGTCACATAATCTCTCTGAGCTTCAGTTTTCTTATCCTTAAAATAGGGAGAATAAGAGCACCTACATCATAGAGTTGTGAGTATTCTGCAAGATAATGCATGGAAAGTGTTTAGATGGTACAGTATGCGGTAAGCCTATGATACATGTTAGCTGTTTTTATATACTTCCCCTCTCAAATGTTCACACCACTCACTCCTTCCTCTGATATTCTCTAGGCCTTTCAGCTTTCCTCTATGCTAGAAAGGCTGGGGGTAGTTGTATGGACACTTTAACCATAAGTGCACTTTGAAAGGTATTTCCCAACTTAACATTTGGATATGGCCATATTTGACAAGCTGGGGACTCCTGTTATCATGGAATACAGAACTAGAAGAGATCCTTTCCAGTATTCCTCATTTTAAGTACCTGAGAAGGAAGTTAAGATCCAGAAAGAGAAAGTGACTTATCTAAGGTAGGGGAAGAGTCTGTATACAAAAGGTCTCCGAACTGCTAACCCTCAACTCTCTCCACTGTTCAGGATTCTCCAATCCAGAGGATGAAGCCAGACACGGGGTGGAGCCAGAAGATGCTAACTTCCCCTCCTGCCTTGTGATCAGGTCCTTCCTATTTCTTCCTCTATGCTAGGGCCTTCAAAGAGCATCTCTCCTCAGACAGACAGACATCTGACTCTCTCCAAGCTCAGGCTTTATCAGGGTGCTGGGCTGTTGGCAGTTTTAGGTTAAAAGATCTTCCCTGGGGTGCCTGGGTGGCTCAGTCGATTGAGCGTCCGACTTCACCTCACGTCATGATCTTGTGGTTCTTGAGTTCGAGCCTCGTGTCAGGATCTGTGCTGGCAGCTCAGAGCCTGGAGCCTGCTTTGGATTCTGTGTCCCCCTCTCTTTCTGCCCCTCTTCCACTCATGTTTTGTCTCTCTCTCAAAAATAAATAAACATTAAAAAACTTTTTAAATAAAAAACAAAAGGTCTTCCCCAATCTGTAAGTATATAAGGGTAAGGAAGAAATATTCAAGCCTCTTTTCCATCTAGCTGCTGTGGCTAAAAGTTCTATACAAAATCAGAATAAACTGAGACGCTGCTACAGTCAGCAAAAGATTTACCCCTACAAGACTTCTTAGTGTCTGATGTGGTTTCTGACAGCCCTGGGCTGATTAGAGGTCCCCTGGGTGGCAGCGTCTTTCATCTAGATAGAAAAGGACACAAGGGGAATGAGAAGTATGTAGCCCAGGCATTACAGTCTAAAACTGGTTAGTGATACCACGAGTGGGTCCATGGTTTTTGAAAGTCAAGGCTTATGGAATTCAGGGGTGCTCCTTTAAAGAAAAGAATAAAAATATATATATGACCCTTTCAAATTGCACAAACACCTATGATCATGTGAACATGCTGCTAGGGACTCTCAGGGCCTTGGAAGGGACCTGTGCAAGCAAGGAGTCTGTGGCTTGACCTCCTCTGGCTGCAAGGTATGTCCGCCTACAAGTGGCATGAACAGTTACCAAAATCACACTCCACCAACCCCACAAGGAAAAATGGATAGGACCTTAACCTCAGGCACCCACCTCATTTAGGTTCTCACAGACAAATGCTACCAAACCTTACCCGTTTTAAGGAGATGCTGTTTCCCCAAGATCCATACCAGCTCATCCGTATCTGGAAATTCTTCTAGGTAGTCAGCAAAAATAGTAATCTGGTTTTCATATTTGGATAAAACTGAAAGAAAAGGAAAGAAACTTAAGCAAAATGTAACAGAGGGGGTTTGCTTCTGTGGTTTTACTGGTTATTACCTTTGTCCTGAAGGTGAAAGATCATTGGCTTGAATCAAATGGAGGCAAATCCTTGTCTTGAAGGAACAAAGATACTCACAAAGCCTCAAATCCTTTAGTAGAGGGATTTACTTTTGACCACCTATTTTCACCTTCCTTTTCTCATGGTCCCATTTGGCACCATCTCCAAATATTTAGTTCAGGCTCATTTCAAAACCTTTTCATCATGGGGTATTCTTTGTAAACAGCCACTTATCTAGCTTCTCCAAGCAAAAGTGGATCAAGGTGATACAATAATACCTAATACTTGCATATCCAACTCCTGCCCACATTACAGGGAATATTATGAGGTTTCTAGTGGCTGGAGGCATTGGAAGGGGCTATGACAAACTCCAAAGATTACAAAACTGTGAAAATGTAGTATTTTAGCTGGAAGACCAGCGGTTTTAACAGTACTTTTGTTTGCCATCTTATTCACATATGACTTCTGCAAAGAAGAATCTTGAAGCTGACGATAACTATAACTTGTTCTTGGGATTCACAAATGACCATGCTTATCTCTCAAGATAAAGTAACTGAATAACATATAATTAAACCTTGTAAGTTCACAGGCCAGACTCTCAGAACTTAGAACCATGTAATGTGAGATGAGGTAAAATTCACTTTTGTACCACCTGTGGGGAAAGAGTCTGCTCAAAGAGTTAAGACTGACTTATGAGAGGGTCCTAATCTCAAAAGTTCTCTTTAAGTGACTTCATGAGAGAAATAATATCATAAGTGGTAAACAAGTTTCCAAGATAACCCACAAAAACCTATTTTAACCTGCAACCAGGAAATCAAATTGATAGTATATTTCATCGTGTATATGGTGCTGTGTCTATGAGAAAACACACTTCAAGTTCAAAGCTAATACATCCAACACATGCCTTCTCACCTGAGCTCTTGGAGGCTCCCCAGCCCCTATGGGGAAGTGAGCTCAGAGAGAGTAGGTACAAGCACCTGCAGGGACTCTCCCACAGCAGTGCCCGAAAGCCCTAAGGGAATAATTTTCCTGTAAAAATGGCATTGTGAGATATGTTTAACTCACTTGAAAGGACAAATTGTTCTCTTTTGGCTTTGTTTTCTAAGGCAGGAGCATGCTGTTTTCATAGAAATAAATGTTCCTAAATATAAATGAGTCCTCTTTGATCATGAAAACAGGTTAACCTGCTCTCACTGCTTGGTTGGAGGATGACATTATGCTGTGTATCATTTGTATAAACTGAAGTTATAATTTGTGTGAAGTTATAATTTTAGAAACACAGCTACCCAGTAGTTCAAGAAATACTGCATTTCTTGAGATGTATTACAGAAGTCCAATCTTTCAGGGATTTAAGTAGCTTTTCTCCTCAGGATGTTTTAATCATTAAGGTTATAGACTCGGCAGTCTTTCAAACCTAAAGAGGTTAGAAATGAGACAGCCATTTTGTTCCCCGGTGAAAACTCATCACTGCTGAATCTGCCAGAGAACCTGTGCCCTCTTAGCTTCTCTGTCACTGGCCTCAGCCCCTGGCCTAAGCCCAGGAAATACCAGGCTAAAAATGACCACCCAGGTCAGGCCATCCCCAGGAGGTGGTGGACTGAGGTGGTGTAAGTCACACTGTGTACCTTCCCACCCTACTCTCTACCCCTCACATGCAGAAGAAATCAGGTTAAAATGAACATCCAGTGGAGCCTAGAAACAGAGTCAGAAAATGAGGGGCTTGAGAGGGGCGTGGGAAAGGGGCAGCCTGTCTGGCATTCCCCTGGTAGGGGTGAGGAAGGGTGCATTGGGTGAATGTACAGCATGTATGCATATAAGCTTTGGGTCTTTTTTTTAGTACTGGCCAAGAAAAACCATTTCTCTATCGCCAACCCTGGCCAGCTGGTCAAATTAGTACAGCCCCTTAAAGCCTGTGAGAACTCCACTGCTTCATTTGGGATGGCCCTGACCAAAATGGTATCCAAAGAATTTTCCTCTTGCTCTTCAGCCCTTCTCAGGCCAGAAAGAAGGTCAAGATGGTCTCTGTTCTTCCCAATTCTCCTCTTAGAAGATGGACTCCAAGAATGCAGGGCTACAGCCAGCCCCAGTTGAAGCTACATGGATGAAACAAATGAAAGCCAGAACAGAAGTGAAGAGCAATAACATGGGGAGAGTGTATACAAGAGGATCCAGGGAGGAAAGAGGAATAGGTCTTCCACAAGGAGAACTCAGAGTCATGAAGAAGCAAACTGGGGCATCACTGAGGTGCAGAAGTGAAATCGCATTTCCAACAGAATCACTTCTGACTAACACAATCCTTTAAAAAAATTCATAAACTACTTTTATCTTGCCTTAAATGAACAAACATCAGCCCCATATGAGTTTACTGCCCCTTTCATCCTGTTTAAAGAGATAGGAGCTATACAGGCAGAGCTACAAAGACCACAGCTGGGCAGACCAAGAATTAGCTTCTACAAGGTCTGATGAACAACAGGCTTCACTCTGTTCCATTTTACTTTAATAATAATTATTGCACTGAAGTCTCTGCTAGGTTGGCTTAGTGGTCAGCTAATAACTGAACAAAGACTTCCTTAAACTCTTGGAACCAGCAAGTCTCCTAGTCTTGGCCAAGAGGCTATGTGTACATGTTGGGACATGCCTTCAACATTCAGCCAGGTGGCTGATAACTCTGCCTTAGTCTTCCCTTGTGCAGAGCTTGAGATCAGCCAGAGCAAAAGCTTAGAACCCTGTCAGCTCTTTCCTGAGCATGCACACAACACTGGGAATGCACACAGTCCTGAGCATGCATATAGTCTTCTAGATTCCCAGGCATATGCCCGAACTTTTCAAGCTCCAATGGACATGTTACTCCCTAGGTTTTTCTTTTAAGCTTTCTGCATCAGGCATCTATGATCAGGCCTGATCTACTACATCAGGCATCTATGAAGTTAATCAGTTGCCTCTAATGGTTTTCTTTTTTAAATTATTTTATTTTTAATTGAAGTATAGCTGACATACAATATTATCTTAATTCTAGGTGTACAACATAGCGATTTGACAACTTATATGTTACTCAATGGTCACTACAATCAGTGTAGTCACCATCTGGCACCATATAAAATTATTACAATATTAGTGACTACATTCCCTATGCTGTACTTTCAGTCCCCATGACTTATTTATTTTATAGCTGGAAGTTTGTACCTTCTTAATCCCCTTCACCTATTTTGTCCATCCCTCACCCTTTTCCCCTCTGGCAACCACCAGCTTGTTCTCTGTATTTTTAAGTCTGTTTCTGATTTGTTCACTTGTTTTGTTTTTTAGATTCCACATATAAGTGAAATCATATGGTATCTGTCTTTTTCTGGATGACTTATTTCACTTAACATAATACCTTCTAGGGATGCCTGGGTGGCTCAATCGGTTGATCATCTGACTTCAGCTGAAGTCATTGATCTCGCAGTCCATGAGTTCGAGCCCTGCACTGGGCTCTGTGCTGACAGCTCAGAGCCTGGAACCTGCTTCGAATTCTGTGTCTCCCTCTCTCTCTGCCCCTCCCCTGCTCATGCTCTGTCTGTCTGTCTGTCTCTCTCTCTCTCTCTCAAAAATAAACATTAAAAAAATAATACCCTCTAGATCCCTCCACGTTGTCACGAGTGGTAAGATTTTGTTCATTTTTATGGCTGAGTAATATTCCAGTGTGTGTGTGTGTGTGTGTGTGTGTGTGTGTGTGTGTGAGTATATCTCTCATCTTCTTTACCTTTTCATCTATTGATGGTCAGCTAGGTTGCTTCCATATCTTGGCTACTGTAAATAGTGCTATAATAAACATTGGGGTGCATATATCTTTCTAAACACTGTTTGTGTTTTCTTCAGATAAATACCCAGAAGTGGTATTACTGGATCATATGATATTTCTATTTTCAATTTTGTGAGGAACCTTCATACTGTTTTTCCTAGTGGCTGCACCTCTAACAGTTTTCCATAAAAGCCTCTGGGGAAAGGCTTTCTGTGGCTAACTTCCACGGTTCTGAAAAGGTTGACTCTGACCATTTCTGCCAGTGTTTTTCATTGCTCTTATAAATAGAATTTTCAGAGGTCCTCACTCTGCCATTTCTGCGATATCTTACTTTAATATTTTTTTCCAGTCATTGACTGTATTTTTAAAGGTTGGTTTTTATAAAATTGCAAGCAAATGAAAAAATGGCTTTGAACAACACATTTTCTGATAGGGCTTAACAGAGACACTTGTACCTGAAGGTTCCCAGATTCTGTGAGGCTTGTGTCCCACAAACAACACAAATTCTCTTAAGTGAAATCTGTCACAGAATCTCAGGGCCAGAAGGGGCCTGAGATACCACAGCATGTCTTCCTTGTAGGCCACCTGATTCTAAAGGCATGCCAGGATACTGCTGATTCCAGGACAGCCTTCTCAGCAATACATGCACATTTAACATAGTATCAAGTAACAGCTTCAAAAACAAGAAAATATCCATGGAAAACAGGTATGGTAAGGGTCGAATATTCATTAACATATTCATCCCATAAACTTTTACTGAGTACCTACTATGCACACAATGGATAAAACATCACTGAGACGTAGCATCCATCCTCCAAAAGCTTTTAATCTAGTGGAGAGGACAGGTCTGAAAACAACTAATAGCAATAAGTATTATAATAAGGGAAAGCAGTTGTACAACATAGGGAATGTTGTCAATAATATTGTAATAATTTTGTATAATGACAGATGGTAACTAGCCCTACCAAGGTGATTATTTCATAACATATAAAAATGTCAAAATACTATGTTGTATACCTGAAACTAATATATTATTGTATGTCAATTCTAGTTCAGTTTTAAAAAGAAAGCGATGTGAGGGGCACCTGAGTGGCTCAGTTGGTTAAGCATCCAACTTCGGCTCAGGTCATGAACTTGCAGTTCGTGAGTTTGAGCCCTGGGACATACTCTGTACTGATAGCTCAGAGCCTGGAGCCTGCTTCATATTCTCTGTCTCCCTCTCTCTCTGTTCCTCCCCCACTCACATCCTGTCTCTCTCTGTCTCTCAAAAACAAATAAAGATTAAAAAAAATTTTAAAGAAAGCAATGTGGAAGGCAAGAAACGATTAATTCCAACTGGGGGTGAATGGGCCTTGCACAACCTAGAAAAGGTGGTATCAGAGCTGAGCCTTGATAGAAATAAGATATAAGTGGAAAGGGGGAAGGGAGAAATTCACTAAAAGGATTTGGCAAGCAACTGAGTGTGGGGTGGGGCTGGGGGGAGAGAGAGAAAGTCAGAGTTAAAAATACCTTCCAGTTTGTAAGTGTGAGTGATGAAATAAACGGTAGCAGAAAAACATGGTGCAGGGTAGGGAGATAAAGTTTGGTCTAGCCACAACATGTAGGACTCATGGGTTTGGTTGACAAAGGAAGGGTTTAAAAAAAAAAAGTGAAGAGGGGCATGGTAGATGGCAGGTAGATAAGCAGAACCTAGGAAGGCAGGAGGAATTCAGGACAACAAAACTCAGCCTAAAATGTGCCTTCACCTCCTTCCTCCTGGGTCCACTTAGTGTTCTTGCCTTTCCAGCCTCTGCCCACCCATGCATGGACCCCACCCCATCTTCATTTCTCTTCCTCCCAGTGCCCTGCTTTTCTGACAATGAAGAGCTTTGAAAATAGAGAACTGGACATCATTCCTCATTATTTCCATGGGGGATTTTCATGTCCCAAACTGAAAGGTTTCTTGAATGTATTCAGCAAGTCAAATCCTAGCAATGCTGGGTGGTCAAGTAATGTGAAAGACATGCATCCTTTCTCTACAGACCAGTAAAAACTTTGACGCCCTTTATCATTTTAGACTTACCATATAGACTCTTAGCCGAAGGGTTATCATTCAGCTAGACTTTATGACTTTCTAAGATTCTATTTAACTGACTAGTACTGGTGGTGGTGTAGCATAGGAGGCTGCACCTGACCCATTGTAGGGCAAGTCAGCAAAGGGATAACCAGTCTGTTTGGCAAGAGACTATTGGTAAATGAGTATTAAATGAAAGTACTCCTTACTTTTCAGCTAGAAAAATCAACCAGGCCATTGATAGCTTGGCCCCACAAAACACAACACATCTTACAGAATTCAGTCACTTCATCTTACTGACACAATGATGGTAAGAATCAAACATAAGGCAAAATTGGACTCTTTGGTTTTCCTTTAAAGTGATTCTTTTGAAAAACTTATTGCCCTTTTAAGTATATTTTTGTTGTTGTTCTCATTTAAGCATAAATTATTGTCTGCTATCTGCTGACTGAAATGCCTTCAGAAATATCCAGGAGGAGGGGCACCTGGGTGGCTCAGTGGGTTAAGCGCCTAGCTCTTGGTTTCAGTTCTGGTCATGATCTCATGGTTTGTGGGTTTGAGTGCAGAGCGTGCTTGGCATTCTCTCTCTCTCTCTCTCTCTCTCTCCCTCCCTCCCTCCCTCCCTCCCTCCACAGCTCTCTTTCTCTCTCTTAAAATAAATAAATAAACTTAAAAAAAAGAGATATCCATGAAGAAATGGGATCCCATGCACAAACTGGTGAGGAAGGCAGGATCTACCTTACACATACATCACCTCTAAATTGCTGCCTCGTTTTGCTTTTGATAAGGTAACTCTGCTCTTTTTGGAGAGATGCATTTTTTCAGAAGAAAAAGATGTCACTTTAAAAAAAATTTTTTTTAATGTTTATTTATTTTTGACAGAGAGAGAAACAGAGCATGAGCGGGGGAGGGGCATAGAGAGAGGAGACACAGAATCCAAAGCAGGCTCCAGGCTCAGAGCTGTCAGCACAGAGCCCGATGTGGGGCTCAAACTCACAGACTGCAAGATCATGACCTGAGCCAAAGTTGGACACTCAACTAACTGAGCCACCCAGGTGCCCCAAGATGTCACTTTTATAAAGATTATCTTTGTTTATAAGACATACAAAGAAGGTAGGACATTGGATGGATGGATGGATGGATGGATGGATGGATGGATGGATAAAAACATCTTATTGGTTTTATAATTCAAGACTTGAGGTAACTATCCCACAAGCTGAGGTAAGAATCACCTTGATTATTTATCAACAGGTTTTGTTGTGAAGAATCAAACTGTTAAGTGGGAAGTGTGGTTGTATTCACCAGGAGTACAGTTGCACATTAGTGCCACTGCCACATCATACAGTGGGTCCAAAAAAGCCCCTGTGGCATTGTATCTTTGATTTTGGATGGTACCCAAGCTAAAAGAGAAGGAATACTCAAATACAGAGCTCATGATTCATGTAGGGAGCACGATATCATGACAGTATTTAGCCAAAATGAAGAGTGTATCAAATAATTTTGCTCTACATAAAAAATGTGGGGGGTTTTTGGCAGATGAAGAGAAGGAGGGATCACTCTTCACCCCTCTTAAAAACAGCCCTAGCCTAGGAAACCTAAAATGTAGTTTCTAATCCTACCCTGCCACTAACTAGCTATGGGACCTTTGAGAACTTACTGCACTTCTTTGGGCCTTAGATTCTCCATCTATAAAATGAGCAGTGTGTTTTTCAAACAGCACATCATAACTTATCAGTGGGCTTTGAAATCTATATAGTGGGTTGCAATCAGCATATTTAAAAAATGAAATTAAATAGGGGCACTTGAAGGGTGCCTGGGTGGCTCAGTTGGTTGAGCATTCGACTTCGGCTCAGGTCATGAGCTGGCAGTTCTTGAGTTTGAGCCCCGCATCAGGCTCTGTACTGACAGCTCAGAGCCTGGAGCCTGCTTCGAATTCTGTGTCTCCCTCTCTCTCTGCCCCTCCCCCACTCACACTCGGTCTCTCTCTCACTCAAAACTAAATAAACATTTAAAGAAATTTTAAATAGGGGCATTTGGGTGGCTCATTCAGTTAAACATCCGATTCTTGGGGCGCCTGGGTGGCGCAGTCGGTTAAGCGTCCGACTTCAGCCAGGTCACGATCTCACGGTCCGTGAGTTGGAGCCCCGTGTCAGGCTCTGGGCTGATGGCTCAGAGCCTGGAGCCTGTTTCCGATTCTGTGTCTCCCTCTCTCTCTGCCCCTCCCCCGTTCATGCTCTGTCTCTCTCTGTCCCAAAAATAAATAAACGTTGAAAAAAAAAATTAAAAAAAAAAAAAAACATCCGATTCTTGGTTTCAGCTCAGGTCATTATCTCACAGCTTGTGAGTTCAAGCCTGCATCGGGCTCTGTGCTGTCAGCAAGTTGCCTGCTTGGGATTCTCTCTCTTTCTCTCTCTCTCTCTCCCTCTCTCTCTGCCCCTCCCCTGCTCATTCTCTCAAAATAAATAAATATGCTTTAAAAAATGAAATTAAATAGAACAGAAAATATTACAATATATCATACATAACAAGGATTAATATCATTTCACAAAACTTGTGTGTATATAAATTAGGTTGAAATATAAAATGTATTTCCCATTGTATTGTTGGATCAAAAAAGCTTGAAAGCCAGTGGTCTAACCTATATTGTCCATACAGTAGCCACTAGCTACATGCAGCTGTTTGCATTTAAATGTATTCAAATTAAATACAACTAAAATTTAAGTTACTCAGTTGCACTAGCCACATTTCAAGCACTCAACAGCCACATGTGGCTACTGGCTACCATACTGGACAGCACAGCTATAGGATAGCTCCATCATCACAGCAAGTTCTAATGGGCAGACCTATCTTAACAACCTATTTATGGTTCTGTAGGAGGTAGAGATAGGGTGGGTTGTTAGGAGGAGTACTTTAAGCTCTGGGAAGAGAAGGTGGATTCACTTGTCTTAAGAGAGTCTGTATGTGAATTTCTAAATAAATGAGCCAACAATTATTTATTTAAGTTCTGTACTTGGTTCTGTGATGGATACAGAGGAAATATCCTCATAAATATTCACTATGTGTTAAATGAGCAATCTAAGGCATCAGAAAAGCATAATATCTAAAGATATGATCCTTAAGTAAATGAAAGATCTAATAATAAAAGGCAATATATAAGCAAGTATTGATAATAACTGAATGCTATAAAAATTCAGAAAAGGGGGAAATCAAATGAGCATTAGAGTCATCAAGATTTCAAAGAGGGTATAGGATTTTAACTGGTCCTTAAATTATTGCTTCCATTAGGATGAGCAGAGGTAAGATAGGAGAATATTCCAGATCAGAGGAGTACTATTAAATATGTATGTATCAGAGACAGGGTAAATTCTGGAGAATAGTGAGCAATGAGATTAGAGAGGTGGCTTGGGACTGGATTGTACAGGGTGGAAAGCCAGCCAGTAGAGTAAAGCCATTGACAGTTTTCAGAGTTCTTTCACATGATCCTTGAGACAGCCCTTGAGATAGGGCAGAGATCATTACTTACAGTTTGGAGTTGAAGGAACTGAGATTCAGAGAAGTGATAAAACTTGTTCAGAGTCATATAGCTAGTGAGAAGTAGAACAAGGATTCAAGTTAATCTAACTCTTGATCCAGTATACTCCCCACTATACTTCCCACTATACTGGATGGAGAGTAGCTTGCTATTAGGATAAAAGCTGGATCCGAGGCATTGGAGATGGGACACCAATGAGAAAGTTGTTGTAATAATCCAGGCATCAAGTGTTAAAGGCCTGGCCTAAGGTGGCAACAAATCAGATGCTCTGGTTATATAACATACTATAAAACAAACTGACAATGCAGTACCCACTGTTTATAAGAGAGAGTAAGAGTAGACAGTCTGAGGTTAGAACACTATAATTATTTTTAACTGGAAATGATCTAAACTACCCCAAAGGAATAAATATTAACAATATAATTCATATAGTGTGTCCGGATTTTTCCAGATGGCTGAAGGCAATGTTTTGGACACGGTTCCTAAGCAAACAACTCTTTATACGTCTATGCATTTTTATGAGCCATTTCTGTCTTGCAAGTGTTTCCTTCCTCTGTCAATTTCAGTGTTCATTTCTCAGAACTAATTAGTCATATGATTTCTTACCTCATCTAGATTTCCAATGAGAAAGGACTCATGCAAAAAGGTCAAGGAGCTACAGGCTTTGAAGTTTTTCCACACTATTTAGTAAAAGTAATTATTGGTAATTAATTAGTTAATATTTACTAAGGAAATACTAAAAGATGCCATTACCAGACTAATCATAAAGGATCTCTTCAGTTGTGTCACTGAGCTGCTCAGAAACTTCCATGGGCTTCCAAGATTGCTCCAACTGATAGGAATCAAATACAAACTCATCAGCCTGGCATTTAAGGCTCTCTCCAATATGACCACCTCCTACATTTATTTGTATTTGTTCCCCACTGCTCATTACTCCTTCAAGATATGTACTCTTTTTAGCCAAAAATAAACCACATGATACATTGGAGGCTCCTGGCTCATTCATGTCCTAGTTAAACACTTAAGTCCTACCTCGAATGCTACTTTCTCTGTGAACCCTTCTTCCTCAATTTTGCCACCAAGAAATACTTTTTCCTTCTTCTAAGCTTCTAAAGTCCCTTATTTTAACTTCTTTTATGGCACTGGGCACTTTGCTCTCTAGGTTAGTGTTATTCGCAGGCTTGTCAGCTCTCTGCCATTGGAATGAACTCCCATCCTAGGACACACTGTGTTTATCTCCATATCACCTAAAGCTCCAATCTTGGTGCCTTGCAATAAGTTGTCCCCCAAGGTCTATCAAATGTTTGTTGAATGAATGAACACAGTGATAAAAGTCTAAATGCTGGTTTATATGTTTATGCAAATGCAATTTAATAATCCTTTGCAGAGTACCTACCATATGACTGGCATTGTGCTAGGCCCTGGGGAGAGTAACACATGTTAAGCAATTCCAAGTCTAATGGGAAGATAGAAAGAGAATTCATTTTTATATGATACGGTCTGTGTCTGTACAGGGGGCTAAGGAAGCACAGCAGAGGATCATCTAAGCCAGCCTAGAGTACAGAGAAGGCTTTGGGAAGAGAGGTGATGACAGGGCTTAGCCTTAAATAATGAGAGGTAAGCAAATATGGCAAGAGAAGGATATTCCAGGCAGAGGAGAAGCTTGGACCAAAACACCAAAGACTGAGAGACTGTAGAACAGTGATTCCATATGGAAACTGTCAGAGGTTGAAGCTGGAGAGGCAAACAAGCCTAGGAGATGTTGGCCTTGGAAGCCTTAGTAAGGGTTCTGGACTCAACCTAGGCTTCATGGAGCCCCTAAACACATTCAAATACTCCCAGGAGGAACTCTGGGTATCTCGTACATTAGCAGAATGTAAACAGTGCAACAAGTAATCACCGGTAATGCAAATCCTAGTTGATGTTTTTTTTTAACATTCATTATCAAATTAAATTGTTAACACACACACACACACACACACACACACACACACACACACACACACCAAAACCTGAAGTGACCATCTTTGTCAAGGAAGAGGTTAAGGTGGGTCTGGTCTCTGTGTTGTGACATGCTTAGTGGTACAGCACAATGGGAGAGGCTCTTGAGTCCTTTCCAGGAACAGGACTCTTCATTTAGAGTATGTTCCCAGTTTTCTCCTCTGTTTACCATCACCTCACTCGCTTCCCAGACCACGGGAATTTTCCCCATACCCTTTCAACATCACACTTCATTAGTAAATGTTGCCAGCAGACATATGATGTTTAAAAATTCTTTACCTTTGACGTAATGTAAAATTATACTGCCAGAGTTAAGTTTTGGGATTACATAAAATTATACATGTGCCTTCACTTTCAGAACAAAAGATGCATTCCAAGTTAATCCTAAGGCAAATTTCTGTAAAGTGAACTTGATTTTCCAACATTATTTTATAATTATTTGAGCCATGTTGCCCCAAAAAAGACAAATTTTACCCCATCTAAAAAAGATACAGCTTGCAATAAAATGGTTCCTCATCCCTGACGTGCACTCTATGTTCCAGATACCAGGAAAATAAATACCTATCTACCCAAGAGCATGAAAGACCCAACCCACCAACCACAGCAAAAAGTACTCTCTAATATTGGACAAGCAGAGAATCTTGATCTGCTAAACAAAACACAGATCCATTTTTTAACTCTGAAAGTGGCTCTTAATGAAGTGGGTTTCCTTATAAAATGCTCAGCCATCAGTTCTTTCATTAATACTAAATTACCTTATTCTAAATTAAAAATGTCTTTTATTGCACCTACCCTAGTGACTCCACTCCTAGGTTTATACCCAAGAAAAGTGATTGCTTTTGTCCACCAACAGATATGGCCAAAAATGTTCATAGAAGCTTTATTCATAATATCCAAAACTTAGAAACAATCCAAATGTCCATCAATGCGGCGCTACCAACACAGTGTTCGTGTTCTCCCAAAATTCCTATGTTGAAGCCCTAATCCCCAATGTGATGGTATTTGGAGGTGTCCCTTTATGGTAATTAGATCATGAGGATAGAATCCCAATGAGTGGGATTAGTCCCCTAGCAAGAAGAGACACCAGAGAGATGATCTTTTTCCATCATGTGAGGACACAACAAGGTGGCCATCTGCAAGCCAGAAAAAGAGACCTCACCAGATATCAAACCTGCTAGTGCCATGAACTTGGACTTCTAGCCTCCAGAACTGTGAGAAATAAATGTATGTTGTTTAAGCCATCTGGTGTATGAAATGTTGTTACAGCAGCCTGAATAGACTAAGACGTGGGAAATGGATAAATTGTGGTGGATCATACATGGGAATGGCACATAGCAACAAAAAAGAACTAATATTATGTATAAAACATAGATGAATCACATGGACATGTTAAAGCAAAGGAAGCCAGACACAAAATAATACCTAGAATATTATTCTGTTTATATAAAGTCTGAAATCAGGCAAAACTAATCTATGATAATAGTGGTCAGAATAGTTGTTACAAGGGCACCTGGGTGGCTCAGTCGATTAGCATCCAACTTCGGCTCAGGTCATGATCTGGCATTCGTGAATTTGAGCCCCACATCAGGCTCTGTGCTGACAGCTTAAGAGCCTGGAGGCTGCTTTGGATTCTGGGTCTCCCTCTCTCTCTGCCCCTCCCCTGCTCACACTCTGTCTGTCTCTCTCAAAAATAAATAAACATTTAAAAAAGTTAAAGATGTTTAAAAAAAAAGAATAGTTGTTACCTTTGGGAGGTGGTGTTGGCTGGGAGGCAAGAGGGAAACTTGGGGGTGGGGTGGAAGGAAGAAATGCTCTTGATCTTAATCTGGGTGGAGGGTGCACATATATAACATTTAACTGAGCTGTACACTTAAGATTTGTGCACTTAACTGTGTGTAAAGAATACTTCAATTCAAGCAAAAAGAAAAAGTTAAGTTTCCATACTGGATTTATTTCTGGTATAGATTATTGGCGATTAGATCAATATTATGCTAATAACAAAATATTCTTCTGTTATCAGGAGTCGAGATAGAGTTCTAAATTTGTCGCACATCTCTGAACACACACACATTGAATCCCAGTGAAAGCAGTTTGGGGCTTCAGATATTATTTAGATGTAAGGCTAACTTACTGGGTTTTTCAACTTACAACATTCCAAAATGCCATCTACTTTTCAGGACCACTTTGATTAGAAATTCAAAAATTTATTAATTATTCTTTTCTACAATAGCATTAGCTTGTCTTCATAAGAGAAATATATATTGAACTTCCCCCCAAATCTTAGTGAAAGAAAGCATTGTAGACTTAAGAAAACACTGGCCTATGAATTAGAAGAGCTAGGTTCTATTTCTGCTCTGCCTTTTACTATGCAAGTCACCTTGGGCTATTCTTTTAAACTAAGATTCCCTTTCCTTATCCATAAAATGTAGATAATACCTTCCCACCCACCCCCCCACCCCCCAGGGCTATGGTGAGGATCAAATGAGAGAATAACTGTCAAAGTGCTTTGTACACTTTAAATAAGTGTCAATATCCCAAAGCTAAGTGTTTCATTAGAACTTGTGCCTGGTTGTGGCTAATAGAAAATTTACTTAAATTTCAAAGCTTGTAACCTCAGTCTCACCTGTCTTACATTTCACCAGAGAATTAGGATCAGCAAGTGCACTCACATTCTAACATCTCTGAAAAGTTGAAACAATTCCACAATAATGAATACTGAAAACAGATGTGTACAAGGAAGTACAGTGAATAACTGTCTGCCTTGTTTTTCCCAACTATGACTTTTTGGTGTATTTCTAGCTATGTAATATCCATTATATTCAGTTCACACTTCTAGAACTTTGAACTGCTTCTACAACACCCATGCCATAGCTCCCCCTCTCCATCATGAACTTCACAATAACTGCCCCTAAAGGCGGTTCCCATTTCTACTTTCTTCCATCTACTGAGACTATGGTAGCAAAACTTAAAAAACACTCCCTACTCTAGGGGTGCCTGGGTGGCTCAGTCGGTTGAACATCTGACTTCTGCTCAGGTCATGATCTCACAGCTCACAAGTTCAAGCCCCGTGTGGGACTCTGTGCTGACAGCTCAAAGCCTGGAGTCTGCTTTGGATTCTGTGTCTCCCTCTCTCTCTGTTCCTCCCCTGCTCATGCTTTCTCCCTGTCTCTCAAAAATAAATAAACATTTAAAAAATAAAAATAAATATTCCCCACTCTGAATTCTTTGTCAGAACTTGGAGTACTCCTTGTCACAGAGCCCCACATAGAAAGTGCCTTTTCTTAAGTGTCACCTTTTGAAGTTTGTTTCTCTGATGACAGGAAGTGATATAGGCCAGAGTTGCCTCAAAATGCTTCCTGTCACCAACTATTCTTTCCAGCTGATGGGGCAGGAAATGTCTGGAGAGTCATGCAGTGTGAGTGAGAGAGGCTTGACAGAAGGAAATATTAGGGTGATTTTGGTTTCAAGGACCCCAGTGGTTCCTGTTCCTAGAGATTTTGTTCTTAGTCCCACAGTTAAGTTCTCCAAACTAGAACAAACCTACCAATAAACAAACAAAATAGACTACAGAAGGTAAATCTGGAAACTTTCAAGAGCCTTGAAAAGCACTCCCTTCAGGCATCAAGTCCCAGTTAAGAAATTTTTCTTGAGCCTTCTGAGCTAGGGAATAAAACCTAATTTTACAAAAGTAGATTGACAGCAACAAGAAGGGCCAACTGACAAGAAAACAGACAGAATATAATAAAAAACTAATATGGATTAACACACACACACACAAACACACACACACACACACAGACTAAATGGCCTGGGACCATTAAGTGTGGGGAACAAACATTAAATCACATTTCAATAGGCCTTAGAATACCACTGTATTATAGCAAGCAATAATTGATAGTCATAACAATGATCCTTAATTAATTAAATTATGCCTATAAATGCTGTATAAGAAATCAGAGGACTAAATTGTCTCTAGGTAGTTCTTTTTCTCTTTTTGGAGAATTCTATTCAAGACAGAATGTTAAAAGCTTATGGTGCTCAAACAGAGGAAATCATGAGCCATTTTTGAAAACAGGTTACTAAAAATGCCTTTTCTCCAGAAAGAGTTAGGTAACTGAGGTCTTAGTAAGATGAGATGAAGGCTGGTTGTGTAATAGACACAAGTGTTATTGGGACGTCAGAGAAAGGAGATAAGCATGCGATAGCATAATTAAACAAGGCTTCATGGAGGAGGCAGGGCTCAGGGTTGGGTTTGCTTTGAAGTCTCTCTCCATCCAAAGCCTGGTTGTAGCTTTCTCTATTGCCACCCTTAAGCAATTGTGCCAGGGCCTCCAGTTTAGAGTCACTAAACAGGACTAGTTTAAAGGGAAATATAATGATAGTGAATAAAGACAAAGATGGGATGCAGATCCTGTCCCCCTTTCTATTGCACCACAGGTACACACTAACTAAGTCTTCCATGTCTGAATAAGCAGAGCTCCCGGTATAGGCAGCAATTCTGCCAAGCAGCAAATAATTTGTGGGAACAATGGATGGCACCCCATCCATATTTCTGCACTCTGAAATTACTGGAAAAGCAGGGTTTATCAAAGTATTTTATTTGATAGCCTACTTTTATTTAGTAAACAGAAGTGTGCCAATGGGAAACTACAAAACATTACTGAAAGAAATTAAAGATGGCACAAATAAATGGAAAGACACCTGCATTCATGGATGGAAAGACTTAATGTTGTTAAGATATCCATACTACCCAAAACAATTTATGGAGTCAACACAATCCCTCAAAGTCCCAATGGATTTTTTTTCAGAACTAGATAAATTCATAAGGAATCTCAAGGAAGTCTAAATAGCCAAAACAATTTTTTAAGAAAACAAAGTTGGAAGACTCACACTTTCAAAATATATTTCAAAGCTACAGTAATCAAAACAGTATGATACTGGCATCAAGACAAACAAATAGACTAACAGAATACACTAGAGAGCTGGGAAATAAACCGTTGTGTATATATATGGTCGAATGGTCTTGGACAAGGGTGACAACTCAATGAGAAAAAGACAGTCTCTTCAACAAATGGTATTGGGAAAACTGGGCATCCACATGCAAAAGAATGAAGTTGGACCCTTATCGTACACCATATACAGAAATTAATTTAAAATGAATTAAAAACCTAAACACAAGATCTAAAAGTATAAAATGCCTAGAAGAAACCATAGAGGAAAAGGTTCATGACATTGGACATGGCAATGATTTCTTGGATATGACACCAAAAGGACAAGTAAGAAAAGCAAAAATAGACAAACGGGACTGCAGCAAACTTCAAAACTTTTGTGCATTAAAAGTACATCACGTTGAAAAGGCAACCTATGGAATGAGAGAAAATATTTGCAAATAATACATCCGTTAAGGGATTCATATCTAGAACATATAATGAACTCTTACAATTCAAAGACAAAAATCAAATGATCTTATTTTTTTAAATGGACAAAGGACTTGAATAGACAGATGATACATAAATGACCAACAAGCATATCAAAAATGTTCAACATCGCTAATCATCAGAGAAGTGTAAAGCAAAACTTCAATGAGCTATCACCTCATACCCATTAGGATGGCTACAGAAAATAACAAGTGTTACCAAGCATATAGAGAAACTAGAAGCCTTGCACATTGTTGGAAGGATTGTAAAATGGTGCAACCACATTGGAAAGCAATATTGGAGGTTCCTCAAAAAATTAAAAATAGAACTGCCTTATGATCCAGAAATTCCATTTCTGAATATATATTTAAAAGAATTGAAATCAGGGTCTCGAAGAGACATTTGAACACCCATTTCCATAGCGGCATTATTCCCAGTAGCCAAAAGGTAGAAGCAATCCAAATGTCCATCAGAGGATGAAGGAATAAACACACGCACGCACACACACACACACACACTAAAATGTTATTCTGCCTTAAAAAGGAAGGAAATATGACATATGCTACAAAATGGATGAATGTTGAGGACATTACACTCAAGGCCAGTCAAAGAAGGACAAATGATACAATGATACTGTATCATTCCACTTTATATAAGATATCTAAACTGGTCACATTTATAGAAACAGAAAGTAGAATGGTGATTTCTAGGGACTAGAAAAAAAAGGAAGTTGCTGTTTAGTAGGTATAGAGTTTCAGATTTTCAACATGAAAAAGTTCTAGAGGTCTATTTCATGATAATGTGAGTATATTTAATACTTCTAAACTATACACTTAAAATTATTCAAGATAGTAATATTTTTCTCATGTGCCCTTTACCACAGTGTAAAAATAGCTAAAATTAAAAAGTGGTATACCATGGGGGTAGGAGTCAGAGAAATTTTATCCATTCTTAACTAGATTTTTACAGGGAAAAAGGCTATCACTAACAGTATTCATGGTTTCTTTAAGTAACCACTTATACATCTTCTGATTCCAAGAAAAGATAGAATAAACATACTTTTTTTTACTTTTTCCAATAAATATGGCTGAAAAAAACACTGGACATTTTATATATGTGTATACATAATATATAAAAACAGTGGACATTATTATATATATACATATATTTATATCATATAATATTTTGTATATTATATAACTCTGAAAGGTAGAGAGAAGACAGTCTGGCTAGGGACCTCAAGACCTAAGTAAGTTCTCTGGGTTTTGTTTTTGAGTAATACATCCTGGACCCAGTGATGGAGAAGCCAGCAACCCAGAAATACCAATGGCTGCAGACAAAAATAGACCCCAGAAAAGCTCTAGCCAAAGGAACAGAAAGTGGTAGCCTAGCAAGACAGAAATCTTTTAGACAATAACTTCTTTACTTTAGCCAAATGCCACAGGAAAAACCGTGGCCCTACTCCACACCCATCAGCAAAGACCAAGTGCAGAGCCTAGACTTCCACCTTCATCTGGCAGTAAAGAGTCACACACCCTCCTCCCCCTCTCTCTGAGGTAGTTTCAGAAAAGGCTTAGTGGGTATCTGGAACTTTCATCCCTGCTAGCCAGTAACGAAGCCCCCAGAACATGACAGTAAAAGAGCCCATAAGCAATAGCAAGATGTTCTTCTCTCTCCAAGCCAGGGTTCTGTCAGCAGAAGCCTAGGGAGAGCCTGAAATTTTACCCCTGCCCAGTAATAATGAGATGCCCCTATTCCTACCCCAGTATCAATGAATGGTAAGTGGGAAACCTTGACTCCCACTCCCATCTGGCAATAATGAAGTCATGCCCCCATTCCCTCATCAGAGCAGTCTCAGAAGAGACCTGCTAAAACAGAAGATTTAAATAAGATCCAGAGTCTCATAGCATAATACTTGAAATGTCCAGTATACAACGAAAATCACTCATCATACAAAAAGTCAGGAACATCTCAAGTTGAGTGAGAAAAGACCATCAACAGAAACCAACAGTGAGATAATACATTTAATTAAATCACCCAAGAAAAAAATTTTTATTAAGTTTTTATTTTAATTCCAGTATAGTTAACACATAGTGTTATATTAGTTTATTAGCTTCAATTGTACAACAATTCCATACATCATCCAGTAGTCATCACAAGTGCCCTCTTTGATTCCCATTACCTATTTCACCTATCCACCCACCCACTTCCTCTCTGGTAACCATCAGTGTGTTCTCTAGAGTTAAGAGTCTATTTTTTTGGTTTGTCTCTCTCTCTCTTTTTTTTCTCCCATTGCTCCTTTGCTTTGTTTCTTAAATTCCACATATGAATGAAATCATATAGTATTTGTCTTTTTGACTTATTTCACATTATACTCTGTAGCTCCATCCATGATGCTGCAAATGGCAAGATTTCATTCTTTTTTATGGCTGAATATTCCAGTGTGTGTGGTGTGTGTGTGTGTGTGTGTGTGTGTGTGCATCACTTCTTTATCCATTCATCTACTGATGGACGCTTGGGCTGCTTCGATATCTTGGCTATTATAAATAATGTTGCTAGACACATAAGGGTGTGTATATCTCTTTGAATTAGTGTTTTTGTATTTTTTGGGTAAATACACAGTAGTTTACTACTGGATCATAGGGTAGTTCTATTTTTAACTTTTTGAGGAAACTGCATGCTCTTTTCCAGAGTGGCTGCACCAGTTTGCATTCCCACCAACAGTGCACAAGGGTTCCCCTTTCTTTGCATCCTAACACTTGTTGTTTCTTGTGTTTTTGATTTTAACCATTCTGACAGGTTTGAGGTGATATCTCATTATGTTTTCTTTTTTAAACTTTTAATCTTCATTTATTTTTGAGAGAGAGACAGAGTGTGAGCAGATGAAGGGCAGAGAGAGAGAGAGAGAGAATCTGAATCAGGAGTCAGGCTCTGAGCTGTCAGCACAGAGTCCAACGCGGGGCTAGAATCCCCAGGCTGTGAGATCATGACCTGAGCTGAAGTCAGACACTTAACCGATTGAGCCACCCAGACACCCCTCATCATGGTTTTGATCTGCATTTCCCTGATGACAAGCAATGCTGAACATTTTTCATGTGTCTGTTGGCCATCTGTAGATCTTATTTGGAGAAATATCTGTTCATGTCTTCTCCTTTTTAAATTGGATTATTTGGGAAGTGTTGAGTTGTATAAGTTCTTAATTTTTTTGTATACTAACCCTTTATTGGATGTGTCATTCGTAAATATTCAGTAGGTTGCCTTCTAGTTTTGTTTATTGTTTCTTTTGCTGTGCAGAAGCATTTTATTCTGATGTAGTCCCCAAAATTTATTTTTACTTTTATTTCCCTTGCCTCAGGAGACATATGTAGAAAAACATTATTATGGCTGATGTCAGAGACATTACTGCCTGTGCTCTCTTCTATGACTTTTATGGTTTCAGGTCTCAAATTTAGGTCTTCAATCCATTTTGAGTTTATTTTTGTGTATGTTGTAAGAAAGTGATCTATTTTCATTCTTTTGCATGTTAGCAGACCAGTTTTCCCAATACCATTTATTGAAGAAACTATCTTTTTCCCATTGGATATTCTTTCCTGCTTTGTCAAAGATTAATTGATCATATAATTGTGGGTTTATTTCTGTTTTTTTTAATTCTGTTCCATTGATCTATGTGTCTATTTTGGCCAATTCCATACTGTCTTGATGGCTACAGCTTTGTGTAATATAACTTGAAGTCCAGAATTGTGATGCTTCCAGCTTTGCTTTGCTTTTTCAAGCTTGTTTTGGCTTTTAGACATGAGTATACATTGTACTTTGTGCAATGCTTTTTCTGCATCTACTGAAATAATCATATGGTTTTTATCCTTTCTCTTATTCATGTGATGTGTCCTGTTGATTGATTTGTGAATACTGAACTGGACTTCCATCCCAGGAATAAATCCCACTTGATCATGGTGAATGATTTTTTTAATGTATTGTTGGATTCAGTTTGCTAGTATCTTGTTGAGGATTTTTGCATCTATGTTCATCAGAGATATTGGCCTGTAGTTCTCTCTTTTTGTGTGTGTGTGGTATTTTTATCTGGTTTTGGTATCAGGGTGATACTGTCCTCATAGAATGAATTTGGAAGTTTTCCTTCCTCTTTCATTTTTTAGAATAGTTTGAGAAGTATAGGTATTAACTCTTCTTTAAATGTTTGGTAGAATTTGCCTGTGAAGCTGTCTGGACCTAGATTTTGTTTGTTGGGAGTTTTTTGATTCCTGATTCAATCTCCTTGCTGGTAATCAATCTGTTCAAATTTTCTATTTCTTCCTGCTTCAGTTTTTTTAGGTTACATGTTTCTAGGAATTCATCCATTTTTCTAGGTTGCCTAAATTGTTGGCATATAGTTTTTCATAACATTCTCTTAAAATTGTTTGTGTTTCTGTGGTGTTGGTTGCTATTTCTCCTCTTTGGTTTGTGATTTTGTTTGAGTCCTTTCTCTCTCTCTCTCCCTCCCTCCCTCCCTCCCTTATTTTATTTATTTTTTTATTTTTTGGTGAGTCTGGCCAGATGTTTATTAATTACTAATAGGTGGTTTTTTAAAAACGATCAACAAGGGGCACCTGGGTGGTTCAGTTGGTTAAGCATCTGACTTTTGATTTTGGCTCAGGTCATTATCTCACAGTTCGTGAGATCCAAGGCCCACATCAGGCTCCATATGCTGACATCACCGAACCTGCTTGGGATTCTCTTTCTCCCTCTCTCTACCCCTCCCCCACTCATGCTGCTGTCTCTCAAAATAAATGAATAAATTTTTTTTTAATTTTTTTTTCAATGTTTATTTATTTTGGGACAGAGAGAGACAGAGCATGAATGGGGGAGGGGCAGAGAGAGAGGGAGACACAGAATCGGAAGCAGGCTCCAGGCTCCGAGCCATCAGCCCAGAGCCTGACGCGGGGCTCGAACTCACGGACCGCGAGATCGTGACCTGGCTGAAGTCGGATGCTTAACCGACTGCGCCACCCAGGCGCCCCTGAATAAATTTTTAAAAAGAAATAAATAAAATAAAAAGACCAACAAAATTGACATATCTTTAGCTACAATAGGTAAGAAAAGAGAATACCCAGATAAATAAAATCAGATATGAAAGGAGATATCACAACCAATGGCACAGAAATTAAAAGGTCTATAAGAAACTACTACAAACAATTATAAGCCAACAAAATGGACAAACTAGAAGAAATGGTTAAATTCCTCAATACATATGACTTATCAATAGTGAATCATGAAGAAACAGAAAATCTGAACAGAAGTATAACTAGTAAGGAGATTGAATCAGTAATCAAAAAAAAAAAAAAAAAAAAAAACTCCCACCACCACCACCACCACCACCAACAAAAAAGTCTAGGTCCAGATGGAATCACTGGTGAATTCTATCAAACATTTTAAAAAGAATTAACTTCTTTTAAAGAATTAACTTTAAGTTCATTCTTTTAATTAACTTTATTCTTTTTAAAAGTAATTTCAGAAGCCAATTTTTCTTAAACTCTTTCAAAAGACTGAAAAGGAGGGAATACTTCCAAACTCATTTTGTGAGGCTGGCCCTACCCTGATGCCAAAACCAGAAAAAGACACTAGAAGAAATGAAAATTGCAGGCCAACATCCCTAATGAATATAGATGCAAAAACTTCAAAAATATGAGCAAACTAATTTCAACAGCATATTAAAAAAAAATCATACACCAGGGTGCCTGGGTGGCTCAGTCGGTTAAGCATCTAACTTCAGTTCAGGTCATGATCTCACAGTATGTGAGTTCGAGCCCTGCATTGGGCTCTGTGTTGACAACTCAGAGCCTGGAGCATGCTTCGGATTCTGTATCCCCCTCTCTCCCTGCCCCTCCCCTGCTCATACTTTGTCTCTCTCTCTCTCAAAAATAAAATTTAAAAAAACATAAAAAAATCATACACCACAACCAAGTAGGATTTGTCCTGGGATGCAAGGATGACTCAACATATGCAAATCAATCAGTGTGATACACCACATCCACAGAATGAAGGGGGAGATCACATGATTATCTCAACAGATTCAGAAAAAGCATTTGACAAAATTCAATACCCTTTCATGGTGAAACGTTGAGTATTCTAAATTTAAAAAACTAAGGATAAAAGGCCATTACCTCAAAATAATAAAGGTTATATATAGAAAGTCCATAGATAACATGATACCAATGGTGGAAAACTGAAAGCTTTTCTCCTAAGATCAGGAACAAAATAAGGATTCCCACTGTCACCACTTTTACTCACTCTGGTACTAGAAGTCCTGGCCAGAGCAATTAGGCAAATAAATAAATAAATAAATAGACATTTAAATCAGAAAAGAAGAAATAAAATTAGCTTTTTTTGTACATGACATAACCTTACATGTAAAAATCCTAAAGACTCCACAAAAATTGTTAGAACTAATAAGTGAATTTAGCATACACTCTAAATATTAAGTTTTTTCAGGATAAAAAATGAACATACACAAAATCAGTTATATTTCCATATAATAACAATGAACTATCTGGAAAAAATTTAGAAAATGTTTCCATTAAAATAGCATCAAAAATAATAAAATACTTAGGAATATATTTAACCAAGGAGGTGACAGACATGTACACTGTAAATGACAAAACACTGCTGAAAGGAATTTAAAGGCACAAATAAATTGCAAGACATCCCATGTTCATGGATTAGAAGACAATACTGTGCAAATGTCCACACTATCCAAATCAATCTACACATTGAATGTGATCCCTATCAAAATCCCGGTGGCATTTTTACAGAAATAGAAAAAATAATGCTAAAATTCATTTGAAACCACAAAGGACCTCAATAGACAAAAGACACTTGAGGAAGTAAAACAAAGCTACAGGCCACACATTTCCTAATTTCAAAATATGTTAAAGTTTACAGCAATCAAAACAGTATCGTACCGGCATAAAGATAGACACATAGACCAATGAAATAGAACATAGTGCCCGGAAATAAACTCACACATATATGGCCAAATGTTCTTTGACAAGCATGCCAAGAGTACACAATGAAGAAAGGATAGTCTCTTCAACAAACAATGTTGGGAAAACAACATTCATATGCAAAAGAAAAATCAGGCCCTTATCTTACACCATACACAAAAATCAACTCAAAATTAAAGACTTCAACATAAGGTCTAAAACTATAAAATGCCTCAAAGAAAGCAGGGCAAAAGCTTCGTGACATTAGTCTTGGCAATAACTTTTTGAATATGACACTAAAAAAAAAAAAGGCACAGTTAACCAACACAAAAACAGACGGGTGGGACTACACCAAACTTAAAAGCTTCTATTCAGAAAAAAAAAATCAACAGAATGAAAAGGCAATCTATGGGATAGGAGAAAATATATTCAAACCATGTATCTGATAAGTGGTTAATATCCAAAATATGTAAGGAACGGCTACAACTCAATAGCAAAAACAAAAACACCCAAATAACTTTATTTAACATTAAGCAAAGGATTTGGATAGACATTTTTCCATAGAAGACATACAAATAGCTAACAGGCATATGAAAAGATACTATACATTGCTAATTGTCAGCAAAATGCAAATGAAAACCACATTGCTAATTGTCAGGGAAATGCAAATCAAAACCACAATGCAAAATCACCTCATACTTATTAGGATGACTATTATATAAAAAAAATAACTAGTAGTGGTGAAAATGTGGAGAAACTGGAAGCCTTGTGCACTGTTGGTCGGAATGAACAAATGGAATGGCCATTATGTAAAACCCTATGGCAGTTCCTCAAAAAATTTAAAATGAAACTACCATATGATCCAGCAATCCCATTTCTGGGTATTTATCCAAAAGAACTAAGATCAGAATCTTGAAAAGACATTTGCACTGCCATGTTCATTGAAGCATTATCCACAATAGCCAATAGGTAGAAATAACCTAAATGTCCTTCAATGGATGAATGGATTTTTTTTTAAATGTGGTGTATACATACAAGAGAATATTAGTCTACTATATAAATAGAAATCCTGTCACATGCTACAACTTGGATGAACCTTGAGGATAATGTGCTAAGTATAATAAACCAGTCACAGAAGATCATCAAACACTGCCTCATTCCATTTACATAGGTACCTAAAGTAGTCAAACTCAAAGAAACAGAAAGTAGAACAGTGGTTTCCAGGGGTTGGTTCCAGGGGTTGTGCGAAGGGGGAAACGGGGGTGGGGGTTGCTGTTCAATGGGTATAGAGTTTCAGTCATGCAAGATTAAAAAGTTCTAAAGATCTTCCATACAACATCATACCTATAGTTAACAATATTGTAATGTACACTTAAAAATTTGTTAAGAGGTTGGATCTCATATTATACATTTTTTACCACAATAAAAATATGTGACATGTGCAGCTAAAACCACCGCTGAGTGGGAAATTTATAGCACTAAATGTTTGCCTTAGAAAGGAGGAAAAGCCTCAAATTAAAAAATATAATTTCCTACCTCAAAAAGAAGTGCAAAATAAACCCAACGGAAGTAAAAGGAAATAACAGATAAGAGCAGAAATTGATAAGATTTAAAACTAGAAATCAGTACAGGGGCGCCTGGGTGGCTCAGTCGGTTGAGCATCCGACTTCAGCTCAGGTCATGATCTCACAGTTTGTGGGTTCGAGCCCCGCATCAGGCTCTGTGCTGACAGCTTGCTCTGAGCCTGCAGCCTGCTTCAGATTCTGTGTCTCCTTCTCTCTCTCTGCCCCTCCTCCGCTCATGCTCTGTCTCTCTTTGTCTCTCAAATATAAATAAATGTTAAAAAAAATTTAGAAATCTGTACAGAAAATCAATGAAATAAAAGAGCTGATTCTTTGAAAAGATCAATAAAATAAACTCCTAGCAAGAGTGATAAATTAAAAAAGAAAGAAGACACAAATTCATATCAGAATGAGACAGGGGATATCACTGGAGACTCTGCAAACTCCAAAAAGATAATAAGGGAATACTACAAACAAATTCACACATATACATTTACAATTTAGGTAGACGGGACCAATGTCTTGAAAAGTGTAAACACATACTCACCCAATATGAAATAGATCATTTGAGTAGCCCTATAACTATTACGGAAATTGAATCTGCACTTTTAAAACTCCAAAAAAAGAAATCTCTGGGTCCAAATGGTTACACTGGAGAATTCCACCAACCACTTAGAGGAGAATTAATACTGATGTTACACAATCTCTTCCAGAAAATAGAAGAGTGAATGCTTCCCAACTCTTATAAGGCCAACATTTCATTGGTACTAAAATCAGACAAAGTCAGCACAAAAAATTAAATAACAAGCCAATATCATTCATGAATTCACACACACAAATCCTTACCAAAGTATTGGCAAATAGAATTCAGCACTATATAAACAAATTTATACACTATATGACCATGTGGGTTTATTCTAGGGATACAAAGCTGGTTCAGTATTTGAAAATCAATCCGTGTAATCCACCATATTAAGACTAAATAAGAAAAATAATATGGTCATATCAACTGATACAGAAGAGGCTGTTTAACAAAATTCAACACTCATTCATGATAAAAATCCTCAGAAAACTAGTAACTGAAAAGGAATCGCCTCAACTTTAAAAAGAATATCTACCAAAAAAACAAAAACAAAAACAAAAACCCTACGGCTAACATCATACTTAATGCTGAGAGACTAACCACTTCTTCCTTAAGATTGGAAACAAGGCAAGCACTCACCACTGCTATTCAACACAATACTGGAAGTCCTAGACAGAACAATATGGGAAGAAAAATAAATAAATAAAACGCCTATAGAGTAAAAGGGAAGCAACATCATTGTCCCTATTTGCAGATGACAAGATAGTCTACAAAGAAAATCCTAAGAAATCTACCAAAACAAATAAACAAATAAATAAAAACAACCTCCTAGAACGTAGTCAGGAAATTCAGCAACAATGCAGGGTACAAGCTCGTCATACAAAAATCATTTGCATTACTAGCAATGGACACATGGAAACCAAAATTAAAAATACAATACCATTAGGAGTCACTCAAATAAATGAAATAGTAATAATTCTCAAAAACTATGTACAGGACTTGTATGCTGAAAACTACACAATGCTAAAAATGACACAATGCTGATAAAAGAAATGAAAGAAAATCTAAATAAATGGAGACATATTCACCGTTCACGGATTGGAAGGGTCAACATAGTAAAGATGTCAATTCTCCCCAAACTGATATACAGGTCAAATATAATTCCTATCAACATCCTAGCAAAAATATTTTTTAGATATAGGAGAGATTATTCTAAAATGTATAGGAACAGGAAAAGAAACAAACGATATTGAAAAAATAATAAAGGAGGAGGAATCACTCTACCCGACTTTTAAATGTATTATAGAGCTATAGTAATGAAGATTTTGGAGTACGGCAGAGTGACAGACACATAAACAGACACATGAATCAGAACAGAAAACCCAGAAATAGGCCTATTCGAATTCAGCATACTCACTTTTTTTTTTTTTTTTTTTACCATGGTACAAAAGCAATTCAATGAAACTGAAACAATTGGATAGCCATAGTTTAAAATGTTAATCTCAGGGCACCTGGGTGGCCCAGTCGGTTAAGTATCCAACTTCAATTCAAGTCATGATCTTGTGGTTGAGAGCTCAAGCCCCACATTGGGCTCTCTGCTGTCAGCACAGAGCCCACTTTAAATCCTTGGTCTCCGTCTTTCTCTGCCCTCCCTTGCTCGCGCGCACGTGCTCTCTCTCTCAAAAATAAACATTAAAAAAAATTTAATCTCAACTCAAACCTCACACTATATACAAAAATTACAAAAAAATGGATCATGGACTTCAAATGTAAAATGTAACTATAAATCTTTTAGAAAAAAACCTAGGTAAAATCTTTGAGATCCAGGGCTTAATTGTTATACATAACAACAAAAGCATAATCCATAAAAGAAAAAAAATCGATGAATTGGACTTCACCACAATTACGTTCTTGCTCTGTGAAAAATCCTATTCATAAGATGAAAAGACAAGCCACAGACTGCTACTTGCAAATTACACATATGACCAAGCATTGTATCTAAACTATATAAAGAACTCTCAAAACTCAACAGTTAAAAAAAAACAAACAATGCATTTAGAAAATGGGCAAAGTACATGAAGAAACATTTCATGGAAGAAGATACAGGGATGGCAAACACACAAAAAATGTTCACTATCATTAGCCATTAGAAACATTCAAATAAAATCATAAGGTATCAAGCACTATGCACCTATCAGAATGGCTCAAATAAAACAATGACAATACCAGTACTGGCAAGGATGCAGAGAAACTGGAACTCTCATACGCTGGTGATAGGAATGCAAAATGGCATAGCCACTCTGGAAAAAGTCTGTCAGTTTCTTTAAAAACTAAACATATACTTACCATATGACCCAGCAATTGCTCTGCTGGGCATTTATATCACAGAAATGAAAATTTAGGTCCAAACAAAATCCTATACTCAAGTGTTCATAACAATTTTATTTATAGTAGCCCCAAACTGGAAACCAAAATGTCCCTCAATAGTAGAAGGGTTCAACCTAACCCTAATTTTGGTATATCCAAAGCATGGAGTACTTCTCAGCAATAAAAAAAACAAACTATAGATATACCTATCAACTTGGGTGGATCTGAAGGTCATTTTTATGAAGTAAAAAAAAATTGGAAAAGTTACATATTTTATGATTTCATTTGTATAAAATTCAAAAAATGACAAAATTATACAGAGAGAGAACAAATTAATATTTGTCAGGGGTACAGACAATGGCAGTTAGTGGTAGGTGTGACCATAAAAGGGTAGCTTTCTAGTGATGGAATATTTCTGTATCTTGATTGCTGTGATGGTTACGCAAATCCACTCATGTGATAAAGTAACACAAGACTGTGCACACACATCATTCCAGTGTCAATTTCCTGCTTTTCATATTGTATTATGATTATATAAAATGTCTGGGGTAAACTGGAAGAAGAATATATGGAGACTTTTTGTACTATTTTTACAACTTGTGAGTCTTTTATTATTGATAATAAAAAGTTAAAAGAAACCACTTAGAAGGCAAATAACTCAGAAAGAAGAAAGTGGAAGCTAAAACCCAAGGAACAAATAAATAAAATGTTTTATTATAACAGCCAGTTTTATGAAGGGATAGATTTTAATTTTTTTTAATGTTTATTTATTTTTGAGACAGAGAGAGACAGAGCAGGAACAGGGGAGGGGCAGAGAGAGAGGGAGACACAGAATCTGAAACAGGCTCCAGGCTCTGAGCTGTCAGCACAGAGCCCAACGCGGGGCTCAAACTTACGGACCGTGAGATCATGACCTGAGCTGACGTCGGACGCTTAACCGACCAAGCCACCCAGGCACCCCTGAAGGGATAGATTTTAAATGGGGAAGGGTTATATAGGCCAGTGACATGCAACACCAAAGACATTTATCTGTAAGATCAAAACGTGTTTAAAAAATATTAGGGGTACCTGGGTGGCTCAGTCAGTTAAACGTCCTACTTCAGCCTAGGTCATGACTTTGCTAGTCTGTGGGTTCGAGCCCCATATCAGGCTCTGTGCTGTCAGCTCAGAGCCTGGAGCCTGCTTCGGATTCTGTGTCTCCCTCTCTCTCTGTCCCTGCCCCACTCACACTCTCTCTTTATCTCTTAAAAATAAACATTAAATTTTTTTTTAATATTAGAGCCACAGATTAAAACGTCTCCTCTTAAATCAGGCAACTGTCAATTATGTTTGCAATAAGCCACATAAACGAATTACATCTTTAAACAATGAAAAATGAATTGCGAAGTACCTTCATGCTGGTTGTTCAAACTTTATCCAGTAAGTGGTAGGGATGGAGGAGTTTCATTCTGGTTAACCCAGAATATATCCCTGAGACTATTATATGGTTAATTGATTCACATTCACCCTGTGTAAGGTATCCTCAGGTTTGCTTCACTATAGAATATTTTCATTTCCAGTTATGCTATGAAAAGAATATTTGCACTGAGTAAAATATTTTGTGATACTTATCACCTTTCTAATTAGAAAGGAGCACCTGGGGGGAAATTAGCTCTCTCTGCACTGTCCAAAATGATAACCACTAGCCACATGAAGCTGTTTAAATTTAAAATAATTAAAATTAAATAAAGTTTAAATTTTAGTTCCTAGACACATTTCAAGTGTTCAATGTGAATAGTGGCGATTGTGAAAACTAAAAAAGGGAAACATCAATAAAATGTAATCAAGAGGCTAGAAGGGGAGGTGTGTCAATCACAGACCCCCAACAGGAAGAGACCTATCTTGTATTCCCATCAGAAAGAAACCTATACGTTACTATCCCAGCAGGAGGAAAAACGATTTTCTCCTTGGGTGGAACCAGACCAGCCAATGAGAGACTCACAATTCAACCAGTAAAAAGCCACTACACTTCAAACTCCCAGGTTACCCCAATGGACTTTTTGCTTAGAACAGCTCCTACCAACTCCCCCCTTTTCCTCTACAAAAAGAGCCTTCCTCTCTTTTGTTCTCCAGACTTGCCTATGGTTTTGCGGTAGCTTGCATGTCCTGAATTGTGATTCTCTGCTATTCCTTAACAAACCTATATTTGCTGTTAAAATCACTGCCACTTTTAAAGTTAACACTACCAAACTAGAATAGCATAGATACAGAACTTTTCCATCATCACAAACAGTTCTATACAACAGCGTTGCTCTAGAGTGTGAAAAACATGTCATTTCCCTACAATCAGAGGTAGAGTTACAGCCCAAAGAGCTACAGGAATTAGTATTGCATCATCTGAAGTTTTCATTAATACATAATTTCATCTTTAGCAATACTGAGCAGTATGTTGCAGTGGTTAAGTGCTAGGGCTTTGGGGTAGAATAGTCCTGGATTTCAACTTTAGCTCCAACTTCTACTAAATTGTGTGGCCTTAGGCATGTTAGATTACGTCAATTCTCTGAACCAGCATTCTCAGTTTTAAATAGGCGGGGACTGGAGAGACAATAGTACCTACCTCATAAGGTTGTTGTGAAGGATTAAATGAGATAAGACCAATAACTGACACCAGTGATCTATAAATGTTAGTTATCCTTAACATTATTAAGTCCAGAAGATGAACTTGGCATGTTTTAGGACCTACAATCTAGGTGACCAGTAGAAAAGCCAATAGGAAACATTCAATCATAAGAGCAGCAAGGGAGTCAGTCCCAACAGGGGCCTCTTTGACTCTTGATAGATAAACAGTTACCACATTGTTCCTTCATAACTTGGGGCCAGAGACAAAAGGGACCTTCTCCCTTATACATCTGTTTATCTTTCAGCTTTCAAAAAGCCAAGGGGTACCTTACCCTTAGCCTTAAGGGACTCAGAATTGAAAGTTAACTGCCATGTTGCATCAAAATTAAAAAAAAAGAAATAAAAATAAATAAAATAAAAGTACAGCACATCATCTATAAAAGATTACCCAAACAAGTCACTCAGTAGGAGAGGTACTTCGAATTGTTTTTCCAGCTGTTTTTAGCAATCAAATACAATTCCTTGATGTATTATTAAGGTAAAATGTTACTATATTCACTCTTGTGTGAATACCATACACCAAGCCTGCTGTATTTCTGTAATCAACAAGATAAACATTTACTGAATACCTACTACATACAGGACACTTTTACTCTACATCAGCCCATCAGCAAACTAGCATCTGGCAGGCCAAATGAAGTCCACTTGTGTTTTTTTCTATAGTAAACAAGGTAGTAATGATTTTTACATTTTTTAACTGCTGGGAAAACTGCCCTCAACCACTATTATCAAACACTGAATGGCTCTGGAAATTAGCTTTTGCTGAAGACTTGATAATGTTCCTTAATCAATCCAATCTAAAATAACAAGGCAAACAGCCTTCTTTTTGAAAGTTACACTGCAGGAAAGTCATTTCAACAACTAACCTTGTTTGAGTCAAAAGCAATGTCCACATGCTTTATACACTTCCCATGCTCTCACAAGTCAAAACAACAAAGTCACAATGAGATACCACTTCACGCCCATTAGAATGGCTATAATAAAAAAGGTAGACATTAACAAGTGTTGGTAAAGATACAGAGAAACTGAAAGCCTCATGCATTGCTGGTGGGAATGTAAAATGGTGCCGAGGTGGTAGAAAACAGTTTGGTAGTTCCTCACAAAGTTAAATAGAGTTGCCTTGTGGCCCAGCAATTCTACAAGTAGGTATGTATCAAGAGAAATGAAAACATGTCTGCACAGAAACGTGCACACGAATGTTCATAGGGAAGCATTATTCATAATAAACAAAAGGTAGAAACCACCCAAATTCTCATCAACTGATGAACCGAAAAATAAAATATTGTAAAACCATACGATGGAATATTATTCAGCCACAAAAGGAACAAAGTTACTGATAAATACTAACATTTGGATAAATGTCAAAAACATGCTATGTGAAAGAAGGCCGACACAAAAGACCACATATTGTGTCATTCTGCTCATGCGAAAATCCAGAAAAAGAAAATCCGTAGAAAAAGAAAGTATCGGTTGCCTAAGGCAGGGGGTAGAAATGGGGAGTGACTGAAAATGAGCACAAAGTTTCTTTCTGGGGGGATGGAAATCTTTTAGCTAAGACTGCAGTGAGGGTAACACAACTCTAAATTACATTAATAATAATCAAATTGTACATTTTTTAAAATGCATAACACCAAAAGCATGGCCTACAAAAGAAAAAATTATAAATTGGACCTCACCAAAATTCAAAATTTTTGCACTTCAAAAGACACCATTAAGAAAATGAAAAGACAAGCAATAGACAAGAAGAAAATATCCACGTATCATCCATCTGGCAGGGACTTGTATTTAGAATACATCAACAATTCTTACAACTCAACAATAAAAAGGTAATAAAGATCATAACTCAATTCAAAAGTGGGAAAAACATATGAACAGACACTTCACCAAAGAAGATACACAACTGACTCAGAAGCACATAAAATGATGTTCATCATCATTAGTTGTTAAGGAAATACAAATTATAACCAGATGAATTATCATTTCATACCCATTTAGAATGGCTATAGTAAAAAGGCAGACAATAACAAATGTTGGTGAGGATCTGGAGAAACAAAAACCCTCATTCATTGCTGGGGGAAAAACAAAATAGTGCTGCTGCTTTGGAAAACAGTTTTGCAGCTTCTTAAAAAGTTACACGTAAATTTGCCACATGTTCTAGTAATTCCACCCTTAGGTATCTACCAATAAGAAATGAAAACATATGTCTACAGGGAGACCTGCACACAAATGTTCTTAGCAGCATTAGTCATAATAGCCAACAACTGGAAACAAACTATTAACTAGTAAGTAGACAGACAAAATGTGTCATAGCTATAAAGTAGAATACTGTTTGGCAATAAAAAGCAATGAAGTATCGATACATTCTACAATATGGATGAACCTTAAAACTATTATGCTCAGTGAAAGAAGCCAGGCATGAAAGACCACATATTGTATGATTTTATTTAGATGAAATCTCAAAAAAGGGAAAATTTATAGAGACAGAAAGTAGATCAGTGGTTACCTGGGGCTGGGAGTGGGAATAAGAATTAACTATAAATAAGCATGAGGGCAATCTTATTGGGAGAGTGAAAATGTTCTAAAACAGATTATGGGGATGGCTGCACTACTAAGTAAAGTTACTAAAAATCATTTGATTGTACATTTGAAGTGAGTGAATTTTATTCTATGTAAAAAATATTTCAATAAAGCTGTTGAAAATAGGAAAGGAACAGTAAGGGAAACTGGGTGAAGGGTACACAGGAATTCTGCTCTATCTTTGCAACTTTTCTATAAAACTAAAGCTATGCTGAAATTTAAAAAGTCAAATAAAAGTTAACAAGGGTATGTTTGTCGGTTGATATCAGTATTTGGCAGTACCTATCAATGTGAAGAGACGTTTACAAAGATGAAATAAAAAATCTCATTACGGATCAGCATTAACAGATGAACATTTGACATGATTCTTAAAATGGGGAACATTGACTGTAATCCCCAATTAAACCAAATGTTATCCCCCCAAAAAAGAATTCCATTATTCTTATTAGTAGTCCTGTATTACAAAACAAGTACTCAACTATTATTTTATTTTTGGATTTCATCAATAAACATTTGTTGAAATTTGTTTTCTGTCTTGTTAAATACGTGCCTACAAATTATCCTCAATTTTGCCTTTTGGCCTGCAACACCTAAAATATTTACTATCTGGCCCTTCACATAAAGTTTGCCAAGCCCTTCTCTACACTATAACAGGATACATACAAACATTATCAGTCTCTTTCTTGAGTGTATTCTTATCATTACCTAGTTTTGGCATAACGCCCTCCTGGATATGCCTATAAAGGATAAGCCTTGCATCTCTTCTGCTATGGCACTATTTGGGATTTCCATAAATAGAAACACTATTAGCTTAATATTTCTAGCAAAGCCTCCAGGCCATCATTGTTATCATGACACTAAAGGGCCAACACCATACCACAATATCAAGACTCTCATCGAGTTGTGATGTCACCAGGCCATGGACTCACCGAGGTCAATTAGATATCAAGTGGCTCTTACGGCGTCACACCCTGCCTTTGGCATCACCCTGGCACATCACCTTACTATGGAGGCATATGCCATCACTGCTGTGACAGAATTCTGCCCTGATGCCGCTCCGCCAATATGTCAGAATAATTAACCCCTACTTCTTTCCACTCCTTTGGTGGCGGCAGAGAGGGGGAGGGTAGCCACAGCCATCCGCACAAGCTCAGGAGGTAGTCCTCAGCTCCTACTGTTGTCCCTTCCGCCTGCCACTGCAAGTCACAGGGCCCCCGTGGGACAGGACCTTCAGGCTCCCATAACTCTCTTGCCAGGACCCCGTACCCGTTTCTCGGGGCCGACTCAATGGCCCAACAGTGACCACCCACCCCGGTTCCACACGAAGCCGCTCCCCGTACCTGACTCCATTCTCCAGCTGTCATCCTGGGCCAATTCCACCGGCCACTTGACTACGGCGGCCGCAAGGACCCTGGGACTTGTAGTTCCGCACTGCTAGGGGCAGAGCCGGCGACCGCCGCAAAGGCGCCTCCCTTCCCGGAATTGCCCTCGAACTGCAACTCCCAGAGGCGCCCCGCGGTGGGAAAGGGGCAAAGGCACGAGAAAGATCAGTGATTGGTGGAACTCTGTCGGCTCTTTTGATTGGCAGTCAAGGCTGGGGACGTGAGGCGGTCGTTGGTCCGGTGTTGCACGGAGATCCTGGAAAGGCGAAATGGAGGGGTGTGTATCTAACCTAATGGTCTGCAACCTGGCCTACAGCGGGAAGCTGGAGGAGTTGAAGGAGAGGATCCTTTCTGATAAATCCCTGGCTACTAGAACGGACCAGGTAAAGGAGTTCTGGGGCCTCTCCGCAGGCTGCCGTGTCGACCAGGCCCAACGTGGCCGCCTGGCCTGGCCCAGACGGAGGCCGGTTCCGTGAGGGCCAGATCCCCGCCCCCACCGCCCCATCCTTCCCCGGGGTCACCTCAGGACTCGGGATCGGGCGGTAGGAGCTAGCCCCGCAAACCTCTAATATTTGGGGGAAGAGGAGGCCCATACTAAGCACGCTAAATTTTGGATATTTCTAGAACGTTTACCGCGTTTCTCAGAAATGCCTACTCTTTGAGATACCCGTGAGGAGGAGATGGAAAGCTTTTTTTTTTTTTTAATGTGTTTGTTTACTTTTTCTAGTAAATGTATACAATGAAACATATGTAACCGAAAGCCAATTCTCTGGAGGGCAGTTTAGTAGGAGCTGGGGATAAGGTCGAGTGGAAGAAGCACACGTTGTTAAAGTAACCCTGGATCATGCGTCCGGTAGCATTGTCCTACGAATACTCAGGAGAGAAGTTTACGTGGGGCTTTCAGAACATAGAATGGCAGGACCTGATTCAGTCTCCCTCAGAAGAGTGAATGTTGTAATTGGAAAGGTTTTGCAAAGGAGAGAAGGTTGGTTAAACTTGAAGGGTGAGTGAGATTTTCTTAGAGGGTGAAGGGGCATTCTTAGACGGAGGCAGAACAAAAGTGAATGGACTTTGGAAAATCTGCTCTTCGGCTCAAGGGACTCCCATGCTTTCACCCTGCGTTTCTAGAGAGATTCACTGTGACCTCAACAAGCCAACAAATATTTATAGATTGCATTCTACATGACAGGCACCCTGCTAAGCACTAGTCAGACAGCATCATATACTTGTGAATCCCCATTTTGTGTCTTTGAGAAGAGTAGAAGTCAGGAGACTTTACTCTGGAACTTTCCTTTATTGCTTAACCTGAAAATGGCCTTATCTTTATTTAGTTTATTTTCATTATGATCTGATCGTTTTTAATACTTTTAATTTAACTTAATAATGTCAAATGAAGTTTTAATAATCTATTCATCAAGTCAATGGCATAAAAAAGAGGGAAGCTATTCAAGATCAAGAGACTTAAGAACCAACAATCCTATGCAAATTATGGGCCTTGTAAGGAGCCTCATGGAAGCAAAGCAACTGTTAAAAAAACATTTGGGGGACTACTGGGGAAATCTGAATACAGACAGCTTTAGATGTTATAAAGGAGTTAGTGTTAATTTTTATTGGTGTAATAATGGTCTCATAGCTATTTTAGACAGCATCCTTCTTTAGATACTGAAATGTTTAGGGATGAAAAGTCATAATATTTAGGATTTGTTTTTTTTTTAAATGTCATGGAGGAAACTAAGTGAGGCAAATATGACAAAATACTAAATCTAGGTGATAAACATATGGGTTTCTATTATATTCCCTCTATTTTTATGTGTTTGAAATTATTTTATAATAAAGTTTGAAATACCACATTCTTTTCCATAGAGCTAAGAAATACAGCTGTCACTGCAAAAAGGAAATTCCCTTTGAGAGAAATGACTAACTCCTAGCTTATTATTTTTTAAAAGCAACGTTGCTGTCTAATTTTGTGGGTAGCATGATTTTTAAATGATTATGTGGATAATCTCAACTAGTTGTATAGACATTTCTTTCCCATAAGATTCATTTGTTCTTGGGGGGCCTGAGTGGCTCAGTTGGTTAAGCGTCTGAGTTCAGCTCAGGTCATGATCTCACAGCTTGCGAGTTCACCCCTGCATCGGGCTCTGTGATGACAGCTCAGAGCCTAGAGCCTGCTTCAGATTTTGTGTCTCCCTCTCTCTCTGCCCCTCCCCTGCTCTCATGCTCTCTCTCTGTCAAAAAAATAAATAAACATTAAAAAAAATTTTTTTAAGATTTGTTTTTTTTTTACCAGAGTATCTATAAATTTTGTGTCAGACAGGGGTTTGTGTTCCAGCTTCACCATTTAATAGCTATGTGACCTTGGACGAATTGTTTACCCTGAGGATTCTTAGTTTCCTCATCTGTAAAATGGGGCTCATGTCCACTGTACAGGATCATGGAGATTAAATGAGATGATGCTTGCAAAACTCCTAGTGCAGTGCCTGGTATAAAAGAACATAAATAATATAACAGTAAATAGCCAAAGCTTTTTTTTCTGCCAAGGCTTGAAATCAGTTTCTTGCTCTGCCATTTTCATGGCTGTATTCTGCACAGAATTACACCTGTCAGTGGATTCTCCTCCATGTTACTAAAACCTTGGTGTCTCTTACAGCAATAAGTAATATAGTTTAAGGACCTGAGGGTCCAGGGCTCTCTACTTCTTGTTTCCAAACTGTAGGTTTGCTGGCCTCAATATTAATTTTTTATGCTTTCTTACCTTCTATTTCATCTCAAGAATGTTGATCTTCTCACTTCTCTGTTTCCCGTGCAGGACAGCAGAACCGCATTGCACTGGGCCTGCTCAGCCGGACATACCGAAATTGTTGAATTCTTGCTGCAACTTGGAGTGCCTGTGAATGATAAAGATGATGTGAGGACCAGGCAGAGTTGATAAATGCTCAAGTTATCTGTAGCCTCTAGTCTAGTGTTCACTGAAAACTGAGTATTAAGCTCACAAACAAAATTGAAACCTTTATGACTAGGCAGTCACAGCAAGGGGCCCTGGTGACCAGGCACAGGACTAGAGGTTGCCTTATTTTAGAATGTTCATTCTGCCATTCAAACCCTGGAGGTTAAGGTTAACACGCAGATTAAGGCTATAATACTACAAATCCTTTTTATTATGTTGGGAAGTTGTGGGGGGGTTTTTTTGGGTTTTTTTTGTTTTTATTTTGTTTTGTTTTTGGTGAATACGACCTGAATACTTAGGGCTTGGATATCCTTTTGTTGTTATAGAGAGATTTATTGTAATGACATTGGCTCTATTAAGATAAAACTTGTGAAGAGTAAGGATGGAATTTTTTGTAGGCAAAGATTCCTCTTCAAGGATACTCACTGAAATAATACTTATAATAGCCAAGAAATAAAAACAATTTAATGCAGGAATGGTTGAGTACAGTATGAATATCTCTACAATAAAATAATATGCAAGCAATAAACATAAGAATCCAAAGAATAACATGCAAAAGTCTCACAACAAAACGATAAGTGGACATTGTGGGAAATGCAAACTCACAGAACTTTATATCCTGCCATCCCAATTTGAGAACACATTATATATATATATATAATTATTTCTGTGTTAGGGGATTATGGGTGGTTTTTTTCCCCTCTTGTATGCATCTACTGTCCACATTCTCTGCAGTGCTTAATGAGGGAAAAAGAATGTTATTTTCTTAAACCGTTCACACACAGCTTTGTGTAAACCTTACCTGCATGCTAGTATTAATCCCTGTGCATTTCCTCTATCACCCTCCCCCCCCCCCCCCCCCCCCCGTTTTTGTGCTGCCTACCTCTTTCACAGGCAGGTTGGTCTCCACTTCATATTGCTGCGTCTGCTGGCCGGGATGAGATCGTAAAAGCTCTTCTGGGTAAAGGTGCCCAGGTGAATGCAGTCAACCAAAATGGCTGTACTCCCCTACATTATGCAGCTTCCAAAAACAGACATGAGGTAGGGTTCCATTCCTTGGCTGCCGTTTTTGAGTTCTGAAGCTGTCTATGGCCACAAACCGATGCCTGCGTTGTTTTCTCCTCCATTGGTCCAGATTGCTGTCATGTTACTGGAAGGCGGGGCTAATCCAGATGCGAAGGACCATTATGAGGCTACAGCAATGCACCGGGCGGCAGCCAAGGGTAACTTGAAGATGATTCATATCCTTCTGTACTACAAAGCATCCACAAATATCCAAGACACTGAGGGTAACACTCCTCTGTAAGTGACAAGTAGCAGTCATTTGTATTCTCCTTGACATTAGCCTTCTTGCACTAATTACACATCGTTTTCTTTTTTTATTCTGCTTGGAAATGTAATACATGTGTATGACCAAAAAAAAAGTTGAAAGTACACAGATGTGTGAAGATGAAAATTAAAATTCCCTATGTCATTTTTTATATATTTCCTCCCATTCTTTTGTACACAAATGTGCATATTTAAAAAAATTTGTTTGCAAAATTAGGATAATGCTATGTACGTAATTATATCTTGTTTTTTTAACCTAGTATATCATGAGCATTTCCAATGTTGCTATTTTTAAAATGTTTTTGAATGGTCATATGCAGTTCCATTTTATGGATGTGCCAAAATTTAATCACTCCTCTTCCTGCACATTTAAGCTTTTTTGGGTTTTCCACGAGTATAAATAATGCCACGTTGACCAAGTTCATACAAAAATCTCTGGCCCTCTTGCTTATAATTATCTTAGTATAGACTCTTAGAAGTAGGATTGCTGAGTCAACAAATACACACATTTTAAGAGTATTGCTAGGTATTACCAGGTTGCTTCCAGAGGAATTGTATCATTATACCCTTCCAGCAACAGTTTGAGGGTGCCTATTGCCCCCTCACCAACACTAGAACTATTCTTTTGTTCTATCAGACATGTTGCCTCGTAGTTATCACTTATATTTTTTCATTTTCAGGGAGGTTAAACGTTTTTTAATGCCTTCAACTAATTAGATTTCTTCTCTAACTTGTACCTTTTTGGGTTCCTTTCTCTGTTTGCTTTTGGGGGATTAAATTATTTTTAGTGATTTTTTTAAGCTCCCTTGATTGACATACTAAAAATGTTAACCTGCTGTGTTACTTGAAACTGTTTTTTTCCCAGTTTGTCCATGTTAATTATTGTTTTAAAGAACAGAAGTTTTTCAACTTCCAAGCAGTCAAACCTAGTCATCTTCCCTCAGGAATAGAAAGTCCTTTCTCACCCTGAAGTTAGTTAAATACTTACCTATATTTTATTATAGGCTTTTTTTTTTTAACATTGCATTGGTTTTGGTTGACAGTTACTGTCAAATCCATCTGGAATTGATTTACATGTGTGACCTGAGGCCGTCCTCTGCCTTGGTATTTTTTTCTGCATTACTTGGCTACTTTTCTTCCTTATTGGGTGGTGACTTTTTTGAACCAGAAATTCTATGAATCTCCTTTTTAGTCTAAAGTGAGATTCAGTTCTTTTAAGTACCGTTTTCTTAACTCTTAGTTTTTTTAAAAGTTTTTAAAATGTTTATTTTTGAGAGAGCAGGGGAGGGGCAGGGTGGGGGGGGAACACAGAAGATCTGAAGCAGGCTCCTTGCTGACAGCACACAGCCCGATGCTGGGCTGGAACTCATGAACAGTGAAATTATGGCCTGAGCCAAAATCAGACGTTTAACCGACTGAGCCACCTAGGCACCACTTCACTCTCAGTTTTAAAAGTCTTTTCTCAGGGCACCTGGGTGGCTCAGTCAGTTAAGTGTCCAATTCTTGCTTTCAACTCAGGTCATGATCTCACGATTCATGGGTTCGAGCCCCACATGGGGCTCTGTGCTGATGGTGCAGAGCCTGCTTGGGATTCGGTCTTCCTCTCTATCTCTCTCTCTCAAACTAAATAAATAACATTTAAAAAATAAATACATAAATAAAAATCTTTTCTTTAGTCCTGAGTGACTCTGTTTAGAAAGACTTACAATTTCTAGCTCTTTTCTCCATAACAAGGAGGAACCTGAAGAGTCAGGCAGGAAAGGGTCCTGGGAAGAGGCTAGGATTGAGGGATATCTGGAGACTGTTTACTCAATTCAAGCTTAGCCACTTAACCAACTATATCAAATACTTACATTAGGTAACTTGGAGAAGTAAATTAACCTTCCTGAGTCTTACTTTCCTCATCTGTAATATGAGAAGAATAATTCCTTCCCCACTACATTGTTTTGAGGCTTAAATAAAATAACATGAGATGTGCCTAACACCCTGCCTGATAAACTGTAAGTGCCTGCCAAAGTTTTCCCCTCAGTTACTGCTCAGCTGTGTCATCACAGGCAAGGACTCTAACTTCTGTCACAGTTTCAACTGTAAAATGGTGATAATAGTACTGTGCTGACTTACAAGGTGGATATAAGGATCAAATGAGGTAAAATCTTTTAAATGGTTCTTTGAAAAATTTAAACCACACAACTTGCTATTAGCCTGTTATACAGATTGGGGCTTTTCTAAACTCTAGCCCTGAATTATTGTGTGCATTCGGTGTAAACCACCCTAATCTCAGGGGCGCCTGTGTGGCTCAGTCAGTTAAGCGTCCGACTTCGGCTCAGGTCATGATCTCGTGAGTCTGTGGGTTCGAGCCCCACATGGGGCTCTGTGCTGACAGCTTGGAGCCTGCTTCAGATTCTGTGTCTCCCTCTGTCTCGGTACCTCCCCCGCTTGTGCTCGCTCTCTGTCTCTGAAAGATGAATAAAACTTAAAAAACATTAAAAAACTAAATAAAAATTTAAAAATTAGAAAATTAAAAAACACCCTAATCTCCATAAAACATGGAAGTTGCTCTTAGGCTGGCATTTCGATCCCTTCTTGTTCTGTAATGTGTCCAGAATTATGATTTATGATCGGGTATTACAAGGCCGTTCCACTGAATTTTAATTTACGAGCAGTCCTTCCCAGGCAAATTGATTTTCCCTTCCTGATTAAATACCCTGGTACTACACTCCCTAATAATGTGCAGTTCAGACCATGTATCAGGAAATCCTCATCGTTACATGGAGTTGGTAGGGAGTAATCAGTCTTTGTGGTCTTCAATTTCAGACACTTAGCCTGTGACGAAGAGAGAGTGGAAGAAGCAAAACTGCTGGTGTCCCAAGGAGCAAGTATTTACATTGAGAATAAAGAAGAAAAGACACCACTGCAAGTGGCCAAAGGTGGCCTGGGTTTAATACTCAAGAGGATGGTGGAAAGTTAAGCAGCTCAGATTCATTCTTCCTGTGTGCGTCTTGTGCTTGTCCCCAGTGCCCTGGAAGCTAATGTACTCGTGCCCAGGGCACCATCTGAAGATGATGGAGGTCTTCTCTCATCTTCAGTGTCCTATAAATCTGTCGAGTATCGTTCCTGCTGAGGTGTTTGGTCCAAGCTTGCAACTTGCTTTCCAGGCATAGATTAATTGTTGAGATTGTTTTACTCTTGTTGTGTATGATTCTGTACTGAATCTTGGTTAATTTTGAGTAAGCGATTCTGTGGCTGTTGTGAGTCTTTGGCACCCTCCCGCATACCCTCGAGTCCCCTCTGAGGCAGAACAACCCCAGTAGCACCAGGCCATTTGTCCCACCACAAGTTCCTAGGGAGGTTTTCGAATGTTCCCCCTGTCTGGTCAAAACACATCCTGACTTGTCTCTCAAGCTCACTCAGAAGCCTATACCAAATATTTGTTTTTCTCAACAGTACACTGCAACTTTATTTTTGTTACAGGAGGAATACATATATATTTTAAAGGACCAAATTTTCCATTGGAGGGCATGCTACCCAAGTTCGGAATTCATAAACACTAAAATATAATGAAAAATAACAGCCTGTGTACCCATGCATCTTTTTAATAAGCCCTTTTCTTCCAAAATAAAATGTGTTGTTTTTAAAAAGAGAGTTTCAAAGTACCTATATTAAGTCACCGTCCTGTACTGCAAAGAAATGTCAAGCTTGTTACATGTAACAAAAATGAGTTCTGATTTGTATTTCAAAAACCAAAAATAAAATGTTGTTAGAATCTTCCAGTTTTTCTTTCAAATCTGTTAGAAACTCATGCAAGCCTTAAAATCCTTCATAAAGACATTTCTCGCTTTTGCTGACTCCAAAGTCCATAAAATTCGTGAAGCTTGAACTGCCACTAAAAATCTTTAAAAATACTCATCTTCTGAATTGCTAATTAAATGTGGAGCAAAAGTAAGTGGAACCTTGAGTTCAATTTAGGGAAACAACTCAAATGGTTACCAGTCGTAAACTCTAATGGACTCCCAAGTGGCTCTTCAAATTATTTTTTTAATTTAAATCTTATGCTACAAATATTGCTTAAAGTAAGTGATCCAGGTGAGCCCACAAACTTGGATTAATTTGGGGTCAGAGACTTAACAACCCAGTAGCTAAAATGAGTTTTGTAAACGTGAACCATGTCGTTGATAGGCAAAACTTTTACATAAATATTGTGAGCGCTGATCTTTACAAATATTAATCAGGGAGGCATCTTCTTAAGGAATTAAACTTCTGTTTATTGAATGCCAGGGTTAAAAATGATGACAGGGGAAATCATTTCTTTCCAATCCTTTTTAGCATGATCAGAGAGTTAAGCTGTGTCTAATTGGGCCTGTTGGGTCTGAAGGCGTTTACTCTTCGTAAACGCTGACTTTATTAGTCTGAGGTAATAGGCTTTGTGGGTGTGAAAGAAAACTGATCTTTGATCTTTAATAAGAAACAGATGGAACCAAGCCTCAGTTAAGTTGTGGGCTATTGGCATTTTCAGTGAAGTGGTTTGTTAACAATAAATCACTGATTTGTATAAACTAAGGATGTCAGGGGCACTGGATATTGATCAGATTGTTATCTGTTCATAAAGGAAACCCAATAGAGATGAAGCTGATTTAATGTCAGCAGGTTTTATAGTCACTTCCAAATGAACTGAAGAAAAAGAATTTTAATTGCAAAGCTTAACTGGAAAGAAGTTGAAAGATGTGAGTAAATAGGAACAGTGGAAAAAATTCTAAGTACCTTGGACGGAACCCGCAATTTGAGTTTTATGATATTCAGGGTAAATCAGCATTTTACTTCATAATTTTAGACACAGCAATGTAACTGTATGACCCCCATGTTTTGATTTCCCAGTTTCTTAACTATACCGACTACAATGAATTCATTACATGGCTGTGCCTGCTGCTTTCTGTTTCTGTGTCCTATTAACACTATAGAGCCCCCAGATCAATCTGTGAGCAAATCTGATACAGAGTGGGGGCTCCTTGTTTTGGGTTCTATGGCTCCAGGCTCACAGTTCTACTCCAGAAATTTGTATGTGCATTTTTCTGCGAAAAGGGCTCTGTAGCTTTCATCAGATCCTCGAAGGGATCTGTGACTCGCCAAAAGGTTAAGAGTACCCAGTCAAGAGAAAAAAAATACTGAGTCAGTTTTCAGGGGATGTGGTTTCTACAACAGTATAGTTCTCCCACATTATATAGTTTATAAATATTTATAATCCCTTCTCCACTGCAGCCTGTAAGAAAGCAAAAATCATCTCCACTGTATAGTTGAGAAGATACCCAGAGCTAGAGGAATCTAGCTTTCCTCGATCCTGGTCCATTTTCTTTTGACCTCTATTCAAAAAATGGACCAAATGGAAAGTACTATGACATTTTGATAACCTGTTAGTTGTAACACCTCCCCCCTGCTCCCCCGCCCCCGTGCTTTGCTTTTAGTTATGTTGGTGGTTTGTTTTTGGTTTCCTGGAACCCTAACATTAACATCTCTAATTCTTTGTTTTGCCTTGTTTTGAAACCAAAGCTCCGAAGACAAGATTATTGACTACTGATTGATTTAAACCTTTCATAAGACCCTCTAACTTGGTTTCCCGCACATAGACATTGTGAAATGATCTTTTCATTACTAAAACTTACGGTTTGGGGACGCCTGGGTGGCTCAGTCATTTAGGCGTCTGACTTCCGCTCAGGTCATGATCTCACGAACCGTGAGAAGTCGGAGGCTTAACCGACTGAACCACCCAGGCGTCCCAGAATGATCCAGCTTTTTAAAACTACATTTACCCCTTCCTGCCTCCCCAACTAAGAAGGTAATTCTGTATTATCTCCCACCTCTACCCCATAATAGGCCATCACAATAACACACATGGTGTGTGTTATTACCCTCAGAGATGCTGCAGTTGAAAAAGGTCAAGTGCTATTACCTCAAAACTCCCTTCTAGCTCTTCCACCTTTCCTTACTGAAAGTTCATCACACTTGAGTTACACAGCGGCCAGTGTAAGAGCTGCAAATATTGGGGCGCCTTGGTGGCTCATTAGGTTAAACGTCTGACTTCAGCTCAGGTCATGATCTCGTGGTTCATGAATTGGAGCCCCGGGTCGGGCTCTGTGATGTCGCAGAGCCTGGAGCCTGCTTCAGATTCTGTGTCTCCCTCTCTCTCTGCCCCTCCCCTGCTTGCTTTCTCTCAAAATAAACATTTAAAAATTTTTTAAAAAGAGCTGCAAATATTAACTTCTCAGCATACAATATTGGGGGTAAATTTCACCTGGTACTCTGAAGGACATTGAAGATATCCATATACATGATTTCTTAGCCATTTGGGCAAGAATTACTATGTTTTAGTCCCTTTTTCATAGACCACTGTGATTTGGAGGCCCTCCCCAGTGCAGCACCAAAGCCCAGGCTTCCTTGCCTGCAGTCAGCACACTACTGTTGATCACATGCAGGATTTGTCATAGCCAAGCTGTAACTCCTCAGGGACAAGAGCTTGCTCTGCTTCTGCTCACCGTTGTATCACCTGTCACCGTATCTGGTTCATAGTAGCCATTCAATAAATATCCAGTAGATGACTGAATAAACATGAATTCGAGGAGAATAAGGGCCTATAACCAAAAAGCTTTTCTGTTGACTTGAGCGTATCCTAGTTGCTAAATACAGAAACAGAGAAGTCCCCGGAAGTCTTTTTGGGTAGTGCAAAGCTAATGATTATGAAACCCAAGGCTGTTTTGGGATTTGATTGGGACCACCCACTTAAATTTTAACGACCTACAGCAAAATAAATCTGGTAGTACCCTCTCTGAGAATCAGGCTGACATGTAATCAGAATGTTTGGGTAATGATCTATTCCATTACTTATTTTCTGATTCACTTTTGTTCTGTTCCCTTATTGGAAAGCTCTTCAACATGAGCCCATTTTCCTGCCCAAGTAAAATTTAGTGAAAATTTTGTTGTGATTTAATATTTTATAGGGTCTCAGGACTGATCACAAACAAATACATGGTGTGTTATGGAAATGCTAATAGGAGATTAAGGACACTGAAATGAAAGTTGCACTTATCCAGAGTGGCCTTGTGCATAGGTAGCGTAGATGGTTAATCCATATGGTTTAATGTGAGAAGAGCTGAGAAGGGTCCTTTTCCCGGAAATCTCTCCCCTCTGGATTGTTCCAGTGCGTGAAATTCCACCATTTACACTCTTTTCCCACCATTTAGACTCTTTTTTTAAGCTTATTTATTTATTTTGAGAGACACAGAGACAGAGCAGTGGGGAGGGGCAGAGAGAGAGGGGGAGAGAGAGAATCCCAAGCAGGCTCCACGCTACCAGTGCAGAGCCTGATGTGGGGCTCAAACCCATGAAACCACGAGATCATGACCTGAGCTGAAACCAAGAATCCAACACTCAACCGAGCCACCCAAGAGCCCCCACCATTTAGACTCTTTGGATTAAGTAATTATCTGTATTCAATAATCTCCTTCTAAAAGGTAAATACTCAAAAGAGAGCTAACTCATCAATCCAAGTGACATCACTGGGTGATAAAAGATCATGTTCACTAGACAAGAACAGGTCACAGAACAAACAGCTGCTTTTTTTTTTTAAAATGGTGTCAAGGGTAGAGGTAGGTCCTGAGCAATGAATTCTGCCTGAGGGATGCAAAACTGAGTGGGTCACTGAGCTAGTAGTTGCATGAGAGTCCTGGGTGTTTGGAAAATAAGACACCAGATGGCTAGGAAGGGTACTGAAAGGAGAGATCCAAAGATACCACTTCAAATTAACCTCACCTACATCCCAACTTTGCCCAGCTAAGGTTTCTGCATGGACAACATGCAGTCTCTATATTTTTTTTAAGTTTATTTATTTTGAGAGAGAGAGAGAGAGAGAGAGAGGACATGAGCAGGGGAAGGGCAGAGAGAGAGAGAAACCCAAGCAGGCTTCGCACCATCAGCACAGGGCGAGACGTGGGGCTCAAACTCACAAACCATGAGATCATGACCTGAGCCGAAATCAAGAGTCAGAAGCTTAACTGAGCTACCCAGGCACCCCTGTACTCTATATTTTTAAATCCAGTCTTTCCCCTGCATTCTTGTTGATTTCAACTCAGCTTCCAGGCTATGGAGATCATTTTGAGTCACACAGCATCATAACCATTCCCCCCACAGGAGGAAGGCATCCACAGATTTATTAAGTGTGCCTTTTGTGTTTTTATCTAAGTTACTAGCTCTTAATCTTGGATCCAGGAAGTCTTAATTCATCTAAAACTGTACATGACACTTCGTGTATATGTTTTTCTATGGAGAGGGGTCCAGAATTTTCAGCAGATTGTTGAGGTGATCCGTGACCTCAAAAAAAGTTGAAAACCACTGATCCAACTATTCACCAGTATTTTGAACAGAACAGTGCTATTAAGGAAAGAGCTCTAAAAGGCCACCAAGAGTGACTTCTTTCCTGCTCAGCACTGATCCATCAGAAATTTGGGGGTGTAGTAATTATTACGTATTAGTCTTTTTTCTTCTGATTTGCCTCTATTATAAAAGTGGAAGAGATAGGTGAGTTACAGCTACCTTGGTGTTCTGGTCATTGAGATTTTTACACACAGCTGGTGTTTTAGTTTTTAATCTTTAAATATTAGATCATTCTTAAAACCTTCATTATTTTGCTTCCTGGACCCATCAGATACTGTATACCATAATATTATATTTAATACAAATGGAATTATATATATTTTTAAGTTTATTTTAATTTATTTTGAGAGAGAGCACACGGAAGGGGCAGAGAGAGAGGAAAAGAGAGAGAATCCCAGGCAGGCTCCGTGCTGTCAGCACAGAGCCTGATGTGGGACTCAAACCCACTGACTGTGAGGTCATGACCGAGCTGAAGTCAGATGCTTAACTGACTGAGCCACACAGGCACCCCTTTTAAAAACATTTTTTTAATGTTATTTATTTTTGAGAGAGCAAGAGTGCACATGCGAGTGGGGGTAGCTGAAAATTGACACATTAAAGAAAACACCTAAGTAAAAGCTGTTATTTCTCTCCATGGCTCTGGACATGTGTAATGTTAATTTTAAGTTCAACCTACCCTAAAACAAAAGACTCTACATGAATTAATGTACAAGTATGATCTCTACATAAAGGGCTTCACAGGGGCACCTGGGTGGCTCAGTTGGTTAAGCCTCCAAATTTGGCTCAGGTCATGATCTCACGGTTCCTGGGTTCAAGCCCTGTGTTGAGTTCCATGCTGACAGCTCAGGGCCTGGAGACTGTTTCAGATTCTGTGTCCCCCTCTCTATTAGCCCCTTCCCCGCTCATGCTCTCTCTCTGTCTCAAAAATAAATAAACATTAAAGAAAATTTTTTAAGTAAAGGGCTTCACAGCTTAAGAAAATTCTCTACATGAAAATCTGGATGTGGTAAGTTAGAGATTCATTACTTCATTTAAAAACGATTCACCTTGGAAAGAAGTCAGATACAAAAAAAGTACATACTGTATGATCCAATTTGTACAAAGGTCAAGAAAAGGCAAAGCTAATCTCTAATGATCGAAAGCAAATCAGTGGTTGCCTAGGTCCAGTGTGATAGGGGGATTGCACAAAATCGTATAGGAAGCATTTTGGACTGATGGAAATGCACTATTTATTATTACTTTTGTTATTTATTTTTGAGAGAGAGAGTGCTGTGAGCAGGGGAGGGGCAGAGAGAGGGAGACACAGAATCTGAAGCAGACTCCAGGCTCCGAGCTGTCAGCACAGAGCCCGATGCGGGGCCCGAACTCACAAAAGGTGAGATCATGACCTGAGCTGAAGTCGGACACCTAACCAACTAAGCCACCCAGATGCCCCTGGAAATTCCCTATTTAAATTGTGGTTTCATGGGTGTATCTACATCTGTCAAAACTCATCAAATTATACACTGGAAATAGGTGTGGTTTATTGTATGTAAAGTATATGTCAATAATGTTAATAAAACATTCACCTGAGGAGCATTAAAGTAAGATTTTATTAGTATTATTTATTGAACTTCAAAATAAGATAGAAACTCTGATTACAGATGAAAAAGTCTACCTATAAATTTCTTCAAGGTAGGACGTGGGTAAAATATGATCAATGGAAAAGACATTTTAACAGGTGGAGAAGAGGTGACATCAATGCACTTTAGTTAATATTTAGCATTTATACAAGAATAGTATCTATTCACGTGGAATATCCCAAAAGCAAAACAGATCAAATAATTAGTTTAGATTATCTAAAATAGATCTTAGGTGTTCATTTAAAACAGTTTCCCATTTCTGGCCCTTCCAAAGTAGATAGCATCGGACACAGTAGTAACATAATATCTCATTAAAAGTGAAATTGTACATCCCCTATGATGTGTATTCACCAAAGGAAAATACTATTTGGAATTGTCTACTACCTGGAATGTATTACCTGTACATTATTTTCAATTTAAAATTTAGGTTATTTTAAAATGTTGCTATGCTCAAGATATTGTATAGCAGGGTGGGTCCTTGGGAAATCTAATGTGATAAATGAAACACTGATTTCAAGACCTAGTTTTAAATGCTATGTACCAATTAAGATGTACCCTTTACTTATTCTCCTCCGGAATTTTTGAGGATTGTTTTTTCTAATCTATGACAGAATGCTGGTAAACTCTTGTCTTTGGGGCCAATGTGAAATGTGAAAATGAATAGGGAAGCCTGGACGGCTGATCATAGAAATAATATGGACCCCAGTTAATGCCACCTTGTCATGTGTGCATGTGGAATGTAACAAAGTGTAGCTAAAAATAGAGAAATACGGTTTTCTGAAATACAAAGTAGATGTTGCTACAAAACACTTTCAACTGAATTAGAAATCACATGCCTTATCCTTAGTTATGCTTACATGTTAGTAAAATGATAAGTAATGCAGGAACCCTTGTGCTTATTTAGTAGTTATCTTGACCTGTTTATTTAGGATTGATGGTGGGAGCACCTTGTTAGAAGAGGGTTGGTTAGAATGGAGGGAGGTGGTGGGAGATTGGTTATGTCAGCTGAATTCCAAATCCCAATTATGGGTTCCTTAGTGATGAACACTACTTAGGCTACCGGCCTATGGCTTATTCGCTCCCTTTTCCTTGCCATTCAAGGGCTGGATGCCAATTCCAGGCTCAGGCTCAGGCTCAGGCTCAGGCTCCAGCTCCTGCTCCTGCTCTATCTCAACCTCAGGCACCAGAACAGGCTCAGGACCCGAGGCAGGCTGTGGAGCAGGCTCCTGGACAGGCTCAGGCTCGGGGTTAGGCTCACAATCTGGTCCCAGGATGGTATCAGGTTCATTCTCATGGATGGAAGGTGGCAGAGGCGCTTCTAGGTGGGTAACGTCTTCAGCTGGTATGACCTCGCACTCTGTACTTTGTTTTATCTTTGCCATTGGTCTGCAGGAAGAAGGCCCAAGGAAGAAGGAGTTAGGGTATGCCATTTCACATGGAACCACAGATTGTGTCGCTTCGGTGACCATGGGTTCCAATCTGTTCAAGACCTCTGTGATTTCTAATATTCTGACTCATTGTCAGACCACGAGTTCATTTTGTCTCCTGACCAGAAAGGATAGATCTCAACAATATAAAGAGAGTTCAAGAGAGAAAAGCCAGTATTCAAAAGGTAGGAAAAGTAATGTCAGGACGAAAGGGTCTAAATAATGTGTTTGAGGGCCAAATCCATGGCTCTGAGCCACCGCTAGCTCTCACTCTATCTAGCACAATACATACATAGTTGTGCACAATACAATACATAGTTGTGGAAGCATAGAAATGGAGAGAGAAACAAAGGAACGAGTGTGATACACATTCAAGAAGAAATAGCAGAGTGGTCAAGAGAGTGGGCTGTGGGCAGAGCCACATGCCGATTTCCATGGGCCACAGGCACTCTTGCCTTCATGGTCCTCTTGTTCCAGGAAAAATGTGAAAAATTATTTTTTTATGACCATGTTGGTAGAAAGACGAGTATATCAGCATGATATATTAACACATTTTCTTAGACCTAAAAGGGTTGTTGCAGTGGTTCAATGAGTTGATACACATAAAGCGCTTAGAACGGAGTCTGGCACACAGGTCTCAAGAAATGGTGGCCATCATCGTTCTCCATATAAGCAGTGAGAGTGAGCAGAAAGATACCCCCGACATGTTAAGCTAAAAAGAGCAATTAGGAAGAGCTGACTGTCACGTAAAGGCAACAAAATAAGATCTTACTCAAGTTCTGTGGTGGTTTTCGAATTTCTCTTCCTTCCTTTCCCCTTTGCCTTCGCCTTTGCCTTGCTCTTTGCGAAGCACACAACAGAGATGATAATGGTGGCACCTACTACGGTGCCCACCAATGCCCCCAAAATGATTCCAACTTCTGGATCTGGAAGATATAAGCTGCTGGTTGGTAAAGTGGAATGTACTGTCTGCCTCTTACATGTGCATTTGTGACCAGTGCAGAATATCTACAGCATTCATACAGTGGGAAAATGACTTGCAGAGCTCGGAAACCCCGAGAACTCAGCCAGACTCATAAGGGGAGAAGAAAGATGACTGGCTTGACTATGTTGCTTACCCATTCACATTGATACACATAAGAAGACATATGCCTACGGGGGGGGGTCACTTTCAAAATGGGGCTTAGAGAAGTGGGTTTTCAATAGGCATCTTCTCTTGTTTTGCTTTTTTAAAATGTTTATTTAGAGAGAGAGCGTGCATGGGCACATGCGCATGCACACACACACAGGGGAGGGGCAGAGAGAGACAGAGAGAGAGAATCCCAAGCAGGTTCCACAATCAGCATGGAGACCAATGTGGGACTTGATCCCCCGACCCTGGGATCATGACCTGAGCCAAAACCAAGAGTCGGACACTCAACCAACTGAACCACCCAGGCACCCCATCAATGGGCATCTTCTTGACCAATGAAAACCTGTGGAGCTACAATCTGGTAACCAGAGAAATGACCTCTGTTACAGGCAGGGACGTTTCACCAGGCTTATTCAGAGCATAGGTGAAGTAGTTCCCTAAAAACCTCTCCCACAGATTCCATGCTCACCAAGGAGCCTCGTGCATTCCGACCACTGGAAAAAGATGTGCCCCTTTCCATGAACAGGCATCTGGTTTATTAGATCAGTCTATGGAACAACCCAACAAATGTGAGATGACCCAGCTGAGCACCAGACCTTCCAGCACTAAAGTTCTGTCCCTGGGGGACCCTGTCTGAGCTCCAGGGGGCCCATCCCCATCTTCTTCCCTTCAAACAAGACTGAACATCTTATACTTTGAGATAAGAGGCTACTTGAGTTCGTTGATCATTATTTCGACTTTTTATGGTTAAAGGAATCCATGCGTGTAAATTGCAAAGTGAAATGAATGATTTGACTAGACTTCTAGCAAAGAAACAGCAGTCCCTTCCTTCTCCTCTCCCCATCTCTGTGTCCCATTCACTAGAGGCAACCACTCATCTCTCTCTCTCTTTTTAAAATCATCTTGATATTTGCCCCCATGTTTCTATTATGCTTGTTCTAATTCTCCAATTTTTGTCCTTTTTTGATGACTTCCTACCCTGGAAGGTGAAGATTGTATTCTTATACCCACCCCCCACCCACATTCTCCTGATAATATCTATAGCACAAGTTGTTGTTATATCAAAGTTTGCAGTATGCAAATGTTCACAGCTGTGGAACATAGTATATATATTATGATTCTGGTACATTTACAATTTTTCATTGAAGTTCATTATTACTTCATTTGGAGATTTTTTTTAAATGTATTACTACTAACCCCCCAAATTTCCACCAAAACTATTAAAAGTCCTTTTCTTAGATTTACATAGGTCAGATAATCTATCGGTTTCTTTTTTGTTGTGGAGGGGGGTGCAGAAAGAGAGAGAAGCGGGGCTCACCAGAAGCAGGGCTCATGTTTACCTGAAGTGGGGCTTGAACTCACAAAGCATGAGATCATGACCTGAGTCAAAGTCAGAAGCTTAACTAACTGAGCTACCCAGGTGACCTTTATTGGTTTCTTATGTTTTTCCCCCTTGGAGACGTCCCTTCTGGAGCCTTCCATCCTCCTCCCCCAGCATGGACTGTTCGCTCTCCTAAGCCTGCTGCTGTACTGTCATCCCTCTCCTGCCTTTCACCTTCATCCCTATTTTCTAGATAAAGAAACAGGTTTTGCAAGTTCTTTCAAGATCCAGCTCAAGTAGCACTTTTTTTGGTAGAGTTGCCTGGGTTCTATAAGCATAATTGTTTCTTCTTTGGTGTCCTAGAGACCCTGTACAGACCACTATTATAGCATTTAAGACATTTTACTGTGTCCTTCTAGTTAAACTGTGAGTCCTTGAGTGTAAGACATGTATCTTACTAACCTCTGTATCTCTATCACCTATGATAGTTCCTGGCAAATAGTAGATATCCAATTAATTTTTGAGGGAGGAAGATAGGGAAGCAGGGAGGGAAGAGAAGGGAAGGGAAGGGAAGGGAAGGGAAGGGAAGGGAAGGGAAGGAAAAGTGAGCAGGCAGTCAAATGCCAAAATCATTTAAAAAAGTATTTGAGTGGAAGCAAGGTTCAAGTACAACTGCTGAGTCTCTACATGTGCAGTATAACTGTACCCTTGGAAAAGCAAAACAGGATTGGGAAAGATAGAGACACACAGAAGAAATGATCAAGGGACTGTGGTAGAATGAGAACACAGACAAAGACCAAAAAGATGTCCCTTCACCTTTGAATAGAAATTAGCTGAATGAAGAAGCAACCTGGAATTGCAAAATTTTTTTGTTTTTTTCTTAAGTTTATTTATTTATTTTTAGAGAGAGAGAGAGAGCACAAGCAAGGAAGGAATAGAGAAAGAGAGAGAGAGAGAGAGAGAGAGAGAGAGAGAATCCCAAGTAGGCTCTGCACTGTCAGCGCAGAGCCCAACACAGGGCTCAAACTCAAGAACCGTGAGATCATGACCTGAACTGAAATTAAGAGTCGGATGCTTAAGGGACTCGGCCCCCCAGGCGCCCTTGTAAAACTCTCACCTCTTTGTTTTCAAGTTTCTTTATTTATTTTGAGAGAGAGTGGGGGGAGGGGCAGAGAGAAAGTGTTTGATTCAGGACAAGTGGAAGGAAGAAACCTTAGCTTCACAGGAGAGCAATGGTCCAAGGGAACTGGCCACCTGGATACGGTATATGCTTAAGTCACAGATCCAAGTGAGTTAGAAATAATGAATAGGTGACATGATCCTAAGTGTTATTAAGTGACCATTCAAAGGTGTGGCAAGATAGCCCTTGTGACAGCTTGCCCCCGATTGGCCCAATTTTACAACTCCGGGCCCTCAACTCTGTGCTTAGTAACTGAGCACCTTTGAACTGGAAGGTTGTGTTTGTTTTGGGTGTTTTGTTTTGTTTTGATAGAAAGAGAGCATGTGGACGTGCACCTATAAGCGGGGGAGGGGCAGAGAGAAAGAGAGAGAGAGAGAGATTGAGAATCCCAAGCAGGTTCCACGACCAGGACAGAGCCCAGTGGAGGGCTGGATCTCATGACTGTGAGGTCATAACCTGAGCCAAAATTAGGAGTTGGAAGCTGAACAGACTGAGCCACCCAGGCACCCCTGAGAGGTTGTGGTTTAAAGGCATCCTGGCTGTGCCAGTCACTAACTGGATGACCTTGGGCAAGTCACTTACCTCCTTGAGTTTCAGTCTCCTTTTCAGTAAAATTAGGCTAACAGTACATTGTGCCTCCTCAGCAGGGTGGTTGGAGGATTGAGTGAGATAACGCTCACCACACCTGGCCATGTATCTGGCACACCATTTGTGCTCCACAAATATTAGCTGTAGGTACAAGTGCTATTATTGCTATTATTATTAGAGACAGATCTTAACAAATTACTGATGAACTGGAAAGTTTGTGAGCTCCGTATGTGACACAGATTGCTAGTTTCACCAGGATTCACCAACAGCATCACAAAGAAAATTCGTTCTGGTAATATCAATGGGGCTGCTGTTTTATTTACTAAATAGTAATATCTACTTTCTAGAAATGTTATGAGGGCTAAACAAAATTTTTGTAAATGACTTAGGGCAGATTACAGCACATATTAAGTTATTAGATTTTAGGATAGTAATTCATCATATCAACCTATAAATAAACCACCAGAATCTCCAGAAAGGCAGGAAGGACTAACCAGGGATCCTAATTCATTTACTGGGTTGGCAGACCCAGGATACTTGACCTAAGGAGAAACTATTGAAGTTGGATGATCAACTCACGTGAAGAAGTTAGATCAATTTCGCAGGAACTATTGCCAAGGTTGTTGATAGCAGTGCACAGGTAATAACCTTGTTCAAAATTGGTCAGATTTCCAATAACCAAAATCCCGGTGGCTGGGTCTGTCAGAAACAGGAAATAGACTTTTGAAATCTCTTATGTGGCTACAGATCATAACAATGTAGCAGAATTGCTCAATTCCCACCCACATCCCTACATTGGCCTCCCTTCCCGGAGATGTTCTGGATCCAACTAGACCCTGTGGGACTATTCCAAAGGTAGCCCATCTGGAACCATCCCTATTCTCTCCATACCCACCACCTCCGAGCCAAAAACAGGCTTGGCTTCTACAGGCTGTGGATAAGACCAGACCATAGTCATCTTGTTAGGAGATCTTTTGACATCCCCTTTCCAGAAAAATTGAAGACTGAGCTCTAAAGATGAGCAACCAGCCCCACACACATACTGTCAGCCAACCACACACACCACACCTTGCCAGGGGCTGTGGAGGACGGTACTTTTTTTTTTAAAGTTTATTTATTTATCCTGAGAGAGAGAGAGAAAGAGACAGCATGAGTAAGGGAGGGCAGAGAGGGAGGGAGACAGAGAATTCCAAGCAGGCTCCGTGCTGTCAGCACAGAGCCCGACCCGGGACTCAAACTCATGAAACTGTGAGATCATGACCTGAGCTGAAACCAAGAGTCAGAAGCTTAACTGACTAAGCCACCCAGGGTCCACAGAGGGCTGTACTTACTGAAGTTTTCTTTCACTGGGACGATGTCTCCTCCTTCAACTTTATACCAGTAGTACACAGGGGAAGGTGTCCCAAGGACCGAGAGGCAAGAGAGAGATATAGGATGGCCAGTTTCTGGTAGTCCTTGGATGCTGCAAAGGGGCTTAGAAGGTTTGACTGTAAGGCAACGACAAAGAGTAAACATCCTGAGGGGGGAATTGCACTCTGTAACAACTGCAGTCACCTCCTCACTGTCATTTTGTAGAATGTGCGCGCTCCATTTTTAAAGCTTTGAAACGTTAGTTTGACAGTTTTCTGATTGTACCACCAGGTGGGGGTAGAGCACTTCAGGTTCAAGGGCCTTCCAGTCACCAGGCCATTAAGATTCTAACAGCATCTCTTCTGTCGGCCTCCTCCCCAGATTCATAACCATGAATCTCGCATTGTCTTAAAATATGCCTTTATTAAAACTGCCAAATGTAAGCAAACACTAAACGACTAAGGACAGACTTTACACTTTTGAAGCACAGTTTTAAAGGAAAATAGGACCCTTAAATATGTTGCAATAAGTTGTTAATTATTCTTTTTACAAAATTTGTTTTACTAATGCTATATTTTTCCTTTCCTTTATAAGTCTTCTTTGACATTAATTTCTCTGGGGATGGGTGACACAAAACTATTGGAGGGTTTGAATTTGCCTGTGTGCCTCATCGGTAGGGGAAGCCCATTTTGAGAGGATGTGTTACGTGAAGCTGAGATCTTTATTTATCTTTCACTCCACGTGCATTTACTTGTCTGCCTTCTATGTGCCTGGCACTGGACAAGGCACCAAAAATTCAAGAGTAACCCTGAAACACTTCCGAAGTGGGGTGGGGGGAGTAGTGAGAGATGAGGCCAGAGAGCATCAGAGGCCATAGCTTGGAGAGCTTTGTATTTCGTGTATTTGTCTTAAGTTTATTTATTTATTTTGAGAGAGAGAAAGCACAAGTGGGGGAGGGGCAGGGAGAGAATCCCAAGTAGGGTCCACACTGTCAGCATAGAGCCCGACACAGGGCTCCAACCCACGAACCATGAGATCATGACCTGAGCCAAAGTCGGACACTTAACCGACTGAGCCACCCAGGTGCCCCTCATGTGTTTTATACAGAGAGCAGGAGCATCATGGAAGGAATTTAAATAAGGGAAGGACAATGGTCATTTTTAATGCTTTAGTTGGTTTGCTTGCTCTCTGGGGGTGCGAGGAGGGAAAATCGTCACAAGGTATCAAGGAAGTAGAATCGACAGGACATAGTGACCAGACGAATAGGGGGCATGAAGAAGAAAGTGTAGGCAATGATGATTCCTAGGTTTCTGATTTGGACAGCTGGGTACATGAGTTTGTCATCCTGAGATAAAGAATACAGAAGGAGCAGGTTTTCAGGGAAGGAGGGCAGAGCAGGAAGGGGTGACGATAAGGTCAGTTTGGGACATACTGAGTTCTAGCTGTTTATGAAAACATCTCCGTGGAGAAGTCCCATGGGAAAGTGAGAATCTGAATTTCCTCATTCATCTTGCTGCTCACAGCTTATTCGAAGCCTCGTGTTACATGTAGATAATAATCTAAATTCCAATACTTACCAACTCACCTTCCTTCTCTTCACCTAGGCCTGAAACCCTCCAAAGACACAGCTTCTCTAGCTCAGGCCAGTTATACCTTGAATGCTCTGGACTCCCCCAGCTCTCCAGCTCTCAGTTTGGAGGCAGCAGTTAAGAGCACAGTTCTGGATCTGCATAGACTGCTCGCTCTGCAGTTTTACTCCAGATGGTGTTTAGGCAAGTAACCTAACATAACCACCCCTCAGCTGACTCATCTGTAATCCAAACCATACAAACATATTGGATACTATATATCCTAATATATTGACTTTATCTCTGACTAATCCAAATATATTGAATTTATGCAAGTAAAATAATTCCTATAAATGCCTTGCACATGGACTTGCTGTTGGGCATGGTCTCCTACATTTTGTGGCCTGCTACTGAAGTTAAGCTTCCAGTCTCGGACTCTAACCCACTCTACACATGAGTGAGAAGACGGATGCAGCTGTAGCTCTTTGACACCCTTCACTAGCCCCATTGTTTAAACAGGTTTTTTTTAAATTAAAGTAAGTATTTTTCTATTTAGCTCTTTATTCTCTTTTCCTTACCCCATGGCAACCGTCACTAGATTTAGAAACTGATTATCACCATGATGATTTGATTGGATCGCCTTCCCCCCGCTGGACACATTTCTCTCATTTTATTTTTTTATTAGCAAAACACTTAGTGAATCACTTTGAACCACATCCCAAACCTATATATTTTCTAAAGCTACTGAATCAGGATGGGATTGCCATTTCAACCAGTTAACATCCCCAGTAGAACTTGGATGTTCCACTGGCATAGCCATTGATCTACCATTTAGCATTATTGCTTTCAACAGAACAGGGAGGAAGAGGCTTACCTCACAAAGTAAATGAAAATGCTTCATTGTGTTCTCAAGCCTTCTCTAAATTTATCGTTTTCTTTTTATGTGCCAAATCACAGAAGGAATAGGGTGCTTATTCCAAATGTATACAAAATAATTATTCAAACTTCTATCTGGGTATTTTTCAAAGCTTCTTTTTCCAAGGCTGTCATACCTAATGGATATCTCTCAAATGAATGGTTGTCCAAACCACCTGCGCCTTTGCTCACTGCTGTTTCCTTTACCTAAACCGTGTCCTGCCACCCCAGCCCCTATTTTCTAAACTTTTGGAGGGCTGAAACCCTGTCTTTTCTATCTTTCCATCACCATTGTGTAACACAGTAACTGAACACGTGTTCAGGATTTGTTGAATGAATTTATGCATGAATGAGCAAAAGCATGGGATCTACGTCCATCACTGGGTAATGGAATGTCTCTGGGAAATTCATTGCTAGGAAGAGTGATCTCTAAGGAAATATCAACACCTCTCCCCACAGTTGGCCTCCTTGCTCCCCACGGCCCCCCAACCATGCCCAACTCCTCAGACAGAGGCTCGGCTTCTTTAGGTTGTTTCTGGTCAGAAAGACAACCCAGAGCCAGGGAGCAGCAGAAAAACTTTAGAGGGCTAATTCCCCCAAATGCTTTGAAAGTTGAATCTCCAGTATACCATTTGATCCTCAAACCTGTAAAGACAGGGCAGAGATTACAACCCCATCTCCAAATGGCCAGAGAAAAGTGGACTGACTTGCCTGAGGCTACTGAGGAGTGGAGTATGAGCCAGAACTTAAGCCTTCTGACCCCCAGCATATATACCACACTGTTTAGTTCCCATGTACATGACTAATCTTCCAAACTGGAGCACCAACTCTCCCAGGAAAGGGCTTGTAATTCTCTTGTCTTCCTCCTGTACCCCAATGCCTAACATGGGGCTCAGCAAAATAAAAGCATGATTGAGCTACCCCACTCTTAAAAATCAGCTCCTGATGACCTTTCCCTCTTTTCCAGTTGGGTAGATGTGGGCAAACCTCACAATTCATTTTGGGCATCACCTGAGAGGCAAGCTCAGATGATTCTGGATGGTTCTCCTGGATGTGCACCTTGTTACCAACTACTGCTTTTCCAAGCTAGTCAATTATCAAGTCACTGGTTGGATCTAGTTCCTTCTTTCCTGTGATGGATGTACACAGCTCAAGAGGAACAATGACTGGATCAGCTCCATTTGGGATTACTTAGAAATGGGAGATCCCTTAGCTCAAATGGTTGATTGGTGAGGTTTGACAGCCCTTTCGTTTCTCCCTTCAGTACTTCCACAGGCCCGCAACAGGAGCAAAACTCTCATTGTCCTTTTAGAGACTGGAAGGAGTGCTAGAAACCACCAAAAATTGTGAACTCTCCAAGAGCAGAAACTATGCCTCCATCACTGTAAACCTCATGGGTTCTGGCACAAAATAGGCACTCAATAAATACTGTATAAATGAACCACTCCAAATGCATTTGAAAAGCAGATATGACTTGCTGAGTGCCACATAACGAATATCTGTATATAAATAAATTCTCACTATGGCTTAACATGTGGTCCTTTCTCCAAATAGTGCTAACTTTTTTTTTTTAATATAATTTAGTGTCAAGTTAGCTAACGTACAGTGTATACAGTGTGCTCTTGGTTTCGGGAGTGGAATCCCATGATTCACTGCTTACATACAACACCCAGTGCTCATCCCAACAAGTGCCCTCCTCAATGCCCATCACCCATTTTCCCCTCTCCCCCACCCCCGCATTTTAAAAGGGACTCTCCCGCCTTTATTCAAAAGAATGGTTTAATGGTGGGAATTGTGCCCAGCTTAGGAGAGATAATAAATTGACAGTTCTCTCCCCCAGGTAGGACTGGCTCCAATTGGAGGTTCCCTCTGAAGGAGTTGCTAGTGATCATTTAGTGGCAACTGTGCATTGTCCCTCTGTTCCCATTCTACCCATCAGAGATACGGATCCCGGAGGTTGGGTTATCTTCTGCTTTCTGCCATTTTGGCAACACGGTTTCAACGTGTTTTGTGAGTGATTTCTCAGTGTTACTATGAAGGTTGGGATGGTGGTGTGTTTCTCTTTCCCTGCTAATAAAAGGAGCCGGGAGGATATTTACCCCCTGGGACTTAATTAGCACCATAACTCACTGCTCATTTAAGGTCTTAGTTGTTCCAAGAAGAGAAAAAAACAAACAAAAAAAATTGCCCGTACCTAACACATTGACTTTGAGGATGCCTTGATTTTTTCCAACAAAGTCAGGGGGGTTGTTAACATCACAGACGTAGACACCACTATCTGTTGGTTGCATATGTGAAATAGTGATAGATGCGTTATCTGGGTCGTTGGACCCTACAATCCGACCTTTAAATTGCCCGATGGCTGTAGCTTGTCCACCTTCAGAATAGTAAATCTAGGACATAAAAATGACAGAAATGAGAATTGGAGAGTGGCCAAGGCTAAGGTAAGCTACCCAGAAGCACCCTCTATCCGATGTCACCTTTGTTGGTAAGAGGCAACATCCCCACCCATCCTCTCCCACAGGGAACAGATCCCACGGCAAAAGTTGCCCAAGCCAGTAGGGTGCTTTAGCTTTCTCACAGGTGTGCGCAGCCACCTCCTCACTTGTGCACAAAGCAGTTCTGTGATGTCATCAGAGCAGTGATGCATGCCCATCTGACAGATGATAAACAGCTGGAGCTGACAGGATTCAACTCCTACGCTTTGGCTAGATCAAGATGCTCACCTGATGACCCTACCTGGAGGAAACTCACTGCCTAAAACACAAATGCCTGATGGGAAACCAAAACCATCATCCCCCCCCCGACTTTATAGACTTTGTTTGATTTGAGTTTACTTTACTCAGTGGGACTGCAAGAATATCTGGTTTTCCTAAAGTTAGAGTATTCATACACACATACTTCTTTGGAGAAGCGAACTTGGGTTTATCCTGTTCGTTAGAAGAGAAACATTTCATAGCAGAAAGGCCCCTGAGAAATCATCTGGTCCCATCCCCTCATAGTGGCCTAGGAAGTGCTTCGTCAATGGCAGCTAGGACCATTCTCCTCACGTGGAAGGAGGCAGAACTGGAGTTATTCTTTCATTTAGACAAATAAGGGCACTGAAATCCAGAAAGATTAAATGGCTCACCCGAAGTCACAGGATTCATTTATTATTATTATAATTTACCACAGTCAAGGAAGACCTGGATTCTAGTCTCATTTCTAGTAGAGATATGAATAGTTAGATCATAATGGCAACCGTGGGAGCGGCATGGTGAGGTGGAAAGAGGCCTGATCTAGGAATCAGATGGTCTGGGCTTTAGCCACAGCTCTGCCTCTGACTGTGACATAGTCAGGGAAGGTGGCCTCTGGTTATGCCTCCATGGCAACCTGTGATAAGAAACTTTGTGATAAGAAACTCTGTTATTTAATCATCTTTCCAACCTTGAGTTTCCACATCTGAAGGAGGAGCCCAAGCAAGATCGTCCAAATTATGAGATGTATTCCCCAAGTCTAGGCACATAAGTTGATTTTAGGTGGCACATAAATGAAAACTTATTACAAAGACACATATCTAGCACATCAAGTCTGTGACTTCATGGATATTATTGCTTAGGGTGACACTAAGATATTTTTAAAATTTGAAGAAACCAAGTCAATATAGAAAATGACATTAAATAATACTGCTGGGGGCACACAATTATGACAAAAATCATAAAGACATAAGGGGTTGAAGCTTGGGTATCACGGGACTAGGTGATCCCTAAGATTTCTTCACTGTACACAGTCTATGCACACACTTTGTTAGTTTTATATAAATGTGTGTTCAAGTGATTATTATTTAATAAACTGGTATTGCGCTAGTCCAGTAGAACTAATTAATGTTTTCATAAAATGTACTTAAAGAGCCTTATTCATTGAATTCACTCTTCTAACATTTTAGAAGAAACTGAAGCCCAGAGAGGGAAAAAAAAAAGACACACACAAAGTTTACAGCGGGGAAAGATCTAGCACCCAGTTCTTCTAATTCCTTGTCCAGTGCTATTTACCTTAATAGGATGAGGGAGGGAAGGCAATCAGCAAACCAAAAAATATTATCAAGATAAATTCAGATATATTCCCCTTCAAATAGAAAGCCAATATATTTTTAAACTAAAGCAGAAAGGTAGATTCTGAGGGAAAATTCAAAGAGCATATTGAAGGAGAAAAAAACCTGTTTCTCTCCCCGAGTTCTCTAATATCAACTGGCTTTTTTTCCTGCTACAAATGAGCCATTTATAATTCAATTTGTCCACTCACACCTACTGAAATCACTAACTTTTGTCCCAAAGGAGTCTTGTTGGACTTACAAACTGGAAAGTCAACATTAACACAAGGTATCCCAGTGGTCCAGGAGGAGGTTCAGCTCATCAAAGGTCTATTACCTTAATCTGGGTTAACACCCAAGCTATCCGGCTTTCCATTTCACTAGCCAGCATTGGGCTTATTTACTTTCTAGTCAACAATTTGAGGTCCTGTGGACTTTTACCTGGAACACATCCTGCAGTCCCTCAAGGAAGCCCTTCTACACCTTAGACATCTGGCTGCTACCCCTGCTCCTGGGAAGACTGGGGGAGGGGTGAGTCAGCCTGTCTTATGCTGCGGCCTGGCGACATCACAACAAGATACATCAGTCCTGCCTACAGCCCTCAGCCAGTGCCAGAGGGTAGGGAGAAAATATCTGATTTCTGCAGAGAGCAGAGACCCAAGAAAGCATGTTTTAGGCCAGGACTAGAACATTCCAAGAAGCCACTGTAAAAGTCACAGTGTTGGTTATGAAGCAAGGTGCAATGAGCAGGTAAGTCATGAGGCCCTGGACTTGTAACTTCCCTGTAAAAAGGACCTTCACCGGAGCGCCTGGTGGCTCAGTCGGTTAGATGTCCAACTTCTGCTCAGGTCATGATCATGCAGTTTGTGAGTTCAGGCCCTGCGTTGGGCTTTGTGCTGATGGCTCAGAGACTGGAGCCTGCTTCAGATTCTGTGTCTCCTCCTCTCTCTGCCCCTCCCATGCTCGTGCTCTGTCTGCCTCTGTCTCTCAATAATAAAATAAAACGTTAAACATTTTTTTTAAAAAAAGGACCTTCACCAACGCTTCTACCCAAGCTCCTCACACTGTAACCTCATATATATATCTTGCCCTTTCACAAATAATACTAAAAGGTGTCAGGGATAGGAACGGAGGTGAGGAGGGATAACAATGGGCACCTAAAAGGGAAAAGCCTTGGCCTGAGAAGGAAAGTCCCCAGGGCTAGCCAGTGGCCAGACACAGAGATGGAGGGACTTTTCTGTTAGGGGAAGTCCATGCTGTCACACTGTCCTTGTAAAGAAAAAAAAAAAGGAATGTTTTCCTGAAACTGCTTATCTAATCACACAGGAAGTACTGAAACGTGGTTCCATTTGCCACAAAAGAATAACTCTTTTAAAAATCAAAGCTGAACAATGGCCAAGACCCAGCCCATGATCCTGTGAGGCTTGTACCTTTTCAAAGAAAGTATATTGTCAGTTTAGAGATCAAAGCAACTGAGGTCCAGGAAAAGCCATGGATGTTCAACAGGCCATATCCTTTGGGAGGTAGGGGAGAGAAAATCTGCTTAAAGAAAATCACACCTATCCAAGTGTTCCCTTAAGTGGTACTTGTTAGTTTTTGGCCTACTTGTGCTTCATGGATGCCCTACTTTTCTCCCAAGGTCCTCTCTGCTCCTTGTGATGTTCGAGGCTGATATGGAGACACATTAGTTATAAGACCCCTTTAGAGATCACTTTGTTTATGGTTTCTAAAGTTGATGACCCTTCAGGAGCCAGATGGATATTGGGGTTATGGGGTTATGGGAAACAGCTGAGAGGGGATGGTGGCTACTGGTAAGATCATAGAGGAGAGTGGGGAATGTGGTGAACTGGGGAGCCAATGCACACAAGGCTTTCAAACTGTGGAAACACACACAATCCCGGGCCGGTCAAGAACATGCATCCACTGGCCAAATTGGGCCCAGAGGCCTCCAATTTGCAACCTCTGATTCATCTTCTATAACAGAAAAGGACACTGGAGGCTCCAAAAGAGAAAGTGATTTTTCCAAGATCACTCAATTTATAAGCAGATCTGGAATCCGGGCCTCCTGACTCTCCCTGAATACGTGAAAATGGCACTCATAGTCCTGCCTTAGGCGAGGAAGATGATTCCTAGGTAATCTTTCCCTTTTGGGGCCATTCCATCCCTTACTCCAGCCCAACCCTTTTCCTGCCAATTGCTGCTATTCATTGGCACGATGCTTCCCATGCCGAGCGGTCTCACCACCTGATGCCTTAGACATCTGCCAGCTGCAATAACAGCCTTTCCCCTCCTACTGTGCCAAGTTCCTATTCACATGACACCATGCAGCTGGGAGCCAGATTTGTCCAAAAAGATTTTTTTTCCCTCAGCTTTGTGATATTGTTCTCTAACTAGAGGCTGGAGTATAAACAAGAAGGGTTGAAAGAATTCAGTCTGCTTTCTGTTTGAGGCTGAGTTGGAATTCATAAATGCATTTAGCCTCCAGAGCTGCTTTTGTGGGTTCCTTTTGGAAATGTGGAGGGTGTGGAAGTCCACAGCAAGCCACCCTTTCTTTCCCTTCAGCTTCTTGCTTTCCCGCACGATTCATAAAGGGGCTAGCCTTGGGAAGGGAAGAGTGTGGAGTGACAATGGCCTCAAGCCCAGCACTTTTTCTGGACTGTCCTTGTGGACAGGTTGCACAGGGGAGGGAAAGAACACCAATAGAAAGATATCCCTGTATTCAAACTACTACTTGCCCAGCCTGACAGTTGCCCTAGATCCCACCATTTGAATGGCTTCCTTTGGGTGAAGGCGCAGAAAGTCTATCCTTACACGATTTTCTTTGGAAGAGAACAAAATTAAATATCAGTAGGGGTGCTTGGCTCAGTGGTTAAGCATCTAACTTCAGCTCAGGTCATGATCTCACAGTACATGGGTTTGAGCTCTGAGTCGGGCTTTGTGCTGACAGTGCAGAGCCTAGAGCCTGCTATGAGTTTTGTGTCTCCCTCTCTCTCTCCCCCTCTGACACTCATGCTCTGTCTCTGTCTCTCAAAAATAAATAAATACTAACAATTTTTTAAATAAAAAATAATAAAATAATAAAATATCACCAGTCCCTAACACCTTAGCATTAGGTTAATTGATCAGATTTAGCAAGAGTATACAACTGAGGCAATGAGATATAGAATAGATAAACTTTGATGGGAGGGGTGGTGGGAAGGGAAGAACTTGGAGTGTTTCTCAATGGGAGTGACACTGGTATTTTGGGCAGACAATTCTTTCTCACGTAGGTTTATCCTACATACAGCAAGATATTCGATATCTCTAGCCACCACCTACTAACTGCCAGTTATAGATCTCATTTATAACAATTAAACCAACAACCCCTTCATTTTCAAGTGCATGTGAGGAAATGATACACCCCCACCCTGCCAACATTTAAAAAGCATTTGATATAATGGTATTTGTAAAGGAGAGGCCATGTGGGGAGAATCTGAACATCCACAGAATATGATGACATTAGGTTCTGGAAGGAAGTTGTCCACATTAGATGTATGCTGGGGAGATGAAAATGGCAAAGGGTTCCATCCAGTATGGATGTTATAGAAGAGTTAGTACTGTCTGTGAGACCTATGCTAAGTAGGATCAATGCCTGTTCTGTTCATGGGCAGGTGAGATCTCTTTAGTTTTACCAGTTAGTGTCTGGGTGGAAGAGGAGGAAATTGGTGTGATCAGAGGGGCACAAAACCACCCCAGATTTCCATGCTAACTTGCCTGTTCCAGGGCCTAGAGTCTTCAACTAAGTGTCCTTGATGAAGGATTGATCATCTAAAACTGTCCATGTCTTCCAAGAGGAAGGCTTCTCTAAAAGGAGGGACTTGCTAATAAATATCTTGGTCGGAAGACTTGTGGGATACCTTTGCAGTCCCCATTCACCAAAGGAACCCCTTGGAGGGGATAGTCAGTAAGAGATAACACCCTCCCCTGGGTGCTGAGAAACACTATATCTTGGAGTCAACTGATCCTTTAACACAATGATGTTGGGGTAGGAGAAGAATATGAGCCTATGGCAAGAGTTGGCCGCTTCCGTGATCAAGGCAGCAGTATATCCCTGAGCCTTTTGGAGGAGGCTAAAAAGAATTCCAGACATGGAAGGCAAACTCAAGACTATCCCAGTTTTGCCAAGAGCTTGTGCTGATTTGGACCGTTATCAAGTTTGAACCATACCATCCCACTCCTAAAGGCTGGTGTCATTGCCCTAGATATTCCAAACAATGAAGGGGTCCAGCAGTACACCAATAGGTGTTCTTACCTGAAAGGTCCAGCTACATCTTCCCCGAGCGTCTCTTGCATGCGCCATATTTAGACACTGACTGACTGCCTTTTCCTCCATACCCTCAGTATTGAGGCACGGGCTGTGCTGTGTTTGAGCAGAAATGGGTGGATCTGAGAGCTGAATGCTACATGGTAAACTGCCACATCAACCCAGGAGTTGAATTGAATCACTCAGTGATCAGTCTGGCAACATCTTATGCCCATAAATCATAGAATTGTCTAATGGCACAGCTGTCTCTTTTTATCATCCCCCAAATGTTCACCAGCCCTTCCTAGATTAACATACTACATGCTTTACTGAATTCTGGATGCATGGACGTACTCACAGAAGAAATGAATTTGAAATAGAGGCCAAATCCCATTTTGAAAAATACCATCTCAACTGAAGAGGTCTACAGCTTCATTGTTGAGCAGACTTTCTGTTCAGCAATAGGATCAGGCAGAGAAGCCTGACCCTTGTCTTTAGACACAGGGACCTGGCAGTCAGTGGAACAGGAAACTAATCCTGGGCCAGGATTCCCCCAAGAGCTCTGCCGCAGCTGTTAAGCTATACTAAATGTTTCTTGTAGGGCTGGATTCCCTAGTGCCTATGATTCAGAGGGTATTGATGGGATGGGGATTTTGCAAAATCACCATTTTGTAAGTAATGATACACTTTGAATTGAATTCATTGAATTACACATTCAATTACTACACATTCATTGAATGGCTACTACATGGAAGGCTTCTCAGTGCTTTACAAGCATCGTCTCATTTAATCTTCACAGTAAACCTATGAGGTAGGTAAGTAGCGCCATTACACAGATGGGAAAACTGACCCTCTGAAGGGTCAACTGAATTGCCTAAGGTCACCCAGCCAGCAAGTAAGTAGCAAAGCAAGGAGTAGAACCAATATCCATCAGGAGGTTTCCATTGGTGCTCCAAAATTACTCATGTGGAAAAGCAGAGAGAAGCACATGCTTGCCAGGATGCGAAAAGAGGGGAGGGACTCCAGTTCTCTGGAAGTCGACCCCCAAGGATGGTTGAAATGTGGATCTCACTGGAATAAGCTGAAGCAAGATGGAAAAAGAGAAAGAAGTGAAATCTTGACTTTATAGAGGTGTTTTTCACTGTCTCTAAGCCAAGTGTTAGACCTACTCTACCCTGTCTTCTATGCAGCTGAGGCACAGGCATAGCACAGGTCTCATGCACTTGGAGAAGCATCTAAAATGTTTTAAGATCAATGGGGCACCTGGGTGGCTCAGTCGGTTGAGCGTCTGGCTTCAGTTCAGGTCACGATCTTCCAGTACACGAATCCGTGCCCCTCATCAGGCTCTGTGCTGATGGCTCAGAACCTGAAGCCTGCTTTGGATTCTGTGTCTCCCTCTCTCTCTGCCCCTTCCCTGCCCACAGCCCCTCTCTCTTTCTTTCTCTCTCTCTTCAAAAATAAATAAACATTAAATTTTTTTTTAATGTTTTAAGATCAAGAAACATGTTCTCAGTGAATCAGTGGCTCAGCCCAGAGGACCTCCTTTGATTTGGACATCCCCAAACCCTAGATAGCTTAAATTCCTTGCCTTGCCTGTACTTGCCATTTTGAAGAAGGAGGCAAATGGCAAGGAAATAATCTACTCAACAAATAACAATTTTAATAGTTTCTTTCCAAAGTGCCCCGAAGAGATGCCCTGAGTTTAAGCCATGTTCAGTTCAATCACCTGCACCTTCTGTGTATCTCCAGGCCTACAAAAAACTCACTGCTGGTCACAAGATCCTCCTGCCTGCGGCTCCCAACCCATAACTACATAGTTCAACCAAGAGGCGGCCTTGTAAATTCCAGTGTCAGAAAAGGCGTAAAGAACGATTTGTATTTTTGACCTCAAATTGGCCCCGGCCTCACTTCCAGGCAGTTGAGGACATCTGGATTTGAGTACCAAGCATAAAAAAAAAAAAAAAAAAAAAACTCAAAATACATTGGCAAGGCCTCTCTAAATTCGGCCTCTACTGGCAAAATGGGAAAGCCTTCAAGCCTGCAGATAAAGAATGTATTGAAAAGACTATTTAGGAAACTGAATTTTCAAAAGGAAGAAATTTCACATGATTATCACCATCCACAATCTGAGAGAGCAACCTGCAAAGGAAAGGGATGTTTTCTCAGTTGATTGCAATATGTGAGGTCTTGGGTCAGGGCATTTGGGTGACAAAAAGTGGTAAAATTACTGTTGTTGCTGCTACTGCTAATTAAGGTGATAAAGCTGTTTACAAGGGAGAAAACTTACAGGACTTTATATTTTTTCCAAGCATTTTCACATGCATTATGTTAGTGGATTCCCCATGAAATTGCAGGAGAGAGTTAGTGCTCCACCACATTTTGAAGAGAGGCACAGAGTGATTCAGACACTTGTCTGAGGTAACCAGTACTGGGCAAAAATGTTGAAAGTTGATTGGAGAGTGGTATTAATGAAATCACATGTTGAACTGTGTCTCCTGCTACAAAAGTCCAGGCCTTCTGTTGAAGAGAGAACTTAGCACCTCCAAAGGACCAGATATGGCTGAAGTGACAAGGGCCAAGGTGTGGCTCCTCCCAGCTAGCACCCTCCTTCTTCTCTACCTCTGCCCTTAAAACTCCTCTAGCCCACTCAACTCACCCTCAATTTTTCTACTAATAAAAACCCTTCCTTTTTTTCAAGGCCCAATTCAACTACATCTGACTATTCCAAACCATACTGATTTGTTTCTTCTCTGAAATCCTTGTTTTGGACCATATATCCTTTTTGAAAATCTGATGAAAGCTATAGGCCTTTTCTCTCAAGAGTTATGTATTGGCAGACATGTTGCACACTCATGCAGATTGTTACATATGCTCTCTCTTTCTCTCCTCTCTCTCTCTCTCACACACACACATGCACACACACACTTTTGAGTATACAATTTTAGTCCTTGGGATAATTTAAAAAGGAATTACCCTTAAGGCCAGATGAAGAAAACCTGAGATTAGGCAGCTTATAGGTAGAATGATTCTCCTTTGACTTTCATGCACCCTCTTCTAGCAACCTCTTAGCCCAGACCCTAGCCTACTTTCCCTATCCTGTATCCTCTAGCTTCCTGTTGCCCTTGATTACCCACGGTTCATCACTACCTTGGCCCTTGTCTACCCATCTGGGAGTCTCATTCCATCAGGATTCAGTCAGGCACAATGACTTAGCTCACTTGACAGGCAGATCCCAGATACTACATCTGCCAGAGATCTGCAGATCAGGTAGGACATGTATTTGAACTGGGGTCTTCTAGAAATAATAGAGAGATTATCCGAGGGGAATGAGAACCCTTTCAGAACTACTGCTCATTTCACCCATAAGAAGGACCATTCCTGTCTACTCTAGAAAACACAATGTATTCAATGTTCACCTACTAAGATTTGAGATAATAGGCTATAACTGAATATGAAGAGAGGACAAAGGCCAAGTCACATAGATGATGGTCTTCCCTAAACAGTTGTCTTCAAACTCTTTGTATCTGAGGTTCTGCCACTATTGTCACTGGCTTACCACTCCTTCACATACCGACCCCAACAGTTTATGTCAGAACTACCAGAGGGGAATAGTTGAGGAAAAAAGTCCTTACAGAAGTTGGTGGTAAGTCCTTCTTATGAAAGAATGACCACTGGATGGAAAGCTTGTCCCGGGAGACCACAGTGCTGGTGTAGGTACAGACAAGCGTGACATCAGATCCAACAGTCACATTCACGACGCTGTCTGGGATGGTCACCTGTACCATACTACCTTGATCTGAAAAGATAATCATCAAAAAGAAAATGGTACATACTCACATTCTGATGACACTCTTTCATTACAAAGCACTTTCAATGACATCTTATTTGAGGAATCCAAGGGAAGGAGGAGAAGGTACAATGGGCTGTATGGCAAAACTGAGCAAGCAATGGGCATGGGGGTAGGGGGGTATCTAACAAATTACAATGTGACAATACTCAAATCCTATGAGATAATAACACCAAACTGTGAATTTCTTCTGTATAAGAATGGCCTTGCACAGAGGTTCTTAAAATGTTGTCCAGGGACACAAAAAGGTCCATAAGTATGGAGAACAACCCATCCAGTTTGCCCAGGACTAACATATTCCTTCGATGTGGAACTTTTCAGTTTTAAAATCAGGTAAGTCTCAGGCAAACCATACTGGTTTTGCTAGGGCTTTCAGTGCTTAAACCAGGAAAATCCCAGGAAAACCAGGATAAGTTGGTCACCCTACCCCTAAGACAATTTTGAGAGGCTTCAAGATCAAAATGATATTCATAATAATGCCAAGATGTTATTTTTCTTTTTCACTCTCATTCTCTCATGAATGTACAGTGGAGTGTTCCACTAGCTACATGGCAGGTGACATCATTGCTTTGGCACCTAATGAAATGTGTGCTTGTGGATTTTTGTTCAAATAATTTTTAGTTTTAATTTCTAATTCAGTGAATATAGATGGCAATAACTGACATAGCAAAAACTCTTTGGAAGTCCTCAATAATTTTTAATTGAAAATTTTATTGAGATAATGGTAGATTCATTCACATACAGTTCTAAGAAATCACACAGATATTCCATGTACAATTTACCCAGCCCCCCACAATGGTAAAATTTTATAAACCTGTACTATAATATCACAATTAGGACACTGGCATTGAGACAATCCACTGACTGTATTGTATTTCTCCAGTTCTACTTGTACTCGTGTGTGTGTATGCATTTAGTGTTATACAATTTTATCACATGGGTGGCTTTATGTATCTACCATTGCAATGAGGATACTGAACAGTACACTGATCCCTGATATTGCCCTTTTATAATCACCCTCTCTTCCCTCCTGCACCCCATCTCTGATTCTAAGCATTGGTAACCACTAATCAATCTGTCTTCGATTTCTAAAATTTTGTCGTTTTGCACATGTTATATAGATGGAAGTATGGTAACCTCTTGGGATGGGCTTTTTTCATTCATCATAATTACCTAGCAGTGAACCCAAGTTGTTGTATGTATCTGTAATTCATTGCCTTTGATTAGCAGCATTCAATTTGTTGAACAATTCACCCATTTAGGAACATTTGGGTTGTTTCCAAGTTTGGGCTATTGAATAAAATGCCAATGAACATTCATGTACAGATTTTTGTGTGAATATAAATTTCCATTTCCCTGGGCTAAATTCCGAAGAGTTTAATTTCTGGGTCAGATGATAGTTACGTGTTTAGTTTTATTAAAAACAAAAACAAAAATCGGCCACACTGTTTTCCAGAGTGGCTATCCCAATATACATCCCCCCCAATAACATATGAGTGATCCAGTTTCTCCACATCCTCCTCAGCCTTTGGTGTTGTCACTATTTTCTACTTCAGCCATTATATAAGTGTGTAGTAATATATCACTGTAATTTGAATTTCCATTTCCCTAATGCAAATTAATGATGCTAAACAACTTCTTGTGATAATTTACCATTTGCATATCAAATGGTATGTGAAAGGTCTATTCACATCTCTAGCCCATTTTCTAATTGTACTGTTTAATTTTCAACTGTTGAATTTTGAGAGTTCTCCATATAATCTAGACTCCAGTCGAGACAGTTTTATTTCTTCCTTTCCAATGTATAGGCTTTTAATTTATTTTTATGACTTATTGCAATCACCATAACTTCCGGTACTTTACATGTACAACTTGTACATAACATAATACAAAATATGTTTTTTCTAGGTTATTTGTAGATGCTTTTTTATTAAGTTGAGGTAATTCTCCTCTGTCGTGGGTTGAATTGTGTCCCACCAAAAGATATGTACAAGTTTTAATTCCAGGTGACCTTATTTGGAAATAGGGTCTTTGCACTGTAGTTAAGGATCTTGGGATGAGGTGATTCTGGATTTAGGGTGGGCCTTAAATCCAATGACTGTTGTCCCCATGAAAAAAAAGAGGGAGATTTGACACCAATACACAAAAAGAAAGGCCATATGAAGATAAAATCAGAAATAGGAGCATTGTAGCAGCGCCTGGGTGGCTCAGTCAGTTGGGTTTCCAACTTCAGCTCAGGTCATGATCTCACAGTTTGTGAGTTCAAGCCCCGCATCGGGCTCTGTGCTGACAGATCAGAGCCTGGAGCATGCTTCTGACTGTGTGTCTCCCACTCTCTCTGCCCCTCTCCTGCTCATGCTCTGTCTCTTTCTCTCAAAAATAAGTGTTAAAAATTAAAAAAAAGAAATTAAAGAATTGTATATACAAACAAAGGAACACCAAGAACTTCTACCAGCCAGGTAGCAGAATGGCATGGCACTGATTCTCCTTCAGAGCTTCTAGAGAGAACCGATATTGCCAAAGCTTTATCTTCAGACTTTCGACCTCCAGAACTCTGAAAGAATAAATTTTTCGTTGTTTGTTTTTTTTAATGTTTATTTTTGAGAGACAGAAAGAGAGAGAGTGGGGGAGGGGCAGAGAGAGAGGGAGACACAGATTCCAAAGGAGGCTCCAGGCTCCAAGCTGACAAAACAGAGCCCAATGCAGGGCTCAAATCCATGAACCGTGAGATCATGACCTGAGCTGAAGTTGGACGCTTAGCCAACTGAGCCACCCAGGCACTTCTAAATTTCATTTTAAGCCACCCAGTTTCTGGCAGTTTGCTACAGGAGCTCTTGGAAACAAATGCATCTTTTATTGTTTAACTTGCTAAGAGTCTTTATCATGAATGAGTACTGAATTTTGTCAGATGCTATTTCTGTATCAATTGATATAATCATTTGCTTTTTTTCTTTAGCCTGTTGATATGATAGATTACACTGAATGACTTTGCGTGTTGAACCAGCCTTGCATACCTGAAATAAATCCCACTTGGCCATGGTGTAGAATTCTCCTTGAACATAGTAGGATTCAATCTCCTAGTATCTGGTTGAGAATTTTGAGTCTAAGTTCATGAAAGAATTTGGTCTATGGTTTCTATGTATGATAGTCTATGTACTATCTTTGTCTGGTTTTGGTATCAGGGTAATATTAGCCTCATAAAATGAGTTTGAAGTGCTCCCTCCTTTTCTATATTTTGGAAGAGATTGTGTAAAATTGTTGTTAATTATCTTTTAAATGTTTAGTAGAACTATCCAGTAAAAGTATCTAGGCTTGGATATTTCTTTTTCAGCACCTTTTAACTTATGAATTCAATTTCTTTAAGGGTTATAGGGATATTCAGATTATCCATTTTATATTGGGTGAGTTTTGGTAGTTTGTTTTGAGGGAATTGGTTCATTTCTTCTAAGTTGTCAAATACATGAAGGTAAATTTGTTCATTGTATCTCATTATTATATTTTTAATTACTACAGGATATGTGGTGATATCCCATATTTCATTTATGACATTGGTGATTTATATCTTATCTCTTTTTTATTTTTACCAGTCTTGATAGAGGTTTGTAAATACTATTTATCAATTTTTTTCAAAGAACCAGATTTTTATTTCATTTAACAATTTTCCTATTTCAATTTCATTTACTCAGTTCTTTATTATTTCCTTTCTTCTATTTGCTCTGGGCTTATTTTACTCTTCTTCTTCTAGTTCCTTGATGTGGAAACTCCAGTTATTGACTTGACACTTTTCTTAATTTCAAATGGAAGCATTTAGTGTTAAAATTTTCTCTCTCAGCACTGCTTTAGGTGCATGTTACATATTTCCATATGTTATATTTCATTTTAATTCAGTTCTATCTATAGCCTGTAAATTTCCTTTGAGATTTCCTTTTTGGTCCATAGATCATTTAGAAGTGTGTTGTATAATTCTCAAGTATTTAGAGACGTTCTTGTCTTCCTGTTCTTGATTTCTAGTTTGATTCCATTGTGCTTAGAGAACAAGCTCTGCATGATTTCAATTCTTTTACATTTGTGGAGATTTGTTTTATGGCCAAGCATATATTCTATCTTGGTAATATTCTGCAGGTGCTTGGGGGGAAACAAATGCATTCTGCTATTGTTGGGTGGTGTTATATACAAAGAGACATACTTTAAAACACTGTAAATACTCACTAAGGTAGACTGTATTATGAGCCTTAAAACACATCTTAACATATTTAGAAGAAGAGAAATCACACAATATATGCTCCCAGACAACAATGGAATTAAAGTAGAAATAAATTAACAAAAAGTTTATTGGAAAGTCCCAAAATACATGGAGATTAAACAATACATTTTTTATTTTTTTAAACAACACACGTTTAATTTTTTTAATGTTTAGTTATTTTTGACAGAGAAAGACAGAGTGTGAGTGGGGGAGGGGCAGAGAGAGATGGAGACACAAAATCGAAGCAGGCTCCAGGCTCTGAGCTGTCAGCACAGAACCTGACACGGGGCTTGAAACCACGGACCATGAGATCATGACCTGAGCCAAAGTAGAATGCTCAACCAACTGAGCCACCCAGGTGCCCCTAAACAACACACTTTTAAATAACACATGGGTCAAAGAGGAAAGCTCAAGAGAAATTTTAAAATATTTTTAACTAATGGAAATGAAAACAACTTGTAAAAATGTGTGGTATGCAACAGAAGCAGTGCTTAGAGAGACATTTGCAGCATTGAATGCTTATATTAGAAAACAAGAAAAGATTTAAAATCAATCATGTAAGCTTGCACCTTAGGAAACTAGAAAAAGAAGAAAAAATTAAATCCAAAGTAAGGAGAAGAAAAGGAAAATTAGAGCAGAAATCAATGGAATTGGAAACAGGAATTCAATACAGAAAACCAATGAAATCAAAACTGGCTATTGGAAAAGATTGATAAAATTGGTAAGACTCTAATTTGTCTAATTAAGAATAAAATAAAGAGGGGCGCCTGGGTGGCGCAGTCGGTTAAGCGTCCGACTTCAGCCAGGTCACGTTCTTGCGGTCCGTGAGTTCGAGCCCCGCGTCGGGCTCTGGGCTGATGGCTCGGAGCCTGGAGCCTGTTTCCGATTCTGTGTCTCCCTCTCTCTCTGCCCCTCCCCCGTTCATGCTCTGTCTCTCTCTGTCCCAAAAATAAATAAACGTTGAAAAAAAAAATTTAAAAAAAGAGAATAAAATAAAGAGAAAACAAATTACTAGTATCAGAAAAGAAAGAGGGTCATGACTATAGATACCATGGACATCAAAAGGATAATAAAAAATATTAGGAATAACTCTCTGCCCACAAAGTTGATAACCTGGATAAAATGGACCAATTCCTAGAAAGACACAATCTGCTAAAACTCACACAAGAAGAAGTAGACAATTTTGGCAACCCTATATCTACTATATATCTATTAAAGAAATTGAATCAATAATTAACAACCTTCCAAAACAGAAAGCACCAGGCCCAGATGAGTTCACTGGTGAATTCTATCAAACATTTAAGGAAGAAATTTTACCAATTCTCTACAATCTCTTTCAGAAGATAGAACAGAGAGAATATTTGCTAACTCACCCTATGATGTCAACATCACCTCAATATTAAAATCAGACAAAGACATTACAAGAAAAAAAACTATAGACCAATATTTCTCATGAAAATAGATGCAAAAATCCCAACAAAATACTAGTAAATCAACTCCAACAATGTATAAAAAGAATTCCACACCACGGCCAAGTGGAATTTATCTCAGGTATGCAAAACTGGCTCAAAATTTGAAAATGAATTAATGCAATCTATCACATCAACAGGTTTCTTACAATCACATGATCATATCAGCATATGCAGAAGTATCAGACAAAGTCACATGATCATATCAGCATATGCAGAAGAAGTAGACAAAGTCCAACGTCCATTTGTTTTTTTTTTCAACGTTTATTTATTTTTGGGACAGAGAGAGACAGAGCATGAACGGGGGAGGGGCAGAGAGAGAGGGAGACACAGAATCGGAAACAGGCTCCAGGCTCCGAGCCATCAGCCCAGAGCCTGAAGCGGGGCTCGAACTCACGGACGGACCGCGAGATCGTGACCTGGCTGAAGTCGGACGCTTAACCGACTGCGCCACCCAGGCGCCCCAGTCCAACGTCCATTTGTGATAAAAAAAAAACAAAACAAAACTCCAGGAATATAGGGGAACTTCCTCAACTTGATAAAGAACATCTACAAAAAACCTGCAGCTAACGTCATCCTTAATGATGAGAAACTAGATGCTTTCCTACTAAGATCAGGAGCAAGACAAGGATGTTCCCTGTCATTACTCCTTTTCAACCTTATTCTGGAAGTTATAGCTAAATCAATAATATACAAAAAGGAAACAAAAAGTACACAGATTGTGAAGGAAATGACAAATGACATGATTGCCTATGTAGAAAATCCAAAAGAATCAACAAAAAAACCTTCTGGAACTAATAGTGATTAAAGCAAGGTTTCACGATGCAAGGTTAATGCACAAAAGTACATTGCTTTCCTACATACCAACAATGAACAAGTGGAATTTGAAATTAAAAACACAATACCATTTATATTAGCAACCCCCCCCCAATGAAATGAAATACTTTGAGTATAAATGTAACAAAATCTGTATAAGAGCTGTAGGAGGAAAACTAGAAAACTCTGATGAAAGAAATAAAACAAAATAAATGGAGAGATATTCTATGTCTCAATAGAATAGGAAGACTCAATATTTTCAAGATGTCAGTTCCTCTCAACTCAATCTATAGAGTCAGTGTTATTCCAGTCAAAATACCAGCAAGTTAGGTGTGCCTGGGTGGCTCAGTTGATAAGGTGCCCGACTTCGACTCAGGTCATGATCTTGTGGTTCGTGGGTTCCAGCTTTGTGTTGGGCTCTGTGCTGACAGCCTGGAGCCTGCTTCAGATTCTGTGTCTCCCTCTCTTTCGGCCCCTCCCCCTGCTCGCACTTTGTCTCTGTCTCTCTCTCCCAAAAATAAATAAACATTAATTTTTTTTTCTAAATCCCAGCAAGTTATTTTGTGGATATTGACAAAGTTATTCTAAAGTTTGTATGGAAAAGCAAAAGACCCGGAATAGCTAACACAATACTGAGGGAGAAGAACAAATTTGAAAGACTGACTTCCAAATTTGGAAAAACAAATTTCAAGACTTCCTGTAAAGCCATAGTAATCAAGACTGTATAGTATTGGTGAAAACAAATAGACAAATAGATCAATGGAACAGAATAGAGAGCCCTGAAATAGACCCACCTGCATATAAAAGAGTCAACTGATCTTTTTTTAAAATTTATTTACTTATTTTGAGAGAGACAGGCAACAAGAGAGAAAGGCAGAGAGAGGGAGAGATAGAGATCCCAAGCAGGCTCTCCACTGCCAGCACGGAGCAGGACGCAGGGCTCGAACTCATGAACCATGAGATCATGACCTGAGCAGAAACCAAGAGTCAGACATTTAACCTACTGAGCCACCCAGGTGCCCCCAGCTGATCTTTGACAAAGGAGCAAGGCAATACAGTGGAGCAAAGATGATCTTTTCAACAAATGGTGCTGGAATAACTGGCTGCCTATGTACAAAAAAATGAATCGAGACTCAGATTTTATACCCTTCACAAAAATAATCTCAAAATGGATCATAGATAGAAATTAAAAAAGCAAAATATAAAAATTCTAAAACATAATATGAGAAAATCTAGATGACCTTAAGTATAGTAATGAATTTTTTAGATACAACACCAAAAGCACAATCCATGAAAGAAATAATTGATAATCTAGACTTTATTAAAACTAAAATATTCTGCTCTGCAAAAGACACTGTCAAGAGAATGAGAAAACAAGCTACAGACTAAAAGAAACCATTTGTAAAAGACGTGTCTGATAATGGTCTGCTATCTAAAATATACAAAGAACTCTTAAAACTCAATAATAAAACAAACAACTGGATAAAAAATATCTGTATTAGGGGTGCCTGGGTGGCTCAGTCAGTTAAGTGTCCAACTTTGGCTCAGGTCATGATCTCACGGTTTGTGAGTTTAAGCCCCGCATGAGGCTTTGTGCTGACAGCCCAGAGCCTGGAGCCTGCTTCAGATTCTGTGTCTCCCTCTCTCTCTGCCCCTCCCCTGCTTGAGCTCTGTCTTGCTCTCTCTCAAAAATAAATAAATACATTAAAAAATATATCCGGATTAAAGACCTTAACAGACATCTCACCAAAGATGATATATAGATGGCAAATAAGCATATGAAAAGATGCTTCACATCATATGTCATCAGGGGGATGCAAGTTAAAACAATGAGATACTACCTCACACATATCGGAATGACCAAATTCCAGAACACTGACAACACCAAATGCTGGTGAAGATGTGGAGCAACAGGAACTCTCATTCATTAATGGTGGGAATGCAAAATAGTACAGGCACTTTGGAAGACAAGTTTGGTGTTTTTTTTTTTTACAAAACTAAACACAATCCCACCACATTATCCAGCAATTATGCTTCTTGGTATTTACCCCCCAAAAGTTTAAAATTTATACCCATGCAAAAATCTGCATGTGAATTTTTTGTAGCAACCTTATTTATAATTGCCCAAACTTTGAAGCAATCAAGATGCCCTTCAGTAGGTGAATGGATCAATAAACTGTGGTATATACAAACAATGAAATATTATTCAGTGCTAAAAAGAAGAGCTATTAAGCAATGAAGAGATATGGAGGGACATTAAATGTTTATTACTAGATGAAAAAACCAATCTGGAAAGTCTATATCCTATATGATTTCAATTTTCATATTCTGGAAAAGGCAAAACTATGGAGACAATATAAAGATCATTGGATTCAAGGGGTGAGTAGTGAGGAAAGCATAAATAGGTGGAGCACAGAGGATTTTTAGGGCAGTGAATATACTCTATGTGATAATATAATAGCACATACATGCCGTTATACATTTGTCCAAACCCATAGAAATTTTGTCTATTTTATTAGGAAACTCCTATTTAAATCTGTCATTTTAGCAGACAGTCTCTTTTATTTTGTTTTATTTATGCTTTACACACAGGTCTCAGCCTACTTTTGTGAGCTGTGGTTCTAATGCTAGTTTAATTTTTAGAATCTCTGCAGTATTGTTTTGGTCTCTTTGGTTTATCTGCTGTCACTAGGGCTTCTGTTTGTCCCTCATCCTATTGCCTGAGAGGGTGGAAGTGTTTCTCTAGGTCAGGCTGCTGGGTGTCTCTCAGTGGGGGATTGATATGGTGGGACATTCCTACTGGTACCCCTGACTGCTCCTGTGTCTCTGGGGGCAGGGGGAGTCTCAGACACACACAAAGAGCCTTCCAGAACTGAACATTTGCTGTGACTTCATTCCTTTTGTCTGTTCTACCCTCCCACCTCAATATCTCTAGATGAAAGTGAGTTCTCAGGCCTAGTGAGGAAAGAAAAGGCTTCCTTTGTCTACTATTGTTAGTGTGGCTTCTGATGACTCACCCAGTGGTGTTGGGCTCACATGATGTCAAAGGAGCTTTCATTAGATCTGGTGGAAGAATAATCCTCCCTGGGCTGCCCTCTGTGGCTAGGTTGGGATCTGGAAATGCCAGAACTGGCTACCCTTCTTCTGTTTGGTAGAAAGACATAAAACACCTTGCCACTGTGTTATTTCCAGGGCTCCACACCATTTTGCTTTCTTCTTACTGTCTTTCAGAGTTCTCCCTTGGTTGTCTCTTACATTATTTCCAGGGAGGGTTTACACTTGTGTTTAGCAGAAAGAAGCAAGGAGAAGCATGATCTATGCCCTTTTATCCAGACCAGAAATTTCCCTCAAGTTTTTTTTTAAATATAATTTATTGTCAAATTGGCTAATATACAGTCTTTGTTTTGGGGGTCCCTCAAGTTTTAAGAGTGTAAAAAGGTCCTCATACCACAAAGTTTGAAAACAGTTGGACTTCCAAAAGAGTGAGCTGCCCCTATTATTTGGAGGACCACGCAAGAGCCCCCTACCCAAAAACCTAGCCCACCACCATACTTGAAATTCTTGGTACTATACAAGCATCTTCCAAGGGGCTATGATAAGGGACAATACTTTGGGGAATACTATAGAGGCATTGGCTCACTCGATTAACTGGTTATTACCCATTGCAAAGTCAGAGAGTATAGAAGTTCTCCAGGATGGAACAGAAGACTGTCAGATAAGTATTAGAAGAAAAGGTCAAGTTTAAGAGATGTTCTTCATGCTGCAGGGGAACTAGAGTGAGAGTTCTAGCTGCTTGCAGGGTTACAGACAAGGAGTAGGAGTAGAATGAAGATACAGAGATCATGGGAAGATCAGAGGAAATAGTACAGAAAGCCAAATCCTGGCCCCCTTCCTAATTCTGCACACCCAAAGACTTCTTTCATTTTATTTTTCATACTTAATGACAGGCAAAAGGAATCAGGGAATTGACAAACATTTTGAAAAATTAGAAGAAAAGGCACACCATTGTCCTGAGACCCCTGGTTTTCTGTACTCAATAGCCAAGTTCTCTGTCACAGCCAGGCCACCTGGTCCAGCTGCTTCTGTGCCAGAGGTTAGCTGTTTAGAGAGAGGGCAATTGATACTGTGATAAATTGAAATACGTGATTTAGGATAGACACAATGCAGCACCTTCTAACTCAATGCAGTTTCCTTCTTCCCAGTGCTCTATATCCATGCTGTCCTGGTTCTGGTCATGCCTTTCCAAAAATTAAAATTTGCATACAGAAAATAGCTACTCTTTCCAATGGAAACTTTATTGGGGAAGGCTAAGTGGCTCTCTCCTGCCCTCAAAGACCCCATTTCATTTCTCCTGGAAGTTAGACACATCTCTGGCTATGCTTAAATGACTTCCAAATGTCTTTAAAGTGTTCAAAATAAAAAGGACAACATGGGGATTTGGTGGCCATTAAAGTTCCCAGAAACTTTTCCCCCCAAACAGAGATTTTTCAGGTTTTATTTGGCCATGATTTTCGCCATCATTTTTGTCTTCTAGTTTGGGTCTCAATATCTGTTATGGGATGGGCTCATGGTGGGAGCTTATGACAACGTAAGCACGCTGCTCCCGCCCCCTCCCCACCCCCCCACCCCCGCCCCAAACCTTTTAAAAGCTGCTCTCGGTATAAGTGCTTGAAGGCAGAGTAAGCATTAATTCTCACACAAGGCAAGCCATGGAAGAGGCCATGGTGCCTACCGACAAATACACAAATAGAGCCTATTTTGTGCCACATATAGTGCTACTGGGGAAGCAATAATGAACAAGACAGACACAATCTCTGCCTTCCCTATCAACACAGTGGGAAGTCATTTTGAGCACAGACCAGAATGAGGACAAACGAAAATCAAGGATTGGGGAACTATAAACGTGATTTAAACATTTTCAACATTTTTTTTAAAATAGGAGACATAAAAATGCCCAAAGAAGTTGAGATCTGTAGAAGCTCAACAATATCACCATAGAATAAGAATGGCAACCTCCAAATCTAGTGTGAGACAGTATTTTCTAGGACTACAACACAGTGTCCTGTAAATAAGTAACAGTTGGCAAGACAATACTTCCAGACCATTTTATTGCCCAGATTCCCAATACTCAGCACCATAATCAATCCTTAAATTGTAAAGAAAAGATGGTGCTCAGAAATTGTCCATCCCTAATACAGCAACAATACACTTCAGAGTCAAAAGCTACATATTTACAGATGAACTTAAAAAAAAATGTCCCATGAGTCTGGGTGGCTCAGTCGGTTGAGTGTCCCACTCTTGATTTCAGCTCAGGTCACGATCCCAGGGTCTTGGAGCCCCAAGTCATGCTCCATGGAGCTTGCTCAAGATTTTCTCTCTCTCCCTCTGCCCCTCCCCCACTCATGTTTTTTCTCTCTCTCTCTCTCTCTTTCAAAAAAATTTAAAAATATATATGTACAAGATATGTCACATGTTTCCATTACCATACATTACTTAAACCTTTGAGATCATTCTCTAGCCCATTCAATAAAATTTCCTGTAAACTGAAAGTGATTCTGTGAGAAGCAGATAAAAATAAAAGTTCCCTTCCTTTGGATAAATTTACTCTACTTTGGGAAATTATTTTAAAACTGAAAAAGTCAGGGAAAAAAATCTCTATATTAACAAGACTGTGAATAAATAGCAACATGAAGATTAGTACCTGATTTAAACAAAACTCAGAACTGCAATTCCCCTCACTACCCTGGTTGGATTAAAAAGCAAAACAAGGGATGTGAACTCTTGATTTCGGCTCAGGTCGGGATCTCACGGTTGGTGAGTTCAAGTCCCACGTCAGGCCCTACACTGACAGCACAGAGTCTTCTTGGGATTCTCTCTCTCTCAAAATGAATAAATAAACATTTTTTAAAAATAAATAAAAATCAAAACAAGCAACACATATGTGGTTGAAATATGTGTAATAGCTGTTAAAAATCAGTGCTTATTATTAAAAAAAGCTAATCCAAAGTGTATGCTTTTTACTTAAATTAACCAATGTTTTTAAGAGATTTTTTTAGTGCCTCATGTTTTGGTCGTGGTTTTTCACTCCAGTACTTAATGCCTACAACATGGCAGGCACTTTGCTTATAGGGAATTATTCTTTTAATATACCACAGCAAAAAATATTCCTTTAAATAACCATATTCAACATGAGGCATTTGCAGTGATTTAATTTTCAGCAACTTCACATATAATTGCCTCATTTTTGACTTATAACCAAATTATCACTTACTTTTTGGATTTGACTGTGAAACCGAAGTTCAATTATATTACTGCTGTAAAATGCATAGCACATACCTCCAGAAAATGAAAACATTAACATATCTTCTTAAAAGGTGACTAATATATATTACAAGTATCTGAAATGATATGGGTGAACTTTTTTCAGAAGACGTTTTTTATGAAAATGATTTTCCTGCAATGGAATTTAACCTAAGACTTCCTAAGAAATCGTAAGAAAGATTTTGATTAAATCAAATTTTAATGGAGTGTAATTGACATATAACATTATACAGAAAGATTCTGATTAAAATCTGTCTTGCTTAGTTGTGCAGAAAACTGATTTTAAATATGTATGTGAAAATTATTTCTGAATGCTTGAGGTTTGAGAAGTTAATTCATTCTTTTATTTTTCCAGCTTTACTGACATATAATTGACATATAATAATGTGTAAGTGTAAGGTGTACAATGTGTTGATTTGATACACTTCTATATGGTGAAATGATTACCACCATAGTGTTACCTAACACCTCCATCACATCACATAATTACCATTTCTTTTTTTGTGGTGAGAACATTTAAGATCTGCTCCCTTAGCAAGTCTCAAGTATATATCCAGTATTATTAACTTGAGTCACCACGCTGTACATTAGATCCCCCAGAACTTATTCATCTTCTAACTGGAAATTTGTAACTTTTGACAAACACCCCCCAGCTCCTGGTAGCCATCATTCTACTCTGTTTCTATGAGTTTGGATTTTGTAGATTCCACTTATAAGTGATACTCTACAGTATTTGTCTTTCTCTGACTTATTTCACTTAGCAGAATGCTCTCAAGGTCCATCCATGTTGTTCCAAATGGCAGCATTTCAGATGATTCATTCTTCCAACAAACATTTACTATGAGCCCACTATGTGCCAGGCACCAGGCTTGACACCAAAAAACGGGACATTCTTTCTGCCCAAGAAATAAGTCCAGGTAGCACATCAAATTTCACATTGATAAAAACAGTATCAATCATTTCACAGCCACATCTGGATCAACTGAGGGACACTATCAATGACAAGTACAGATTACTGAAATCTCCCTCTCTCAGACTTCTATACGTATGTAAGCACAGGAAGCAATATATTATACCATATTTCCATTCCATCTGCTAGACTGACACCATCATATTTTGCTATGGGCCAGCTAGATTATCTGTGTACAGATATGCAGTATACACTATATGCCAGCAAAACCAGTTATGTAGTCATTTAAGAACAAAGGCTCTGAAGTATTTATTGGTCACTCTGATTGGGCCTTGTTCTAAAAGTCACAATCAAATAAAACCTTAACATCATCCAAGTTATTTTTTAAACAATGGGAAATTGTATACAAGGTATAAACCCAATTTTGTAATGTGATATATATACTTGCAAAGGAAATATATATATAAGAAATTATATATATATATATATATATATATATATAAGAAATTCAACCAAATCTTTGAGTGGTAGAATTGTTGGTGATTTTTATTTTCTTATTTATATGTTTTCATAGTTTCAACCTTTCCACAATGACCATACACTACACTTGTAATCAGTAAATTATATATATATACACACTATTAAATTATATATATAATATATATATTACTTATATAAACTAGCTAACTAATTAACTACTATTAGTTAGTTAGCTAGTTAGTTACAGTAAAAACCATTCTTGTAACTATTCCAAAACTGCTGTCTAGTATAGGCCTGCATAAGGCCTCGCACAAGGAAATAGCTATTGACTACATGTGTGATTTTAGGGGGCTGGTGCAGAAGACCCAGGGATAACCAAATTAGCTAATGACTGGAAGCTCTTTAAGAAGGAACAAAGACTTTCACTGTCTAAAATTAAGGTTTAAAATGAATATTCCTGGGGGAAGGGAAAATTGTGACATGACATAGTCCCATTAGCACAGAAGCTGAGAAAGGTGTTCTAGCTGTTCCAGCTCTGAGTCCTGGTTAAATCACAGGATAAATGCAATATTGCCTTCTGGTGATTCCATAGAACACAGGTGTTTAAACATTTAGTAATGAACATCTAGAGAACTATTACTAACTACCATATAGTTTCGAAAAGTAGCACTTTTAATGATACAACTTGTCTAATATTCTTTGTAGGAACCCCGGAAAATATGGAAATGCTGGGGAATACATGAAAATCATCTATAATCCCATCAGCCAGAGGTAATCACCATGAGCACTTTGGTATATAACCTTCTAACAATTTATTCTAGTCAAATGTGTGGATCTGCTCTTTCACTTAATATTTTATCCTGGACATTTTCTTATGTCATTAAATATGCTTAGTAAACCTCATCCTAATGACTGCCTAATACTGCCAATGGCTTAACAATATCAGCATGACTGTAAATAATATTATTGTACCTAGCTAACATCATAAAAACAGATTCAAATGTATCTGGTACTTGAGAAAATGAGCCAAGAGATTTTCTGAATTAGTGATCTCTCCTGGGTCTAACCAACATCAGGATTTTGACTTTAAAAATTATTTTCTTTTGCTCGGATCCCTAAAAACACCCATGCCATGTACAACAATAAATCACTCGCGGATTTTCCAAAATACAGTCTTAGGCTTGGAAAACATCAACACCTAAAGAAATCTTAGAGAGTGAAGCATAGTAGGCCCTCCAAGCCCAGCTCTGCCTGTTGTAACAACGCAAGTTGATCACAGTGAGTTCCCTTAAAAGAAACACTAAACCGAAACAGAAAAAAACACAACTATCCCTAGTGCAAACTTCAGCTTATGAGTAAATTAATCTGTTCACCTTCCCAATCAAGAAAAGGAAAGCTACTGTGATTTTTCGGAGAAAATTTTTTTTAATTCAGATGCTACATAAAACAATTACATTTACGACATGGCCTATATTTGCTAAGCTAGAGTTCTAACATTTATTTTATTCTGCAAACGAATCATAATTCCCTTGAAGTGCAAGAGAAGAACACATGTAAAAATTCATGATTTGAGTTTAAAAGAAAACCGTTCCCAATCGTCTTTGATGGTTTGGAGACACTTCCCTTACCTGCAAAGCAGCTTAGGATCAGACAGACCTTCCAAAATGCGAACACCATTGTGTCGAGGTTCCTTGAGCTCAGGCGAGGCCCGGTAGCTTGCCTGGGCTAGGCTGAGTGTCAAACTGGCTTCTTCAATCACACCAAGGTTTGCCAGGCTTATCTGCTGGTATCACGAAGCAAACAGCTTCTTTGGGCTTACTTATTGGGTATACTCCTTTCTCACAGCAGATGTGTGTTTCTTTGAAACACTTTTCATGGGGCGTGTTTCTTGATATATTTGCTACTGTGTTAATAATAAACCCATGTATTTAAATTCTTCAAGCTCTTTGTACACAGATTCTCTAAGTTTTATTGTTTAAAATCATACTTACTAAAAAGTTAAATTTGGGGGGACTATACAGTTGGAAGTGAACCTATGCAAATAAAAGCTGACAAGGCTAATTAATTTCAAATATTTCCATAAAAGTCTTACAGTATGGATCCACTAACCTCCTTTTACAAATTAAGTTAGTAAATTCGTGCTCTGAGATTTTCTCAGGAGACAGGGTTCACAGGAAGGACACAGGAGTTATGAAGCAAAAAGTATTCATTTCTTGTGTGAACCAACTGTGGACGCATCACACTTTTTTTTGAAGACCTGGTGGTTCTCACTACCTCGGCAGTGGAATGAATAGTATGCTTTGGCCTCCCTGGTCAGAAACCCTGTAGTATTTATCCACCCACCTAACTTTGTAAAATCAGGTGAGTGAATAAACGCTTTAAGACTTCCATTGGAGGGGCTCCTGGGTTGCTTGGTGGGTTAAGCATCCAACTCTAGATTTCAGCTCAGGTCACAACCTCACGGTTCAAGAGTTCAAGCCCCACATGATCTCATGGTTCAAGAGTTCAAACCCCACACCTGGCTCTGTGCTGAATGTGTAGATCCTGCTTGGGATTCTCTCATTCCCTCTCTCTCTCTCTCTGCCCCTCCCCCACTCATGCTCGCTCTCTCAAAAATAAATAAACTTAAATAATAATAAAAATAATAAAGACTTTCATCGGATAAATCTGAATTTTTGCAGAATTAGGTTACTGAGTAGGTGCAATAGGGTTTCTTGGGAAAGGGAGTTTCCTAGGAGAGCATGACAGGCTGTATAGGTGAGAAGCCTTCATAACAGTGTTCCTCTTGTGTTTAAATTCAGATGCAGGAAGGCCTCCTCTGGCTCTTCTTTCACAATATCTAAGTCCTGTTGTTTTTACCTGTGCAATGGCTCTCACATTTGTCCTTTCACAAATTTGCTGCTTCTACCATGGGTCAGGTAGTTAGCTCTTTACTCCTGGCCTACTGTGGCAGCTTCCTAAATGGTCTCCCTGACTCCCTCCTCCTTCATCCTGTGTACCAGCCACATCCTGATGTTTCAACCCTGACTAAGCATCTTCAATTAACACCATTATGGATGCCTTCCAACAAGACCAAAGTCCTTCATCTGGATTCCCTAACTTTCCAAGATCTGACCCTCACCTCCTCTGAACTTTAGTCATGTTAAATCACCCACCTGAAACACGCTGTCACGATTTATTGCCTCAGTCACTCTGAAACATGTACGCACTGCACTGATATGTTCTGTGAACTTTAATTTACAGGGAATGTTTGAGCCCAGCTCAGCGGAGCCGGGCCAATTTTCCACTGCTTCCATCAGGCCTGATTCCTTCCCACAGCCTTTCTTGTCCATGCTCATGGCTGGTGCCAAACCTTGGCTCCAGGTGAATTCCAGCATTACTTAGAATTTTCTCCTCCATCCTCTTGCTGTCTATGCATATTCTTAGGGCAGATCAGTAATGCCGTCTTATGTGAAAATTTGGACGAACCTGCATACAACCCCTGTCTGGGCCCCACCTTGGAAAGATTTGCACTGTACTTAGAGCCAATACCTTATGGTTGGCACTTGCTTTCCAGTAGTTTCTTATTTATTAACTGGGTCTCCCCTAAATCCAATAGCTGAGCCACTCAAGGGCAGAGACAAGGTCTTATACAGGCAGGTCCCAAATTAAGAAAGGGCATATACTAGGGCGCCTGGGTGGCTCAGTTGGTTAAGGATACAACTTCAGCTCAGGTCATGTTCTCACGGTTCATGAGTTTGAGCCCTGCATTGAGCTCCACACTAACAGTGTGGAGCCTGCTTGGAATTCTCTCTCTCTCTCTCTCTCTCTCTCTCTCTCTCTGAAAATAAATAAATAAACTTAAAAAGATAAATAAGGAAAGAAAGGGCATATACAAAAATGTATTGGTAAGCCCATTGACTGAATCCAAGAACACATTCCTGTCAAAGCAGGATGCTTTAAATGGAAGTCTCATTCCCAGACTCATGTGGCACATAGGCCATTGGTGTGAATTCTGGTTGCTGGGCCATATAGAGCAGGGGAAGAGGAGAAGGAGCAGTAGGTGGCCAAGTAAGAACATTCCTTTCCCCTCCTAAGACATGGGTTGAGCACAAAACAACATAACAACATTTTTCCCCAAATAACTATTGCATATTTTTGACACCCACCTTCCTTTCTGCTCCCAACTTTCATGGCCCCCTGGCCTCTTGATTTCCTTGGTTGCCCTGAGGGAGGGTCTAATTCACCAGCCATAACTCATGCTCCAAGACTACCTTTTCCTTTCCAACCTTATTCCTCCAGTCCCCTTCCTCCATAGAAGCAGACCATCAATCAGCTCTATGTTAGGAGGGGAAAAATCAATTGCCATAAACGTTCCCCAACCTGTTTACACTATCGAAAATGGAATGCTTGCCTCCCCCTCCCACCCCAAATAAATCTCTGGCCAGGAGTATGAAGCAATGCAATAAAGAGAAATGGTCTGAGGGAGGAGGTTTTGCAGAGGAGGGCAACTTGTGGGGCAGCCCTCTGGAGGTCCACAGCAGGTCTTCTCAGTCTTGGTTCTGAGTCCATTAAGTCTCCAAAAGATCCATGAAAGTAATACTGGCTTTTCCAGTGGTGAAGAGCTGGGACTGGGAAAGAAATTTCTAAGACTGGTGTTTGAAGCCAGGGGCTTCCTGTGTTTCCTTCCATGGCCCATAGGTGACAGGACACTTTTGAGAGTGAATAGGCTGCTATTAGCCATTACAGAACGGGACAGTGTAAAACGTAACAGTCCCAGGCAAACTTGGATATCTGGCTACCTGCTTACAGTGGAATTTTAAGCACAAAGTCGGTGCTAAGTAAAAGCTTTCTAATTAATTCACTATGACCAAGCTAGCTGGCCCTGAAATGGGTGGCATGAAGAGTATGACGTAAGGCTATTGCCCAAACCCATCTGCACCAGAATGTCTCATACAAACACATAACTCTCTAGAACATTGATGTACAATGCCTACATTGCTTCTATAGGTAAGACCTAATCAGGACAGGAAGAATTCTGTTAAAACCAATTCAAAGAGATCATCTAAATTCTCTTCTTGGTATTGAATTTTGATGTTATTGACAAAGAACTAGCACATGAAGTATTATTAAGTATGCTTCATATTTTTACAAGGCTTTATAATTTTTCAACTGCTTTTCCATTTTATCTTTGCAACTGATGAAAACACACAGGGCAGGTATTATCTACATTCTCCATATAAAAAAAAAAAAAACCAGAGGCTCAGAAACGTTGTGTCCTTCCCAAGGCCACATAGCACGCATTAGATGCTGTTCTTCCTGTCACAGTGGCACAGTGTGAATTTAATGTAACAAACGTGTTACCGCTTCCAGGATTCTTCTTTGGGAACTTTCAGAAATCTGCAGTATCTGACATATTTCTCATTTTTTAACTTAAAAATTACAAAAATAACACATTTGGATTGTAAAGGGGTTTCAAAGAACAAAGGAGTATACAGAGAATAAGAAGAAAGTCTCTATTCTCTCACCTACATGTGTAAGCCCATGCCACGCTCACAATAGGATTTTCACATTTTTCTCAGAGCGCCTGTGAATTTACACACACACACACACACACACACACACACATGCATGGTGTCTGTTTTTTAAATCACAAAGGTCATCATACTACACATTAGTGTTCTATAGTTTGTTTCTTCCCTTGAAAAAGCATTTTTATTGTCTCTTTAGGTCAGCATGTCCAACTACATCTATAGAGCTGCCTTATATGCCTGAAGGCTGGATGATATTTCACAGTACGGATGTACCACAACTTACTTAGCCATTCTTTTGTTGGCCAATTCTTATGCCTAATAGTTTTTCACTATTATTAACAATGGTGAAATGGACATCCCTTTGCCTACATCTCCGCCTGCTTGTGTGATTATTTCTGTAGATTAGGTACCTAGAAATTGAACTGCTGGACCAAAGGATATGAACGCTTTAAATCTTGGTAGATGCTGCAATATTATCCACCAGAAATTCTTTACAAATCTACACCTACACTAAGACTGCATATGTGGAATTTAAGAAACAAAGCAGATGAAGGGGGGGGGAGAGGGAAACAAACCATGAGAGACTGTTAACAATAGAGAACAAACTAAGGGTTAATGGAGGGAGATGGGTGGGGGATGGGCTAGAAGGGTGATGGGTATTAAGGAGGGCACTTGTGATGAGCACTGGGTGTTGTATGTAAGTAATGAATCACTGAATTCTACTAAAACCAATATTTGCACTGGGTTAACTAGAATTTATTTGTTCATTTATTTCAGAGAGAGAGGGACAGAGAGAGACAGAGCACAGAGGAGGGGCAGAGCAAGAGAGAATCTTAAGCAGGCTCAACGACCAGTGCAGAGCCAGACACAAGGCTCGATCTCACTGTGAGATCATGACCTGAGCCAAATCAAGAGATGGATGCTCAACAGACTGAGCCACCCAGGTGCCCCAACTAACCAGAATTTGAATAAAAAATTTGTAAAGAAAAAAAAGAGAGTGCCTGTTTCCCACAGCCTTGTCAACAACGAAAATTATCAGTCATATATTTTACTGGTAACGTGGGCGAAAGCTGGTATTACGTTGCTGTTTTAATATTTATTTCTCTAACGAGGCTGAGCCTTTTTTCATAGGTTTACTGGCCTAGTTGGTATTCCTTTCCCTATGAATTGCCTGTTTATGACCTTAGGACACTTTCCATTGAATTATCTGTCTTTTAATATCATAGAAGTGCTCTTTATACCTTAGGAATCTTAATTCATATCCCTTAATTAAGGATTAATTAATTGATTGATAATTAAGAACTAATTTAAGAGGAACTAAGTTTGGTATATATATTATCAATATTTTCTTCCAGTCTGTCACTTTTTTTTTTATTTCACATCTTCTCCCATAAAGAAGGTTTGCATTTTGTCTTTTTTTTTAATTTCATGTCTTCTGTTGTAGTTAATCTGGAAATTTTTTCTTCACAGCTTGTGAGTTTCATGTCTTCCTTAAGAAAGCCTTCCCTAATTAGGGGCACCTGGGTGGCTTAGTTGCTTAAGCATCTGATTTTAGCTCAGGTCGTGATCTTATAGTTCATGAGTTCAAGCCCCATGTTGGGCTCTGTGCTGACAGGTTGGAGCCTGGAATCTGCTTCAGATTCTGTGTGTCCCTCTCTCTGCCCCTCCCTTTCTTGCTCTCTCTCCCTCTATTTCTCAAAAATAAATAAACTTTAAAAAAAAGAAAGCCTTCCCCAATCCAAGACTATAGAAATTTTATTATGTATTATTATACAATATTAATATATATTTTCTCTTAATGCTTCTATAATTTCATTCCGCCTTTCAGTTATGGCAGCTCTGTCCTCCCAGTTGCTCAGGCCAAAGACTTTGCATCATCTTTGCTTCTCTTCCCTCATGTACCACATCAAATTGTCTACAAATCTTTTTGAATCCATGCTCAAAATATAACTGGACTCTGATGACTTTGCCCACCTTCACTGCTACCACCCTGGTGTGAGCCACCAGCATCAATTGCCTGGCTCACTGCAATGGCGTCCTAACTGATCTCCCTGCTTCTTCTTTTCTCCTTACATTCTATTTTCATCACAGCAGCCAGAATGATCCTTTCACATGTAAGTCAGATCACATCTCACTTTTGCTCAAGATCCTCATATAGTTCCCGATTTCTCTGAGTACAAGCTGAAGTCTTTAAAGTAGCTGAGAAGATGCTATAAAATGATCCGCCTCACCCCCTCCACCTCAGCTCCTACCATTCCTCCCTGCTCACCCTGCTCCAGTCACACTGTTCTTGTTGACCCTTGAAGAAGCCAGGCACGTTCCCACTTTTCTGGGCATTTGCCCTGGCAGTTTCCTCTGTCTGTGACCCTTTAACCCCAGGTATCAGCAGGGCCAACTCTCTCATCTTCTTTAGGTCTTCACCCAAATTTCAGTTTTCAACCACACCTCCCTTGCTCACACAACGTAAAACTGCAGATTTTTCCACTCCAGCCCTCCCAATTCCTCACTGCCTTTTTCCTTTTTAGGTAGCAGTCATTACCTTCTAACACACTATGCAGTTTACTTATTGTTAACTTTTCCACCCAGCTAAAATGTAAGTTTCAAGAGGGCAGGGATTTCTCTCCATTTCATTTACTATTTATTCCAAGGGTCTAGAACAGAGCACCTTACCCATAGTAGGTACTCAATCAGTATTTGTTAAATGAATGGATTTGGGAATCTGTATTTAATCCATTTGGAATTGATCTTTGTGTATTGTGTGAGATAGGGAGAAATGTTTTTTTTTAGATGTCCTAATGTCCTAAATCAAAGCAAATCATTGCCCTTTGAAAGAATTTGGTCTTTGGAAATAGCTTTGTCATTTGAGATTAATTTTAACAAATAAGGTAGGTGATCAAGTTCAGTGATGCTGTTTTGTGCTCACAAAACAGGACATAAAAGTAAAGTAATAAGCCTGTTGTACTTGTGTGGCTTGGGAACAGGCTCAGAAGGCTGTCTTGGGTTCCCAAAAGACAGACTGAAGCCATTCTTACTTATGGCACCAGCATGAGATAGAAACAGAGAGACAGATCTAGGAGTAAAGATTTTCATATATATTTTTTGATCCTTGAAGTAGTCATCACGGGAAAACCAAAATTTATTGGACTTCCTTCTACATATTTTTATGGTTTTGTAGGATTTTTTTAATTCTAAATACCATCTAGAAGGGCAGAATCTGGTCAGTGCTTAAAGGCTTTAATTCATTCCTGTTGGAATGGTTCCGAAGTGAGTGTTTCAAAAATTCCTTGTGCAATCACAGCACTATTGAGTCTTCATTGCTTTTTCTAACTCCCTGCTAGGCAACTCCACTTACATGGCCCACTGGCACTTCAACATTTACTTCACACAGATCATCCTCTGGTCTCCAAACATGTGCTACTTCCCAGCCGCTGTGGCTGGCACCCCATTAACTCTTATTTGACTCCTACTTTAATCATTCTGCCATTCCAGGAGTACCAAATCCTACTGAGAGCTCTTCAGCCTATCTTCTCTGTTTCATCTCCAGAGGCTTTGGCCAACAACAGCCTTATCTGTGAGGAGGATGACTGGCAGCCATTTCCCAACAGTGAACTGGTAAAGGAAGGTTAAAATGGCTGCTCACTAGATGTGTGCCCTAAAGGATGGGGAGGGGGAGCAGGAGCCAATAGGTACTGCCCAGTGAAGAGAACACAAAACTACCTGTGAAATACATAACAGGAATCATTGAGGTCGATTGAGAGAGGTGAGAATATGAGTCCTGTCATCCTCTAGTTTGGTCCTTGTTAGCTCTCATTTAGATAGTTGTGGTTGCCTCCTGGCCCATCTCCTGGCCTCCAATTTTCCTCTGTCTCAAATCCATCCTATATAATCTTGCCAGATAGGTTTTCCTAAAGTTCGATCTAAACGGGTCATTCTCATACTCAAAAATCTTCCATGACTCCCCATAACCTTTTTTCCAAGGCATAAACATTATCCAGCATTTAATAGGTGCCCAACCTACCCCTCCTATTTTCTGCAATTTGTAGCACCAAAGAATGTCAGGGCTGGCCAAGGCCTTACAAGTGGTCACCAAACAAAACTGAATACTTTCTTTTCCCTGAACACATGCCTTACTTTTCCATCCCTGTGCCTCTGCAAGCCTATTCCTTCCTTCCTGATCTGCTACCCCACCAAGTTGAATTATCAGAAATCTACTCATCCTGTGAGCCTCATCACAAATGTTAACTCCTCCATAGATTGTCTCCTGATTCCCACATGATGTGATCTCACTGTTATAGCATTAATTTTTGCACAGCACTTAGTGGATATCACAACTATTCATGTACTGGTCCTCTTCATACCTCTAAGAATGCAAGCTCCCAATGAGGATAAAGACCATGTTTAGGTGATTTTACACACACACACACACACACACACATGCACACACACACACACACGCATACACACATGCATGCACACATTATTGGCCAGGCATTGTGCTAAGTGCTTTATATGCAATATCTCACTTAATCTTCTTCACAGTCTTATGAGGTAAGTAGGATTATTATCCCCATTTTAAAGGTGAAGAAATAGAAGTTTAGGGAAATGAAGCAATTTACATAAATCTCGTGTACAGCAACAGATAGACTCAGGACTCATATTCTCACCTCTCTCAACTGACCTCAACTATTCCTGTTATATAACCCACATCCTATTACACATGTATTGGGTAGTTTTGTGTTCTCTTCGCTGGGCGGTACCCGTTGGCTCCTGCTCCCCCTCCCCATCCTTTAGGACACACATCTAGTGAGCAGCCATTTTAATCTTCCTTTACCAGTCTGCTGTTGTGAAATGGCTGCCAGTCATCCTCCTCAAGATAAGGCTGTTGCTGGCCAAAGCTTCAGCCCCTGGTAACCATCCTATTGATAAAAATGAGGCTCAGAGAGATTTTTTTTTTGAAGATCAGATAAACGCCAGAGTCAGGACCTCACCTCAAGTCAGCTGACTCCAGAATATGTGCTCAAAACTTATGGTATACTGTGACTTGAAGGATTGGGCATAGTTATGTTTGGTGAATTCACTTTTCCAAGTTTGTGATATGTCAAAGTGACTATTTGAAAGGGTATCACTCACTTGGATGTGCATGATCCTGGTGTATTTGTTGAAAAACAAACCTAGAATAACATCATTCTCATTAACAACTTCCTTATTCCAGGTTAACACCTACTTGTCTTGAAAACAGTAAAAAGAAGAGGTGGCACATAATTTTACAATTCTCCAAACCAGGAGACTGAGAGTCCCAGACTATGGGTTCTCATGTGAATTCTGTGATAGTGTTAAGCAGTGAGTTTCTCTTCTCCTTTCCATCCCTGTGTGTAAGGACTGGAATTTCTCTCAACAAACAACCTGGTGTGAACACACAGTCCCTAAATGTGCTCTCTGGACACCTTCCTGGAAGTCCTCCAGAGAACTGCCAAAAGTGACCTCCAATAAGACTGTGAAACAGGAGTGTATGTGTGTAGGACCATGGAAGTTCTCTCCTCTTAGATTTGGGAAATCTTTGTTTCATTTCCTGGACGGAAGAATCATGCAAAAAGTTCTCCTTTGGCAAGTCATGTTTTAACAGTAAGTATGAGTCAGCTTGTGTTGAGTAGCCTAGGATTGCTTATCTAGCGATAGTAGGGAGTCTGGAAGGGGTTAGTACCAGGAACTCTATGTTAACTGATAGTGTGACTCAACCTGCTGTGTACATTAAAGTATCTGGGGAAGCCTACTCCTAGGCAATTTGTGTTGACGCACTGTACAAACACATGTCGTAGGCTCTGCTTTGAGAAAAATCACATGTATGTGCAGGAGCAAGCTTGCACACGTGTGCACACACATGTACCCACCTATTCAACCCAAAGAGGTGTTAGATCTTCTCATTTCCTTCCAATTCCTTCCAATTAGCAGAGGTCAAACTTCAACCAAAAAAAAAAAAAAGATTACATTCTAATTGTATAATTGTAGAGCCTTGGGTTGTTGTGGTTTTTTTTTCCCAACCAGTCCTATTCAACACTTCCTAAAAATGCCATATACCTGAGTGAAGTTAACCCTACGGACTAGAGATCTGTTTAGAGCCAAGTGATTGAAGCCTTCTGCTGCTGCCCAAGCTGATTCAAGGTACCTGGGACATGGTAATAAGAGTTGTCAAATGCTAAGGCTTCCCAGATGATAGTCAGGCCCCAGGTTAAGCATTCTGTATGCATTATGTCTCAAAATAATCCTATGAAGGAGATTCAGAGAGGTCAAGTGAGTTTTCATTGGTCACAGAGTTTGTAAGTGGAAAGCCAAGGCTTGGGTCCAAGTGCGACTTCTCCAAAGCTCATGCCTTTGCCGATTATGTGATGTGACTTCCTGGCACTTCAAAAGGGACAGTAGAATACAAAACAGCCCCTGCTTTCCTGGATTCCACTCTTGCTGGAAAGATAAGACAAATACACAGAAAACAGGGATTGATACTAAGAAGTACATGTCTATAAAAGACTGCATTTTGCGACACAGCAAATAATACCAGTATAGAAAGAGAAATGTGGGCCATTACAAGGGGTGGCTGTGAGCCCCCAAATACTCATTGCAAAATAAGTTCCAGGGCATCCGCCTGGCAGGAGACAGGGATTCTGGAAGGATTTGAGTAGAATTTTTGAAGGGAAAGAGAATGAACCATGAAAAGTGAGAGGTAGCATTTCAGAGAGCAAACATGAAAAGACTGAGAGGCCAGGTTGCTTTATGAAAGGGCTGAAGACAAATCAACGTTGGGAATATCTAAGAAAGAGTGTTGTTAAGATGGGGGTCGGGCATGAAGAAACTGACAAAGAAGACCAACGACAAAAGCAGAGGAAAACAGCAAAGGTGTCCAATTGTGCCGAATCGGGTTTCAAGCAGAGGAAGCAAATGAAGGGCTTGTTTTTGCATCTGCTCGCCTGCTTGGTTTTTGTCCTGCACGGTGTTTGTTTTTGCTGTTTTGTGTTTGCTCATTTGCTAGTATTAATGAGGCAGCAGAACATAGCGTCAGAGAGCATGGACTACAGTCAGGCTGCTTGGCTTTAAGCCCGGCTCTGCCACTTACCAGCTGAGGAAGGACTGGGAGCAAATTACTTAATTTTTTGTGCCTCATTTTTCTCATCAATAAATGAGGTAAAGGAAGATCTACCTCGTGAGGTTGTTATTGTCCTAAGAATTGTCTGAGCTATTATTTGCCACATGCTTAGAACAGTGTCTGCATATAGTAAGCAGTATTAGATGTGCTTGCTGTATAAATACAAATGCAATTCCTTATCAACATTGAAACATGTGGGCAGTTTCTAAAATCATTGTGTGAAGCTCTTTCTCTTGGAAACAATTGGTAGAGGGGCACCTGGGTGGCTCAGTCGGTTGGGTGTCTGACTCTTGGTTTTGGCTCAGGTCATGATCTCACGGTTCATGAGTTTGAGCCCCACATCAGGCTCTGCACCAGCAGTGTGGAGCCTGCTTGGGATTCTGTCTCCCTCTCTCTCTGCCCCTCCCACTTGTTTTCTCCCTCTTTCTCTCTTGCTCAAAGTAAATAAAAATAAACATAAAACAACTGGTAGGGAGAGCCATCCAGGCAGATTTCAGCATGGCAACTGAGAGGACCTTAGGAGTGGCTGCTGCCTTCAGATGGGGCTCTCTCAGTCCCCACCACCAACTGCTTGTACCTGGCTCACTTCATGTGATCTTGTTTATTTATTTATTTAATGTTTATTTTTGAGAAAGAGAGAGAGAGAGAATGAGCTGGGGAGGGGCAGAGAGAGGGAGACACAGAATCTGAAGCAGGCTCCAGGCTCTGAGTTGTCAGCACTGAGCACAACTCGGGCCTCAAACTCACAAACGGTGAGATCATGACCTGAGCCTCAGTCAGACGCTCAACCGACTAAGCCATCCAAGCGCCCCTTGTGGCTCCTAGTTTAAAGTGAAGGGATGTCCAGATTCCTAATATGCCCCTAAATTTACAAGGAGAGCTCATAAAAGAAACAGTTTGGGCCAGGAATCCAGGCCTGTCTGAGCTCACAGCGTGCTCTAACCTTTAGAGTCTAAGGGAAGTATCTGTCCCCCTCCCCTAGCTGGGGTCCCTCCCTCTTCCCGGAGGGTTGGGCCACTGGGGTACAGCAGCTCCCCTATCCTCATAGCCTCCTTTATTGCTTCAAGCCTTCCTGTACTAGAAGTACTAGACAATTCTGTACTTCTGATGAGTAGGAAGACTTAGGGTTCCCACAATCCTTTGCAACAGCAACTCTGGAGGAAGCACAGAGCTGAAATCAGCAAAGCAGGAATGTGCAAGCTTCCTCTGAGTTACCAGCCCTTGACAAATTGTGTCCTCCTCCTTGTGCTCATTTAGGGGGTTAAACTGTGCCTCAAAGTATGAAAATGTCACAGCTCAGGAAGAATTTATGCAGCAAGTAGCCCCAGACCAAGCTACAAGGATGACCAAGTTTTTCTTCAGAACTACCATCCATTACAGCATTCCCAAGCACTGACCTTCCTGTGGTCCCTTATTCCTCATATTGTGGATCTGCTCAGGGCTACTCAGCAGGGAGCCTGGCCTGAGCCTTTCCCAGTGGTTTTCTGACAGTCCTGGATGGAACCTTGTGTCTCTCCCTCAGAGGAGATGCTCTTTCATTCTGCACCCCAGGAAGATGATGGAGTCCCACTTGGGCAGGGTGGGTTTACAAGCCTGCTGGCACCCAGGTGTCATCCCTGGAGATGGCCTCGCACCTTTGCTTGTGAAGAAGGATTAATGGTAAGAATGTCAGGGCATGCAGGAAAAGCAAGGACCTTGAGGCTTCAGTCCAACCTCACCACTACCACTGCTTTTGAATAGGTAGTATAGCTATACTCCCACCCAGGTGCAGCTACCAGAAGATAGCTATAGAAGGCCCACTTCCAAAGTTAGAAATCAAGTGGCCCATCAGGCAGAAAGGGTCAAGGCACAGATGTGACATATAGCATTAGACCAAGTCTTGATCCTTCATTGCACAGAGCACCAGACCTCCCCTGGCTCTCACAACCCATTGTGGAGGTCAAGCAGGAAGCAGAACATAGGTCTTCTCTTTTGGTATGACTTCCTGGGAGGGTAAAAGGTGTAAAAAGTGGGAAACTCAGGACTTGTTCTAAACAGTAACGTATCTGATGAATAACGACTCTAGAGCCCTTTCCAACTGGGCGGAGGTGAGCAGCCTGGTCCCAACCCCAACTAGCAGGAAGTAACTTTGGCCAATCTCCACCATTTCATGACCCTCCCAAGGCAAACAGTGCCTGGTCTCAGGTGGGACCTTCATCTGAGAGCCCTGTGGTAAAGACTTTGGGTAGAGAAGGCGCTACACAAAGCATGTATCTGTGGGGAGAACTGTTTTTGACCTATACATATCTCCCTGGCACTGCCACCACACATCCCACCAAGACTCATATTCCTTACTCCATTATTCAGCAAGGTGTGTGTTCAATGAATGACTGAGAGGTGTGATGATAAGACAGTCTAGCCCTCCATTGCCTCTCTGACCTCAACTCTCACCACTCTCCCCCTTGCTCACTCCTCTGTAGCCACTCTGGCCTCCTTGCTATTCCTCAAATATGCTAATCATGGTCCTACCCCAGGTCTTTGCACTTACTGTTCCTTCTACCTGCATGTTCTTTTCTGTCTATTTGTATGGTTTGCTCCTGCCCTTCCCACAAGCCTTTCCTCAAAAGTACCTTCCCAGAGATCCCTGTCAGAAAGTATACCTGTCACCCTCTAAGCCCTTTCTCTGCCTTTATTGTCTTCTCATAGCATTTATCCCCATCTTCCATTAGATTAAATATTTTGCTTAGTGTCTTCCCACACTAAAATATGAGATATGTGAAGGCAGGGACTTTGTCTGGCATGTTCATTCTTGTATCTCCATCACTTAGAACAGTCCCTGGCATAAAATAAGTGTTCAATAAGTATTTGCTGGAAAAATGGATGAGTGGATACAGAAGGGTACTTATATATTTTTCTTGGTGCATATTTACATATAGTAAGTGACATTGGAAACATACATTTATTCCATTCATTCTTTTACCAAACACATATCTACTGCATGCGCTTATGTCCCATGCATAATATACTCAGACTCATGGAAAAGAAAGACAAGTAGACAAGGAATGGCCATAGGATGCATCTAATAGTGTCCAGGGGTTTTGGAAGCATGGGGAAGGAGTTAGTGAAGGCTTCTGAAAGGAGATGGCTCTTGAAGAATAGGAGATGTTAGTCCAGAGAAGAAAATTGAAGTGGGCAGATGGAGAAAAGCTCTTCAGTGACCTCTACATGAACACAAAGGTTCATCTGGGCAAGAATTTTACTATGTGGGGCCACAGAGTGGCAGAGAAGGAGAGATGTAGGGGGAAAACAAGGCTGGAAATGAAACAGAAGTGCTTATTGGAGGGTCTTGTTTGTTCTACTAAGTACAGAGTTAAGCCTTTAATTTTTTAAATGTTTATTTATTTTTGAGAGAGAGAGAGAGAGAGAGAGAGAGAGAGAGAGACAGAGACAGAGAATGAGTGGGGAAAAGGCAGAGAGAGAGGGAGACAGAATCTGAAGCAGGCTTCAGGCTCTGAGCTGTCAGCACAAGGCCTGATGAGGGGCTCGAACTCACAAGCTGTGAGATCATGACCTGAGCTGAAGTCAACCGCTTAAACCGACTGAGCCACCCAGGCACCCCCAAGAGTTAAGCCTTTAAGTCAGAGTGGGACAACTTGCCATCCATGAAGAGAAGCAGCCTACAGATATGTGCAGTGTAACTTGTAAATGTATCTTTTTAAATTTAATGGCCAGTATTTTAAAAATAAAAATATTTCACATAAAAATCCAGAATTTCAGTTTTCTTGAACTATCTGAATATCACACCCAACTAGACCACATGGCTATGACTGCCAGCATCTGCGCAGGAGTTGTCCTTGTTAAACAGGACTTTTGCTCTCTAATTTGTCAACCTCCACCCAGCCTGCTTCATTGATTATGTTATGGCTGATCACAACCCTTTGTATGGCCAGGAAGTGGCAAGCCTTGGGGTTTGAGTCTTTGTCCTCAAAACCCACACTCTTACCCAGAACACAATTAATGCCTGACACAAAGAAAGTTCTCCATAATATTCTATTTGAAGAATTAACAAACTGATACCATTGTATGCTTCTGGAAGTTTTTTCCCTCTGCCTCTACCCAGGCAGATCTTGTCCAATCTCAAGGCCTAACTCAGATACAGCCTTCTCCATGATTCTTCTCCCTGATTTCAGTCTCCCCACCCAACAAGATGTGACCTTTCCTGTAACTATGGGGCAGAGAATACAAAGGCAATAAAACTGGAGTGTAGGGGAGTATTAGGGGGAGCAGTGGGATGTATAGAGCTAAGCCACAGGGGAAGGGGAAAATTTGAGGTTTGAACTTGAGAATTTGTGTACTTGAGTGAAGGGTGCATAGAATTGGTGAAAGCGGAGGCAACTGTAAAAGAACTGCTGGGACCTCATCAAAATAAAAAGCTTCTGCACATGAAGGAAACAATCAGCAAAACTAAAAGGCAACCGACAGAATGGGAGAAGATATTTGCAAATGACATATCAGATAAAGGGTTAGTATCCAAAATCTACAAAGAACTTATCAAACTCAACACCCAAAAAACAAATAATCCAGTGAAGAAATGGGCAAAAGACATGAATAGACACTGCTCCAAAGAAGACATCCAGATGGCCAACCGACACATGAAAAAATGCTCAACATCACTCATCATCAGGGAAATACAAATCAAAACCACAATGAGATACTACTTGACACCTGTCAGAATGGCTAACATTAACAACTCAGGCAACAACAGATGTTGGCGAGGACGTGGAGAAAGAGGATCTCTTTTGCACTGCTGGTGGGAATGCAAACTGATGCAGCCACTCTGGAAAACAGTATGGAGGTTCCTCAAAAAACTAAAAATAGAACTACCCTACGACCCAGCAATTGCACTACTAGGCATTTATCCAAGGGATACAGGTGTGCTGTTTCGAAGGGACACTATCAACAATAGCCAAAGTATGGAAAGAGCCTAAATGTCCATCGATGGATGAATGGATAAAGAAGATGTGGTGTGTATACACACACACACACACACACACACACACACAATGGAGTATTACTTGGCAATCAGAAAGAATGAAATCTTGCCATTTGCAACTATGTGGATGGAACTGGAGGGTATTATGCTAAGTGAAATTAGTCAGTCAGAGAAAGACAAAAATCATATGACTTCACTTATATGAGAACTTTAAGAGACAAAACAGATGAACATAAGGGAAGGGAAACAAAAATAATATAAAAACAGGGAGGAGGACAAAACAGAAGAGACTCATAAATATGGAGAACAAACTGAGGGTTGCTGGAGGGGTTGTGGGAGGGTGGATGGGCTAAATGGGTAAGGGGCATTAAGGAATCTACTCCTGAAATCATTGCTTCACTATATGCTAACTAATTTGGATGTAAATTTTAAAACATAAAAATAAAGTTAAAAAAAAGTAAAAAAAAAGAATTAAAACAAACCCCAGTTTTTCCTTGCTTGGAATGTTGTCACCTTTCTTTTTATTTCTTCTTGTTGTTCTCTTTCTTTTCTAGCTCTCTGTTTCTGTACCTCAACTGGCATTAAACTGTTAATAGACAACCCACAGGCTAACAAAGATCACTTTCAGAAGAACTGCTCTGACAGCAGCCAAAATGAGATTGCACCAACAATCCCGAGAGAGCTGTAATAAACTAGAACAATCTCCAACCATGTCGACAGCAAGTTGTGTGGCACTTACAGATAAAGAATACTGCATCCTGGGGCAAGACCACAGTTCTATACTCCTCTCTTCTCATCCTATGAAAACCCCAACCCTACTTTGGCTCAGGGAGTTATCTGATGTCAGGCATTCCCAGATGTGCCTGAACTGAATAAAGCCTGTAACCTCTATTTCAGTCACTTTAACTATTTTGTATGTGACAGTCCGGTGCAATGACTCCAGTTGGGTCTGGATAAGCCCTTGAACCTACTAAGATTTCAGACAAGAACACAAGTCAAGGCATCTCTCCCTCCATTCTTAGAGGCCCCTATCGGGTAACATGTGATGTCCTGTTCCCACTCATGTGCTCTAGTTCTTTGTAGCATTAAAGTTGCAGGCTTTGATTCTTTTGAGAGAGTTAACCTATTGTCTGAATGAAGTCACTGTCTCTATTTTTTTTGTCTCTGTGAGTTCTCTGGCTGTCTATGTTCTCTGGGATCAGAGAATGAGGTGATGATCTTAAGGTAGAATGCCTTTCTTTCTTCTTCTGTGATGGAACTTTTATTATGACCTAAGTGGAATAACTTTGAGGAAGACAATTTTGAATGGCAAGGGTTCATTTGGGATTCTTGGGACACATCAAGACTTCTGCCTTAGAACAAAAAACAAACACATAAACAAACAAAGAAACAAACAAACAAATAAATAAAATGGCTAACAACAAGCAGCTTTCTTTAACTGATAAGGTGATGCTGAGAAAAGAATAAGATCAGAAAGATTCCAATCTCTTGATTCTTCATTTAAAACAACCTCAGCCTTCTCCTTCCCTAAAGAATTCCTTCTAATTCTGTGTCTTCCCCCTGATAACCCAAACCCCTCCTGGATTTCTACCTCTCCGTTCTATGTCCTTTGCTCTGACCTCTTTCTCCTCCTTTTTCTCTTTCTCAGCTCCCTCTAACTTCTAAATCCCCACCTTCAGAACTCTCCAGACATGCAAAAGCCATAGAGATAGAAGGCTGCATGGAGGAGGTGGTATCTGAGCTAGGCTTTGAAAAATGGGACAGGATCTGCCTGAGCAGAGACAGAGGGAAAAACTTTCTACACAATCCCTGAAGGTTGTCCCTCTTTCACTGACTGAGGAATAATCCAAACCTGTCAATAAGGGTGTGATAAATCTGTCTCTAATTTTAGGGACCCATTACAAACCACATTTAAAGCATCAAAGCTAACACCCCAACAGCAATCTGCATATTTTTTGTTAATTGCCTTGAGCCTGAAATATCAGATGGCATTCAGAAGCTTAAATTGTCTGGCAGACCACGCCCATTCATGAGTTATAACACTTTGAATCCAGTGCTTTTTAGTTCAGCATTTTGCAGGGAGCATAATAAGCAAAGAAAAAATCCACACACCACAAATTTATGTCATTATAACTTGAACAGCAACCACAAATCAAAAATGAGTAATAGATATGCAAAAACTAAAGAGGAAGGAATCCAAGTACATCACTAAAGAAAGCCAACTAGTCCTAAGAGAAGAGAGCAAGGGAAGGAAGGAACAGAGAAGAAATACAAAACAACCATAAAACAAGTAACAAAATGGCAGTAAATACATACCTATCAATAATTACTTTGACTGTAAATGCACTAAATGCTCAAATCAAAATACATAGGGTGATGGAATGGATTTTAAGAAAAAGACCCATCTAGGGGTGCCTGGGTGGCTCAGTTGGTTAAGCATCCAACTTTTGCTCAGTTAATGATCTCACGGTCCATGGGTTCAAGCCTCACGTCAGGCTCTATGCTGATAGCTCAGAGCCTGGAGACTGCTTTGGATTCTGTGTCTTCCTGTCTTTCTCCCCACCCCCACCCCCGCTCGTGCTCTGTCTCTCTCTGTCTCTCAAACATAAATAAACATTAAAAATTTTTTAAAAAGAAAAAGATCCATCTATATGCCACATACAAGAGACTTATTTCAGACCTAAAGAAATATGCAGATTGAAAGTGAAAGGATGGAGAAGTATTTATCATGCAAATGGATTTGAAAAAAAAGCTGGGGTAGCAATACTTACATCCTATGAAACATACTTGAAAACAAAGACTGTTAGAAGACACAAAGAAGGACACTCTGTAATCAAAAAGGGAACAATCCAGCAAGAAGATATAACAATTTTAAATATTTATGCACCCAACATGAGAGTACCAAAATACATAAAACAGTTAATAACAAACATAAGGGAATTTATTGATAGTAATACAATAATAGCAGGGACTTTAACACTCCACTTATATCAATGGACAGATCATCCAAACAGAAAATCAACAAGGAAACGCTGGCTGTGAATGACACATTGGACCAGATGGATTTAACAGATATATTCAGAACATTCCATCCTAAAACAGCAGAATACACATTCTTTTCAAGTGCACATGGAATATTCTCCAGAATAGATCACATATTAGCCACAAAACAAGTTTCAACAAATCCAAAAAGATCAAAGTCGAGCCATGCATCGTTTCTGACTTCGGTTCTATGAAGCTAGATATCAACCAAAAGAAAAAAATCTGGAAAGCACAAATACATGGAGGTTAAATAACATGCTAGTATACAATGAATGTGTCAACCAAGGAATCAAAGAGGAAATCAAAATATACATGGAGACAAATAAAAATAAAACAGAACAGTCCAAAATCTTTGGGATGCAGCAAAAGCTATTCTAAGTGGGAAGTTTAGAGCAATACATGGAACTAGAAAAAAAAAACAGTAGAAGGAAAGAAATAACAAAGATTAGAGAAGAAATAAATGAAATAGAAACAACAACAAAAAACAATAGAACAATGAAACCAGGAGCTGATTCTGTGAAAGGATAAAAAAAAATTGATAAACCTTTATCCAGTCTCATTGAGAGACAGAGAGAGAGAGAGAGAGAGAGAGAGAGAGAGAAAGAGAGAGAGGACTCAAACAAAATTAGAAATGAAAGAGGAGAAAGAAAAACCAATACCACAGAAATACCAAAGATTATAAGAGAATACTATGAAAACTTATATGCCAACAAGTTAGACAACCTATAAGAAATGGATAAATTCCTAGAAACATATAACCTCCCAAAACTGAATCAGAAAGAAATAGAAAACGTGAACAGACCTATTACCAGGAAGAAAATTTGAACAGACCTATTACCAGGAATGAAATTGAATCAATAATCAAAAAACTTCCAACAAACAAATGTCGAGGATGGAACAGCTTCACAGGTGATTTCTACTGAACATTTAAAGAAGAGTTAATACCTAGTTTTCTCAAACTATTATTCCAAGAAATTGAAGAAGGAAAACTTCCAAATTCATCTGATGAGGCCATAATTACCCTGATAACAAAACCAGATAAAGATACTACAAAAAGAGAACTACAGGCCAATATCTCTGATGAACATGATGCAAAATTCTCAACAAAATATTACCAAACTGAATCCAACAATACATCTAATAAAAAAGTTCACAACAACTAAATGGGATTCATTCCTGAGATGCAAGGGTGATACAGTGTTCACAAATCAATGAGACACATCACATCAATAAAAGAGAGGATAAAAACTATATGATCATTTCAGCAGATGCAGAAAAAGCATTTGACAAAGCACAACATGCATTCATGATAAAAACTCTCAGCAAAGTAGGCTTAAAGGGAACTACCTCAACATAATGCAGGCCATATATGAAAAACCCACAACTACCATTATACTCAATGGGGAAAAACTGAGAGCTTGCAACCTAAAAACAGGAACAAGACAAGGATGTCCACTCTCACCACTTTTATTCAACATAGTACTGGAAGTCCTATCCGTAGCAATCCGACAACTAAAAGGAATAAAGGGCCTTCAAATTGATAAGGAAAATTTAAAACTTTCACTATTTGCAGACGACATGATATTATATATAAAAAATAATAAACACCCCACCAAAAAACTACTAGAACTGATAAATGAGTTCAGTAAAGTTGTAGGATACAAAATCAATGCACGTAAATCTGTTGCATTTCTATACATTAATAATGAAGCAGAATAAATAAATATTAAGACAATAATCCCATTTACAGTTGCACCAAAAATAATAAAATACCTAGAAATAAACTTAACTAAAGAGGTGAGAAGGCCTGTACCCTGAAAACTAGAATTCATTGATGACACCAACAATTGGAAAGACATTCCATGCTCATGGATTGGAAGAACAAATATTGTTAAAATGTCCATACAACCAAAGCAATCTACAGATTTAATTCAATTCCCATCAAAATACCAAAAGCATTTTTCACATAACTAAAACAAACAATCCCCAAATTTGTATGGAACCACAAAAGACCTTGAGTAGCCAAAGCAATCTTGAAAAAGAAAAACAAAGCTGGATGTGTCACAATTGCAGACTTAAAGTTATATTACAAAGCTCTAGTATTCAAAACAGTATGGTACTTGCACAAACGTGGACACATATATCAATGTAGCAGAATAGACAGCCCAGAAATAAACCCATGATTATATGGTCAATTCATCTTCAGTAAAGGAGGCAAGAATACACAATGGGAAAAAGTCTATTCAACAAATGGTGCTGGGAAAAGTGGAAAGCTACATAAAAAAGAAGGACACTGGATTTTTTCTTACACCATACACTGAAATAAATTCAAAATGGATTAAGAAATCTTGTCATGATGAGCACTGGATGATGTATGAAATTGTTGAACCACTGTATTGTACACCTGAAACTAATATAACATTGTATGTTATCTACACTGAAATTAAAATTTTTTTAATGGATTAAGGACCTAAATGTGAGACCTGAAACCATAAAAATCCTAGAAGAGAGCACAAGCAGTATTTTCTCTGACATCAGTCCTAACAATATTTTTCTAAATATGTTTCCTAAGGCAAAGGAAACAAAAGCAAAAATAAACTATTGGGAGTACATCAAAATTAAAAGCTTCTGCACAGCAAAGGAAACAATAAACACAACTAAAAGACAACCTACTGAAGGGGAGAAGATATTTGCAATTGACATATCTGATAAAGGTATCCAAAATATATAAAGAACTTATAAAACTCAACACCAAAAAAAAACCCCTACAAATAATCCAATTTAAAAATGGGCAGAAGAAGCTTTGCGCAGTGGCAGTATCGTAGCCAATGAGGTTTATCCAAGGCGCGATTATTGCTAATTGAAAGCTTTTCCCAAATGGGCAGAAGACATGAATATACATTTATCCAAAGACATACAGATGACCAACAGACCCATGAAAAGGTGCTCAACATCACTCATCATCAGGGAAATGCAAGTCGAAACCCCAATGAGATGTCACCTCACACCTGTCAGAATGGATAAAACAAAAAACTCAAGATATGACAAGTGTTGGCAAGAATGTGGGAAAAAAGGAATCCTCATGCACTGCTGGTGGAAATGCAAACTGATGCAGTTACTGTGGAAAATAGTATGGAGGTTCTTCAAAAAAACTAAAAATAGAATTATCATATGATCCAGTAATCGCACTACTCAGTATTTACCCAAAGAATATGTAAACACTAATTTGAAAGGATATATGCACCCCTATGTAGCATTATTTACAATAGCCAAATTATGGAAGCAGCTTAAGTGTCCATTGGTAGATTGATAGATAAAAAAGTGATACACATGCAAACACACACACACACACACACACACACACACACACACATGCGCGCGCATGCATACACATTATTCAGCCACAAAAAAGAATGAAATCTTGCCATTTGCAACAACATGGATGGATCTAGAGACTTCAATGCTAAGTGACATAGGTCAGAGAAAGACAAATACGATATGATTTCACTCATATGTGCTATTTAAGAAGCAATACAAATGAACAAGGGGAAATAAGAAACAAACCAAAGGAGAGACTCTTAACTATAGAGAACAAACTGCTGGTTAGCAGAGGGTAGGTGGTGGGTGGGATGGGTGAAATAAGTGAAGGGGATTAAGAATACACTTATCTTGATGAGCACTGAGAAATACATGGAATCGTTGAATCACTTTATTGTACACCTGAAACTAATTACACACTGTATGTTAGCTATAGTGTAATTAAAGTAAAATCAAAATTAAACATTTTTTATGTATGAAATTTATTGACAAATTGGTTTCCATACAACACCCAGTGCTCATCCCAAAAGGTGCCCTCCTCAATACCCATCACCCACCCTCTCCTCCCTCCCACCCCCCATCAACCCTCAGTTTGTTCTCAGTTTTTAACAGTCTCTTATACTTTGGCTCTCTCCCACTCTAACCTCTTTTTTTTTTTTCCTTCCCCTCCCCCATGGGTTCCTGTTAAGTTTCTCAGGATCCACATAAGAGTGAAACCATATGGTATCTGTCTTTCTCTGTATGGCTTATTTCACTTAGCATCACACTCTCCAGTTCCATCCACGTTGCTACAAAGGGCCATATTTCAATTTTTCTCATTGCCACGTAGTATTCCATTGTGTATATAAACCACAATTTCTTTATCCATTCATCAGTTGATGGACATTTAGGCTCTTTCCATAATTTGGCTATTGTTGAGAGTGCTGCTATGAACATTGGGGTACAAGTGCCCCTATGCATCAGTACTCTTGTATCCCTTGGATAAATTCCTAGCAATGCTATTGCTGAGTCATAGGGTAGGTCTATTTTTAATTTTCTGAGGAACCTCCACACTGTTTTCCAGAGCGGCTGCACCAATTTGCATTCCCACCAACAGTGCAAGAGGGTTCCCTTTTCTCCACATCCTCTCCAGCATCTATAGTCTCCTGATTTGTTCATTTTGGCCACTCTGACTGGCGTGAGGTGATACCTGAGTGTGGTTTTGATTTGTATTTCCCTGATAAGGAGCGACGCTGAACATCTTTTCATGTGCCTGTTGGCCATCCGGATGTCTTCTTTAGAGAAGTGTCTATTCATGTTTTCTGCCCATTTCTTCACTGGGTTATTTGTTTTTGGGGTGTGGAGTTTGGTGAGCTCTTTATAGATTTTGGATACTAGCCCTTTGTCCGATATGTCATTTGCGAATATCTTTTCCCATTCCGTTGGTTGCCTTTTAGTTTTGTTGGTTGTTTCCTTTGCTGTGCAGAAGCTTTTTATCTTCATAAGGTCCCAGTAATTCACTTTTGCTTTTAATTCCCTTGCCTTTGGGGATGTGTCGAGTAAGAGATTGCTACGGCTGAGGTCAGAGAGGTCTTTTCCTGCTTTCTCCTCTAAGGTTTTGATGGTTTCCTGTCTCACATTTAGGTCCTTTATCCATTTTGAGTTTATTTTTGTGAATGGTGTGAGAAAGTGGTCTAGTTTCAACCTTCTGCATGTTGCTGTCCAGTTCTCCCAGCACCATTTGTTAAAGAGACTGTCTTTTTTCCATTGGATGTTCTTTCCTGCTTTGTCAAAGATGAGTTGGCCATACGTTTGTGGGTCTAGTTCTGGGGTTTCTATTCTATTCCATTGGTGTATGTGTCTGTTTTTGTGCCAATACCATGCTGTCTTGATGATGACAGCTTTGTAGTAGAGGCTAAAGTCTGGGATTGTGATGCCTCCTGCTTTGGTCTTCTTCGTCAAAATTCCTTTGGCTATTCGGGGCCTTTTGTGGTTCCATATGAATTTTAGGATTGCTTGTTCTAGTTTCGAGAAGAATGCTGGTGCAATTTTGATTGGGATTGCATTGAATGTGTAGAGAGCTTTGGGTAGTATTGACATTTTGACAATATTTATTTTTCCAATCCATGAGCAGGGAATGTCTTTCCATTTCTTTAAATCTTCTTCAATTACCTTCATAAGCTTTCTATAGTTTTCAGCATACAGATCCTTTACATCTTTGGTTAGATTTATCCTAGGTATTTTATGCTTCTTGGTGCAATTGTGAATGGGATCAGTTTCTTTATTTGTCTTTCTGTTGCTTCATTGTTAGTGTATAAGAATGCAACTGATTTCTGTACATTGATTTTGTATCCTGCAACTTTGCTGAATTCATGTATCAGTTCTAGCAGACTTTTGGTGGAGTCTATTGGATTTTCCATGTATAATATCATGTCATCTGCAAAAAGCAAAAGCTTGACTTCATCTTTGCCATTTTTGATGCCTTTGATTTCCTTTTGTTGTCTGATTGCTGATGCTAGAACTTCCAACACTATGTTAAACAACAGCGGTGAGATGGGCATCCTGTCGTGTTCCTGATCTCAGGGAAAAAGCTCTCAGTTTTTCCCCGTTGAGGATGATGTTAGCTGTGAGCTTTTCATAAATGGCTTTTATGATCTTTAAGTATGTTCCTTCTATCCCGACTTTCTCAAGGGTTTTTATTAAGAAAGGTGCTGGATTTTGTCAAAGGCCTTTTCTGCATCGATGACAGGATCCTATGGTTCTTCTCTTTTTTTTTGTTAATGTGATGTATCACGTTGATTGATTTGCGAATGTTGAACCAGCCCTGCATCCCAGGAATGAATCCCACTTGATCATGGTGAATAATTCTTTTCATATGCCGTTGAATTCGATTTGCTAGTATCTTATTGAGAATTTTTGCATCCATATTCATCAGGGATATTGGCCTGTAGTTCTCTTTTTTTACTGGGTCTCTGTCTGGTTTAGGAATCAAAGTAATACTGGCTTCCTAGAATGAATCTGAAAGTTTTCCTTCCCTTTCTATTTCTTGGAAAAGCTTGAGAAGGATAGGTATTATCTCTGCTTTAAACGTCTGGTATAACTCCCCTGGGAAGCCATCTGGTCCTGGACTCTTATTTGTTGGGAGATTTTTGATAACCGATTCAATTTCTTCGCTGGTTATGGGTCTGTTCAAGCTTTCTATTTCCTCCTGTTTGAGTTTTGGAAGAGTGTGGGTGTTCAGGAATTTGTCCATTTCTTCCAGGTTGTCCAATTTGTTAGCATATAATTTTTCATAGTATTCCCTGATAATTGTTTGTATCTGTGAGGAATGGGTTGTAATAATTCCATTTTCATTCATGATTTTATCTATTTGGGTCATCTCCCTTTTCTTTTTGAGAAGCCTGGCTAGAGGTTTGTCAATTTTGTTTACTTTTTCAAAAAACCAACTCTTGGTTTCCTTGATCTGCTCTACAGTTTTTTTAGATTCTTTATTATTTATTTCTTCTCTGATCTTTATTATTTCTCTTCTTCTGCTGGGTTTAGGCTGCCTTTGCTGTTCTGCTTCTATTTCCTTTAGGTGTGCTGTTAGATTTTGTATTTGGGATTTTTCTTGTTTCTTGAGATAGGCCTGGATTGTAATGTATTTTCCTCTCAGGACTGCCTTCACTGCATCCCAAAGCGTTTGGATTGTTGTATTTTCATTTTCGTTTGTTTCCATATATTTTTAAATTTCTTCTCTAATTGCCTGGTTGACCCACTCATTCGTTAGTAGGGTGTTCTTTAACCTCCATGCTTTTGGAGGTTTTCCAGACTTTTTTCCTGTGGTTGATTTCAACCTTCATAGCATTGTGGTCTGAAAGTATGCATGGTATAATTTCAATTCTTGTAAACTTATGAAGGGCTGTTTTGTGACCCAGTATATGATCTATCTTGGAGAATGTTCTATGTGCACTCGAGAAGAAAGTATATTCTGTTGCTTTGGGATTCAGAGTTCTAAATATATCTGTCAAGTCCATCTGATCCAATGTCTCATTCAGGGCCCTTATTTCTTTATTGACCGTGTGTCTAGATGATCTATCCATTTCTGTAAGTGGGGTGTTAAAGTCCCCTGCAATTACCACATTCTTATCAATAAGGTTGCTTATGTTTGTGAGTAATTGTTTTATATATTTGGGGGCTCCGGTATTCGGCGCATAGACATTTATAATTGTTAGCTCTTCCTGATGGATAGACCCTGTAACTATTATATAATGTCCTTCTTCATCTCTTGTTACAGCCTTTAATTTAAAGTCTAGTTTGTCTGATATAAGTATGGCTACTCCAGCTTTCTTTTGGCTTCCAGTAGCATGATAAATAGTTCTCCATCCCCTCACTCTCAATCTAAAGGTGTCCTCAGGTCTAAAATGAGTCTCTTGTAGACAGCAAATAGATGGGTCTTGTTTTTTTATCCATTCTGATACCCTATGTCTTTTGGTTGGTGCATTTAATCCATTTACATTCAGTGTTATTATAGAAAGATACGGGTTTAGAGTCATTGTGATGTCTGTATGTTTTATGCTTGTAGTGATGTCTCTGGTACTTTGTCTCACAGGGTCTCCCTTAGGATCCCTTGTAGGGCTGGTTTAGTGGTGACAAATTCCTTCAGTTTTTGTTTGTTTGGGAAGACCTTTATCTCTCCTTCTATTCTAAATGACAGACTTGCTGGATAAAGGATTCTCGGCTACATATTTTTTCTGTCTAGCACCCTGAAAATCTCGTGCCAATTCTTTCTGGCCTGCCAAGTTTCAAAAGAGAGATCAGTCACGAGTCTTATAGGTCTCCCTTTATATGTGAGGGCACGTTTACCCCTTGCTGCTTTCAGAATTTTCTCTTTATCCTTGTATTTTGCTAGTTTCACTATGATATGTCTTGCAGAAGATCGATTCAAGTTACGTCTGAAGGGAGTTCTCTGTGCCTCTTGGATTTCAATGCCTTTTTCCTTCCCCAGTTCAGGGAAGTTCTCAGCTATGATTTCTTCAAGTACCCCTTCAGCACCTTTCCCTCTCTCTTCCTCCTCTGGGATACCAATTATGCGTATATTATTTCTTTTTAGTGTATCACTTAGTTCTCTAATTTTCCCCTCATACTCCTGGATTTTTTTATCTCTCTTTTTCTCAGCTTCCTCTTTTTCCATAACTTTATCTTCTAGTTCACCTATTCTCTCCTCTGCCTCCTCAATCCAAGCTGTGGTGGTTTCCATTTTGTTTTGCATTTCATTTAAAGCGTTTTTCAGCTCCTCGTGACTGTTCCTTAGTCCCTTGGTCTCTGTAGCAAGAGATTCTCTGCTGTCCTCTATACTGTTTTCAAGCCCAGCGATTAATTTTATGACTATTATTCTAAATTCACTTTCTGTTATATTATTTAAATCATTTTGATCAGGTCATTAGCTGTTGTTATTTCCTGGAGATTTTTCTGAGGGGAATTCTTCCGCTTGGTCATTTTGGATAGTCCCTGGCGTGGTGAGGACCTGCAGGGCACTTCCCCTGTGCTGTGGTGTATAACTGGAGTTGGTGGGCGGGGCCGCAGTCAGACCTGATGTCTGCCCCCAGCCCACAGCTGGGGCCACAGTCAGACTGGTGTGTGCCTTCTCTTCCCCTCTCCTAGGGGCGGGATTCACTGTGGGGTGGCGTGGCCCGTCTGGGCTACTTGCACACTGCCAGGCTTGTGATGCTGGGGATCTGACGTATTAGCTGGGGTGGGTAGGCAAGGTGCACGGGGGCAGGAGGGGCAGGCTTAGCTCACTTCTCCTTAGGTGATCCACTTCAGGAGGGGCCCTGTGGTAGCGGGAGGGAGTCAGATCCGCTGCCGGAGGTTTGGCTCCGCAGCAGCACAGAGTTGGGTGTTTGCGCGGAGTGAGCAAATTCCCTGGCAGGAACTGGTTCCCTTTGGGATTTTGGCTGGGGGATGGGCGGGGGAGATGGCGCTGGCGAGCGCCTTTGTTTCCCACCTAACTGAGCTCTGTTGTCAGGGGGCTCAGCAGCTCTCCCTCCCTTTGTCCTCCAGCCTTCCCGCTTTCCGAGCAGAGCTGTTAACTTATGACCTCCCAGACGCTAAGTCGCGCTTGTTGTGGGAACACTGTCCGTCAGGCCCCTCCGCTTTTGCAAGCTAGACTCGGGGGCTCTGCTTGGCCGGTGAGCCGCCCCTCCGCCCCGGCTCCCTCCCGCCAGTCCATGGAGCGCGCACCGCCTCGCCGCCCTTCCTATCCTCTTCCGTGGGCCTCTCGTCTGCGCTTGGCTCCGGCGACTCCGTTCTGCTAATCCTCTGGCGGTTTTCTGGGTTATTTAGGCAGGTGTAGGTGGAATCTAAGTGATCAGCAGGACGCGCAGTGAGGCCAGCGTCCTCCTATGCCGCCATCTTCTCCTGTTTCCCAAAATTAAACATTTTTAAAAAGAGGGGCGCCTGGGTGGCTTGGTCGGTTAAGCGTGCAACTTCGGCTCAGGTCATTATCTCGTGGTCTGTGACTTCGAGCCCCGTGTCGGGCTCTGTGCTGACAGCTCAGAGCCTGGAGCCTGCTTCCGATTCTGTGTCTCCCTCTCTCTGTCCCTCCCCCGTGTGTGCTCTTTCTTGTTCTCAAAAATAAATAAACATAAAAAAAATTTTAATTCTTTTAAAAAGAAACAAAGTGATTCTCCTCTCCAAAGAAAGGAATCCTTCAGTTTTCCCAACTGCCTTTGGATCAGCAAGGAGAAATAGCTGTATGTATTCATAAATGATTGTTCAATCTCATTCTTAGTAGACACTAGAGTCACACTCAATACCTTTAATTGCTTCTAGTTTCCTACCATTCTCTGTCAGGTTAATAAATCACCTCAGGTGGGACCTACCAATTGAACACATTTTCTCCTTCTCTTTTAACCATATGCCTATCTCTTAGGGAGTCTTAACTTCTCAATATGCCTTTAACTGCAGTCCTTCCACACTCCCTAACCTATTCAGAATGGACCTTTGAGCAAAATGGAGAGCTACTATAAGGTATGTACTCAAAGGCTGTTTCTTGATCTCCTAGACTCTGATAACCCAGTATGCCATCTTACTGATAACTTCCCTCAACTACTTGAGTACCACCTATAGATTACTCCTGAGTCCCCTTAAAATTACTTCAGTTTTCTGAATTAATTTCTTCAGTACCCAATGTCCTTTGGGCTCCCTCATCTACAGACAAGGGAAAAATGAAGGACATAGAACCTTTATAAGTCTGTATTGAGCCCACAACGCCTCTGCCTAAATTGGCCAGTATCCCCTAAAACCTGAAATCACTAGAGGGAGTATGACCAATTGTGGCAGATTTCATAGATAAAGGTTTAATCATTCTTTGTACTAGTGGCTGCAAAACTCCTGTCCTTCCAGTAAAACCAGACTGATGGACATAGGCACTACTTTGTACAAGACATAAGGGCTATGAATCATATAGTATTGCCCACATTTCCCTACAGTCCCCAACCCAAACACTACCTGTTTTCTATACTTCCAAATTCAACACACTTCAGAGTAGTAGATGTCTGTTCAGCCTTCTTTAGTGTTCCCTTACATCCTAATTTCCAATACCTTTTCACCTTAACATGGGAAAAACAGCAATACACCTGGACTCGGATGCCACAATACCTCAATTGAAGCCCCTTCATACTTATCTTGGGTTCTCAATCACAATCTCCAAGACTTACAATTTCTCTGCTCCTCTACCTTAATCCAACATGCAGGTGAGTTGCTCTTGTATCCACATGATCTAACCTTTTCTCAACAGGGCTCTCTTTATCTCTCAGAAACTTTCTCTATAAAAGGATATACAGATTGTAAAGATAAATTATAATTTTGTTGGACCCAGATTCACCATCTAAGCCCTGATATATCCTAGGAAGGCAAATACCTCTGAGTAGATAGAAGCATAGCCATTTAAAACTGCCCTCATCCTATTCCAAAAGACAACTTAGTGGATTTGGAAGATTTAGAGAATAGGGCAGTTGGTAGATTCCCAAATTTTCTGAATTAACTGCCGCTTTCTATGACATGACTAAAATTGACATCCCTGAACCTCTGCCTTCAGAGGTCACTGCAGTTAGCCTTTGACCAACTCAAAGTTATTATCCACAGCCCTGCCATTCTGAGTCACCCCAAAATTATACTATTATTTTTCTGTTTATACATAAAAGAAATGGTTATGTTCTTACAGTTTTATCTCAGAAATACAATGAAAATCAGTGATTCATTGGGTATTACAACCTTTCTCTCTACCCAGTAGTTAAACATAATCTCCTTTGTCTGAGGGCAGTAGCTACAACTACATTTAATCTTGGTCACCTGTCTACCTAATGGTACCTCAAGCAATCCAAACTCTTTTCACCAAAGCACTCAACATTTCTCTGCTTTCAGATTCACTTCCTATTAACACTGCTTCCATCCTCAGTGTATATTACCATCTATAGGAGTCATACTGTTTTTAAAATTTGAGATACAATTTTCATACCATAAAATGTATCCTTTTTCAGTGTACAATTCAGTGGGTTTTAGTATATTCACAAAGTTGTGCAACCGTCACCACTATCTAATTCCCAAAGATTTTCATCATCCCCAAAAGCAAAGCCATACCCACTAGCAGTCACTTCTCAGTCCCTTTTCCTCCCAACCATGGGAAACCATTATTGTACCTTCTATATCTATGGATGTGTATATCCTGGACATTTCATGTCCATAGAATCAAGCAATATGGGCTTTTGTGTCTGACTTTTTTCACCTGCTATGCTTTAAGGGTCATTCATGTTGTAGTATGCATCAGTACTTCATTACTTTTTCTTGCTAAATAATATCCCATTATATGCATATACCACATTTTGTTTAGCCATTCATAAGTTGATGGAGGTTTAGGTTGTTTCCACTTCTTGGCTACTATGAATATGGTTACTATAAACATTCATGCACAAGTTTTTGTGTAGACATATGTTTTTAATTCTCCTGGGTATATCCTTAGGATTGGAATTGCTAGATCAGATGATAACTCTACATTTAACCTTTTAAGAAACTACCAAACTATTCCACAGTGACAATGCCCATTTTACATTCCTACCAGCAATGTGTAGGGTTTCCATTTCCATATCCTCAGAACATTTGTCTTTTTTGATTATTGCCATCTTTGTGGGTGTGAAATAATATCTCAGTGTGGCTTTGATTTGAATTTCCCTGATGACTAATGTTGTTGAGTGTCTTCATGTGTTTATTGGACATTTGTATATTTTGGAATTATATCTTAATTCAGCTTTTTACTTCATCTTCCAAAGAAGGGAAAATCATGATTGTTTAAATTTAACCTAAGAATTTTGCCTGTCTCCATCTTGTTTCCTTGAACAATCTCTACTTAAAAATAAGGCTAAGAATTCTTTGTAGATGAGTCATATCTTGAGACTAACCTAATATTCTCAAGTTGGGTATGCGGTCTTCCCACCAGTTTGTTGAATATAACTCCCTTCCTGAAGTCAAGTTAACTTGACTCTAGCCTACCAATAGCAAGGAATCAAAGGGCTAACATATACACAGAAAGCAGATATGCCTTTGGTGTGGTTTGTTATTTTGGCATGCTATACAAACAACAGGGTTTTCTAACAGCTGCTGATACTTCCAATAAGCAGTGGGAGCATGTTCAAGCTTTACTAGATGCCTTGCTACACTCCATGGAAGTGGCTGTAATTAAAGTTGAAACATACTAAGGAACAAACCCATGAAGCAAAAAGAAATGCCTTGACTGACCAGTATGCTAAACAGGGTACTCTTACCCAAGCTCAATTGGCTCAGCAAATTAAAGATTATCTGATTATTCCAAATTACTTCTATGAAACCTTGAGCAAATTGCAGTTAAAGCATCAGACTGTGAAAAAAAATGATAGTGAGAGAGTTCTGGATGTTCCTACAATCAGGCTATAGAGATACCAACACTGTCCTTTGGTCTCTCCTTCAGCTATGGAGTGGTGGGGGGAAATGGGGAGACATTAATGCTGGGATTGCAGAAGTGTGTTGGGTCCTCTGTAATGGTACAGAGCTGGACTGGAGGGAGAATCTTGAGTTTTACAGATGGAGATTTTTGCACTTGAGTTTGTCTGTTGTAGGTAAGGTTGATACAGGGGATTTTACCTGGTGAAATCCATAACATAATAACTTATACTGAATCCTACTTGGGAGAAGTACCTGGAAATTTTTATTTTTAACAAGTAGTTCTGGTAATTGTTATAATCAGGCATATTCTGGAAACTGTTCTCATCTAACCATCTCAACTTGCAGATGGGGAAACTGAGACCAATAAAATAAAACTAAAATACTCAAAGCTACATAGTCAGTTAATTACAGAACCAGGATAAAGCTTAATCAATTATGTCTTCTAAAATAGCCTTATATTAATTCCCCCCAAACAGTACTGTGTCTCAAACATACTAAGCCATTTGGTAAATACAAGTATGAATTAATACCTAAGACTAGCATTTGCCACCTGCCAGGATTCCAGGGAATGGGATTCTAGAAGGGTAAATTTTTATAGAAAAGTGGAAAACTGGTCTGAAACATGAGACTACTCAGTTAAGTGAATAAAGCAGAGGGCACAGGGAATATCATAGCATGTATATAGTCCTTCAAAATCCTCAAGCCTTAGATATGGGAATAGAAATTATTATGTTCAGAAGGTTTTCTGAATAATAGTAAGTAGGTAGTTATGTAGCTCTATGAATCTGGACCTTGAGAAATCAAAGTCTGGCCTGGAAACATAGACCTGGAAGTCATTGGTGTACAGGTTGAAGCTGAAGCCATGGTATTAGATGAGATCATGGAACTAGTGAGAGATGTTGAGAGGGGCAGAGATGAGGGCAGAAGACTGAAGGGACAGCTATTTAAGGAATAGATACAGGAAGGAGAATTTCCAAAGGAAGCAGAGGAAGATCAGCAAGAGGAGTAGAAGGCAAACAAGTAGTGAGGAGAATGGGATCAATGGCCGCTCTGTCACTAAACCCCCCTGTGATCTTAATCATTCCACCTCCTTCTCTAGTCCCTGTTCATCATCACTTGACTGTTCCCAACTGAGTGTTGGAGCTGAGCCTTTAGAGACTATTTTTTTAAGTTTATTAATGTTTTATTTATTTATTTATTTGAGAGAGAGACAGACAAAGTGCAAACAGGGAGTGACAGAGAGGGAGGGAGACACAGAATCTGAAGCAGGTTCCAGGCTCTGAGCTGTCAGCACAGAGCCTGATGCAGGGCTTGAACCCACAATCCATGAGATCATGACCTGAGCTGAAGTTGGAGGCTTAACTGACTGAGCCACCCAGGCACTCCAAGACTGTTTATGCCAGGGAATCTTAACCTTGACGCTATTGACATTTGGGGCCAGAAAATTATTTTTTGTGAGGGGCTGTCCCATGTGTTGTAAGATGTTTAGTAGCATCCTTGGCCTCTACCCACTTGATTTCAACAGGACACAGCCCCCCTCCCCCAACAAGGCCACCAGCCATGACCACCAAAAATGACTGCAGACACAATGGTCTTCAGTTGATAACCACTGATCTACACAATCTTCTCATATCCGAAATTCTGGTAGGAGACATTCAAGTGGTGAACCTTAGGCAGATGGTTAGTAGGGTCTAGAACTCAGGAGAAAAGCCTGGATGAGGGTACAGATTTGACAATTTATCAGCATATGGTGATAGTTGAAGCCATGGGCATGGATGAGATCACCCAAGACAAGGGTATGTCATCAGAACAAGACCGAGTACAGAACCTTAGAGAGCACTGACATTTAAAAGGGAACCTAAGAAGAAAATTCAGAGAAGAATAACAATAATTCTACTAATGCTATGACTGTCATTTACTACCACTTTCCATGTGCCACTGACTGCTAAGTGTTTCACCAGCATCAGCTCATTTAATACAGAACAAAACTTTATGTAGTAGGCGTTATCATTCCCCTAAAAGGAAACTGAGGCTCAGCGACCTTATGTCCAAGTTTATGCTACTAAGTCAGTGGAAGAGCCAGGATTTAAACCCAGATTTGGCTGCCTTTTCAGTTCACACTCTTGCTGCCGGGAAGCCTGAAACAGTTTGGTCCTGGGACCCAAGAGATGAAGGAGTAAAAGAAAGAACAGAATAATCCATAACATAGTATCAACCAGTCCAGCAACTTGGGAAGGCCAGATAAGTACAGAAAACATCCAGTAGATTAACAACAAGGATGTCATGGATGACCTTGGTGAGGATGATTTCAGTAGGCTGTGGGAACCCAGGCCATATTGCAAACAATTGAGATACTGGACAAAAGAAATGGAAACAGTGAGTGGAGACAATTCAAAAAGTTTAGATTTGAAGAAAAGAGGATAGATAAGGCATAGCTACAGGGAGGGAATGACGTAGTGTCTAGGGAGGCACTTATTACAAAAATTACATGTTTAATATGGATTTATAAAATATTGGTGAATCAAAGGTATACCAAAAACCAGAAAAAATATGGGTAGCATTTTGGCAATTATCTCCCTGGCCCATCAGTGCCCTATACAACATACAGACACCTACATTTTTACAAAGACATTATCAAACCATTCGTATTGTTCTGTAACTTGCTTTTCAACTAAAATACATTGTAAACACTTTGCCATGGGAATAAATGTGCTGTGTAAGAATCATTCCAGTAGCTGCTTGATATTCCTACAGGCTATATTGAAACATATCTTACACTGTCAGCGTCCTTCTCTTCTCTTCTCTTCTCTTCTCTTATCTTTTCTCATGTCTCCTCTTCTGTTTTCTTGTCTTGTCTTCCCTTCCCATCACTTCCCTTCCTTTCCTTTTCCTTCTATTCTCTTCCTTTCCACCACCCTCCACACAAGCTTTTGTGTAGCAGAAATGTAATCAATTCAGTCAAAATAGATTTAATTTTGAATAAAATATCAAAGAAATACCTTTTTTGACAAGAGAATTTGTTTTTTTTAAAAGATGAATGATACTTGATATTTTTAATAGTTATTAAATAGTTATTTTTGGCCTCTGCATTTATGGTAAAGTGGGAGTATGGGTTATCTGCTGAGAGACAGGAGGAAGGGGACTTGAGAAAACTGAGGAAGAGCTGAACTGGCTTCTTAGGTGAATGGGAGAGAATGCTGATGAAGGGCATACAAAGGATCCATGGCAGTGTGGAAAGCCCATCTGAGACTGAAGCCAGTCCCCATGCGTAGGAGGTAGACATTTTGGTTTGACCTAGGTTCAGGGTTCTGCTATTATAAAAGTACAATGAGTGGACCAGTGGCAAGGCAGTTTGAAAATATTAGTAAGATAGTTGGCAGGGGCAGAAACAAAGAAGAGATAGCTGATAGATTGCTTGGGAAATAACAAAAGGTCCAAAGGACTAAAAGGCTAAATGAGTTAGAAGAGTAACTTTAGTGACAATAAAAACATAAAGACTAGAGAGATAGAAGGTGCTGGTCAGAAAAGTGGAATTTTAGCCACCAAGGATGCCACAACTGCAGGGCACAAGGATTGAGACCAAAGCCACCTCTTCTGGGACCAGTCCACTCCACGTCATGCCAACACAGAAACTATAACCTCTGGGTTTACCACCATGTTAGTCCAAATAGGCAGAGATTATAGATGCTAAGCCCAGGGAACTCTAGCCATTAGACTTGGTTTCCACTCTCCTACAAGATATCTGAGGCTAAATCCACTAGACCCTTACCCTACTAATCATTGCTCCTCCTCCCAGCATCTATTCCACCACCATCCCTATAATGCCATGTACTTCCTTGCCCCTGATCTAGCACTCCATTTGTACTCCACCCCCAGAAATTTTCCTCTGTACCCACTGGAATGGCCTCACCATATCCAGTAAACCCTCCTGTGTCCTCAGACTCTTCACTGAATCTGTTAGGTAAGACCTAGTGACCACCACTGCAGCCCTCTGGAGTAGGGTTTATCTTTTCTGTCCTCAAAACAAGATAAAAGGGTGAAATTGGTGTTCTGCTTGCTCCCCATTTCTGCTTTCAGACCATTAGTTCCCTATGCTCCCCAAACAAACAAACAAAAAACTATAAAAACGAAATCCAATCCTTTGAGGCCATTTAATTATATGCCTTCTTTCCCTCTTCACCACCCATCAAATTACCTGTGTGCCACTCCCCTTGTATTTACTAATGACTTTGGCCCCTGATTCACAGCTTTTCTGCCCACTTCAAGCCTTAGCACAATCCTGAGTGATTTCAACATCTCCAAAAATAACCCATCTGACGTCTCAGTTCCTTTACCTCTTCGTTTCCAAAGACCTTGTCTTTCCCTTTAATCTCACACACCCGTAGCTACACCCCAGATCTTGTTATTACCTGTAACTGCTTCATTCCCAAAGTTATGAGTTCAAGCATGCTCATCTCTAGCCACGATCTCCTATTCCTAGTTTTTTTCAATTAGCACTGTGATCACTCCTCCACTCCTAAAGTCTATGCATCCCTCTACTTCCTCTCAATCTATTAGGGCTCTTTTTTACTTCCTTCATTCCTTAGCTTAGATGCCATGGTTCATCATTTTAGCAATGTCCTTGGCAATACTAAGCTCCCATGACTTAAACTTGTTTTGTAAAAACTCCACCTTGTTAAATCCAACTCTGGTTTCTCTGTATCTTCAGCCAAGAACTGTTAGAGAAGTTCACACAACAGGTTATACTGATTTACAATAAATTCAAGATCACCAACCCTAAATGCACCCACATCACTGCCAGACAATCTTAGTAAATTTCTTTGGTCAACTCATTCTCCAGAACAAATATTTCAATCCTTCTCCATCTCCTTAAGCCCCAGTTCTCCCTTCATATCCATTCCTTCTGTCAGCAGTTCCAGCATCACAGAGAAAATTATCTGCTTCCATTCTCATTCTCTTCTGTTACATTAGAAAAAGGTGTTACCACTTCTCTCCAATGACAATCCCTGTACACACAACTTTGATTCCATTGTCTATCTTTCAGGAGCTTTGCACCATTAATGATCCCTTCTCTTTCTTTTTGTTCAATTTTCCCCTCTCTATTGCATCCTTCCCAACAGGTTTGAACATGTTCAAGCATCTCCACTAAAAACAAAACAAAGTAAAATAAATTAAAATTGCTTAACTCCACACTTCACTCAAGCTTCCACTATCCCCTTCACAGCATATCTTCTTCAAAGAGCTGACTCTTCTTACTGTCATTGTTTCCTTGCCTCCTATTTACACCTCATCCCATTTCCATCTAGTTTCCAGTCCCTTTATGGCAAAACAGCTTCTGAGCAGATCATGGTAACTTCCATATTGTCAAAACTGATGGGCATTTTTCATTTCTTATCTTGCTTGATTTCTTATCATCATTTGACCAGTTAATCACTTCCTCCTTCTTGAAAAGTTTACTTCTCTTGGCTCCTTAAAAAGTGAACTTATTATAATTGTAGACATACATGCAGTTGTAAAAAAGTAATACAGGGAGATCTTACTTACCCTTCACCCAGTTTTTTCCAGCAGTAACATCATGCAAAACTATATTGTAATATCCTAACCAGAATATTGACAATAATACAGTCAAAATACAGAACAGTGCCATTACTGTGAGGATCTCTTACAGTGCTTTTTTAGCCACAGATCCTTCTAAGGGCTTCCAGATCCTTGCTCTCCCCTCATTCCTGCCCTTTAAAACTAATATGTCCTCCATTTCTAAATTTTATCATTTCAAGAATGTTATATAAATGGTATCCTAAAGTATGTAGTCTTTTGAGATTGGCCTTTTTTCACTCAGCATAATCCTCTGAAGATTCATCCAGGTCATCACATGTATCAATCAATATTTCTTTTTATTGATGAGTAGTATTCCAGGGTATGGATGTTCATATTTTTTTTAACCCATTTACCTGTTCTCTGTTTATCTCTTGAAGGACATTTGGGTTGTTTCCAGTTTGGAGCTATTATGAATAAAACGCCAATGAACAGGGGTGCCTGGGTGGCTCAGTCAGTTAAGCGTCTGACTTCGGCTCAGGTCATGATCTCACGGTCCGTGAGTTCGAGCCCCGCTTCGGGCTCTGAGCTGACAGCTCAGAGCCTGGAGCCTGCTTCGGATTCTGTGTCTCCCTCTCTCTCTGACCCTCCCCCGTTCATGCTCTGTCTCTCTCTGTCTCAAAAATAAACTTTAAAAAAAAAGCGCCAATGAACATTCATATATAGGTTTTTTTGTGAACATAAATTTCTATTTCTCTGTGACAAATGTCCAGGAGTATAATTACTGGGTCATATAGTAGTTGTATGTTTAGTTTCATAAGAAACTGACAACCTGTTTTCCACAGTGGCTGTACCATTCTATATTTCCACCAGCAATGTATGAGTGATTATTTCTCTGCATCACTATCAGCATTTGGTGTTATTACTGCTTTTATTTTTGCCATTCTGGTTGGTGTGTGGTGGTATTTTATTGTGGTTCTATTTGCATCTCTGTAATGGCTAATAGTGTCTAACATTGTTTCATGTGCTTATTTTACATCTGTATGTACTCTTCAGTGAAATGTCTGTTCATCTCTTTTACCCATTTTTAAATAAATTTGTCTGGTTTTTTACTGTTAAGTTTTGAGAGTTCTTTATATATTTTAGATAATGAGTTATTTGTTGACCATGTGGTTTGTAAACATTTTCTCCTGGTTTGTAGCTTGTCTTTTCATCCTCTTAACAGAGTCTTCTGCAGAGTAAATGTTTTTAATTCATTCTTAAGTTTTATGTAGCCCTAGATCCAGAAGATTTTCTCCTATGTTTTCTAAAGTTCTATACTTTTACACTTTATATTTACATCTGCAATTCATTTTAATTTTTGTGTAAGGTGTGAAGTTTAGGCTGAGGCTCATATTTTCTTTGTGTGTGTGTGTGTGCCTGTGAATATCAAATTGCTCCGACACTATTTGTTGTAGAGGCTATCCTTCCTCCATTGAACTGCTATGTAAAACAAATGAAAAAAAAAGTCGGGCATATTTGTGTGGGTTTATTTCTAAGTTCTCTATTCTGTTTTAATGATCTATGTGTCTATCCCTCTTCCAATGCCACATTGTCTTCATTATTATAGCTTTGTAGTAAACCTTAACAAATGATGCCTGTTTTGTTCACCATTGTATCCTCAGCTCCTTGAACAGTGCCTAGCAAATTGCAGATACACAACACATTTTTTAATATTTTGGGGGTGGAGCAGCTCTGGTTGAGAACAATGTTATGATCTATGCTTTCTAATAGAACTTTCTCCAATGACAAAATTTTTTTCTATCTGCATTATCTACTATAGTAGCCACTACACATATGTGGCTATTGAGCAGTCAAAATATGGCTAGTGCAACTCAGGAGCTGATTTCAAATTTTTATTCAATTTTATCTAATTAAAATTTAAATGGCCACCTATAGGGAATGATACTGTTTGGGCTGCACAGGTCTAGAGGGTAGCCATTAAAGAGTGGGCTAAAATGGAGGCATGAATAAATCATTAGGTTTTAAGAAATCACGAACTGCTAAGCCAAAGTTTTGAATGCATAAACCAGGTGAACAGTGAAGCCCCCAGGGCACCACCATGAATGTTGGGTAGAAAGGCTATGTGCTAGAGGCTAAAAGGCCTGGATTACTTCAGGGGCATGACCAGTGTCTAGCAATATAAATGGGGTACGGTAAGTGAGTGATTTGTCTGACATGTGCCTTAACATTGTGTTTCCAGCAGGGCAGAAAAACAATGGCCTGGAAGCTTCCTCAGAAAAGCAGAAATATGTAAGTCCCTCTTTCACTCCATATAGATTAGTGTCCTTGGCAAAATGCCAGAGTCAGCTAGGGCAAGGGGGAGCAAGTAGCATTTGGTGATGAGGAGGAACATATAGGAGAGCTTTTTTTTTTTAAATCACATAACAAAGGATCTGGTGGACACAGTGGACATATTTGTGAGGGAAAGGTGTCATGGGAAGAGGGGCTGGGGAGAAAGGGCACAAAATAGAATGAGAACATGAAAGATGGCTGCGGCAAGTCTGCTCTCCAAACTGCTGAAGTGGCAGCAGACCCGGTCTCTCAGAAAAAGGCTCTGTTGCCCTGATTATGAACTCTATAATAGGGTATTAAGTGTTTAAAATTTTTTTGAATGAAGGTGACTTTCTGTTACCACATGATATATATTAAAATTTGCAGGAAAGTCAACATTTTGTGTAATGTTTTTTATTGTGGTAAAACACACACAACATAAAACATGCCATTTTAACCATTTGAAAGTGTATAGTTCAGTGGCACTTGGTACAGTCATAATAAATAAATGATTTTAAACAAAAAGATGTCAGTGGTGCATTTATAATGGTGGCCAGTGATGGGAATGTGGTGGCCTTCACTGTTCTCACAGCTGCAAATGCAATGAAAGTGTAGTGTCAAACTGCTTCAGACTAGGTGCTGGCTGAGTTACATGTGATCTTGAAGTGGCTGGTGGCTCTTGTTTGTAGGCTCTGAGTTGGGTGCAGATACCTTTGGTTCACTCGAAAAGGAGGTATAAGTGAATGTTCAGTGTAGTTCCCTCCTTCTGCCTCTGAAGAAGCCAGTAACACTATTCTGAGCCATAGAAGTTAATAAAGCCTCTACTAGCCTTGTTTCCTAATCTATACAATGTAGTAATAGTCCCAGAGTGGTCATGAGGAATATATATGTAAAGAATGTATTAGCAGGAAAGAGGATCCTGGGAAGATGGCGGCGTAGGAGGACGCTTGGGCTCACCGCGCATCCTGCTGATCACTTAGATTCCACCTACACCTGCCTAAATAACCCAGAAAACTGCCAGAAGACTAGCAGAACGGAGTCTCCAGAGCCAAGCGCAGACAAGAGGCCCACAGAAGAGGGTAGGAAGGGCGGAGAGGCGGTGTGCGCTCCATGGACTGGCGGGAGGGAGCCGGGGCGGATGGGCGGCCCGCCTGCCAAGCAGAGCCCCCGAGTCTGGCTGGCAAAAGCGGAGGGGCCGGACAGAGTGTGTTCCGACAGCAAGCGGAACTTGACATCTGGAAGGTTATAAGTTAACGGCTCTGCTCAGAGAATGGGAGGGCTGGAGGACAACGGGAGGGAGAGTTGTTGAGCCCCGGACGACAGAGCGCAGCGTGGCAGGGAACAAAGGCACTCGCCAGCGCCATCTCCCTCGCCCATCCCCCAGCCAAAATCCCAAAGAGAACCGGTTCCTGCCAGGGAACTTGCTTGCACTTCAAAAACACCGAACACTGTGCTTCTGCGGATCCATCCCTCCGGCGGGTCTGACTCCCTCCCGGTGCCACAGGGCCCCTCCCAAAGCAGATCTCTGAAGGAAAAGGGAGCTGAGCCTGCCCCTCCCACCCCTGTGAACCTTGCCCAGCCACCCCAGCTAATACGCCAGATCCCCAGCACCACAAGCCTGGCAGTGTGCAAGTAGCCCAGATGGGCCACGCCACCCCACAGTGAATCCCGCCCCTAGGAGAGGGGAAGAGAAGGCACATACCAGTCTGACTGTGGCCCCAGCGGTGGGCTGGGGGCAGACATCAGGTCGAACTGCGGCCCCGCCCACCATTGCAAGTTATTCAAGACAGCACAGAGGAAGTGCCCTGCAGTCCTGCACCACTCCAGGGACAATCCAAAATGACGAAATGGAGGAATTCCCCTCAGAAAAACGTCCAGGAAATAACAACAGCTAACGAACTGATCAAAAATGATTTAAACATATAACAGAAAGTGAATTTAGAATAATAGTCATAAAATTAATCGCTGGGCTTGAAAACAGTATAAAGGACAGCAGAGAATCTCTTGCTATAGAGATCAAGGGACTAAGGAACAGCCAGGAGGAGCTAAAAAATGCTATCAGTGAACTGCAAAATAAAATGGAGACAACTATGGCTTGGATTGAACAGGCAGAGGAGAGAATAGGTGAACTATAAGATAAAATTATGGCAAAAGAAGAAGCTGAGAAAAAGATAAAAAAAATCCAGGAGTATGAGGGGAAAATTAGAGAACTAAGTGATGCACTAAAGAGAAATAATCTATGCATATATGGTATTCCAGAGGAGGAAGAGAGAGGGAAAGGTGCTGAAGGTGTACTTGAAGAAATAATAGCTGAGAACTTCCCTGACCTGGGGAAGGAAAAAGGCATTGAAATCCAAGAGGCACAGAGAACTCCCTTCAGACGTAACTTGAATCGACCTTCTGCATGACATATCATAGTGAAACTGACAAAATACAAGGATAAAGAGAAAATTCTGAAAGCAGCTAGGGATAAACGTGCTCTAACATATAAAGGGAGACCTATAAGACTCGTGACTTCTTCTGAAACTTGGCAGGCCAGAAAGGAATGGCAGGAGATCCTCAATGTGATGAACAGAAAAAATATGCAGTCGAGAATTCTTTATCCAGCAAGTCTGTCATTTAGAATAGAAGGAGAGATAAAGGTCTTCCCAAACAAACAAAAACTGAAGGAATTTGTCACCACTAAACCAGCCCTACAAGAGATCCTAAGGGGGATCCTGTGAGACAAAGTACCAGAGACATTGCTACAAGCATAAAACATACAGACATCACAATGACGGTAAACCCATATCTTTCTATAATAACACTGAATGTAAATGGATTAAATGTGCCAACCAAAAGACATAGGGTCTCATAATGGATAAAAAAATAAGACCCATCTACTTGCTGTATACAAGAGATTCATTTTAGACCTGAGGACACCTTCAGATTGAGAGTGAGGGGACAGAGAACAATTTATCATGCTACTGGAAGTCAAAAGAAAGCTGGAGTAGCCATACTTATATCAGACAAACTAGACTTTAAATTAAAGGCTGTAACAAGAGATGAAGAAGGGCATTATGTAATAATCACAGGGTCTATCCATCAGGAAGAGCTAACAATTATGAATGTCAACGTGCCGAATACGGGAGCCCCCAAATATATAAAACAATTACTCACAAACATAAGAAACCTTATTGATAAGAACGTGGTAATTGCAGGGGACTTTAACACCCCACTTACAGAAATGGATAGATCATCTAGACACACGGTCAATAAAGAAATAAGGGCCCTGAATGAGACATTAGATCAGATTGCCTTGACAGATATATTTAGAACTCTGCATCCCAAGCAACAGAATATACTTTCTTCTCGAGTGCACATGGAACATTCTCCAAGATAGATCACGTGCTGGGTCACAAAACAGCCCTTCATAAGTTTACAAGAATTTAAATCATACCATGCATACTTTCAGACCACAGTGCGATGAAGCTTGAAATCAACCACAGGAAAAAGTCTGGAAAACCTCCAAAAGCATGGAGGTTAAAGAACACCCTACTAAAGAATGAATGGGTCAACCAGGCAATTAGAGAAGAAATTAAAAAATATATGGAAACAAATGAAAATGAAAATACAACAGTCCAAACGCTTTGGGATGCAGCGAAGGCAGTCCTGAGAGGAAAATACATTACAATCCAGGCCTATCTCAAGAAACAAGAAAAATCCCAAATACAAAATCTAACAGCACACCTAAAGGAAATAGAAGCAGAACAGCAAAGACAGCCTAAACCCAGCAGAAGAAGAGAAATAATAAAGATCAGAGCAGAAATAAACAATATAGAATCTAAAAAAACTGTAGAGCAGATCAATGAAACCAAGAGTTGGTTTTTTGAAAAAATAAACAAAATTGATAAACCTCTAGCCAGGCTTCTCAAAAAGAAAAGGGAGATGACCCAAATAGATAAAATCGTGAATGAAAATGGAATGATTACAACCAATCCCTCAGAGATACAAGCAATTATCAGGGAATACTATGAAAAATTATATGCCAACAAACTGGACAACCTGGAAGAAATGGACAAATTCCTAAATGCCCACACTCTTCCAAAACTCAAACAGGAGGAAATAGAAAGCTTGAACAGACCCATAACCAGCGAAGAAATTGAATCATTTATCAAAAATCAACTGTCCAGGACCAGATGGCTTCCCAGGGGAGTTATACCAGACGTTTAAAGCAGAGATAATACCTATCCTTCTCAAGCTATTCCAAAAAATAGAAAGGGAAGGAAAACTTCCAGACTCATTCTATGAAGCCAGTATTACTTTGATTCCTAAACCAGACAGAGACCCAGTAAAATAGAGAACTACAGGCCAATATCCCTGATGAATATGGATGCAAAAATTCTCAATAAGATACTAGCAAATCGAATTCAACGGCATATAAAAAGAATTATTCACCATGATCAAGTGGGATTCATTCCTGGGATGCAGGGCTGGTTCAACATTCGCAAATCAATCAACGTGATACATCACATTAACAAAAAAAAGAGAAGAACCATAGGATCCTGTCATCGATGCAGAAAAGGCCTTTGACAAAATCCAGCACCCTTTCTAAATAAAAACCCTCGAGAAAGTCAGGATAGAAGGAACATACTTAAACATCATAAAAGCCATTTATGAAAAGCCCACAGCTAACATCATCCTCAACGGGGAAAAACTGAGAGCTTTTTCCCTTAGATCAGGAACACGACAGGGATGCCCACTCTCACCACTGTTGTTTAACATAGTGTTGGAAGTTCTAGCATCAGCAATCAGACAACAAAAGGAAATCAAAGGCATCAAAAATGGCAAAGATGAAGTCAAGCTTTCACTTTTTGCAGATGACATGATATTATACATGGAAAATCCGATAGACTCTACCAAAAGTCTGCTAGAACTGATACAGGAATTCAGCAAAGTTGCAGGATACAAAATCAATGTACAGAAATCAATTGCATTCTTATACACTAATAATGAAGCAACAGAAAGAAAAATAAAGAAACTGATCCCATTCACAATTGCACCAAGAAGCATAAAATACCTAGGAATAAATCTAACCAAAGATGTACAAGATCTATATGCTGAAAACTATAGAAAGCTTATGAAGGAAATTGAAGAAGATATAAAGAAATGGAAAAACATTCCGTGCTCATGGATTGGAAGAATAAATATTGTCAAAACGTCAATACTACCCAAAGCTCTCTACACATTCAATGCAATCCCAATCAAAATTGCACCAGCATTCTTCTCGAAACTAGAACAAGCAATCCTAAAATTCATATGGAACCACAAAAGGCCCCGAATAGCCAAAGGAATTTTGAAGAAGAAGACCAAAGCAGGAGGCATCACAATCCCAGACTTTAGCCTCTACTACAAAGCTGTCATCATCAAGACAGCATGGTATTGGCACAAAAACAGACACAGAGACCAATGGAATAGAATAGAAACCCCAGAACTAGACCCACAAACGTATGGCCAACTCATCTTTGACAAAGCAGGAAAGAGCATGGAAAAAAGACAGCCTCTTTAACAAATGGCGCTGGGAGACCTGGACAGCAACATGCCGAAGAGTGAAACTAGACCACTTCCTCACACCATTGACAAAAGTAAACTCAAAATGGACAAAGGTCCTGAATGTGAGACAGGAAACCATCAAAACCCTAGAGGAGAAAGCAGGAAAAGACCTCTCTGACCTCAGCCGTAGCAATCTCTTACTCGACACATCCCCAAAGGCAAGGGAATTAAAGGCAAAAATGAACTACTGGGACCTTATGAAGATAAAAAGCTTCTGCACAGCAAAGGAAACAACCAACAAAACTAAAAGGCAACCAACGGAATGGGAAAAGATATTCGCAAATGACATATCGGACAAAGGGCTAGTATCCAAAATATATGAAGAGCTCACCAAACTCCACACCCGAAAAACAAATAACCCAGTGAAGAAATGGGCAGAAAACATGAATAGACACTTCTCTAAAGAAGACACTCGGATGGCCAAGAGGCACATGAAAAGATGCTCAACGTCGCTCCTCATCAGGGAAATACAACTCAAAACCACCCTCAGATATAGTGGCCAAAATGAACAAATCAGGAGACTATAGATGCTGGGAGGATGTGGAGAAACGGGAACCCTCTTGCACTGTTGGTGGGAATGCAAATTGGTGCAGCCACTCTGGAAAACAGTGTGGAGGTTCCTCAAAAAATTAAAAATAGATCTACCCTATGACCCAGCAATAGCACTGCTAGGAATTTACCCAAGGGATACAGGAGTGCTGATGCATAGGGGCACCTGTACCCCAATGTTTATAGCAGCACTCTCAACAATAGCCAAATTATGGAAAGAGCCTAAATGTCCATCAACTGATGAATGGATAAAGAAATTGTGGTTTATATACACAATGGAATATTACGTGGCAATGAGAAAGAATGAAAATATGGCCCTTTGTAGCAACATGGATGGAACTGGAGAGTGTTATGCTAAGTGAAATAAACCATACAGAGAAAGACAGATACCATATGGTTTCACTCTTATGTGGATTCTGAGAAACTTAACAGAAACCCATGGGGGAGGGGAAGGAAAAAAAAGAGGTTAGAGTGGAAGAGAGCCAAAGCATAAGAGACTGTTAAAAACTGAGAACAAACTGAGGGTTGATGGGGGGTGGGAGGGAGGGGAGGGTGGGTGATGGGTATTGAGGAGGGCACCTTTTGGGATGAGCACTGGGTGTTGTATGGAAATCAATTTGAGAATCAACTTCATATATTGAAAAGAAAAAGAATGTATTAGCATAGTGCCTGACATATAGTATGCTCTCAATAATCAATAGCTATTATCATTATATTAACATCCAGATTCAACTATGCCTTCTATTAGATCTATTAGAACAGTGGATGTATCCTCTCTGTTCAATTATAATAATGTTAAGTGCAAGGACTGTGCATCTTCATTTTTTATACCCCATTGGTCCAGCAAATCACAGAAAGTGCATATACATTTGTTGAATGAAATAATAATTATTCTTTTACATCTGCTTCCTTCTTTCTCCAACCCTAGACAGAGTATGATTGTTAACAACACAGATTTTGGGGTCAGACAGGTTTGAATTATGGCTCTGCCACTTACTACCTTTGGGAACTTTGGCAAATTACTTCACACTCTGCATCTCACATATAACATGAAAAAAAAATCTACTTCATAGAATTAAACAAGAAAATATAATACATAGAAAACCCTAAATATTCCACCAGAAAACTACTAGAAGTAACAAATGAATTCAGTAAAGTTGTAGGATACAAACTTAACATATAGAAATCTGTTGCATTTCCATAGTAATATCAAAGTAGTAGAAGGAGAAATTAAGATAAAAATTCAATCTATAATTGCACCAAAAATAATAAAATATCAAGGAATAAACTTAACCAAGGAGGTTAAAGACATGTACTCTGAATCTATAAACATTGATGAAAGAAATTGGAGACAACACAAACAAATGGAAAAACATACCATGCTCATGGATTGGAAGAATTAATATTGTTAAAATGTCCACACTACCCAAAGTAATCTACAGATTCAAGGCAATCCTTATTAAAATACCACCAGTATTTTCCACAGAACTAAAACAAATAATATTAAAATTTGTATGAAACCACAAAAGACTCTAAATATCCAAAGCAATCATGAGGAAGAAGAATAAAGCTGGAAGCATCGCAATCCCAGATATCAAACTATAATACAAAGCTGTAGTAATCAAAACAGTATGGTACTGGCACAAAAATAGACATGTAGATCAATGGAACAAAATAGATAGGCCAGAAATAAGCTCATGCCTATATGTGTCAATTAATCTATGATAAAGGAGTCAAAAATATCCAATGGAAAAAAAGTCTCTTCAATAAATGGTGTTGGGAAAACTGGGCAGTTATATGCAAAAGAATGAAACTGGACCATTGTCTCACACCATACACAAAAATAAACTCAAAATAGATTAAGGACCTAAATGTTGAGACATGAAACCATAAAAATCATAGAAGAAAATATAGATAGTAATCTATTTGACATCAGCCTTAGCATCATTTTTCTAGATATATCTCCTCAAGCAAGGGAAACAAAAGCAAAAAATAAACTATTGGACTACACTGAAATAAAAAGCATTGCACAGTGAAGTAAAGTATCACCAAACTAAAAGGCAACCTACTGTATGGGAGAAGATATTTGCAAATGATATATCTATTAAGGAGTTAATTTCCAAAATATATAAAAACTTATACAACTGAACACACAAAAAAAGAAATTATCTGATTAAAAATGGGCAGAGAACCTGAATAGACATTTTTCCAAAGAAGACATGCAGATGGCCAACAGGCATATGAATATATGCTCAAAATCACTCATCATCAGGGCAATGCAAATCAAAATCACAAGATACCAACTTACACCTGTCAGAATGGCTAGGCTCAAAAAGATAAGAAATAACAAGTGTTGGGAAGGATGTGGATAAAAAGGAACCCTCATGCCTTGTTGGGGAATGTAAATTGGTGCAGCCACTTTGGAAACAGTATGGAGGTTGCTCAAAATATTAGAAATAGAAATACCATACTATAAAGTAATCCCACTACTGGCTAGTTCTAGCACATCACTGAAAGAATCCTGGGAAAGTCACTCCTTTTCATGCACATGTCTCTTTCCCACTGGTATGCCACAAAACACTGAAAACCCACCATTTAATTTATTCCCTTAATCTGAGCTCTGTCTTTGATATACTAAGAAGAGCCAGGCTAGGAATAAGGATACTTAAATTCTAATCCCAGTCTTATGAATTGGCTGTGTGATCTTGACCTGTTTGGACTCTAGGTTCCTTACCTGTACAATAAGGAGGTTAGACAACAGGTGTTCTTAAATGAATCTTTCAGATATGCTTGTGTGTGTGTCTGTGTATGTGTGTGTGTGTGTGTACACGTGTGTTTACAGTTATAGCCAGGTAGAAGTCACATACAATGAGCTAGACATATTTAAAAAGTATAATTTGATGAATTTTGATTAAAATCACCACCACAAACAAGATAATGAGCATATCCATCACCCCCAAATATTTTTGTGCCCCTTTATAATGCATCCCTTCCTCTCTCCAAATCTGTTGCTAGGTAACCACTAATCTGCTATTATAGAATACTTTGAATTTTCTAGAATTTTATTAAAATGGGATAATACAGTATGTATGCTGTTTTCCTTTATTCTGCTTGCTTTGAATTAAAGTTGATCTTTTTCTAGTTTCTTATTGTGAAAGCTGAGGTCATTGATTCAAGATCTTTTTTTTCTAATATAGCTGTTTAGTGCTATAAATGTCCCTCTAAGCACTGTGCTAGCTATTTCCCACAAATTTGTCTGTTTTCATTTCACTGTTTAAAATACTTTTTAATTTTCCTTGAGACTTACTCTTGAGCCATAGATTATTGAGAAGTGTGTTATTTATTTTCCAAACATTCAGAGAATTTTCCATATATTTTTCTTTTACTGATTTTTAATTTACCTCCATTGTGGTCAGAGAACATATTTTGTATGACTTGAATCCTTTAACTTTATTGAGACTTGTTGTATGACCAAGATCTGATCTATCTTGGTAAATAGTCAATGTGCATTTGTAAAGAACACGTTTTCTGTTGGGTTGAGTGTTGCTTAGGTGTCAACTAGGTCATATTTATTATTTGTGTTGTTCAAATCATCTATATATTCTTGCTTATTTTCTATCTCCTTAGTTTATCAGTTATTGAGAAGGATGTTGAAGTCTCTGACTAAAATTGTGGATTTGTCTATTTCTCCTTGCTCAGTTTTTGTTTCATGTATTTTGAATGTGTTGTTTAGGTGCAAGTATTTTTAGGACTGTTATGCCCTTATGATGAATTAACTACGTTATTATTATAAAATAGCCCTCTGTATTTCTGGTAATATTCTTTGTTTTGCAATCTGCTTTCTCTAATACTATACTCACGCCAGCTTTTTAAAAATCAATGTTAACATGGTGTATTTTTCCCTGTCTTTTATGTTTAACCTACTTGTGTTTTTATACTTAAAGTGGGTTTCCTATAGGCAACATATAGTTGAGGTTTTTTTCTAATTTTCTATTCCACCAATCTCAGTCTTTTAATTGGGTTGCTGTGAGACCATTAATATATTTATTGATATTGTTCTGTTTAAAACTACCACCTAGTTATTTGTTTTTTATTTTTCCCAACTCCACCAAAGTCTGAAAACTGCTATTTCATATATTTTGCCCATTTTTTGAGTTGTTAATGTGGGAAGATGAGTCCATTCTTTGTTACTTCATCATTGCTGGAAGTAGGAGTCCTTCACATTTTGTTTTTCATGCTGATTTGTTATTTATATTATGGACATTAGCCTTGTCTTTATATGTATGCCAAATAGGTTCTTGCAGTTTATCACTGGTCTTTTATTTATGTATTTTTCTCATAAAAGTATTTTTAATTTCAATTTTATCAAATCTTTCATTCTTTTCCTTTGGGTTTTTGTCATGCTTATAAATGTCTGCCCTATATTTTCTTCTCAACTGTCATGTTTAAAAGAAGAAAAATAACTCCTCAGTATAAATGAGTTTTATTTTTAACATCAAGTTTATTAATTATAAAATTAATACATGCACATGGTAAAAACATCAAGTAGAACAAAGGGCTATAGATAAAAATGGCCCCTCTTTGCCAAATTCCTCTTAACAGAGATAACTCCTATTGGCAATTTCCTGTATATATTCTTCCACACATATTCTGGACACACACACATACATGTGTATTTATCCTTTTATACACAAATGGGACACACACACAAAGACCTACACACAGAGTTCTGCAATCTTTCATTCAACATTATATTTCTGAGTTCTTACTGTGATTGAGTTTTATCAGATTTTTACCAGACTGACAGAGGGACCAGGGCAGTCAGAGAAGATGGAGGGGGATGTGCACAGGAAAAGGCATATTCATCTCTGTAAAGCCAATACTTAGCACAAAACCTGGCACATAATAATTGTAAATAAATAAGTTTTAAATAACTAAAAGGAAATAACTTAAGAAAACTGGAAACAAAGTGCTGTTTTGACCATCTCAGGCCAGATGTAGTCTCTGGACCGAAAGTTACCATCTCCCAGGGCAGCAAGGAACAACATATGATGATGGACGAGGACATGGAGCAGCTAGACCTCTAGCGGGCAGTAACTTCCCACTATGTGTCTCTTCCCCCACTAGATATACTGTCTCCAGCACACACATTTAGTGCAAATGCACAGTTAACACTGACTACACAGCAGGAAAATCTGGGAGCTCAAAGACTACACAGCTGAGCTGTATCACATTTACACACTCATACAAATAGCTACCATTATAGTACCTACTGTGGGTCAGCACCATATCAGGAACAACAGCCATATAAGGTTAATGTGAAGTTATCCCCATTTTACAGATGAGAAAATAGAAACTGTTACAATCCAAGTTGACTTGTTCAGGGTCACACAGCTAGTCAAGTAGCTTCCAGAGACACCTGTGTATCTTAATTAGGTCAGCCTACTTTTCTGCCCATCCCATACCACATTAACTGCTATATCATGGACTTTGTGCTATTTTCTTTGCCTGGCATTCCCTTCCTCCACTTGTCTCATCTGGTGTTTTGTAGAAGCTAGGCAGAGAGAAACATGGGGTTGTGTAGGATCCATGCTAGGCCATGCAATTTGTTGTCACGGATGAGGAGTGAGTCAGCCATAGGAGTCCATGAATAAGAACAAACACATGGGGTATTAGAAGTTCAGAAAAGGAGTTGAGCCTGGAAACTAGAGAACACCCTCAGCTAGAATGTAGATACTGCCACAGCTCAGGAAACTCTAATGCAAACATTTTTCTCTCCCTAGGCGCTTTTGGCGAGTGGCTCACAAACACAGCCCTGTTGCCTGCAGTCTTACAGCCACTGTCCTATGTATCTCCCCCCATCTCAATCCTGCTCATTCTCAAGGCCCACATCAAGTTGCATCTCCATGAAGCCTTTCCCTATTAATGGAACTCATTCCACTCTTTCCTTTGTGAATTAGTTTTACTTAAAATCAGCACCATAAGATATATGTTTGTATACTCTCTTGCACTTTAATCATTTCAAGTATCTTGTTTCTTTAAGTTGACTCCTTCACATTCTTTTTCTATTGTTTCTCTGTCTGGTCTGGGTATTGTAAAACCTGGCTAGATTCCAGTCCCAATTCTCTCACTAATGAGCTGTGTGACATAGAGCTAGTCACAGCCTCTCTGAGCCTCATCTTCCCACTTTTGAGGGTTTCTGTGAGAACATAGTAAACATTATAACACAACATATAAATGTAAGGTATTATTGCTGAAGACATTTGAACTAAAGTGCCTCTGCCTTTCACATCCTACTTAGTGGATGATTCTATGTAAGAAATATAAATCACTGCTGTTTGTTTCACACTAGGGTCCTTGGCAATGGTTAACAGGTTTAGAACAAGAATATTGCACAACTGTTAAAGATGGGGGCAGATCGAGGGATCTATATGCAGCTGATTCAGGGGCTTTCCTTGGAAACTACCAGGTGATTCCAGGCTTGCTCATTTTTAAAGCTTCCATCTTTCTGAACGTTTCTTCATGTAAATGATCCGAGTCAATGCTATGAAAAATGAAAAGAATCTTGTGTCAAGTCAAGCCAGCAGATGCCTTCAGTAGCTTTCCTATCCGCAAGGATCAGATTCCCATTCCACTTGCTCCATAGCACCACCACTGAGTTACTTCACCCACATCAACTGCCTCCCTTAGCCTTAGCTCCTTTCCTTGAGAAAACTTCCTCTTGGACCCTCACTCTTGTCCCTCTCTGACTTTGTCCAAGGCCCCATTGCATCAGTCCATTAGTTCCTGCTCCTGTATATGGAACCTCTCCCTCTCTATGGGCTTTCACTCAGACTACAGAATTGCCTATCCTCAACGAGCCAGAAAAGGAAAAGACCAACTCTCTCCCTCCTTCCTGCAGTTCCACCAGTCTTCCCAGTCATAGCCCTACATCTCTTCTCCTTTTCACAAACTTTAAAAAAATTTTTTTAATGTTTATTTTTTTTGAGAGAGAGAGAGCACAAGTTCGGGGAGGGGCAGAGAGAGAGGGAGACACAGAATCCAAAGCAGGCTCCAGGCTTCAAGCTACAGGCACAGAGTCTGACACAGGGCTTGAACCCACAGACTGTGAGATCATGACGTGAGCCAAAGTTGGACACTTAACTAAGCCACCCAGGTGCCCCTCCTTTTCACAAACTTCTTGAAGGATTAGTCTCTGCTCCTTCTCCCCTCCTTACTTCCTATCCTCAAGTCACTGCAGTCTGGTTTCTGGCCCCACCATGCCACTAAACCAGCCCTTAAGAAAGTCCCCTCTGGCCTCCAAATTACTAAACCCAATGGATATATGTTTCAGTACTCGTCCTCTTGAACCTCTCTGCTGCATTTGATACTGTTGAGCACTTCTTCCTTGAAATTCACTTTTCCCATAGCTTCCAGGACACCATTTCTCTCCTGGTTTACTCCATGGGTTTTCTTTCCCATACCCACTTCTTAAAAAGTTGGTATTTCCCAGGGCTAATTCCCCAGAGATGTTCCTCAGAGGTTCTTCTGTTCTCACTCTCCCCAGAGGATCTCATCCATTGCCATGGCTTCATCTATCATCTCCAAGGCACACTCCTATATCCAACTGCCCACCTACTAGAAAACTTCCCATAGTGCAAACTCCCTATGTGTGTCCCTGATTAAAACCCATTGACTACAAAAGAAGGTACAGCTCTTTCAAGTGTGTAGTGAGGTAAAGATTTCAGTTTTTAAAGGATAGAAGCTAATCTTTATCTAGCAAAGTGAAATGAGTAACCATGCTAATTATGAAATTGTACACTAAGTAGATACTTAATGCCACAAAAGTGTAACAAGACCTTCAGAATTTTTTTTTACTGACTTAGCAAAAGTTGCCTTACCTCTTGATGTATAGAGCTCACTGTTGGGCAAGAGGTAGGCCAATATGCTTAGGAAGCCCAGAGGTCTTCTGGGAGTTAAGATACCAGTTATTATCAACCCCTTCTTTCCAAATTTAGAATTAGGAACACATATCAGGGTGAGCTAGGGGCCTTTATCCAAGACCCAGTGCCAGTGAAAGGCGCCACAGCCCATAAAATAAGATTATCTTGAAGAAAGAAGGTTTAAGTGGGTCCCCTGACTCAACTCAAGGGCCTATGTCTTTGTGGGGCAAGGGCAGGTTTCATATATATATATATATATATATATATATATATATATATACATACATATATATATATATATATATAGTGTGTGTGTGTGTGTGTGTGTGTGTGTATCTGTATCTGTGGCTGATTCCAGGAGCTCCTCTAGACCCAACCACCCTGACATATACAGTACTTTAGAGAACAATGGCTGTATGTTTGGGTGTGGACTAATATATCTGTAGCCTTAAAGCCCAAGTATAATGGCACTGCATGGCTAGCAGGGATCCAGACCAGCCAGGGCATCACAGTCTAGTAACCAAACTTCTGTGGGACTGGTTAGATTCAGTTCTTAGGATCAGCCCCCTGTGGCAGCGAGAAACAGGAGCAGCAGCGGACTGATTCTTTAACCAACTTTGGAAGCAAAACTAGCTCTACCTTGGGGACCAATTTTGGAAACGTGAGGAGAGGCCTCAAAATGTACCACTGCTAGAGTATCAGAGATAGGGAGAGAGAGAGAGAGAGAGAGAGAGAGAGAGAGAGAGAGAGAGAGAGAGAGAGAGAACGAGAGCAAGGGCTGAATTTGTACCCAGAATTCTGCTAACAGGTCTTACTAATCACATATGGCATACAGGCCTTACCTACCCCCTCAGTCTCACTTCTTGACACATTCTGCTTTGTACTTTATGCTCCAGAAATAGCAAACTCCTTGGATATTTCCCACCCATTTCCCTATCAAGTACCATAAACTGTACTGTTTATTGTCTGGCTATCTTGCTCATGCATCTCCTGAGCTTGGACTACCCTTCTCCATCCTTACCACTATTTCTCTTGGCAATAGTCCTGAAACTTAACTCAGGTGGTCCTTCCTCCAAGAAGTTTTCCCTGCCCATCTTGGACTGGGTGGGTTGTCTCCTGCCATGACTCCCTCAAGACCTTACGATCCCCTTATTGCATTATTCAGTTTATGTGCCTGTCTCTACCACTAAGCCCACTGGCCCCTGAAGAGCACAGATCATGTCTCCTGTCTTATTCACTCTTGTCTCCTAGCACCTGGCACACTTGCCTGGTACATGGCACATATTCAGCAAGTACTGGTAGAATGAATGAAGGTGAGCTCTGTCCTCTGAGGCCACAATCTCTTTTATTCCTTGACCTTTTGAATGTCTAGACACATAGTCTTTATTGGATATATCATTAACTGTCTCTTTGCCTCTAGATGCTCTAAATTACTAATTGATCTTCTGTATGTATTTACTATATACAAAGCAATGAGCCAGGAACTTTTTATTGGGGCAGGGGGAGAATACAATGAGGAATAAGATTCAGCCTCACACTCAAGCAGCTCTTAGAAAATAACCTTTTTCCTCCAGCCTTTGCAATTTCCAGCAGAATTTCCCCCTTTTAGAAGGCTCTCCTGGATTTACTCCATCTCTATCCTACCACAGCATTAAATCATCCATAGTTTTCTCTCACCTTACGTGGATAAGTATATATTTCTATTAATTTCAGTGTTGTTTGTTTTATATATACTCTAACATTCAAAACTGATTTGAGGTCAGTGAATGGTGTCTATTCTGTGTGTGTGTATGTGTGTGTGTGTGCGTGTGTGTGTCCTTTGTTTTGTATTCTGAGCTATTATTGCCCACTGTTATCAACTTATTGATCGACAAGTTATAAAGGTTTGAAGGCTGGCATGAAAACACAATGGAAGCACATTGGTTAAAAGGCAAAGAGCAAGAGATACAGGAAACAGCATAACAATTTACAATAAAAAAGCAAATAATGGCATGCCATCACAACAAAAAAAAATTCTCCTTGCTGTCACTTAGGACCATTGCTGAAGCACACACAATATAGAATGCTACCACATTAAATTACTCAATATTTAAAGAAACATTAGGATTGGTCATTAAGCTTATTCCAACCTGCTAACAATATAGGCTGCAGTTATTTCTTTTGAGAAAGACACCATTGAAGGCCCCTAAATCCCTGACGCTTATCATGTTGTGAGTAACTCCCCCTTTCTGGGCAGTAATCACCACACTTTCAAGCCTTTGAAACTAACATACTTCACTTTGCTAGTAGAGAACCAGCTTCTGTTTCAGCCATACTTGTAATCAGGCCTTTATGTTGTTTGCATTTATGCTTCAATCCATCAAATTGGCCTTGAATGTGGAATTTTTGCACTCAGCCTTTATTTTCCATTATGTGTTCCAGTTCTGAATTCCAGAAATGAATGGCCGTTTGGTCACTGGTTAGCTGCCAACACAGCATAGCTGTATCCTAATTAAGAATGACTTTGTGTGTCAATGCCAGCCTGCTGAGCTGGCAGATGGACATTGACCAGAAAGGGTCAAGACCTCTACTTCCTATCACTGCATCATTATAGCTTCATTTCCTTGAGTCTTGAAGACTCTCAAATGTAAACATTAAGACCTCTAGCAAGTATTAGAAGAGAAAATGGAAAGAATCTAACATTTATGGAGCACCATCTATGTGCCAAAGGTTGTACTGGGTGCATTTATAATTAATGTTTCACTTCATTCAATCCCCATGTCAACACCAGATAGTCAAGTACTAGTATTAGCTCCATTTTACAGACAAGGATACTTAAGTGCAGGGAGGTTAGGTAACCATGGGTATGTAGCTAGTAGATGCTAAACCTAGTATTTAAGCCAGACCTAAAAGAATCTAGATTTGATACTCTTTTTCCTACACCATGCTGCTTTTCTTAGCAGTGAGATCCAGTGCTGCCTGTTATCTGCCTCTCTCTTTGTCCCCGTGTCCAAGGAGGAAGCCTACTGGTAATTTCACTTCCTTTGATATTTTGCCTCGGCATGGCTTGTTCTCAGTTCTTCTTTCCCCACTGCAGTAGCCTGTGGTCAAACCCAACATGTCTGCCTTGACCCCCTCCCTCCCACTTCTCCCACCACATTAACTTACTAGAATGTCTGTAGTTTACATATTGGCTGAATCAGTGCATCACACAGCATTTGCACTCCAAAATCCTTGAGGTCATTTCCACTTAGGTCTAGCAGTGTCAGGTTCTCATTTCTGTTGAGGACAGAGGCAAGGGCTCCACAGCATGCATCTGTGAGATGACATTCTGCTAACCTAAGGAGGATTAGGGATTTGAGGAAGAAATCAGTTTTATCCCAAGTTCCAAAAAGACCCTCCATTTCATATATAGCCTGGAACAAGAGCCTGGTGAATAAAGGGTCCCTGTGCACTTACCACAAGGTCTGTAGTTTACAGGAGGGGTGTTTCAGCCCTTCGCACAGCACCTGCATACCCTCATCCCCTAAGGCATTATCACTGAGGTCAAGGTCTCTCAGGTACTCATTGGTGTAGAGTGCATTGCACAAATCCTGACAACACTCTCCAGTCAGGTGGCAGGTCCACAGTCTGCCGGGAAGTAAGGTAGAGAAGGCTGGCATCATTTCATCTGCACTGAGTCACTTTAGAAATTCTATTTGCCCACTGGAAAAACACATTAGAAACTCAGAGTGTCATGTAAAAAAAAATCCCCTGGGCCAGGTCCAAGCGGATATTGTGGAGTAGAGGAACATTTATTCCCCCCCAAATTATTTGGATCTTCAATTATTGCTTCCTTGGAGATTCAATCACCAGGCCAAAAAATACTCATTTAATTTTAAGAGTTGCTGAAACATCAGGAAACTCAGCCTGTGGCTATAGTCCATGATACTTACGCCAGATCCTTTAACTGACAGTCAGGCTGTTTTAATCCTTCTCACAGCCATTTCAGTCCCAAATCTTCAATTTTGTTATTAATTAGAAGCAGCCTTGTCAGGCTCCAGGTGGAGCTCAGGACTTGGGCGAGGGACTCACAACAAGCCGCAGAAAGGGAACACTGGGAAAGCCTGGAGGAATGGGGATACCAATGTGGCTGTTAACCATAGAGTCCCACTGAACTTCAAATGCCAAGGCCCATGAGAACAAGGATAAGTAGACACTTACACAAGACTCTCGATTATACCCTGTGCATGCTGCAGACCTTCACAGAGATGCTGTACTCCTATGTCCCCTAGGGTATTGGCGAACACAAACAACTCTTTTAGAGTCTGACTCACTTGCAAGAAAGAAGAGAGCTCCATACAGCTAGCATCTGTTAGGTAACATGTGCTCAAGCTACCAAGAGAAAAAGAAGAAAAATCAGCCACTGCTGCATTTAGCTTTTCCTAGCCTCCCCATATAACTAAGTTCTAGCCATCCTTCAAGTTCCAGCTCCTAGTGCAGCTCCTTCACAAAGACTCCTCCTGAGGTCTCCAGCTCATAGGGACCTCCTACCTTTCCCTGGGCTCATCTGGCATTTCTAAATGATTCCACAGTGTTGGGCACTTCATTACACATTGAATGAACTGTGTTGTTCTCCAATTGTTTCATATCTGTGTGCCCTTAAGGGCAGCCTTGTCACTTGTCCTTCTGACAAAACTACCTACATCTAGTCCAGTGTTGGGTGCATAGTAGGTGTTCTTTATAGAATTAATATTTAAGTAGTGGCATTCCTGTAAGCATGCAAGATGGTAATATAATGGAAAGAGCATGAGATTTGGAGACAGATTTTGGAGTCACATCCTGACTATACCACTTTTGAGTGCTGTGACTTTGGACAAGTCACTTTTCCCCATGATCAGATTTTAGAGTCACATCCTGACCATACCACTTTCACGTGCTGTGACTTTGGACAAATCACTTTTCCCTGTGGTCTTCAATTTCCTCATCTGTACAATGGAAATACAAATCCATTTTTTAAGGTTATTGGAAAGAGTGAATTAGATGAAATAACTTCTGCCAAGCACCAAGCATACATCTTGGCACACAGCAGGCACTTGACAAATTCAATAGTCATAAGATGCTACCAGACAGTTCTAAGAAACTTACTCTAGTTTCTCCACTTTACAGTTGGAATGTCTGAGACCTTCACAAAGATACTTCACCCCTGTATCCCCCAGGGGATTTTCACTCAGGTCAAGCTCAGTGAGGTTTGGATTGCAAATGAGAACAGAGGCAAGATAGTTGCAAACAACCTCTGAGCTTTCAGGGAGAAAGCTAGCACACAACCTGGAGAGAAAGAAAGATAACAGAGATAAAACTGGCTGTTTTACCATCCTACTCACCCCCTGCCACAATACCTCATGAGCAGAGAAAATAAAGGCCCACCCATACAAGACTGCCAACCTTGAGTATGTCACAACCTCCAGAGGAAAGAGTTATACATTGCTCCCACAATACTGTGTCCCCCAGTAGGAATTCAGTAAGTGTTGACTGCCCCTCAAAAAAAGTATTGGGAGGAAATATCAAGGCAACCTAATCTTATTTTAACTCCCTGCATGAATTTATAATTCTATCTTACAGTTTCTCTCAAATCCCGGTGGGGGGGTACTATAATATCCTTAATAAGCTTCATAGTCAAAAGATCTTGCCTCTTATCTAAAAGTCCATTATTGGGGTGCCCGAGTGGCTCAGTCGGTTAAGCATCCAACATTGGCTCAGGTCATGATTTCATGGCTCGTGGGTTTGAGCCCTGTGTCAGGCTCTGTGCTGACAGCTGGGGTCCTGGAGCCTGCTTTGGATTCTGTGTCTCCTTCTCTCTTTGCCTCTCCCCTGCTCACATTCTGCCTCTCTCTCTCTCTCAAAAATAAAGAAACATAAAAAAATTTTAAGTCCATTATTAATTAATTTTCCATCCTTACAGAGACCCAGCCCATCATTATCCTCCACATGATATTCCTTGTTTGGGATGAAGAGTGGTTTTTACCAACCTTCCTGTCTTCTAAATCTTTGTTTCTCCATATTAAGTAGTTCAATTTCTTGAACTATTTCCCATCAACTTTTTCTTCCAACATTTAAAAAAATTTCTATGATATACACTACAATTTTTGAGTCCTCAATTTTCTCTTGAGTTACCAGGCTCCAACCTTAGCTTTGAAGGAGGGCTTATAAGTACACATGTCTGTATCTCCCCAATTTAGAAATTTTAAATAGAGGCATTCTGCCAGAAAAAAAAAGTTACAAAGTGGATTTTTTAAAGCTTCAATGCTAAAGAGGTTTTGCCTTAAAAAACCCACATATATATTATGATAGTTAATTTTATGCCTCAAGTTGGCTGGGTCATATGTCCAGACATTTGGTCAAACATTATTCTAGATGTATTTGGAAAGGTCCTTTTTATATGAGATTAGTATTGATATCAGTAGACTTTGAGTAAAGTAATTTACCCTCCATAGTTTGGATGGGCCTCATCTAATCAGTTGAAAGGTTTTCTAGAAAAAGACTGACCTCCTTGGGAAGAAGACAGAATTCTCCCAGGAGAATGCCTTCAGACTTAAGCTGCAACGTCGGCCCTTCCTTGTGTCTCTAGCCTACTGACCTACCTTGCAGATATTGAACTTGACAGCCACCATAATCCACATGAGCCAATTCCTTAGAATAAATCTCTCTATACAGTTGACCCTTGAACAACACAGGTTTGAACTGCACAAGTTCACTTAAACACGAATTTTTGATAAATACAGTATAGTACTGTAAACGTATTTTTCTCTTATGATTTTCTTAACATTTTCTTTCCTCTAGCTTACTTTGTTTTAATACAGCATATAATACATATATACAGAATGTGTTAGTTGACTGTTCATGTTATTAATAAGGCTTCCAGTCAACAGTAGGCTATTTGTAGTTAAGTTTTTGGAAGGTCAAAAGTTCTATGTGGATTTTCAACTGGCGGGGGTAGGAGTGGCACCCCAACCTCCATATTGTTCAAGAGTCAATTGCATATTTTGTATATATCTTATTTGTTCTGTCCCTCTAGAGAACCCTAACATGTATATGATACATTTTTTATTAAAATCATTACCATGGACTTTGAAGTCAAACACATGTCAGTTTTGAATTGTGCCTTTACCATGTTATTTAGTCTTATGATCTTAGGTCTCCAGTTCCTCATCTGCTAAAATGGGGATAATAATTAAAGGAAATAGTGGATACAAAGCACTCAGCACAATGGTTAGCACAAAGTAACTGTTCAATAAGTGTGGGTTATTATTATAGTCATTGATGTTATTGTTACTTACAATGAAAATTCTCTTCCTAAACTTGTTGCATAGAAACAATTTTAGGGACTGTCACTTTTTATTCTTCCTCTCCATGACTCTTTGAAATGTTTTGATCACAAAATGTCCATTTTGAGTTGCATATTTAAATTATTTTCTTGCAGTAAGGAAACTAACAGTTACAACTTAATTGAGCTTCTGTAATTTGCAATTTGGATCTTTTAAGCCTTCACAGAGCAATTTCAGAGCTGAAGCTTCCAATTTTGTTTCCCTAAATTCCAGATCAGTGAGCCACTGACTGGTGCTGAGAACAGCTGCTAGTGCCCCACAAGAAGCAGGAGATATAAGGCATCGGTACAACCTTCAGAGAAAAGAAGAATGACCTCATCATCTTGTTCATGCTCTCCCCACATGCAAACAGAAATTGACAAAAAATGATATGAACAGAGAAAACAAAATCTCCTGCTATCAGTTACCTCAATGTCTGTAAGACACAGTTTGGCTGCTTTAATCCTTCACACAGAAGCCTCATTCCTGAATCTTCCAGGGTATTTTTTACAAATTCCAAATCTGTCAAATACTGGTTAGTTTGAAATACTAAAGAGAGGTCCCTACCACAAGAAGCTGTGAGGTGGCAGAAAATCAGTCTGTGTGGAGAAAAAGATATTTCAGAGAAGAAAGAAAATAGGACTCCCCTTAAAGGTACCTGTTTGTACTTTACTGATGTAATGAATTTTTTCAATCCACTCAACAATTTATTGGGTGCTTACCACTGTGCCAAATGCTAAAAACACAAAAATAATTAAGACCCCAACTTGGCCTTCAAGAATGTCCAGTTAATGGGGCAAAAAAAATAGAAAATCATGGATACAGTGTGAAAAGTACTTCAAGTGGTATGCATAAGGTATCATGGGGACACAGAAAGGTAGTACAATTCAACCTAGCTTGGGGTGGGGCTTGGAGGATCAAGAAATATTTATAAAAAAATAAATACTTGAGTGCTGTTGTGAAAGGGGAAGAGAAATTGAACAGCTGGATGAAGAGAATGGAAGCAGGAGGAAGAGGAGGGGCTGAGGGACAATCCACTCATGGAGCAGCCAGTGCAAAGGCCAAGAGATGCAAAGGCCAGAGACAAGACAGAGGATGTTTTGTTTGAGAAACTTCCAATTACAGCTGACCCTTGAACAACTCAGGGGATTAGGGGCTTCAACCTCCACAGAGTTGAAAACTTTTGACTACAACTTTTGACTCTCCCAAAACTTAACTACTAATAGCCTATTATTGACCAGAAACCTTAACAATAATCAATTAACATGTATTTGTATGTTATATATATTACATACTATATTCTTACAATAAAGTAAACTAGATAAAAGAAAATGTTACTAAGAAAATCATAAGAGAAAATACATTTATAGTACTACTCTGAATTTATTAAAAAAAAATCCACATATAAGTGGACCTCCACAGTTCAAACTCCCTGTTGTTCAAGGGTCAATTGTATTTGCTATGGCCTATTTTAAAAGACTAGAAGGACAGGGGCGCCTGGGTGGCTCAGTCGGTAAGCGTCCAATTTCATCTCAGGTCATGATCTCACAGTTCGTGGGTTCAAGCCCCGTATCGGGTTCTGTGCTGACAGCTCAGAGCCTAGAGCCTGCTTCAGTTTCTGTGTCTCCCTCTCTCTCTGCTCCTCCCCCACTCACACACTCTCTCTCAAAAGTAAATAAACATTAAAAAAAAAGACTAGAAGGATATATATGTATGTATGTATATATATATACACACACACACACACACACACACACACATATATATCAAACTATTAACAGTGGTTATCTTCTAGGTTGGGAAAGGGTGAGATTACAGGGAGACATTTACTTTATAGGTATTTAAAATGTATTTGCAATGATCATAAGTTATCAAAGAGTAGTTAAAAATTTAAAAACATAATATATGCTTACTATAAACAATTTCTATGATAGAGAAAAATGTAAAGAATAAAGTTTTTTTAAGTACTATATTCCTATCACCCCAAAATAACCACTGTTAAAATTTTGGCACACGAATTTCCAGGTTTTTAATGCATGCATACATATGTTCTTTGTAACAAGTGAAATCATAGGAAGATGTATTTTAAAAAGATAAAAACTTTTTTTGGGGCACTTGGGTGGCTCAGTCAGTTAAGCATCCGACTTTGGCTCAGGTCATGATCTCCCGGTTCATGGGTCCAAGCCCTACATCAGGCTCTGTGCTGACAGCTCAGAGCCTGGAGCCTGCTTTGATTCTGTGTTTCCCTCTCTCTCTCGGCCGCTCCCCTGCTCACACTGCCTTTCTCTCTCTCAAAAATGAATAAATGTCAAAAATTTTTTTAAAAAAAGATAAAACCTTTTTCCAAACCTCCTCTCCAATTTCACCTCCCAGAGATAACCAATGTTAAGAGTCTGGTGTATACCCTCCCACTCCTTTCTCCAAGATCATAGAAATATACAGACACACACACAGATTTTATTTTACAAAAATGTGCTCATAGAAAAAATTACATCAAGTTTACAATGTACTTTGTCATTTGTCCTTGCAGTAGGCCCATTGATAGAAACTAAGATTCATTTACAGCAGAAAGTCATATAGTAAGTGGCAAAGGACTTCAGGACTAAACCTGAAGTCTGTCTGATTTATACAGAAGGCTTTGGAAAGTCAGTGGAGATTTAAAGTGAGATGGTCATATCCCTCTAATGCCAGGAAGCAGGAGACAGACCAGATATCAGAGGGCTGCAGTCCAGGGAAGAAATAGGGTAGGGGTAGCTGACCTAGGATGGTGGGGGCAGCTGACCTAGGATGGTGGGGGCAGCAAAGGTGGACAGATTCAAGACATGGTTTGGGGGTGAAGCAGCCAAGATTTATGACCATTTAGGGTCACTACAATATTCAGTGCTGGGCCAATGGGCAATGAAGCTGTTCCCTAGCTCCACATTCTTCCTCCAAGGCATTCAGAAGGCCACTGGGGGATTGGGGCTGCCTCTTGTTCTAGAAAATTCCATCTCTAGGAGGGACGGGCCCCCTGGTGTGGGACAAAGCACTATGGTGGGGTGGGCATAACTTCTTGTATTTGATTACAAGTCCTTTACATTCTTGATTCTAAGTCTTTTCTGACCACTCCTGCTATTTCCGGCTTTCAAGGACTTTCAACAATATAGCAGGTCCTCTTATGTCCTGGAGTTGGGACAGAACCTTCCTCTCACATTCCCTCCCACCCCCATTATCACTGGAAGTTGGAACAGTCCCAGAGTAAAAGATTCCAGAATTGGCCCCAAGACTTCCTTTTTCTCAAGCCCTTGGAGGGAAAAGTACCCTCTTGCTTGGGCTTATTAGGTAGGTATGGTTAGGTATGGTTAGCTTGCATCCCATCTGGCCCCGGCTGGAGGTATACTAGGGTGGGGCAAACCAGTCAGTGGACCTTTCAGAGGGTCTGAGGGAGGAGGGGCAGGGCAAACAGATGGTTGGAAACGCGGGGTGGGGGAGGGAACGAGAGGGCAGGACTGAAGAAAGGGGGACAAGGGGACCAGACAAGGGAGGTGGAGGTGGGGTGGGTGTGTGGGGACAATGTGGCAGGATGGGGGAGGGGGTGGGACGGGGGCAGGGGGGGATAAGGGGGCAGGACGGGGGGGGGCAGCGGGATGGGGAAGCAGGGTGGGGTAGGGACCAGGTGGTGGGTCAGGGGAGGGGGTAGGATGAGGGAGTGGGACAGAGGGGGCGGGGGGACAAGAGGGCAGGACGGGGGAGGAGGGGGGCAAGGGGGAGGAGGGGGGCAAGGCTGGATGGGAGGAGGGGAAGGGGGAGAAAGAGGGAGGGGAAGGGGGACAAGGGGAGAGGGGCAAGAGGGGGTCTACGGGACAACTGGTTTGTTCGTTTCTGCAGGGCCAGCCAAACCCCTAAGGTTCTCAGTCATCATGGCCTTGAAACCCGACGACCCCAGTGGTGGGTTCCAGCACAGCAAAGTGGTAACCTTCATCAATGAGAAGATGGCTGGGCACACAAAAGGCCCAGAGTTCTACCTGGAGAATACATCCTTGCCCTGGGAGGAGGTGGAGGACAAACTCAGGGCCATCCTGGAAGACAGCACAGTGTCCAGTGAGGCCAAAGAGGCCTGTGCCTGGAGCAGCCTGGCCCTAGGTGTGCGCTTTGCCTGTAGGCAGGGCCAGTTACACAAGCACAGGGTACACTGGCTGCATGACTTCGCCAAACTGCATAAGACCACTGCACAGACCTTGGCCTCAGACCTAAAGGAGTTCACTACACAGCAGGAGATGGAGCACAAAGAGGCAGCCTTCCAGCTACAGATGGCCCAGGCCAACCTGGAAGAGGTGCAGACAGAACGGGATTTCCTGAAGTGGAAGCTCCTCCAGGTCTTAAAGATTATCTCTGCTTGATCCCTGCCCTATCTCCCTGCCCCATCCCCTCACCACCCCCAGAGTGGGTCTCAACACTGCCCACTTTTCTCCCACAGCTGCAGTCTCTGCAGAAGCAGGTCCAGGTCTCAGAGGAGCCAGGCCTGGTCACAAGGACAGAAGGAGCAGGTGAGGTAGAGGAGGCGGGAGTTGCTGCCACTTCTACTGCTTCTACTGGCACTGCAGGAAGAGGAAGAAGAGGACAGAAGAATGCAGAAGGGGCAGAAGCTGCAAAGGAGCCAGGTGGAGGCCGCATGCACCTGCTTGGAGCTGTGGAGCGGAAAAATTACACCGCCAGTGGGCAGAGGAAGGGAGATATTAAGTCAGTGGAAACAGCCATGTTTTATTTCTCTGGGACCATCAAGCCTAGGGCCACAGTCACACCATCACCCCTTCCTGTCCAGCTCCCTGCCTCATTCACATACTCCTACGCCTGTCCCTTTTCCCCCTTCCCACCTGCGCCCACACCAGTCCCACCAGCAACACCATTCACCGTAGGAAATCCAGTTCAGACATCTCCCCACTGGAGGCCCTCTGAGGTTAGTGTGAGGTCTAATGTGGGGTCCCAGGGAAAAGACCCTCAAGAATCCCAAAGAGACAGGAGAGACTCTGATCCCTATCAGCATAGAAGACCTCCCATATTTCGCAGACCTGGGGATTGGGACTGCCCTTGGTGTAAAGCTGTGAATTTTTCAAGGAGGGAAATTTGCTTCCGCTGTGGGAGAGGAATCTGGCTGCAAAGCCCTCAGTAAATTAAGAAATGTCAAATAGAACAGAAACCTATACCAGTGGAAAATCAATTTTTGAGGGATGGGGGAAAGGTGAGGGAGGGGACTGGGTGGAGTGGGGAAGGGGATAAGTGGGAGAATGGGGCTAAAGGAATGGGAGGGAGGTGGGGTGGGAAGTGGAGAAGGTGTAGATTGACAGGGAGAGACATGTTTTGATGACCCCCTTTGTGTTCCAGAGCATTAGTGTTCCATACCCCAGAAGCACCGTAGCTTTTGTTCTTACTCCTAAGCCCTAGTATCTAGTGGACATGAGCAGCCATGTATATGACAATCCACCCATCTCCCCACCTAGGCTGTATATGATGGGAGGAGTGGACATCTGACCCATCCTTAGCCAAACAGGTTCTCGAACAGAGAGGCAGATTTCATAGAGTGGTGTTGGGCAAGGAAGCAGTGGGTTATTTGGAGTTGGGACCAAGGTCAGAGTCATGAATGCCGAGGCCACAGCCAAGGACTGGCCCTGGCTGTCAGAGAGAAGAACTGTGTGCTTTATAGAAGCCAAGTGTCTTAGAGGATAGCAGAATCAGATCCCAGGGAGCAGATAAGGCATAGAGAAAGCACAGGAGTTGATCTTGTAACCCCAGAGATGGAGACAGTGGTGGTCTTTCTACAGTTGTGCTGCATGAAAATCCAATCCACACAGATACCCTTTAAGTTAAGTTGAGTGGGTTCCTGCTCTGGGTAACCAGATTATTTCCAGGTCAGAAATTGGCACCAAGAAGAGCAGTCACAAACCACAGATCATCCAAGAAAAATGTCAACACTGGCTGGGGAGGAGTATGAGAGAGTTACAGGTAGTGAGGATTCCTATATCCCAAGAGTCTCCCGGAATGAACTGGACAGGAAGCTTGTTCGTGTTCTGATCAAGTTATATCATGAGAAACCATCAAAACAGGCCTGGGGTTAACCCTGGGCTTACAACACAGCAGAGATTTGCCACCCCTAAGATGAAATCCCTCAGGACTGATGAAATCACCAGCAGGACATACAGAGGACACCAGCACCAGATGCAGACAACTGCTATGGCTGTATAGCCCCAAAACATGAGAATCTTCCCCAGTCCCCAGTGGCAGAACTGGGGACAGACAGATCTGAACAGGGAACCCCTACCACTTCCAAGGAGGTGAGTCAGCAAATGATAGTGCCTAGAGGGTTTGCTGGTCTAGTTTATGGACCAAAGTGTGGTGCTATCCTGAGCAATTCTCTACCCAAACCCACTGCCAGAATAATAGTGGGAAGGGGGATCTGGTTACAAAGGTCTCAGTGAATTCATAAATGAAATAAAACATATCCCAATGGGAAATCAATGTCTAGAGGGAGGGGGTAAACTGGGAAAAGAGAAGGGGAGAGGATGGTTTGTGTTTCCTTTCTCATGATTCTAAGTGGTGTTGAGGGAGACTAAATGTATAGATTAGCCCACAGGTAGAAGGATCGTGAGGTGTCACACCTGGACCAGAGTAAGAAAACTGGAGGAGCCCTGGACATCACCCAGGGACTACAGACATAGAGCCTGAAGCTATAATGGCCCCGGTTCATTGCCATAGCTCTTGGATAGGACTTTGGGCTGTCTCCTATTGGGGCAGGTGTGGACAACCATCAGGATTGGGGGCAAGATCCCTAACCTGCATTTTCAGGAATATCTTTGGGCTTGTTTATATTCTTCTAAGACAGAGTTTCCCAGCCTCAACACTCCTCACACTTGAGGTTCAATAATTCTTTGTTGCAGGGGGCTGTCTAGTACACTGCGGGATGTTTGACAGAATCCCTGACCTCTGCACATTAGAGGTCAGTAGCACCCACTCCCCAAGTTGTGACAAGCAAAAATGTCTCCAGGTATTGCCACACGTCCACTGGAGGGTGAAACTGCCACTGGCTGGGAACCATAGAGGTGACAAGGTCCTTAGGAGTAGTCATGACAGTGGGAAGAGAGATGCAAGGAGAGCATTCTCAGCAGTGCCCAGGGCTGCAGGGGAGGCCCTAAGGTAGGAACTGAAAAGTATTCATTGGATCTGGTATTATTTCGATCTTTGAACAGATCTGGGCCAGGGAGGGGTAGAACCCAAACCACAAAGACTGAGGAGTAAATGGCAATTGAGGAAGTGCAGGCAGGGGGGCTCTTCAAGAACTCCTAGCAGTAAAGGGAAGGAATGGGGTACATGGCTGAGAGAGGGTTCCTTTTAATATGGGAGAAACTTGAACCACGGGGAAGGAGACAACTGAAGAAAGCTTGAAAACATACAACACACAAGAGAGAGACCCTGCTTACCACATTGGGAGGCATGTCCATTGTACTATTCAATAAAAAATAAAATATGACGGCCAGTTTTTTGTGTGTGTGAAACAAAACCCCCAAAGCTCTGTAACTGCATATGCAGGATATATATATATATATATATATATATATATATATATATAATAGGTTTATATGTGCCTTATGTTACACGTTGATGTTTGAAAAGGCATAGAAAAAAAGGTCTGGAAAGATATTTAGCAAACAAGGTGTTACCTAGGGAGGTATGGTCAGGGCATGGTAAGCAGGAATGGGGATGTTGGGGTATAAGGTGGGGTGGGGTATGGGACAGTAGGGTGGAGGGCTTTTATATCTTTATATACTTCTGTGTTGTGTAAAGTGAAATAATTAAATGCTTAAAAATAAAAAGTGAATTTACTTGCTTGGGGAGGTTTGGAAAGGCCACCTCTTCCTCTAGGACAGGAGGGAAGGAAGGAGAACAGACACTGATCTGTGTGGTGAGGGGTCTGGAAACAAGGGAGCTCGTGCCTGTGTGCTTGAGATGTGGAGTGAAGGAGACAAGATACCTGAGAGTGAGCACAGAATGGAAGGCAGCGTGGTGGGTGGGGAGTTTCTGAGCAATGGCACTTTGGGGAATAACAGCAGGGGATGGAGGTGAGGCATGGAGGGAGAGAAAAAGATCACTGAGCTGCATGGAGTGGGACAGGACCCAACTGAAAGAAAACCAAGGAAGAGGACAGTTGGATCTGGAAGGAGAAGAGGGTAGGTCCAGGAGGGGCACAGACACAGATCTCTTAGATGTTATAGACTGCCATCCACTCCCTACAGCAAAAATAGCATATACAAAAGGGACAGAGGCTGGAGGGGCTGACAGGGATCTGTGCCTGACTCTCTACCCCTTCTAGGTTTGTAGCATATCCTATCATTTGCTGTTCTGCTATGGAGAAGCTGAGCACTAGTTATATTTTGTTTGCAGGTCCCATCAGCTGGGGGTACAATTTCTAGCAATCCAGTTTCTACCTTACAAATACCTAAGTGTTTAAAGCAAAGTTCAACTTACTTCAGGTCTTTGATTTTACAGCATGGATTACGTAGTGCTTGGCAGAGCAAGTGTAGCCGAGACACTGGCAAATTGTGTAGCTTGAAGGACCTAAAAAAGATGAGAAAGCAAAAATAATTTAAAACAAAACAGTTAAGAACAAAATTTTAAGTAAAAGGCTTACTTTGGCTTCTGTTTACCATACTAGTATTCATTTACTTCTTCCAAAGTCCTTAGGAGGTATTATCCCATTTTGCAGATAAGGAAATTAAGGCAAAAAAAAAGTTAAGATATTTGCCTAAGGTCACATAGGTAGGAATAGAATGGAGGTCAGCACTCAGATCTGTCTGACTTCAAAGCACAAGCCATGTTACTGTGTGCCAGGCACCAAGGTAAGCACTTTACATATAAAATTATCTTATCTGGTCCCTAACACAATGATGGATATCATAATCATCATTTTGCAGATGGCTCAGAGAAGTCAAGTGAGTTGCCCAAGCTATCTACACTATAACTATATTTTGGTTGTCAGTATTAATAGAATGATTAATCATTAAAAACTAGAAAAGTTCATATGTTTTGAACTAGAAAAGTTCAAATGTTCATATGTTAAACATAATTCTATGTTTAATTTTTTGAGGAATACCCAAAGAAAACAAAAACACTAATTTGATAATATATATGCACCCCTATGGTTATTGCAGCATTATTTACAATGGACATATTATGAAAGCAACTCAAGTGTAGATCAATAGATGAATGGATAGAGATGTGGTGTGTGTGTGTATGTATGTGTGTGTATGTGTATTTATATATATATATACAAACAATACATATATATATGTATGTATACACAATGGAATATTACTCCACCATAAAAAAAGAATAAAATCTTGCCTTTTGCAACAACATAGATGGATCTAGAAGGTATAATGCTAAGTGAAAGAAATTAGTCCAAGAAAGACAAATATCACACGATTTCACTCATATGTGGAATTTAAGGAACAAAACAAATGAACAAAAAAAAGAGAGACAAAAAATAAACAGACTCTTAAATACAGAGAACAAATTGGTGGTTGCCAGAGGGGAGGTGGGTGGAGATGTGTGAAATAAATAAAGGGGATGAAGAGCACACTTATCTTGACAAGCACTGAGAAATGTACAGAATAACTGAATCACTATATAGTACACCTGAAATTAATATAGCACTGTATGTTAATTACACTTGAACAACAAAATAAACCTAAAACAGTACAATAGTGAACTCTCTGTCAACATGCTTGTGAAAAGAATATTTTGGGGTAAGTTTTGAAGAAAGTTTAAGCCCCCTGATAAAGGCAATAGGGCTGGGGTAGGGACTCCATTTAAGGCTGATTTTCTGGAAATCTAGAATGAACCAGAAGCCTCTCTTTGTTTCCACCAGTGTTTAAAAGTTCTCAATGCATTTATCCATCATTTTACTTTATAATATACAGTTGAAGTGGTCTTGAATTTATCAAGACATTGTAGCCAAGGTCCTTGGTAATTCCAAGTCCATGTAACCTCTCTTACTCCTTCCACTCTAGTCCCAAACACTCTTGCTGCACTTCCCTTCCCCTCCCCACTTCCCTCAAACACACCTACCCCATACTCATTTCTACCTCTATGCTACTCCCACTGAGGAAATATAACTATCAGAGAAAAGACTCGTGTTAACACTTCCTAAGTAGAGCCTTCTGCCCACTCTCTTCTTCTCAAGGTCCCCTACCTCTCAGCTGGTCGTACAACTAAGGTACAACAACACAGGTCAATAAGTCAATAGAACTGTATTTTGCAATATACAGAATCTGTATGAAATAAGTGGTTTACCTAAGCCTCTTTGAACCCTTTGTGAAGGTGGAAGCCTGGTGGAAAAAGCCCAGGATTCACAGCAATATATGCAGGAGTACAATTCTGTCCCTTACTAACCTGAGGCTCTCTGAGGCCTCAGTGATGAAGTATATGTAGAGGAGAGTGATGACCAATTCAATGTTAAGTTTACCACCTTTTCCAGAATAGCAGTCATCAACACCAAAATAGTAGAGTCCTCAATGATAATCTTGATTACTTACATGCTCATAACACTTTTATAATTATAAAGTACATTCACAAGGTAACAGTGAAGACTAATATATATACACACACATACACACACACAGTGGCTAGCACAGTGCCTAATACATAATAAGTGCTCAGAATTGTTAACGTTCCCTTACTGTCTACTTAGTCTAGTGTCTAATATGTGATACATATTGAATAAATCCTTACTGGGTTGATTGACATAAAATATAGAAAGTGGAGATGATTCATTTTATTTATTGACAATACCAGAAATGATCGTGTGCCTGAATACTTGAAATAAACAAGAAAGCCCATGATTTCTGAAGGCCAAAACATTGGAGAAAAGACATTAATATACTCACTGATTAAGTGTAAAGACTGGTGTCATGAATGCAGAGGCTTGCTCTTCCTCCTCAAATCCAATTAGGTGCTGACACTTCAGAGACACTGACAGATGACTGTGACTGCTTTTTACACAGAATGACATAGCCAGAATGTCCATTTTTGTGTAGGAAGGTTGAAGCAATATAATTGATTGTAAATCACCAATTATCTTTTCTGCATATTCTTCTTCCTGAATCTCATACAAACAATGAAGTAAGTCCATTGGCTCAATCTGTAACATAGAATATTTATCCTTTATTTCTTTCTCAGTCCATTTCAATAATTCCTCTCTAAGTCCTGGGGAGACTTATCTTCCAAAAGTAGTTTCCACAGCTTTTCCCTTTCCTTTACGTAAGAGGCCAAACAAGAACTGTATCATTAATGATGAAAACCCTTTCCCAGGGGCGCCTGGGTGGCGCAGTCGGTTAAGCGTCCGACTTCAGCCAGGTCACGATCTCGCGGTCCGTGAGTTCGAGCCCCGCGTCAGGCTCTGGGCTGATGGCTCAGAGCCTGGAGCCTGTTTCCGATTCTGTGTCTCCCTCTCTCTCTGCCCCTCCCCCGTTCATGCTCTGTCTCTCTCTGTCCCAAAAATAAATAAACATTGAAAAAAAAAACCCTTTCCCATATTGTTGGAATATTTCTTGCCACGTTTTCCCCACTTGATCAAAAAACATCCAGTTGCCGTCATTCTTTAGGGCATAGAACACAGCAGTCAAGAACTCTTGGAAACTGAAGTGAAGGAAAGTGTACACATTGACACTTCCTTCAGATTTTTTCAAAAAGTGATTTAGAAAAGTGCAATTGATATATACCCCTATCCCATGTCTCCTGAGGTCACAGACTTCAAATAGGACCTGTTGGTTCTGTAGTCCCTCTGCAGCCAAAGAGCAAAGGCCCCACAGACAACTTTGTCCCTTCCACACTGAGATACCTGTAAGGGTTTTGAGGCACTTGGAAAAGTAAAACAGATACACATCAGTCATGGTCTGAAGTGACCTCATAAGACTCCTGTCACCATCTTCCTGTGACTGCAGGACACTACAGATCATCCAGGAGATGATGGGAAGAGAGGACATAATGTCAAGGCTTTGATTTTGTTGCAGCTCATAAAAGACTCTCATTGCTGCATTAGCACCTGAAAACTGACTCAAGAAATATGCTCTCTTTTCAGCATTTGTAAACCAAATGATCTCGGCCTGGATAGATTGTTTTAACAGAGAGTGGAGCTTCTTCATGGTTGCAGGCCGGGCAGTTATCAGCAGGGAGGATTCAGGGAACAGTTTTTTCCTCACAAAACTACATAAGAGGGTCTCTACTGGTTTCTGCTCCTGGGGGTTAGCACTAAGATCCTCTTCCAGGTTACCTACAGGATGCTGGAGCTCAGGAAATCCATCAAGTATGAAAAGAAGCTTCTCTGGATACACAAGAATAACGTCCAGGATTGGTCCATCTATATCTTGAAAAGTGTTAGTGATTAGGTCAGCAGCACTAAGGTTAGCAATATGGCTTATTTCTCTGCAGTTTACATAGATGAGATAGTCAAACCTTCCTGGAGTAACCATTCCTGCTGCCCAGTCAAACATGAACTTATGCACCACAGCTGTTTTCCCAATCCCAGCACATCCCTGAAGCACCACAGTTTGGGATGAGCTGCAGCCCTCTTGGTCAGGATCAAATACATGTCCCATATCAATAAAATTATCTTGTTGAGGAATCCCACATGGTGTCTTTTCTGATATACCATGTTCTTTTACAAGAAGCAGCCGTGACTCTATATGATTGCCATGATAACATTTATGGACTCCTATGTTTAGGTATTTTTCTTTCAGATGTTTTCTAAATATTTCCCGGGAATCTAATGAGGTGACACCAAGAGTTAGTAATCACGGAATCCTAGAAAACAATACAAAACAACAGCTATAACTAATATCACCATCTCCACTTGGACATCTTATTTTACATGTCTAAACCTGAGCTCTGGATTTCTGTGTGGGTGCCCTCCCCCCCCCCAAAAAAAACCCTCCGCAGGCATGTCATCTCAATTAAATGATGTCACCCAGTTGCCCAGAAAAATATTAGGAGCCATTCTTTATTTCTTTTTTCCCCTTGAATCCTCCACATCAAATCAATTAACAAGGCCTATCATAAGCCTTCAATACACTTATTTATCACTATATTCTCAAATACCAACCAAATACAAGGTACTACTAACTGTTTCCTGGAGAAAGAAATAGACTCCTACTATTCATTTACTCTAGCTTATCAATGGCTCCTCTCCACACAGCAGCCAACATGATCTTCTAAAAATATCAATTACATCATGTGACTACCATACCTGAAACCTTTCAAAAGCTTTTCATTGCACTTCATATAAAATCCCAAACCTTACCCTACAAGGTGTGCCACAAATCACTCACCTTCTCAGTCCCTAAAGACACACTAGCTTACTTTTAGTTTCTCACAAATGCCATGTTCTTTCCCACTTCAGGGCCTTTCCAGTAGCTTTTCTCTCTGCCTGGAACACCCTTTCTGCTATTTCCATGGAGAGCTTTTTTTTTTTTTTTTTTTTTTTTTTTATCCTTCAGATCTCAACTTAAACATTACTTCCTAGAAGAGGACTTGCTTGACCACCCAATTTAAAGCAGATCCTCTCTATTATTTCCTTTCCCAGCACCTTGTTTTCACTTTATAGCTCTTATCATAATTAACAGTTGTTTATTTTTTATCTGTCTTTCCCACTAAACAATAATCTACATGAAGACAGGGACCTTATTTGTATTCTTCACCATAATATCCTAAGTACCTAGTGTGGTGCCTGGCACATAGTAGACACTCAACAAATAGGTTATTGAATATGGCTATAAATACTTTTGAATTAAAAACAAGTCATTTATTACTGCCTATTCTGTGCCAGATATTTTACTAGGCTCTTTATATATATTTCTGATTGAATTCTTGCAATAATCCCATGAAGTAGGTATTATCCACATTTTATAGTTGAGGAAACTGAAATTTGTTACCAGGGTTATAAGTTCATGCATATACAATCTGCACACAGGTCTTGTGCTCAGAAGGGCCCATTGGTATAATGCTCTGCTGTCGCTATCTTGGATTTAATATTTTTTGAACAAGGGGTCCTGTGTTTTCATTTTGTAGCATAGCCCATCAATTATGTAGTCAGTCCTGCTTATCGCATTAGATAATTTGTCTAAAGATCAACAGCTAGTAAGTAATAGAGACTTACTTGAGATTAAGGTTTGTCTAAAGCCATAGTCCATATGCTTAAATACTATATTACATAGTTTTTCACTTTATGCAACTAGAAAAATAATCCAAGGAGTCAGTTATCAAGTTCAAACTTCTGTCAAGTGAATGTCTAAGTTAGCATTTCTCAAATGAGTGTTCCTTTGAACACGATTTTGCAAGGTATTAGTAAGAAAGCTGTGGAAAAGAAGTCGAGTGGTCAAATAAGTTAAAGGGAATACACCCTCTATCTCCTTTTAGAGTTTCTCAACGCATGTAGCATGTGAAAGGATCTGAAATGACCTATAGTAAAAAAAGAAAAAAAAAGGCTGTTTAACTTGGTTTAATCCAGCATTTTCTGGTCTAAAATGACTATATAACCCTTTCCCAAAAGCAAAGTTATTTTCTCCTGGACAATAGTGCTCTGTAGAACTGCTTTGGGGAATGCTGATCTAGATAACTGTTAGCAAATTTCTTCTGTAAAATTCCGTAAATAGTTTAGGCTTTTGGGTCTCTGTTTCAGCTACTCAATTCTGCCATCTTAGCTAGAAGGTAGCCATAGATAATATGTAAATGAATGGGCATGGCTGGTTCTACTAAAACTTTATTTATAAAAATTGGCCCCTGGCTTGATTTGGCCCACTATCGTAATGGCCTCAATTTAGATCACTCCAGAATTGGATAGGTCTATTCTAGCCTGTGCATCTAAAATTCTGTACATCTGGTGCCTGACCACCATCAGAGGTCCTCCTGGTATTCCATTACCTATTCTATCTGATATAAAATTCCTATTTGTTATAACAGTTTGGAGCTTCATAGGTACTACCAAAAAAAAAAAAAAAAGGCTGCTGCCCAATGAATACAGGGAAAGAATAGGAGTGGAATAGGGATGAGAAGCCAGGTTCATAGGAGGCACTTTTCACAAAACAAAAAGAGTAAAAGAGAGAAGACATCTACCTATGAGCTCCTTCCATGACAATGAAGCCTGAGCATTTGAAGTAGCTGTGGGAGGAAAGAGTTGAGATTAACAGAAGCACAAATACACCTTCACATCAAAACATGAAATATACAAAAATTTACCCACACTGCTACAGCCATTCATGCTGTTCCCCAGACAGAAATACAAGGAAGAAAGTCATCTCACATCTATTCTGACTCACCCACAAAGTTATAACTAATGTCCAATGTAAAGTAAAATGTAAGACCTTCTCAGATATATATTGAGGGTATAAACATTTACATTTATATGCTCTGTAAGAAAAATTTTAGGCATTAACTTAAAGGCTCATACATTATCTGAAGTGACTGTTTTAGGTATTTTGCTTTCCATTGAACATTAGCCTATTGCCTCTGTTGGAGCTTCTGTTGAACTTAACTTGTTAATGAGAAAGAATAAGGCATTGCTGATGTTAGTGTGATGGATACATACAATGATCTACAATTTGAACACATATACACATACGTTCATTCCAAACACTTACATATATAGGTTTATAGGTAGAAATACACAAATGAAGGCACATGTGAATGTGTTCACATGCACACGCACATACACATACACACACAGCCTCCACATTCCTATAGGTTTTTAGTACTTGCACACCTTTTAAAAGCAAGAGTGAGACTTATACTTGGGAGAAGGTATGACTAGATGGATGGGAGGAAGCAGAGTCTGGAGAGGCAGATATTAGAATGTCACAGAAATGGGCAGGCAAGTGAGTAGTCTGTTGAAGATAATCAGTTTCTATTCCCCATAACTAAATATTCCTTGGAGCTCAGGAATCAGCCACAAGGGGAAGAACTCCAGCAATCTTCACTCTTTGCTCTTTCGTGCTGTCTCCTGTGAAAATCTGTGGTTACAGTAAAGGGAGAGACTTAAGAGTCTTTTAGGATTATAAATGCTTTTGGAATCATGGAAAACAGTAGAAACCACAGTTGCCTCTTCTCTTTTCTTTATTTTTCCTCATTTTGGAAAACATAAAAAATATGGAGACATTTTAAAGAGATTATTAATAGGCAAATACTGTATCCATGTAATATTTCAATATACACACACCTATACACGGGCAACACAACGTTAAAGATTCGGAAAAAAAATCCCAAAGTCCATGAGGAGACGTAGGAGAAAGAGAATGAACAGGATTACCTAGATTGTACCCTCTTCTTACCTCATTCAGTTACTCACCTTTCTGTTCAGACAATAAACTCCAAGTACAAGCAGGTTCCATATCTTTTCTTTTCTTTTGACTGTTCATCCTGGCAAATCAAGAAGACTGTAATCCAAAACAGAAATGATGACTGAAAGGCCTAGTGGAAGCCCAGAGTAAAAAGGAACTCAAGGAACACTACTCAAGGCATTACAGAGTTGGGGAAGAGAGAAGGCCCAATAAACCAAGTAGGTTGTTAGAGTGGGACTATGGGATCACACAAAGATAGATCAAAACCAACAGTCTTCAACTTGAAGAGGCAAAAAACTAAAAGAGGATAGAATGTCTGTAAACTTTTGGACAGTACAAATATAAGAAATGTGAAATTGGGCCCTGAATTGGGTTACTAAGGGAGCACAGGATTTAGAGAGTACAAGTTCTAATGTCTAGGGTCAAGATAAAAAAGAATGCGTGTGTCTTTCCACAACATATTTTTGGTGCCACTAATAAAGGAAGAATTCTAAGACCATAGATCGGAATACTGTGGTACGAGAGAAACAGTCCACAGCGTTAGGAAACATAGAAGCCCTAGTTCCATTTCTGTAACTATCGACCTATGGACCTTAAGTAAGATTCTTCTACTTTCTGGGTCTGTTTTATTATTTTCAAAATGGTTGAGGGACTGTTAGCGCAGGTTTCTTTCCAGGTTGAACACTGTAAGATCAGTGGTTCTCAGCCCTAGCTGCACATTAAAATCACCTTCATACCACCCTCCAGAATTTTGTTTGCAATATTACTTACCACTTTCTAATACATTTGAAAGTTTTCTTATGTATAATGCTCAGTGTTCATTTTCATTCTTTCCCACTTAAGTTTATTTACTGGTCCCAATTCTCAGCCTATGCCATGAACTTTGCAAGTCCACACAACAGAAATGGGGCTTATTTTTCCACCTCTTGTCTTTGAGCTCAGCCTTGAGACTTGCTTTGGCTAATGAAGTGTACACAGATGTTACTCAAGCAGGAGCTTGAAATATACTTGCATAGTTGGTCATGTCCCTTCTTGTGATTCTACCACTGGTGTGAGATGAGCCATGAGAGACACAAGTGCCAGCTAGTCCAATGGTCTGGGGAGAGATGCATGAAGCAGAGCCACATGAGTTTACTCATAGTCCTGAAGCAAGTAGTCACTCTAACCTAAATCAGAGTTGTCTGAAAAAGCCCTGACTAATCAGCTGAATCCCAGCTGGCCTCCAGAAGTGTGAGAATAAGCACTTAATCAGTTCTTAGTTTTTCATGCCACCAAGATTTTATAGTCATTGTTATGCATCACTGTGGTGACAGCTAACTGATATACCTTGCTTAGGAAGTAAATGCCTAGAAAGTGTTTGGCATACAAAAGACATTAAATGTTTATTAAATAAATTGAATGAATGAATAAAAGCTTTTTGAAAAAAAAAATCCCAGGCCTGGTCTACATTCCTGATAAATTAAATCAAAATCTTTTTTTTTAAATCAGAATCTTTGATGATAGGTTTGGCATCGATTTTTTTAAGTTCCCCAGGTGATTGATTCTAATATACAGCCAGAGAAGAGTGCCATGATTCTAACATTTACTTGTTTTTGATAGGGGAGAGTATATTGGTGAAGCACACAGGCTTTGAAATCAAACAGAAGGGTTCAAGCCCTGACTCTACCACTTATGCTGTGACAACCATTGAATTAACATCTCTAAGCCTCAGATTCCTCAACTGTTAAGTAGGGATAACAACAGTACTTTCCTTATAAGGTTATTATGAAGATTAAATGAAATAATGCATATAAAGTATTCAGTACACTACATGGTACACAGCAAAGGCTCAATAATCCTAAACTATAGCTAATATTGGCATTGCTTTATCATTTGATATGGGGTAGAAATGTCTTTTAACTCACATAGACCTTACTTAAATTCCATTTCCACTGCTGTCTAGCAATATGACCTTGAGGAAATTGCTTAAACTCTGAGACTACAGTAACCCATCTGTAAATTACGATGACAATGATTTCACTAATTTGTTGTGAGGATTAAATAAGACAACATACATAAAAGATTTAGCACAGGACAAAATGCAATATAAATAATTATGAGAGGAAAAATAAGCTGGCATTTCTTATAACTGACAGAAAGAAGTTACATTCCATTAAAATCTCCACATAACCTCATTCTTAGGAGATGGAATGTTCCCAGCACAGTGTTATATTCCCATGCCCTGGACACTTTTCCCAATTAGTAGGGATATCATGTCCTCCAAAACATAGAAACAATTCTCCAGTTACAGTAAGAGTTCCTGCCCTCAGGTAATGATGCTGGAGAGATGCATGGCCACTTACTCTCTTCCTGGGAAATTTCAAACATGCCCATTATTTTGATCATCCTTACAACCTCTTATTGTTTATCCCAGTCTAGCCCTCCACTCTGAGACTTACATTTATATATCTAAAGGCTTACTCAACATCTCCACTTGGATGTTGGCATCCATCTTTTTCTTACCTCCATTGGTAGCTTTTATTTGGTTTGTCCAGCATTCTTTCCTGATCTGTGTTCTGATAGGAAACACTATCCCTCTTAGTGGAATAATCAGATTTTCTGTGACTGAATTTAAAAGCCTGAGTGGAGACTACAAGCACTGAGGTTCTGCTACCCAAACACTCCAAGCTTCCTTAGTTTCTGACCTCCTTGAGGCCTTGTTTTTCAGCACTTCCTTTGATTTTGATCAACTCCAGTAGTCTTCCAAAAATCCCTATTTTTGCTTAAGTTACTGAGAACCAAGTTCTGTTGCCTGCAGCTAAAAAACCCTGACATAGAAATTATACCAGAGAGTGAGTTACAGTCAACAGACCTTTGGAAAAATTATAGGGGTATTTTATAACTGGTTATTAGACTGAGTAAAAGGCTGTGAGATGGTTCAAATTCCAGGACAAGAAAGCAGTATCCATCATACTAGGATCTCCACTGGAACATATTCAATCTTTATGCAATGTAGTAAATTATGGCCTCTCCAAGAGACAAATCAAAGTAAGATGTCTCCTCTGGGCCCCTGAATTACAAAATGGTAAAATGGTGATTCCTTCCCTGGGCTGGGGCAGCACCAAGCTTGGGGACACAAGTTAGAGAGCAGGATATGGGCTAATTCCAGCCCCCATTCAGACCCTTGGCTGTGTGCCTTTTCAGTCAACAAACTACACAACTTTTCATTGTGACTCTACATGGTATGCATGCTGCCAAAAATAAGAGAGAAATGCTACAAATTTAAACATCAAATCTTACCTGCAGGCCTAAAATGAGACTCTGTGCTTTTTTTTTGCTGAGATATAATTCACATATCATAAAACTCACCCTTTTAAAATGCACAATACAATGATTTGTAGTATCTTCACAAAGTTTTGCAACCATCACTATCTAATTCTGGAACATTTTCATCACCCCAAAAATAAATGCTGTGCCCATTAAACAAACACTCCCCATTCTCCCCACCCCACATCCCCTAGTAACCACAATTCTACTTTCTGTCTCTAAGGATTTGCCTATTCTGGATATTTCATATAAATAGAATCATACAACAATGGTCTCTTGTGTCTGGTTTCTTCAACTTAGCATAATGTTTTCAAGGTTCATCCATATAATAATCCACATTCACTAGGATGGCTATAGTTTTTAAAATGGAAAATGGTAAAGATGTGGAGAAATTGTAACCCTCATATATTGCTCATTGGAATATAAAATAGTACAGCCACTGTGGAAAAATTTGGCAGTACCTCAGTAAGTTACACATAGAACTACCATATGATCCAGCAATTCCACTCCCAGGTATATATCCAGAAGAATTGAAAACAGGTATTTACTCACGCCAGTCAGAGTGGCCAAAATGAACAAATCAGGAGACTATAGATGCTGGAGAGGATGTGGAGAAACGGGAACCCTCTTGCACTGTTGGTGGGAATGCAAATTGGTGCAGCCGCTCTGGAAAGCAGTGTGGAGGTTCCTCAGAAAATTAAAAATAGACCTACCCTATGACCCAGCAATAGCACTACTAGGAATTTATCCAAGGGATACAGGAGTACTGATGCATAGGGCCACTTGTACCCCAATGTTCATAGCAGCACTCTCAACAATAGCCAAATTATGGAAAGAGCCTAAATGTCCATCAACTGATGAATGGATAAAGAAATTGTGGTTTATATACACAATGGAATATTACGTGGCAATGAGAAAAAATGAAATCTGGCCTTTTGTAGCAACGTGGATGGAACTGGAGATTGTGATGCTAAGTGAAATAAGCCATACAGAGAAAGACAGATACCATATGGTTTCACTCTTATGTGGATCCTGAGAAACTTAACAGGAACCCATGGGGGAGGGGAAGGGAAAAAAAAAAAAGAGGTTAGAGTGCGAGAGAGCCAAAGCATAAGAGACTGTTAAAAACTGAGAACAAACTGAGGGTTGATGGGGGGTGGGAGGGAGGAGAGGGTGGGTGATGGGTATTGAGGAGGGCACCTTTTGGGATGAGCACTGGGTGTTGTATGGAAACCAATTTGTCAATAAATTTCATATTAAAAAAAAGAAAACAGGTATTTAAAAAAAAATTTGCACACGGATATTCATAGCAGCACTATATACAATAACAGAAAGGTTGAAACAACCCCAGTATCCATCAACTGATGAACCAATAAACAAAATATGATATATACTTACGATGAAATATTATTCAGCCATAAAAAGGAACAAAATATTGATATGTGCTACAACATGGATGAACCTTGAAAACATTATGCTAAGTGAAAGAAGCCAGACACAAAAGGCACATATTACATGATTCCATTTATATGAAATGAAAGGCAAATTCATAGACACAGAAAGTACATTTAGTGGTAGCTAGGAATTGGGAGAAAGGAGGAATTGGGAGTAACCCCTAATGGTTACAGGACTTCTATTTGGGGTGTTGGAAATATTCTCAAATTAGATAGTGGTGATGGTTACACAACATTGTAAATATACTAGAAATCACTAAATTATACACTTTAAAAGGGTGGATTTTATAGTATGTAAATAAAATCAATATAAAATAAAATCAATAAACCAAACTTATTGTGGCAATCATTTTTCAATATATAAATATATCAAATCATTATGTTGTACACCTAAAATACAATGTTATGTCAATTTTATCTCAATTAACAAAAATAATCAATTGTAAAGTAGAAAAAAATTAATATAAAATGCAACTATAAAAGAAAATAGGAAAGTAGAAACAACCCAAATATCCATCAATGGATAAATGGATAAATAAAATGTGATATACATACTATGAAATATTATTTAGCCTTTAAAAGGAAAAGTCTGAAACATACTACATGGATTAACCTTGAAGACCCTATGCTAAGTGAAATAAGTCTGACACAAAAGAACAAATCTTGTATGATTCCACTTAAATTTGACAACAGTCAAATTTATAGAGTCACAAAGTAGAATGGTGGCTACCAGGGGCTGAGAGGAAAGGGCAAAAGGAAATTGTTTAATGAATATAGAGCTTCAGTTTGGGAAGATGAAAGAGTTGTAGAGATAGATAGTAATGATGGTTGCATAACAATGTGAATGTACTTAATGCCACTGAACTGTATACTTAAAAATGACTAAAGTGATCAATTTTATGGTATGTATGTTTTACCACAATAAAGAAAAGAAAATGGGCAAACATTTGAACAGATCTTTCACAAAGAAAGAGATATGAATGGTTAATAGCACATGAAAAGTTGCTCAACATAAGAAGATAAAAAAAGAAAGGATATTCAACACCATTAGTCATTAAGGAAATGCAAAAAAAACTACAAAGAGGTACCACTTCACACCCACCTGAATGGTTAAAATTAATAAGACAGATCCTGCCAAATGTTTAAAAGGATGGTGGGAGAGGAAAATGGTACAAAGATATGGCAGTTTCACATAAAACAAAACATACACCTATCCTATGACCCAGCAATTTCATTCCTAGGTATGTACCACCATATATATATATATATATATATATATATATATATACACACACACACACACACACAAACACACACATACATATACACACAAAATAATTATACAAGAATGTCTACAGCATTTCCAAATGCCCCGTAGAGGGGTCATTCAGCCCCAGGTTGAAGATCAATGCTACAGGCAATCTCACTTGTGAGTACAGATACAAACAAAATTGCTAAACAGAATATTAGTACCTCGAATTCCATAATACATTTTAAAAGATACATCATTAATCACAGTTTAATCCTACAAACACAGGGAAGCTTAAACATTTACAGATCTGTCAATGGGGAACAGGGCACTAACTCCTCACTTGGAAAATAGGCAATTACAGGAAAGAGTTAAACATCTATCCTCTCTTTCCTATAGTAACTGTATTTTAGGCTTATCAAGTAGCCCTAGTAGAGTAGGGATAGTTCTTTTTTTTTTCAATATATGAAATTTATTGTCAAATTGGTTTCCAGACAACACCCAGTGCTCATCTCAAAAGGTGCCCTCCTCAATACCCAACACCCAGGCTCCCCTCCCTCCCACCCCCCAAAACCCTCAGTTTTGAAGAGTCTCTTATGCTTTGGCTCTCTTCCACTCTAACCTCTTTTTTTTTCCTTCCCCTCCCCCATGGGTTTCTGTTAAGTTTCTCAGAATCTACATAACAGTGAAACCATATGGCATCTGTCTTTCTCTGTATGGCTTATTTCACTTAGCATAACACTCTCCAGTTCCATCCATGTTGCTACAAAGGGCCATATTTCATTCTTTCTCATTGCCACGTAGTACTCCATTGTGTATATAAACCACAATTTCTTTATCCATTCATAAGTTGATGGACATTTAGGCTCTTTCCATAATTTGGCTATTGTTGAGAGTGCTGCTATGAACATTGGGGTACAAGTGCCCCTATGCATCAGTACTCCTGTATCCCTTGGGTAAATTCCTAGCAGTGCTATTGCTGGGTCATAGGGTAGGTCTATTTTTAATTTTTTGAGGAACCTCCACACTGTTTTCCAGAGTGGCTGCACCAATTTGCATTCCCACCAACAGTGCAAGAGGGTTCCTATTTCTCCACATCCTCGTCAGCATCTATAGTCTCCTGATTTGTTCATTTTGGCCACTATATCTGATGGTTTTGATTTGTATTTCCCTGATGAGGAGCGACGTTGAGCATCTTTTCATGTGTCTCTTGGCCATCCGAAAGTCTGCTTTAGAGAACTGTCTATTCATGTTTTCTGCCCATTTCTTCACTGGGTTATTTGTTTTTCGGGTGTGGAGTTTGGTGAGCTCTTTATAGATTTTGGATACTAGCCCTTTGTCCGATATGTCATTTGCAAATATCTTTTCCCATTTCGTTGGTTGCCTTTTAGTTTTGTTGGTTGTTTCCTTTGCTGTGCAGAAGCTTTTTATCTTCATAAGGTCCCAGTAGTTCATTTTTGCCTTTAATTCCCTTGTCTTTGGGGATGTGTCAAGTAAGAGATTGTTATGGCTGAGGTCAGAGAGGTCTTTTCCTGCTTTCTTCTCTAGGGTTATGATGGTTTCCTGTCTCACATTCAGGACCTTTGTCCATTTTGAGTTTACTTTTGTCAATGGTGTGAGGAAGTGGTCTAGTTTCAACCTTCTGCATGTTGCTGTCCAGGTCTCCCAGCACCATTTGTTAAAGAGACTGTCTTTTTTCCATTGGATGTTCTTTCCTGCTTTGTCAAAGATGAGTTGGCCATACGTTTGTGGGTCTAGTTCTGGGGTTTCTATTCTATTCCATTGGTGTATGTGTCTGTTTTTGTGCCAATACCATGCTGTCTTGATGATGACAGCTTTGTAGTGAGGCTAAAGTCTGGGATTGTGATGCCTCCTGCTTTGGTCTTCTTCTTCAAAATTACTTTGGCTATTCGGGGCCTTTTGTGGTTCCATATGAATTTTAGGATGGCTTGTTCTAGTTTCAAGAAGAATGCTGGTGCAATTTTGATTGGGATTGCATTGAATGTGTAGAGAGCTTTGGGTAGTATTGACGTTTTGACAATATTTATTCTTCCAATCCATGAGCACGGAATGTTTTTCCATTTCTTTATATCTTCTTCAATTTCCTTCATAAGCTTTCTATAGTTTTCAGCATACAGATCCTTTACATCTTTGGTTAGATTTATCCCTAGGTATTTTATGCTTCTTGGTGCAATTGTGAATGGGATCAGTTTCTTTATTTGTCTTTCTGTTGCTTCATTATTAGTGTATAAGAATGCAATTGATTTCTGTACATTGATTTTGTATCCTGCAACTTTGCTGAATTCATGTATCAGTTCTAGCAGACTTTTGGTGGGGTCTATCGGATTTTCCATGTATAATATCATGTCATCTGCAAAAAGTGAAAGCTTGACTTCATCTTTGCCAATTTTGATGCCTTTGATTTCCTTTTCTTGTCTGATTGCTGATGCTAGAACTTCCAACACTATGTTAAACAACAGTGGTGAGAGTGGGCATCCCTGTCGTGTTCCTGATCTCAGGGAAAAAGCTCTTTTTTTCCCCATTGAGGATGATGTTAGCTGTGGGCTCTTCATAAATGGCTTTTATGATGTTTAAGTATGTTCCTTCTATCCTGACTTTCTCAAGGGTTTTTATTTAGAAAGGGTGCTGGATTTTGTCAAAGGCCTTTTCTGCATCGATTGACAGGATCATATGGTTCTTATCTTTTCTTTTATTAATGTAATTATCACGATGATTGATTTGCGAATGTTGAACCAGCCCTGCATCCCAGGAATGAATCCCACTTGATCATGGTGAACAATTCTTTTTATATGCCGTTGAATTCGATTTGCTAGTATCTTATTGAGAATTTTTGCATCCATATTCATCAGGGATATTGGCCTGTAGTTCTCTATTTTACTGGGTCTCTGTCTGGTTTAGGAATCAAAGTAATACTGGCTTCATAGAATGAGTCTGGAAGTTTTCCTTCCCTTTCTATTTTTTGGAATAGCTTGAGAAGGATAGGTAGTATCTCTGCTTTAAACATCTGGTAGAACTCCCCTGGGAAGCCATCTGGTCCTGGACTCTTATTTGTTGGGAGATTTTTGATAAATGATTCAATTTATTCACCCGTTATGGGTCTGATCAAGCTTTCTATTTCCTCCTGTTTGAGTTTTGGAAGTGTGTGGGCATTTAGGAATTTGTCCATTTCTTCCAGGTTGTCCAGTTTGTTGGCATATAATTTTTCATAGTATTCCCTGATAATTGCTTGTATCTTTGAGGGATTGGTTGTAATCATTCCATTTTCATTCACGATTTTATCTATTTGGGTCATCTCCCTTTTCTTTTTGAGAAGCCTGGCTAGAGGTTTATCAATTTTGTTTATTTTTTCAAAAAACCAACTCTTGGTTTCATTGATCTGCTCTCCAGTTTTTTTAGATTCTATATTGTTTATTTCTGCTCTGATCTTTAATTTCTCTTCTGCTCCTGGGTTTAGGCTGTCTTTGCTGTTCTGCTTCTATTTCCTTTAGGTGTGCTGTTAGATTTTGTATTTGGGATTTTTCTTGTTTCTTGAGATAGACCTGGATTGCAATGTATTTTCCTCTCAGGACTGCCTTCGCTGCATCCCAAAGCGTTTGGATTGTTGTATTTTCATTTGTTTCCATATATTTTTTAAATTTCTTCTCTAATTGCCTGGTTGACCCATTCATTCTTTAGTAGGGTGTTCTTTAACCTCCATGCTTTTGGAGGTTTTCCAGACTTTTTCTTGTGGTTGATTTCAAGCTTCATCGCACTGTGGTCTGAAAGTATGCATGGTATGATTTCAATTCTTGTATACTTATGAAGGGCTGTTTTGTGACCCCGTACGTGATCTATCTTGGAGAAGGTTCCATGTGCACTCGAGAAGAAAGTATATTCTGTTGCTTTGGGATGCAGAGTTCTAAATATATCTGCCAAGTCCATCTGATCCAATGTATCATTCAGGGCCCTTGTTTCTTTATTGACCGTGTGTCTAGATGATCTATCCATTCTGTAAGTGGAGTGTTAAAGTCCCCTGCAATTACCACATTCTTATCAATAAGGTTGCTTAGGTTTGTGAGTAATTGTTTTATATATTTGGGGGCTCCCGTATTCGGCGCATAGACATTTATAATTGTTAGCTCTTCCTGATGGATAGACCCTGTGATTATTATATAATGCCCTTCTTCATCTCTTGTTACAGCCTTTAATTTATTTTTTTAAATTTTATTTTCAACGTTTATTTATTTTTGGGACAGAGAGAGACAGAGCATGAACGGGGGAGGGGCAGAGAGAGAGGGAGACACAGAATCGGAAACAGGCTCCAGGCTCTGAGCCATCAGCCCAGAGCCTGACGCGGGGCTCGAACTCACACGCCGCGAGATCGTGACCTGGCTGAAGTCGGACGCTTAACCGACTGCGCCACCCAGGCGCCCCTACAGCCTTTAATTTAAAGTCTAGTTTGTCTGATATAAGTATGGCTACTCCAGCTTTCTTTTGACTTCCAGTAGCATGATAGATAGTTCTCCATCCCCTCACTTTCAATCTGAAGGTGTCCTCAGGTCTAAAATGAATCTCTTGTAGACAGCAAATAGATGGGTCTTATTTTTTTATACATTATGAGACCTTATGTCTTTTGGTTGGCACATTTAGACCACTTACATTCAGTGTTACTATAGAAAGATATGGGTTTAGTGTCATTGTGATGTCTGTATGTTTTATGCTTGTAGTGATGTCTCTGGTACTTTGTCTCACAGGATCCCCCTTAGGATCTCTTGTAGGGCTGGTTTAGTGGTGACAAATTCCTTCAGTTTTTGTTTGTTTGGGAAGACCTTTATCTCTCCTTCTATTCTAAATGACAGACTTGCTGGATAAAGGATTCTCGGCTGCATATTTTTTTCTGTTCATCACATTGAAGACCTCCTGCCATTCCTTTCTGTCCTGCCAAGTTTCAGAAGAGAGATCAGTCACGAGTCTTATAGGTCTGCCTTTATATGTTAGGGCACGTTTATCCCTCGCTGCTTTCAAAATTTTCTCTTTATCCTTGTATTTTGCCAGTTTCACTATGATATGTCGTGCAGAAGTTCAATTCAAGTTCCGTCTGAAGGGAGTTCTCTGTGCCTCTTGGATTTCAATGCCTTTTTCCTTTCCCAGTTCAGGCAAGTTCTCAGCTATTATTTCTTCACGTATACCTTCAGCACCTTTCCCTCTCTCTTCCTCCTCTGGAATACCAATTATGCGTAGATTATTTCTCTTTAGTGCATCACTTAGTTCTCTAATTTTCCCCTCATACTCCTGGATTTTTTCATCTCTCTTTTTCTCAGCTTCCTCTTTTTCCATAACTTTATCTTCTAGTTCACCTATTCTCTCCTCTGCCTCTTCAATCTGAGCCGTGGTTGTTTCCATTTCATTTTGCAGCTCGTTTATAGAATTTTTTAGCTCCTCCTGACTATTCCTTAGTCCCTTGATCTCTGTAGTAATAGATTCTCTCCTGTCCTCTACTGTTTTCAAGACCAGCGATTAATTTTATGACTATTATTCTAAATTCACTTTTGTTATATTGTTTAAATTCTTTTTGATCAGTTCGTTAGCTATTATTTCCTGGAGATTCTTTTGAGGGGAATTCTTACGTTTGGTCATTTTGGATAGTCCCTGGAGTGGTGCGGACCTGCAGGGCACTTCCCCTGTGCTGTCTTGAATAACTGGAGTTGGTGGGTGGGGCCGCAGTTCGACCTGATCTCTGCCCCCAGCCCACCGCTGGGACCACAGTCAGACTGGTGTGTACCTTCTCTTCCCCTCTCCCAGGGGCAGGATTCACTGTGGGGTGGCGTGGCCTGTCTGGGCTACTTGCACACTGCCAGGCTTGTGGTGCTGAGGATCTGGCATATTAGCTGGGGTGGGTCGGCAAGGTGCACGGGGGTGGGAGGGGTAGGCTTAGCTCGATTCTCCTTCGGTGATCCGGTTCGGGAGGGGCCCTGTGGGAGCGGGAGGGAGTCAGACCCTCCGCCAGAGGGATGGATCCCCAGAAGCACAGCATTCGGTGTTTGCGCCGTGCAAGCAAGTTCCATGGCAGGAACTGGTTCCCTTTGGGATTTTGGCTGGGGGATGGGCGAGGGAGATGGCGCTGGCGAACAACTTTGTTACCCCCCAAACTGACCCTGTTGTCCCAGGGCTCAGCAACTCTCCCTCCCGTTTTCTTCCAGCCTTCCCACTCTCTGAGCAGAGCTGTTAACTTATAACCGTCCAGATGTTAAGTTCCACTTGCTGTCAGAACACACTCCGTCCTGCCCCTCCGCTTTTGCCAGCCAGACTCGCGGTCTCTGCTTGGCTGGCGGGCTGCTCCTCCACCCCGGCTCCCTCCCGCCAGTCCGTGTAGCACGCACCGCCTCGCCACGCTTCCTACCCTCTTCCGTGGGCCTCTCGTCTGCGCTTGGCTCCGGAGACTCCGTTCTGCTAGTCTTCTAGCGGTTTTCTACGTTATTTAAGCAGGTGTAGGTGAAATCTAAGAGACCAGCAGGACGCGGTGAGCCCAGCATCTTCCTACGCCGCCATCTTCCTCAAGAATCAAGGAGGGATAGTTCTTAAAGAGTGGTATGCTAGCTAATAAATGCTGAAAGAATGATGGAATTAGAATCATTACTGTGAAACCCTTAATGAAATTATTGATTCAGATAACAGTTATCAAATGGATGATAAAGCCATTAGATGAAAAGATGATGGAGAACATTACAGCAAAGGGATAAGACTATCACCATCTCAATTCTCTTTCAGTACCATTAAAAGTAAGACCAGCAGACTATGCAAATGGAAGTATATAGTGTCAACCATGAAATAGTCTCACCAAATAATAAAGAACCTGAATATAATAAAATGTTTAGATCTAACTTCCAGTCCATAGGAAATACAGGTAGGCAATACAAAATAAGTAAAACAGTACCTCAAGGAAGTAATCAGCCAAATCCATATTGTGGGAGAGTCTACAGGACAAATGTCAGGTGTCTTCAACAAACCAATGGCACGAAAATAAAAAAGAGGAGGTATTGCCCTGTTTTGGCTTTTCAAAACTTGAAAGAAACTTAGAGATATAATCTAATACAACAAGTTAACCTTGGTTCAATCTTGACTGGAAAAAAACCCAATGGTTAAAAATATTTTTAGACAACTGGAAAAATCTGCATATGTGTTGGGTATTAGTGTGATAATGACATTATGATTATAGGAGAAGATGTCCTTTGTGCCATAATTTTTTGTGATGCATACTGAAATATTTAGGAGTGAAGTCTTATGACATTCATGATTAACCTAAAACATCCTAGCACAAGAGAGGGGAGGGGGATAGCTGATCCAAGTATGGCAAATGTTTATGGCTACTGAAATTGAATAATGGGTACATGGGGTTTATTTTATTCTCTACTGTCATTTTGTTTGGAAAATTTCAAAACAGGAAGTTTTTAAAACGCTACCAATGCAGCTCAATGCATTAACCATTTAAAGGAGACAGACCTATGTGTCCAACTTATAGGTAAAAAAGCAAATGACAAAATTTCATACCCTACTTAATTTAATAAAAAGCAATTGCCAGAGACCCATAGTGAGCATCATACTTGATGAAATTTTAAAAGCATTCCTACTAAAGGGAGTGATAAAATAAGGATGTCTGATATCACTGACACTATTTAATCTTATATGGGGGTCCTAGCCAATGCATGGGAGTACAAAAAGTGCACACAGTATACAGGTTGAAGACAAAGAAACAAAACTATCAATATTTGCACATAATCTGTTTGCCTACCTAGAAAATCCAATAGAATCAATGAACAAACTATTAGAAGTAAAGTAGGGGTGCCTGCGTGGCTCAGTCGGTTGCGCATCTGACGTCGGTTCCAGTCATGATCTCACAACTGGTGGCTTTGAGCCCCGCTTCAGGCTCTGTGCTGATACCTCAGAGCCTGGAGCCTGCTTTGGATTCTGTATCTCCCTTTCTCTGCCCCTCCCCCACTCACACTCTGTCTCTCAAAAATAAATAAATGTTAAAAAAAATTTTTTTTTTGATAAGGAGGTCCTGAGGAAGATGGCGGTGTAGGAGGATGCTGGGCTCACCGCATCCTGCTGATCGCTTAGATTCCATCAACATCTGCCTAATTTACCCAGAAAACCGCCCGAAGACTAGCAGAATGGACTCTCCGGAGCCAAGCGTAGACGAGAGGCCCACGGAAAAGGGTAGGAAGGGCAGAGAGGCAGTGTGCACTACACGGACTGGTGGGAGGGAGCCAGGGCAGTGCAGGGGCAGCCAGCAGACCCAGCAAGGCAGAGCCCCCAAGTCTGGCTTGCAAAAGCCAAGGGGCCAGACGGAATGTGTTCTGACAGCCAGCGGGACTTAACATGTGGAATGTTATAAGTCAACAGCTCTGCTCAGAGAGCGGGAGGGCTAAAGGACAATGGGAGGGAGAGTTGTTGAGCCCCGGAGGACAGAGCTCAGCTTGGCAGGGAACAAAGGCGCTAAGAAGCACAATCTCCCTCGCCCATCCCCCAGCCAAAATCCCAGAGGGAACCAGTTCCCATCACGAACTTGCTTGCACTGCGCAAACACCCAACACTGGGCTTCTGCGGATCCATCCCTCCAATGGGTCTGCGTCCCTCCCGGTGTTGCAGGGCCCCTCCCAAAGGAGACCACCTAAGGCAAAGCGAGCTGAGCCTACCCCTCCCGACCCTATGCACCTTACGGATCCACCCCAGCTAATATGCCAGATCCCATCGAAGCAGCACCACAAGCCTGGCAGTGTGCAAGTAGCCCAAACAGGGGCCACACCACTCCACAGTGAATCCTGCCCCTGGGAGAGGGGAAGATAAGGTACACACCAGTCTGACTGTGGCCCCAGCAGTGGGCTGGGGGCAGACATCAGGTTGAACTGCGGCCCCGCCCACCAACACAAGTTACTCCAGACAGCACAGGGGAAGAGCCCTCCAGTTCTGCGCCACTCCAGGGACTATCCAAAACGATGAAATGGAAGAATTCTCCTTAAAAGAAACTCCAGGAAGTAGTGACAGCTAATGAACTGATCAAAAACGATTTAAGCAATATAGCAGAAAATGAATTTAAAATAATAGTCATAAAATTAATCACTGGGCTTGAAAAAAGTATAGAGGACAGGAGAGAATCTATTACTACAGAGATCAAGGGACTAAGAAACAGTCAGGAGGAGGTAAAAATACTATAAATGAGCTGCAGAATAAAATGGAGGTGACCACAGCTCGGATTGAAGAGGCAGAGGAGAGAATAGGTGAATAGAAGATAAAATTATGGAAAAAGAGGAAGCTGAGAAAAAGAGAGATAAAAAAATCCAGGAGTATTAGGGGAGACTTAGAGAACTAAGTGACATAATTAAACAAAATAATATATGCATAATTGGTATTCCAGAGGAGGAAGAGAGAGGAAAAGGTGCTGAAGGTATACTTGAAGAAATAATAGCTGGGAACTTCCCTCAACTGGGGAGGGAAAAATGCACTGAAATCCAAGAGGCACAGAGAACTCCCTTCAGAACTCAACTAACTTGAATCGATCTTCTGCACAACATATCATAGTGAAACTGACAATATACAAGGATAAAGAGAGAATTCTGAAAACAGCGAGGGATAAATATGCTCTAACATATAAAGGGAGACCTATAAGACTCGTGACGGATCTGTTTACTGAAACTTGGCAGGCCAGAAAGGAATGGCAGGAAATCTTCGGTGTGATGAACAGAAAAAAAATGCAGCCGAGAATCCTTTACCCAGCAAGTCTGTCATTTAGAATAGAAGGAGAGATAAAGGTCTTCCCAAACAAACAAAAACTGAAGGAATTTGTCACCACTAAACCAGCCCTACAAGAGATCCTAAGGGAGATCCTGTGAGACAAAGTACCAGAGACATCACTACAAGCATAAAACATACAGACATCACAATGACGCTAAACCCATATCTTTCTATAGTAACACTGAATGTAAGTGGTCTAAATGTGCCAACCAAAAGACATAGGGTCTCATAATGTATAAAAAAATAAGACCCATCTATTTGCTGTCTACAAGAGATTCATTTTAGACCTGAGGACACCTTCAGATTGAAAGTGAGGGGATGGAGAACTATCTATCACGCTACTGGAAGTCAAAAGAAAGCTGGAATAGCCATACTTATATCAGACAAACTAGACTTTAAATTAAAGGGTGTAACAAGAGATGAAGAAGGGCATTATATAATAATCACAGGGTCTATCCATCAGGAAGAGCTAACAATTATAAATGTCTATGCGCCGAATACGGGAGCCCCCAAATATATAAAACAATTACTCACAAACCTAAGCAACCTTATTGATAAGAATGTGGTAATTGCAGGGGACTTTAACACTCCACTTACAGAATGGATAGATCATCTAGACACACGGTCAATAAAGAAACAAGGGCCCTGAATGATACATTGGATCAGATGGACTTGACAGATATATTTAGAACTCTGCATCCCAAAGCAACAGAATATACTTTCTTCTCGAGTGCACATGGAACCTTCTCCAAGATAGATCACGTACGGGGTCACAAAACAGCCCTTCATAAGTATACAAGAATTGAAATCATACCATGCATACTTTCAGACCACAGTGCGATGAAGCTTGAAATCAACCACAAGAAAAAGTCTGGAAAACCTCCAAAAGCATGGAGGTTAAAGAACACCCTACTAAAGAATGAATGGGTCAACCAGGCAATTAGAGAAGAAATTTAAAAAATATATGGAAACAAATGAAAATACAACAATCCAAACGCTTTGGGATGCAGCGAAGGCAGTCCTGAGAGGAAAATACATTGCAATCCAGGCCTATCTCAAGAAACAAGAAAAATCCCAAATACAAAATCTAACAGCACACCTAAAGGAAATAGAAGCAGAACAGCAAAGACAGCCTAAACCCAGGAGCAGAAGAGAAATTAAAGATCAGAGCAGAAATAAACAATATAGAATCTAAAAAAACTGGAGAGCAGATCAATGAAACCAAGAGTTGGTTTTTTGAAAAAATAAACAAAATTGATAAACCTCTAGCCAGGCTTCTCAAAAAGAAAAGGGAGATGACCCAAATAGATAAAATCGTGAATGAAAATGGAATGATTACAACCAATCCCTCAGAGATACAAGCAATTATCAGGGAATACTATGAAAAATTATATGCCAACAAACTGGACAACCTGGAAGAAATGGACAAATTCCTAAACGCCCACACACTTCCAAAACTCAAACAGGAAGAAATAGAAAGCTTGATCAGACCCATAACGGGTGAAGAAATTGAATTATTTATCAAAAATCTCCCAACAAATAAGAGTCCAGGACCAGATGGCTTCCCAGGGGAATTCTACCAGACGTTTAAAGCAGAGATAATACCTATCCTTCTCAAGATGTTCCAAAAAATTGAAAGGGAAGGAAAACTTCCAGACTCATTTTATGAAGCCAGCATTCCTTTGATTCCTAAACTAGAAAGAGACCCAGTAAAAAAAGAGAACCACAGGCCAATATCCTTGATGAATATGGATGCAAAAATTCTCAATAAGATACTAGCAAATCAAATTCAACAGCATATAAAAAGAAGTGTTCACCATGATCAAGTGGGATTCATTCCTGGGATGCAGGGCTGGTTCAACATTTGCAAATCAAACAATTGATACATCACATTAATAAAAGAAAAGATAATAACCATATGATCTTGTCAATCGATGCAGAAAAAGCATTTGACAAAATTCAGCATAGTTTTGTAATAAAAACCCTTGAGAAAGTCAGGATAGAAGGAACATACTTAAACATCATAAAAGCCATTTATGAAAAGCCCACAGCTAATATCATCCTTAATGGGGAAAAAAAGAGCTTTCTCCCTGAGATCAGGAACACGACAGGGATGTCCACTCTCACCGCTGTTGTTTAACATAGTGTTGGAAGTTCTAGCATCAGCAATCAGACAACAAAAGGAAATCAAAGGCATCAAAATGGCAAAGATGAAGTCAAGCTTTCACTTTTTGTAGATGACATGATGTTATACATGGAAAATCCGATAGACTCCACCAAAAGTCTGCTAGAACTGATACATGAATTTAGCAAAGTTGCAGGATACAAAATCAATGTACAGAAATCAGTTGCATTCTTATATACTAATAATGAAGCAACAGAAAGACAAATAAAGAAACTGATCCCATTCACAATTGCACCAAGAAGCGTAAAATTCCTAGGGATAAACCTAACCAAAGATGTCAAAGATATGTATGCTGAAAACTGTAGAAAGCTTATGAAGGAAATTGAAGAAGATATAAAGAAATGGAAAAACATTCCATGCTCATGGATTGGAAGAATAAATATTGTTAAAATGTCAATACTACCCAAAGTTATCTACACATTCAATGCAATCCCAATCAAAATTGCACCAGCATTCTTCTCTAAGTTAGAACAAGCAATCCTAAAATTTGTATGGAACCACAAAAGGCCCCGAAAAGCCAAAGTAATTTTGAAGAAGAAGACCAAAGCAGGAAGCATCACAATCCCAGACTTTAGCCTCTACTACAAAGCTGTAATCATCAAGACAGCATGGTATTGGCACAAAAACAGACACATAGACCAATGGAGTAGAATGGAAACCCTAGAACTAGACCCACAAAAGTATGGCCAAACTAATCTTTGACAAAGCAGGAAAGAATATCCAATGGAAAAAAGACAGTCTCTTTAACAAATGGTGCTGGGAGAACTGGACAGCAACATGCAGAAGGATGAAACTAGACCACTTATTACACCATTCATAAAAACAAATTCAAAATGGATAAAGGACCTGAATGTGAGACAGGAAACCATCAAAACCCTGGAGAATAAAGGAGGGAAAAACCTCTCTGACCTCAGCCACAGCAATTTCTTACTTGAGACATCTCTAAAGGCAGGGGAATTAAAAGCAAAAATGAACTATTTGGACCTCATGAAGATTAAAATCTTCTGTACAGCAAAGGAAACAATCAACAAAACTAAAAGGTAACCAACAGAATGGGAAAAGATATTTGCAAATGACATATCAGACAAAGGGCTAGTATCCAAAATGTATAAAGAGCACACCACACTTCACACCCAAAAAACAGATAATCCAGTGAAGAAATGAGCAGAAAACATGAATAGGTACTTCTCTAAAGAAGACATCCAGATGGCCAACAGGCACATGAAAAGATGCTCAACGATGCTCCTCATCAGGGAAATACAACTCAAAACCACACTCAGATATCACCTCACACCAGTCAGAGTGGCTAAAATGAACAAATCAGGAGACTATAGATGCTAGAGAGGGTGTGGAGAAACAGGAACCCTCTTGCACTGTTGGTGGGAATGCAAATTGGTGCAGCCACTCTGGAAAACAGTGTGGAGGTTCCTCAAAAAATTAAAAAATAGACCTACCTTATGACCCAGCAATAGCACTGCTAGGAATTTACCCAAGGGATACAGGAGTACTGATGCATAGGGGCACTTGTACCCCAATGTTTATAGCAGCACTCTCAACAATAGCCAAATTATGGAAAGAGCCTAAATGTCCATCAACTGACGAATGGATAAAGAAATTGTGGTTTATATACACAATGGAGTACTACGTGGCAATGAGAAAGAATGAAATATGGCCCTTTGTAGCAACGTGGATGGAACTGGAGAGTGTTATGCTAAGTGAAATAAGTCATACAGAGAAGGACAGATTCCATATGTTTTCACTCCTATGTCGATCCTGAGAAATTTAACAGAAGACCATGGGGGAGGGGAAGGAAAAAAAATGTTTAGAGAGGGAGAGAGCCAAAACATAAGAGAGTCTTAAAAACTGAGAACAAACTGAAGGTTTATGGGGGGAGGGAGGGGTGGGTGGGTGATGGGTATTGAGGAGGGCACCTTTTGGGATGAGCACTGGGTGTTGTATGGAAACCAGTTTGACAATTAATTTCATATTAAAAAAAATTTTTTTAGAAATAAAATAAAATTCAGTAAGGTTGTTGGACACACACATGATTTAATACAAAAGCAAATAGTTTTCTTATACACCCATAATAATTATAAAATTAAAGAAAAAAATCCTATTAATAGCAGCAACAAAAAGGATAAAGTATCTAGAAATGACCCAAATAAGTTCAAGTTTTATGCTTTTGGAAATTGCATAATAAATTCCTTTTGTGAAAGATAAAAAGAAAAAGAAAAGAAATGACCCTTGAGATATGTTCAAGATATTTATGGAGAAAATTATAAAACATTACTAAAGAATATGAAAATTTGAATAAATGGAGAGCCACGCTATGTTTATTCATATAAAGGAAGACTCAAGGTAAAGATGTAACTTCTCCCTGTAAAATCTGTAAACTCAATGTAATATCAACAAAAATGCCAATAAGATTCTATATGCGTATCATGATCTCCTTCTAATATCCATATAACAGTAAATATGCAAGAATAACAAAAAAATGTGAAGAAAAAAGCCAGATATCAAACATTATAAAACTATAGAAATTAAAAATGTGGTGTGAATGCAGGCATAAATAAATGGATCTGTAGAACCCAATAGAGAATCCTGAAATAAACCTAAATATGCATAAAAATCTGGCATTGATTAAAGACAACATTTAGAAGTCAGCAAAGAGAGGTGCCTGGGTGGCTCAGTCAGTTGAGCGACTGACTTCAGCTCAGGTCATGACTTCACGGATTGTGGGTTCAAGCCCCACATCAGGCTCTGTACTGACAGTTCAGAGCCTGGAGCCTGCTTCTGATTCTGTGTCCCTCTCTCTCTGCCCCTCCCCCACTCATGCTCTGTCTCTCTATGTCTCAGAAATAAACATTAAAAAAAAATAAAAAAAAAAAAGAAATCAGCAGAGAAAGGAGAGAGGCATGCATAAGGATTTACATTGCAGCACACTTTGTATGAGCAACAAGTTGGAAATAACTGTATCAATAGGGAAATTGCTACACAACTCACAGCCTATCTATTCTGTAGAACACTATTCAATAGTGAAAAAGGACAAGTTGGATTTATATGTATTAATATGAAAAATTCTCAGACATATGTTGGGTGAAAGTAGCAAGTAGCAGAGCAATATATATAAGCATGATATAATTTATATTTTTTAATAACACTAAATAATACTATATATTCTGTGTGGGGGGTGTGGGGGAGAGGGAGAGAGAATGAATAGAAATGAATAGAAAAAGATCTATGAGAAATTAAGTCAAATACTGAGTAGGGAAGGGGAGAGGCAGGGAGGAAATCAATTATGACAGAAGGTTTTTTAGCCTTCCCTGTAACATTCTAATCCTTTGAAAGAAAAAACAATAGGGGCACCTGGGTGGCTTAGTCAGTTGACTCTTAATTTTGGCTCAGGTCATGATTTCATGGTTCATGGGATCAAGCACTGCATCGGGCTCCAAATGGAGCCTGTTTGGGAATCTCTCCCTCTCTCTCTGCCCCTCTCCTGTTCATTCTCTCTCTCTCTCTCAAAATAAATAAATAAACTTAAAAAAGAAAAATATATGAATTCATGTGTCATATGTGAATTAAGTCAATAAGTTAAGTCAATAACAAATTTAAAAGCTGCATAACAATATGAATGAGTCCAGTTATGTGAAAAATTCTGTATGTGTATAAGTACTTATTTTTTAATATAAATGCATGGAAAGGATACTTACCAAACTGTTGATGGTTTGGTTTTGTTTTTTCATGGGATGGCAAGTAGAGAGGGAACAGGAAAGGCAAGTTTCAAGATTTACTCTCTATATACCTGTATATTATTCTGATCTTTTACCATGAAAATATATATTATTGAGGAATTAAAAAATAAAGACATGGAGGGGCACCTGGGTGGCTTGGTCGGCTAGGCATCTGACTTCAGCTCAGGTCATGATCTCACAGCTCGTGAGTTCGAGCCCTGTGTCAGGTTCTGTGCTGAGGGCTGACAGCCTCGAGCCTGCTTTAGATTCTGTGTCCCCCTCTCTCTCTGCCCTTCCCCCATTCTTGCTGTCTGTCTCTTTCAAAATAAATAAACTTAAAAAATCATTAAAAATGAAAGAAAGAAAGAAAGAAAGAAAGAAAGAAAGAAAGAAAGAAAGAAAGAAATGTATAAAGCCAAAGGCACATTGTTAAGTAGAAAAAACAGTTGCTATAGTATATATACATATATATACACATGTATTTATATGTATAATATAGTTATATATTATATATAGTATACTATATATTATATGTACTATATATACTGTAGTATTATACTATATGTACTACAATAATGTATACATTATATGTGTGTATATACATACATAAATTCTAATGTACACACACAAAAATACAAACTAGACTTTCACAATTTACATACTTCCGTGTTTGATTATTTTTTATAATCAACGAGCATATAGTTATGTATTACTTAAGAAATACTGTAATAATTTTGCAATATAAACATATATCAAATTATTACGTTATACACCTTAAACTTCCCCAATGTTATATATCAATCATATCTCAATAAAACTGGGGCAGGGAGAATTAACATACAAATACAGAGAAATCTGATTATGTCATTCACCTAATCAACACCCTTTAATAAAGTATTCACTTTGCTCCTAGAATAAAGCCTAAAATAATTAAGTAGGACTGCCATTCAGCCTCAGCTCACAATACTCTCCCCCTTCCTTAATACGCTCTAGTCATAGGAGATGCGTTCCAGTTCTTCAAGTCCCTTATACATGTTCTAGCTTCAGATCTCCGCACATACTATTTATTTCCTCTACCTGGGACACTTCCTCCATGCACCCCTCATCCACCTCCATCTACCCCAATTGATCCTTCAGTTCTCATCACCTCTTCAGAGAAGCCTTCCCCAATCTTTTGGTCAGGTCCTCCTGCTATAAGCCCTTAGAGAACCCATCTTTTTCCTTCATAGCTTTTCTCACAGTTTGCCTTCGTCTATTTATAGGGTGGAATTATTAATGCCAATTACCACTCCTACTAGACTGGAAGCTCCATGACAGCAGGATTTTTGTCTGTCTTGTTATATCCTGGCATCTAACAAGGGTTCAGTAAATATCTGTAAAATAGATGATAGTCCCCTGTTAATCAGGGTAGACCTTGGCTTTGGCACTAGCTCCATTTTCCTCTCCATTCCAACCTATGCCATTCATCATGACTATGGATGACTCACCCAAAGCTTCAGCCTCATTGCCCCTTGATCTCTATTTCTACAATCTCTGATCACATCATTTCACATGCAATTTCTAGCCATTAGAGTTCCAGACTACCTGCTAAACATGTGACTGTTCACTTGAGAATTCCTGGACTCCACTCTGTCAGTCTCTGTCTACAACCCCCCACCCTTATTACTTCTTGGTTCTCAGAAGAGTACCTACTCCTCATTCTCATCAAGATCTCCCATTCTTTGACTTCTTCCATTCTCCAGCTCATTACCACCTCAATGCTTTACTCTGTAGCCAGTCTAGACGCCATGGTACACCACTGCAACCACTCTCTTGTTAGCAGCCTCACTGTCCTTACCATTTTTAAGCTACCATTTACTGAAAAGTTACTATGGCCCATTCTGCATGCATTATCTCTGTAACTTGTCGCAACTCCTATGTATGAGGTAAAGACTATCATTTTCCACTCTTACAGATAAGGGAAAGGATTTTTTTTTTTTTTTGGCGTGGGGGAAGGATTCTTAAAGAGGGGAAAGAACTTGTCCAAGGTCACACGACCAGAAAGTGGTGGAGTAGGGTGGAGCTGGAATATGAACAAGATCTGTCAAACCTCGAGGCCAATGCTCTGAACCAGTAGATTATTTTGTCACTCAGAGGGAAAGACATGGAGAATGAACCATATGAGGGAAGAGGGCAAGTGTGAAGGGTTGAAGACCAATGCAGCAATCCAGGTGAGAGTTGATGGTGGGTAATCATGATCTACTTCAATGTTGCAAAGAATTCAAATTAAAGTCCCACTTACTTCAGGCGTGTGACTTTATAGGATGGTGCTTGGTGGGCTTTGTATGAAGATGGCACAACTAGGTGTGCCTAGAAGAGACCAAAAAGAAACCATCAGTTTAATACACTCTTCCAGAATAAAATGTTTACTTTAATGTTTACTTTAACATATATATATATTTCTACTTATACTGCCATTTACTAAATGCTTCCGTGTGCTGGGAATTTACTGTAATCTTAATTACACTTGCAACAACCCCGTGAGCTACTATCCCGTTTTTTAAGTGAGGAAAGTGACACCCAGGAAGATGAGGACAATTGCTTCAGGTCCCAAAGTTAGTTCATGACAAAAATGGTATCAGAACCCAAGCCCACTGCTCTCCTTCTAGTCATTTTCCCCCAAAAGCGCCAACTTGGGGGTCACCCTCCCACACTCCACACTGGCTGTGGAGAGACCCTCGGGTGGGAATCAAACAAGGGTGCGATCCTAATCCCTGCGTGGCAACTTTAGCAAGGCACAGGCTAGCAGGTGTGAGGCTACTGAGATCGCTCCGCCCGCCAGGGCTTCAGGGGACAGACATGAGATCCCCTCCTGCAGTCGTTCATGAGGGGAGGGGTGACCCCGCCCCGTCGCCTGTCTCTGAGGGCCACCAGGTCCCAGAGGCACAGCAAACCCGGCCTCTAAGCTACACGGAGCCCGGGGCGGTCCCGAAGGGAGAGCAGGCAAGAGCTCCGTCACCTGTTCCCTTCCTCCTCTCACACAATCCGAAGACCCGATGGCCAATCCCTAAGTGGCCATTCTGGGGTTTCTCCCCGCTTGAAGCCATAATCTGGGGGCCACGGATGGCCATATGTGGGCCCAGGAGCCCTCTATGCCTACATGCAAACCGTGTGCTTTCTTTCTTTTTTAAAGAGATGGTCAATAGTTTTCCCGGATTTTCAAAGAGATCATGTCTCCCTCCCTCCCCGCCTCAAAAAAATAAAAGTTAAGAGTCAGGACTTTCGGCTCCGTGAACCGGAGCTTCTCCGACAACTTTACCTCGGTCCCGCACGCACGCAGTGTCCGTCCCACCCCCGTCGTCAGTCAGCTGCCCTTTCCGTTCACCCCGCCCCCTGACGCACGCCTACACGCAAGTACCCCACACGCATGTACCCCCACACGCACGCGCCCCGCATACGCGCTGCCCTTCTTCAGGCACACTTCCACACACACCCTTGCAGGTCGCCAAACGCGCGCGTCTCTCACGCCCCTCCCCACCCACTCACGGCCGCACGCAGGCGCCTCCCCACAGAGGCACCCCCGCACACCCCGCGACACGTGCGCATCGCCCTTTTCCAGCTGGGGCTCCTAGGGGGCTGTGGGGCTGGCCACCCCCGACCAGCATCCAGGGCAGCGCGCGGCGAGTTCCCCACCCGGGAGCTCCGCTCAGCCCGCCATAGCCCTGTCGGCTCGTCTAACTGGGCCGCCACTTCCCTCCTCACATCCCAGGAGACACTGTGCGGGGTGTGGCACCTCCCATGCTGGGCCACCGGGGCCTTCAGATGACTGGAAAGCCGGCCGCTCAGGCTGCAGGAACCTCCTAGATATCCGGTCCCTCTGAAAGTGGGGGGAGGGGAGGGAGCATTTCTCATCCCCTGGGAAAAGCGCTCACCTGGTTCCCAAAGCCAGTTAGCCCTTCCTCTATTTCCTGCCAGAGGAAAGGGACACGGAGAGAAAGCCAAGGTCTTTGGGGCGGGGAAGGGGAAATGAGTCAGAGAAGAGGCGGCTCAGAGGGAGGGGCTGTCCTGGAAATGGGGAGGGGGGGGCACCAGGGGGCGGGAGGGAAAGGGGATGAAAAAAGAAAGGGAAAACCGTGGCACAGTCCTGGGACTACTTCCTGGTCAACCCCAAATCCTGGAGCCACTGGGCGGGATCATTTCTGAGGTGCTGGGCATTAAACTCCTTTTACCCCGTGCCCAAGGTAGCTAAGGCCAAGACCCGTGCTAGCAGCTCACGAGGCACCACCAAATCTACGGGTCTGGGCAAGGGCACAGGGATTAACTCTTCATGTTCTATGGAGCCAATAATAGTCTTTACCTTTTAGGATTGCTGGAAGGATTAAATTAGTTACTACATTTCAAGTGCTTAGAATAGTGTCAAGGACACTGTAAGCAGTCAGTGATAGCTCCTATTACAAGATTCATTCATCGATGGTCTGTCACCCCTCTAGATAATGAGTTCTATGAGGGCACAGACTATGTGTTACGGTCATCACTGAACTCCAACACCTGACAAAGAGTCTATCAGTAAATTATTTGTCGAATGAATGAATAAATGAGTAATTGCATGATAAATGCCAAGACCCTCTCTCTTCCATGTAAGGAGTGTATTTGTGGAAGTTTGAGGAAGAAAGGCTGTGATTGGTGACACATAGGACCCCTGTTGGTTTATGTATCAAATGAACTATTCTGCCCTTAGAAAATGTAATGTCTTTGGCAACTTCCTACGTGGACATATGGAAATCTATCAGGCAGATGACCTGAAATTTGAAACTGAGACCTGACTAGCTAGAGCAGTATCTGTATTTTGTACAGTTAGTGAACAAATCAAGAGAAGAGGGCTGAAGTGGAAAACTAAAAAATAATGGTGGCAAATGTAAGTGGGGGAGATTGGCATGGGAGCTCTGAGTGAACAGAAGTGTGTAAAGAGGAGTATAGCCCTCTCAAAAGAGAGTCTGTTGGAGGTCCCAAAGTAACTGTAATGTTATCCACCTTTCTGTTCTAGTCATAGGGTTCCTGATGATCTGCCCTGATGTCCCAACATTCTTGGGGCAGGTATGCAGATTAGGTTCCTACCACTACATTCAGTAAATTTGCGTTTTTGGAAATGCATAGTGTTAGAGCTAAAAGCGACTGTAGAAATTACTCATATATTTCAATTTGTGGTTGAAAAACAAAGAGCCAGAGATAGCAAAGGACTTGGGTTTGGGGATTCTCTGGCCTTGGTACTGAATTTTGCAGGGTCTGAATTCGTTGTGTGTCCCGTTATTCCTTTAATTTTTTACCCATACTCCATCCCAACCCCAAAGACACAGAGGAGAATGAAAGGACATGAATGGAAGGTCAGTAGAAAGGAGAGAGAGAGAGTTCCTTAACAGACTCTGACTTTGATTCCTTTTGCTTCCCCCCAAGGAAGGTACCTAGGTGTTCAGCTAGCTGCTAGAGAGGAACAGCTCCACCATGGCAGCCTCACACTCTCCACATAGGTCCCGCAGGCAAAGGCTTAAACCATAACTACTCTGAGTCTTGGCAGAACACCTGTTATATTCCCAGAACGCTAGAGGATGGGAGGTCTGCAAGGAAGTGCTTCAAGGCCACTGCTACTTACCTCTCACTGCCTCCTTATCCCCCCCCAACTCCCCTGGGGGGCTGTCAAGAGAATTTTTCATCCCTTCCTACCTCCTGGGATCTGATGAGATAAGAGTCTTCCTGACTCATCCCTCTCAGAATAGAGCTACATACTATAAAGCCACTTAGCTGAAGTCTAAAATTGGCTTCTTAGCAAGGGGATGTCCAATGACTACCATTGCAGTCCTCTGGCCCCTTTTACAGTGTCTTCCTTCCACTAGGAGCAGGAACCTTTGCCTGCTGTTTCTTTCATTGTATAAATAATAAACTGAATCTAAAAATGATTCGTTGTACTTTACCTGCTGAATCAGGCAGGCCTTGGACTTGTGTGCTTGACAGCTGCTTGCTGTGAATTTCCCATTTCTGCCATATCATAATACCCTCCATTATCACCAGGGGAGTTAAGCTGGACAAAAAGATATGTAGATCATAATGCCTTTTTCCTGCCATTGTGCATCAAAGAGAATACCAGCCCAAATACCATGTTCTGGGACTTCAGTCTGGCTGGAGGAGTAGCAGATCCCCTGTGTTCTGTGTACGAGGCTAAGCTGACAGGAAGTAGAGTTGGCATCTATATTCCATTATTTGAAAGATGCCTCTTGGCCCCAAATATGTCCCCTGCAAGGCTACCAGAACATCGCTGGTTGACCCTTTCAAACCCTCCCCACCTTGTCACCCCCAGGTTGGACAACAAGAGCATTGTCTCTAGAAGGTTCTTGTTAACATTTTCTTGTTTTCTGAGAAGGAAGGAAGAGTTAGAGTGAGAAGCTGGAAGGGATGTGAATTTTCCCCATACTCCTCCACTAGCCCATTACTGATGGCTAATTTGTTAATTCTCCTAATTGTTCTCTTTGAAGACTGGCCTTCTAGAACAAATTGCCTGTTACAAAGAGGCAGTTGTGGGAATGCTGGACCAGAGCTATGTGCCTGAGAGGGTGGTGTAAAGTTCACTTAAGACAAACTTCACAGTGTACAAGGTGGCCTGCTTGTTATTCTGCTCATCAAGTTCTACTTCTATTCAGTCAGCATTTACTATGTATGTCCCATGTACAAGTCTGGTAAGAGCTGCCACTCTCACCCGTGTCTTCCAATGCCTTCCTTTCTCAGATACCATGAGCAATTTGCATTTATAGGTTAAAAACTATTTGGGAAGACCGATTGAATTGGGTACCCCACTAGATTATAAATGTTACGAATACTCTTTCATCTTAGTATGCCCCCATAGAAATGAGAGGAATACTGGGGACAGAGTGAATGCCTCTTGAATGACCAGTCCAGGCCAGTCACAATTGGAATTTGTATATTGTGCCCAACAATTATAGGAAGGCCACCTTGATCCTCCACCCCTGGAAATTCACAGTGGAGGAGAGTCATTCTCATTAACTGTTATGCTATATACATTTCCAACGTCCATGTAACAACCTACTTGGCCTCTGTTACTCCTAATCTTTATAATATACCACCTCACCCCCACCTGCAGGCTCAGTTTCACTGGGACTCCAGGACCAACCCTATTCCTAGGTAGGCAAACATAAAGGGCTCCATATCTTCTCTGGCCTAATGTATGAAACAGACTTCCAAACTTTACAGCCCCAAAAAACATATGCAATCCTAGCTGTGGGTAATAGCCCCATATTTGCCCTTCGCCTAGACTGCTCTCCAGTAAAACCACTAAGCCCCTGGTACTCCAAATTCTTGCTTCTTTTATATTTTAATCTTCTTGCTTTGGGGCCATAGTTTCTATAAGCCCATGGTCTGACAAACTGTTTCAAGTCACTTCTGACCCTACTCTGACCTTAACCAATAGGTTCCAGCACTGGGATTTTCTTTATTCTTCCTTAATTCCCACCTTCTGCTTCAATCCCTGAAACTTAATGTGCATGTCTCCTTGGGCCTTAGACCTTCATTTATTTAGTCTTCCTGACTGTTGCCAGCTCCTCAAACCAGTCTGCGTGACTGGATCTCAATTTCTAGACCCCCCCCCCTGGGTCTTCTCTGCCCAAATCTCTACCTAGTATATGATAATTGATTTCCCCCAAGTCATTTAGATAATTCCAGTAGCCCATGGCCACCTTCATTTCAATGTTCCCCCCAATTTAAACTCCAGTGAGAGACAATCAAGAACTCATGAATACATATATATTTATTTAATTCATAATATAGCATTTTGGATGGGCTGGGATATTTTAGAGGGATGAGGCTGTGTAATAATCTGCAGATGCTCAGATTTCTGTCACTAGAAGAGACGCTATTGGTCCAGAGCTCCCAGTACAAACAAGCCTGGGTTAAAATATTTGATAAAAAATAGTCTGACATTAGTCTAATAAATATTCTAGCCAACAACAACAACAGAGAATATGTCTGAAGATGGCCGACCAGACTGTAAAAGGCAGTTTTATCTGACTTGATGGCAGTCAACTGGCCAACCTGTAATAACACGGCCAAATACAGCCAATGGCTCTGAGGCTGCAATTGGCTTCAGGAATTGAAAGAAGCATGGGAGTGGTTCTTATCTGTCAGCCTCACATTCTCTATTCTGTAGAGGAAAGGGTATCAAATATTTGAGCTAATCAAAAAGTCCATCCATGGATTGCTCCATCCAGGTAGTCATATATAAATATGTAAACCATGGAAGCTTAGAAAATTCACCTAGTGTATTTTTAGCTGAAAAGAACATATAAGTGGTTTTGTTGAAATCTGAGTTTCACTGCATCCAAAGTTACACAATGTGATTACATGATAAAAACACATACAGATGCAGGAATCCTTACAAGTAGTCACAACTCCAATGTGGCATTAAAATTTCTTTCATATTCTTAAAACAGGTTTAATTTTATTTTGATTATTTTTGTGCTTTCTTCAGTAAGACAATATAAAAAGTGGAAACAAGCATAAGTTGCAGACAGAAAGAATAATTTGCTAGCAGAAAGGATTGTAGGAGAATAGGTTGAGTAGGGCAACAACAATGAAAACTGAAGAAGTCACCTTCCTTGAAGATGTTAAATACAGGTCCTATTCCCTTTGTCCGACTGGGTTCAGCTAGAGGTAGTCAATGGCTTCTCTTATGGTCCCTAGCATTGCCATTATCTAGGAAATCCTTGAAGTATCTGGGACTCACCACACCCCCACTGAATACTTTGCCACCATGTTGTTTCTTGAAAAGCACTTTCCGTTATTTGTCTCAGAAACTTCATTGCTTACCTCAAGCCCAGTTTAATTTCCTACATTATTCAGTAGGCTAACCTCTGAGTGATTTGGGGCTATAACCAAAACTTAAATCCACCTTCAAAGAATGAAGTTCAAAAAGACTGAAAAGTTTTTGCAAAGAATGGTGCCACATGCTCTAGACAATTCCCCAAGTTAACTTCCAAAGGGCTTTTGAGGCAGACAACACTCATTTATATGCATGAGTCCTGGGGCATTTGCAAAATAATATCAATATAGCCCAAATGGAGAAGTAACCAAGCTTTTCTGCCCAGGAAATAACAAACACCAGTATGGATATCAGACTACAACAAGGAAACTTTTGATAATTCATTCGTTCATTCATACATTCATTCAATAAACATTAGGCAGCTACTCTGTTCCACACACCATGCCAAGTATTAAAAATACAACAACAAAAGACACAGTCCCTGCCCTCAAGGTATTCACAGTCTAGTAGGGAAGATGATCATTATACATTAGACTTTTGTGTGCATCAGAATCACCTGGGAACTTGTTGAAAATGTCAAATTCCACCTATGTGCCCAAATAGTCTAATTAAGTAGATCAGGAGTGGGGTCTAGGAATAAACTGTTTTAACAAACACCAAAGGTGGCTCTAACAGGTGGCCTGAGGACCACACTGAAAAACACCGCTATACAGTGTGATTATTGCTGAGAAGGGAGGAACACTCAAAGGTGCCACGGAAGCTCAGAAGAGAACATGCCCCAGGCAAGGGCGTCAGGAGTTAATTTGGTTGAGAGGGGTCAGGGTGGGGAAAGGTAGTCTAGGCTACGGTCAAAAATAAGGTGGGGGAAGTTGAAGCTTTGTCCCAGGCCACCAAAACCTAAAGGGCACAAAAAAACCCAAATGAATAGCTTGGGAGAGCTGAGGATCAGGTAGAGGAAATTGGTCCAGGCGGAGGTGGAGTGCTCTGCATTTATAGCATCTTCACACTATTCCCTTAATTTAAGAACAATTCCTGTTTACTCTAGGCATCAAAACTGTCAATAATGTCTGCATTCCAGGCCCAGAGAACAACCCATGTGAGTAATTGACCTTGTCCAGAGTAACGACTGTAAGGAGGGAAATGGCAAAAGGTGAAGCTAGGAAAGCCAACAGGGACCTGAAAAGCCAAACCCCATGTAAATGGGACCTTCTACTGAATGCTATGGGAGCCAGTGAGAGGTTTTAGGAAGGGGTGTGGGGAATAACTTGCGTTTAAAAACTGGGGGATAAGCCCTAGAGGAGAGACCAGAGTAACTTAGAGATGAAAGGCATACATTGTAAAGCACCACTACAGTGTAATGGGGCTGGGGCTGGGAAGAGGAGGTTAATATTCCTTGTGCACTTCACTAAATGCCAGGTGCTATGCTAGGCAGTTTACATGTGCTATCTTTTTAAATCTTTGCAACAGCCTTGTGAGGTAGGTATTATTTTACGGAAGAGGAAACAGAGGCTCAGAGAAGTGAAGTAACTTACCCTAGTCCCACCGCTAGTAAATGGCAGAAGAACTAGGATTATTTTAGTCCAAAGTGCTATTTCCCAGCACTACTGGATCTTACTGAGGTTGCTCATTTCCTAATCAGCAGAAATTACATACGGTTTTTTAAAACAAAAAAAGCGGACTTTGCTACCAGATGCCTAAGTTTGAGCCTGCCATCTGTACTTGCATCAGTCTTGCTTTCCATGTTAGGTGAAAAAAACAATACAAAGCTGTTATTTAGGGGGGTTATATAGATTATTTGTCTCTCCTACAGAATAGTAAGGCATTTGACAGCAAGGGACTGTGTTTTATCAATATATCGGCAGCAGAGCGGTACCCAGCACGTGGTAGTTTGTTGAATGAATTAATGAATTAACATCCACCAAGATAGTGGAAAGGAAGAAGGGAGAAGTTTTGGCATTGTTTCAAGGCTCCAATCTGGTGGCTTGTTACAGCTACCATTTTGTACAAAAGTAGTCTTTTCACAGCTCCGAAGAAGTAGACTCCTTGAAGCCTGGAGACTCTTCTCCTGGGAAGGAGAAAGCTCTGGTTCTGACATCCCCAATCTCCGCAGTGGAAGTGACAAAAGCACAGACCATAAACTTGATGCCCCTCAACAACAGTGATGACAAACCGCATTTGCCATGAGGGGTTGGCTAAGCAGATGGATAGTGTAAACAAGATTGCAAGAGGAATGATTATTTAACCTGTTTAAGAAAACAGACTGTTCGCAGGCATTCTGAAGCACTTCGGAAGTGTTTTATCCGAAAATACAAGTGCCTTTATATGCAAATAGTTGTTGCAGCTAGAACACTCCATTCTCATGGATTAAGTAAATAAAGTTCCTAAAGAACATCCATTATTATGCAACTCTTTTTTTAGCCTAATTCTAGTAACTGTATGTACTTCAGAGTAATAAAGCTATATTTCTTTGAGATATTCTGTGAAGAATTTTTAACAATTCAGATGACCCTCTTCCATTAGGCAGCCTCAGTGAAACTGCACTACACATAATGCTTGTATTGGATCAATTTTCTATCCAGCGCTAGTGGCTATTGTGCAGTCTTGTCCCCCAATCTTTCCTACTCCAGTTTAGAGCTCTTCCCACCATCTATGTCATTATTGCATGTGTGTGTGACACGAAGGAGAATGGGAGGGATGAACGGAGAGAGGGGGGAATTGTTGCCTGATTTCAATGTTCCCTTTGGGGACAAAAATGGACGATATAATTTCTTTTCCCTTCCAGTATATTTCTCACTCAAACGAGCAAATAAAAAAATTATTATGTATATATAATTATAAAATGAATATATAATACATATTTATTCATTTTATGTATATTATATATACACATTTGTGTTTTTACTTTACAATAAATCCTTGATGGTAGGTTTTTATCAAAAACTACATATAATATGCGATCATCCGATCCTTCAAAATTCTACTTGGCCAAATTGACCAGTACTAGAGAGGCTGATATCCCACACACGCCTTTCCTGCTGGCTAGCCCCTCGTTCAGAGCATCTTTCTACATTATTTACTTAGAATTATCCTAATTCCTTCCAGTATCATTTACACTCCTAAATCATCAGGAAATTTGAATTCTCCAGTGATGAGAAGTATTCTCTAGATTTCTCCTCCAATGGCTTGACCCCAGACTACTTGGAAAATTTGCTCAGAGAAACTCAACACATTAATTCAGATACAAGCTTTAGTGCACAAAAATTAAATCTATAATACCTAGTTATTTTGGATGCTTCAGATGAACTTTATTTTTTATCTTGTATATTGGACACTAACTGAGATTTAGGAGGGGAAGAACTGCTGAACTGTAGACCCAGTGAATTCTATGCTCTCTTGAAACTTAATGGCAAGCTTTCATCCCAGAAACATAAGGGGATTCTTGAGGCCTACAGTTGCATTCCTGCCGCTCAGGGTAATCAATAAAATCTGGGGCAGGCAAGCCAGACAGGATCATTAGGGATTTGTTCCAGATTGTAAATGTTGGACAAACTGGAAGAATGAAGGTCACATCAAAAGTATGAAGATGGAGAGAGTTAGCTGGGTCATAGAAAGACAGCATGTTGTTGTCATAATCCAGAAGGACACCCAGACGCTTCAACTGTGGGGGCACATCCACCAGCATTTCTTTGTTGTTATGTCTCACTACGAAGTTACTATTGCACCGAGAGAAGACCCATGAGGAGGCATTCTTGCCAATCCATTCATTCTTGGGAGCAGATTTGTAGGCAATGCCAATTGCATACCTGTGAGACAGTGGAAAGGAGAAAGAAATAAACATTCATTATTTGATCTGAGTTAGGGGAGCCTGGGTGGCTCAGTCGGTTAAGCGTCCGACTTCGGCTCAGGTCATGATCTCACAGTTTGTGGGTTCGAGCCCCGCATCGGGCTCTGTGCTGGCAGCTCAGAGCCTGGACCCTGCTTTGGATTCTGTGTTTCCCTCTCTCTCTGCTCCTCCCCTGCTCATGCTCTGTCTCTCTCTCTCTTTCAAAAATAAATAAACACTAAAAAAAATTTTTTTTAAATGATCTGAGTTATGCTAGATACCATACGGGATATACAAGAATATCCCATAGAAGCAGGTATCCTTAACTTCTTCATTTACTAAACAGTTTACATTTAGATCCATAATGTTGATAGCACTAGAGCTTTACAAAGTCAGCAATTAGAATGCTGTAGTAATTTCCAGCTGTGATCCCAGTATATTTCCCAAGATTTTTTTGTTTAAAGCTGGCCAATTTTTCTAGGAGTGGTTTTCATCACATCCCTTTTAACCTTGACATACTGGTACTACGTTTGTGCTATGGAACTGAATCTCCTAGGAACCTGACAGCAGGAGAAAGGAGAAGAAAAAAACTGTAAGTGGGATCCACTCACCATGTTGAGGAACCCATGACCACCTCCCAGTAGTGGCAGCCACTGTCAATGAATATATTTCCTGCTGCCCCATAGCACCCTGTGCCACTAAACCTCTCTGGGGTATGGCTCTTCTTCAGAGAGCTTTCATCCTTCTCCATCTGCAACCCATCATTGGAGATCTTCAACTTCTTGTGAGTCATTTTGGGATCTAGTTTAAAGGGTTGGCCTGAAAAAAGTAGAAAAAAAATGCATAAGAAAATACTTAAGAATTCCATCTTCGTCCTTCAGGGCTATCACTACCAAGGAGATTCTTGATATCATGCTCATTTGTGGGCCAGTGCAAGTTGGTGCTATTTGGATTATACTAAGGAAGTAGGCCTGAAGCCACCCTTTTCAATAAAATAAGAATAAGCTGCCCCCCACTTCGTATGTTATCAAATTAAAAGGGTCTCATGTTCTCAAATGTGTTTTTTACTCTGCTTTATTTCAGTGGGTGATTTGGGATTTGAGTGGGTTTTAGGGGAAGGAGCATTTGAGGTGAGGCAAAGTGAGGGGAACTGATGAGGTGGTTGCTGGCAGAACAAAAAAACAAAAACAACTCAGTAATGACAATCTTTTTACCCTCTTACAATTGGGATGTAAATAACATATGATTAGGTAACTTTGTCAGAGTGACTGTTGCATCATCATCAACAATCAGAGAAAACCTTTGTCATGTAGGATCACTCGCGACAGAGGATTCCTTATAACCATATGACAAAACAAGTTACTAGGAGCCAACTGCTGGATATGGCAAGAGCTGTATTATACGACATGGGTCTGCGGCTGACACTGCTGGCGAACACAACACCCATTCCCTACTTTTTCTCTGTGACCCACTTTCACTATAGAGGCCAAAAAAGGTAAATATTCAAGCTCCTAGCCTCTCTTGCTGCTAGGGGTGGCTAACAAGGTGGAAGCAGAGGGAAACAGAAGTCAGACAAGCTTGGGGACACTTCTGCAATGTGCCCGTTTTCCCAGTAAAAGGGATAGCCATCATGTGTACCAACCCCTTCCCCCTCTTCCTCTCTTAAAAGGAAATAAGACATCTGGAGGCTGAAATGGCCATACTGTGATCATGTGACAATAAGCCAGTACACAAAGGGAGAAGGAGTTTGGATCTTTCACGACATCACAGAACGAGCTGCCACACTAGTCCTGAACTGCCTACGTTCCAACTTCTTGCTGTGAGAAAGAGAAAAAAAATACTATGTGTTAAGCTAAGTTAGTTGGATTTTCAGTCACCTGCATCCAGAAGCATTCCTAAGAGGTATGGCTTCTCTGCAGAAGGGTTCTACCAGATCATCGCAAATTAGTACCGTTTGACACAACTGTTCCCCATGCATGGGATGGGGTGCAGAGAAAAAGCCTTGACTAACATCCTCCTTAAACACCAGCTATTACTACATATACTTTGTGTATATCTTTGTACTCACATATCCCCCAGGGGCACCAACGGAGCCCGTGCCCAAAGCATCAACTAAAATGGTAAACTCCTCTACCCAGTGCCTCTGCTCTCTGGCACTGCTGTGGGTACCTGCTCAGGCTAAATGTACTCCCTGGCACGGAGGGGAAAACGGATCTCTCTTTTTGGGAACACCATAACATACTATTTGTTTTTAGTCGGGTAGGTTCACTGTTCCGGCTGCCTGCTTGGTTTATGGCTTTAACAATGAAGATATAGCGCGTCCCACTCTGAAGTCCATGTACTGTGTAGTGGTTCTGTTTAATGTTGGGCACAATCATCCAGCTATCCACTGAATTATACAGGCCTGTAAGGTGGGAAAAGACAAGGACATTAACCAGCAGGTAGTAGAGATAGGATGAGAAGCACACTGAAAATTCATCAAAAGCCTCCCCCCCCCACCGCACCACCAAAGAAAGGTTAATTTCACTTTGTTTTCTTTTGAGTCCCAGGATACACAGTGAGATAAATATCTTCTGTTTTGTTTCTCCCATGGAGCTAGGCTTATGCCAGGCAATTGAATGTCACCACTAGTGAAGTTTAGGTTGCTTCAATTTTCTGCGCAATAATATAGGAAAGGCCACTATACAAAAAAAAAAAAAAAATCACCGAATCACCACTTTTATGGAGTCTCTGGATCTTTACGCCAAAGGTCCAATCCCCTGAGAGCTGAGTCTAGCCTCATATGGGTGGAGCAGTCCTGTGTACAGTGCAGGAACATGGAATCTCAGAGCCAAAAGGACACCTACATGCCATGTTTCTGTCCTTTTACAAAGGGAAGCTAAGATTGAGAGAAGGTGACTTGCCCAAGGCCACAGAAAGATGGTGATGGTGCTGAGAGTGTAACCCTGGTTTCTTTAACCCTAGGCCAGTGTTCTCTCCGCTACGTCACAACTCATGGGGTAGACAGCAATGTTCCTTGGTCTCTGCAAGGTAGTGAAGCTTTCAGGGCTTATGGCTCATCTCACCCTCCCCATCCTCACCCTCACTTCCCAATCTAACTGGACTCTGAGGTATCATAGGGAAGCCAAGGAGATGGCATGATAACCAAAGCAAAATTGCCATCTCCCCACTTGGCACTACCCATCTTTTGCTCCTTCCTGGTTCCAATATTCATTCGAAGTTGGGTGGTCCAGGAACACATTGTTGCCTGGAACCTTCTTCCCTCCCAAGCTCAGAGATCTAGGTTTCTGCTTTCGAAACTCTTTAGACCATAAACATTGACTTAAACCAAGAAAAATGCACATAATTAAAAACATGTATTTGGCTGTTAGTAGAAGAGGGGTTGACGTTCTGGTTTGTGAATTATCTAGGCTTCTCTCTTCTGTTACCTGTCTTTCAATCAGTTTATTGCTTTTTAACCACAATTCTAACAAAGCATGGACAGGAATGGGCAAGGAAAATGAACAGCGAATGTAGTCACTTCTATGCAGCCTTAGTGAAGGATTTAGTGAGGTTGAAAATGAAAAGTAATCATGAGTGGTTTGAAAGAGATCTGATCATGAGGGTTTTATAATTAATTTGGTGGATGGTTGAAAAAGTCTAAAATAAAACTAGAAAAAGAAGCATGAAGGAGGGAAAACACATATATTAGAAAAAGAATAACTGGTGTAGGGGCGCCTGGGTGGCGCAGTCGGTTAAGCGTCCGACTTCAGCCAGGTCACGATCTCGCGGTCCGTGAGTTCGAGCCCCGCGTCAGGCTCTGGGCTGATGGCTCGGAGCCTGGAGCCTGTTTCCGATTCTGTGTCTCCCTCTCTCTCTGCCCCTCCCCCGTTCATGCTCTGTCTCTCTCTGTCCCAAAAATAAATAAATGTTGAAAAAAAAGAATAACTGGTGAAGACGCTCAGTTATGCTCAGGAAAAGACAATAAGGATAAGGGCCAGGAATAATGTTTGAGGGCCTGGTTAGCTATATACCAATTCACAATATGAATCATAAACTGCACACTAGACTTTAATACAAAAAGGGAAATAAATCGTCTTCCAGATATACTTATAACAATACAAAACAAAAAACAAATGCCACAATTAAGTACTATGTAGCTATGAAAAAAGACTGAAGAGTGGGGTGCCTGGGTAGCTCAGTCAGTTAAGCATCCGACTCTTAATTTCAGCTCATGTCATGATCTCACGGTTTGTAAGATCGAGCCTCACATCAGGCTCCATGATGACAGTGTGGAGCCTGCTTGGGATTCTTTCTCTCCCTCTCTTTCTCTGCCCCTCCCCTGATCTAAATGAATAAATAAATTAATTAATTAAATAAGCTTAAAAAAAAGAATGAAGAAGAACTCTGTTAATTGATATGGAGTGATTTCCAGGGTTTACTGTTAACTGAAAAAACCAAATTGCAAAAGAGCATGCATGTATAGTACAACACTTTTTTTCCAAGGAAGAAGGGCAAATAAGGGAGCATACATATATCTGCTTGTTTACAAAACACCAATAACAATAGGAAGGAAAACCCAGAAAATATTGTAGTTGGTTAGCTACAAGGGATGGGGGAGGGCAGGGGATTAAAAAGATAGGGGTGAAAATGACACTTCTTTTTTTTTTAATGTTTATTTTTGAGAGAGAAAGACAGACAGACAGAATGCAAGCAGCGGAGGGGCAGAAAGAGAGGGAGACACAGAACTCAAAGCAGGCTTCAGGCTGCGAGCTGTCAGCACAGAGCCCGACACAGGGTTTGAACTCACGAAACATGAGACTGTGAGATCATGCCCTGAGCCAAAGTCAGATGCTCAACCGACTGAGCCACCCAGGTGACCCAAGAATGACAATCCTTTGAATACACTTTTTTCTTGTATCGGTTTCCCTTTTGGAAACACACTGCTGTTTCACAAATTCAGAAAATTAAAATTAAATCAATATGAATGGGAAGAGCAGGGACCAAAACTGAAGGCAAACTGAAGCAAATGAACCCAAATGCATTTCAAATGAAAAACAACCACACCAAAAGGATGGGGGCAGGAGGAGAACTGAAAACAAATCCTGAACTATTGTTTGTTTTTGTAGTGGCGTGGACAAAGCACTTCTGGAACTGTTAGATCTATTATGGGATTAAGCAAATGAGTACATGTGTTGATGTTGTTGGGAGCCAAGGTTCTCATTGTGGAAGTAGGAATGTAAAAATATCAAATGGGGGAAGGCAACAAAGAATGTGTGGACATGGACTGGAATTGGAGGCATTGGTATGAACTCATGATTTCTATATATGTGTGTGTATATGGGCATCCATATGTGCACATATGTTAAGTACATGCGTATATACATTATGTGTGTGCACATGCATATGTGCATGGGCATATGTGTGTATTTCTAGTATCCAGATCTTATTCTATAATAACATTCTCCAATTAAAAGGAACCAAGTTTCCTTAGAGAAATGGCTGATTTCAAGGCTGGGGCAGGATAAGGTGAATACGACCTTAGAATCTTTTGTTATACTAGAAAGTAAAGAAGTATTCAAGAAAATTATGGCAGAATATAAGAACCCAGGAGTAAGCTTCAAAGTCTTACTGGCTAAACCTGGACAACCTGAGCATCCAAATAAGCAAGGGCAGTGAAGAATTATAAACCATTGAAAAGAGAATTCATGAGGCCATACTGATAAGTAGATAAATAGAGGGTGGGGCTTTGGCTTACAGTAGAATGTAGAAGGTCAACTTGTAAAAGTGGGAGGGGATCCTCCTTTGGAAAATTATAATTTTGTAATCATCAGAGCAAAGACTGGACCAGGCAAGGAGTTTTGATTGGTGCTAAAACAGGAGTGGGGGTGAGATGGGTTTGATGAGGAAGCAAGACAGTTTCCTTGTTTCAAAGTTATCACCACACAGATTGCTCATTAGTTGCAAAAGGAAAAGCAGTAACTACAGGATGAAGAAATCAGGCAACACCTTTGACTCGCTGAACAAAATTAGCATCACCAACGAAGGGCGAGTGGACATGATGCGCCTCGAGATGTGATGTCCTAAGGAGGACACCCGTCCCATGTGGTATTCCAGCAATGAATTCATAGTCTGAATATAAATCATGAGGAAACTTCAGAGAAACCCAAAATAAGGGATAGTATAATAAAGAAATAAAAGGACATTTAAAAAATCTGTCAATGTCATTAAAGACAAAGAAAGACTGACAAACTAAGTGTTCCAGATTAAAGGAGGCTACAGAGGGGTGCCTGGCTGGCTCAAATGGTGGAGTGCGTGACTAAGTCTTAGGGTTGTGAGTTTGAGCCCCACGTCGGGTGTACAGATTACTTAAAAATAAAATTTAGGGGAGCCTGGGCGGCTCAGTCAGTTAAATGTCTGACTTCGGCTCAGGTCATGGTCTCATGGTTCATGGGTTAGAATCCTGCATTGGGCTCCGTGCTGACAGCTCAGAGCCTGGAGCCTGCTTCGGATCCTGTGTCTCCCTCTCTCTCTGGCCCTCCCCAAATCATGCTCTGTCTCTCTCTCTCTCAAAAATAAACTTTAAAAAAATTTTAATAAAATTAAAAAAAATAAAGGAGGCTACAGATATGACATTAAATGCAATACCTGATCCTTGACTCTAAAGGACAATATTGGGTCCTTCACATTATAAAGGATACTATTGGGTCAACTGTCAAAATTGGAATATGAATAGTGGATCAAGAAAAGTACTGTATCAAATCTCTTGAAGTTGATAACTGTACTGTGGTTAGGTAAGAGTTTCCTTATTCTTACAAAACCTACACAGAAGAATTTAGGAGTAAAAGGTCATGATGTATGCAATTTACTCTCAAATGGTTCAGAAATATATAGAGAGAGATAGGGAATGTTAGCAAATGATAAAGGAAATGAAATAACATGTTGAAAAGTGGATGTTGACAAGTGGATGAATCTGGGTAAAGAGTTTACAGGCATTCTTTGTGCTATTCTTACAACTTTTCTGTAATTTCAAAACCAGTTCTACATTTTAAAAAGGTAAATATAGGATTCTCTGGGTATCACCGAGACTTGGTGAGATGGGGTTTATGACTGAATTATGGTAATGGAAATATACACCTTGTTCCAAAGGGAAAGACAACAATATGGAAATCCATGAAGCCAAGTGTAAATGTGTAGTGGAGAACATTTGCATGTAAATGAAAAGGAGAGGAAATAGAAGTTTTATCTTTGTGGCAGTTTGTTACAGACTGCCTGGCCAGACAGAGTATAGCCAGTGCTTTCATAATGCAAATCACGAAACTGAAAAGGAGAAAAGATATACAGTAATGGGGAATACAGTCAGCTAAACATCTGTTTGAATTCAGCTAACAGCATCATCTGAAACATCATTGGCTTGTGACCATCCCAAATCTTAGATGAGGTGGGGAGATAGTTAGAAATGAAGGGAGAAAGCTGAAAAAAAAATAAGGGGACTATTTCTCCAGACAAAATACTAACCAACAAGGAAGACATTTCTGGTTAAAGAAAATGTGGAGTTGGACTATTTTAAGATTCCTCATATAAATGGTATCATGTAGTATTTGTCCTTCTGTGTCTGGCTTATTTCACTTAGCAAAATGCCCTCCGGGTTCACGCATGTTGTCACACATGGCAGAATCTCCTTCTTTTTAAAGGCTGAATTATATTTTATTGTATGGATATACCACATTTTCTTTATCCATTGATCTGTTGATGGACAACTTTTTTGTATGTTGACTACATGTAAATAAAGTGGTCTAAGAAAAGAGAAAATGTGGAAAAACCTCAAGGGAAAAGCATCTCTCAGAGTCCAAGTTCAATCAACAGCAGCAGAACAGGGGCAGGCCAGACCAACAGGTAGGACTGAGACCTTGAATCTTCCTGAATATGTATTCCCAGTAAAATTGTTTCATCTTATCTGCCCATTGCCAGACAAAATTTTGCTCAGGGCTCTGCACTTGTCCCTGCCCTATCCCATTTTTCTGTTTATGATTGGAAGAAGACATAGAAGGCAGGCTGGGAAGGCAGAAACTGGATTTAAAAGGATTTTGGCAGGTTTGAATGTGGAGTCACAGCTAACCAGACAAAATGTAATAGGGATGTACTCAAGGTGTTGTATTTCAGTTTAGACAATCAACTGTATAGGAACAAGATTTTGAAATACCTAGGGATTTCAGCTGACTACATGCTCAGGAGTCAACACAGGCAATGTGACTACTGGAATAAAAAGGTTTGGGGCAGGGGTCATCAGCTAATGTATAAGACAAATAATCCAGCTAACCTCCGTGGTGGTCAGACCACTTCTGGAGTACTGTTTTCACTTTTTTGACAGCATGTTGTATAAAACACTCTGACAAACATGGGTGTATTCCTAAAAAGGATACCGTGATGGTAAAGGGTCTGAAACCAGGTCACATGAGGAGCGATTCAAAGACCTGAGGATATTTAAGTCTGGAAAAGAGAAAATTTAGAAGGGACATATATGAGAGCTACGTAAAATGATCTGAAGAACTGTCATGTGACAGATGGATTAGGTTTACTAGTGAGGCATAAAGGGGCAAGACTAGGACAAATTGGTAGCTGTGGATTTAATTCAAGAAAACATTAAGATTAAAGTCTGACAGGCTCAGGTTCAAATCTTGACTCCATCAGTTTGTAGCTCTGTGACCTTGGGCAACTCATTTATCTTGAACCTCAGCTTCTTCATCTATAAAACAGAATTAATATCAACTCTTTCATATGGTTAAGGAAGAACTCATGAAGACTAAGTGGGAGTGTTTGTAAATGACAAAGCATAATGCACGTACACATTATCATTGTCATTAGTTACTAGGAGGGAGAGTTGGGCCTTTTCTAGGGACGCACTGACAATTATTCATAGCTGCACAACAACTGAATGAGTTATTTTGTTAGAAGTGAGCTACTCATCACTGGAAATGTTCGAGTAGAGACAGGACAATCATCTACTGGGTGACTGGCAAAATTGAAGATTAGCTTAAATGACATCTAAGTTTCCTTCCAATTCTAAGGTGCTATGATCCTATTGTTATTAAGAATTGTCCATTAAGGGGCGCCTGGGTGGCGCAGTCGGTTAAGCGTCCGACTTCAGCCAGGTCACGATCTCGCGGTCCGGGAGTTCGAGCCCCGCGTCGGGCTCTGGGCTGATGGCTCAGAGCCTGGAGCCTGTTTCCGATTCTGTGTCTCCCTCTCTCTCTGACCCTCCCCCATTCATGCTCTGTGTCTCTGTGTCCCAAAAATAAATGTTGAAGAAAAAAAAAAATTTAAAAAAAAATAAAAAATAAATAAAAAAAAAAAAAAAAAAAAAAAAAAAAAGAATTGTCCATTAAGCTCTTCTTCATGGAGGACGATATATCTTTGAAAATAAGGAGGACAGCCTTTGGATCTTTGTCACTTCTTGGACTTATTTCTCAACTCCCAGGAGACCACCGCTCTCCCCATCTCAGGAAGGAGGAGCACAGTTGTTGGCTGTAAGCCATTCCAGAGCAGTAGAGACAAGTGCAGAAAAGCATGTCAGGGAGGCCTTAGAGTTTGTGACTCCACCACCTGGAAAAAATACCTAGGAATACAGCTACCCAGGCCAAGTGGCTTAGGTTGGAGCTGCACGAGGCAAGTGTTTTTAGAAATTTGACCCCCAATGTGTTCTCATCTCCCCACCCCAGCATGTGGCCCAGAATTGTCACACAACCAAAAAGGGAAGCCTATTGGGAGGGTTTCATTGGAAAAACTCCTCTCCCTGTGAAGTCAGACACAGAAGCACAAGCACAGAGGTCAAAGAAAATACTAATTTGCAGCTGTGTGGATGCAACCTTAGGGTGGGAATCTGTTCCAGCCTGGAATTCAGTTTTAATTCTGCTTTCCAGTTCTCCCCAGCACATGGAGGGGAACTTGCAGCTGGCCCCCTTCAGTCTGGCAATCGATGCGTCAGGTTTCTACTCTGCCATGTCTTGCTCCAATTCATCAGGAGGAGAAACCATAGAATGGGAGCCCAATGACTGCTTTTTGACCATCTTTCATCTTGTGGCCTGCTGACACATTTTTGTATTTGGTATAATTCTTGGAGGAAAGGGACAAGGGGTACAGTGACAGAGGCAGGAGGCTTGTCGCTATAGTCACCGATACAAATAGGTGCGTTAAAGGAAGTAGTAGTCTTTGAACATAGCATATTTTACCATGATAATGAAGTGGAAGAAGAGTCAAGGAGAGAGATGTTCACACACAGAGGATCAGCAATGATGGTGGCTTAGCTACCCAGGAATGAATTCTGAGCTGTGTTCTGACTGGGGAGAGTGGAGTGACATGAATTAACTGAGGAAAGGCTTAAGGATTACATAAACAAATGGGAGTGGCCCCAGTGACTGCCCAGCAAGGAAATACACAACTTGCTTGTCACCCATCAATAAGGTCTTTGCAATGCACTGGGGGAGTTTGCACTGTCTACGAAACACTGTGCTAAACAACCTAACATGTCTTACAAACACTTGCCTCGTGGCGCCCCGGCCAATCTTGAGCAGCTTACTGCTTCCTTACATTTCCTTATCTCTGGCCACAGGCCCCAACTACACCATGACTTACTGATGAAGTTAGCCTGGCCAGTGAATATGGTGTACTGAAGCTCATAGGAGCTGATGCTGAACTCATCATCCGAGATCCAGTGGACTGTAATGGTGTCATGGGAGGCAGTACAGAGTTCCTCTCGGATAGATGGTGGGTTTGGGGCTGTAAGGAAAGGTGGAAAAGAAGGTAAAGGAAAGCACGCTCTCCATTCTGCAAGTTTAACAATTGTTACCCTCGCTGCCCAACTCTACACCTCATAGAGAGGAGGCTATCTTAATAAGAAGCTTTAGATAGCATATCCTGAACAACCTGAAGCCAAGTGCTAAGACTTCAAATTTCCCCAAACCGCTTCTGCTTCAGTGACAGAGACATTTTAGGCAAAGATATAAGCCTAAGGTATTGAACTGATTGCCCGGATGTCTACTCTGCCTGTACCAACACATATGTAGATATTAGAGCAAAGTGGTCAAATGGTTTTCTTACTGCATGACCTTTGGCCTATTGCTTTTTATTTTCAAATAAGTTTTATTATAGACTGTTGGCAGTATAGCCAAGTGCAAATTAATATGAGTTGCTTCATCTGTAAAATAAGGGATGATAATTACCTCATAGATTGGTTGTACATATTTATAATATAAAATTAATATACAGTGTCTGGCATAAAGGAGATGTTCAGTAAATGACAGTTACTTTAATATATTAGCCAAAATAATGACAAATGCAAGTCTATTGTATGTGTATATTTTTCTCATGAAATGGTCATTCATTAATCCTGAAGGTATCCAGCATTTTTCATAGGCTGGATGCACCCCTCATTTCCTAGAATTGTGTGCAAGCCAGATATTTCTTACATTTTTCTTCCTAATCTGCTAGTTTCTAAATTTCCTTAAAACCATTTGAGGGGCACCTGGGTGGCGCAGTCGGTTAAGCGTCCGACTTCAGCCAGGTCACGATCTCGCGGTCTGTGAGTTCGAGCCCCGCGTCGGGCTCTGGGCTGATGGCTCAGAGCCTGGAGCCTGTTTCCGATTCTGTGTCTCCCTCTCTCTCTGCCCCTCCCCCATTCATGCTCTGTCTCTCTCTGTCCCAAAAAATAAATAAACGTTGAAAAAAAATAAAAAAAAAACATTTGAATGGTACCTATCGCTATGCAGGAGATTCTTTAATATTCCATAATTGCCACCTGAGTTCTAACTCCCTCAGTAACAAGCAACAATATATTACTGATAGGCTCGTAAGGAGAAATCCATCAGCAACGTCTTGCTTTTTCTTTACTTCTAAGTATAATGGTATACCCATGTGCCCCCAGAAATATTTCACACATCATCTCCTTTTCTGTTACGTGAACTAAAGTTTATTCTATCTAAAAAGATACATGAATTGTCTTAAAGTTTATAAAAGCATTTTCATTATAAATATTGCTCTTTTCTGATTATCTTAAAGTAAGAGAACACCAAAAGAAAAGCATTTAAACAGGAAGGAAACCACAGTATTTTCACACCTGTTAAATAATCTAGCCCCTCCAGCAGTTTCTTTTCTCTGGAAAAATCTAAAGCAAAGTTTTCAAAGGCATCGTTAAAATTGATGTCTGGAATCAGAACTTGAGAAGATGCTGTTGCCATAGCGACCCTGGAAAAGAGAAAAGTACATCAATATACATCAAAATAGGTGTGCAACCTTTATCCAATGTTTGATTTCTGGTTCAACAAGAAGAAAATAAAGGACTTGTAGGGCTTGATTCATTAAGTGAAAAATATCATATCTATGCTTTTCCAGTGGAAACCATTTACATTTTAATCATCAGGAACCAATTAAGGGTTATACCATATTTATTCACATATGTTCACCCCTCAAATGCACTCCCCCATCCTGTCTTAATTTTGAGAAGTAAATACAGGATTTTTCCTCCTCTGCATCATTTTCCATCTGGCAGGCAGCATCAAAACTAGACCTCTGAAAGCTTGGTAAGAGCAGTTTGAGAGATTTTTTTTGCCACCCCCTCTATTTTTTTATTTTTTTATGCTAATCAATAAGCCAGCATGCTGGGGCTGAATTACAGCCTTCACTTAAATACTGTACATTATTTGATCTTTTATAACATTTATGTTTAATTTTATTATTATTTATTATTATTATATAATGCTATGCTGGCTTTAACTCCCCAGCTAGTTTGATGCATCTCAAGAGCAGGTATTTTGTACCTCTTATATCTTCCACAGTTCATAACAGAGTATTGGACACATAGCAAATCAATAATTGTTGAGTGAATAGTGGAATGATTAATAGCAACACAGCTTCTAACATTTATTGAGCATTTAGTAGGTAGAAGAGATCATGCATGTACTTTACATACATTGATTAATTTACTTCTTACTATAATCCTGTGTAGTAAATGTTATTTCCATTTTGTACATGAAAAGGACACATAGAAAGGTTAAGTAACTTGCCCAAGGTCACACAACCAGGAAAAGTCAGAAAAAAAGAAATATAACTTAATCCATGTTCATCGGATTCTAAACTTTATACCCTGAACCAATTTAGACCATTTTTTTTAAATTAAGGTAAATTTTTATGTGCTTCAGCAATTCTTAACCATGACTACACATCATAATTATCTTGGGGGAGTTTTGACCAAAACATACATGTTGAGGCTCTGTGACAGACCTTCTGAATTGGAGCCAATGAAGATTCTTGAGCATGCAAATGACACAATGGAAAGAAACATGAACTTGGCAACAATACGCAGGTAGAATGAAGGGAAGAGGCACTGGATGTAAAAAGACCAGAGGGGAAACTTTTATGATGAATTAGTTGTAAGGGGTTGAGGAGTTAAACAAATATATATATCCTCATGCACGTGTACCTTGCTATACTTCTGCCAACAATAGCTCTTGGTTGTTTGTGAAATAGATGTTTTAGGAATAAACTGCAGGCCAGCATAAACAAATGAAAGGCTAACCCAGTATAATCTTAAAGTCTCACTCTTTAGGCTATTCTTCCAGGATTTGATGAGTAAGAAGAAAACAACCTCTTTAGGGCAAGAGTTAAGGTAGAAAATTGGCTCATGAAATTTATTCCTGACCTCCCCAATCTTCTTTCTTCCATCCATCCATCCATCCATCCATCCATCCATCCATGCAATACTTACTGAGCACAACTAATGTTCCAGGCACTGTGCTAAGCACTGGAGATACACAGCTGTGGTCCTTGCCTTCACAAAGTTCACAGTTCATAGAGGAGAAAGACATTAAATAGACAATAGAAGTGCTGCTACAAAGGGAGTGTAACATACACAAGATCCACCTGACAAGGACTTGGGCACTAAGGGAACTCTCCCCAGAGGAAGTTTATGGTAAGCAATGACCTACACGATGAGTAGGAGTTAGGTAAGCAAAGACTACATGGATGTGTGTGTGTTCTCTCTTGCCCGAAGGCTGGAGAATTAGCAAAGTCACGCAGAGCCTTGTAGGTCATGTTACAAACTTTACACTTTACCCGGAGAGCAATGTGGGCCACTGAAGCCTTTTTAGGCAGAGTGATGCTCAAATTTATGTTTCAAGTAGAGTACTCTGGCTGCAGTAATGGACTGGAAGGGGTCAAAATTGGAGGCAGAGCAGATTTTAAGGTGATCAGAAAGGAAAGTAGTGACAAGAGTGTAGACAAATAAGACAGAAAATCAATTCATACAACATGAAAATAAGTAGCCAACAAATATATTTAAAAGCTCAACTACCTGAGGAATCAAATAAATGTAAGATAAAATGAGATAGCATTTAAGATTATAACTAATGACAATATAGGAGCTTTTTATGCCTATATTAGGTAATGCCTCCATATTTTACCAGGACTGAAATTGACAACAAATTTTGGAAGATCAATTTAGCATTAAATACCCAAATAGTTTAAAACGCAAATATTCTCTGACACCACAGTTTTACTTCATAAAGTTTTTACTAAGGAAATAATTGAGGTATATGCAAAGATGCAACTGTTTAAGGGCACGCAATACACTATATGTAACCTAATTGTCTAACCATGGGGACTGAACTAAGTAATGTGTTACTACACATCAAAAGATGAGATACTATGAGGTCACTGAAAATCAGGTTATATGATACTATCCAATGACAAGGGGACACCTGGCTGCCTCAGTTGAGCGTCTGACTTCGGCTCAGGTCACGATCTCACAGTTTGTGAGTTTGAGCCTGGCATCAGGCTTCACGCTGATGGTGCAGAGCCTGCTTGGGATTCTCTCTCTCCCTCTCTCTCTGCCCTTTCCCTCACTTGCATGCTCTCTCAAAATAAATGAATAAATGAATAAATAAATAAATAAATAAATCCAATGACAGGGACAAGTTCATGATATATTGTTAAGTTTCAAATGTAGGGTATAATGAAGTATATACAACATGACCTTATGTTTGTGAAATACATATTAAATATAAATATTGGGATACTATACTCCCAAATATTAACAGTGGCTGGAAGGGTGAGTAAAAATGGCATTGGGGTATATGTAAGTGTGTGTCTGTTTGTGTTTCTATGTCTAATACTTTAAGCAAAACAACGTTACCTGTCTCTCAAGGCTCTGACCTCCATTAAGGACAATATAATAAGTGTCATTTGTAAGGGAGAAGGAATACTCTCCTAGCTAAAATTTGACTTTAACTGAAATCTTGGTCCTTAATATATTACAATTATTATTGGTGAGGAAGAATTTCAGACCCTATGAGAAACCATCGATGAAGATATTTAGGCTGGGCAGATAATTCTCAAGAGAGAAGAGAATGGCCTAAAACAAGAATCATAAAGAACACTAGCATTAAAGGAATAGGTCAAAGGAGATCTGCTCACAAAGGCAAAAGAAACCGCATAGGTAGGGAGGAAACCAGGAGTGTTTATGGAAGCTAAGGGCAGAGAAATTTAAGTAAAAATCGTCAGTAGGGACAAGTGCTACTGCGTGATTAAGTAAGATGAAACAGTATGGGAATACAAAGGAATGTCTATTATATTTAGCAGCAAGGTATTCATTTGGTGACCTGGAAAAGAACACTTACAATAGTGTGGTAATGGCAGAAGATATTTTGGAGAATTGAAGGGTGAGCAAGGATGATTAAATACAGTGGTTTAAATTTATGTTCATCTCGGCTCTCATGAAATACCACTGAGATTACAGTCAAAGAATAAAATGTCATAAACCCACAAAAACAATGAGAATGGAAAAAGACATGCCAGCAAGTAAAAGACTGTCAACAAACGTTGGGAAGCTAGAAAGGGATGGATGAGTGGTACCCAACAACAGACCAGAGAAAGCTGGGTCAGGAAGCCAACAACAGCAAGCTGATGTTGTGCCACAGACAGTTGGAAGTTTGTATGAAGAGCAGCTAGACCCTGGATCCACTGAATCAGAGACTACTCCTTCCTTATCCTGGCAGGAAATGTGAAGTTTACTTTCCGCTGTACTAAAAGCAGTCTTAAAACCCCTAGCAACCTTTCCCTGCTTGGCTCCTAGAATGATAGCAGCCAGGCTTAGTTAGACCCCTCCCTCATCTCCCACCAGAAGCAGGAGATTGGTGGATTCCTTCCAGGGAAAACTGACCCACTGAAGACAAAACACCTACAGACCTAACACTTGGGTCCCCTCAGTCAAAATCTGGCATGCCACCTTATTATTCTACAGTGAAATTCACCAAGCAACAGACTGTTCCCATCCCTTCGGATCTTCTAGTCATCTTCTAGTGCTTAAATTCAAACAGGAAGGCAAAAGATTATCATACATTTAGGGAAAGTCAGAAAGTGAAACAAACTAATAGAGAAAAGGCACTTGGAGGAAACCAAAACAATGCAGAATTTAGAAGAAGCTTTTTAAATGTTCACTCATATCTCCAGGAAGATAAACAAGAAGCTTGCAACACAAAGCAAGGACAGAATGAAAAAAAAGAAAGAAAGAAAGAAAGAAAGAAAGAAAGAAAGAAAGAAAGAAAGAAAGAAAGAAAGAAAAGAAAAGAAAAGAAAAGGAAACAAGATCAAGAAAGAGCACTTATAAATGAAAATAGGAAGGCTGAAATTAAAATTTTATTTTTTTATGTTTATTTTTGGGAGAAAGAAAGACAGAGAGAGAAACAAAGCATGAGCAGGGGAGGGGCAGAGACAGAGACACAGAATCCAAACCAAGCTCCAGGCTCTGAGCTGTCTACACAGAGCCCGACGTGGGGCTCAAACAGCAACCTCAAGATCATGACCTGAGCCAAAGTCAGATGCTTAACTGACTGAGCCACCCAGGCGCCCCTGAAGTTAAAATTTTAATAGAAGAATTGGATGAAAAATTAAGGAAACATCTTAGATAATAGAACAAGAAGACAATGTTGTAAAAAATAGTAAAGAAAAGGGGCACCTGGGTGGCACAGTCGGTTAAGTGTCTGACTTTGGCTCAGGTCAAGATCTCACAGTTTATGCATTCAAGCCCCACATCAGGCTCTGTGCTGATAGCTTGGAGCCTGGAGCCTGCTTCAAATTCTGTGTCTCCCACTCTCTCTGCCCCTCCCCAACTTATGCATGTGCGCTCTCTCTCGCTCTCTCTCTCGCTCTCTCTCTCGCTCTCTCTCTAGCTCTCTCTCTCAAATAAGTAAATTAACATTTTTTTAAAAATAGAAAATATTTTAAAGCAGAAAATCTAGAGTGTCCAACACCTGACTAATTAGAGTCCCAGAAACAGAGAAGAGAGAAAATAAATGGGAGGAAATTATTAGTGAATAATATAAGAAAATCTCCCAGAATGAAAAGTCACTAGTCTTCAGATTGGAAAGAGTATTTCATGTCCAACAAAAGTGATGGATAAAAGACCAACACCAAGGCATATCCTGGAGAAATTTCAGAAAAACTGGGTTAAAGATAAGACCTTAAAAGCTTCATATTTTAAAATATAAATCATATTTAAAGGTCAGGAATCAAAATAGCAGTGAACTTCTCAACCCAACACTGGAAATTAGGATACAACAGAGCTATGGCTTCAAAATTATAAGGGAAACTTATTTCCAGCCTATAAAATGTGATAATAAATTTTAAATATTTTTGAAACAAAAAGGTCTCAAAAATTTACATCCCATGTACTCTTTCTTAGAAAACTATGGGAAAAAAATTGTTCCAACAATATTAAAAGGGTAAAATGGTACATGAAGGGGAAATCCAGAATCCCTAGTTAAGAACACTGAGGGGTGCCTGTGTGGCTCTGCCGGTTAAGTGTCCAACTTTGGCTTAGGTCATGATCTCATGGTTCACTGGTTCAAGCCCCGTGTTGGGCTCTCTGCTGACAGCTCAGAGCCTACAGCCTGCTTTGGATTCTGTGTGTGTCTCTCTGTCTCTCTCTTTCTCTGTCTCTCTCTCTTGAAAATAAACGTTAAAAAATTTTTAATAAAAGAACACAGAGAGTTCGGGAGACTAAGTGAGCTGGAGTTTACAGGGCAGAGTACCAGAGAGGAGAATGCTGCACAGAGAGAATTCTGGAGACCTTCTGAAGGTTCCCCTTTAAGTATTCAACTAAATACTAATTGACACATGCACATGAGGAAACTGCCCAAGGCCAAGGAAACAGCACCAAAAAAAAAAAAAAAAAAAAAGATGAAAGGGAACAATCCTTGGTGCTTACAACAGGCCAGGAATGGTGTCTGTTCCCAATAGCCAAGCTGGAAAATCTCATGATGCATGGTGCACTCGTCAGAGTACTCAGAAACATCTTGCCTCACTAGTGTGGAAAAATTCCCCTTAGACTAAACACTGCTCTGATTCCAATGAACAAATCTTAAAAGCAAGACCCAAGGGATCAAGCTATTTTCAAGTGACTTAACTGTGTCCTAGAACAAAGCTTAAGAACATTTATAGAGGGGCGCCTGGGTGGCTTGGTCGGTAAAGCATCCAACTTCAGCTCAGGTCATGATCTCACAGTTCGTAGGTTTGAGCCCCGCATTGGGCTCTGTGCTGACAGTTCAGAGCCTGGAGCCTGCTTCAGATTCTGTGTCTCCCTGTCTCTGCCCCTCCCCTGCTCACTCTCTGTCTCTGTCTCTCTCAAAAATAAACATTAAAAGATTTTTAAAAATTAAAAAAGAATATTTATAGAAGTATAATATATGGCACCTAATAAAATTCATAATGTCTGACATCCAGTCAAAAATTATCAGATAGGAAAAGAAGGAAGAAAATACAACCCATAATGAGGAGACAAAGCAATCAATTGAAACTGACCTAGAACTGACACAGATGTTAGAACTAGATATTGTAACAGTTATGATAACTGTATTCCATGTTTTGTCCATGTTTTGATTTTAATGATTTTGATTTAATGATTTTGAGTACAGCTGACACAAAACATTACATTAGTCTGAGGTATACAACATAGTGATTTGACAAGTCTATACGTTATGCTGTGCTCACCACAAGTGTTGCTACCATCTGTCACCATTCAACCCTATTACAATATCTTTGACTTATAGGCCCTATACTGTGCCTTTTATTCTCATGACTTATTCATTCCATAACTGGAAGCCTGTATCTCCTATTCCCCCTCACTCATTTTGTCCATCTCCCACCCACTTTCCCTTGGCAACCATCAGTTTGTTCTCCATATTTATAGGTTTCATTCTGCTTTTTGTTTGTTTATTCATTTGTTTTGTTTTTTTTTAGATTCCATATATGAGTGAAATCACATGGTATTTGTCTTTCTCAGTCTGAATTATTTCACTTAGCATTAAACCCTCGAGGTCCATCCATGTTGTCACAAATGGCAAGATCTCATCCTTTCTATGGCTGTGTAATATTCCATCGTGTGTGTGTGTGTGTGTGTGTGTGTGTGTGTGTGTGTACCACATCTTCATCCGTTCATCTATCAATGGACAGTCATGTTGCTTTTATAGCTTGGCTATTGTAAATAATGCAATAAACATAGGGGTACATATATCTTTTTGAATTAGTGTTGTTCCATATGTTCAAAAGCTAGAGGAAAGGCTAAATATGTTAAGTAGAGATATGGATGATAAACAAAGACCCAAACCGAACTTCTGCAGATGAAAACAATAATATCTGAGATGAAAAATACACTAGAGAGATAAATGGCAGATTAGGCATTACAGAAGAAAAGGTTAGTGAATTCCAAGACATATCATTAGAAATAAATGAAATACACAGAGGAAAAAAATGGCTAAAATATGAACAACACATCAGTGAGCTGATAACTACTTCAAGCAGCCTAATATACATGTAATTGGAATCTGCATAAGAGAAGAAGGCAGCATAAAAAAAATACTTGAAGAAATGATGGCTGAAAAATTTCCAGATTTGTAGAAGTCAATTGTTAATGTCTAAATTTGAAGAAAATAGCAATATAACGATGCTATTTAGAAATGTAAAGGTAATGCCAACAGAAATACCTAATGGAAGGGCGCCTAGGTGGCTCAGTTGGTTAAGCATCTGACTCTTCATTTTGGCTCACGTCTTGATCTCATGGTTCATGAGATAGAGCCCCACATCGAGCTCTGAGCTAGCAGCACCAAGGCTGCTTGGGATTCTCTTTCTCCCTCACTCTCTGCTCCTCCCCTGCTTGCTCTCTCTCTCTTTCTCTCAAAAGAAATAAACTTTAAAAAAAAGAAATACCTAATAGAGGGGTGCCTGGGTGGCGCAGTCGGTTAAGCGTCCGACTTCAGCCAGGTCACAATCTCGCGGTCCGTGAGTTCGAGCCCCGCGTCAGGCTCTGGGCTGATGGCTCGGAGCCTGGAGCCTGTTTCTGATTCTGTGTCTCCCTCTCTCTCTCTGCCCCTCCCCCGTTCATGCTCTGTCTCTCTCTGTCCGAAAAATAAATAAACGTTGAAAAAAAATTAAAAAAAAAAAAAGAAATACCTAATAGAGTTGAAATTGCTTGGCTTTGTTGGAAAAGTGTAGACTTCCTGGGTTTGAATCCTGCCTCTATCCCTTACTAGCTGGGTGATTTTAGGCAAGTCATATAACCTCTCTGAGCCTCATTCTCTCACTTCTAAAATGGGCATAATAATAGTGTTTATCTCATGAGGTTTTTATAAGGATTAGATGAGTTAATACTTATAAGGCCTTAGAATAATGCCCAACACAAAGTAAATGTTCAATATTATTATTGGAGAGCAGAAATTGGGAGTGAGGAGAAGATTGTTATTTTTTTGCAATATGAATGTTAGTAATATTTGACTTTTTAACTATGTGCAAGTATTACTTGAATATAAATAACTTTTAAATGTTTAAGAAGAGGGATGCCTGGATGGCTCAGTTGGTTAAGCGTCCAACTTTGGCTCAGGTCATGATCTCGCGGCTCGTGGGTTTGAGCCCTGCGTTGGGCTCTGTGCTGACAGCTCGGAGCCTGGAGCCTGCTTTGGATTCTGTGTCTCCCTGTCTATCTTCCCCTTCCCTGATCACACTCTCTCTCTCTCTCCTAAAAATAAACATTAAAAAGTAAATAAGTACATAAATAAATGTTTAAGAAGCATAAATCAGAGGTGAGGAAATGGAAAGACCTTCAAGAATTTTGCCATAAAGGGGGCACCTGGGTGGCTCAGTCGGTTGAGTGTCCAACCTTGGCTCAGGTCATGATATCACAGTTTGTGAGTTTGAGCCCCACATCAGGCTCATTGATATCAATGCAGAGCCCACTTCATATCCTCTGTCCTTCCCTCTATCTGCCCCTCCCTGTCTTGTGTACCTGATCTCTCTCTCTCTCTCTCTCTCTCTCTCTCTCTCTCTCTCTCCCGCTCTCTCTCAAAAATAAACATTAAAAAACGAGTTTGTCATGAGGGAAAGAAAGAGATAAGGCAATGGCTAGAGTAGGTAGGAGGTAGAGGAATGTTTTAGATAGGAGAGACATGAGTGGATTTTTAAAAGTCCATGTGAAGTCAACTAGAGAAAGGTAGAAATTGAAACTATGGTAAAAAGGAAGCATGTGGCACAAAGCACATGTCTTCTATTATAATCAAAAGGGAGGGGGAACTCATGGATGTGGATGTAGGTATGCCCCCCAGCTTGGCTTGAGAAGCTGAGGAATTTGTCATTTCTTACCTACCACTCTCTCTATAAAAATAGGATGTAAAGTCATCTACTGAGCATGAGCAGGAAGGTGGCAGGGTCGGAACTTTGAGTTGAACCCAGAAAACTTGAAATGGCCATTATGGAGACAAAGCAGAAAGAAAGCTGACCAAAGCAACACAGAAGGATTTCAGGTCAGTACCGAGGGCCCAGGGGAGATTAGAAGCCATAAATTTGCGATGTAGCAGTACCAACCTCTTTGATTATTGAGTTTTCTCCCCCAGGGTTCTGCAACTCAAACATAGGCATGGAAAAGGTGAGAAGAGCTGGGCTGCTTCATGGTTGGGGGTCTTACCAGGTTGGTGGGATAAAAAGACAGTGGGGCAAGGGAACTGGGTACATAGAAAAGAGAGTGAATAGCTGAAATGAGAAATCATAGACCCTAAATAGGCCAAAGAAAGAAGTGAAGACAATAGGTAGCTGGTAGATAGGAGTCAGGCCTTAGAGGTCCCAATGAAGTTGAAGAACGGATGTACTGGAAGAAAAACAAACAACCGTAAGTACAGAGGTTGTAGTTAGAAGGTGGGATGTTTTAGTTTATTCTGAGTCATGGTGAGGTTCAGCATGTGAGCCATGGAAGTAGGTGGATGAAGGGGAGCAGAGGTGAGGGTCACTGGAGGATGGGATGGCAAGGAGCCAGGAGATTAGATGGCTAGAGTATTAGATGTGGTCAGCTGCCAATGTCAGCTGGCATTAGATGTGGATGCCGCCAATGGCACCCAGAACGATGGCAGAAGCAACAGAAAGGAATACTGTGAACCCAGAGCCAAAGTCTCCAGTAAATGAGAGAGAGAGATAGAAGGAAGTCAGATTTGCCTAATGAGCCCCTGCAGCCCTTCGAAGCCTTGGTGATTGTACTGAGCAATGTTTCACTTTCATCTTCAGATTCTTTGCAAATGGTGTATAGATGGCCTGCTAAGGATTCATGAGTTTTCTGAAATTGTATGCAAGATTCTGTGTGTATATATCTACTATGCATTTTTTTCCTCAGGTAGAGGGCTCATGACATTCATCACTCTGTCGAAGGAGCCATTGATTAAAATAAAAGCCTAAGAATTACTGCTCTAAAGGATCTGTGTGATGGATAACTAAATGAAAGCAGTGAGAACCACACAAAGATTTAGGAAGAGCACACACCTATCTCTGTGGCCAAATATTTCTCTGGCCCTACGCTAACATCAACATAGAAAGCTCTAGCACGGAGTGGGCCACGAAGAGCTAGGGCACAGCTAGGGGCCATGACTGGCTGGACACTAGAGGAACAGATGAGCTACACAGAGAAAAGGGTGCCAGAAATCCACAGGGCAATGAACCACTGAGGCTTCGTACCTATCTGGTGGTGGCTGCTACATACATACATGCCTGAACGGAATTAAGGGACTTCAAGCTGCCCCCTGTTCATAAGAGCAGGCACGTAAAAAGAGAAGGAACTCACCTCTCAGCGATATTTTTTGCAGACTGGAGAAACCGTGCCTGGTCATTTTCTTTCAGGATATGTTCAGCTTGGTTGATGAGGACTGTTGACCGTTCAAGACACTGGCGGCAATTAGCAACCTGCTGTGCCAACTTTCTCAGCTTCATTACCTTCAAGGAATGAGCCAAAGAAAAATGAGATTAAATATCCAGGGCTTAATTAAAAGCTATAAAACAACACGAAGGAGATTTGCTGCGGTGATTCTAAAAATAAGGCCTATTGATGTCCCAAGGTCCCTGTACTTACCACTCACCTGCTCACCCTACCCTCTACGTCTGTCTTGCCAGCCCCTCCTACCACCTCCAGCCCACTTACCCACATTGCATATACACCCAGTCATATACTGTAGATCATCGGCCTCCACCTTTTTATTGGTAACATTAATTTTTCTGATTATAAAAGCAATGCATGCTCACCATAGAATATTTTGAAAATAATAAAAGTATAAAAAGAAACCCCAGCACCCAGAGATCACCACTGTTTACATTTTATTGTCAATAGCTTTTCACATACGAGTTTAATAAAAAGTAACTCTTTGTTCTTTATGAGTATCTACATTTCTGTGTATATATTTCTCTATGTATCTGTATGCATACCTGTGTGTTCACAGGCCTGGGGTCACAGAAATTTCAACTCCTGTGTTAGCTGGACCCAACCATCAAGCATGGCACAAAGTACTGATTATCACTCCAGACTCTCATAACTCCTCACATTGTATACACAACATGAACTTATTATAATCACTACACTGACCGGCAGACCAATAAGCCTAAAACCATAGAGATGCATGGAGGCTCACACCTGACCTTGACCGTGCTTCTTCAATTCCCAAGCTAAAAACCAGAACGTCTTCTCTTTCCCCTTCATCTTTGTAGCTAATCAGTTAATGATACTCATCATTTCCTTTCTACTAGTGCCTGTTATGTTCTTCCTTTCCATTTGTGCTGGTGCTTCCCTGGTTTAGGTCTTCATCAACTCATACCAAAAACCATTCCATGGGGTGCCTGGGTGGCTAGTTGGTTAAGCATCTGACTGCAGCTCAGGTCATGATCTCACGGTCTATGAGTTCAAGCCCCATGTCAGGCTCTGCACTGACAGCTCAGAGCCAGGAGCCTGTTTCGGATTCTGTGTCTCCCTCTCTCTCTGCCCCTCCCCCACTCACACTGTGTCTCAAAAATAAATAAACATTAAGAAGTTAAAAAAGAAACACTCCATAAGCCTCTTAACTTGCTTCTCTGACTTCAGTATCATCCTGTTCTGATCTATTCTGCATACCTCTGCCATATTGATCTGTCTTCTCCCTTCCTAAGAAACTAAAATGGTTTCCCAATACCTTTTAGATTAAGCCCAAAGTCCTTATATTAGCATGCCTGGTCCTTCCATAATTCTGACCCTCATTTCCACCATTACTTTTTTTCTTTTTTCTTTTCAGGTTGACTTATAACACATTCAGTAAAGCACCCACCTCTGAAGTGTAAAACTCAATGATTTTTTTTTGTATATACAAACACCCATGTAACCACCAACCTGGCCAAGATATAGAACATTTCCAACACCCCAGAACTGCCATCATTTTTACTGGATTCATCGCACGAGGTCAAACATTGCTTCTTCTTTGCATCCCTCCCTACCACCTCCTTTCTTCTTATTTTGGCAATCCATGTTCACCCTGGAATCATCAGGAGGAAACTCTGACATTTGTAAAGTCAACTCTGCCTTGGCCTCACTGAAGCAGCTGTGCATTACCTTGGTCTCTTTGATTTTGACAGCAATCATTTGCTTCCTCTGCTGGATGATCTCTACCAACTCGTCACATTCTTCCATAAGTTTTGCCTCATGCATAGCAGTATTCACCTGCCAAAAAAGTCCAGAATATTACACAGTGATTGCTGCCTTTGTCCCCTGCTGCCTCTCAAAGGTTCGGATTGACAGCTAAGCATGCACAACTTCTTCCATACCTCCCTCATAAGATCCAGTCCTAGAAGAAGGGTAGAGATGATGATATTAATGATGCAAGGGCATTGAAGCACCACAGATAGGAAACTCTCCAGCCTCTGGTAGATCATGATGGTTAATGGAAGGCTGGGCAGAAGGACAGATGAGATGGGGGCATGTTATTCCCACTGTGCAACTCCCTTTACCCCAGCACCCTGTTCTCCTGCTGTTCTTTTGAAAAGACGGTAAGGAGATTTAAGTATGTCAGGAAAAGAGGATCCCTCTCCACAGGCACAATAATATTGAGATAACATCGCAACAATTGATTTCTACCATCCTAAAACAATGGTTTCAATTTTCCTTGTTCCCTTCTAATTCTAAAATGTATGAACGAGGGGTGCCTGGGTGGCTCAGTTGGCTAAGTGTCCAGCTTTGGTTCAGGTCACGATCTCACAGTTCGTGGGTTCGAGCCCTGCATCAAGCTCTGTGCTGACAACTCAGAGCCAGGAGCATGCTTCAGGTTCTGTGTCTCCCTCTCTCTCTGCCCCTCCTCTGCTCTTGCTCTGTCTCTCCTTCAAAAATAAATAAACATTAAAAAGAAAAAAAATTTAAATATATGACTGTGCAGCTGTAACTTCACATCAGAGAAATGGATGTGTAGCTATATTTTCACATCATTGCCATCATGTGTTAGTAGATACCTCTCACCTTAGGCTGTCCAGTATCTGAATACCTCTTCTATTTTGGAATACTGGCTACATCAAAATATCTCCACTGCAAAGTCAGAGTGGGGTTGTAAAAAAGAAAAGCCACCGTTTTTCATTGTCTTTCTGTATCCTGATTTCTCCTTTCTCCCATCTCTACTATTATTGACATTAGATGATAGGAAGTGCACAGCAGGGCTGAACTGAGAGTGAGCATCTCTGGGTTGCCCAAGTGGAAAAGCAAAGGGGAACAGACTTATGTCATTTAAGCACCTAATGTTCCAATGCTTTATAGATGCATTATTTCGTGTAATTATCATAAGCACTTTATAATATAGGAGCCACCTTTATTCCCATTCCACAGATGGAGAAACTGAAGCTTGGGCAACGTGAGTAACTTGCTAGTCATTGGTAACACCAGAATTCAGACCGAGTTCTGTCAAGTGAAACCCCTGGCCTGGCTGGGTGGACAAGGCTCAGTTCCATGTGAGCAGCACACAGAGCAGTCACACAGGGAAACACAATCATTCCAAGAGTCTACTCAAGGATCCTTTACCTACTCCAAACCTGGCAAAATGCCTGTCGCTGGACCCTGCTGCCTCCTCTCTTGCCCTTGAAGGTCCCCACTGGCCAATTTTTGGTTGCTTACTTAACTGAAATAAAATACGCTGGTGGTATTTCAACCTTATTTCATTTTATTTCCACTTTCCAGAGGGAATGCCATAATGAGAGCTTCCATGTATTGGGAATAAACAGTCCCACTCCGGCCATTGTAATTTTTTTTTTCTCAGACTCCTCACCCCTTCCCTAAATTGGATCTACATTTCCAAGGCAGATATGTCACCCTTGCAAGAAACTCTCACTCATGTGAGAACAGGAGATTCATCTAGTGCGCCCTGGATCCGTGCTTAGAGTATCTGTCAACTTTAGTTCCTATTTATAATTTCCTTTTGAACCTGCTGATGATGTAGGACACAATGGTGTAGTGCCTTGTTTCTTTATAATTTAGCCCTTGGGCCAACATAACACTCAATATATGCTAGGTACTACCTCAATCAGTTTACATACACTTGCTCTCTCAATCATCAAAACAATCCTCTGAGGCAGGTGCCAGCAGCCACATTTCATAGATGGGAAAACTGAGAACAGAGATACTCAGTGACTCACTCCAGGCCACACACCTAGTAAGTGGCAGAGATGGGATTTGGACCCAGGCAGTCTGACACTATAGTCCATACCTTTCAAACCATCACACTAGACTGCCTCCCCAGGCTAATGTAACAAAATTCCTGTCCATTTTCTGACAACCATCACCTCTTTTGCTCCATCCATCTTTAAAAAAAATTATTTTAATGTTTATTTGTTTTTGAGAGAGAGAGAGAGAGAGAGAGAGAGAGAGAGAGAGAGAGAGAGCACGCGCGCAGGGGAAGGGCAGAGAGAGAGGGAGACACAGAATCTGAAGCAGGCTCCAGGCCCTGAGCTGTCCGCACAGAGCCTGATGAGGGACTCGAACCCACAAGCTACGAGATCATGACCTGTGCCGAAGTCGGACGCTTAACCAACTGAGCCACGCAGGTGCCCCCATCTTTATTCTGTTATCCCATTCTCTTTAGTCACTCCAGATCACTTGTTGTTCCCCTAGGTGCCACACACCCTGTGCCTTTCCTCGAGACTTCATTCACTTGGAAATTCACTTCCCTATTGGTTTATTGAACAAACGTGCACTGATATTTCCAGGCTTTGCTCCAAAATCATCACTTCTGTAACTTTTTCTCATCTGCTTGGACCAAATGCATCCCCTATTTATACTACCATAGCACTGTATATATAATTCAATTATACCATTTACTACCTTATACTGTAGGAATTTGTTAGTCTGTCGTCCCCACTCAAACAGAAGTTCTGGAGGCCAGGGATAGTGTCTTATCTGACTGCATCTCTAACATAGTGACTGGCATACAGTAGATGTCCAGTAAATATTTGTTGTATTGAATCGAATGGGGGTAGGGAGTAGCTCACTGCTTGCTAGACATGTCTACTTGGTTACTTAAGTTACCCTAAATTCAGTATATCTAAAAACAAACATCATCTCCCCTCTACATCTGGCTTCCACCTCTGATTTATTTTCTTTCTTTCTTTCTTTCTTTCTTTCTTTCTTTCTTTCTTTCTTTCTTTTTCTTTCATTTTTGCTAATGCTATTATCATTACTGGAGTTACTCAGGTTGGCTTACTTCTGACTTCTACTTCTCTCTCAGCCCCCACATAAATTCACAGCAGTACCAAAGTCCTACTCTTTCTTTTGTTTTCAAACTCACTGAATTTATTCTGACAATACAATGAGGCTCTGAGCCAAGGAATCAATAAGCTGAAGCCCTTATCACCCTTTTGGACTGTTACTGTAAAAGCTTTATTAATTCATTCCCCACCTTCAGGATCTTTCCTTTGCCACCCACCCTCATAACCCATCCTATACATACCCTGAAATCAGGAAAAATCATCACCATCTTCATCATCAAACATGTATGAAGCATCTTTTGTGTGTAATACATTACATTCAGGCCTTGCGTTCAATAAACTTGCAATATTTAATGTTTTTTTTTTCCTGAGAGAGAGAGTGCAAGTGGGGAAGGGCCAGAGAGAGAGGGAGACAGAGGATATGAAGTGGGCTGTGCACTGACAGGATGACAGCAGCAAGCCCGATGCAGGGCTTGAACTCACAAACTGTGAGATTAAGGCCATGAGCCGAAATTGGACATTCAACCGATTGAGCCACCCAGGTGGCCCAATAAATTTGCAATCTGAACAGGAAAAAGCCACATGCATATAAAACAAACAAGTTAAGGTAGCATACCAATGGGTGATGTAGAATATAATCTACAGAAATTGAAGGGAAAGATTGCTCTCAGGGGGAAGTGTAGAAAAGATGCCTGAATGCAGTGGGACTTGAGACTTAAAGATGGATAGGACTCAGATTTTAAAGGTAAAAAGGAGAGAAATCTTGAGCCAAGATAACAAAATTGAACCTTATTCATTAGACAACATGGTATCTTTGAAAAATATTTTTTGGGGGAGGAGGGTAGGATGGTGAGAGAATGACTTTTTAAAATACGTATATTTGGGGGGGAGTGCCTGGTCGGCTCAGTGGGTTAAGTGTCTGACTCTTGATTTCAGCTCAGGTCATGATCTCCTGGTTCATGGGATTGATCCCTGCATCAGGCACTGTGTTGACAGTGCAGAGCCTGCTTGGGATTCTCTCTCCCTCTCTCTTTGCCCCTCTCCTGCATGCATGTACACAAACTCTCTCCCTCTCTCCCTCTCAAAATAAACTTAAAAAAATAAAAATAAAAAAATACACATTTTTAAATTGAAGTATAGTGGGCACACAATGTTACATTAGTTTCAGGTGTACAACACAGTGATTCAACAACTCTATATGTCATGCTGTGCTCACCATAAGTGTCGCTACTGTCCATCACCATTCAACACTATTACGATATCATTGACTATATTCCCTATGCTGTACCTTTCATCCTCTGTGACTTATCCATTCCATAACTGGAAGCCTGTACCCCCCCCAGCACTCCCTTTCACCCATTTTGTCTATACCCCCCATCCCCTCCTCTGGCAACCATCAAGTTAACTTTTTCTTAAAAAAGATGACCTGGGATTGATTTGATTGGGGGTAATGGTAAGCGGGGGGAGCAATTTAGGAAATGATTTTGATGTGAACAGGGTCTAGCCAAAGAGGGTAACAGGAATCGAAAGGAAAGGTCAAATATGAGAAGCACTCCCTCGCTTGCAAAACTTCAATTAGACAGCAAGTTCCTTGAGGAAAGTTTTTATGTCACTTTGTTTCTCCTGCTGTAACAGGCACCATGCCTTAACATTTACTGATTGACTTAGTAAAATGAAAAATCAGAATAAGAATGACAAACATTAGAAAATGTACTATGGTAAACACATTTTGTACAGAAAATGTAGATTGAAGTGAGGGAGCTAGGGTGCGGTTTGGACAGTTGCAGTGGGCAAAATAAAACAGCCAGACACAGGTAGCAGAAATTTGGCTGAAGAGGCAAAATCCCAAACGAAAGGTAAAGCAGTGACATTAAAATTTTTCCATGTCAAGAAGCAGCCCAAAAGAGCAGGTTCCTTGAATGCTTTCTGAACAGGAAATACTCCAGGGTAAAACTGTCTTCGTGATGTGAATAAAACATCTCAAATTGCTTGGAAGGTACTTGAAAGCCCTGGTATTTTCCCTGTCTGCAGTTTTCCTTGAAAATGCACTGACATTGGGGCGCCTGGGTGGCGCAGTCGGTTAAGCATCCGACTTCAGCCAGGTCACGATCTCACGCTCCGTGAGTTCGAGCCCCGCGTCAGGCTCTGGGCTGATGGCTCGGAGCCTGGAGCCTGTTTCCGATTCTGTGTCTCCCTCTCTCTCTACCCCTCCCCCGTTCATGCTCTGTCTCTCTCTGTCCCCAAAATAAATAAACGTTGAAAAAAAAATTAAAAAAAAAAAAGAAAATGCACTGACATATTTCACTTGTTTATTAACCCTTAGTTGAAAACAACCAGGCTTATCTTAATAAGCACTTTTGGTTGGTTGGTGGACTGACAGGCTGGTCTGTTGGTGGGAGATTCCACATCTTTATTTAGCCTTTGGTCTTTGGTTTGGGTTAGTGGGTTTGACAGGCTTTTCATCTGTGGAAAAATCTATCCTCCCTGAAAACACCATTAGAGTAATCTTGGAAACCTGCTTGTATAAATCTCTCCACCCCCCAAAAAGGGCAATTTTTGCAGGGGCATGGAGGAATTTCTGATGTTTAAGACCAACTCTCAGCAAGAGTCTTCTAAGGCCCAAGCCCTAGGGAACACAGGCCTCCCTATTAGGTCACCAGGTCTGCTTCCTGCTCTGTGCTCTTTTCTTTCTTCCAAAAGGCAGCAAGAATTTGACTTGCACGTTTTTATCCAACTGCCCATCTACTGTTTCCCAAAGTTCCTTCCTACCTCCCAGCCCACAGATTAAACCCACAGTCAGACCTAGTCTTCCCCAATCTCCACCCTTCCCTGACACAAACACACATGTCCCATTAGAAGGACTCTAATGCTGGTCACTACAAGGAAATAAATATGTGGGAGTTCACAAAAGCCACACGTTGCAAAGGCTTAAAAGAGGGCACAAAAAGTTATTTTGGCAATTGTTTCTATTCTGTATTGAAATGTAAATGGACTAGACTTTTTACCCTGAGTTTCTTTCAGCGAGCTTATTTGATAGTTTTCTTGGGCCATCTCCCACACACTTGTTCTATAGGTCTTTTATTCTTGGGTTCAAAGTGCATCAGCCTTCCCTCCACCCATCCCCATGAGAAACTTCCTCACTCACACACTCTCCTCAGCTCAGTCACATCCATCTGTCATGTGGACCACTGCACAAGAGTTCAGAAGGAGCTGGGATTTCCTGTTCAGGTGGAACAGCATGTATGAAGTAGTAGATGAGCCCTATACCCAGATTCAGGTGAAAATCATTTATGTGGTAATAGCACACTGGGTTGGCATCTTCATCTCAGGGTCCTCCACTCTACAGTCAATGCCATCCTAGTTCATTCCCTGAAATCTTCTGCCCAAATAGATCTCCCCACAAGAAGATTTTGAAATGCCAGCAATAAGATCGTTGGGGGAAGTTTTTATCAGCAAACATTTATTGAGGGCCCACACTGTGTACAAGACACTATGTGGGTTCCCGTGTGGGACAGAATGATGCAAAAGACTTCAGCTTCTGCCTTCAAGGTACTTACAGTCTAGTGGAGAAGATGAGTATGAATCAAACTAATTACAATTCAAGGAAGAGCAGAACAAGCAATATAGCAGAATACAAACAAAGCTCTTCAAGGGCACAGAGAAGAGAAAACGAAGTTTGCCTGTGGCAAAGGACAATCAGGGGATTAGAGAAGGTTTCATGTAGCTGAGCTAGTCCTGAAGGATGAGCAAGACTTGGGCGCACAGAAATGAGGTTTAAAGAGAGAATTCTAGGCCAAGAGAAGGATATGAATAGCATGAACAAAAGCACAGGTGGGAACGTAGAGGATGTTTGGATAAAGCAGATCAGCCTGACAGGTGCAAGGGAGGGAAATAAGGCTAGAAACGGAGGTTGCAGATATATTATGGAGAGCTGCGCTGTCATTCTGAGCCTTCAGGTGTACCTGGATAAAATTTCAGGATCTTAAGACTGTAGCGACATCTTAACCATCGTTAGCTAACACATTAATTGAGAACAAGGTGGAGAGGAAAGGCAGGCACAGTACTCAAGGAAGTGGGAAGGCACGGCAAATTTCTCACTCCCCATTATCGCCCAGGGCAGCTCAGGTGACCACCAACCCCACCTTCTCAGACTCCACAACATCAGAGAAAAGTGGCTGAGGCAGGCTGCCTTCAGTCTGCAAAGTCACGTTCTGTGCAAAGGAAATGAGAAGGAAGAGTGAGAGGTACATTGGCCGTCTGATGGATTATCAAGGAGTTGTTATGAACAGCTTTGTCACCTTACTGTGCTGCAAAGAATTCATTACTCTCTTAAAATGATGCATTCAAGAAAATGCAATGTTCTCTGTTTCTAGGAGTTCAGCTTTATTAGATTCCCTGATTATAGTTAACAAGACTGTATTGTATGCTTGAAAATTGCTAAGAGAATAGATCCTTAATGCTCTCACCACACAGACTAAAAGACAACTATGAGAGGTGGTGAATGTGTTAACTAACTTTATTGTGGTAATCATTTTGTAATCTACATGTATATCAAATCATCACATCATACATCTTAAATTTTCGTAATATTATATGTCAATTACATCTCAATAAACATGGGAAAAAATAAGAGGCCACAATGTTTATGAAGCAGATATGGCACCTACGATGGCAGCATCTAAGCTAAGGTGCCTTTTAAAATTGATTTATTTACTTTTGAGAGAGACAGAGACAGCGTAAGTGGGAATGGGACAGAGACAGAGGGGGAGAGAGAGAGAGAGAGAGAGAGAGAGAGAGAATCCCAAGCAGGCTCCACACTGCCAGCTCAGAGTCAGCCATAGGGCTTTAACTCATGAAACTGAGATCATGACCTGCACCAAAACCAAGAGTTGGACGCTTAACAGACTGAGCTACCCAGGCACCCTAAACTATTAATCCAGATCACACTAGGTCAATATCACACACACTCACACACGCGCATGCACACACACACACACACACACACACACACACACACAACCACCACCACCACCACCACCCCAGAGCCCTTGTATCAGGAAGGTTCAAAAGTATAAAAGGAAGAAGACAAGACCATCTTTTCTTGTTTTCTAAAGCAAAACAACACAATATTTCAAAGATGGTCCTGACAGCTTTATATAAAAATAGGAAAAATGAAATAGGTCTGTTTTTCAAATGGATTTTATCTGTTTCTTTAGGTTTGGGGGGAGGGTGATCACTTAAACTTCTGGTGGATATGCAAAATTATTAATAGGATTTTTAGTCCCCTGTGCTGGAGTAGCTACAGCTTAGAAAGGAAAAAAAATTACTGAGGCAGAGTTAAGCAACCTTCTGCCTCAGTGCCCAAGTTAATTTTTTTGGCAGAGGAGTGGGTGAGGGGTTTATAGCGGTAAAGGTGGGTGGGGGGTGGGACTATTGAAGTTAGAAACGGAGTGTACATTGGGGGAAGGTGGCACGTAGAGGTTATGTGACTTGCCCAAGATCATACAACTAGCACACGGCAGAGCCAGGATTTACACCCAGGCAGTCTGGCTCTTGTCCACGATCTAACCATTGTGTGTGTGTGTGTGTGTGTGTGTGTGTGTGTCCATATGTGTGTGTGTGTGAGAGAGAGGCAGAGACAGAGAGACTATGCTCACATAGTTCTTTTCATCTCAGAATTGGCTCCCAAGATAATCACATTCTTTAGACGTAAGCATTGCAAATATTTTGTAGAATTACTTCCTGACTTTTGAAAAAATATATAGGATAAAAATGTATACAATGAAACATTTAGAAAATATGCATCATGCACACACATACATATGGACACACAATTCCGTGTTTATTTTACTCTGAGTGTAACTAACAACAATACTAGCAACAGAAGGAGTTTGTTCCATATACATGACATAGGAATGACCCTGTGCCATGTGGCAATTCTGTGTTAGTTTTAAAGGCCTTTCTCCTCAGGTATCAGACCTCCAAGCCTTTGTAGTATTAAGATTAGTTACTTTCTGCAGCACCTGGGTGGCTCAGTCGGTTAAGCATCTGACTTCAGCTCAGGTCATGATCTCACGGTTCTTGAGTTAGAGCACCACGTCAGGCTCTGTGCTGACAGCTTGGAACCTGGAGACTGCTTCAGATTCTGTTTCTCTCTCTCTCTCACTCGCTCTCGCTCTCTCTTGCTCTCTCTTGCTCTGCCTCTACCCTGCTGACACACACTCTCTCTCTCTCTCAAAAATAAATATTAAAATAACTTATAAGATTAGTTACTTTCAAACCCATATTCTCTTTCCACACAAGGGAACTGTTTAGAACATTCAAGGAAACAAGTGAGACAGGAATAATCTAGGCTTGTACCTGGTATGCTACTTGTACAGCTAGAAGCTAGAAGTCCTCTATGAAATAAGGTAGAAACCTCCTTTTTATCTCTTCAGAACCACAGAATTGTTAGATATGGAAAAGACTGAAGAAATCATAGGTTCCTAGCCCCTCACTCTACAGATAGAAATTTGAGTCCTAGAGAGAAGGGCTTACCTAATATCATTCTACCGATCAATGACAGAGCAAGGCTGAAGCCATATCTTTCGTGTTCTTTTCACTCTGTGAAGCACAGCACTTGCTTCTAAACTACTCTGAAGACCTAAAACTCTAGATTCCACCATAGAAATATGAACACTTATGTCTACAGAAAAAAGTACATGAAAGTTCATTAACACCTTATTTTATTATTATTTGTTTTTAGTTTTTAAGTAAGCTTCACACCCAGCATGGAACCCAGTGCAGGCTTGAACTCACGACCCTGAGATCAAGACCTGGGCTGAGATAGAGTCAGATGCTTAACCAAATGAGCCACCCAGGTATCCCCATAACACCTTTATAAGTATGAGCCAAAAACTGGAAAAAGCTGAAATGCTCTTCCGGCATTTATACATTCCAGTGGGGGCATGTATAAACAAATTGTAGAACACTGGCAATAAAAAAAATTGAAAAACTATTGATACACACAACAACTTGAATGGATCTCAGGGGCATTTTGATTAGTGACATAAGCGGATCATAGTATGTTATACACTTCATGTTCCCATGTACATAACATTCCAGAAATTATAGTGAAGAAGAACAGATCAGGGGTTGCCAGGGGGGCAAATGTGACTATAAAAAGGTAGCACAAATTAGTTTCTTGGGGGTGATGAAACTGTTGGTCTAAGTATGATGGTGATTACACAACTCTATACATGTGATAAAGTTCACAGCATTATGAGCCTTCCCCTGCCGCCACAAGGTTGAGGGCATGTAAACCCAGGTGAAATTTGAATGAGGTCTGTAGTTTGCTTGGTAGACTATTACACCAGTGATCCTTTCCTGGTTATGGTAGTTATGCGATTATGTAAATGTTAACAATGGGGAAGAGTAGGTGAATCCTTTGTGGGAACTCTCCATATTATTTTAGCAACTTCTATGTGAAGTTAAAACTTATTTCAAAATTTAAAAGAATAAAAGAAAGAAATAAAACTCTAGAAGTCCCATAATGTTTTAGACAGATCTGATGAACCAACATTTATATGGTTTTCTGAAGTTATAACTATGTTTTAAGCAGGCCTGATGAACCAACATCTATGTATTTTTCGGAGTTATGACTAATATGTATCCAGATGCTCAAGTGGCATCTCATCTCACACCCCACTCTATACCTTAGTCTACTTTTTCCAATTTTATTAATAAATAATTGACATACATCACTGTAGAAGTTTAAGGCATACCAGCACGATGTTTTGATTTACATATATTGTAAAATATATGTAATTATCCCAATAGGTTCAGCTAACATCCATGTTTTCATTTAGATAGAATAACAAGAAAAGGAAAAAATTGTCTTCTTGTAATGAAAATTCATAGGATTTACTCTCTTTACTTTCCTATACATCATACAGCAGTGTTAGCTCTAGTCATCATGTTGTACATCACATTCTTAGTACTTATTTATAACTGGAAGCGTGTACATTTTGACCACCTTCCTCCAATTTCTACTGCCCTCACCCCCTGTCTCTGGTAACCACAATTCTGATCTCTTTTTCTGGAAGTTTGGGGTTTTATTTTATTTATTTTTAGAGAGAGAGAAAACACTAATGGGGGAGGGGCTAAGGGAGAGGGAGAGAATCCCAAGCAGTCTCCAAGCTGTCAGCACAGAGCCCAACACAGGGCTCGAACCCACAAACCGTGAGATCATGACCTGAGCTGAAGTAGGAGGCTTAATTGACTGAGCCACCCAGATGCTCCATTTTGGGTTTTTTTTTTAGATTCCATTTGTGAGATTATATAGTGTTTGTTTTTCTCTAACTTATTTCACTAGCATAATGCCTTCAAGGTCCATCTGTGTTGTCACAAATGGCAGGATTTCCTTGGTTTTTATGGCTGAATAATATTCTATTGTATTATATACCACAACTTCTTTATCCATTCATACATTGATGGGCACTTAGGTTGTTTCCATGTCTTGGCTATTGGAAATAATGCTGATATGAACATGGGGGTGCAGATTATCTTTTTGAGTTAGGGTTTTCATTCCCCTATTTCCTGAATATATCTGGATCATATGGTAGTTCTACTTTTAATTTTTTGAGGATCCTCCATACTGTTTTGCATAGTGGCTACACCAATTTATAATCCCACCTATTGGGATTATACACAAGGGCTATACACAAGGGCTCCCCTCTACTCCACATCCATGCCAGCATTTGTTACCTTTTTGATGGTGGTTTTTCTAATAGTCATGAGGTGATATCTCACTGTGGTCTTAATGTATATTTCCCTAATTACTAATGATGCTGGGCATCTTTTCACGTACCTGCTGACCTTATGTATATCTTCTTTGGAAGAAGGACCTATTCAGATCCTTTTCCCATTTTCTAATTGGGCTATTTGGGGTTATAGGAGTTCTGCTATGGGGTTATAGGAGTTCTTTATGTATTTTGGATGTTAACGCCTCATAAGATACATGGTTTGCAAATATTTTTTTTCTATTCTGTAGCCTGTTTTTTCACTTTGTTGATGGTTTGTTTTGCTATGTAGACCTTTTTAGTTTTATGCAGTCCCACTTGTTTATTTTTGATTTTGTTGCTTGTGCTTTAGGTGTCATATCCCAAAACAAGTCATAAATACACCTATCAAGGAACTTTATTCCTATGTTTTCTTCTAGGAGTTTCATGCTTTCAGGACTTACATTTAAGTCTTTAATCTATTTGGAGTTAATTTTTGTGAGTGGTATAAGATAGGGTCCAGCTCCATTCTTTTACATGTGAATACCAATTATCTCAGCACCCAGCACCGTTTGTTGAAAACACAGTCTTTTCTCCATTGAGTATTCTTGGTTCTCTTGTCACATATTAGTTAACTGTATATACTTGGATTTATATCTGGGCTCTCAATTCTGTTCCATTGTGTATTTTTATGCTAGTACCATACTGTTTTGATGACTATGACTTTATAGTATAGCTTCAAATCAGAATGTGTGATGCCTCCTATTTTCTTTTTCTTTCTCGGAATTTCTTTGGCTATTCAGGGTCTCTTGTGTTTTTCCTACTTTGGTAAAAAAAATGCCATTGGAATCTTGATAGAAATTGCATTGAATATATACATGGCTTTTGGTAGTATTGACAATTTAACAATATTAATTCTTCTAATCCACAAACATGGGATACTTTTTAATTCATTTGTTTTCTTCCATTTCTTTCATTAATGTCTTGTAGTTTTCAGAGTAGAGATCTTTTTCCTTAAATTTGTTCCTAAGCCTTGAGAAAGTCGGGATAGAAGGAACATACTTAAAGATCATAAAAGCCATTTATGAAAAGCCCACAGCTAACATCATCCTCAACGGGGAAAAACTAAAAGCTTTTTCCCTGAGATCAGGAACACGACAAGGATGCCCACTCTCACCGCTGCTGTTTAACATAGTGCTGGAAGTTCTAGCATCAGCAATCAGACAACAAAAGGAAATCAAAGGCATCAAAATTGGCAAAGATGAAGTCAAGCTTTCGCTTTTTGCAGATGACATGATATTATACATGGAAAATCCGATAGACTCCACCAAAAGTCTGCTAGAACTGATACAGGAATTCAGCAAAGTTGCAGGATACAAAATCAATGTACAGAAATCAGTTGCATTCTTATACACTAACAATGAAGCAACAGAAAGACAAATAAAGAAACTGATCCCATTCACAATTGCACCAAGAAGCATAAAATACCTAGGAATAAACCTAACCAAAGATGTAAAGGATCTGTATGCTGAAAACTATAGAAAGCTTATGAAGGAAATTGAAGAAGATTTAAAGAAATGGAAAGACATTCCCTGCTCATGGATTGGAAAAATAAATATTGTCAAAATGTCAATACTACCCAAAGCTCTCTACACATTCAATGCAATCCCAATCAAAATTGCACCAGCATTCTTCTCGAAACTAGAACAAGCAATCCTAAAATTCATATGGAACCACAAAAGGCCCCGAATAGCCAAAGGAATTTTGAAGAAGAAGACCAAAGCAGGAGGCATCACAATCCCAGACTTTAGCCTCTACTACAAAGCTGTCATCATCAAGACAGCATGGTATTGGCACAAAAACAGACACATACACCAATGGAATAGAATAGAAACCCCAGAACTAGACCCACAAACGTATGGCCAACTCATCTTTGACAAAGCAGGAAAGAACATCCAATGGAAAAAAGACAGCCTCTTTAACAAATGGTGCTGGAAGAACTGGACAGCAACATGCAGAAGGTTGAAACTAGACCACTTTCTCACACCATTCACAAAAATAAACTCAAAATGGATAAAGGACCTAAATGTGAGACAGGAAACCATCAAAACCTTAGAGGAGAAAGCAGGAAAAGACCTCTTTGACCTCAGCCATAGCAATCTCTTACTCGACACATCCCCAAAGGCAAGGGAATTAAAAGCAAAAGTGAATTACTGGGACCTTATGAAGATCAAAAGCTTCTGCACAGCAAAGGAAACAACCAACAAAACTAAAAGGCAACCAACGGAATGGGAAAAGATATTCGCAAATGACATATCAGACAAAGGGCTAGTATCCAAAATCTATAAAGAGCTCACCAAACTCCACACCCAAAAAACAAATAACCCAGTGAAGAAATGGGCAGAAAACATGAATAGACACTTCTCTAAAGAAGACATCCGGATGGCCAACAGGCACATGAAAAGATGTTCAGCGTCGCTCCTTATCAGGGAAATACAAATCAAAACCACACTCAGGTATCACCTCACGCCAGTCAGAGTGGCCAAAATGAACAAATCAGGAGACTATAGATGCTGGAGAGGATGTGGAGAAACGGGAACCCTCTTGCACTGTTGGTGGGAATGCAAATTGGTGCAGCCGCTCTGGAAAACAGTGTGGAGGTTCCTCAGAAAATTAAAAATAGACCTACCCTATGACCCAGCAATAGCACTGCTAGGAATTTATCCAAGGGATACAGGAGCACTGATGCATAGGGCCACTTGTACCCCAATGTTCATAGCAGCACTCTCAACAATAGCCAAATTATGGAAAGAGCCTAAATGTCCATCAACTGATGAATGGATAAAGAAATTGTGGTTTATATACACAATGGAATATTACGTGGCAATGAGAAAAAATGAAATATGGCCTTTTGTAGCAACGTGGATGGAACTGGAGAGTGTGATGCTAAGTGAAATAAGCCATACAGAGAAAGACAGATACCATATGGTTTCACTCTTATGTGGATCCTGAGAAACTTAACAGGAACCCATGGGGGAGGGGAAGGGAAAAAAAAAAAAAGAGGTTAGAGTGCGAGAGAGCCAAAGCATAAGAGACTGTTAAAAACTGAGAACAAACTGAGGGTTGATGGGGGGTGGGAGGGAGGAGAGGGTGGGTGATGGGTATTGAGGAGGGCACCTTTTGGGATGAGCACTGGGTGTTGTATGGAAACCAATTTGTCAATAAATTTCAGAAAAAAAAAATTTGTTCCTAAGGATTTTCTTGTTCTTGACGCTATTGTAAAAGGCATCAATTTATTTCTTTTTTAGAAAATTCATTGTTAATGTATAGAAATGCCACTGATATTTATGTTAATTTCGTATCCTGAAACTTTACCGAATTCATTGATTATATCTAACAGTTTTTTGGTTAAGACTTTAGGATTTTCTATATATAAACTCATGTTATTTCAATTTTACTTCTCTTCCAATTCTTATATCTTTTCTTTTTCTTGCCTGATTGCTCCAGCTAGGAGTTCTAGTACTATGTTGCATAAGAGTGCTGAGAGTGGGCACCCTTGTCTTGGTCCTCATCTTAAAGGAAAAGCTTTCAAACTTTCACTACTGGGTATGATGTTAGCTGTGGTCTTGTTATATATAGCCTTTATTAGGCTGAGATATGTTCCTTTTATGCCTAATTTGTTAAGAGTTTTTATAATGAATGGAAGTTCAATTCTGTCAAATGCTTTTTCTGCATCTATTGAGATGATCATGTAATTCCTTTCTTTCATTCTATTAATGTGATGCATCACATTGATTACTTTGCAAATGTTGAACTATCCTTACATCTCACGGGTAAATACCACTTGATCATGGTGTATGACCCCTTTCATGTGCTGCTGAATTTGGTTTGATAGTATTTTATTAAGAATTTTGCATCTAGGGGCACCTGGGTGGCTCAATCAGTTAAGCATCTGACTTCAGCTCAGGACATGATCTTGCGGTTTGTGAGTTCAAGCTCTGCATTGGGCTCTGTGCTGACAGCTCAGAGCCTGGAGCCGGCTTTGGATTCTGTGACTCCCTCTCTCTGCCCCTTCCCCACTCACTCTCTCTCAAAAAATAAATAAATGCTAAAAAAAATTTTAAAAAAGAATTTTGCATCTATATTAATCAGGGATATTTGCTTGTAGTTTTCTTTTCTGGTAGTGCCCTTTTCTGGTTTTGGTATAATGCTGGCATCATAAAAATAGTTTGGGAGTGTTCTCTCCTCTTGAAACTTTTGGAAGAATTTGAGAATAGGCATTAATCCTTCTTTAAGTATTTGGTAAAATTCACCAGTGAAGTCATCTGGTCCTTTGTTAGATTTTAAATTATTGTTTCAATCTCATTACTAGTAATTGGTCTATCAGATTTTCCATTTCTTCCTGATTCAGTCTTGGTAAATTGTTTCTAAAATTTTCTTCATCTCTTCTAAGTTATCCAATTTGTTGGCATATAATTGTTCATACTAGGCTCTTAGGATCCTTTGAATTTCTGTAGTGTCAGTTAGGTAATGTCTCTTTTTTCATTTATAATCTTGATGATTTGGGTCCTTTCTCTTTTTTCCTTGGTTAGTCTAGCTAAAGATTTGTTGATTTTGTTTCTCTATTCCAAGAACAAACTCTTAGTTTGGTTAACCTTTTCTATTGTTGTTCTGTTCTCTATATCATTGACTTATGCTTTTATCTTTATTATTTCCTTTCTTCTGCTAACTTTGGGCTCAGTTTGTTCTTCATTTTCTAGTTCTTCAAGGTGTAGAGTCAGGTTCATTATTTGAGATTTTTCTTGCTTTTTAAATGTAGGCATTTATTGCTATGAACTTCCTTCTTAGAACTGTTTTTACTGCATCCTATAAGTTTTGGTATGTTTTATTTCCATTTTTGTTTGTCTCAAGAAATTTTTTATTTCCCCTTTAATTTCTTCTTTGACCCATTGGTTGTTCAGGAGAGTGTTGTTTAATTTCCATGTGTTCATGAATTTTCCAGTTTTCTTCTTTTTATTGATTTCTAGTTTCATGCCATCATGGTTAGAGAAGATACCCGGTATTTCAATCTTCTTGAATTTTTTAAGAATTGTTTTGTGGCCTAACATATATATGGTCTATCCAAAAAATGTTCCATGCACACTTGAGAAGAATGTGTATTCTGCTGTTGTTGAACAGAATGTTCTGTATATGTCTATTAGGTCCATTTGGTCTATAGTGTTGTTCAAATCTGCAGTTTCCTTATTGATTCTCTGAACGATGTATCCATTGTTGAAAGTGGGGTATTAGAGTCCCCAACTATTATTGTATTACTGTTAATTTCTTCTTTTAGCTCTGTTAGTCTTTGCTTTATATATTTATGTGCTCTAGTGTTGGACAGACAAATATTTATAAGTGTTATATCTTCTTGATGTATGGATCTCTTTATCATTACATAATGACCTTCTTTGTCTTTTTTTTACCATTTTTAGTTTAAAGTCTATTTTGTCTGGGGGCGCCTGGGTGGCACAGTCGGTTAAGCATCCGACTTCAGCCAGGTCACGATCTCGCGGTCCGTGAGTTCGAGCCCCATGTCAGGCTCTGGGCTGATGACTCAGAGCCTGGAGCCTGTTTCCGATTCTGTGTCGCCCTCTCTCTCTGCCCCTCCCCCGTTCATGCTCTGTCTCTCTCTGTCCCCAAAAAAATAAATAAACGTTGAAAAAAAATTTAAAAAAAAAAAGTCTATTTTGTCTGATATAATTATAGCTACTCTTGCTTTTTTTTTTTTTTTTGAAATGTCTTTTTCCATCCCTTCACTCTCAGTCTGTGTGTGTCTTTTTTTTTTTTTATTTTTTTTTTTATTTTTTTTTTTATTTTTTTTTTTTAAATTTTTTTTTTTTCAACGTTTATTTATTTTTGGGACAGAGAGAGACAGAGCATGAACGGGGGAGGGGCAGAGAGAGAGGGAGACACAGAATCGGAAACAGGCTCCAGGCTCTGAGCCATCAGCCCAGAGCCTGACGCGGGGCTCGAACTCACGGGCGGCGAGATCGTGACCTGGCTGAAGTCGGGCGCCCAACCGACTGCGCCACCCAGGCGCCCCAACTGTGTGTGTCTTTAAGGCTAAAGTGAGTCTCTTGTAGTCAGCAGTTTTCAATGTTTTTTTTTAAATCCATTCAGCCATTTTTTGTCTTTTAACTGAATAATTTAATCCATTTACATTTCAAATAAGTATAGATAGATAAGGACTTATTATTGCCATTTTAAAAATTGTTTTCTGGTTGTTTCACAGATCTCTTTTTCTTTGTTTCTTATCCTGCACTTTTTTTGTTGTTGTATTTGGTGTATTTTAATATCAGCATTCTCTGACCTCTTTACAGTGTTCTCTTGTGTAATTACTACAAGATTTTCCCTTGTGGTTAACATGAGGTTTACATAAAATATCTTAAATTTGTAATGCCTTATATTAATATGATAAAAATTTAACTTCAATAAAATTCATAAACTTTACACTTTTCCTCCTCCTCCCCCTCACATTTTAGGTTACTGCTGTTACCATTTACGTGTATTTTTTAAAGTTTATTTACTTTTTTTGAGAGAGACAGAGATAGGGTTAGCAGGGGAGGGGCGGAGAGAGGGAGAATCTCAAGCAGGCTCCACTCTGTCAGTGCAGAGCCCGACAGGGGACTCAAACTCACGAAACTGTGAGATCATCACCTGAGCCAAAATAAAGAGTCAGACACTCAACCGACTGAGCCACCCAGGTGCCCCACAATTTACATGTTTTTGAGATCATGTAACTAATAACAGATTAATGTATTTATGGTTATTTTTCCTATGTTCTTTCTTCTAACTTCTAAACTAGAGTTGTAAGTACATTATACACTACTAGTACCGTATTGCAGAATCTATGACTATATATCTACCATTACCAGTGAGATTTATACTACCTTTTTATGTTTTTATGATATTAATTAGCATATTTTTACTTCCAGTCAAAGAATTCCTGTTAGCATTTCATGTAAGGCAGGTCTGGTGGTAATGAACTCCCTCAGCTTTTGTTTGTTTGAGAAAGTCTTTATCCCTTCTTTGTTTCTGAAGAACAGCTTTGCTGGGTATAGAATTTGTGGTTGAGTTATTTTTTCCAATATTTTAAATATGTCATCCCATTCTCTCCTAGCCTGAAAATTTCTGTTGAGAAATCCACCAATCTTTTGGGGGTTCCCTTGTATGTAGCATCTCTCTTTTCTCTTGCCGCTTTTAAAATTCTTTCTTTTGACTTTTGACAATTTAATTATATGTCTTGGATTCAACCTGTTTGGGATCCTTTGGGCCTCATAGGGGATGTCCATTTATCTCCCCAGGTTTGGGACATTTTCATTATTGCTTTAAATATACTTTTCTCTTTCTTTTCTCCTGGAATTCCCATAATGTGAATAATTTCTTTTCATTTTGTCCCATAATTTCCACAGGCTTTCCTCACTTTTTCATTCTTCTTTCTTTTCTCCTCTGACTGGGTAATTTGCAATGTCTTATCCTCCAGGTCACCTGATTCTTTCTTCTACATGGTCAAGCCTACTTTTGAAACTCTCTATTGGATTCTTCGGTTCAGTTATGGTATTTTTCAATTTTAAGACTTCTGTTTGTTTGTGTTTTTTAATGCTTATTGTTGAGAGAGAGAGAGAGAGAGAGAGAGAGAGAGAGAAAGAGAGAGAGAGAGCATGTGAGCCCGAGTAGGGGAGGAGCAGAGAGAGGGGGAGACAGAGGATCTGAAGCAGACTCCACACTAACAGCAGAGAGTCCAATGCAGGGCTTGAACTCATGAACCATGAGATCGTGATCTGAGCTCAAGTCAGATGCTTAACCAACTGAGCCACGCAGGTGCCCCTGTTTGTGTTTTTTTTTTATTTTTTTTAATGTTTATTTATTTTTAAGAGAGAGAGAAGGAGATAGAGCATGAGCAGAGGAGGGAGAGAGAGATAGGGAGACACAGAATCCAAAGTGGGCTCCAGGCTCCGAGCTGTCAGCACAGAGTCTGATGTGGTGCTCGAACTCATGAGCTGTGAGATCATGACCTGAGCTGAAGTCGGACACTTAACCGACTGAGCCACCCAGGCATCCCATCTGTTTGTGTTTTATTGATGGTTGCTATTTCCTCATCAAAATTCTCATTTTGGTCATGCATTGTTTTCCTAATTTCATTTAGCTGTCTGTGTTTTCTTGTAGTTCACTAAACTTCCTTAACAGGATTATTCCAAATGCACTGACAGTTATAGATCCCCATTTTTTTAGGGTCAGTAATCATGGTTTTATCAATTTCCTTTGATGGTGTCATATTTACCTGCTTTTTCATGATCCTTGATTTCTTACATTTGTATCCATGCATTTAAGTAATTGAGCACCTCTTCCAAACTTTACAGATTTGCTTTGGCAGAAACAATTCTTCACCAGTCAGCTCAGTTTGGGTTTTCTGGGCATCTGCTGGTATTGTCCTTGGGCAGAGATGACTGGTATTATGATCTATTTTTGGATGAGGCAATAGTTTGAACTCTGAAGACAGGAATGGGGGGGTGTGCTACTGGCTGAGAACAGTTGGCTAGGACTGCTGGCTTGGTTCCCTACCCAAGTGAGGCTGCAGGATGGGCTCCACTGTTGCCTGGATTCTCTGATCATAACTAGTAGATGGTTGGGACTGGATACTACATTATTCACTAGTGGATGGGGCTATGAATTGGTTTCCCTGCCCTGGCAAGGAAGCCAGCCAGGGCCCAAGGTCCATACAGCTTGTCATTTGGGGGCCAGAATCAGGCCTGAGTGTTCACTTAATTCACTTGTCAGGTGAGGCCACCAGTTTTGCTCTTCAGAAGGGGGGACCCACAGGCTGTGCTCTCTATTTAAGTGCCACTATACACAGGGCTGTTGAATGGACTATGCAGCTTCCCATGTCCTCTGGTTAGGTTCCCTGGTTAGACAATCTGAAGATTTTATTCAGTGATAAGCAGGGCTATGAATCAGATTTCCTGACTGGGCACAGCAGGAGAAGCAGCTCTAAAGCCAGTAAAGCTCTTTGTTGTCTTAACTCAAGCCAACCCACACCCCAAGTTCCCTGACCGAACAGGGCCGCTGGCTTTTTTCTGAAAACTCTCAGTTCTGCCCACTTGCCTTTCGGCTTGAGTGCCGCTGGACTGCACAGCTTTCAGGAGTTGTTTCCAGACCTTCCAGTTAGATGGGGCCAGAAGACAGTCTTCACAGTGGGTGGGGCTATGTCTTAGCTCCCTTGCCTGGGTGGGATGGGGAGAGACTGCTCTAGGCCACTGTCAATTTCCTGGTCTCTCTGGTTTGGATGAGACAGGAGCTACCCTCAGCCTTAGCTAGAAATCAATCTCCCTGCCTTTATATACAGAAGGCTTCACCAGGACTGGCTTTGCCCTAGGGGTGATCAGCTCTGCCTGCTGGTCTCTCTGCTCAAGTGCCACTGGGATGCACTGCTTCTGGAAGTTTTCACCAGCCCTTCTGGTCAGATAGGGCTGGAAGACACTCCCCAAAGTGGGTGGGACTGTGATGCAGCTCCTTGCTTGGGCCTGGGCAAACTGGGCTCAAGGGCTGGCAAACCTCCTTGTTTGAGGATCCACATCTAGGTCTGCACTCCACAAAGTACTTTAGTTAGAGTGTTCCCCCAACTTGATTCTGTGGGTAAGCAAAGCTGCCATTGGGATTACCCTTTGGGCCAAGATCCCTACACTAGTTGTTTCAATCCATTCCCCCTCCTCCACCATAGTCAGATTCCCAGTGGTTGAGCCCCACAGATTCCCCTGAAATCCCCGTGGTGTGAGATCAGAGTAGGGATTCTCACAAAGTGACCCCCAATGTAGGGGGGGGCGATAATTGTCCCCAGTGGGTTCTCTTTCCCCATGGGAGGAACTGAAGGTTCATGGGAGACCTCTCTGCATAGTGCTGCACTAGACTGAAGGAGGAGCAATGCATAGCCACTTCTCACCCTTCTAATGCAGTCTGTCTGGGTCTCTGTGGAGCAGAAGGGTACTTCAGCCTCACCCCCATATACTAGGATCCTCTCAGCTGTGTCTTGTTCTTGATTTGATGTTAGTTCTTCTTGTGAGGGGAAACAAAGTCAGGAGCAACCTAGGTTGCCATCTTGGTGATGTCACTCTCCCCTAATTTTTTTTTTATCCATAGCACTTAAACCCCTAATAAAAATACATTTGTTTACTGTATATCTCCCCCAACTAGAATGTAAACTTAATGTTAAAGACTTTATTTCATTCACTACTTTATGCCCAACACCTAGAGTAGTGCCTGGCACACTACAGGTATTCAACAAATATTTGTTGAATGAATGAGTGAATATGAGTGTGTTGGCCCTGAAATAAAGGTATAATGAAAAATTGTATAGTAGGTTACATTTCCTTGTTGCATGGGATGAGTTTCCCTTAGGTTTTGTTTTTACACAATTACTCAAAATGGTAATTCTGTTCTGTCATTTACATATTATTTGCTGCATTATGAAGGACTTGTTGGGACAACAACATAGCTTCTAGGAGACCACACATTCTGAAATGGTTCCTGACCCAATATTAAAAGAAAGAAAATTTTACCTCTCCTGGGTAATTGCCTACACTTTCCTCCCTTCTACAATGCATAAAAGATTGTACTTATAAGAGCTAGCCACCAGAGGGTACTTTTTATTCAATTATCCTTCCTCAACATCTATTGCGTACCACGTCATGTGCTGGGTATAAAAAAGTAGATAGGACACAGTTCCCACTCTCAGAGATTACAGCCTGGTGGGGAGACAAATTGGTACACAGAAGTGCTATGATGGAAGTATGCATAGGGCACTCCATATACACATGGGGAACCAGACTAGGAAGATGGGGAGAAAGGTATAGAGCATGGGTGATGTCCCTGAAGGAGATGGTGCCCGAGTTGAGTCTTAAAGGACAAGCAGCAGTCAGTCAGCAGAAAAGAGGAATCTAAGTCCTGTGAAGGCAGATGCCATGTTCACATTGCATTCCCAATGCCTGGACCAAGGCAGAAACATGCTTACATATTTGTGGAATGAGCACAGTATAAAGTGCAAGTGGTAAAAGGGCATGCTAGAGATACAGGCAGGATCTAGATCACTGTGGGTCTTATAAACCTTTACCTTAATGGTGATGAGGAACAATGGAAGGGTTTGTGCTAGGGGAGTGACATGTGGGCTTTGCAGTTTAAAAGGCTCATTCCCACGGCAATGTGGAAAATGGATTTGAGGGGTAGAGAATGAGTCAGAGAGACTAGTTAGGACCTGCAGTTTCTGAGATGAATGTGGCATGGTCATGGCCATTGCCTTTAAGAAGCAGATAGTCCAACAAAGGCAACAAGATGTAATCAGGTAGTGCCAATCCAGCAGAGTAGGCAGTGTGACAGAGGTATGAACAGGCTCTTTGGCCCAAGTTCATGCAGCTACTGGATGGCAGAGTCAGTATCAGAACCCAGGTTTCCTGATTTCTAGTCCAGGGCTTTTCCCCAAGCCATCCTTTTCACTGCCTTTCATGACCATAGAATTATGGAAGGGAAGGAAAGCAGGGCAGGCCACTGAAAGATTATGCCTTCTCTAGTCACCGACTAGACTGTGGGGGAGCATTTAGCCCCTCTTTGTACTCAAGTCTGACATAAGCATCCCTTCCCAAGACCTTTGTTTCTGAGAGATGGCTTCAGTACCCTGATATTCCCTATAAATACACAGAGCCAAGAATCACTACTGGGAGGGCCAGGGACATTCTAGCTAAGGTCACGGAGGGCATATTCTGAGAAAGAAGTCATTCTTTCTGAGACAGGGGACTTTGGATGACAACAGAGAAAAAAGAAACCTGGTTCCATGTTCAGAAAAGGCAGATGGTCGCTAGAAGAAGCAAGGGCCCAGCAGAAGAGTAAAAATAGCTGAAAAAGGGGCGCCTGGGTGGCTCAGTGGGTTAAGCATCCGACTTTGGCTCGGGTCATGATTTCACGGTGTGTGAGTTCAAGCTCCGTGTCAGGCTCTGTGCTGACAGCTCAGAGCCTGGAACCTGCTTTGGATTCTGCTTTTGGATTCTGCTCCTACCTCACTCATGCTCGCTCTCTCTCTCTCTCTCTCTCTCTCTCAAAAATAAATAAATGTTAAAAAAAATAGCTTAAGAAAGGCCTATACTGCTTCCAAGCTGAAAGGGTGGAGTGGGGTAGAAGAGTGGGGGATAGGGAAAGAAGATGGAGAATTCCAGGAAAGAGCCCCAGGACAAGGGCTTGAAGAATTCTGTATGAGCACATCAGTGAGAAGGGAGGCTTCTGAACAATACTCAATTCCATGACTAAGTAAAAAAGATGTTTTGAGAACATATTTCCAGCAGCCCCAAGTACCTCATGAGTGAGGACAGAGACTAGAGCTAAGGGTTTTGTACAGTGAAAAGCCCAAGGGGGCTAGTGGGTTCCAAGGAGAGCCCTTAGTCAGGTTATCTTGGTGGGGATGGGGAGAGAGAGAAAGACAATGAGAAGGAGACAGTAGGTGTGCAGGGGCTCTCTGGGAAGGGTCCCTGGGAATCCTGGGGTAGGGGTTCCCCATTACTGAACCAAAAACCAAAATTAAAAATGGAACTCATTAAAATAATGGGCTTTGAAGTCAGACAGCCTCACATTAGCCTCTTGGTTCTGCTGCTTCCCAACCACCTGTTTGGTCTTGGGTGAGTGGACTAAGTTTCCTTTTCTGTAAATGAGGATAATACTGGCATCTGGCCTCAAAGGGTTTTGCACATGCTTACTAAATTAAATAACAGAAATAAAGCACCTAATACATTTTCTGAATCATGATAGGTAGTCTAATAGTTGTTTCTGTTTTGTTTTGTCTTTACTACAACTACTATCGTGATGACAGTGACCATGATTACTACTATTGTAACCACTATATCTTCTGGGTTTTTCTGCAGAACAAACAAGTGAGCACTGTTCCACCATCTGCTTTATTTTTATTCAATTCCTCTGTCTGCTTTCCCTTTCTGGAAATACTGGGTCACTATTTGCTTGTCTCAGAGATTGCCATGTCTCTTTTTCTTACTCTTCTTCTCCTCACACCTTAAGTACCTAGACCTCATTCCCAAATGCAGTTACCTCCATACTACTGAACAGGGTTTGCCCTGTCTCTGCAGGTAAGATGGCCTCTCTTCCTACCTGGAGCCGACTATCACCTACTCCCTCCATTCAGAGCAGGAAACTGATGCCAAGAGGGAGGTCAGCTGCTGATTTCTGCTAAAAACCCCAATTACATTTCATATCCTTGGCTGGGAAGAAATTCGGCTGGCCCCAGCTTGTTACTCTCTGTTTTTCTGCTCTGGGTTCCCCCATAATTCACACAATCCCCCAGACTCAGAGCCCCCAAAATATTAGGTTGAGTCTCAAAGAAACAGGTATGTGATCAAGAAAGCTACCTAGCACATTCCCTCATGTATTAGAATACAGTACCGTAATTACATTCCATTTTAGCCTCCTCTGCAGTGCTCCCTGAGGGAGAGGAACCCATCTGTCCTGCACTCTCAGCTCCAAGCAGAGTAGAGCTCTATACTTTGGAGGCTCATTAAAATACTTGTTAATGCATTGATGAGTCTGCACCCTCCCACATTCAATCCCTGTGCTACAGAGCTGGGAATCTACCAGTCAGCCTGCCTGTGGTATTGATGAGGAAGGATGAGAGGCAGCTGTCAAAAATATGAACAGAGAGTGTGGTATTATGAAAGTATTACTGGAACCAGAGATGGCTCTAGGTTACACTGGTTCACCCAGGGACCCTATCCTGATGGATGCTGCCTTAAGGTGAGAAGTCCCGAGGTTCACATACATGTGAGTGTGTGTTCATGTATGTTTCCAGGTACATAATGCCTGTAAGCCATAATCTCTCTTCGCCACCTCCAGGACAAAGCAAGTAGGTCTTGTGTGTCCATCATCACACTTGCTCAGACAAAAGGCTACCTTTTTGGAGCTTCTTTTCCCTTACAGGTCTGCCTTTGATGTCCCTCTTAATATGATTCACCTATATACAATCAGTGAGGATATGAGGGGGCACAGAGTGCAATTTACTTTGGGTCTTTGCTTTCTGCCTAGGGCTCAGGGCTCCATTCCTCACTTTGGGAGATACAGTAGCTTCTAGAGAGAATATAAAGCAAAGGACAAGGAATCTCAATTTTCTGGGAAATTCCAAAGGGGTGATCATCTTAACACACTGCTACTGTTAGTCAAAGAAATCATTAACTACAGTCGTGTAGTTGTTATAGCTCTATAGTTGTTGTGGTGTACACTAGAGAGAGCTTTCAGATAGACTTGGTCTCTATATTTGATCTCTATAACAACCTCATGAAATAGATAGGACAGGCATTATTGAATTTTATGAATGAGGAAACCAAACTCTAGAGAGGTAAAAGTGAATTATCAAAGTCATATAAGCTAGCAAGTGATGAAGTTACAACCCAAACTAAGCTTTCTAATCCCAAGGCCAGGGCTCCTTCAGATTCCTTGTTTCACTTTAACCATCAAAGTTATCCTGCCCTTTGATCACTCTCTTTGTAGCTATAACTTTTTTTCTTTTTGAGCAAAAAAACCCTGCATTCTTTTTTTTTTCTTTTTGAGGACTTTTGTGTGCTGTTTTCATTTCTTCTCAGCACCTTTTCCTCCCAGGAGGCAACAAAGTAGAGTGGAAAGAGCTCTGGATTTGAAGTCAAGCAGGCCTGAGTCTGAATTCCAGCTTTGACACTTATAGGCTGAGTGACCTCAAACAAGTCAATCAACACCTCTGAGCCCATCTTTCTGATGAGTAAAACAGAAACAACATCACCCTATCTCACAGGTTTCTGGAAGAATCAAATGAGAAAATAGAAATAAAGGTCTTAGCACAGAACCTGGAACACAGTAGTAGTTAAATAATACAAATGCCCTTACCCACTCCTCCACCACCTCCAGTTGCTAGGCTAGTCTGGAAATATTCAGTACCTCTTTCCCAGAAAACTGAAAGTCAGGCTTTGATATATGTGGACACTTACTTGTCTTAGCGTAAAATCAGTTGGCTGACATTTCAACTCTTGATCATTTATCAGTTGAAATTTCCATAATCTTTCATTGGTTAATTGAGATAGTCTGGGTACTTATGGCTTGTAAGTGTGTATGTGTGCACACACAAATGTGTTTCTAAATCATGTAAAGGCTTGGGGTGCCTGGGTGTCTCAGTCGATTGAGTGTGTGACTTTGGCTCAGGTCATTATCTCACAGTTTGTGAGTTTGAGCCCTATGTCAAACTCTGTGCTGAAAGCATGGAGCCTGGAGCCTGCTTCGGATTCTGTGTCTCCCTCTCTCTCTGCCCCTCCCCCACTCACAGTCTGTGTCTCTCTCTCAAAAATAAATAAACATTAAAAATTTTTTTAAATAAATCATGGAAAGGCTTAAGTTATTACTCAGAACTTATTTATATTCTATAAATCATTCTTGTTAATCTCATCTGGAACCTAAAGAAAGGGTTGTGTTGGCCTCATTTGAATAGTGGGCTGATTTCATTGACCTTGTTCTGAATATGATCATACTGCAGGAACTCAGGTTTATGATCTCTTGGAGTTCAGATCTCACATTGCCAGCACCAGCTTCCAAATGCATTTTCTAAGGAAGGATGCATTGACTAGCAGCCAATTTCCTGTGCACTGTCTTTGGACAGTAGTGTGGTTTAGTTCTCACACCTGGATCTTTCCCTGTCATCACATTTTCCTCACGGAGGAGCTTCAAACAATGTGACTTTAAGGGAAAAGGAGTTGGTAGGCAAAAAATAAGCCAGGCTGTAAACGATTTCAATGGAGAGACGGGTAGGAAAAAGTTTAAAATGTTTTCTTTATACATTTTAGCATGGTTTTACTGGTTGCATTTATGTAACTGTTATCATTTTAAACATTTTTATTACGAAATGTTCTAAGCATATTTAAAACTTGACAATATGATGAAATGCCTTGTACTCCCCCCCTCCCCCACTTTAATAGCTATCAACAGTTTGCTATACTTGTTTGATCTATTTCCCTCCCTTTTGCTGGAATGGTTTTTTAAATTTTTAAAATTTTTTTTTATATTTTTGACAGAGAGAGAGAGAATGCGTGAGCAGGGGAGGGGCAGAGAGAGTCGGAAACACAGAATCCGAAGCAGGCTCCAGGCTCCGAGCTGTCAGCACGGAGCCCGATGCGGGGCTCGAACTCATGAACTGAGAGATCATGATGTGAGCCGAAGTTGGCTGCTTAACCAACTGAGCCATCCAGGCGCCCCTGGAATGTTTTTAAACAAATCCAAAAGACTGCACCATTTCACCCTAAATATTTCAGATCACATCTCAGAAATAAAAGGATATTTTGTTGCATAATCACAGTGAACAAATAATTCCTTAATAACATTCATCTAATGATTGCTTCATATTCATTTTCTGAATTCTATTTAAAAATGTACTTTTATAGTTGACTTTTTTGACTCAGATTACTTTGTGAAGAGGAATTTTATACTGGGTTTTCAAAGGCCATGTGTATTTCTAATGAACTCTTGAATACTACTGTTATATGGTAGGGGAAAAAAAGAAGATGCCATCAGTACTGTGCACTGCCTCCACTCTAATTATTGACCCTTAAAATTATATCTTCAGAAATGGATGTTCTTTATGAAAATTCAGATCTCTGTATAGCAGTTTTCCTTCATTCATGAATTTCAAGAAACTGACAGACATATTAAAGAGAAGAAAAAGTCAATTATTGGACAGAACAAAGACAGTGAGAGTCTTGGGGATTCAGGAGTGGGGGCAGCAGGAATTGTAGAGAGAGCTATTTAAGAGCCAACCTGGGGATATTTAATTGCTTAATCAAAATCACTTGATCTCTCTGACCTCTCTCTGTACTGAGGCAACCAAAACCCTAAAGACTCAATGGTTTTATCTGCAGTGGGAATACTAGTCCTACTAGATGACATCTGTCCATTTTGATGACCCTAACCCCAAATCAGTGGGAGCTCCTGTTTTTGACTACTGCCTGGCATCCAAGAATTTTTCTTTTAAAGACCAAAAAAAGGCAAATGTAAGTGACTGAACTCAATAGCATTCCAAAACAGCATGGTAGAGGAAAACTTAGGAAAGCCCCATCTGCTTTCTTGTATATTTCTGGTGGGAGTATAAATTACCTTGGTGAACAGAGATTGATGATAATATGTATTAATAACTTTAAAAATGTGCCTTTGCTTTAAACTATCAGTTGTACTTCTAGGAAACAAATACTCTTAAAAATAGATGGAGAGGGGCGCCTGGGTGGCTCAGTCCATTAAGCCTCCATCTCTTGATTTCAGCTCAGGTCATGATCTCACGGTTTGTGGAATCAAGCCCAGAGTTGGGCTCTGTGCTGACAGCTCGGAGCCTGCTTAAGATTCTCTCCCTCCCTCTGTCTTTGTCCCTCCCCCACTCGCACACCCACAAGCATGCGCTCTCTCTCTCTAAAGAAATAAACATTTAAAAATAGATAAATTGATAAGATAAAAAGATATATGTGAAACTGACAGCTGAAGTAAGGTTTCACTCTTAAAAAATAAGCAAGGATATAGAGGATTTACTTTAATCTATCAGTAAAACAATGTAATAGCTATGTATAGAACTTTGTACTCTATAGAAAATGCACTTTATTCTCTTCTATTCATGGAACATTGACTATTGATCATGTACTTAGCCACAAAGAACAATATAATACAGATACATTTGAAAAAGTAGAGATTTTATAGTCTACCTTCTCTTATCATAAATCTGTAAAATAAGAATAACAAAAATATAAACCCCTAAATCCTCACTGAAATTAAGACACACACCCCTAATTTTAGAATCAAAGAAGAAATCAAAACTAAAATTCTTCATTTTATAGAAAAAAATGGAAAAACACTATTTAAAAACTATAGGATACAGTTAAAGATCTACTCGGGAAAATGTATAAAGATTGAAAATAAATGAATTAACTTTTCAACTTAAGAGAAACTTGAAAAGGACAATAAAATAAACTAAAAGGGGGATGCCTGGGTGACTCAGCTGAACATTGACCCTTGATTTTTGGCTAAGGCCATGATCCTAGGCTCCTGTGACTGCTCCCCACATCAGGTTCCAAGCTGAGCATGGTGCCTGCTTAAGATTCTCTCTCTCTTTCTGCCACCTCCCTCTAAATAAATAAATAAACTAACTAACTAAAAGAGAGAGATAAATCATAACAGAGGATTTCATTTTTAAAAATGGCTTTTTTTGAGGGCCAATTATTAAATGTTTACCAGCACACCATTGTCCATGAGTATATCCCCTTTCCATTGTTAGTATTGTGTTGTTTTGTTTTGCTTTGTAAAAAAAAAAAAAAAAAGATGTGTAGTTTTTTTAAAGACCCCATGTTCCAATGGTTTTGAGGCTAAGTTCCATAAACGTTTCAGAGAACAGATTGTTCCCATGCTGTTTAAGCTACTGAAGACCACAGAGGAAGATAAAAAGTTCCCAAATCCATTTGGTCAATCTAGTATAACCACAATACAAGAAACCTAAAAAAGATACTGGAAATAGTAAGACTACACATTGATTTCACTTCTGAATATATACAGGAAAATTCTCAATAAAATAGAAAATGAAGTCCAAAAGGGCAATGAAAGAATAAAATACTATAAGCAAACAGGGTTTATTCCAGAAATAAAAGAATGATTCAACATTAGAAAATATATCAACATATAGGGTTATATTAATACATTCCAAAAGGTTTTTTTTATTTTATTTATTTTTTAATGTTTATTTATTTTTGAGAGAGGGGGGGGGAAGGGGCAGAGAGAGAGGGGGACACAGGATCTGAAGCAGGCTCCAGGCTCAGAGCCATCAGCACCAAGCCCAATGTGGGGCCCGAATCCACAAACCGTGAGATCATGACCTGAGCCGAAGTCGGACGCTTAATCAATTGAGCCACCCAGGTGCCCCTCTAAAAGGCTTTTTAAAAAAACTGAGCAGTCAATCCAGATATAAATTCTAAGTAAATGATAATTTTTAAATACACTAAAAAACAAATAACAAACATCACACAAAGTGGTGAAGTGTTTCCCAGATCATGAACAAGGCAAGGATGTCTGGTATTACCACCATTATTCAGTAGTGTTTTTAAATTTTTTTAATGTTTATTTTTGAGAGAGAGAGCATAAGCTGGTGAGGGGCAGAGAGAGAGAGAGAGGGAAACAGAATCTGAAACAGGCTCCAGGCTCTGAGCTGTTAGCCCAGAGCCCAATGTGGGGCTCGAACCCACAAACCATGAGATCATGACCTGAGCCAAAGTCAGACACTTAACTGACTGAGCTACCCAGGCACCCCATTCAGCAGTATTTTTAAAGTTTTAGCTGAGGCAAAAGAAAATGAGAAAATTAAATAAATGGTATAAATATTGGTTTAAAAGAAACAGAGGTACTTCAGATAAACCTAAGAGACTCTAGCTTTTTTTTTAGTTAAGAGACTTAATTTGGTAAGACTATTATATACAAGAAAATATATAAAACCAAGAGCTTTTCTACATATGCTGTTTTAAATGGAAATAGAAAAGCAACCCATTCACAACAGGGACAAGACCATGTACCTAAGGACCAATTTAGCAAGAAAGCTACTATACCTATTTGAAGAAAACAATGAAATATTAAAGAGGAGGTCCCAAAAATAAAACTTAAAAAATGCAGAGATAATACTATAACTCTAGGAAAATTTATCATCATTTCTCCCTAAAATTAATATATAACTCTAATGCAATGATAATCACAATCCAAATTGAGTATATTTTGTAATGGGATAAAATTATTTTAAGGTTCATGTAGAGAGTGACAATAAAATATCCAAGAATAGCAAGAAAATTATGACAAAGAAATAATAGATATTTCCAGATATTAAAAGTTACCATAAATCCACTAGAACAAAAATAGTCATGTATTGGCATATGAACAGAAAATTAAATCAGTGGAACAGAGTAGTCTGGAATAGGTCCAAGTGCATATGGAAACCCAATATATGCCAATGGTGACAGATCCATTCAATGAGAAAAGGACTCTTGTGAGAATAAATGGTCTTGGCATTGTAGCTATTCATCTGGAAGAAAACAAAACTTCATATCCTAAAATAAGCTGTAAAGCCTCATAACCTAAAATAAATTGCAGGTCTATTAAAGACTTAAGATACAAAAGAAGAAAGTCACTAAAAATATGAAAAGAAAGTTTAAGGAGTGGAGACCTTCCTCCAGAATCCAGAAAAAAAACAAAAGCCATAAGAAAATAAAGATAAATGGCAAACTGAAACAAAAAAATACAACACATGTGACAGATAAAATGTTTAGATCACTAATATAACAATACATTAGATAGATAGATGATAGATAGATAGATAGATAGATAGATAGATAGATAGATAGATAGACAATCTCCATCCCTCCTCTTACCTAGCCAACATACTCTCCCTGTGTGTTTTCATTCTCATGGTTTTAGGTGTGACCTATATGCTGATCACATAAGCATAGATTGACTCCCCTTTAAATTTGTAGTGTCCAGCTTCAAGTGGGTTCCCAATGTTTCTTACCGATCCTATATTTCTCTTAACTCTCTCCACATCTACGCAGTGAATTCAAATCTTACAGTCCTCCAAGTTCCAACCTCATCACCTCCTTTCTCACTCATAGTGAAAACATGGCAAGTGATTTTACTTCCTTCTTCACAAAGAAAATAGAATTCACCCTACAGAATTCCCTCAAATTCTCACAACAAACCAGTAAACAAACATACCTGCATCCTCAACCAACCATCTTTCCCTCCTGTCTGTTACAAGGAAATGAATGATATCTCTCTTCCTCTAGAAAGTTCATCTCTCTACCTGTGCACTGTGTCCCATTCTCTTGGGGTCCTTGCTTGATTCATCTTCCCCTCTCTTTCCTTCATTCAACTTCTCCCTGTCAAATGGCTCCTTCCTGTTGGCAAGTAAAAATATTTATGTCTCTCCTATCATTAAAATGAAAGAGATCATCCATTTAAATCTTCTGTAAATACTACACTCTCTTCCCTCGGGTTCCATGACACAAATTCTTCTGGTTATCCTTCTGATCACTCCAACATTTCTGCCTTAAATGCCAGTATATTCAGAGAGTTCTAACACATGAACTCTCTTAGGTGATCTCATCCATTTCTAAGGTCCCAATACCACCTATATGGCAGTGTCTTGCTTATCTTTTTTTTTTAATTTTTAAAATGCTTGTTGAGATATAATTAACATACCATAAAGTGCATCTGTTTTAAGGGGATGATTCAATGATTATTGGTAAATTATGAAACTGTGTAATCATTACCACAATCCAACTTTAGAATAATTCCATCACCCCAAAAAGATCTTCATTTGCCTTGCTTATCCTTACTTCCATCCCAAACCCCTATCCTGAAATTTAGACCCACATATCTAACTGCTCAGTGACATCTTCATTTGCATAACCATAGGCACCATGAACTCAGTGTTTCCAAAACCGAACACATCTCCTTCCCATATCCTTTTCCTTTAGACCTGATTCTTCTCTGGTGTTCCCTGAATGAATGAATGGCACCACTGGCCCCTCAGAAATCCTGGGCATCATTCTAACTTCTCTTTCTCATCCCCTATATCCAACTAATCATCAAATCCCATACATTTTACTTCCTAACTATAACTTCCTAACTATAACTCAAATCTATCCCTTTCTATCCTTTATTGTTACTTCACTAGTTCTGTCCACCAGAATTTGTTCCTTAAAATTAATCCACCCATCCACCCATCTAACTATCCATCCACCCAACAAATGTGCATTGAGTGCCTACTGTATACCAGCCACTGTGCTACAATAGTCCCCTAACTGGTCCCTGTCTCTTTGGTCTTAAATCTTCTGAGTGTGTTCTTAATTCAGCAGCCAGACAGCAAAATCTCTTTAAAAACACACTGTTCCCGTACTTAAAAATGGCTTCATACTGACTTTTAATTGGCTACCCTATGACCTGGGGATGAATTCCAAACTTCTTAACGTGACTCTTAAGGTCTTTAGGGATCAGGTCCCTCCTTGCCTCTCTAAATCTCGGGTCTCATCACATCCCTTGGATAAGTCACTTAGTTATCTGAATTTCCTCATCTGAAAAAAAAACATGGATAACAACAGTACCTATCTCAGAGGTAGCTGAGAGGATTAAATGAGATAATGCATATGAAGTGCATAGCACAATGGCTAGCACATATGAAGTGTCAGTAAATGTCAGCTATTGAGGACAGTGATGACAACGTTAGCTTTCTTCTAACCTCCTGATCCTCTGAACTCTTACAGCACTTCAAGTTGGTCTCACACAATTTAGCACTCAACCATTTTCTTTTGTATTGCTTACTGCTGCTTCATACTGTTAGTTATGCTTTCCACCTAGACTACAATGTCCTTGAAGACAAAGATAGTGACATACATACCTCCTCTAGTTCCTGGAGCACTTGAAACAATGCTAAGCACACAGTGGAGTTTAATAAATACTTTCTGATAAAGGTTCACAAAGGAAAAAGGGACATAGGTTTTACTGACTCTCTATTGCTCAAATGACCATAAATAAAAGGGGATGGGGCGCCTAGGTGGTTCAGTCAGTTAAGCATCTGAATTCGGCTCAGGTCATGATCTCCTGACTCATGAGTTTGAGCCCCATGTCGGGCTCTGTGCTGACAGTTCGGAGCCTGGAGCCTGCTTTGGATTCTGCGTCTCCTTCTCTCTCTGCCCCTCCCCTGCTCATGCTCTCTCAAAAATTAATAAACATTAAAAAAAATTTTAAAAAGGGGGCGCCTGGGTGGCTCAGTGGGTTAAGCATCCAAATTCGGCTCAGGTCATGATTTCACTGCCTGTGGGTTCGAGCCCTGAGTTGGGCTTTATGCTGACAGCTTGGAGCCTGGAGCCTGCTTCAGATTCTGTCTCCATCTCTCTGCCCCTCCCCCACTCATGCTCTGTCTCTCTCTCAAATATAAATAAACATTAAAAAAACATAAATAATGAACAGCAAAACCCTGGGAATACCATTTGCTTTTGCCTACTGGACTAATGGTGTGTCACTGCATTTGCAGCTATACAGTAGGTTAGCATTAAGCATGGGACTTGGCAGTGCTCACTGTAGGTCAGTGGTTTTCTTCAGATGGTTTGCTGCCAATAACCTGTTTTTGACAGAAATGGAGTGTGAAAACATGAAGATGTTTAATTCTACTCCCTGGCATGCAGACAATATACAATTTGCCTACTCATGTGTGAGATCAGATTTTTGTGTTTTACTCCTTCAATGTAAATGTTCTTTCTGCACTACCAATAAAACATAAATTCCATTTCATTCGAAAGCCAATGGAATCCTAAAATAGTTCAGGTTTCTGGGCTGATGACTGGGTGGCAATCAGAACCCCAGAAGAGCCCCAGGAGGCCAGAAAATTCAGAGCTCTTCAGATGCTAGAACACCCTCACAAATTTGGCAAGAACTCTGTTGTGTGTGCACTTGGGAGTAAACTGGCACATTGGGATTGTTTTCCCTTTCTTTTTCACATACTCTCTCACCATCTACCATTGGACTCCTTTCCTGCCTTGTCCTCTCACCTTCTCCAATCCTCTCATGCCCTGTGATTGCCCCTCCATCTGACATGTTTCTAAGAAGACATCTTCATGCACTTCAGGCATCTGCTGATTTGTGCAGGAGCACAATTACTCGGATGCAGTGGGGGAGTGGAGGAGCTAAAGGTGCAATTTTGTGCTTTTATACGACATGGACTCCCATTGATAAAATGCAATTTTTTTGTAGCTAATGTTTGATTAGTTTAGAAATTATTCCAAAGCCAGTGATTGTCTTGTGCCTTTGATGTTGCTAAGGAGAAGCCGGAACAGGCCTGGGAAGTAGAGGGGAAGACAGGGGAAACCTGCTCTAAACACAAGAGACAACACTTCTGATTGGAAACAGGGAAATCTCCTCCAGTTGCATCCCGGTTTCTCCTGTATGGAGAAAATACCACAGGCTCGAAAAGAACCCTCTGAGGGCAAATATAGAGGTCAAAGATGTCCTCACGACCCACTTTAAACACCAGTTCTCTCTCTAGACATACATTCTTCTTTCCACATATACCCTCTTTACAATATCTCCTACACACACACACACACACACACACACACACACACACACGCGAGATGAACACCCAGGCAGCCACCTATGAAACAGACCAATGCATAGCATGTGCAAAGGCACGTAAGAGCACGTGTGTGCTCTATGGAAAGCTTATCACCACAAAGAAAGGCATGTGCAAATACCATTCTAGATACACACAATGCCATTCCCACATGGACACACACTTGCACAACATAGATGGACATCTGTCCTCACCCAGACCACAGACAACAATAATATGCAACTTGCAAAACACGGTACATAAAGCCATTGATTGATGAGTCTGTTGTATTCTGAGTGACAATCGGGCTGATCTGTCCTGGGTCTTCTCGTTCTACACATTCTGCATGGCTTTATGTGCCACTTCGGTGCTCACGAGTCCTAGGTCTTTATCACTTTCCCAGACCTCTCTCCTGACCTCCAGATCCAGCAAGCCAGCTGCCCACTTACTTACCTGCCTGTCTGACCCACAGCGCAATAAACCTCTCATGTCTAAAAAGAACTCCATCTCGGGGTGCCTGGCTGGCTCAGTTGGTAGAGTGTGAGACTCTTGATTTTGGGGTTGTGAGTTTGAGCCCCACGTTGGGTATGGAGATTACTTTAAAATAAAACCTTTAAAAAATAAAAAGAGGGGCACCTGGGTGGCTCAGGTTAAGCGTCCAACTTCAGCTCAGGTCATGATCTCAAGGTCTGTGAGTTCGAGCCCCACGTTGGGCTCCGTGCTGACAGCTCAGAGCCTGGAACCTGCTTTGGATTCTATGTCTTCCTCTCTTCTCTGCCCCTCCCGTACTCATGCTCTGTCTCTCTGTGTCTCTCAAAAATAAATAAATGTTAAAAAAATTTTTTTAAAGAAAAAGAAAATTAACTCCATCTGTACTCCATAACTTAGTTAAAAGGCGACACACCCATTCAGTGACCCAAGCCAGAAACGTGGGGATCATCCTACTATTTTCTCACCCCTTCACCCATTGCATCTAACTGATCACCAAGTAATATTGATTCTACCTCCCACAAATGTTTTGAATGTATCCCCTCCTCCCTAACCCTACTACCACTGCCTTAGGTTGGGTCTTTGTCTCTCCCTGTATCAGTAAAAGCCACCTAACTGGTTGGTCTCTTTGCTTTCACTTTTGACCCTTGACCCTTGCTCTATCCACCATAATACAGCCAGAGCAATCCTGAAGTGCAGGCCTTATCCAATTATTCATCTGCTTTAAATCCTTCCATGGCTCCCCAGAGTCTTCAGGATAAAGTCCAAATACCTATGCATGGCCTACAAGGTCCTTCATTATCTAGGCCCTAGCTACTTCTCCACACTCATCTCTTGCAATGGTCCTCACATCGCACATTCTGGCTGAAGCAAACTTGTAATGGTGCCCTGCATATCTCTGTGCTCTTTACCCTTCTGTGTTCTTCACCGTGGTCCCCTTCACTACCTCACCTCATTTTTGTTGGGAAAATTCTCCTCCTATTTCAAGAGAACTCCATTTTTATTTCACCCTATTTTCTTTCCTAAGTCCCTCAGGCAGACTTAGGTGTTTCTTTCTCTAGGCTAGCCTGTCATCTTGCACTTTGCTTTCATTACAATAATTATCACTTGACACTATATTTGACAATTTACCTGCCAGGTCAGTTCCCTGAGTTGAGGGCAGGGACCATTTCCTATTTATCTCTATCTACCTAGCATACACTCAGAGCATAGCAGACCATTTTGCCTATATGAAACACTGTCTCAGCAGAGGGAGTACTTTATTTTCCCTCCTTAAATCTTCAGCTAAAATGCATTTTCTCTATGAAATTTCCCCTGATTACACTTAGTTCACTCTATTCACTGCTTAATTTTGTCATGGCCTTGGGGCTTGGAGAAGAGTCTTCCAACAACAGATTTGTGCTTTAATGATTTAGATTTGATTCTCTCATCTAGCTTGACCACTCTAAAACACTAAAGGACCATCTACTGAAATCCATAGAAGTGGGGTTCTTAAAAATCAATTCCTGGGGGAAAAAGCCACCTGTTTTTATGCTTGGAAAATCAGTCAGGCATTTATTCTTGCCCTTCCCAAACCAAATGCCCTTGCAGTACACAGTACAAACAGTAAGCCACTCAAGTAACCAAGCCACCCAAGCCACCCACAGTAAGTCTTCTGAAAGGTACTGAAGCTAAGAGCTGGGGGCAAGACAGAAAGCTGAAATTCCCCTCAACTAAGGAAACCCCCCCAGCTCCTTGAAAAGGCTTGGGAAGGGCCAGAAAGAAATCAATCTTCCCATGGAGTTCCTGGGATAGACTAACCCGTTGTGCTGCAGCAGTTCCAGAGGGGAGGAAAACAGGGCGCACACAAAATCTCCAGGAAAGTGCTTTCATATGCTCAGTGCCCAGAAGTTACCGACAAGACTAAATAAGAAAAAGTGGAAAGCCTACATTGCATTCATCTGTACTCCCCGTACACATGTCGCTTGCTTGAGAGACACAGTGTTTTCCCTAGCTGGACTCCAAAGTTCCTGGAGGCCATCAACAGCATATGTTTCTTTTATAGTTCCCAAATTGCCCACCACACTGAGTACGCAGTATCTGCTGCAGAAACACTTTGTTGTTGACGGATTGATTACTAAGTATTTAACTATTTTTCTTCCCCTCGATGTTTTCAGGAATGCTTGTTATTCACAAAACGGTGCAGTCTTGGAAGCCAAGAGGAAATATTCATCTGTTGGTATACATTTTCCCTTGGCTATGCATTAAACAGAGATTTCCTTTGGCAATGTCAACAAAGGATGCCTGATGAGACAGGACAAAGAACTATATATAGAGATCAAGTGGCCAGAGGAGCAAAGTCGAAGCATGCCCTCCCTTAACCAGATTAAAGGAGTCTTCTTTCTGCTTCTACCTCCTTCCGGAGCTCTCCAGTCCCAACCAAAATAAAAAATATTTTCCAACTGCCTATCCCCTGAATTCTGAAGGCTGGGCTGTGACGGGAACAAGCTGAATTGCTGAAGAATTCAGCGAACAAATCTGCGGTGATCCTAATCTCTGTTTCTGTAATAATAGGAAGAGTGCAGCTTTGTTTACTTTTGAGGAGAATAGAGAACAAGGAGAGAGAACTGAGAGAGAGAGGCAGTATTTATGGCCCCTTTATGAAAAGTCAGTCTGTGACAAAAATATTTGCAGACAATAAGGAAGAGGAACAGGTTTGGCAGGAAAATAGCCTCTTCCAGTTTTCTCAGAAGTGCCTTAGCTTGTATCTTCCATCCCCACCCTAAGTGAAAGGTCTGCTTTGCTCTGTGAATATAGTCATTCCCTATAGATAAATCTGGATTAGATAAGATGCAAAAAACTCAAATCATCCTTTAGTGTCCAGTTCTCATGGCAGACGGTATCCTACTATTTATTTCATTTTGGAAACTATTTACAAGCATTTATGGAGTCTCAAGTCCCTTCTTTAACTGCATTTCTAATCCCAGGCCTTGTTCCGAAGCCTCCTGGACACACAGGCTCTGTGCTGAATGAGTATAATGAGTACCCTGGATTCACCCTATTATTAGGAGCCAGTTTAGGGCACATCCCTAACCTTTCAGAAGGGATGATGTCAGAGCCCAGCCGCGCTCTTCCATAAACCATCCTGAACGGTTCCTGTCAAAGACAGAATCCTAAAACTGGAGAGCCAATGGAGTCAAGTCCCGACATACACTCTCACCCTCGACATATAATGCAGTATGTCATGGTTCTTTGCCAACTGTCAGTTGACATTTTATTCCATTATCTATATTTCCTGCACATGTATATCTGTATCAGGGTGGATGTGTGCAGCGTGTAAGCCTTCCGAGGGCAGACACTGTGCCTGTGCTCTTTTCTTGGTACCCAGCACAATGCTGTGCGTAAATACATATTAGTAAAAGGTGACCTTTCGTGTGCCAGAACAGACAGAGGCCTATACAATGGATTTAACAAGCATCCCTAAGGGAGCTTCTTAATCACCTCCTCTGCTGTTTCATCATGGGGCTGCTCTTCCCTCCCATTTGGCAGCTCTCGTGTCATCTCCTGAAGGCTCAAACAAGGCACTGTTAAAACATCACTTTTACCTAGAGGGGCCAGAATGAGTAGTTCTCTATTAACATAATGATGCATTGTTTTATGAGACTAGCTCCTTGCTACTTGAAAAGAGTGGGGCCCTGCATACAGAGGTTTGATAGGTGCAGTGGGCTGGGAAAGGCCACAACAGGGCTATGTTTGGGTGAGGCTGGTCAGAGTGATACACTTCCCAGGGGCGGGATGATAAGATGTTAGAGAGGTCTTAGGATGAATAAGCAATGAGAATAAACTGCTTACCTGGCTAATTTGACTACAACTCAGACACTATACTTAATAGTCTTTTTGATGAGAATGAGGAAGGTGATAATTATAATTTCTAACCACATTTTATTCACTATTAGCCATTACCCTGCCCTCAATCATTGAAAATTCTAAGCCAAGGGATTCCTTATCTTGTCTCCTGCTTACAATGATTCCTTGTCTCTCCACCAGTGTGGGTTTCTCATACTGTAATCTAGCAGCATAATCAGGAGCTTTGATTGAGTGGAACACAGAGGGATTCTGACTAGCTGAAAAGCACTCTGAAATGCCTTCTGTTTTGTTTCTCCCCACTTGTAAAGGATGAAATCAAAGAGCAAAAGAAGAGTATAAAGAAAGTAACCATTCACAGAATCATGACCTGTGAAGTCTGGAAGACACATCAAAGGTCATGTAGTCAGTTCAAGCTCTTATTTTGCAGGTAAGAACACTGAAGCTGAGAAGCTAAATGATTTACTCAAATTCATACTATCAGTTAATGGCAGAGTCAAGTCTAGAAGCTAGCTTTGCAACTTACGTTCGATTCTTTCTTTCCATTCCTTGGGCTTCTCCCTAAATTTCCCACGATATTCCACAATCTCGCACCTGGTATCCTATGTACCCTCCACATAGCGCCACTCTCTTCCACAAATGGGAGTGCCCAGCAGGGATTAAATTGCCATGATATGCTCATCATCCAAGTACACCCCACTTTAAGAAAAGCAGTCCTTTAGGGGTGCCTGGGTGGCTCAGTTGGTTAAGTGTCCGACTTCAGCTTGGGTCATGATCTCACAGTTTGTGAGTTTGAGTCCCACATCGGGCTCTGTGCTGACAGCTCAGAGCCTGCAATCTGCTTCGGATTCTGTGTCTCCCTCTCTCTCTCTGCCCCTCCCCTGCTCATGCTCTGTCTCTCAAAAATAAACGTTAAAAAACTGTTTTTAATTTTTTTTGTATTTTTATTTATTTTTTGAGAAAGAGGTAGAGAGTAAGCAGGGAAGAGGAAAAGAGAGAGGGAGACAGAAACCCAAGCAGGCTCCACGCTGTCAGTGCAGAGCCTGACATGGGGCTGGAACCCACGAACTGTGAGATCATGACCTGAGCCAAAGTCAAGAGTCAGAGGCTCAACCGGCTGAGCCACCCAGGCGCCCCAATATTAAAAAAAGTTTTTTTTTAAGAAATGCAATACTTTAAGAAATCCAAACAATCAAGAGTGGTTACTCATATAAGATTCTTCTCGCAACAAGAGTCTCATACTCTCTTAAATATAAATCCCTAGGTGGGATTTAACTTGAACCATTACATTTATCTGTCACATGAGTAAGATTAGAACTAGACTATCAGGTTGTAAATAGAATTAGAAAAATTTTTATCTTGTCACTGCCCAGAAGGGGTCCTATAACATTTTACCCAACCCTGTTTAGACTTTAAGCCCTACCATTGCCTCTTTAACAAAATCAACACAAAACCAAATGCTACAGCTGAAGTTCCATGCTCTTGAGAAAGAGGGAGAAATAACATCTTTCTTTTATTACATCCACTTATGAAAAGACTCCTCTTGGAAGCTCTGCTCTATTGATGTAGATATCACGTAGGTAACAAGTTTTGAAAACCTTATACTTGTATGACACTTTATAATTCACAGACAACTTGAACATAGATCTTATTTGTTGATGACAAGAGTAAGTGGCAAGGCGATGAGTGAGGACCAAATGAGGTGTGTGGGGACAAAGGGAGGAGAGGCTAGGAAGAGGAGGAGCAGTCTTGATAATACTGTCGCGGACACAATATTGCACAGAACAAACCTCACCCTACACCAAGGACCCAGGATTCCCAGATCCCCTGTGACATCTCAGAGATCTCTTTAGGGGGCTAAGATGTCCATAATTGATGAAAGAAGAAACACACCTCATGTTGGATTCTCCTATTGCCTGCCACTTGTAAAGAAGTTCTGTCTCCCCAATCCATTGCCACCACGTATCTATTTTTGTGTAAATAATATCTATCTGCCCCTTTTCTTGGAACAAGCATCCTAAAGGAATGAGACTTCCCCAGAACTGCCATTCAGTCTTTCACTCCAAATGGCTGAGCTACACTCTGACAGAACTCAACTGCCCCCCAACTGACCACCTGATCCAGGTCCTCTGAAGGAAATGCAAATGTTTCTGTTACGTACCTCAACTTGCTGGCAGATCTGTATTAGTTTGGCCATTTGATTTTCTAGTTCACTGTTGCGCTTAACCAGGTTGGTGAGGTTCATCTCCAGAGTTTGCTGTCATCGCAGAGAGTATGAAGCCAGAGGGAAACAGGGAAGAGGGGAAAAAATAAGAAATGTTCAATGAGCTGGAGAACCAACATTATGTGGAGGTCATTTGGTCAATTGACAAACATTCAAAGATTCACTGAGCACTTGCTATGGGCCAAGCATTGTTCTAGGTGCTAATTAACTACACTGTACCTTTTTTGCTCCAGGCTCTCATTATTGGAAAAAAGATGACATTCATGACTTCGTGGATGTAGAATTTCATGATATTAAGGCAACTTTATGTTTTCTATAATATTAACTTTTTAAAGTATTCATAGTATTTTGTCTTCATAGTAACAGTGTGGCATAAGAATAAGTATTATTCTCTCTTTTACAGATGAGTAGACAAAGGGAACTATAATTTATTGAACAATCAGTACTTGCCAGACATTATGCTAGGCGATTTCATATATACCATTTAATAACCATAACAATCCATGAGGTAGGATATGTCAGCATTTTACAGATGAGAACTGAGCTTCAGAATGGGGGTAAAGTGTCCTTCATAGTTCTATAATTAGTATGTGACAAAGCTGGGACTACAACCCAGGTCTCTTGCCTCAGCCACAGCTTTTTCCAAGTATTTGTGACTTTTTTGTCTTTTTATTGAAACCATTTTAGATTTATCAGTAGGTTCCTTCAGTGGAAAAAAAGACTGTACTTTAATTAAGTGTGAGATTCATCAAGATCGAGCATTGTATGGGGCACCTTGGTGGCTCAGTCAGTTAAGCTTCCAACTTAGGCTCAGTTCGAGCCTCGTACTGGGCTCTGTGCTTACAGCTCAGAGTCTGGAGCCTGCTTCAGATTTTATGTCTCCCTCTCTCTCTGTCACTCCCCCATTCTCTCTCTCTCTCTCAAAAATAAACATTAAAAAAATTTAGGGGTGCCTGGGTGACTCAGTCAGTTGAGCATCTGACTTCGGCTCAGGTCATGATCTCACGGTTTGTGAGCTTGAGTCCCACGCCGGCTCTGTGCTGACAGTTCAAAGCCTGGAGCCTGCTTGGGATTCTGTGTCTCCCTCTCTCTCTGCCCCATCTCTTGCCCATGTTCTCTCTCTCTCTCTCACTCTCTCAAAAATAAACATTTTAAATATTTTTTAATTAAAAAAAAATCAAGCATTGTATCTCATAGCTCCTCTTCTTTGGCCCTAAGGACTAGCCCATGGAGACGGTAGACTTCAAAGTGACAACTCCCGGCCATATCAAGATAGGACATCCATGGCTTATCATTGCTTACTGGTACATAGATCTTCTTAGGTGTGCATTAGAACCACTGTGCAAATCTGTTGAATATAACAAAATTACAACAGCACTCAGAACTCTTAGCGCATTTTCAGCTGAGCAGGCTGCTCCCTCCCATTCCTTATGTGAAAAAAACACAATGTTCTTTACTCTTGGTTGATAATGGGCTTTTATATTCCTTCCCATTCCCAAGTCTTCAGCTTTGGTGGCTGCTTCTCCTTTAGGACTAGTCCCAAAATCCACTCCTCTCTCACTCACCATCCCAACACCCCCACAAAGTCTGTTCCAAATACCCCAACTTCTTGGCCCTTCCTCTGCTAACATTCCTTCCCTTGGTTGTGTACATTGCTTCATCACGGTCTCCATGGCTCCTTTGGTTTGTAATTGTTCAAAGTTCATGTTTTCGATACAAGGGAATGGAGGGAGAAGCAAAGGGAAGTGGGGGAAGGGGGAGAGGACTCATTTACTTGGCCCCTTTCTTGTCTACTAAGTAGCTGTGGCTCCTTAGTATTCTTGGCACTGTCCCAGGAGTCCATCCCAGAGAATGTATTCCCATGGATATATGTATTTCTACAATGGGCAGTCTGATCTCACTTGTTCTCAAACCAGATTATGAGAACCAGCTTAATCTTCGCTTCCCTCTTGCCAGATTTCTATTAGTTTCTTTGGCTTTATTCTCATGGAAGTGATTTTTCCCCATTTATTCCATTGTTCTTGGCTTGGGCATGGTTTCTCCCCTGGCCCTCTTTAACTCCACAACCATCTCAATCCATGGCCTTCTCCTTAGCAAGGGCAAAGAGAATGGAGAAGGGAAAAAGAAGGGCAGCAATTGTTGGTTTAGGCATGATCTCTAAGATAAGTAGATATCACAAGAAAAAAAAAGAAATGGCAGTAGTTCAGAGATTTAATACAACAAAAAGTAATGAGTACCTACTCTGTTGAAGGTGCAGTGAATTCAAAGAGAAAGAGGAGGTGACATTAAGGTGGGTCTTGAAGGATAAGTGGGATTCTAACAAACAGAGATGGAGGGGGACAGGGTGTTCCAGGCACAAGGAATAACATGAGTAAAAGAGAATTAAGTATAAGGACATGTTCAGGGAAGAGAAGTTGACTTGGGCTAGAAGAGAGGGTACAAGAGAGTAGTGGGGGACAAGGTCGGAAATGGAGGTGGAGGTCCTGTTTTGAAGGTCTTGAATGCCTAGGTAAGGAATTTGTACCTCCTTTTATTTTTTAGCAGTGGGGACTTCCCAAAAGCTTTTGAGTAAGACAATGACATAATCAGGGCCGTGTTTATGAGATCAACATATCAGCAATATGTGGGGCAGACTGAAACTAAGGCCAGGGACGCTGGTTAAGAGGATGCTGCAATATTCAAGGCAGTTGGTAATGCAAGGCTGGGCCAAGCTGAGAGGATAATCGAGAGAAACATGTTTCAAGAAGGGATCTGTCACTGTCAAACATGCAGAGAGTGCAAGAAACATGAGGACTAGTAAAAGGCAGTTGGATATGGTCATTAGAAGCCACGGGTGACCTCTGAAAAAGGAGTTTCAGTAGGGTGTTGGAAGCAAATGCCAAAATGCAGAGTTAGGGAGTACGTCAGCAGTGACGATGTGGAGGCTACCAGTCTGGACTCCTCTTCAAAAATTTGGCTGAGTGTGAATAAGATAGAGCTACAGTCTGATGAAAGGGTCCAGCTTAGGTTAGAGAGTGGGCATTGGTAACGGGCTCAATCAGTTTATGACTTCCACTAGCACAGTGGTCCCGATTCCCAGATCAATGGAAAACCCATGTATCACCATCGACTAGATTGGCATATTAGGTAAATGTAATGTAGATTGATGAAGTCGGAGCAGACACAGTATTAGAAAGTCATGTTTCAAACTGTATTGCGTTTCCATTCAAACTTAGGATTCCATGGGGAAAATGTTTTCTAACAAGTACATGCAACCTGTTGCAACGCTTGTCATGAAACAAACATCCTATAAATAATTCATAGTACAGAGCAGGACTAAGATCCATGTGTTCCTCATTTATGGCCCAGAATGGAGACTCACAGTTTCTGTGAAGCCACTGAAAATAAAAATTAGGGCTGAAAGCATAATTTGGGGTCTGGTTAGACTATGGACCTTGGGTTACTGTCACAAAATTGTGGCAAATGGTTATTTTGCTCTGGCCTCCTAGCAATTTGTAGAACACCAGCACATTTTAACAACACAGAACTAGAACTGACAAGATGACTCTAATTTCAACCTTACTTCATTAATATGAAAATGCTTTGAAAAAATAAATCTCTGGCTAATGAAAACACCATCTGTTGATGGCTTTTTGCCACTGTTTTCTTACATTACGAGACATAATTTGAGGAAAACCCTGAACATTTATTTACTCACTTCCTATTCATTTACAAGGAATTAAAGCCTCCTCTCAAACTGAAATTGATTCTCAATAAAGAACATATGCAAAGGGAAGCAGAGAATTGATACAATTATGCAGTCTATTTCCTTACCCTTCCTTATCATGCCTAGCACTGACAAATCACTTAGAACTAGAAATTCTGGGCCACTTTAGGCTTGAGTCATTTCATTGATTTAGCCAAGTAATTATCTTGCCTATCCTCTGGCGGGGCAGACCAAGAGAGTACACGTATGTATGTGTTTGTGTGGGCATGCATGTGCCTCTGTGTGTGCGTGTGTGTGCGTGTGCGTGTGTGTGTGTGTGTGTGTGTGTGTGAGATTATATAGTCTCTATATGTAAAACTAAACATGACTCTTTGTGGTTGTGTTGTGTTTGGCTTTTAAAAATTGGTTTGTTTTGCTCTTCTCTTGTGTCGTCCAGTTAATCACTGGGCCAGGCTCCCTGTGTCCAGGCCTAGTTTAGTGTGGCTTTCTAGAACAGTTGAACCATGACAAAAGAGAGAGCCAAAGTGGCAGGGGATGTTGGAATGGAGATATCTGCTGGGAGGAAATGGGGACGGGAGGTTGGCAGGGGAGCAGGATGAAGTTCCCATTTCCTACTGCAGGAGGTTACCTCTGGGTCCTTCCGTGCTTCCCCTGTGTGAGAGTTAGAGAAGCCATTTGCACTATGAAACTGAGATCCTCTTCACCTCCGGATGACTCCATCATTACAGCTTTCACAAAACTGTACACGCGTCTCAATGGCACAACGTGAGGGGAATATTTGGCTGATTTGCATAATTGAGGTTTTAAAAGGCCCAAGTTAGCTAAACTGGCGGTCAACACGGATTCCATTTTTATCCAGTTTCCACTTCATTTGTATCATATACACTTGACCTCTTTGTGTTCTGTTATACCCTTCACAAAGAGGAAAATGTTTCCCGATTCTGAGAAACCAGGCTCAGGCTATTCTTCCAGACAGCATCCCATAAAAAGAAATGGGATAATTGCTGGGATTTTTTTTTCATTTCTTTAGACACAGGTTGTTTCAGATTAACTTTCCCATTGGCTCCCTCAAGAAACCAAGAGGCAAAACACTGCCTCTTCATGAAAGCCAGAGATTCCCCTGGTGGCACACACTCTCGACCACGATCGCCACCTGTCATGCTCTGTGAAGGCATACGTGCTCACACATACATGAGCACACTTACACACACCTACCTGCCACAGCAAGTCTCAAAGCTTAAAAAGGGGGTGAAGCTTTCTGTCTGTTCTATTTAAACATATAGTATTGCCACCAAATGCCTGTAGAGTCTTTGGCTTTCTAAAAGGTACCAGGGGAACATTATTTAAGCCTACACAAGATCCCAACTGTTTTGATGTGGGAATTGAACTTTGGGAGAGGCAGGGGGAGGAGGGAAGGGAATAAAGGCCAATGTACCCCAAACTGGAGCCTTCCCCAATCCGCAAAAGACAACATCATCTTTAAAAATGATCTGATGGGGCGCCTGGGTGGCTCAGTAGGTTGGGCGTCCGACTTCGGCTCCGGTCATGATCTCGCGGTTTGTGAGTTCAAGCCCTGCGTCGGGCTCTGTGCTGACAGCTCAGAGCCTGGAGCCTGCTTCAGATTCTGTGTCTCCCTCTCCCTCTGCCGTCCTCTGCTCACGCTCTGACTCTCTCTGTCTTTCAATAATAAACGTTAAAAAAAAATAAAAGAATCCTGCTGTGATTTAAAAAAAAAAAAAAGATGATCTGAGCCAGTGACCCCATTACTATTTATCGACATGCTCTTTTTCTGACATCCTGTCTGCTCACTGATGTTCCCAGATATTCCAAAAGCCAGTAGCCAAAAATCTTAGCACATTTTTGGGGTCACATTCTGCTTTCTTTTTTTAACTGCTTGTCTTAAAATACTCACTTTGCTTTCGCTTCAGTCTGTCACTTTATGTATCAATTACATATGGCCTTTCAACAGCAGAACACACCATCTGGTCCACCAACTGAAGCCCACACCCTTATGCTGGAGTGTCTTCCATCCCCAAACATGTATTTGCTGTTATACAGGCATGGGGCTATGTCCCAGAATGGGATCCAGGTGATATACTGGATGTACAAGGTCTACTCTACTTGAGGTTTGTTAGAGAATGATTAGACTGGTCCTCAAGCCAGGTGAACCAGGTAGCCATCCCTCTTTTTTCCAGAATGTTCTGAAGACATTCATTAAAGACCCATGCCTCCCATAGGGCCCTTATCAGGAATGTTACATGGACCATCCTGCATTTTGTTTCTTCCCCCTCTTTTCAGGTGCACAGCATGGTTAAATCTCTAGCATTAAAGCATATATTATTTGGTCCTTCTAAAATAAAACACTAAATCCAGTGTTTACTTTGGTAACAGAATTGTGAGCCAAAGCCAACTCTGCTTTCCTGGAGTCCTCAATATTGTATTCTACTTGAACTGTTCCTCTTCAGTTCCTGCCTGTCATGTACATCATCCTCTTTCTCCTTTACCTGCTCTTCTTTCATGTCTACCTTCTAGACCTTGAGTGTGCTGCAAGGCTCAGTCCTGGGCCTTCACTCAGCTCACTACTGCATGCCTCTACCTCCATGCTAAAATCATTCAATCTAATGTCTCTAGCCCTGATCGTTCCGCCACCACAAAGGCCTGAATTTCAACTCCTTCTACAACACTTGCCCTTTTGGTTCTGAGAGTACCCCGTGCTTTCTCTCCTCCAGATATTTGAGCAAATTATTTTCTCTCTGCTGGAGCAGAGGCTCCTTACTCCATCCCTGTCCCCCAACTGGGCATCCAAAAACCTACCCAAAGTCTCTTTTGATGTCCCTCCTGTGCTCTCTCTCAATCCCTTGTGCTTCCACTGTCACAGAACTCACCACACTGTCTTATAACTGTGTCCTTAACTATCTGTCTCCCAACAGTAAGCTGAAAGCTCCACCAGGGCTGGGACTGTGCTTTCTTTATCACTATAACCCCAACATCCCTTCTGGTACTTGGCATGTAATAGGTGTTCAGGAAATGTTGGATGAGTGAATGCATGTTGGATGACCCACGATCGTATCAAACTCAAATCTGAAGCCAAATCAGCCCACCCAAACTGCCAGCCCCTCCCTAATTTCCCCATTTCTATCCCCGACCCACTGTTCTTCAAGACATCTCCTACTCCAAAATCATTTTTTACTTCTTTCTCTCCATCGTCTGTAACCACACAGTCATTGGCCAAGTCCCGTCAATTCGTTCTTCATTCTCTCTCCATTCTGACCCTCTTTTCTGACAAACTCATTCCTGGTTCCCTGTTTTGAGCTCAGTGACTTCCTTTCCCTGATTCTTCCTCTTTGCTTCAGAGAATCCCGTGCAAACCTCTGTCATGGCACTTATCAGGCTGCCTTGGAATTTCTGATGTACTTCTCTGTCTCTCTTACTAAGTTCAAAGCTCCCCAAGGCAGGGACTGTGCCTCATTTCCGGTGTCCCCAGCTCTGACCACAATGACTTGAACGGTGTAAGTGTTCAGTAAACAAAATGAGTGTTCATGGATTGTTTGTTAAATGAATGAATGAATCCCTGGCCTCGATCACTGGTGCTACAGTTTAAGTTATTATCTGGTCTGTCTTCAGGGGAGATAAAGAACAAGACATTACCTCATTATATCAACCTCCAAGAACTTGTATGTCAGTATCACATTTTCCCCTTTCAAATTCACTTCTTTGGGTTTAATAATTCTTTCCTCACCTATTTTATATTTCTGTAATATGTTCCTTTGCCCAATAAGAATAGACAGGATTTTCATCCGCCCAGGAATTGGTCTCTGAGTCAACATTTTGTAAATTGTGCTCAGACTAATGATTGTTGTTAGCTCCTTGCAGATGTTGGGTAGGAAAAGACTTGGGACAAAAGAAACAACAAAAACAGAGAGATAACAGCACAGATAATAGGAGTATCCACTTGCTAAGCTTGCTCTCAAACCTATAGAAAAACAACAGAAAACATCTTCCAACACAGAAATGTTCTATGAGAACAGAGCCAGGTAATCAATATAACTATTGGAGGTAAAAGAACAGGAATTCAGATGAGTGTGTTAGCACACAGTTTGAGTAGAGATGGAATAAATGCATTTTTATCCCCCTGCCACACAAAAAACACACAGAGAGAGATTTGTATATAGTATAGTAATGGGGAGCAAGTCTTGGACAATTAAGAGACCACAGAGAAGCCAGATCTATAAGCAAGAATGATTTTATGATTGTCAGTTGAAGGCTAGTTTAGCTAGTTTAGAAACCCATGACAGATATTACCCTTACCCCCATACATACATGTCCACCACCATATCTTAAGAGAGTGCAAATCTGGACTCAAATGCTTTGCTCATACTATATTTCACTACAGTGGCTCAGTACCTAAGTGAGTGAAATTGAGGAAAAACTTTTTCCCTCACCTATGGTAACCCAATCTGGCCTCACTGAAGATTTTTCTAATCATGAGGACTTATGATATGGCTTATTTATCAGGGAGATCCTTAGTCTCAGGATAGGTTCTACTGAGGCCATACCCCTTCTTAGGGGGAACATACTCATGACCTTACACTTATGGCTCCCTCATACCCAACTTATCCACAGATATGCCCACAGAAGATTAACACAGATTCTCTCTCCGCCTCACACACAGTGACAACACATTTATAGATATCCATAGAAATACAAACACAGTCATTCTCAGCCACTCAACCATGCAGAAATACATACATTCTTGTATGGTGACACATACATATGTATGCAAATACACCCTCTCTCAACCCAGGCTTTCATAAAGATATTTCTTTCTCTTATATGAATCAGCATGCTGGTTCTGAAACTGTCAAATGTCCATTGGTAGATAAGTTGAGAGGACATCTGTCTTGGCAGACAGAAGTGGGTGTCAAGTGGGTGAGCAGAAAAATGACTGGGAGAAGGCAGTGGCTGAGTGAGAATGGGTGGGTGGATGACAGAGCAATGGAGTAGGAAGAAGAGCAAGTAATCAACTCTGATAAGATTCTAGAATATCATATTTTCCAACTTTTTAACTCTCGTTGTGGCTTTCCTTTGAACACTCTCCAAGTCTCATATCTCCCTTCTCTTTGTCTAGCAATCTTTAGTTCTCTCTGTCTCAGCCTCTCTTTTCGTGTGTGTGTGTGTGTGTGTGTGTGTGTGTGTGTGTGTCTGTGTGTGTCTGTGTGTGTTTTACTTTCCCATAACAAAAAGCTTACTCTAGTGCCAGGTCATATTTTATAACAAGATCCCTGATATGTAAATGTAACTGCATTTAAGAATTATTTGTAGTAATGAATTTGTGGAAATGTAATGAGAAAAAGAAAATGTGCTTGTTTATTCCTTTCAGGAAATTCCTCTATTCCCCCCTGGTTTTCATCAGCTATATTTTTGGCAGGCTGTGGGCATGGAAATGTGAAGACATCACTCTCAAAGAGAATTAGAATAATCACATCTGATTTATACAGATGTCACCATAGGGTTAGGCAGTTGGAAAATCCAGCAATTCAAATGAATAGGAACTTAAAATTAAGGACATGCCATACTTTTACTAACACTCTGGCTTTGAACATTATCAGTAGTGCACAGGAGATTCTTTTCAGACTTCGAAAGTAGTCATAATGGCAAGACAGATTTCCATCTTACAAGATGAGATCTAAAGCAAGCTAGAGATGCTGGTATACTTCCTGTGGATCCATTTTAAAGATTTAATTCATTTGGATTTCTTGAGCATATACTTACTATGTGTGCAAGACAGCAAGAATACTGGAGAAATAAAAGACATTATGTCTGGCCTCAAAGAATGTATGGTACCATTGGGGTGTGTTGGAGTGGCCTTGTAGGGGTTCAGTTGAGAACTACAGAGTAGGTAGGATTCCTCAGCAGGTCAAGAGAAGAGCGTGAGTCAAAGTTAAGAGTTAGAAAAGAGAATGAGTGGTATGTCTAACAGACTGTTAGGAGGCTAGTCTGGGCAGATAAAGGTAGCATGTCTGAAAGTGGTAGCGGGGAAAGATAGATGGGCAGCACAGGAACCGAATGGTACAAGACTTTGAATAAGCAGTTGAGATCTGTCATCAATACAGAGCCACTAAAACCTGACCTCTTTTTAGAAAGCCAACACTTACTAATGCAATGACATTGATCTTTTCTAAGGGGAGAAACTCGTGACAATGAAAACTCTAATACGTGAAGCATTTTTACAGTAAATGAAAAGAAGTAATGGAGAAAATAATTACTCTGATAGGCCTTACTATTGTAATAACTGCCACAAACAAAATTATTCTTTGAAATTGAAGAATTTAATGGAACCACTAGTAAGTAGCCTTCTGAAGGACACATAGTTAGAATGGACAACTAAATATGGATAATAAACCAGACTAAGTATCCCAAACCCTCTAATTCATTTTGAGTACATGTTAAGAAGACAGGCTGGCCTCTGGTTATTCTGACCTTTCATCTTATAACATAACAGTTTGTTTATTCTTTATCAAACAAATAAATACTAGAGACCACTAATCCAACTCGGGGAGGTTAGTACAAAAAAGGGTGGTTATAAAGGCCAAAAATGAAGCTCCAGAACCAAAAAGTACAAATAAAGAGCAATTATGGGTGCCTGGGTGGCTCAGTCAGTTAAGCATCTGACTTTGGCTCAGGTCATGATCTGGCAGTTTGTGAGATCGAGCCCCGCGTCGGGCTCTGTGCTGACATCTCAGAGCCTGGAGCCTGCTTCGGAATCTGTGTCTCCCTCTCTCTCTGCCCATCCCCCACTTGTGCTCTGTCTTTCTCTGTCTCTCAAAAATGAATAAACGTTAAAGAAAAAACCAAATAAATAGCAATTCACTTACTGGCCAGAACGTAAAACCCCTAGATATATATACTATCATCCTTTCCACTTCTCCTGTAGGACTCTCGTGCTCCCCTCAGGGTCAGCAGAGTATGCCCAAGCCCATCTCCCCCGTAGCTTCTGACAACCAGCTTTCTCCTTTCTCCTTGGGGAAGAATCCAGCAGATTAAGAAGATAATCCTAAATGCTTTTCTAACTTAAAATGAACCTAACGAAGTGAGTATATGTGACACTAAAAGTCAGGCTTCCTCTCTGCTTAATGTGGAGAACTAATAGCCTTTTATACTTGGACACCAAACCAGAGTGATCCCCACACATCCAACACACACACACACACACACACACACACACACGTGTGCGTGCACACACACACGCACGCACGCACATACCACCTCTCCCTCCCCAAAGTCCAAGATGTTCCAGAGAACATAACAAACCACACGGTTGGGAATGATTCATATGTTTCCACTCTCGGTCCAAACATGAGCAAAAGAAGTTTCCACTTAATTTATAATCAGAATTTTCTGCACATTTCCTAAAAAAATTAAAGGGGAACAATTCAAAATCTGGGCATTCTTTCTCCAAAACTTTCTGATTAGTTACAGACTAAAGTATCTTTTTGGTAAAATACTTTTGTGCTCAATCCCAGCCTGGAGACTAAGTGCCGTAGCTGCATGGTGCCAAGTATCTAATCAGTCAGCCAATGTTTTCATGTTTTCGGATGTTTTCAAAAAGCTGGGGTTCTGCATATACAGGCTTATTCTCTCCAGTCTTTTGTTATCTCAACCATACATATGGATACAGATTTTTCTGTTTGGAGTATTTCTCAAGGTCAATGCCTTATTATAGTTCCAACACCTGCAAATATTTGGCAGAGACTATTCCATCCATATCCTCTACTCTTCCTGCAACCCCACCCCCATCTCTTACCATTATGAGGCTATAAGTTTATACAGTATGTCCTTCCCCCTCCCCCAGTGCTGTTAATCATTATCTGTGACCCATGAAGTGTGCAATTGCCAGAGCATAAAGGTAAGTTTCAAATCACATTTCATGGGCAAAACTTAGGTCCAAAACAAAGGCAGCATGCCACAGTAGAAAGGATACTTAGGTCAGAGTCTAGAAGCTGAGTTCCAGTTCCAATTCTGTGACTTTTTTTTTTTAATTTTTTTTTCAACGTTTTATTTATTTTTGGGACAGAGAGAGACAGAGCATGAACAGGGGAGGGGCAGAGAGAGAGGGAGACACAGAATCGGAAACAGGCTCCAGGCTCTGAGCCATCAGCCCAGAGCCTGACGTGGGGCTCGAACTCACGGACCGCGAGATCGTGACCTGGCTGAAGTCGGACGCTTAACCGACTGCGCCACCCAGGCGCCCCAGCCAATTCTGTGACTTTGATCAAATCACTTAGTCTATCAAAGTCTTAGTTTACACCACATTAAAGTGGAAGGCTTCAGCTAGACCAAGAGTAAGGCCTAGCATCTTAGGATTCTAAGAACTGAAGTCAATGAGATTATTCCTCTCTGCAGCTTTGGAATGAGAATATCATTCTCATTGAGTGAAATCAACAAACACTGAGCTTTGTGCAAATTTGTAAATATTAGATATAAATAAAAATCAAAAAAGGCACAAACCATTGTCAAAGTGACTACTCTCAATATTACCTGCAGCAAATTACAGAAGGGAAAAGATATCCTGTTCTGAGTATTGCTACTTTCACCAACTTCATAAAATTTGTACCAATTTTTTTAAGTTTATTTATTTATTTTGAGAAGGAGAAAGAGAGTGAGAGGGTGGGGCAGAGAGAGAATCCCAAGCGGGCTCTGTGCTGACAGCAGGGCTCGAACTCATGAACCAGAGACCATGACCTGAGGTGAAATCAAGAGTCGGACTCTTTTTTTTTTTTTTAATTTTTTTTTTCAACGTTTATTTATTTTTGGGACAGAGAGAGACAGAGCATGAATGGGGGAGGGGCAGAGAGAGAGGGAGACACAGAATCGGAAACAGGCTCCAGGCTCTGAGCCATCAGCCCAGAGCCCGACGCGGGGCTCGAACTCACGGACCGCGAGATCGTGACCTGGCTGAAGTCGGACGCTTAACCGACTGCGCCACCCAGGCGCCCCTCAAGAGTCGGACTCTTAACCAACTGAGGCAATCAGGCACCCCCCTTCATAAACTTTTTATGAAGTTTTTATGAAGTCAAGTTACCCTGACTTTTTCAGAGCATCACAAGAGGAAAATCTCTGCTTCCTTCTTGCCCTCCTTCCATCCTATCTGGGTCTTCCTTCCAAACTGGCTTATATATCCAGTCTCTTTTGGGGTAGTAATTTTATCAGTCATTTAAACATTTTGCTTTTCTGGAATTTCTGCTAAATAGCTCCCTTCTTAAGAGAAGTTAAACCACACAGCAGGCAGGTAATGGGAATAAGACAATTGGCCGGGGTTGGGGGGGGTGATGCACCTGGGTCACTCAGTTGGTTAAGTGTCCGACTTCAGCTCAGGTAATGACCTCATGGTTCATGAGTTTGAGCCCTGTGTGGGGCTCTGTGCTGACAGTTCAGAGCCTGGAGCCTGCTTCAGATTCTGTATCTCCCTCTCTCTCTGCCCCTCTCCCACTTGCTCTCTCTCAAAAATAAATAAACATTAAAAATTAAAAAAAAAAAGACAATTGGCCAGAGCTGACATTTGTTAACATCAATGTGAAGTAGTAAGGTTTTACAAAATAGGCACTGAGACCTGCACATAAATATCATGTGGCACAACCGCTTCGGAAAACTCTGTCCACTGAATGCAAATGAAAGACTAGGAACTTCCAAGGCGGGGAATGCAACCAAGTGGTTCAGTCTGCAACCCACAAAAATGAACATTGGCACAAAATCTGGTACTGGATTAAATATTTATTGCCTTCGGCTTAAATTTTTAGGTCTGATACTTGATTATCCCTCCTGATTTCGTGGTAAACTGAGGTTCCTTTTTGTCCGTTTGTGTGTTTTGTTTTGGATTTTTTTAAGGCAGGCTTAGAATTAGCCCCCTGTTAAGGGCTTGATGGCAATTTGTTGCAAGCGGCCGATGCCAAACATTTGTTGTTTTACTGTACTGAGCATGCAAACACATACACAGCTGTCATCCACAAAAATCTCTCACCTCCATATAAATACACTCAGACACCTCCACCCACACCTCCACAGACACACACCCAACCTTCCCGCTGCTAGACCCATACACATGCATATCAGCACATATGCTAATTACAGCACACCTACATAGGTACTCACATACTTAAAAGAAGAGGTGGAAAGATCATGATATGTAGTGTGCAATATGTCACTGACAAAGGAGAGAGGGCATTGTGTCTCTGGACAGACTACTGGTGTGGCAGGCCAGGGGCTAACCCTTCCAGAACTGGCCAGAGGTGAATAAATGCAAGGAGGTTTATGCAACAGATGAAACAGGTTCCAGTGAGAGCTTGCAAGTGAGCAGAGGCTATTCCTCATGAGAACAACTTGGAGTGAATTTACTTGTCATATAGAAAAGTGGACCTAGCTTTATTAGGGAGCTTGCTAACTGTACAACTGTGTGTAAAGAGACCAAGTTGGGTAAGGGATATGTCCCAGATCCCTTACCTTGAGTTTCTCAAATCGGTCATTCAGGGACGCGACCTGATGGTCTCGGTGACGTCCCACCAGTTTGCATAAGGCACAGATCAATTGGTCATCAGATACACAATACATGTTCACTTTCTCATTTTCATGGTCCAGGCAGGTGATCCCTCGAAGATGTGTGTCTGGCACTGGTTCCACCAGGCGGTGGCTGGTGAAAGGTTTCTTGTTGGGGTGTGTGGCCCGCAGGCAACGGTCACAGTAGGAGACCTCACAGGTGATGCATGTTTTCACTGCATCCCTTGGCGGGTCCTGCTCACAGAATTGGCAAGCAATTCGCTCACTAGACATGGCAGTGCTGGGCCTGTAAGTCCTCTCCCGGCGGCTCTCACTTGGGGAATTGGGCCCACTGACGGAAGCCTTCTGAAAGCGATCGATAATGTTCTGCAGAGTCACATTCCTCTTGAGGCCGTCCAGGCCCCGGTGGTTCAGCGAGATAACATACCTGCACGTTGGACACTGAAAAGCGGTAATGGGTTCAATGGATTCACCAGAGCCGCAGCTCGAGACCAAGATTCGATGGGCACAGCTGAAGCAGAGGCTATGAGCACAAGGGAGAAGAAGGGGGTCTTCAAACAACTCTAGGCAGATTGGACAGGTCAATTCAGACTCCAGTGTTTCCATCTTTAGTGAAAATAATCCTGCTGAGGCATTAAGAACCGCAGAGGCTGGGCTTTCACCTGCAAGGAATACAATGCAAGAGTCACTAAGTATTTCCAAAGGAAAAGTGGTTGCAGCATAATTATACACTAACCAATGGAGGCTTTACATGCTAGATTCCTCAGTGATGCTGGAGCAATAGCAATGCAATCTGGGCGTTAATCAAAAAGCCTTTCTCCCCTTCACACCTTGTGGTTGACAAATGCTTGAGTTTATTTTCCTGCACTAATAAGAGAACCAAGTGGCCACCTCGGAGTCCTGGTTTACTGGTCAACATTACTATTCCAGCTCATAATACTGGCCCATGCCAGTCACATATTATCCACTGAAATCTCTTGTCCTGGACTATGATGAGTCTGTGCAAAATTCTCAATCTCCATTCTCCAATATTGGTCTGTATTTTACTTCAAGGTAAAATATAGGGGCTGCACCTATTTCACCTCTAGTGGAAGGAAAATCAGGTCATATTTCAAGCTAACTCTCTGGCTTTTGAAGTGACTCCATTCTGAGAGCCTGTGTAAAAAAACAAGAGTGAGCTGCAGAAGAATGTACTTCTCGGTGCAGAATAATAAGTTCTTCAGAGTGTGAACTTTAATTACTTCCTGTTACCATTCATGGAAATTCCTGTTCTATCCCATTTCTAGTAAACTGAGTTACTAGAAACAAATGATGCTAGTATCCACTTCCTTCCCTCACCTCCAGAAAACCCTTCATCTCATCAAGCTCCATGAGAAATGATTTCAACTGTTCAATTTACTCAGCAATAGTTGCTGATCAATACTGACAACATATCACCTTGTGGTTTCAGCTGGATTTTATTATAAGACACCCACTGAATTAGCACAAACCTACTATGGAACTCACCTCCCCATGTGTCTTAAAATGTAACAAGATGCAAATCAACATCCAGATATAAATTAGCAAGGTGAGGAGCCAGAAATTTTCAGACCTGGTAGTCTTCATTCTGGTACATGTTTTGGAGAGTAAAAGAAGTCATCCAATTAACATGAAACTAATCTCTTGGCCAACCTATTTCTTCTGCCACAGATATTTCTGAGCTGAACATAGAGATACTGCCACGGGTCTTCTGTTAAATAAAACCAACACAGAGAAATGTTCTAACCTAGCCTTAACTAAGGACAAAACTATCTGACAAAAAATGTTAATCCTATTTATAGAAAAAGAAAAACATCATTTGCTTTTGAATAACTTTTGTTCATCATCTTACTAGCACTGGAGACCCTCACCAGGGCTTGAAAATTTTGATTCTGCCACTGATATTTGTTCAGATTTTGTCAATCAGTGACCTCTGCCTAGCCTTCTCACAGGATACTTAAACGCTGAGTACAATTATACCTTGTGAATAAGTACAGTAGATGCATCCCTAAAAGTTGTTTCTAAATCAAACCTTTTAAGTGCACGAAGATAACTAGCTATTTAAGGGAAATCTAAAGGAAACTGGGCTGTAGAAGTAGAAAGTCTTTTTGTAAAATAGCCATTCTCAGTTGGTCTGGAAAGTTCAGATGTTTGGATAACCACTTTCTTAAAATGTGAGACATGTGATATTCTTATTTTATAATTCACAGGTGCTTCAAAATTGTTGGCTGGCAATATGTAGCTTATATTATCTATCAGCTTTCACCTATAGAGATGAAAAAGTAAACCAATTACAATGTGCATATATCACAGAACCTTAAAATTGGAAGAGACTTTAGTTAGAGATGATGGATTCCAACTTTTGTTCCAGGCAGGAATACTGCCTTTGATAGCCCCACTGATCAAATTCAACATGTCCATAAGTGAATTTTTTATTCTCCCCCAACCCCCCTCAAAAAAAAACCCCCAAAACACCTGCTCTTCTTCCAATTTTCCCTATGGGATGAATATCACTATCCAAGCCTGGAAACGTAGGGGTCTTTTCATTTACATGGTTATCATGTAAATGATAATGACATGGTTATCACCACAACCACTGGTGGCTTCCAGAACATTCTGTTTTATTTCATTTACATATCTGTCTCCAGCTAACTCCCTCTGCTCCTTGAGGGCATCAACTATTTCATATTTTTATTCATAGCATGGTGCCTCATACACGCTAGGTATTCAATAATTGTTAAATGAAAGATCCCTTAAAGTACAGGTTGGAAGAAAGGACCTAGCATTTATTGAGCACCTCTTGTATTCTGAGTACTGTTAAGCACTTTACACACATTATTTCATTAAATTCTATCAAGAAGCCTGTGAGAAGGGGCATTTAGGTGGCTCAGTTGGTTAAGCGTCTGACTCTGGATTTCGGCTCAGGTCATGATCTCATGGTTTGTCAGATCGAGCCCCACATTTGGCTCCCCACTGAATGCAGTGCATGCTTGGGGTTCTCTCTCTCTCCCTTCCTCCCTTTGCTCCTCCCCTGCTCGCTCGCTCTCTCTCTCTCTCAAAATAAATAAATAAAACTTTAAAAAAAAAAAAGAGAGAGAGAGAGAGAATCCTGTAAGGAAGGTACTACCATGCCCCTATTATATTTAGGAAATTGGGGCTCAGCATTGTTAAGTAAATCAACCAGGAATTATACATACCCACAGCATTGGGTCAGTCTAATGCCAGTGCCTGTGCTCTTTCCCCTACACCTTTATTTCAATCATCCCACCTCCTTCACTGAAGTTTCTCTTGACTATTTACAAGAGTGTTTCTAAACAGCATGTTTCCACTTCTATTTTTGTCTCTCTGTGTCCCCCCCCCCAGTTTCTCTGATTCTTCCTCTCATTCCAAGTCCCCTCCAGAATCATATCTTTTCCTTCTAGGCCCAACTCCACTTCACACTGCATTTCTATTACTACCTCTTCCAGAACTGGATGTCTGCATTCTTTAACATCTGCATTGAAAGCTACCTGGGAGAATTGAGAAAGCCTCCCTCCAAAATGACAGTTGGTCAGGGGCGTCTGGGTGGCTCAGTTGGTTAAGTCCGACTTTGGCTTACGTCATGATCTCATGGTTCATGAGTTCCAGCCCCGCGTCAAGCTCTGTGCTGACAGCTCAGAGCCTGGACCATGGTTCGAATTCTGTATCTCCCTCTCTCTCTGCCCCTCTCCCACTCAAGCTCTCTCTCTCTCTCTCTCTCTCTCTCTCTCTCTCTCTCAAAAATAAATAAACATTAAATTTTTTTTTTAAAAATTGACAGTTGGTCAGAAGCATTGCTAAAGATGTCTATGCATTCAAACCTATACAAAAACAATTAGAGTACTTGTGGTACTCCTCTAAGTCTTACTTAGGAGAATGCCATACAAACCCTTCTCTACAAGCCAAAAAGCTCTTCGAATTTCCCTGAAACCGTAAATACTGCTCCTGAGTAAGTGTAACACTTGAACCTCACTATGAAATTAAGCTTGGGAAAGTATGCTATGGGTCAGCATTGCCTTGAATAAGATCAAAACAGGATTTTTAACCAGGGATTTCTGAACTTCCTAGAACAGTTTAAAGAATGTTGTGTGTTTGTCATATATGCATTCTCATGGGGAGAGGGTTGTCCACAGCATTCAAAATGTTCTCAAAAGATTCCTTGACAGGGGCACTTGGGTGGTTCAGTTGGTTTCGTGACCAACTCTTGATTTGGGCTCTGGTCATGATCTCACAGTTCATGGGTTCGAGCAGCATCAGGCTCTGTGCTGACAGTGAGGAGCCTACTTGGGATTTGCTTTCTCCTTCTCTCTCTCTGCCTTTCTCCCACTTGCACTCACTCTCTCCCTCTCTCTCTAAATAAATAAATAAGCATTTTTAAAAAGCAAGAAAAGGGGCGCCTGGGTGGCTCAGTCAGTTGAGCATCTGACTCTTATTTCAGCTCAGGTCATGATCCCAGGGTCGTTGGATGAAGTCCTACATTGGGCTCCATGCTGAGTGTGGAGCCTGCTTGGGATTCTCTCTCTCCCTCCCTCTCCCTCTATCCCTCTCCCCGACTCATGCTCTCTCTCAAATAAAAAATGGAAAAAACATTTTTAAAAAGCAAGAGAAAAGAGTACTTGACAGAGAAAGTCAAACACTAGTGCTCTAAAATAACCCACCTTAATGATTTTCAGCTCTACAAAGAATAATAGAGGATGGTTACAATTTGTTGCTTATGGTAAGTAATTTTTCTATACTGCTTCTATTCTGTTTTATCTTCAAGTCACAATTGCTTTAGCTGAGACTGTGGAACTGAATCTTTTTCTCAACTTCTTCAAACATCTGTTCATCTCATCTCTCATTCATGAGGCCACCTTGTTCTGGTCACTCCTAATATTTCAGCATCCTTTCAACTATGTCCCATTTTCACTACCTTCCTGATTATCTAACCACCTTTCCCCATAAAATTTATCTGGCATTTACTATGTGCCAGACACTAAATAATACCCTTTATATGCCTTATCTCATTTAATTTTCACAACAATCCTCTAAAAGGTAGGTACTATTATTATCAAAAAAAGTAACTTCTCCCAGACCACACTTATTTGCAAGTAGCAGAACTAAGATTCAAACCTAGAATAAAACTGAGAATCCAGAAATAACCTGATATATTCCTATATTTACAGGCAAGTGACTTTTGATGAGGATTCCAAGTCCACTCAGTGAGGAAAGAATAATCTTTTCAACAAATGGTATTGGGGCAACTCCATATCCACATGCAAGATGATGAAGTTAGAGCCCTATCTCACACCATATAAAAAAATTAACTAAAAACAAATCAACAATCTAAATGAAAGTGTAGAAGCTATAAAACTCTTGGAAGGAAACATAGGTGTAAATCTTTGTGAAATTAAATTAAGCAAAGGTTTCTTACATGATACCAAATGTACAAGCAACCAAAGAAAAAAATAGATAAATCTGACTTCATCAAAATTTAAAACTTCTGTGTTGCAAACCATCAAGAAGGTGAAAAGACAGCTCACAGAATGGGAAAAAATACTTGCAGGTCATAGATGTGACACAGGTCTAGTTATCTAGAAATATACAGAACTCTTAAAACTCAACAATAAAAAGACCAAGAAAGTGGGCAAAGGATCTGAATTGATATTTCTCCAAAGATGATTTACAAATAAATGATTAGTAAGCATATGAAAAGATACTCAACATCATAAGCCATCAGGGATATGCAAATAAAAACCACACTGAAACACCACTTCATCATCATCAGGATGCCTATATTGATTACTACTTCATACCCACCAGGATGACTATAATTTTAAAAAATAGCAACTGTCAGCCAGGATTTGGAAATATTGCAACCTTCATACATTGCTGGTGGAAATGTAAGATGGTGCAGCTGCTTTAGGAAATAGTCTGGCAATTCTTCCAATGGTTAAATGTAGAGTTAGCATGTGAGCTAGAAAAACTGAAGATGTGATCACTCAAAAACTTGCACACAAATGTTCATAGCAGCATCATTCATAATATCCAAGTGGTAGAAATAGTCCAAATGTCCATCAACTGATGAACAGATAAACAAATGTGGTATGTCCATACAATGGAATATTATTCATCAAGAACAAGTAATAAAGTACTGACACATACTACAACATAGATGAGCTTTGAAAGCATTATGCTAAAAATCATATGATTCTTTTTATATGCGATGCCAGAATAGGCAAATCCATAAGAACGAAGGTAGATTAGCGGATGCCAAGGGCTGGGGAAAGAAAGGGATGGGGGGTATGTGTGACTGCTAATGGGTACAGAGTCTCTTTGGGGGATGATGATAACGTTCAGGAATTAGTGGTGATGGTTGCATGACTTTGTGAATATAGTTAAATCCACCAAATTGTATGCTGTCAAACAGTGAAGATATTATGATACATGAATTACATCTGAATTTAAAACAAACAAACAAAAAAGATTCAAACCCAGGTCTGACCCTGGAGTATGAACAGTTCACCACTGTACTACACTGCCATCTATGCAACTGTGTAGTCATTCTAAACCCTACTGGATTGCTTATTCCTTCCAATTGTTTTTGTAGGTCAAGGTTTGGCAATCCCCTGGAACACCTCTAATGATCAGTGGATGTCAGAAAGCTCTCAGCTCCCAACTTTTATTCGTTTACATAATATAAGACTCCTAACAAAAATACTTGACTCCTACATCACAAAATACTTTCAGAAAGGACAGGGGAAAACAGTATGGCAGAAATGAAACAACGGCAAAGTATCGCAACTTCAAAAAGTCTGTGAATCACTAATCTACGCAGAATTAGAGAGTTCACTAAAAGATAAAGACAGGATGTGAAACTGATAGAGTGTGAACTGATAACAGGTAATCATGAAGCTTTAGCCAGGAAACACAAGAGTTTGTCATAAAAATGCACTGATGAAATGGCTGGGCAGGCTGGTCTACCAAGTGCCATGTTAAGAAACAAATGCTCACACGCACATACACTGATTTGTTCATTTAGTTACTGCCATGTAGTCAAATATGTACATTTACGTATTTGCCCTTGCTCTATTATAAAACTGTTTCTGTCTGCTCTTTCTTCACCCTGAACCCTGCTCTTTTTTCAGGCTGACAGCCCTGAAAAACAGAAGTCTATGAGAAAAAAAAAGTAAGAAGGTATCATAAGGCTGTGTGAGTAAGTAGAAATACAAAAAGAGGAGCTTTGGTACAGGTGATTAAGATAAAAATAATGCATTCTATGCTTATGAAATGAAAGATTGATTTCAGCATGATCTGCACTTGGCAGAATTCTATTACTTCAAATGTGATTTGAACATAATTAAATGTCCCCTTATTTCAGCGGTTATATTCCATCCAGTTTTCATCTTCTAGGTCTGCAGAGCATGGCCCTGGGCTCTCATTACCTCCCTGAGAAGCCATGGTCCCCCCTTCTTCACAGAGAAACTGTGAGTGTGAAACCAAGCCTGACCTCTGAGCTATAGAATGAGGATTGAGCTGAGCTGTAGGACTTGTTTAAAAAAGAAATTAATGTAAAATAAACATTCTCCAGGATATTAATGCGAATGTCCCATGAGCTTTTCCTTTAAAACACTACAAACCCACCTCCCTGCCTTAGGGGAGGAGAGAATGAGTCCCGGCTTTAGTCTGATGTTTCCTTAACTATAAAGTGTCGTTCAAGTTGGACTAGAATCACTGGACGATCTCTTTAAGATGTTTTCCAGCTCTGACATCCTATTATTACAGAGCTCTTGCTATCTGTTCCCACACAGGAAAGACACCATGGCTTATTGAAAACTAGCTCCTCAAAACACAAATCTTATTTATTAGTGTGACTAGAAAGGCTGACCAGTGAAGGGCATCATCATGAAAGGAACAAAATGCATTACTTTCCTTTGGCTAAGGCAAGATGCTGAATGACAGTGGCTAGTTTTGCCTGGTGTATACACCTCAAGGAAGATATAATGGGTGCTCCTAGAGGACAAGGAAAGGGGAGAGGAGTCCCATAGGAGGACAAACCAATGAGAACACCTTTTGAAACTGAAAAGGAAGACAACCTTATCCCAGAATGCAATTAGTAGGAAAGGACCCCTTGAAGCTGAAAAGATCATTTGGGAACCTAAAAGGCAACCAAGGCATAGAATTCTCACCCTAAAGGGACACAAACTGCAAACAGAAACCCAGAAAAAAGAGGCTAGGTGGTCAGTAAGTGTAACTAATAATAACAGCCATCTCACATTTGCATACCATTTTATACTTTCAAAATGGTTCCAAAGCCATTATCTCATTTGATCCTCATAATAGAGCCTCGTTAGAGTCCTGGCTCTAAACTGAATTAGCTGAGTGATCCTAGGTGAGACATTTAAACTATCTGGGCCACAGCCTCCTCATCTGTGGATTGAAAACTACCTGCCCTACCCAGTTCACAGGCTCTTATGAAGATCACATGTGGATAAAATAAAATTATTAACTGGCTTTACAAATACAGATATTCTCATCATACATTCACAGATGACAGATACAAAACAAGTTATTGAGGAAAGCAGCAAATGTTTGGAAAATCGTCCAAACACATGGTTGGCATGATGGAGAACAGTCACACTCCCTCGCGAGTTTTCTGGAGGACCATGTGTCTGATTATGGTATTTCTTATGTTCATATGTCTCCCCTGTTAGACTGGAGCCCCCCCCCCCCCACCAAGGGAAGAACTGTTTCTCTCCTTCCTTTCAGCTTTTATCATGCTCAGGACTAGAGGTTGATTACCGACTGACAGCACCAGAGCCAGTTCCTGTCTAAAAGATTATTAAAGCCTACTTAATATTTTATAGCATGTGGATTTAATGATGTTTTCTTTACAATGATTAGCTCCTAAATCCAACCATTGGCCATTTCATATAATATGGTCATCATAAACATTAAAATGAATATCACAAGGGGCACCTGGGTGGTTCTGTCAGTTAAGCATCTGACTTCGGCTCAGGTCACGAATTCGTGGTTCATGGGTTTGAGCCCTGCATTGGGCTCTGTGCTGACAGCTCAGAGCCTGGAGCCTGCTTTGGTTTGTGTTTCTCCCTGGCTCTCTGTACCTCCTTGGCTCTCTCTCTCTCTCAAAAATAAATAGACATTAAAAAAATTTTAATAAAAAAATGAATATCACAATAGCAGAACAAAAAAGTCCTAAATTTACTACAAACGCGGAAGATTAATGTAGGGAACCAAGGAAAGGATTTGCCAAGGTGACACATGATAATTGACAGGAATCCTAAGTATGGTTCATAACACCTTTATCTTAATGCAAAATACACTGGCAGTTGCAAGGTTGGAGAACAAACTTAATCTACCTTCTGCTACCAGTACAGGTTTCCATCTAGGACTGCTTTTCCCAACCTATCTAACCCAGTGAAATATTTGCAAATTTTTAAATGCTCAGCGACACACCTGGATGGGCAGTCCTCTCTACTTCTACAGGATAAAATTGGCAATATATGTATGTAGGGCATACTGTTGAATGTTAGGCTGAGAGCACCCCAAGTTCAGGTCAGAAACAAGGGACAGAGAACAGAAGCCTATTTGAAATCAAGCTTCTACTCCCTGGGGAATCACATGGATCCTAGCAACACTGAACAAAGGGCTATAGACAAAGCAATTGAGGATTCTGGACCGTAAACCATTTTTCTATCTCTGGGCCATATACATTCAGACATGTCACTGTCTTACATTAGTGTTGTCTACCATGCCTGGACATTATGTTCCTAACTGCGCAAACTGTAAATGCTGAAATTTTCCTTTTCAGGAGGATTTTCATTTGTATAATAGGTTTGTTATCAGATCATTTGGTCTCTGTAAGAGAAAAGATCCAAAGCCTGGGGATGCTGTTCATCAACCAGTGGAGTCTGACCTGCAGGAAAGAGTCTGAGACAAAGCCCAAGGTCAAGCAGTCATAGGTCTGCAGGGAGACAAGAACCGAAGTAGGCTAAGTCTTACTAAGGATATTTTGCTAACACACTTAGACCGAACCCACACCCTTGTGTGCACTCAGGTGAGCCCTACATGGAGCAGGGAGTGGTGGGATGTTGGTACATTGCTCCAAACCCCTCCACCACTCATACTTTAACCATCTAGCAGTCTTAGAAGCTCATAGGATTTCTAAGGGAAATGCAGGAGCTGGGCGATCGATTACTGAAAAGATTGTGTCCATCTATGGTCAATAGAGAAGGGGAAGATGGAAAAGGAGAAATAGTAGGAGGAGCCACAGACCTCTAGTGCCTGTGGAAGACTTTTAGGAGAGCTTTCATTGATGGAAAATAGGAAAACATACTGATCCTTGGAAGAGAGGGGAAATAAAGAGGGGGCTAGTGGTCTGCACAGGGGGCTAATTGGGAGTTGGAGTTTCTGGTCCCAACACCACTGATCCGGTCTTCCCATTCATTAGCATGATCCAATATGCTGGTTGAGAAACACTTCTCTAGTCTCTTCCCTACACTGCTCAGTGATGAACACAACATTTTTCGAGAGACCGAAATACAGTGATTCCCGCAATACCATCTGGGTACCAACACTACATTCCTCAAAAAGTGAACCACGGGAGACCCTTTTGAACTGCTGTGTATCCAGCAACAACATGTTACACGTCATAATCTGACAATGCCATGCCCTAAGTCAAGACTCCCAGCTCAAGTGAGGAGGCGTTTCTCAAACACAGTGCCCTGTCTTCCCCTTTGCAAGCAAGAGAAGATGAAAAATGTGAAACGGAAATGGAGCACCCCCTGGCCTCCACTAGCAGCTAAATCACATGGCCCCACAGCTAGGGAGTTACCAAGATCCCTAAAAATTGAATGACAGACACACAAGAGGCCAATCAGGTACCTCTGGGAACACCCATTTGAGACACACTCATGCCTCAGCCCTGCCTTTGCCTCTTTTGGGGGGCTCTGTGTCCCTGGTGGGAAAGAGAGAACCTGAGTGCTAAGAGACAGACAGAAAAGAGGGCATTCTCCCCCTCTTCACCACGCCAGTGGGGTTTGCTGAGTAGCAAAGACATACTCCTTCTGCTGTTTCCTTCTCAACTGTCATGGTGCCAGCAGATTTTATGGGAGGAGGGATGAGGGAATGGACGGACTCACTACCCAGAGCAATTTTTGGATTCAATTATGAGACTCCACTGGCACTGCTTTAGGATCTGCAAGTTGGAGCAAGTTGCCCTGCTCTTAGAGGAGGGATTAACTAAACCAATTTCAGCTAAATCAATTTGCACTGTTCAGATGATACTGTTCATGAAGCAACCAAGTCACTTTGATTTGTGGCAGGGCTTCCCAGGGGTGGCCCTGCAAGGTACAACATGCTGGAGGAGAAGTCTAGCAGTCATGAGAGAGGGAGGGGAAAAATTACCCCCTTCATGTCCCTAAGCTTCTACCCCTGCCTCACTCCTCCCTGTCCTACTCCTGGAGCTGCAAGTATGGAGGCAGGCCTCAAATAAGGAGGACAAAATACCAGGCCAAGACTGGGGCCTCAGCCCAGTCAGCAGAGGACTCTGCACATTGTAGGTGCTTAATAAATACAGTTGACTCACCGCTGGTAGATGCTAATCATGCTTATATTGCCATGCCTGAAATGATTTCTGCCACTTTTCAGTAGAAATTAACTGCCCCCATACAGGCTAAAAATGGGTGAGGTTATGTTTTCAAAGGGAGTCTGACTCAGATTGTTGGGTTGGAGTACATTAGACATGATTCAAGCCTTGACTTAAAATAATCACTCTTACTCTGTATGCCTAGTGTTATGCATGTTTTCATTCAGTCGTAGATGCATTAGGAACAAAAACAAAACAAAACAAAAGAGACGTGGGACCTAAGTATGCTAATAGATTTGGCTCCCAGGGGGGCTAATAATGGCAAGTGAAGCTTTCCAGTAAACTGGGGTTCCTACTTACACCCAGTCAAATCCATTATCCCAATAAAAGGTAAATGAAGTACTTTATTGGAAAAGTATAATGCTGAGGGTTTATAGAACCCTTTCATCTTCAAAGGACCAAGCCGAGACTCACAATACCCAGCACACAATATTATGCCTTTTACACAAGTGCATCAACTATGAAAGAAAGGTCATAGGAATGTCCTAAGGCCAAAAAGCCAAAGTAACATCAGATTTGGGGTAAACTCTCTGATCTTCCTGACTCCTAGACCTGTATTTCTACCACACAAATCAAGTCGTGAGGAGCAATCAGGAAAAAATATAATTCACATTATGTATCTGTATTATGTTAATTGATTGGGCAGGAATATATATAAATAGCAAAGACTGTTTCCCCCTGGGGGCAGTGATGAGTGGAGAGGGGTGAAAAGCGGGATGTGAGGGTTGGGGTAATCAGCTGGGGTTAAGCCAGACAGAGGGGAGGGAATCTCCCCATTCAGCATTCTCCTTCTATTGGAACATTGCCAGAGAAGTGATGAGAGAGAATACTGGGAGGGAACAGAATAGGGTTAAAGGCAGCCCTTATGGCCCAACTTGAGAATCCAAGGAATCAACCCACACACATTACTTGTCTATTTACACAGTCTCCACTATATTCCTGCATAAGGGCTCCTGCTCACAAACACAGTCATCACTATCCACTCGCCCCACACTCAGAAATCCTCAAAAAGGCAAACTGGTTGAGAAGCAAGAGGCTGCAGAGCTGGGAGGCAGAGCGCACGGGTTGATTGGGGGCACTCTGGGGAATGGGTGGGTTCTGGTGGGAGATTTGGGTGGGCAGGTAGATGTGTGAGGAGGCAGGAAGAAGGCAATTGAACGTGAAGGCGGGTAGGGGAGTGTGGAAGAGAGAAAGTGGAGAAACCAAAGACCCCAGGATCCCAATGTCCTTGTCTGTGGGGTGGGGGGGGCGAGCCCTCCAAGAAATAATGTGCTATATACACAGTACTAAGTAACCTAAACCTTATCATCACCAAAAATGTTTCTGAAAATCGACTCCGCCGTTATTTACTTAATTCTTACGAGCCAGGAATGGAAAAACCCCACCTCTCCCCGGTTCGGTCGCAGTCTGTCCTCTGGAAAAATGTTAAGTTTTCCCTCTCTCCCACTGAGCCGGTTTCGCAGCTAGGCCAGAAATAAGGAACCTCCCGGACGGAGACCGGAGGGTCGCTGCCCTGGCAGAAAAGGGATTAAGTTTCAAGGGGCCTCCCCGCCGGCAGGGTGTCCGCAGCATCTCGGGCTGCTGCGGCAGCCACCGCCGGGCGGATGGCCGGCCGAGGGGCGCCGCCCGGGCCGAGGAGGCTGCGGGCCGCGGGAGCGTGGGAAGGCGGCGGTGCCCTTTCCCAGACTCGCGCCCAGGCGCCGGGGGAGCCGCTCGACCGCCCGCGCCGGGCCGGCCGGTGCGCTGGAGGCCTCGGGCAGCCCCGGCCCCGCACCCCGGAGTGCAAACTCCGTCCCAAGAGGGCAGCGACGGGCGCCCCGGCCAGGCCGGGGGCCGCCGCCGCCGCCGCCGCCTCCAGCCCCGCGGGCCCCGTCACCCCGCCCCGCCGAGCTCCGGAGTCCTCGGCCCGCGCCGGGCCCCAGCGGCACCTGAGAGGCGGCCGGAGCGGGAGCCGGAGCCCGGGCCGAGCCCTACGCGGGCGGTGGCGCTCGGCTCCCGGGGCCGCGGTGAGTGGGCGCGTTTTACCCATAGCGTTCCCGGGTGCCAGCCATCTCCCTGGCGCGCCCGAGGGCGCCGGGCGCTCGCCTGCCTCCGCTGGGAGCTGGCTCGGGCTCTGGCGCGAGCTCCCCGACCTCCACCGCCACCGCCGCCGCCGCCGCCGCTCTAGGCCGCCGCCTTCGCTGCCGCCGCCGCCGCCGCACAGCAGCCTGGATCCGCCCGCCCGCGCGGCCCGCCAGGGACAGCGCGGCGGCCGCGACGCTACCGTGGCTGGCTCTCCCGAGCCAAACTTAAGAGTTTTCGCCCCTCAGTCCAGGGGCAGCACCATGACACCACGGCGGCACCACACTGTCATTTCCGCCGCCGCAGAGGAAAAAAAAAAAGGCAATCCCTACGAAAAGGGGGGTGGGGGGCAAACAGGGCTGGGGCTGACGCCCTGAGGGAGCACTGGGAAGGGCCCCGGCAGCAGGGGCGCTCGGCCACCTTCTACGGCTCACCTTCCGCCGCCCCCGCCGCTCCCAGCTCCCCCAGCCCCTCCTGTGGAGGCGCATCTACATGTTTTCTCCCCTGGCAGGAGTGACCGGAGAAACCTGAGCAAGCAAAGACAGCGAGTGGGTGGGGTTCGGGTTACTACTGTACCTACCAGCTGATTCCAGCAGCCTTTTCTCCAGCGCCCTGTCATCTTGAAGGAAGATACACGGAGACGGGCCCGGGCGGGCGTGTGTGTGTGTGTGTGTGTGAGAGAGAGAGAGAGAGAGAGAGAGAGGGCGAGAGCGAGCGAGCGCAGAATGTGTGTGAAATGCAGAAGGAAGACTATGGAAAAACTCTTCTCCCACCCGCCAAACCCCTGGTCCCACAAACCACTGGGTTAGAGCACCGAAAAGGCTGCTGCAACCGCAAGAAGAGAGTTCCTAGGTCCACCTCACAGGTCCTCAGATGAAGCTGCTGGATGCAAAGTTAACTACAGAGTAAAACAAAAACAGTGGAGGAGACAGAAAAAGGCAGACAATTGAAGGAAACCCAACCCCTCTTTCTTTTTACAAAGGGAGAATGGCTAGGTTTTATTGGCCCTGGGCAGAAGTTGTGGGGATGGATTAAAGCCACAAAAATTTAAAAACAAAACAAAGCAAAACAAAAGAAAGTACAATTTCATTTGCACATTCAAATCTTTGACGGGCAAAACCAGAGAGTCATTAAAGAGGACAATGGGACAGATGCCAGCTACCCAGGTACTATGTCCCTAATAAGCTAATGGGTTCATCTGGAACCGGAAGCCTCATTAGTCTGGAGCCAGCGTGTTGGCTGACCTGTCATGGGCTGGGAGACCACCACCCCACACAAAATGAGGATGGGAGAGTGAAGAAGGAGAAGGCCCTGGAGAAGATTCTGTACCTAGCTTGGGATAAAAGAGGAGATTAAGGGGCAAGAAGACAGAAAATGGGAGGAAACACCCCCTTCTCACATAGGCCTCCCATTAAGGTGCATGGGAAGGAGTCCAGAAAAATTAAGGTAGTTCTGGGTGTATCCCATCAGGGAACCAATAGCAATTAGCCAACACTCCTGTTAAACAATGTGCTAGAGAGCACTGAGGTGGAAACAAAGGCAAAAATCACAACCAGGCTATCCTGATGAAAGTCTGACCCTAAGAGAAATAAAAGTTAATGAGTCACACCAAAAGCACAGGCAACGAAAGCAAAAAGAGACAGGTGGGACTACATCAGACCTAAAAAGTTCTGCACAGCAAAAGAACACAAATGGAGAGCAAATTTGGCAAACCATACATCTGATAAGGGGTTAGTATCCAAAATATACGAAGAACTCCCACAACCCAATAACAAAACAAATAACCCAACTAAAAAATGGGCGGGGGTGCCTGGGTAGCTCAGTCAGTTGAGTGGCTGACTTAGGCTCAGGTCTTGATCTCGCAGTTCGTGAGCCCGAGCCCCAGGTCGGGCTCTGTGCTGACAGCTCAGAGCCTGGAACTTGCTTTGGTTTCTGTGTCTCCCTCTCTCTCTGCTCCTCCCCCACTCACACTCTGTCTCTCTCTCAAAAATAAATAATAAACACAAAAAATTTTTAAAATGGGCAAAGCACTTGAATAGGCATTTCTTCAAAGAAGATAGACAAATGACCAAGCATATGAAAAGATACTTAATATCAGTAATCATCAGAAAAAATGCAAATGTAATTAGGTATCACCTCACACTGGATAGTATGGTTGTTATTTAAAAACAAGCAACTGAACAGAAAATAATAAGTGTTGGTGAGGATCTGGAGAAATTGGAACCTTTGTACACTGTTGGTGGGAATGTAAAATGGTGCAGCCACTATGGAAAACAGTATGGGAGTTCCTCAAAAAATTAAAAAGAGCTACCATATGCATTAACAATCCCACCTCTGGAAATATATCCAAAAGACTTGAAAGCAAAATCTCAAAGAGGTATTCCCACCCTCACATTCATTGCAGCATTAAGAGTAAACAAGAGATAGAAGCAACCTAAATGTCCATGGACAGATTAAAGGATAAAGAAAATGTGGCATATATGTACAGTAGAATGTGGTATGTAAGGGCTCCTGGGTGGCTCAGTCGGTTAAGCATCTGACTTTGATTTCGGCTCAGGTAATGATCTCACAGTTCCTGACTTTGAGCCCTGCATCTGGCTCTGCACTGATCATGTGGAGCCTGCTTGGGATCCTCTCCCTCTCTTTGCCCCTCCCCCACATGCATGCACACACATTCTCTCTTTATCTGTCTTTCTATCCCTCAAAAATAAATAAATAAATTTTAAACTTTTTTTTAAATAAAAAAAAAAGAATATGGCATATACAAGTCAGCCTGAAAAAAGAAGGAAATCCCATCATATGCTGGGACATGGATGAATCTTGAGGATAATGTGCTAAGTGAAACAAGTCAGTCACAGAAGGACAAAAACTGCATGATTCCACTTATAGGAGGTATCTAAAATAAACTCATAGACTGGGGCGGCTGGGTGGCGCAGTCGGTTAAGCATCCGACTTCAGCCAGGTCATGATCTCGCGGTCCGTGAGTTCGAGCCCCGCATCGGGCTCTGGGCTGATGGCTCAGAGCCTGGAGCCTGTTTCCGATTCTGTGTCTCCCTCTCTCTCTGCCCCCCCCCCATTCATGCTCTGTCTCTCTCTGTCCCAAAAATAAATAAACGTTGAAAAAAATTTTTTTTAAATAAATAAATAAAATAAACTCATAGAAACCAAAAGTAGCACAGTGGGTGCGGTGAGGAGGTTGTTGTTCTATGGATGTAGAGTTTCAATCATGCAGGATTCGGGGTTCCGGAGGGTTCTGGGGAGTCTGTTGCACAACAATGTGCACATGGTTGACAATATTGTACTGTACCCTAAGAAATTGTTGAGAGGGTGAATTCTATGTTCTGTGTTTTTTGCCACAATGAAACATTTATTTTTTCAAAAGCTGAGTCAGAAGTAAACTGATCCTAGCCTAATGGAGGAGTGAATAAATAAGAATTTTTTTTATTTTTACAGCTTATTTATTTTGAGAGAGAGAGCATGCACAAGTGAGCAGTGGAGGGGCAGAGAGAGAAGAGAGAGAATCCCTAGCAGGCTCTGCGGTGTCAGCGCAGAGCCCGACCTGGGGCTCAAACCCATGAACCATGAGATCATGACATGAGCCAAAATCAACAGACACTCAACCAATTGAGCCATCCAGGTGCCCAAGAATATATATCTCATATATTTATCTCTCTCAAATATTGTTAAATGAAAAAAGCAAGTGATGTATGGTTTGCTATTCCTGTGTAAAAAAAATGGGAGGGTATATGTCCAAGTATGCTTATGTATGCATAGACTCTGCAGAAAGATACCTAAAAAATTGATTACACTGATTTCCTGGGAGTCAAGCATAGGAGGAAGTACTTAACATTGTATATGCCCTTTTGTAGTGTTTGAATTTTTTTTAATAATGTCCATGTATTACCTTTTTAGAAACAACTTTAAAGGAACAAGTTGCATAGAGACAGAATAGAGAATAGAGGTTACCAGGGACTTAAGGAAAGGGAGAATAGGGAGTTACTGTTTAATGGTTACACAGTTTCTATTTGGAAAAAGGAGAAAGTCCTGGAACTAGATAGTGGTGGGGCTTATACAGCATTGTGAATGTATTAACTTCCACTGAACTATACACCCAAAAATGGCTAAAATGGCAACTTTTATGTTATGCATATGTTACCACAGTAAACAATTTTTTGAATTAGAAGAACAAGGAGGTATATAGAACAGGTAGAGATGGTTGTATTTGTGTAAGAAAATATACAGTTGACCTTGAATTGCATGGGTCCACTTATACACAGATTTCTTTACAGTATAGTACTTTAGTGTATTTTCCTTACTATTTTCTTAATTGTATTTTCTTTTCTTTAGTTTACTTTATTTTAAGAATACAGCTGGGGCACCTGATTGGCTCGGTTGGTTAAGTGTCTGACTCTTGATTTCCATTCAGGTCATGATCTCACTGTTCATGAGATGGAGCCCTGACTTGGGCTTGGCACTGGACATGGAGTCTGCTTAGGATTCTCTCTCTCCCTCTGCCCCTCCCCCACACATGCACACTGTCTCTCTGTCTCTCTCTCTCAAAAAAAAAAAAAAAAAGAATACAGCTATATTGTACACCCAAAACTCATATCACTATATGTTAACTATACTGGAATTAAAAGAAAAACTTAATAAAAAATGTTGAAAAAAAAAAGAATACAGTATATAACGCTAATAACATACAAAATATACATTAATCGGTGGTTTATGTTATCAGTAAGGCTTCCAGTTGACAGTAGACTATTAGTTAAATTTCGGGGGAGTCAAGAGTTATACATGGATTTACAACTGCACAGGACTCTGTGCTCCTAACTTCTATGTTGTCCAAGGGTCAACCTATGTACATGCTGGGTAAGTGCATAGAAGAGAACCTGAGAGCATGCTACAAATAGCATGAGCCTGGAATTATAGGGGGTATTGAGAGGATTTTTCAGGTTTGATTCCATGTATGTTTTAACTGCTTAAATATCCTACAATGAACATGAAGTGAAAGAATTTTTAAATTTTTTTAATGTTTATTTTTGAGAGAGAGAAAGAGAGAGAGAGAGCATGAGTGGGGGAGGGACAGATAGAGAGGGAGACACAGAATCCGAAGCATGCTCCAGGCTCTGAGCTATCAGCACAGAGCCTGGGGCAGGGCTTGAACTCACAAACTGTGAGATCATGACCTGAGCCAAAGCTGGACGCTTAACCAACTGAGCCACCCAGGCGCCCCTGTAGTGAAATTTTTTTTTAGGTTATGTCTCACAAAAACCCCAGGTTGAGTCAGAACTCAATTGATCCCTTAGAATTCTTTAACCTCACTGGATGATCTCTGCAGAGAGCTAGAGAATTTTCTAAAACACGAAGTGACTACTTTGTCACAGACCCCAGAACAAAACCAGCTAGCTCTTGCCAGGACTGTCATTAAGAGGACATTTTCTTTGGGGGCACCTGGGTGGCTCAGTTGGTTAAGCATCTGACTCTTGGTTTTGGCTCAGGTCATGATCTCAGGGTTCATGAGTTCAAGCCCTGCATTAGGCTCTGTGCTGACAGCACGGAGCCTGCTTGGGATTCTCTTTCTCCCTCTCTCTCTGCTCCTCCCCCATTCGTTCTGTCTCTATCAAAATAAATAAATAGCTTTAAAGAGGACATTTGTTTTTATTTTTTTTTAATTTTTTTAATGTTTAATTTATTTTTGAGAGAGAAGGTGAGTTGGGGAGGGGCAGAGAGGAGAGAGAGACACACACAGAATCTGAAGCAGGCTCTAGGCTCTAGGCTCTGAGCTATCAGCACAGAGCCTGACTCAGGACTTGAGCACATGAACCACAGGATCATGACCTGAGCCAAAGTCAGACATTTAACCGACTGAGCCACCCAGGCACCCCAAGAGAACATTTGCTTTCAATAAAGACATTTACCATTCTTCAGAGGCTGCTGTCTCCTTCACTTTTTAGCAGTCTCCCCTCCACCTGAGTATCCAGTGCTTTCAAGCTAGTCTCTCTGACTGACCAGAGCTCTATACAGAGTGCTGGAACCCTATCTCCCCTCCCCAGACAGCGGCCCATATTTGGGACCTTTCCTTTCCCTAGTCAAAACTGAAAACAGCTTCTGGGTCCCTTTCACCAAAGACCTTACCGATTAAGGATTTCAATCGACTAATTTGAGCTAAATGTTAATAGCTTCGTTTGTCTCTCTATGACTAGATAATGTTTTAATTTTAACAGAGGCCTTCAATGTATTAACTCAAAGGAATGACTAATAGTGTGTGTGGGTGGGTATGAGGGGGTGGGGGAGATTTTGCTAATCACATCACATAAGCAGCTGCTATGAAAATATCCCCAAGTTCAGTGGTTTTATGCAAATTATCACTGTAAATGTATTAAAGTACATGTTTTGTATCTGGCAGGAGATGCAAAATGGGCTGTGAGTATGTGATGAAATTATTTGTTTATAATTATTTATAATGGTTACCTTTGTATATAACATGCATTGATCCTATTACCAAAATAAATCAGGCCCATGGTGGGGAAAAAGATGTTTGACAGATTCAGCTTGGGGTGTTTAATTGAATCAATCTGAAGCTGACTCACCACACCACAGTCCTAGAGTATGAAAGGGACAGTTCATGGGCTCTTTTTTTTTTTTCAGCTAAGAATTGGAGAGGGGGAGAGGCAGAATGGCTCCCGATACTTTCTACAGAGAGAAGCACAGAGCCCGGTCTGTTTCAGAAGGAAAAAAACAGAGAACGGAGATTTTGTTGCACCAGAGAATTGTTGCTTCTGCAGAAGGGAACCTTCATACTGCTCTCAAAAGAAGCAGCTAGTTGTCTGAAATCCAGAGGTTTACCAAAGGCTTTTCTAACTAGGGAGCTCTTAACAGGATGGTGAGAAGAAAGGTACTTTGGCAAAGGCCCATCAATAGGACATTGTTCTAAAACTAGTTGTGAACCGGGCATTTCATGGCTTAAGAAACAGTGATTCAAAATAACTAGGTTTCCAGCATGCAGAAATGGCATGTTCCTGATACTTCTTATTCTCCTTTGATCTATAATTTGGTATTGTTTTTTCTTAATTTTGTAATTCCTCCAAATTGATGTTTGTTACAAGAAACACATATCTTTGATATACACACTACATCGCCAAATATTTTCCTGGAGTCTTTCCTGGGTCTTCATGCCCTAGCCCAAACGTTCTCGCTGGCCATGCCTTCCTAACCACCACACCAGGTCACTTAGAGTCTGACTTCTGACACCACAGTCTCCTGATTTTTCCCCCATCTTGCTGCCTGTTCCTTAGGCTCTGTCGTTTCCTCCTCCTCCTGGTCTTCTGTCTCCAAAGGTTGGTTTGTCCCAAGGCTCCGTCCTTGGTCTTATTCTTACTCTGCACTCACCCCCTTGGTGACCTCCCCTAATCCCATGGTTTTCAGTACAATCCCCATTTTATCTCTCTAGCTCACACCTCTCCCTTGAGTCCAGACTTGCTTAGCCACCTGGCTATTTTACATCTCCATGTGGATGCTTCGTAACTGAATGTAACTAAAGGAGAACTCTTGGTTTCTACTCCTCCCCATTTCAGTAAATGGCATCACTCAGCTGTTTAACACCAGACCCTAGGATGTTACCCTTGCCACCCTCTCCTCTCCCCACCACCCAGCATTCAATCCATCAATTCTTGTTTTGGTCTCCCCACTTCCACTTTTGACTCCTTGCAATCAATACTGTGGCCAGAATGATCTTGTTTTTTTTTTTTTTAACGTTTATTCATTTTTGAGAAACAGAGAGACAGAATGTGAGCAGGGGAGGGGCAGAGAGAGAGTGGGAGACACAGAATTCAAAGCAGGCCCCAGGCTCTGAGCGGTCAGCACAGAGCCCGACAAGGGGCTCAAACCCATGAACCATGAGATCCTGACCTGAGCCAAAGTCAGACACTTAACCGACTGAGCCACCCAGGCACCCCGAGAATGATCTTTTTTTTAAGTTTATTTATTTATTTTGAGAAAGACAGAGACAGCTTGGGTGGGGCAGGAGCAGAGAGAGAGGGGAGAGAGAGAATCCCAAGCAGGCTCTGAGCTGCCAATGCAGAGCCTGACAAGGGGCTCGAACCCACAAAGCTGCGAAATCATGACCTGAGCCGAAACCAAAAGTCTGACTCTTAACTGACTGAGCCACCCAGGTGCCCTTAGAGTGATCTTTTTAAAATGGAAATCCAATATTTTAATCCCTCCCCTCACTGCCATTAAAGTAAAATTCAAATTGCTTACTGTGATCTATCAAACTTGGCATTAGCTGACCCCTGCCTACCTCTCCAACCTTATCTTATTCCACTCTCTTTCTTACTGTAGTCCAAACACACTGGCACTCTGACATGCCTTGAACCACAAACTCTTGGCTACCGCAGGAGCTTTGCATGTTCTCTTCCCTCAGCTGGATACTCTTCCTTCTACTCAACACATGGTTGTCTAATTCCTTCTCTTAAGTTACATATCACCTACTCAGGGAAGCCCTCCCTGACTACCTTATCTAAAGTAACCCTTTCACATTATTCTCTAATACAACACCCTATTTATTTCCTTCAGGTTACTTATCACTAGCTAAAATTACCATATGTGTTTATTAGATGCCCTCCTCCATATACATACACACTAGTGTGTACATTCCACAAGAGCAAGAACCTTGTCTATCTCCATCACTGGCGTGTCTCCAACGCTTAGAACACTACCCAGCTCATGGCAGGTGCTAGTATTTCCTGGATGAATGGCAATAAACAGGAAAGAGTGTGCTCCAGAGATGATCTTTGCTACAGAATCACAGAATTACCCCAATCTTCAGTCTGAAATGAAAATATCACACATGGAAAGAAACTCTTGGCAGAAACTAGGACATTTGTAGCAAATTCATGCCAGGAGGCCAGACACATTACTCAGGGCCTCGACTGCCTACATGCCAGCAATTTTCAAACTGACTCAAGAAACACTAGAGCCCCTCAAGATATTAACTGGTGTTCTGAGAAAAAAAAGAATGTGATCAAATAAATTTAGGAAATGCTGCGCCCTGAATCTCCTTTTCAGAGACACAGCACACATTAGCATATCAATAAGTCCTACCAGACATAAAACCTATTTTAGCTTTATTTCACATTTCCCAAATATGTTTGACCATGGAACTTTTATATTCTTCTCAATTACTAATATCTCATAGGACACTAGCATCTCTCAAAATACACTTTTGAAAATGGTGTTGATGTAGATATATAGATATAGATATGTAGGTTGTTATATATATACAGGGCTCCCCTGCTATCTGAAGGTACAGTGTTCCTGTGAAACCTCTCTTAAGCTGAAATGGCAATTTCAAACAAATGGCAGTGGCAAAGAAGCAATTAGCACTAAATTATAGGGAAATTTTTTGAGACCCCCAAAATAACCTCTCTTAGGCTTTTCTGATACCTTAGAAAAGATAACGGATCTTGCTAACAGATGCACAAAATAAGTCACAATAGGGGTGCCTGGGTGGCTCAGTCAGTTGTCCGACTTTGGCTTGAGTTCAAGCCCAACATTGGACTCTCCGCTGTCAGCGTGGAGCCTGCTTCAGATCTTCTGTCCCACCATCTCTCTGCCCCTCCCCACTGGCTCTCTCTCTCAAAAATAAAAAAAAAAAAAAACATTTTAAAAAATAAGTCAAGATAAAACACAGAAACTCACAAACCCAGTTCAAAGCTATGGCAACTTGATGCTGAGATACTGAATGTGGTTCCAGGGGAAGGAGCTAGGTACGCAGCGTCTCTCTTGCTGCTCAGGATGCTTCCTACTTCTATAAGAACTCACTTCAAAACACTAAACGCTGTTTTCGATTTTCATCTCTTTTTGTAAAAAGGAGAATCCTCTTCAGATTTTCTTTTTTTAATTAGTGAAAACAGATACTAACAGAAGTCTTTTGTGAATGCAAAATGGTGTAACGTGAACTTCCAAAAAGCAGTGATACCTGTATAAGAGATTAACAGGGGTGCCTGGGTGGCTCAGTTGGTTAAGCGTCCCAGGTCATGATCCCACGGTTCATGATTTCGAGCCCCACGTCGGGCTCTGTGCTGACAGCTCAGAGCCTGGAGCCTGCTTCAGATTCTGTGTCTCCCTCTCTCTGTGCCCCTCCCCCATTCGTGCTTTGTCTCTCTCTCTCTCTCTCTCAAAAATAAATAAACCTCAAAAAAAATTTTAAGAGACTTTAATAAGAATTAACTTAATTTCCAAGACAATAAATTCCAATTCAAAGGTATCAGTGAAATGAGGTCGAGATTCAAATTTTAAATAAGGCCTGGGGCACCTGGGTGGCTCAGTCGGTTAAGCCTCAGACTTCGGCTTGGGTCATGATTTCAGTTGGTGAGTTCGAGCCTCGCTTCAGGCTCTGTGCTGACAGCTTAAAACCTGGAGCCTGCTTCGAATTCTGTGTCTCCCTCTCTCTCTGCTCCTCCCCCACTCATGCTCTGTCTCTCTCTCTCTCTCCTTCAAAATAAATAAAAACATTAAAAAAAATTAAATAAGGCCTGAATGAATCACTCCCTAGGCTACTTAGAATGCGCAAATAAAATGCGCAGATAAGATTGATGAGCTACTGTCATTGAGAAATCATACACCTGGGAGAAGCACCGGTATCAGATCCTCCAGGACTAGAGATGAACTGCTTTCAAACAGGGAAAGAAGGTGGATTTTTCAAACTACAGACCAGTGGGCTTAATATTGATTGGAGGCAAGATTACTACTACTCCTACTACCTATATCAGTATTTCTTTCTGTTCCTTGAACTCTCCAAACTCAGCCCAGCATAGGGCCTTTGCATCTGCAGGGGTGGGCAAACTTGTTCTCTATCGAGCCAAACAGTAAATGTTTTAGGGTTTGTGAGCCATATGGTCTCTGACACAACTACTCAGCTCCCAGCAAAGGCAGCCATAGACAGTGCATAAACAGTAAAGCTTTATTTACAAAAACAGGCTGTGGACTGGATTTGGCCCATGGACTATAATTGGTCAACCTGGAGTGTACTTTGCCAGGATTGTTACATAGCTAATTTCTTTTTATTCAGAATTTAGCTCAAACATCATAGTCTCACAGTAAACCTTCCAAACTAAAGTAACTACAAGTTACAAAATCTTCTGATTTTCTTTCTTTCCATTGCACTTACCACTAACTCGTATTTTGTTGTGTATTGATTTGTCTCCATGCCCTCTCCACACCAGAATAATAACTAACATTTTTGAGCTCTTATTATCTGCCTGACACTATTCAAAGCATTTTACAGGCATTAGTTCTTTTAATCTTAATAATAACCTCTAGGCAATAATTCTTCATCTCCCTATTTTATAGATAAAGAAACTAAGGGTGAGATTAAGTAATATATCCATGTGGTCACATAGTTAGCAGAGAGTGATTCCGTGATTTAGACCCAGCTCATAAGCATTATGTTATTGTGATATTGTGATTTATAAGATATACATATTTGGGGGGCACCTGGGTGGCTCAGTTGGTTAAGTGTCTGACTTTGGCTGAGGTCATGATCTCACAGTTCTTGAGTTTGAGCCCCACATCAGGCTCTGCACTGACAGATCAAGGCTTAGAGCTTGCTTTGGTTTCTGTGTCTTCCTCTCTTTCTCTCTCTCTCTCTCTCTCTCTCTCTCTCTCTCTCAAAAATAAGTAAATAATAATAATAAAATAAAAGTAGCTATTGCTTTTCTTTAAAAAAAAAAAGTGGTGGGGAGGCACCTGGGATGCTCAGTGGGTCAAGAAACCGACTTGGGCTCAGAACATGATCTCATGGTTTGTGGATTCAAGTCCTGAGTGGGGCTCTGCACTGACAGCTCAGAGCCTGGAGCTTGCTTTGGATTCTGTGTCTCCCTCTGTCTCTCTGCCTCTCCCCTGCTTGTGCTCTCTCTCTCTCTCTCTCACTCTCTCTCAAAAATAAATAAATAAACATTTAAATAAAAGTAATATGAATTTGATCTTTGTCCCCGTTTCTGGCACAAATTTCATAAAACTCTTTGGAATTTCCTAAGTGATGAAAGCAGAAAACTATGTCTTTTGTTATGTTAATGAGGTGGCTTTTGGACCACACCTAAGGATGAGGACTGCTTGCCAGGAGAAAGAACCACATGATCAGAGGGTTGTAACTTTCAATTTCTCTTCCCCCACACCCCTGATGTCCAGGGAGGGGAAGGGCTGGAGGTTGAATCAATTGCCAATGGCCAGTGATTTAATGGATCATGGCTATGTAATGAAGCCAAAAGGACTGGGTTTGGAGAGCTTCCAGGTTGGTGATCACATGTAGATGCTGGGATATTGGGATATGGGAGAGGGCATAGAATTTCTGCACCCCTTTCCACATACTTTGCCCTAGGCATCGCTTCCATCTAGCTGTTCCTAAATTATATCTTTTTATAATAAACTGGTAATCTAGTAAGTAAAATATTTCTCTGAGTTCTGAGCAAGTTAATTGAACCGAAGAAGAGGGTTATTGGAACCTCCATCTATAGCTGGTGGATCTGAAGCACATGGGAGAATCTGGCCTTGTGATTGGCATCTGAAATGGGTGGTGGGGGGCAGTCTTGTAGGACTGAGCCCTTAACCAGTGGATTCTAACACTACATCTAGGTAGATAGTGTCAGAATTGGGTTGAATTATTGGATACCCAGCTGATGGTGTACCAAGAATCGCTTGGTGGTGTGGGGGAAAATATCTTGCCACACGTTGGAATTGGACTCAGAATCATAGCTATAGTGCATCTCAGTTATAAGCTCCATGAGAGCAGGGATTTTTGTCTCTCTGGTTTACTAATGATAAACCTAGAACAAAGTCTAGAATAATGCCTGGTGTACAGTAAGTGCTCGATAAATATTTGCTGAATAAAAGTTCTGGAATTCTCAGATTATTAAAGGGAGGTAGTTTTCACTACAAATAGTCAATTGAACCTGATTTTCTTCTTCATTGAGGCTAATCAGTACAGAGAAAAAGGAAATGGGAAGAGAATTTTGAATTTCTTTGGCTTTTAGAAAAGCATTAAACAAGGTCTTTCCTGGAACCCTTATTTTACTAGATCTTCTAGTGTCATTTAACACTGCTACTCTTTTCTTTCTTTTTTTGGTTTCCATGACGCCACACTTTCCTAGTTTCCTTCACACCTCTATAACTATTCTTGCTTTGTCCTTCGCATGATCCTCCTCCTCCATCAACATGTAGGTGTTGACCAGTATCTCATCCTTGGTCCTTGGTTCTCCCCACTTTCTAAATTCTCCATGATGGCCCCATCCATTCCCATTGTTTCCATTTTACCTTCATTCTGATAACACCCAAATCTATATTTCCAGGCCAGAACTTGACCCAAAGTAAATTCCACAGGTACCTCAAGTTTAAAATGTTCAAAACCAAACTCAGTATCTCCTCCTCAAACCTATTCAATGTTTTCTTTTCATTTTTTAAAGGATATTTATTTATTTTGAGAGAGAGAGAGAGAGAACAAGCAGGTGAGGGGCAGAAAGAAGGAGAGATAGAATCCCAAGCAGGCTCCAGGCCATCAATGCAGAGCCCAATGCATGACTCAGACCCACTAACTTGAGTCCATGACCCAAGTCGAAAGTAAGAGTCGAATGTTCAACCGACTAAGCCACCTAGGCACCTCCCTATTCAATGTTTTATATTCCCTGTCTCAAATGATGGCATCACCCCATCACTGCCATACCAGAAACCTGAAAGTCATTTCTGTTTCCTCATTCTCTCTCACTACCCTGAAAGCGAAACCCTGACCCAATCTTGAGAGTTGAATTTCTCAAATATTTCTCAACTCATCACACACCTAGTAAGTAGCTAGTCTTCCTGCCTCAGGTTTTAACTGTATCCAATTATCCACACAGCCACCAGAATTAGCTTCTTAAAATGCAGATATGATCATGTAACATCCCATTGCCTATAAGATAGATTCCAAGCTACCTCAGGACCAGGTGAATCTCCTCGAACCTGCCAGCTCTATCCCCCACCATGTCTCATGCACAGCTAACATTTCAGCAATACCAAACAGCTTGCAACTTTGAAGTTCCCAAAACATTTCTATGTCTTTGCCCACAAGGCAGCCTCTCCTTTGATGCTCATTTCCTCTGTTGCTCACTCTTCCTTTGCCTGGCACACTTCTTGTCATCCTCTCAGACTTGGCCCAGGGCATTATGTCCTCAAGGAAGCATTCCCCTAACATGCCCTATCCTGGGCTGGATTAGATATCTCTCCTCTATGCTTCCAAAGCATCCTGAACTTGCCTCTCTCACAACACTTATCCTGCCATGTCTTTCTTGTCTGTTCATATGCTTGTATCCCTCCTTAGACTGTGAGCTTCCTGAGGTCAAAGATTCTGCTTTATTCAAAATTGTATCCACTGCACCATTACCGTGCCTGGCCCATAGTAAAATTTCAATGAATGTTTGATGAGTCAGCTATTTTATGGCCATAACATGCTGTTAGCTCATTGAGTTGACTTACAACACCCTTAACACTTTCTCACACAAATAATTGTCACATAGTGTGGTAAGTGCAATGGTAGAGGTAAACCAAAAGAACAGAAGGGGAACACATAACATGGCCTAAGATGAGGTGGGGAGGGGAGGGGAGGGAATGTACTAATTCAAACCTAGGCTATAGGAATAGAAATCAAGTATGTGGAACCAGGGAGGAAATAGTGTGGGTCTACTCTGCATGGTCAAACTGCTCAAACAACATTTCAATCAGTGAGTCAAATCGGATTATTCAATAAATGCCAGCAGTTTGGAAAGAATAAAGCTGAACCGCAGGAATGACTGAAGGAACAGGGAAGATTTAACCCAGATAAAGGAAGACTATAAGGGATTTGATGGTTTACTTCAAATATTTGAAGTGGTCTGTCATGGGTTGAATTGTGTCCCTCCAAAACGTATGTTGAAGTCCTAACCCCTGGAATGTCAGAATGTGGCCTTAGTTTTTTTTTTTAATTTTTATTTATTTTTTAGAGACAGAGAGCATGAGTAGGGGGAGGTGCAGAGAGAGTGGGGGGGGGGGCGGATAGAGGATCCAAAGCAGGCTCTGTGCTGACAGCAGAGAGCCCAACATAGGGCTTGAACCCATGAACTGCAAGATCATGACCTGAGCCGCAGTTGGATGCTCAGCCGACTGAGCCACCCAGGCGCCCATGGCCTTAGTTTTTAATAGAGTCTTTGCAGATGCAACTAGTTCAGATGAGGTTATATTAGCATGAGGGGGCTGCTTAATCCAATATGACCAATGTCCTTACAAGAAGAGGGAAATCTGGCCCCAGACACAGAGGAAAGACAGCCATGTGCAGACAGAGCTCAAGATTGGAGTTGCACTTCCACAAGCCAAAGAACAGGAGCCCCCAGAATCTGGAAGAGACAAGGAGGGATTCTACCCTAGAGCCTTCAAAGAAAACAGCCCTGCAAGGACCTTGATTTCAGACGTCTGGTCTCCAGAACTGAGATATAAGTTTCTGTTGTTTAAAGCTACCTTGTTTGTGGTACTTTGTCACAGCAGCCACAGGACACTAATACAGGCTGTCATGGAGCAGAGGGAGTAGATTTGTCCTGTGTAAAGACCCAGTGGAAAGAACAGAGAGACAGAAGTACTTTTTTATGTTGAATGGAAACCTAGTAGTCGTGCTATCGAAAGGTAAAATGAGCTGCTGTGGGAGCTGATAAGCTCCCCATCACTGAAGGTCCAGCCTTGATATTTGTGAGACAGAAATAATAATAGTAATAATACTACTAATAATACAACTTCCACTCATATCCTGATTTTAACAAGCCAACTTCAAAAAGATGCTTATGTGGGGCACCTGGGTGGCTCAGTTGATTGAGCATCTGACTTCAGTTCAGGTCATGATCTCACAGTTCGTGGGTTCAAGCCCCGCATCAGGCTCTGCGCTGACAGCTGGAGCCTTGAGCCTGCTTCAGATTCTGTCTCCCTCTCTCTCTCTCTCTGTCTCTCCACTGCTCACATTATCTTTCTCTCTCAAAAATAAATAAACATTTTAAAAAATTTAAAAAAAACAAAAAGATGCTTATGAGATCACTGGAGATATTTGAATGATGATTGGGCATTTGATTATATTAAGGATTTTGTGTTAAAGTTTTAGGTGAGAATAATGGCATAATGGTCACAATGAGAGAGAGAGGTCTTATCTTTTAGTAATACACACTGAAGTATTTATGGAGGAAATGATATGGGTGTTTAGTATTTCCTTTAAAATAACCCACGGGGTGCCTGAGTGGCTCAGTCAGTTAAGCATCTGACTTCAGCTAAGGTAATGATATCATGGTTCGTGAGTTCAAGCCTCGTGTCAGGCTCTGTGCTGATGTCACAGAGCCTGGTGCCTGCTTCGGATTCTGTGTCTCCCTCTCTGTCTGCCTCTCCCTTGCTTTTGCGCTCTCTCTCTCTCTCTCTCTCTTTCTCTCTCAAAGATAAATAAACATTAAACAAAATTTTATATAAAATAAAATAATCCAGAGGAGGGAGAAATGAGTTGGTGTACACATGGAACATGACTGGCCATTTGTTGATAATTGTTGAAACTGGGAGATGGATACATGGAGGTTCACTTATACTATCCTCTCTACTTTGTATGTGTTTGAAATTTTCCATAAGCAAATCTTTTTATGTTTGTTTGTTTGTTTGTTTGTTTGTTTGTTTTGAGAAAGAGAGCAAGCAGGGGAGGAGCAGAGAGAGAAAGAGAGAGAATCCCAAGCATACTCCACTCTGTCAGGGCAGATCCTGATGTGGGCCTCGAACTCAAGAACGGTGAGATCATGACCTGAGCCAAAATCAAGAGTCAGATGCTTAACTTATTGAGCCACCCAGGCACCCCTCCATAAGCAAATATTTAAAGAGAGAGAGAGAGAGAGAGAGAGAGAGAGAGAGAGAGAGAGAAGCTACCAGCTACTAAGTACTGAGGACTACAACATCCAGGAACCATGCTAAGTGCTTTTAAAGCATTATCTCATTTAATGTCTCATAACACATAAAAAAAAAAGACAAATAAAAAGTGACATATTCTTGTATGAGAAGGCACAGTACTGTTAAAAGATGTTCTCTTTGAATTAGTCTTCAAAATCAAGATGAGGAGAAAGTTCAATTTGTTTGGATTGCTCAAATTTTCAAAAGAATCTATCTGTGTCAATTTGTATACCTAAAAAAAATCTCCACCACAGCCCAATGAGGTCCTTAACACACTGAGACACCCAGGAGCCCCTCCACTGCTCTGTGCTTTTAAGGCCCTTGATGTTCAAAGTGTGGGCTGAGGACCAGCAGCATAGTATTATAGGAGAGTTTCCTAGAAAAGCAGAACTTCAGGACCCCTACCCAGACTGAGTAAAATTCTACATTAAAGTTTAAAAAGAATCGTATATCCTATACTGCTATCCAGGGTATTTAGGCACTGGCAGGATGACTAGACCCCATCAAAGTTTCTAAACTGATCTCCGATTATACTGCATTGTACCTCTAGGATGGACCTGCAAGTCTGTATATGTACAGGCTCCCTTGGATGAGCTACCAGAGATGGGAAGTACTGGAAAATGAAACCTATAAAAATCTTTTTCAACTCTCAGATTCTCTAATTCCTGATAAGTTCACAGGAGAGGATGAAGAACTCAGGTATGTGCATCTGTGGAAAATTACTTTCCTGTTCATTGAAGACAGTCATTTAGAAGGGACTTTAAGGGGTGCCTGGGTGGCTCAGTCAGTTGAGTGTCTGACTCTTGATCTCAGCTCAGGCTGTGATCTCACAGTTTGTGGGTTCAAGCCCCACATCAGGCTCTGCATTGATGGTGTGGAGCCTGCTTCGGATTCTGTCTCTCCTTCTCTCTGCCCCTCACCTGCTTGTTCTCTCTTTCTCTGTCTCTGTCTCTGTCTCTCTCTCTCTCCAAATAAATAAATAAACTTTAAAAAATAGAAGGGACTGTAAGTTTTCTTCTGATGAAATATAAGCTTTGAGGAATGAAAATGAAGTCCACATGGACAGAATGAGAGGATTAGCAAATATATAAAAATACACGGATGGTTGATATATAAATCTTACATTTTATTTCAAGTAATTGTCATTGTGTGTATATATAGATACACACAATAAAATAAGATACATACCTGTGACTACAAAAGTCACAAAAGCAATTAAACCAATTTAATTGGTTTTCACTACTGTCATATGTAAATCATATTCATTATACCAGAGTCTATGTTTTTTTCTTTTTCTTTATTTTTGAAATATTACTGACATGCAATGTTATGTTACTTTCAATTGTACAATGTATTAATTACATTGTATTAATTACAACGTATTAATCCTATATATTACTTGGTGGTCACCATGGTAAGTGTAGTCACCACCTGTCTACCATGCAACATTGCTACAATATTATTGACTCTTTCCCTATGCTGTACCTTTAATCTCCATGACTTATTTATTTTATAACTGGAAGGTTTTACTTCTTAATCCCCTTCATCTATTTCCACCATCCCCCTACCTACTTCCCCTCTGGCAACCACCAGTTTGTTCTCTGTATTTCAGGGTCTGTTTGGTTTGTTGGTTTGTTCATTTGTCTTGTTTTTTTAGATTCCATATGTAAGTGAAATCATGTGATACTTGCCTTTTTCTCTCATGTGATATTTGCCTTTTTCTCTCTGATTTAGTGCACTTAGCATAATGCCCTCTAGGTCCATCCATGTTGTTCCAAATGGCATAATTTCATTTCTTTTATGGATGAGAGTTTGTTTTTGTTTTTGTTTTTGTTTTTTGATGTATACTGAGTCCTTGTCCTCAAAGAGTCCACAGTCTAGTAGGGGAAATACAAGTGAACAGACAATTACAATAACGTGTGACAAAGTACTGAAATATGAGAACTACAAGCTGCTATAAAGCATATAGGATGGGTTCCTAATAGGCAGTGGAAGTGAGAGGAGGGCAGTCAGGGGAAGATGAGTCTTAAAGGCAGTGTAGACATTATTCAGTGGAAAAAGGGCATTTCAAAAAGATGGCAAAGAGAATATGGTAACTGCAATCAATGGATAATATTGTAGGCAGATAGGTTGGGTGTAGAGTAGAATAAAGAGAAGAGGCTGATGAGATACTCTGAAAGTAGATCACAAAGGACTCTATGCAACATTCCAAGGAATATATGGATATTACCCAGAAGCTGTGGGCAACCTCTGAATGGTTTTTGATAGGGGACCACCACGATGAAATTTGCATTTTAGAAAAGTTACTCAGGTAGCTATGAGAGGGGTGGACCCAAAAGGGTTGAGACTGAAGCAGAACAGCTGTTGGAAACAACTAAAATGTATTAAGAAAAATAAAGAGGAGGGGCGCCTGGGTGGCTCAGTCAGTTGAGCGTCCGCTCTTGATCTCGGCTCAGGTTATGAACTCAGAGTTCATGAATTCGAGCCCCGCATCGGGCTCTGTGCTAATAGTGTGGAGGCTGCTTGGGATTCTCTCTCTCCCTCTCTCTCTCTCTCTGGTCTTCCCCTGCTCACTCTCTCTCAAAACAAACAAACAAACAATCAAACTTAAAAAAAAAGAAAGATAAAGAGGATAAAAAGAACACAGATATAAAAGAGATTTAGAACATTGAGTAGAACTTTGTGACAAAATAAATGAAGAAGGGTGAGTCAGGTCAGTCTGACTGGGTACCTGGGGGATGGTGGTGTCACTATCTGGGGAGGGAATACAGAAAGAGGATCAGACTTTGGGGGAAAATGTAGATGGGGAAATGTTGGGGGAGGATAATAAGATCAGTTTGGGACATGCTGAGTTGGAGGAGTCTGTGGAATAACAAGGCAGAATAATTGAGTAGACAAATGGCTGGGCAGATGAGGAGCTCAGATAAGGATTGAAGACATGGGTGTGGAAATCATGAGCATGAACGATGAAGTTATGGGAGCAGATAAGTACACCCAGGAAGAGATGGGCTGGAGACAGAGCCCCGAAGAACATCAACATTTAAGGAATGGCAGAGGAAGAGGTGCCAGGGAAGGAGCCCAGGAAGGAGAGAAGAGGAGCAGCCTGAGTGGTAAAAAAAGAATAGTGTAGTGTCATGGAGCTAAGTGTATTCATTTTCTATTGCTATTGTATTGTATAGTAGTCCCCCCAATCTGTGGTTTTGCTTTCTGCTATTTCGACCACAGTCCAGAAGCATATGTTCCCTCTTCTGACATACAGTCAGAAAGAAAGTCAATAGTTGCCTAATGCTATGTCACAAAGCCTACTTCATTCACCTCACTCCATCTCATCACATAGGCATGTTATCATCTCACATCATTACAGGAAGAAGGGTGAGTACAGAACAATAAGATATTTTGAGAGGGAGACCACATTCACATAACTTTTATTATAGTATGTTGCTGTAATTGTTCTGTTTTCTTAATAGTTACTGTTGTTACTCTCACTGTACTTCATTTATAAATTAAACTTTATCCTAGGTATGTAGGTACAGGCAAAATCAGTAAATGTAAGAGTTAGTACTATCTGTGGCTTTAGGCATCCACTGGGGCTCTTTGAATATATCCCTTGCACATAAGGAGGGGATTTCTATTTTTATTCTGTTAGTTATCAAACTGCCACAAACTCAGTGCCTTCAAACAACACATTTATTATCTTATATCCCTGGAGGTCAGAAATCTCAAATCAGTCTTGGGGTTGCCTGGGTGGCTCAGTTGGTTAAGCATCCGACTCTTGATTTTGGCTCAGGTCATGAACTCATAGTTTGTGGGATCAAGTCCCGCATCATAAGGCTTGGTGCTAAGGCCCAGAGCCTGCTCAAGATTCTGTGTCTCCCTCTCTCTCTATGCCCCTCCCCCACTCATGCACACTCTCTCTCTCAAAAATAAATCATTTTTTAAAAATTAAAAAAATAAAATCAATTCCACTAGGCTAAAGCTAAGATGTCAACAGGGCCGGTTCTTTCTAGAGGTTCTAGGGAACAATCCATTTGCTTGCCTTTGCCAGCTTTGAGAGACCACCTACATTCCTTGGCTCATGATCACTTCCTCCATCTTCAAAGAGAGCAGCATAGTATTGTCTCCTTCACTATCTCTGCCTCTGTCATCACATCATCTTTTCTAACTGCTCCCCTTCTTTCTTATAAAGAACTTTCTGATTACATTGGGTCTATCTAAACAATCTAGGATAACCTCCCCATCTCAAGATCCTTAACTCAATCACATCTGCAAAGTCCTTTTTTCCATATTAGGCAATATATTCGTAAGTTCTAGGAATTGGAACTTGAACATCTTTGTGGGGGGCATTATTTTACCTACTGCACTAAGGAAGTGGTGAGTTTCAAGAAGGAGGAGTTTCAGCAGAGTCATACACAGAGGAGAGGTCAAGGAAGATCAGGGCCAGAGTGAAAATACTGAGGAGTCTTGTCAGATATTATGCCCCTGTGGGAAGTACAGTAACTTGAGGGCTTTGGTTTTGGTTTTTTTGTTTGTTTGTTTGTTTGAGCGCAGAGTGTTGTATTAGTTTCAGGTGTACAATATAGTGTTCAACACTTTCATATAACACCCTATGTTCATTCCTACAATTGCACTCCTTAATCCCCATCACCTGTTTAACCCATCTTCCCACCCACCTCCCCTTTGGTAACCATCAGTTTGTTCTCTATAGTTAAGAGTCTGTTTCTTGGGGCACCTGGGTGGCTCAGTTGGTTGAGTGTCCGACTCTTGATTTTGGCTCAGGACATGATCTCACAGTTTGGGAGTTTGAGCCCCGCATCAGGCTTTATGCTGACAGCACATAGCCTGCTTGGGATTCTGTCTTTCCCTCTCTCTGCCCCTCCCCTGCTCCCTCTCACTCTCTGTCTCTGTCTCTCTCTTAAAAATTAATAAATAAATAAAATTAAAAAAATAGTCTTTTTCTTGCTTTGTCTCACTCTTATTTTTTTCCCTTTGCTTGTTTTTTTTTATTTCTTAAATTCCACATATGAGTGAAATTATGTGGTATTTGTCTTTCTCTAACTGACTTATCTTGCTTAGCATTCTGTTATAGCTCCATCCATGTCATTGCAAATGGCAAGATTTCATTCCTTTTTATGGCTGGATAATATTCCATGGTGTGATGGTGTGTGTGTGTGTGTGTGTGTGTGTGTGTGTGTGTATGAGAGAGAGAGAGAGTAAATAATGTTGCTGTAACATAGGAGTGCATGTATCCCTTTGAATTAGTTTTCTTATATTATTTGGGGAAATATCCAGTAGTGTGATTGCTGGATCATAAGATAGTTCTATTTTTAACTTTTTACTCAACACTCAAAAAACAAATAATCCAATTAAAAATGGGCATAAGACATGAACAGACATTTCTGCAAAGAAGACAAACAGATGGCCCACAGACACGTGAAAAGATGCTCATCATCACTTATCATTAAGGGCTTTGGTTTTGATGATTCAACACACTCGCCAGCTCAGCAGACACTCGGGCCCACATAGGATGACAACTCTCAAGCAAACAGGCCCCATGCCAACCAGTCTCCTCCAGGAAACTTCTAGCTTAAAACTGAGAGGAGACTCAGCAACACTTCAAACCACAAAAGTCTCCTGAGTTCTGGTCTAGTCCTGACATAACCCTGAAGCCTTGAGACTTGAAAGTAAGGAGATGCCCATGAGCTGAGATCCCCACAACATGGACTATGGGCTCCTGGGGTTCTGGAATCTTTACCCCAATATGTACCTTCTTAAACCAATACTATAAACACAACTACTATCTTGGGGTTTTCCATATTCCCAAAAACTGGAGACTGACTTCATACTCGGGATTATCAGAATTACTAGCAAATTTGAGTGGTTCATAACCTTTCCCCAATTCTGCAGGCTGTCTAATATTTAAGAATATTTACATTGGCTCTATGGAAGAAAGGATAAGAATCTACACTTATATGTTCTAGATATATATTCTATCAAAAAATAGAAGAAATCAAATTGCACAGCCCAGAGGAAAAAAAAAAGAAAGAAGGAGCAGTTTCAACACAGTCAGACACACAGGAGAGATCAAGGAAGATCAGGACGAGAGTAAGCTTTGGATTTAGCAATTACAAAAATCTGTGTCCTTGGTAAGAATAATTTTGGCAAATTGGTAGAACCAAAGCCAAAGTATAGTACATAAAGAAGGGATTATAATATATTGTGGATAATGGGAGTCAGATTATCTTACTGTTGGTGAAGAAAATTAAAATATGGAAAAGGAGAAGGACAGAATGAATTCTGTGGTATTGAATTGGAATTGAACCACCAGTGTGCTTTTATGGTTTTTAATATAGATAGATACAGAAATAGATCTAGCTGCAATGCAGGTATTCATTTATGCACATTATATGCATATACATATGTGTGTAGGTGTATATACATACATCTATTTCATAGTTCTGTGATGCTCTACAGGCAACGAGCACAATAAACACCCAGATCTTCATTCCTAAATGACATTCTACACCAAAAGGAACAAGATTCCTTGGAGATATGACTAATTTCAGGACTAGGATAAGGAGTAAGATGAGCTGGGACTATCTTGTTTGTGAAAAAAAGTAACAAACTACTCAAGGAGTGAAGGAGCATGTCAAATTGATACCTTAGCCAGCATGAAGAGACTTCTGCTGGCCAAATCTGGAAAATTTGAGCATTAAAATAAAGTATCATAATAAAAGATGATAAGCCTTTGCAAAATATAGGAATCTTTAAGTTCACACAGATAGAAATAAACAAATGGAAGAGAAGAGAAAGGTCATCTTTACAATAATAATAAATGTAGGAGGGGTGCCTGGGTGGCTCAGTTGGTTAAGCGTCTGACTTCAGCTCAGGTCATGATCTCACAGTTTGTGGGTTCGAGCCCCGTGCCAGGCTCTGTACTGACAGCTCAGAGCCTGGAGCCTGCTTCAGATTCTGTGTCTCCCTCTCTTTCTGCCCCTCCCCTGCTCATGCTCTGTCTCAAAAATAAAAACATTTTTTAAAAACTGTAGGAGAACTGGTAAAATTAGCAGGGGGGGAGAGCATTTGGCCACCACTTGTTTGGAGTCATCAGTGTATTCCAAAACTAGCAGAAGAAAGTTTGAGGAGTAAAGATATTTATATATAGTTTTGAAGTGTCTCCCTACTAGATAACTATTAGTAGAATAGGAAAAAATATAGTAACTTTATAATGGAGAAACCCAGCAAATGGGATCTTAACCAAGTGATCAAAGTTAACGTGACCAGCAACAGGTCAAATCAACATCCTGAGGAGATAGCACTTCTGTGACGTTCCTTCCACAAGTGCATAATCTGAATCTAATCATGAGGAAAATGCAGATACTCTCACATGGAAAGACACTCCATAAAATATCTGGTGCATACTCTGCAAAATGGACAACGTCAGGAAACACAGGACTGTAGAACTATTTCAGATTAAAAGAGACATGAAAGCTGAGTGCTACTCATGAACCAAAATTTCTTGCTATAGAGGACATCACTGAGTCAACACATTCAGTGAAAACTGATTTAGGAATTAGGTCTGTAGCTTAGTAAATTCCTGATTTTGATCATCATGCCTCGGTTGTGTAAGACAATGTCCTTGTTATTAGAAAATATATTCTGAAGTATCAAAGGTAAATAGCATCATGCCTGCAACTTACTCTCAAGTGGTTCAGAATAAAAGAGTGTGTGTGTGTGTGTGTGTGTGTGTGTGTGTGTGTGTGAAAGAGAGAGACAGAGAGAGAAACAGAGGGGGGGAGGGAGGGGGGAATGAAGGAGGAGGAGCTGGGGGTGAGAGAAAAGGATGAAGAAATGTGGTAAGATGTTAACATTTGGGGAATCTGGGTAAAAGGCAAAATGAGTTTTTCTTTAAATCTCATTGCAAGTTTTCTGTAAGTTTGAAATTAGATCAAGGTGATAAAGAATTAAAAGAGAAATAAAGAAGTGATTCTGAGATGAAGAAGTGGTGACAGCAATGCCTTCTCCACTAGTTTTACTTTACTTTCAATGAGTTTGCCCGTGAGGAGAAGCCCAGATGAAGGACAGTGGTGGTAATGGTTGCAGCCACTGCTGTTATACAGATGGGACAGATGTGTGCCAGTTCAGATCCTCAGGGGAAACATTGAGTAGAAATAGGGTAAAGATACAGAAGAGAGGGGATGTTGCTGGCATGGGGCACATTTGTGGAGCTCCACATTGATGGTGCATTAGTCTTAGGAGAACAGATTAGATCCCACTTAAGGAAGAAATGGTGGTATTGTGCATATATAAGTAAGTTTGTATGTAAGGAGCTGGTGTGAGAGATTGCCCTCCTGATAGCCGATGGCCTTTGATGGTAGGAAGCAAAGTCATGCACAAAGCGTGAGGAGAGAGGTACTTACTTCAGAAAGTAGTATATAGCCAAAATAACTGTTCTGAGGAATGAGAGAGGGAGCTAATTAGGGAAATGGTGAATTACCCAGTATTGCAGAGGGTCCAGCTGAGGTTCAGAGTAGTTAGAGTCCAAACACAAAAACCAGCTTCTTTGGAAAAGAGCAAACACACTGATTGACTCACACTCAGTAGATGATGTTGTCCTCCTACTCCACAAAGTTAGTGCTTCAGCATTCACATGGATGAACCACCAGATTCTCAGTTCCTCGATCTAGCCATCTCCCATGCTTTTTTTTTTTCCTTCACTCCAACTCAGCCACCTATTCCTATGGCTACCCCTGGACATTATCATCACCAACATCCTACCACCTCTGCCATTTTTATTTGAAATGTCACATTCCTCTGCCAACCATCCTTACCACCGATACACACACACACACACACACACACACACTCACACACACACCCTCTCCAAGACCTCCTATCTGTTGGCCATCACTCTTCACAATATCCATCAGCCTCCATTCTGACTTTATTTCATTCCTTAGCCAGTCCTGAATCCATGTTTCATCCTTGCAAATACAGTCAATTCCCTTGGTCATCTCTCCCTCTGTTGAAACTCTCTTTCTGGCCAAACTCCAATCTCGAATGACCTCTGCCATTTGCCTTCTTGGAGACTTCACCCAAGCAGGTGGCTGAATAGTGCAGGGGGGTATCACATGACTAAGTTGATCAGTTTTGCTTTAAGTTTGCAGACTTAAACTTTGAAAGGGCACTCAAGTCCATCCATTGTGCTCTGAATCCCGTCCCTTTTCTTTACCTCAAGGAATCTTCTTCAGTTATCTCCTTCCTCTTCTGCAACACCAATCCTTACCTCTCCTTAGGATCATTTCCATCAAAGATCAAGTGTGTTCTAATTCTGCTGATCTTAAAAATATACACTCTCCCTTGTCCATATATCCAACTCCCATCCCGTTTATCTATTCCTGTTGATAGCCAACTTTTCATATATACAGCTCTCTACATATGCTGTCTCCACTTCTTGCCTTCCCATTCAATCCTCAATCCATTGCAATCAGACCTCCACCTCTACCATTCTACCAAAACAGCTCTTGTCACCAATGACCTAGATATTGCCAAATGTAATAGGCACTTACCTGTCCTCATTTTACTCATGCTGTCAGCAACATTTAGCACTGTTGGCCACTCCTTCCACTTGAAATACATTTCTCTCTTGCCTTTCTTGACACCACAGTCTTGTGGTTTTCCTCCTAACTTCTTGGCCACCATTCACTATGTTTTGCTATCTGTTCTTCCTTTAGTTAATTTTTAAATATTGATATTCTTCGGTGATCTGTCTTATACCTTCTTCCCATTTCATGCTATATTCTTTCACTGGGTAATCTCAGCCATTCCCCTAAATCTAAGTGCCCTTTTTCCTGGCAACCCCCAAATAAATCTCCCAGTTAGGAGTTCTCCTATGGGTTCCTGTTGTCCACTTGACGCCTATATACAGATATCATGCAAATATACCACATTTTACATATTCAAAACAGAAGACTGGATTCTCCTAATCATTTCCTTACATTCAGCAGAGAGCACCACCATCACTCCTTTGCCTAAACCAGAAATCTATGTCATCTTTGATTCTTCCTTTTCTCTTATCCTGTGCTTCATGTCTCACTCATCAGCAGGCTGTTTCTTCAAAACGTATCTGAAAGTTAGCCACACTTCTCCATCTTCGTTGTCACCACTGTAACCTGGCTACTTTCAAGGCTAGCCTAGATTGCAATATGACCGAATTTCTCCACTTGCATTTCTCCCCCTCTAATCCTTTCTCCCACAACAGCAAAAGTGACCCTTTCAAAATGAAAGATCACACCACTACATTGTTTTAAAACCTTCGGTGCACCTGGGGAAAAAGAAATAAAAATTCTTGACCACCTGGCTAGACCTTATGCAATCTAGTCTCTGTCTGCCTCTCTGGCCTCATCTTCCTTGTTTTAGCTTCCCTGGTTTTCTTTAAGTGTTTGGAACACACTTAAGTTCCCTCTTTGAGTCAAAGTCTTTGAACTTGATGTTTCTTCTGCCTTGTACACTATTACCACCATTCCTTTGTGTCCTTTAAGTGTGAACTCAAATGTCAACCCCTTAGAGATGACATCCCAGGCTAGTGCCTCTAAAGTATGTCCCCTATGTCACTCTTCTTATCCTCTTGTTTGCTTCTTTTGTAGAATCTAACATGATTTATAATTATTCTATAGATTTACTTTTTTTGTCTGTGTCCTTTGGGCAGAATTCAGTAGGGAAGGCTCATCTCTGCTCCACATGGTGTCAGATTGGGCAGCTTGACTGGATCTGGAGTATCCAAGATGGCACCACTCACATGACTGGAGCCTTGGCACTGGCTGCTGACTGGGGCACCTTAATTCTTTTCCTCATGGTCTTTTTTTCCAGCTGGAGAGTTTAGACTTCTCTAAATAGCAACCATGTACTAAGAAGTTAACTGCTAAAACAAAAGCTGTGAGATCTCTTAAGGCCTAGCATTGATGGTTTTACAAATAGTTCTTATCCCATTCTGTTAGTTAAAGCAAATGACAAGACCAGCCCAGATTGGAAAAGAGAGGGGACAACTCTACCTCTTGATCGGAAGAGTAGCAAAGTCACGTTACAAAAAGAACATACTGGATGAGAGGAATTATTACAGTCACAAAATCTATCACACTCAGTATCCAAATGACTTACTCCTTCACCTCTTAAAGATTTTTGCTCAAGTGAGACCTACTGAGCATTCTATATTCCATTGCAGTCCAACCTTGCATAGTCCTTATATCTCTTCCTTGATCTATTTGAACACTTCAGAGCTTATCACCATCCAACCTACTTATTTTACTTATTTCTTTTCTGCCCTCTCCTTTGAAAACACAAGTTCCACGAAGGCAGGAATCTTTGTCCATTTTGTTCATTGCTGTATTCTCAAAACCTATAGAGTGGCTGGCACATAGTAGGGACTCAATAATTATTTATTTAATGAATATGAGTTTTAAAACAGTAAAAGTCACGGGGCGCCTGGGTGGCTCAGTCGGTTAAGCGGCCGACTTCGGCTCGGGTCATGATCTCGCAGTCCATGAGTTCGAGCCCCGCGTCGGGCTCTGTGCTGACAGCTCAGAGCCTGGAGCCTGTTTCAGATTCTGTGTCTCCCTCTCTCTGTGACCCTCCCCCGTTCATGCTCTGTCTCTCTCTGCCTCAAAAATAAATAAACGTTAAAAAAATTAAAAAAAAATAGTAAAAGTCAGGGGCGACTGAGTGGTTCAGTCCATTGAGTGTCTGACTCTTGATTTACCCTCAGGTCATGATCTCGTGGTTTGTGGGTTTGAGCCCTGCATCAAACTCTGTGCTGATAGCATGGAGCCTGCTTGGGATTGTCTCTCTCCCTCTCTCTCTGCCTCTCTGGGAATAGCCAGTTAAAGTTCCAAGGGAACTGGTTTTTTAATCTGGAAAATCTGTAAAGATGAAGATTTCACTGGCCAGATACACAAAGAAATCCAAAAGCATCAAGTGGATAGCAAAACTATCTTTCAGAGAGGAGATGATTTAAATGTCGCATTATATATCCATTCCAGCTATCCCTGGATTTAGATCAGAAATTGTTCCAGTGTCCTATCCTTACCCAGACAAGCAGATAGTTCCTCTAGGACAGAATACAGCAAAGAATCCAAATATCGGACTAAATATACATCCCCTCACCCCACAAAGGAAGGTGTTCGTGGTACTAGCACCATAGAAAAACCCATCAAGGAACACAAATCAAAAGAAAATGGGCTGAAGTTGAAAGGGTTGTAGGGAAGGCAAGTCTTAGGTAAGAAGTGTTTAATCGAGCAAAGCCTTCGATATTACTAGAAGAGACACAGATAAAATAGTCTGCCCCCTTTTCTTTGTCCACCTCCAACAAGCTTTTTACTCAGCATGATCTTTTAATGTTTATTTATTTTGAGAGAGAGGGTATGCATGCAAATGGGAGAGGGGCAGAGAGAGAATCCCAAGCAGATTCTGCTCTGTCAGCACAGAGCCCGACTCACGAACCATGAAATCATGACCTGACTCAAAATCAAGAGTCAGACACTTAACAGACTGAGCCACCCAAGCACCCCTATTCAGCATGATTTTTTTTTATTTTGTTTTATTTTTTTAATGTTTATTTATTTATTTATGAGAGACCGTGCAAGCAGGGAAGTTGCATTGAGAGGGGGGAGCAGAGGATCCAAAGCAGGCTCCACACTGACAGCAGAGAGCCCGATGTGAGGCTAGAACTGATGAACCATGGGATCATGACTGGAGCTGAAGTCAGACACCTAACTGATTAAGCCACTCAGGCACCCCCAGCATGATTTTGTAACAGCTTTTATTGAGCTATGTCACATACCGTACAATTCATCCATTTAAAGCTTTTGGTATATTCACAGACCTGTGCAACCATTACTACAATCAATTTTAAAACATTTTCACCACCCCAAAATGCAACTTCATATGCATTAGCAATCACATTTTCCACTTTCCCCCAAATCCTGGCATTCATCTACTTTCTGTCTTTTATGGATTGGCCTACTGTGAACATTTTATATAAGTGAAATCGTATAATCTGTGATCCTTTTTGACTGGTTTTCTTTCACTTTAGCATAATGTTTTCAAAGTCCGTTCATATTGAGTCATGTATCAGTTCTTCATTCCTTTTTACAGCCAAATAATATTGCTTCATATGGATATATCACATTTGTTTGTCCATTCATCAGTAGATGGACTATGGGTTGTTTCCACGTTTTGGTTATTATAATTTGTGGTACTATGAGCTCTCATGTACAAGTTTTTGTGTGGACATGTTTTCATTTCTTTTAGGTATACACTTAAGAGTAGAATTGCTGGGTCATTGCATGGCAATTTTATGTTAACATTTCAAGGAACTCACAGACTATTTTCAAAGCAGCCACACAACTTTATATTCCTATCAGCAACATACAAAGGTTTCAATTTCTCTATATTCTTACCAACGCTTGTTATTATTGGACTTTTTGGTTATAGCTGTCCTAGTGTTTGCAAGCTAGCATCCCATTGTGGTTTTGAGAGCATTTGCCTGATGGCTACTGATGCTGAGCATCTTTTCATGTGCTTATTGACTATGTGTATTTCTTCTTTGGAGAAATATCTATTTACATCCTTTGTCCATTTGTAAGTTGAGTTATTTGGTTTTTATTGTTAATTATAAGACTTCTTTATATATTCTAGATACAAGTCCCTTATTAGATACGTAAATTCCAAAATCTTTCTCCTATTATTTGGATTGTCTTTCTACTTCCTTGTTGGTGTCCTTTGAAACACAAAAGTCTTTAATTTTGATAATATCCAAATTATCTATTTTCCCTTTGGCTATTTGTGCTTTTGGCATCATATCTAAGAAGCCATTGCCTAACCCAAGGTCTTGAAGATGTATGTCTATGTTTTCTTCTAACATGTTTATAGCTTTAGCTTTTTAAGTCTTTGATCCATTTGGAGTTGATTTTTGTACATGGTGTGTGGTAGGGGTCCAACTTTATTCTTTTGCATATGGATATCCAGTTGTCCCAGCACCATTTGTTTAAAAGGCTATTCTTTGGGTAAATACCTACTGGTGCAATGGCTGGATCGTAGGGTAGTTCTATTTTTAACTTTCTGAGGAAACTCCATACTGTTTTCCACAGTGGCTGCACCAGTTTGCATTCCCACCAACAGTGCAAGAGGGCTCCCCTTGCTCCACATCCTTGCCAGCACCTGTTGTTTCTTGTATTGATTTTAGCCATTCTGACAGGTGTGAATGATATTTTATTGTAGTTTTGACTTGTATTCCTCTGATGGTCAGTGATGTTGAGCATCTTTTCATGTGTCTGCTGGCCATCTGGATGTCTTCTTCCCCCCACCCACCTCTCCCCTGGTAACCAACAGTTTGTTCTGTATAGTTAAGAGTCTGTTTCTTGGTTTGCTTCTCTTTTTTCCGCTTTGCTCATTTTATTTTGTTTCTTAAATTCCACATATGAGTGAAATCACATGGCATTTGTCTTTCTCTGACTTATTTCACTTAGTGTAATACTCTGTAGCTCCACCCACGTCTTTGCAAATGGCAAGATTTCATTCATTTTTATGGTTGAGTAATATCCCATTGTACATATATACCACAGCTTCTTTATCTATTCATCAGTCGATGGACACTTGGGCTGTTTCCATAATTTGACTATTGTAGATAATGTTGCTATAAACATTGGCGTGCATGTATCCCTTTGAATTTTTATTTTTGTATTCTTTGGGTAAATATCTAGTAGTGAAACAAACGGATGGTTACCAGAGGGGAAGTGGGTGGGGGATAGGTGAAATAAGTGATAGGGATTAAGGAGGGCACTTGTGATGAGCATAGGGTATTGCATGGAAAAGTTGAATCACTATATTGTACACCTGAAACTAATATTACACTGTTATGTTAACTAACTGGAATTTAAATAAAAACTTGCATTTTTTAAAAAAAATTAATGTTTTTTTATTTTTGAGAGAGAGAGAGAGAGAGAGAGAGAGAGAGAGAGACAGAGCATGAGTGGGGGAGGGGCAGAGTGAGAGAGAGACACACACACAGAAACCTAAGCAGGCTCCAGGCTCTGAGCTATCAGCACAGAGCCTGATGCGAGGCTCGAGCTCAAGAACTGCCAGATCATGACCTGAGCTGAAGTTGGACGTTTAACCAACTAAGCCGCCCAGGTGCCCCTAAATAAAAACTTAGAAAAAAGAAAAAATAAAATGCTATTCTTTCCCCCATTGAATTGTTGTAGTTCCCTTGTCAAAAAAAATTTGACTGTAAATCTACTTCTGTACTCTCAATTCTATTCCATTGATGTATGTCTATCCTTATGCCAGTACAACAGTCTTGTTTACTATATAGCTTTGTAGTAAGTTTTGAAATCATGAAGTGTGAGTTTTCCAACTTCTTCTCTTTATGATTGTTTTGGTCATTCTATTACATTTCCATATGAATTTGGGGGTCAGCTCATTGATTTCTACAAAAATCAGCTGGGATTTTGATAAGAATTGCATTGAATCTATAGATCACTTTGGGAGTTATTGTCTGTTAGCAATAGTAAAAAGTCTTTCAATCCATGAACCACAGGATATTTTTCAATTTATTTCCATTAATTTCAATTATTTATTTAATTTCTTTCAACAATATTTTGTAGTTTTCAGAGTATACATTTAGCACTTTTTTGTTATATTTTTTCCCTAAATATTTTATTATTTTTGATTTTCTTATACATGAAATTGCTTTTTAAATTTCATTTTGGATTTTTTATTGATAGTTCATAGAAGTGCAATTGATTTTTGTATATTGATTTTGTATCCTTCAACTTTGCTAAACTATTAGCTCTAATAGTTATTTTTTGTGGACTCCTGGGTTTCTTTTCTTTTCTTTTTTTCTTTTTATTTTTTAAAAAAAATTTTTAATGCTTATTTATTTTTGAGAGATAGAGAGAGACAGAGAGAGAGCGTGAGCACGGGAGGGGCAAAGAGTGAGGGAGACAGAATCTGAAGCAGGCTCCAGGCTCTGAGCTGTCAGCACAGAGCCCAATGTGGGAGCCCACGAACTGCGAGATCATGACCTGAGCCGAAGTCATACGCTTAACCGACTAAGCCACTCAGGCGCCCACTGAGTTTCTTTATATGAGATCATGTCACCTGCAAATAAGAATATTTACACATATTCTTCTCCATTGTAGGTGTCCTTGATTTTATTTTCTTGCCTAATTGTCCTAGCTTAAAACCTCTAGTACAATATTGAATAAAAGTGTCTTGTTCCTGATCTTAGGGGTAAAGCTTTCAGTCTTTCAACACTGAGTATGTTAGCTGTGGGGTTTTCATAGGTGCCCTTTTTACATTTTTTTAATGTTTATTTTTGAGAGAGACAGAGAGTGTGAGTGGGGGAGGGGCAGAGAGAGAAGGAGACATAGAATATGAAGCAGACTCCAGGCTCTGAACTGTCAGCACAGAGCCCTATGCAAGGCTCAAACCCACCAACCGTAATACGATCATGACCTGAGCTGAAGTTGGATGCTTAACCGACTGAGCCACCCAGACGCTCCTATAGATGCCCTTGATCAGAGTGAGGAAGCTCTGTTCTATTCCTAGTTTTTGAGCATTTTTATCATGAAAAGCGTATTGAATTTTTTCAAAAGCTTTTTCTGTGCCTATTGAGATGATCATGTGACTTTTATCCTTTATTCTATTGATGTATTCAGCATGATTTTGAAGAACTTGGTGTATTGTAAAAACTACTGGAGGAATCTTCTAGCCATACAGTATGAACGTTCCTTTACTTAACCAAAAGTATGCTTCACAAGACATTGCTAAATGCTTTCCCTGAATCTAGGAAAAGACATCTTGGGAGCAATACAAGTGGGGCCACTAGGAGGAGGGGTTGAGAGATATGCCAAGATATTCCTCCAGAAACATTATGTAATTAAAAACAAATTCTGGATCCCACGACTTTCAAAATCTCTTTTTCCATTTCAAGGAAGTTGTAAAAGGGAGATCATAAGATGTTGGTAAACTCCATTACTGTATGCAGAGTAAATTATGTTAGCCAGAAATCCATGTCAGATGCTCCTTTTTCTCCCATGAAGTCAAGATAAATATGGCTGGATGGTATTCGTGTTGAGCCTGAGTGATACTGGATATCAAGGCAGAAAGGACAACACATTCAAGAAGCTTGCTTGGGGGAGAGAGAGCTCAGATACGATGTAGCCAGTGGGATAATTTCCAGAGAAAAAGGAATGTCAAAGAGAGGTTTGGACCTAATGGCCTGACTGAAGGTAAGCAAGGGCAGGAGACAATGGAGTACCCTGATGAAGGGCACCAACTTTGACATAGAATCGCTTGCCTTGAACCCCAGCTCTGCTGCCTGCTAGTTGGTGACCTTACTTCTCCAGTCTTCAGTTTCCTCACTTATGTAACAGGCACAGGGTTGTTGTGAATAAATGGGACTGTGTTTTAAAGCCTCACCCAAAGTGCCCAGTGCATAATAGTCATTCTATAAAGAGTTGACATTCCTTTTCCTCTCTTATTCAGGCAAGAATTTTGTTGACCAGAGAAGAGTACCTCAGGTCACAGGGTGAAGGAATCAGGAGTAAGAAACTGATTTTTACTAACTTTCCAGATGTAAGGTCATGAACCCTGGAGATAGATGCTTGAGCTCTCAAGGGAGAAACTTAAATCATTTACATAAGAATAGAATCAAGAAAAAGTATTTGGTATCAGAGTGCTTTCAGTTGCCTGTTAACAAGCTGGCTTACACAATAAAATAATGTCTTATCTCACACAATAGGACATTGAGACACAGTGCGTGCTGCAAGATTAGTTGATTTCAGAAGGTGAATAATTTCTTGAAGGATGCAGTTTCTTCAGTCCCTCCTTTTACCGTTTAAAGTGTCCAGTTCTTCCTGGGGCTAGTTTCTGTTGTGATTATAAGGCTGCTTGTAGCAATCCTTCTATACATACTTATTCACATCCAGTGGGAATGACAGAGACAATCTCTCCTTCACGCATAAACTAAAAATGCTTCATTTCACTTTTACTGGGGTCCCCATTGATCATCGTCCACCCCTGAATTTATAAATAATGATCATCACAGGGTTTGTCAACCTCTGGTCGGCTTAAGCCGCGATTCCTAAACCAATCACCAGCAAGAGGGAGGGAATTGGGACAACTAATTCACACTAATAACGGTGTCTAGGCCTTCTGGGCCCCAGAAGGAGGATGATCACTGCAGTGTGGAGCAGAACCCCCAGGCAACTGGCAATGGAAATGTAGTGTGAGGAACAAACTTTAGTGATTTTAAGCCACGAAAGTTTTTTAGATTGTTACTGCAGTATAACCTGACCTATGTCATGTAACAATAGAAAAAGTAAATAAAGTGTTGGGGTGCCTGGGTGGCTCAGTCGGTTAAGCGTCTGACTTCAGCTCAGGTCATAATCTCACGGTTCATGAGTTCAAGCCCCGCATCGGGCTCTGTGCTGACAGCTCAGAGCCTGGAGCCTGCTTCAGATTCTGTGTCTCCCTCTCTCTCTGCCCCTCCCCCGCTCACATTCTGTCTGTCTCTCTCTCATAAATAAATAAACATTTAAAAAATTTAAAAAAATAAAAAGTAAATAAAGTGTAAACTATATTAAGAAGATGGAGAAAAGTTCAAATGTGAGTGTAAGTGAACTAAACACTCATCTATGAAAGCAAGAAGTCAATAGAAGATGTTTAAAATGAAAATAAATAGTATATATAGTCATGGTGTTTTAGAAATATGGAAGAAACTACCAGGAAAGAAATGACAACAACCAAAAAACTTGCTGAAAAAAAATTAAGGGCTCCTGGCTGGCTCAGTTGGTAGAGCATGCGACTCTTGATCCCATAATGAGTTCGAGCCCCACATTGGGTGCAGAGGTTACTTAAAAACAAAATCTTTAAAAAAAAATTAAAAGTTATTGACCAGGGAATAGGCCTGGGATAGGAATAGGTGGAGAAAGATGATTTTTGTTTCATTATAAACTCTTCCATATTTTTCTTAAAATTTTTTTAACATTTATTTATTCTTGAGAGACAGAGAGATCACTAGCGGGAGAAGGGCAGAGAGAGAAGGAGACACAGAATCCGAAGGAGAGTCTAGGCTCTGAACTGTCAGTGCAGAGTCCAATGCAGGGCTTGAACCCACAAATCATGAGATCATGACCTGAGCTGAAGTCAGACACTCAACCGACTGAGCCATCCAGGCACCCCATTTATTCAACATTTACTGAGTGGCTCTACTGTGCAAAGTGCTGGGTATACAGAAATAAACTAGACACAGTTCTTGCCTTTTTCGTATGTTTTAAAGTAATGTGCTTTTATTCCTTTGATATATATTTGTTAATTTTCCATTTATTTGACTTTATTTGTCAAATATCTTTAAAAAGTCATTTCAGGACCTGGAAACGTGAGTATAAAATCCAACTGAAGTCTTCCTGACATGGAAGTTTGGTTGACTTGGATCTTACATACCTCATTTATTCCTAAAGAACACTTCACTTTTGACCACCAGACGGACAAATTGGTAATCTGACAGCCAGCTTCAAAATTAAGACAAGAACAAGAGAATGTTTTGGTTTGTGCCATTTAATAACATTTCAGAGAGAAAAAAATACATCAAAAGGGTCTCTGCTCAGCAAGTAATTTAATCTTGTTACAAAATGGGTTATGTGCTGACCTGGTGGTGCTCCTTAATAGACTTTTCTAGGGGCCAGAGCTGCAGGTTTGTCATTAGTGGATTTCTCTCCTGTCATAGGCTTCTCTAAAGCCTCCTCTACCAGCATTAAAATCTTCATGAAACTCGTCTCTTACCTGGCCCCCACGTCGGGGATGGCCATACTGTCTGCCCTCTCTAAAGCCTAGATCCCAATCTGTGCGGATAATACAATCATCTAGGCAGGTCCCGTTTAGGCACCACATGGCATTTTCAGCCTCAAATCTGTTATGGTATTCTACAAACCAGAAACCACATGCCATTTTCTTAATTTTATCCAGGCCCATAAACATATTCTTGACATCACCACATCTACTAAAGAGCTCATATATTTGCTCTTCCGTAGTATAAAAGGAAAGATCCCCACATAAAGTGTGAAGCTTTCTTTCAGTAATTTCTCCTGCTCATCATAATTGCCACCGAACTGCTGGTCCCGGTACTCACTCAGCTCCAAGGAGGGATCGCTGCACAGAAGTCTCAGGTCATTGGACATGGTGCCTAATGGGCGCCGTGAGGGCAGTGGCTTGTGGTCCATCTTGGCAGCAGTGACACCGCTAACAAAACCCTAAATTAAATTGTTAAAAAAGTAAAGTTACAAGGAAGGAAGCAGAAACAGAAACCTGGTATATTTAAGAGGTTTGTGCCCTGACGCATAGACACCTCAGCTCTTGACTATGAGGATCATGTCAAGGCAAACTTAAAATAGAAAGTTCCAGGCCCCAGGAGCAAGGTCATAAAATGCAACTTTGCAAGTCTTCTTTAAAGGGATGTTATGGTGCCTTTGATTAACTCAGATCTTACATACCTAATCTATTACCAAAGAACAATTTAATAACAGAATGCTATGGAAAAATATGGCACAAAACGGTAAAACAGATCAAAGTTTCATGGAGAATGAGCACTACTATCATCCGTGATCAAAGACTAGGCATCAGGTAAATCATATATATAATCCGGGCCAAAGCACAAATACAATTGTAATATACCCTGTCATAGTTTAAAATAACAAATTTATGATTCAAGTCTATAATATGGGAATCAATATATGGTATTGTTAGGTTAGACAAAAGTCTCTCTATCTCTCTATCTATCTATCTATCTATCTATCTATATACACTATCAAGTATACATGTAGCTCTATAAAAATGAAAACATTCTGGCATCATAAATTTGACCTAAATTAAGATTAGATTTTATTAGCAATAATTCCACTTTTCATCTTAGACTAGTCCATCTATTTCAAAAACCTCCCCAGAGAATTTTAACTAATGCCCTTTTCCGCCTTTACTAAATTTTCCTACCCCAGTCAGAGGCATTAAGAATGATTCAATCGGTTTTAGCTACACTTTCCAAAAATAGCCATTAGCTCCACACACCCCCCATTTTGCAACAGTTCCCAAATTTTAATGCGCAAGAAATACCCGCACTACTAGATGGAAATGTAGATTCTTGCAGCCCAACCTTCAGAGATTCTGACTTGGTAGATCTATTATCAATAATCATTGATATTGATATTATCAATATCAATAATCAGATAAATGTCATTGTCTATGATACTGATACTGCCACAAAGCTCTGACTGAGTAGATCCAGAGCAAGATCCAGGAACTGACATTTAACATCTAAACTGCACCCCTCCAGATGCAAGTAGTGCAAGGACCACACTTGGAGGAACTCTGCTGAGGAAACGCTTTCTCTTAAACACTTAATGAACACTCTTTATTTGCCATGCACTATGCTAGGTGCTATGAATACAACAATGAAAAAGACATGGTGAACTTACGATTTTCAGAAATTATTGTATCCCCAGCACTAAGCATGAGCAACGATCTGCACACACAGTAGACATGCAATAAATATCTGTCAAATGAATGAACTTGTACGTTCAAAATTGAGTGATGAAGCCAGACAAGTAAACAAGAAAATACAATATGGTGTGATCAACACTGTTGTAGAATTATATAAAGGCGAAAGGGAGAAGGGAACTAACATTTCCTGGGGATCTGCTCTGTGATGGTCACCTTGTGCACTTCCTACTACGTCACAGAGGAGAAGCAGTTACCCAGCGTGGGGGCATCAGAGAAGGCTTCCAGAGGGGGGGAGCTGCATATGCACTGACTCTCAACAGACAAGGAGGGTGAGTGTGTGTGTGTGTGTGTGTGTGTGTGTGTGTGTGTTTGGAAGGAGGATGTAGAAATTTCGGGAATGAACCAGACAGAGAAAACATGTGCAAGGGCAGAACACAGTCAAAGAAAAATAAAATCGAAAACTGAAATAGAAGCCTAAATAAAAACCAGGTGCATACAACAGTGCTGTACAATTCAAAGCAATGAAAATGGCGGGCCCTGCCTATTTAGATGTCATTTGAAGAGCATTGGGAAGCCCACTGCCCAAAAACCATCTTCCTGACAGCCTCTCAATGATGTCTGAAAGTCTGCAACTAGAAACTCATTACTTTGAGTCATTGACAAATTGCGCTGTTAAAAACAAATATCCCTCCCAGGCTTCATTTCTTTTTTTTTTAATCTGGTTACTAGATTGGCAGATCAGAGAATGTGATAGCTATAGCGGGTTGCATTTTATCCAGGCATTGGACAAAGTTTCCCATAATTTTCTTGTAGACGAGATGGCAAAATATAGGCTGTGTGCTCCAGGTGTTTGTTGGGATGAGTCTGTAACTAGTTGAGTAAACTAATGGCTTGGTGTCAGACCAAAAGGGAAGTTCTAGCAGGGAGCCAAAAGGCTCTATTCTTGGTTGTGTCTTGTTCAGCTCATTTATAATTTTGGCTTCCTACAAACAAGAGCTTTTAAAATGGTCAAAACTGCCTGAGATGGAAGGGACTGCCTTGGTGAGCGGTGAGCACTAGGCACCAAGAGCTTCAAGCCAACGTTGAAGAACCCCTTGCAGAATGGTCAGGCAGTGGGGAGGCCCCTTTCTGTCAGTATAGTGTTATGAATCAATTTTGAAGTCAAATTGATTTTTGAAGTCAAAATTTTGAAGTCAAAAGACCTCAGTTCAAATCCCAGCTTCACCACTTACTAGAAATGTAACCTTGGGCAAAGTGCTTAACCATACTAATGTCAATTTCCACATCTGTAAACTGGGGATCAAAATATCTACCTCTCAGCAAATGCTGTTACAGTGTCAAGTGTAAAAAGCACCTGGCACAATGCTTAACACATTGTAGGTGTTCAATAAACAGCATGTGTTGGACAAAGTATTCCATTCTGTAATTCAGTGACCCGGAATAAGACATATAAATACCGATGAAATCTTCCAATGATTCAAGGTAGGAGGGACTTTGAATGGATCTGGGAAGCCTTGGATGATGCTAAATCCAAACTGACAAGGTGATGGATAATACTTAATATATGTAAATTATTACTTTTAGATTCAACACAAGGCAAAAGAACAAAGTGAGGGAGATTTGGAAAGACACAGGCTTGGGAGCCCTGTTTTACAATTGGGGCATCCCGTATTTCATTTCTTCATTCATTTTTTCTTTGGCTTGATAAACATTTATGGAGCACCATGCCAGATTCTTGGGAAATAGCCACAGACAGCTTCTGCCCTCAAGGAGCTCGCAGTCTGGAGAGACAGATGACGTAAAAGATCAATTATAACAAATGTGATTATTTCACTTACATGAGCATGTACTAGACCCAGAAGTAACACAAAGAAAGGAGGTAAAATCACAGAAGGGAAAGGATGAGAGGGAGACCACTTTCTATAAGATAGGATCCCTAAGTCTCCTTAAAAAAAGGATCACATTGTATTTATGTTTCAAGTAGCCAATTCACATTTCTGGTGCAAAATAGGAAATGTAGAAAAGAATGAGAAATGGGAGGGAGTCTGAAGTTGGCCTCCTACCCCTTTGCCCCAGCCACCCACTTCTCTGCAGAGGCAAATTACTGTTAGTTTCTTGTGTAACTATCTTGACACACTCCAAGCTCAATTTTGAAACTTGAATAAGTTTGGCTGGAAGACAAGGGGTCATTCTCGGCAGAACCGTATGTACAAAGGCATGAAAGCTTAATGGGGTGTTCAGTTTGGTATTATTTGGGTAGGAGGACAAGGAAAATATTATAGGAGATAAGACTGGAAGGGTAGGCAGGGCCAGGTTATGAAAGGCTTTATAAAGGCATATAGAGCAGCTTGGACACTACCAGTAAATAGTGGGGAGTCATGCTAAGGCCTGAAGCAGAGGAATGATGTGATCTGATTTGCATTACAGAAAACCAATTCTAGCACCAATATGGAGAGCAGATTAGATGGGGAATAGGCCAGGGAGCCTGGGTGGCTCAGTTTGTTAAGCCTCTGACTCTTGATCTCAGCTCAGGTCATGATCTCATGGTTCGTGAGTTCAAGCCCCACATCAGGCTCTGTGCTGATGGTGCAGAGCCGCTTGGGATTCTGTCTCTCCTCTTTGCCCCTCCCCCACTTGTGTTTTCTCTCTTTCTCAAAATAAATAAATAAACATTAAAAATGTTTGAAAAATAAAGGGGAGTAGGTCAAGAGGCAGGAGACCAGTTGAGAAGCTATTTAAATAGCTTAAAGAAAGGTGATGGAGAGTCTGGACTAGTACTCTGTAGTAACATAAAGAAAAGACACACCAGATACTTAGAAGATAGACTTTAACAACTCTTGGCAACTGGTTGAATGAAGAGTCTTGGGTGACTCCTAAGTTTCAGGTCGGGACAACTGTGTGGATAAGAGTCTGCATCACCAAAATGGTGGTAGTGGGATGGATGGGGGGGGGGGCAGATATGAGTAAGGAAGATGAATTTGTGACATACTGAGCTTAGTTTTGAGGTACCTGTGGAACATACCATGTCCTGTATGTTTAGTCACAATTGAATATTCAGGTTTGGAGCTCATGAGAGAGATCTGAGGCTATAAATATAGATCAGGGAGTGAACAGCAAAGTAGGTAAAAACATGGGGATGGATAAGATGACCCAAGGAAAGGTATAGAATGAGAAGAATCCTGGGAAAGAGCAGCATTGAAGGGGTGGCAGAGGAAGAGTCCAGAAAGGAAAACAGGAAGGAATAACCAAGAGGAACGAGAAGAGTCAGGAGAGGAACAGCATGACCAGAGCCAAAGTGTAGGCACTTTCAAGAGAGGCATGAGGATGGAAGTGGAGTGAGAGCATTCATTTATGTTAAATGCAGCAGAGAGAGCTCCAGGAAAATAAAGACTTAAAATTGTTTGCTGGGTTTGGCAATCAGGATGTCATTGGTTTCCTCAACAAGAGCAGTAAGAGTGGTGTTCTGGGGTCAGAAAAGCCAGACTGTGGGGGAAAGGGCAGGGCTGAGTTTGGAATGGAAGGTGAGGAAATGGAGACACCAAGTGTAGACTGCTGTGTTTGAAAAGCTTCCGTGATCACGGAAGGAAAGAAGTAGGGTGAGCACCAGTTGGGAACAGAGTTGAAGAAGAATTATGCTTGTTTTTTTTTCCTTTGAATGTGAGAAAGTCAAGCATATCTAAATGCCAATGGGAAGCAGCCAGTAAAAAGAGAAAGAGTGGTTGAGGATACAGATGAGAAAAGGGATAACCAATGGAGAAAAGTCTCCAAGGAGATGGGAGAGAACGGGCTCTGAAGCATAAATACATGGCTTAGCCTTGAACTGGACAAGCTAGGCCTATTCCTGCAAGGCAAAAAAAAAAAAAAAAAAAAAAAAAAGGAAAAAGAAAAAGAAAAAGAAAAAGAAAAAAGTAGAAAGAAAAGAAAGAAAAAAGAGAAGGAGATTAGGATGTGTAGGGAAGCAACTATATGGCAGGGTGGGGTCAGGGCAGGAAAATAAAAGTGAGCATCTGATGGCTTTGATTTGCATAATGAAATAAGTGGTGAGGTCTTCTGCTGAAAATAAAGTAGATCATGGGAATTGGTTGGTGAAGTGGATTGGAGGTGAAAATGATTGAAAGGATGAAGCTTAGGGGCACCTGGCTGGCTCAGTCCATAGAGCATGCAGCTCTTGATCTTGGGATTGTGGGTTTGAGCCCCACATTGGGTGTAGAGATTGCTTAAATAAGTAAACTTTAAAAAACAAAAAAGGAAGAAAGGATGAAGCTTTAGATGAGTCATTAAAGTCACTCGGATGGTAACCAGAGTTGGGGAGACAATAAGTGAGGTGCTGAGGTCGTCAATAAGTGAGAGACCTGGAGGGTGGTAGACAACAGGAAGAAGTATTGGAAGAGGTTAGCTATATGCTGTCTCCTGGCCCGATGGGGTAAGAGAGAACAGAGACCCTCTACCACTGAACCTTTGGAGAGGTTGCTTAGTAGATGTTAGGTACTGTATCTGACCCAAGGTAGATGCTCAATATATGTGAAGAGATGACTTTTTTTTAATGTTTATTTATTTTTGAGAGAGAGAGAGAGAGAGAGGCAGAGTGCGAGTGTGGGAAGTGGCAGAGAGAGAGGAGACACAGAATCTGAAGCAGGCTCCAGGCTCCAAACTGTCAGCACAGGGCCTGATGTGGGGCTCGAACTCATGAATTGCGAGGTCATGACCTGAGCTGAAGTCAGATGCTTAATGCACTGAGCCACCCAGGTGCCCCAAGATGACTTTTTTTTAAGCCAACATAATCGTAAAATTGTATTAGAAGGTCACAGGAAGGAACGGTCCAAATGTACTCAGCACCAATGAGTATGGAGCGGTATATCCATTTCTAGGTGCCTTATTTTAAGGTGCATCTAGATAGGGGTCAAGAAACTACTGAGGACTGATTAGGAACTGGGCTAAGAGATGGTTAAAAGAAAATATGACAGCCACCATGAAACATTTGAAGGATTCTTTCTGCTCCATATGGTTAAAGTAAAATTAATGGATAGAAGTCACAAAGGAAAGATTGCAAGTCCTTTTCAGTACAGCTTTTCATTTATCCAATCATGAAATGTGAACTTATCTAGTGTACTCAAGTGGAGGCTGGACAAACACTACCTAAAAGGGGAATTAGAAAGGACACACAGAGAGAGAAGATGGAAAAGCAATCCAGTCATTGTGCACCACCAATCATCAAGTTGATTTGTAGACACTGTGAAAGACTATTTCCAACTTTAAAAAGGAGAGCTTGGCTAGAACAGAAGGCCCTCCCTGACTTTTGCTATGGGGGAAGAATGAGTCAGAAACTCTAAAAATAGAAGAAAAATTTGAAGAATGGCTCAAAAGGATCATGATCAAAATCCTGGGGGGAGGGAAGAGAGACAGTGGCAAGGTAGGGCAAATAAGCTTCCAGGAAATAAATTTTACTGGCCTTTTGGAATTGGCGGGAAGACTCTGTGAAGAGCCTTTCCAATGGCTGCCTTAGACTAATGCTTGGTATTATTTCAACTCTGCCAAAAAAATAAGCCAGGTTGTTTCTGGCTGCAAATGAAGGCAGCAGCTCTGAGAAAGGAAATTAGAAAGAACTGGGACAGTAGTGTTACACGCTTTACCTTTATAAAGCCTGTTCCTAGTGGTAGAAAGATAGCTGGGAGCAGCTGTTGAGACCTGGAACCCCATGGCCAGAGATCTAGCTGGTGCCAAGAGAAACTAATGCCTGATTAAGGCTGCTTAGAGCTCAGAGTGGCAGAAGATGCTCATATGTCTTTAACACCTGGATTTAAAAGCGCAGGTGGGCATAAGCTGAAACAGACAGGCAGACCCGAAGCAGAGACAGTGGCCTGGGACAGCCTACAGGAGAAAAGAGAATAATAAAGTGACTGTTCAGTGTACAAGCTGATCCTGATTAAATTAAGAACGGGGTAACGGGGCACCTGGCTGGCTTAGTCAGTGAAGTGATGGACTTAGGCTCAGGTCATGCTCTCATGTTTTGTGAGTTCGAGCCCCACGTCCAGCTCTGTGCTGACAGCTCAGAGCCTGGAGCCTGCTTCAGATTCTCTCTCTCTCTCTCTCTCTCTCTCTCTCTCTCTCTCTCTCCACCCCCCTCAAAAATAAATAAACATTGAAAAAATTTAAGAACGGGATGTTAACGATGTCTGATTTTTTGTTTATCATTTACGCTATACGGCCTTGCTATTCAAAGTGTTGCCCTGGACCAACAGGAGCAGGGGCACCCAGGAGCCTGTTAGGAAAGCAGGAATCTCAGGCTCCTCCCCAGACCTGCTGAAGAATAATCTGCACTGCTGGCATCAGGTGATTTATATGCACAGTACAGTTTGAGAAGCACTTCTGTATCTGGGGTTCTTCATTGAGCTTCTCCCTAGCTAAAACCTTTCCCTTCCTCCATCCTTTCCTCCCTCCCTTCACCTCTCTTGACTTCTTCGTTCTTCATTTCCTATATGAGCTAACAAACAACTCCAATCATGGCTGATAGCCCTAGGAGTAATGCTCATAACGTACCTCCTGACAAGGGAAAGAAAAGGGTGGCTGGGTACACACCGTAAAAGCATGGGGTTGGGGAATGGGAAACCACTGGCTTTCTTTTCAATTGTACCTAATAACCTTTGTCAAGTTCACTGACCTTTCTGAAACCCAGTCTCCTGGTCTGTAAAATAAAGGTCATTATAGTATTTACTTTAGAGTGCTATTGTGAGGATCAAATGAGGAGCAGGTATGTGAATTGTCACACAGTAGGAGCCCAGTATATGGTAGTTATGATTACTGAAAGCCATCAGTTTTGTTTTTTTTTTAATAGGCTCCACCTCCAACATGGGGCTCGAACTCAGGATCTTGAGAACAAGAGTTGAATGCTCCCCCAACTGAGCCAGCCAGCCACACCTGAAAGACATCAGTTTTTTAAAAATGTTTATTTATTTATTTTGAGAGAGGGGACACAAGTGAGGGAAGGACAGAGAGAGAGAGAGAGAGAGAGAGAGAGAGAGAATCCCAAGCAGGCTCTGTGCCACCATGTGGGGCTTGAACTCATGAACTGTGAGACCCGAGCAAAAACCAAGACTGACTCATCCAGGCACCCTGAAAGCCATCAGTTTTGAAGTGAAATTAGAAATAATAAAGAACTAGTGTTGTGACCCTCTGCAACCTTGCAAAGTCATCAAAAGTCCCCTAGAGAGCCTCCATGAAAGCTTCATCTACCTCATCCAATTCAACTTCCTTGACTCCAGCTCCAGCCAGCAATAAGGCTAAAGCATTTCTTATTCCCTTGGATTCTCTTCCTGTTTTAGCTGGATAACCAAGATTTTCTAACTTTTCCTTGAAAATGGCCCACATTTTTTAAAATTTTAATGTTTTTTTAATTTACTTTTGAGAGAGAGACAGACAGAGAGACAGAGTGTGAGCGGGGGAGGGGGAAAGAGAGAGAGAGACAGAGGGTCTGAAGCAGGCTCCAGGCTCTGTGCTGTCAGAGTGGGCTGGTCTGAAACTGTAACTAATATTAGTTATATTATAACTAATATTATAACTAATATATATATAACTAATATATATATAATAATAACTAATAATATATTATATATTATATATTAATATATATGATATAATATTATATATTATTATATATAATATTATATAATATACAATATATATATTATACACACTTCTAATATATATAGTGGGATGGCATATATATATGTGTATATATGGGCTGGTCTGAAACTGTAACTAATATTTATAACATTTTTTTTCTTTTTTTCTTCTATAGAAAAATGCATGTCTCCTTCCAAACAACCGACTTCGGAATGAACTTTGAGATCTTAGCCTATGTACAAGTTGGAGGCTGCCTTTATGTCCACATATGGAGTGGTGACAAAGGACTAGATAAACCAGGTCCAGAATTCCAGAGGTGGCTGAAACGTAAATGAAAATGGCCCAAGGAGTGGAAAGTAGGGCTAAGAGATCAATCTGAGTGCACAGTATCAAGATTCAGAAAGCTAATACAGGAAGGGACATACACATTGGGAAGGATATTAAAAACCAGCAGCAACAACAACACAAACCATTTTTCTGCTATATTAGGTCAGGGGTCCCTAATAAGTAGCTTGGGATCTACAAGCAAAATGGAAGCCTTACAAGTTATCTCTTCAAGGTAGTCACCTTCCTCCTGCCCTGCTCTCTGTAATGTGCCTGGGTTAGCAGCTCAGAGGGGAAGACAGAAAATAGTGTCCCTGCCCCCCAACCCTCCTCACTCCCACACCCTGACGGGCAGCCCCTAGGTTCATTCAGCTTCCTTCTACCCTTAACCTCCCTCTCGCCAGAGGAGATCAAAGCCTCAGGAAAGTTCAGCACAGTTTTTCCTTACAAAAAGGCAGAGGACTCCTGTATTGGGTGAACAGAGATGACTCCCGAAAACAGGATCATCAGGATGGAGGGGTGGAAAGCTAGTTCACAAAGGACCATGGAAAAAACAAAGGTCTTCTGTGCCTTCTTACTGAAGTCTTTAGTAAGAAGATCGATTATATTCAGGGCACTCTGGGTTAATAGGGTGGCAATCTCTAGCAATCTCTGATACCCACCATTTACAAATGCCCATTAGAGCAGCACCTGTGTGGCTCAGTTGGTTAAGCTGACTCTTGGTTTCAGCTCAGGTCATGATTTCATGGTTTGTGGGTTCAAGCCCCGCATCAGTCTCTGCACTGGTGGAGCAGAGCTTGCTTGGGATTCTCGCTCTCTCCTTCTCTCTCTGCTCCTCCTTCACTTGTTCTCTCTCTCTCTCTCTCTCTCTCTCTCTCTCTCTCCCTCTCTCCGTCTCAAAATAAATAAACATTACAAATTCCCATTAGAATACCTGCAAAGCTCTGCAAAAACCCTAAGAGTTGCACTAACTAGGGACCCTGGGAAAAAGTGACCGCCAGCTGCTGGTGAGGAAGGAGTTGCTCTTGGCTTTTGTGGGGAGATGTGGTTGGACTGAGGAGCACACTTGCAGCTTATGTACGCTCTACCCTCTGGTCCAGAATAATGAAAGTGCCCCCAAAAGATGGGGAAAGCTTTTGATTCACTTCTACCATCTGTCTTCAGCAATACAGGAGCTGTACTAATCAGAAACCCAGAAACTATCTCTTTAGTATACAAAAAATATTTTCTAAGGCAAACCAGGGGTCTGCTCCACTTCTACCATCAAGCTCCAATAGGTTCTGTATGCTTTTGGAGATTACAACAGGAGCACACCACGTGGCTGGTGATAGTGGCAGTGGTGGTTAGCCAGTGGTTGTTGTGAGGAAAAGAGCTCCGAACATAAGCATACTTGGAGACATCATATCTTAATGTAACAGAACAGGGGCACCTGGGTGGCTCAGTCGGTTAAGCATCCAACTTCAGCTCAGGTTATGATCTCACAGTGGTTCCTGGGTTCAGGCCCCACATCGGGCTCTGTGCTGACAGCTCAGAGCCTGGAGCCTGCTTCAGATTGTGTCTTGCTCTCCCTCTGCCCCTCCTCCACTCGAGCTCTGTCTGTCTGTCCCTCTCTCAAAAACAAAATATTTTTAAATTTTTAAATAAAAAAATAAAGAAAAGGAAATAATGTAACAGGACAAACTCCAGAGTCAAACAACAGAAGATCAGAGACAGAAGATTCCATCTCAATCCAGTAGAATCCCAAGATAATAAAACCACTACCAACAAACAACGCTATAAACTGCCGCCATGTACTGTGTACATATTAGATGCCAGGCACTATCTTTAGTACTTTACATGCATTATCTCAATTACTCCTCATAGCGAACACAAGTTGCCATTCAAATCTGTTTGAAAGGGTCAGGTAATAATAAGGTCTAGCTCTTACTATGTGCTAGCCACTAAGTGTTTTATATCCACCATCGCATTATGCAAATGCTTACTAGGCACTAGAAAATGGGCTCAGCCCTCGCAATGCATCTTTAAGTCTCAATCCAGACATCACCTCTTCTGGGAAGCCACTCTTCCTCTCTCTCTCTCTCTCTCTCTCTCTCTCTCTCTCTCTCTCTTTCTCTCACGAGACCTTGAGCTCCAGAAGACAATGCGCTGTGGATATTAGGATGTGATAACATATGACCTCCATGACACAGTTCTGCAAAGAGGGAGGCTAAGTAAGATAAAAGTTGCTCTTGGCTGGCAGAATTGTGAGTAAATTTGGAGGCTTCTTCACACCATCTCACACCAGCTGTTTTCTAAAATAACCTTGTATTGGGGCACCTGGGGGCTCAGTTGGTTAAGTGTCTGACTCTTTTTATTTATCTATTTTTGAGAGAGAGAGAGAGAGAGAGCACAAGCAGGGGAGGAGCAGAGAGAGAGGGAGACAGAGGATCCAGAAGTGAGCTCTGCGTTCATAGCAGAGAGCCTGATGCAGATTCCAGCTCATGAACCGTGAGATCATGACCTGAGCCAAAGTCAGATGATTAACCAGACGCTCATGTCAACTCTTGATTTTGGCTCAGGTCATGATCTCATGGTTTGTGAGTTTGAGCCCCGTATCAGGGCTGTGCTGACAGTGGGGAGCCTGCTTGGGATTCTCTCTCTTTCTCTCTCTCTCTCTCTCTCTCTCTCTCTCCCTCCCTCCCTCCCTCTCCCTTTCTCTCTGCCCCTCCCCTGCTTGTGCATGCTTTCTCTCTCTCTCTCTCTCTCTCTCTCTCAAAATGAATAAAATTTAAAAAAAGATTTTAAATTACAAAAAATAATCTTGTTACTTTAATAATAAAATTATTTAATTTATATAGTAAAACATACTAATTTTTTGGCACATGATAAAACTAGAAAGTCCCTTGCCTTTACTCCTTTCACCCTCCCTAACCCCACCCCTTCGTTAGAAGTAACCACTGTCAGTACTCCATCTAAAATTCTTCTATAGGGGGGATATATTTTAATTCCACCAAGAGAAATATATGTCAAATCTGAGTAAAGCAAATCCAAGTTGTAATAGAGGGATAGAAAACCAAACTATAGTAAAACCAGTGTTTAAAGAATATCTAAAAAAACTACAGATTCTTTGAGTACCACGGCCTTATATTACTACTACTACTACTACTACTACTATTTTTAAAAAATTATTAAGGGGCACCTGAGTGGTTCAGTCGGTTAAGCATCCAATTTCGGCTCAGGTCATGATCTCGAGGTTCGTGGGTTCAAGCAGGGCTTGAGCCTGCTTCGGATTCTGTGTCTCCCTCTCTCTCTGCCCCTCCCCCACTCACTGTCTGTCTGTCTCTCTTTCTCTCAACAATAAATAAAACTGTTAAAAATTTTTAATTATTAAAATGGTAACCATTTCTTGAGCTCTATGTAAAGTGGCCCTCAAATGAGATCAAGACACCTGACACAAGTGCCCATTCACACACCCCTCTATACAAATCCTCCTTGCTCGTATATCTCCATATTCCAACATCGCCCACACACCTCCAATATCCACAGGCAAAGCTCCATGTAGAAGTAAATACACAATCACAGACACAAATATCCTACATATATAGGATCTTATTTTTGTTTCCTTATTAATGCTGTCCCTTTCAAATCAGTTCTTAGTTCATGTTCTCTTAACACTTGCTTATAAATTTGCACCTTGTTCTTTTTGTGTATAAAAAAACTAAAAGGAAGAAGGATGGGACATTGAATTCATTGGGTCCAGCTCCCTATCTGCAGAGGTGTCTATTTGAGACCTAACTATTTAACTTCTACCTGATGATCCTTAAGGACTCTTGAAAATGTCCCCCACGGGCTCATCTCCATATTCTATTTCTTCTTGGTCAAACAACAAATATTTATTGAGCACCAACCATGACCAAGCACTGTGCTACGAAAGTTTGTAGTTGGGAACATAATAGTTCCTAAACCTGCCTGCCTACAAGAATCACCTAGGGACCTATTAAAATGATAAATCTCTGTTCCCTACCACAAACCTACTGAATCTGAATCTTTGTGGCTGGAGTCTGTAATGGGCTATATTGTCCACCCCTCCCCCATCCAATATGTTGAAATCCTAACCCCCAGTACCTCAGAATGTGACTGTATTTGGAGATGGGGGTCTTTAAAGAGGTAATTAAGTTAAAAGGGTTAATGAGGTCATTAAGGTGAATCCTAATCCAATATGACAGATGTCCTTATAAGACAAGGAAATGTGGACAGACGTATACAGAGGAAAGACCATGCGAAGACACAGGGAGAAGATGGCCATGTAGAAGGCAAGGAGAGAGGCCTCAGTGAAAACCAACCCTTACAACACCTTGATCTCAGACTTCTAGCCTCCAGAACTGTGAGAAAATACATTTGTCATTCTCTTCCACTTGTCAGCTGTGTAACCTTGGAAAATTAATTCCATCTCTTTCAGAGCCATAAAACAAGTCTACCTCATAAGCTTACTATGAGGGATAAATGAAAAATTGTTGTAAAGATCCAGAACAGTAGCTTGCATGTAGTAAAGGCTCATTCATGTTAACTATCGTTTTAATATTATAAATGGTTGGTCTAGAACAAAGATTCTTAAAAATTCAGAGGATAAATAAATTTCAATGGAAAAATGTCTTTATTTTCCCCAACCTCTAACTGAAATTTAGATTTCCTTTCATTACAAATAGAAAGAACAGATCACAGTAGGATTAGCAGTACCCATGACTTCATCACTGGTGGAAATCAGTATTTTGTCACATTACTGTTATTACAGGTGTCTTTAAATACTTTTACACTCATCATTACTTTGAAGTTATCATAGCTGCATCTAGATCTTGTCATTTACTACATTAATAACAAGCACTTATATAACTATATCACAACCTTCTATTTTTAATCTTTTGATAACAACATAACAATATAATTGATTTCCTTTGTAATTCTACATATTTCATCTTATGTATCTGAAAACATTGTTCTAAACTTCACTATACTTTCAAAGGGGTCCTTGGCACAAATAAGATCCCCTGATCCAGGTTTTAAATCCTTGCCAGGCTATAATAATCTACAAATCTGTGATGGACAATTGAGAAAAGTTTCCGGAAGGATAATCTGCTTTCCCCAGTTAAGAAATGTTAACAAAATTGAATTTCAATGGTAGGGAAAAGGGATTGCCTGAAGATCACTGTTTGTGTGCCTTACTTGAACATAGCTGGATTGTAAGGGCTTAGAGGGCAGCTACCTATTCTTTAGATAGACCAGATAATCTCTCTGTGCCTCAGTTTTCCCATCTCTTAAGTGAGGATGATGGTAGGAGCTAATTCACAGGATTGTGGTGATAAATTAAACTGGATGGTGCCATGTAAAGCACTTAGAACGGTGCCTGACACATGGTAGGTGATCCAAAACTCAGATATTCTAGTATTAATTATTATACCAGATTTGCCAATTTCCTTACAAATAAAAATCTTTTAATATATTAGTAAATCATTGATTGCACCTTTTTATTTTGAGTGTGTGATCTTCTTTAAACAGCCGTTATGCTTTATAAATGTTTGATAAACCCATCATTAAAAAGTCACCTAATTGTTGGGGTGCCTGGGTGGCTCAGTCGGTTAAGCGTCCAACTATGGATTTCAGCTCAGCTCAGGTTTGTGAGTTCGAGCCCCGTCCGCCTCAGGCTCTGCGCTGACAGCATGGAGCCTGCTTGGGATTCTCTCTCTCTCCCTCTCTCTGTCCCTCCCCCACTCTTTCTCTCTCTCCATCAAAATGAATAAATAAACTTTACAAAAAAGTCACCTAATTGTTAAAGGCACAAGCTTCCAGGTCTGAAAGCTCTGGGTTCAAATTCAAATGCCTAACTTACTACTTATGTAACCTGAGAGCTTCTTTAACTTCCCTAAACCCATTTCATCACTGGAACTACAATACCTATTTCACAGGGTTGTTGTGAGGATTATATGCGATAATATATGTAAAGTGCTTGGCACATAGCAGGGACTTAATAAATGGTATCTATCCTTTTTCTTTATTTTATTTTATTTTATTTTATTTTATTTTATTTTATTTTATTTTAGAGAGAGAGCATGAGAGGAGTGGGGAGGGGCAGAGGGAGGGAGGGAGAGAGAGAGAGAGAATCTGCTCAGCATGGAGCCCAACTTGGGGCTTGACCCCACAACCTCTGGGATCATGACTGGAGCTGAAATTGAGAGCTGGATGCTCAACCGACTGAGTCACGCATGAGCCCCTATCCTTTTTCTTAACAGTTTCCAAATGCACAGCAGACTTGTGTATCGAGATCCCCTTCATGTTTCACACAAGTCCCTCTAAGACCTGGTCCCTCATCCTTTTCCAGCCTCGACTCACACTATTCCATCTCTCATCTTGTTCTCCCACAACACCGACCTGCTTTGTAATCCCCCCCCTCACCCGGGCCCCAGCATACACTTTGTCCTCACCACCAGGTCTCTGTTCTCTATTCTCTCCACCTAGATTGCCCTTCCTCCTTCCAGAGCTGACATCTTCTCCACACTCCACAGCACCTGCTCCAACCACACACCAGGCCTCCCTCATCACCACTCATTTGTACTGCTTTTGTCTCTTGACGTATCTGGTTTGTTGGCTAGACCATACCTTCTTTGAGGGCCTGAGCTGTGTCTCATTTACCTCTGAATCTCCACTAACACCATACTTGGCACAGGGCGAGTGCAGAATAAGTGACTCTTGAATGACCCCATCTGAGAAGGAGATGCCCCTTATACTTGCTTTCTGCTCCACCCAGAGAGCCACCAGCTCTGTCTTGAAGTGGGGCCCCCTTCTGCTCACTGGGCTTATGCAAGAGCATTTTGCTGCTTGTAGCGTCTCCACCCAACACAATATATGTAGGCAAAGCAAGGCTTCACAGAGAGAAGCCAAGGGGGCCCTGCCCAGTCAGCCTTCCCTGTGGAGGTATACTATATATCAATACAAGCTGGACTTGTATGCAGACACACAGCAGCTTTCTGAACTCTATCACTGAACTATCTAGATTTTTCTATACCTAGGTTATATTTGCTCCTGATCAGCCTGGATATAGTATGCAAAGCTGCACTGAATTATTAACAACACTGATGAGAGCAAGGAGTACAACAAGGGAAATGTCAAGGGGACAAAATCTTGGGTTTAATGGTGACAAATGCCAAGAAGGAAATACTTCCACCAGGGCCTTGTCCCAAGGTTATGCACAAAGATAAGAGGACTCAGGCACGTATAGAAGCAAAAGGCCCCAGCAGTTCTCAAAACACAACTTAAGTAAACATTTATGGAGCTAATACAGTTTGTTATAATGTTTACCATAAAATAATTACAAACAAGAGGGAAAATCATAACCACTGTAATTAAAAAACAATTCAGTAGGCTATAAGTCTACACAACCATATGAAATTTCATATTCTACTACCTCCTCTGGCCTTTACCCAAGAACATTAAAAAAAAAAAAAAGACCAGGAAGAAGAAGAAAAAGGGAAACTATTGCATCTAAAGGATTGCCTTTAGAGAGACCAAACTGAATCCTCAGCAGTCTGTGAGAGCATAGGGACCATGCTCTCAGTTCTACAGGCCTGCTCACTGACCTCCAAATGCCTCTTTCATCTATGATCTTGGTACCTTGTCGGGAGCTATGGATACAGGTCATTTCTGGTTTTCTGGCCCCTACAGCAGAGAGTACTTCCCTCCTCCATTTCCTAAAGATGTGGGACCCCATATAAGACCTATAGGGCCGGGGCGCCGGGACGCTCAGTAGGCTGTCTCGCACTGTTGGTTTTCGGCCAGGTCACGATCTCATGATTTCTCACGAGAGTTTGAGTCCTACCTGGGGCTCTGGGCCGACAGACCGGACCCTGCTTGGGATTCTCCCTCTCCCTCCCGCTCTCTCTGCCCCTCCCCCACTCGCGCTGTTTCTCTCTCTCTCTCTCTCTCAGGATAAACAAACTTTTAAAAAAGTAATTTAAAAAAAGACCCAGAGGGCATTGGGAACAGGAGTTATTTGGCCTCCCTTTGCTCCTAATCACAGGGCTGATGCTTGTAGCACCTAGAGAGAATTTCAAGTGTATGGAAGCCCGGTCTACAGGGACTGAGGCAAGCGAAGCTCCACCAGAAACAGGGTGGCTCTGGCCCAGACTGGCGTCCGCGGGTACCGCTTGGTCATGGGGGGCGGGGGGGGCGGGGCTTTTAGTGTAAAGGCTCCGCCTAGTTTTCCCTCCTGTTCTCAGAGCTAATGCCTTGTGGATTCCACTAGGAGGCACCCCTGCCGGCTCCTAAAGCTTGAACTCTGACCGCGAGGCACAGAATGTTGTTCCACGTCTTAAACACAAGATGGCGGTATATACTGCTCTATGGCCAGGGCCGCGGGCTTGTGAAAAAAAGCGAGCGGAAGGGGGGTGGGAAGTGCTGACTGAAACTGAAATCCATTGGAGTTCTGTGTGAAAACTGATCATGACTATTTTGAATTTTTGGGGGGAGCCAATAATTAGGGAATCCTCCACATTCGACGTATTCCAATTCTCCAATCCTGAGACACCCTGAAAGTCTACCACTTGCCCACCCAGCACATCCCTACATCCCGCAAGCCTGGGGTATGACCCAAGGAACCAGCCTGCCTTGCTCTCCACGGATTTGACCTTTAACCTTTCCGTGGCCCCAGAATCACATTCTCCTCAGAACTGAAAATGCCACAGCCCGCAGTTTCATTCGACACGGCCCCAGTGCCGGTGAGCGTTCCCTCACCGCAGCTCTTGAAAGGGTGAGGGCAGAGACGAACTAAAGTGGCAGGTGGAGATCAAAAAAGAGTGCGGGGAGTAAGCTTGGAAAAGTAGGGGAAGATACTGAAGTGAGGAGAAAAGAACAGAACTGAGGAGAAAGAGGGGGTGCCGAGGCGACGGACGCGCGGAGAAAACACAACAGGGGAAATGAAGGGGGAAGAAAAGCGAGGAGAGAAAAAGGAATGGGGGAGAAGAGGGGGGGAATAAGGAAATACAGAAACGGAGAAAAATAAGGAAAGAAAGGGGGCAAGAAAGAGAAGGAAGAGGGGGCGGAAATGGGTAAAGAAAGAAAAACGGAAAAGAAAAAAAATGAGAGAAAGTGAAGAGAGTGGAGAAAAAGCGCTGAGAGACGGAAAGGCAAATTGAGACGCGAGCCCAGAGAGGGTGAGGGGGCAAGGCAGCGGGAAGCCTGCCGGGGAGCCGGGTATTCCCGGAAGCCCGGGCAGAGATCGCCTCAAATGGGGTTCAGGGAAAAGAGGAGAGAGCCAGTGGGGGAAAGAGGGGAAGAGAAGTGAGAAGAAGGGGACAGAAACCGAGGCGAGTTTGAGCGCGCTTCTGTGAGTGTCGTTCAAAGGCTTTCACTGGGCACTCGGTAGAGCGTGCCTGGCACTTCGGACTCTCTGTGGGGGCAATCGCTCTCTTTGCAGCCCCCACCCACCCCCGCCAGAAACAGGCTTGTTGGGGGCGGCGGTTGAAGGCGGCCACGAGGCGGGCTCCCGGGGAGCGGCGGCGTCTCTCCTGCAGGGGGACCCGTCCTCGGTGGGACGCGGAACGTCTGCCCTCCCGCGGAGCTCTGGAGACCAGAGATCGCTAGTACATTTCTTAACCGAGGATGCGCCCTGACCCGCGAGAGAGCTCGAGCCCAGGCGCCGGGCGCTCGGACGGGGTGGGAAGAGCCGGGCCCGGCTCCCGGCAGCGCGGGCGAGGGTGCGGGCGGCCGTGTGGCTGCGAGGGTGAGAGGGCCCTAGGGTGCGGGGGGGGGGGGCGGGGGCAGGGGATTGGGGGCAGAAGCCAGCCGGCCGCGTCGGCCGAGGGTTTTCCGCCGCCCCCCAACCCCCCGCCCCGCGGGGTAATTTACATGCTGTCACAGCCCCGTGCTGACTCCTGGGCGTGAGGCTCGCTCACTCGCTCGCCGGCTCACTGGGTCACTCGCTCTCGGCTCCTGCCACCGCTCAGCCGGCACAGCCCAGGGGAGCCCGTGAGCGGGAGAGCCAGCGAGCCGGGAAGGGAGGGAGCGAAGGAGGGAGGGAGCGAGGGCGCGCCCGGCTCTCCCTCTGCCCTGCCGCCCGCCCTTCCTGCTGCCACAGGTCCGCCGAGCCCCGCTCACACTTTGGAAACTTGGGACTGTGCTAGGGCCGCGGGTGGCACCTAGGGGGAGGGCAGAGGGGGAGGGGAAGAGGAGGAGGAGGAGGAAGAGGAGGAAGAAGAGGAGGAAGTGAGCCCAAGGATCCGCTCAGAGCTGTTTGTCCAGCTGTTTCTATTCGCACCCGGAGCGGCACAGCCAGGAGGGGGCCGAGCCGAGGGTGGCTGGCTGGCTTTAGGTGCTAATTTCCAACTCTTCTCGCAGCTCGTGTTTTCCATACACCCTGGAGTCCCCTCAGGCCAGCCCGGCGGGCGCGCACCTGCCAGCCGACCCTGACCTCGCAGGCCAAGCGGCCCCCGAGTCTGAGAAGATGGCCCAGTCCAAGACCGACTGCCGCTCACCTGTCGGTCTCGACTGCTGTAACTGCTGTCTGGACCTGGCCCACAGGAGCGGGCTCCAGAGCGACAGCAGCGGAGAGAACAACAACCCGGGCAGCCCTACCGTGAACAACTTTCGGCAGCTTCAGGAGAAGCTGATCTTCGAGAACCTCAACACCGACAAGCTCAACAGCATAATGCGGCAGGATTCGCTAGAGCCCGTGCTGCGGGACCCCTGCTACCTGATCAACGAGGGCATCTGCAACCGCAACATCGACCAGACCATGCTGTCCATCCTGCTCTTCTTCCACAGGTGGGTGACTGGGCATACAGATGGGCACGCAGGCCGGGCCAGCGCCAGCCTCTGCCGGACCCTCACCTCTGAGGTGAGGCTGAGGTTTTTAATACAGACAGAAGGCGCTGACAGAAGGCGCTACCGGGAAGTTCACAAGGGGCGGGGCGATAAGACTTGTCCCTGATGCTACCTGGAGTCCCGTGGGGCTGAGGGGATGCCCTGCAGGTGGGAGCCCGATCTTGAAAGGTGCCCGCAGGAGACTTTCCCAGGGAAATGCTGCAGTCCAGAAGGTGGACAGAGCCCTAGATAGGTTGGGGGTAACTGGCAGCACCCATCCTCAAATGCATACATTTCCACTGCCACTTTGGAGATTCTGCCGAGGGATGCTCTTGGGATCTGAGTTCTACCCTTCTCAAAATATGCAAACTCAGATTGAAATTGCAGGGGCTTTTAAATTACCAAGTGGCCCTGGCTGACCGCGAGGGTAAGCAAAATGTCAAGACAAATTAAGCCCTGTGCTGGTGTGGGGAGAGGGTGGAGAACAAGAAAAATTAGAGATGTGTGAGAATTTTTTGAGACTCTGGATGGGGGTACCCCCACCTCCTCCATGGATTACAGACTTCAATTTCCAATGATGGGCAAAAGCAGCCCCAGAGAGCATCCTAGGACCGGTGGGTGGATGAACCCATATCTTCCCAGGCCTGTGTAGGAGTGTGGGTCATACTTTCTAGAAATCCTGCTGAAGGGCAAGGAAAGAGGGAGAGGGGAGAAACATAATAGGAAGATATAAGGTGGCTTCTGCCCTCCATCCAGTCTGAGACACTCTGGTAAGAGTCAGTCTTTAGCGGGGAGACAACTGAGGCAATTTTGAGTCAGGGGAAGCAGGAAACCCAGCCTTAGGTCTGGTGTTCTTAGAACCATTGGGATGGGACACTAGTGTGTGTGTGTGTGTGTTAGTGCGTGTGTATAGGGGTGGATCTTATTCTCTCAACAACAAAGGTTATATGAAGAGAAAGAGAACCCCTCTGAGATAGACCTGGGTTATGGTACAAATTGTGGCTCTACTTCAGTGTGTGAACCTGGGCAAGTTCCCTGATCACTCTGGCCTCTTAAGGTTCCTTGTAGTTCTGAGATTCCAGGTCATGGGCAGGTGGTGTGTTGAGACAAGGTAATAAGCGATTTTGAGCATCCACAGAATATTTGAATCATTGGGCGGCTTTTCAGTGAAGCACACATAGGAAATTTTATAAGCAATTAAGATTGGTAGGAACTGCCCTCACTTGATGCTACTAAGGACCAGGTTTGCCTCCTCAGCCCAGAAATTCCAGGAGGGGACAAGCAGGGCTGCTGACTTCGCTAAGCATTATCATAACAAGTTGTATTTCTCAGGCATTTTCCATGCCTTCAATGCACTTTCTCATTTATTGTTTCACATTACGCATCAATTTATCTCATTGTCTCGAAGAAACCAGGCCACATGTGGAACAGGTTTCGAGGGAATCTTCCATTTCTGGCCAAAGATTACTACAAGTGTATTCACACCACAGACAGACTCTGCATCCCTGCGGGGCTAAAGCCCTCTGCTCTGTAGGAAATTGGTGGTGGGGGAGGGGTGGCAGAAACACCTGGAAAGAGGGCCTATAGCATTTGTACTATTTCAACCGGGAGAGAAACTGCCCCAAAATGGCATTGCTGAAGTATAAGAGGGAAAGCTTCCTCAGCTCTGGTTCCTAGGTTCAGGGCCTAAGAGGTCGGACCTATGTGCATGAGGTATGAGGCTGAGAGCCTGAGATCAAATGTTGGATTGTGCCATACCTTGGGATGCTTTCTGGTTATCTGGGTTTCTTGAATGGAAAAACCTCCTTTGTCACCTACTCCATTGACACCTGTCTGTTGACTCTTGGTTCTTGGCAAAGCCTGGAAATACTATGGGTTGGGGGTATGGGTGGAGGGAGCAGGGCGAATTGTTAAGAAGGTGTACCTGAGTACCCTGCCTCCTGGAATCAGAGCAACTCAGTGTCCCAAACAGCTGAGTAGCAAACCAGCAAGCCCTCTGGCTTCGGTGAGGCTGGGGAGTGACCTGGTCCTGTGGTGATAGCCCTATAGTTCCAGCAGGACAAAGCATTATCTCATTTTCCTTGACCTTTCCTGGGACCTCAGAAATTGGAGATTCTGAGTTTGGTTTAGCTTTTGCCCAGAATGACATGCTCCTTAGCAGAGTAGGAGACCATTATTGTCGGTCATGGGACTTCTCCCGTATCTGAGCTGGCCAGCCTTCTCCAAAGTGAAAATTTTGTCTTTTCTTACTTCATTTATTCCAGGGTTTCTGTCTTCAAAACTCAGACATACTTTTTACTTCTGTTCCATTTAATGATTTAATGTTTCAAGTGCCATCATTTTTACTTCTATTCCATTTAATGATTTGATATCTCAAATTCCTGCTTGGGTGTCTTTTTTCTTTTAATTTGTCTACTTTCAAGCCTGCCTCTTCTCCTGGGAGAGAGACTCTCCTGCCTCTTCTGCAGCCTACTCTCCTGCTGCAAGGGCCCCTATATTCTAGGGAGGAAGGGCAGTGTACATTCTTCATTTCTATCTGGTTTGTCTGCTTTGATCTGTCCCTGGCTCCTGGGCTTAGCTCTTGGTATCCTTGGAACACAAGGGTGTAAGCAATATGAGGGCAGGGATGCGTTTTACACTCACTTGGTTTTCCCTTGGCTTCCTGTTATACAGCCAGTGCCCATAACCGTTGTGTTGTTATGTTGCTGTTGTTTTTTTGTCAGATGACTGCTTAATTATTGTGGTGTGGTCTTATGTAAAGATTTTACAATTTTAACCTAGTCTTTGGAAAAATACTTACTAATATTTAAGTGGGATTTCTGTTGTTGTTTGAGCCACATGCATTAACTCTCATAGCCTGGTAGTTCCACTGGACCGTGCTGTGTATATACCTACGAATGAGTGGTAACAGGCATGCAGCTTGTTGGTATGTGAAGTTGCCTCTAAAATATTGGGAGGATGCCTGGATGGCTCAGTTGGTTAAGTATCTGACTGAATTTCAGCTCAGGTCATGATCTCATGGTTCGTGAGTTTGAGCGCCGGGTCAGGCTCTGTGCTGGCAGAGCAGAGCCTGCTTGGGATTCTCTGTCTCCCTCTCTCTCTGCCCCTCCCTGACTCGTGCTGTCTCTGTCTCTCTCAAGACAAATAAATAAACTTGAAAAAAATATTGAGTGAGGGAAGATGTGTTTTAAATACCATCCCTTCAATCTTGTGTTAGGTAACTAACAATTAAAATAGATTAATAGCTAACATTGATGGAGCGTTTACAACAATATATACTAATCTCATTTGATACTTACACCAACCCAATGAAATGGGTACTGTTATCACCCTTCTTGATTTTTAATAAAGGAAATTGAGGCTTGGGAAAATTAAGTAACTTGCCTGATGCCTCACAACAAAGAGCAAAGCGAAAACTCCACCTAAGATCAATCAGACACTAAAGAATTGTCTGCAAAGAAAGAATTGTTGGGGCGCCTGGGTGGCGCAGTCGGTTAAGCGTCCGACTTCAGCCAGGTCACCATCTCGCGGTCCGTGAGTTCGAGCCCCGCGTCAGGCTCTGGGCTGATGGCTCGGAGCCTGGAGCCTGTTTCCGATTCTGTGTCTCCCTCTCTCTCTGCCCCTCCCCTGTTCATGCTCTGTCTCTCTCTGTCCCAAAAATAAATAAACGTTGAAAAAAAAAAAAAGAATTGTTAAGCAGAGGTAAATATTAGCCCAGAAACTAATCAAGTGGTTAAAATGTCCTTACTAGGTAGGGTGACAAACCCTCCAATGTGAGGAAACAAGACTTTCAACGCTCAAACTGGGATAGTCCCAGGGAAACTGGGATGGTCGGTCACCCTTTTATTAAGGGACTCTGCCTTACCATTTGAATATGCTTCTAAGACTGGAGAACTAAGGAGGCAGATAGAACATGCTGGATAAGCAGCTAAAATTTCCAATTTAAATATAGCCTATGAGGGACGCCTGGCTGGCTCAATCCATAGAGGTGACTCTTGATCTCAGGGTTATGCATTCAAGCCTTACGTTGTTGGGTGTGGAGCCTACTTTAAAAAAATGTAAGTAAAAAAAAATGTAAATAGGGGCGCCTGGGTGGCTCAGTAAGTTGAGCATCTGACTTCGGCTCAGGTCATGATCTCACAGTTCATGAGTTCAAGTCCCGAGTTGGGCTCTGTGCTGACAGTTTGGAGCCTGAACCTGCTTAGGATTCTGTGTCTCCCTCTCTCTTTGCCCCTCCCCTGCTCATACTCTGTGTGTGTCTCTCTCTCTCTCAAAAATAAATAAACATTAAAAAAATTATAAATAAAACAAAATAAAATAAATGTAGCCTATGAAAAAAACCTTGGAAAGTTGAAATTCAAGGGGCCTTAACTGATTGGTAAGGTGTGGCAAGCTGGTGTGAGAGCTTTTGCCATAGTCTGTTATTGCTGTTGTTATAACCTGAAATATTATTTCTAAGAATTTATTCAAAACTTCTTAATCGGCTGTTCTGCCTTTGGTCCCCAAGCACACTTGCCCAGTGTGGTCTGAGACACTCTGAATCTGAGTTTCTTCCAGCTCTGAAAGTCCTAAGAGTCTACCTTTAAGCTTCTACCTGGCAACAACTAGTTCCCACACTCAGATGCTTAGAAAGTAATAAAGAGCAAAAATTTTGAATGGCTTTGTGTGTGCTAATTCATTTCACTTTCCCTATTGAGTTGATATATAGCAGTAAGGGGAAAGATGGAGATTCAGAGAGCAGGTTTTCAAGAAAAATTTGCATAAAAATTATTTGTGCTTCTCTAAGTAGGTTTTAGAACTAATGATTTCATAAGTGTATATTCCTGGATTTGACTTCTGAGGGCATAGCCACTGACATGGTGTGATTTGAGGGGCAAAATGACTCCCCTGCCTGTCTGCTGTCATGTCCAAATTCATACTCTAAAATTCAGTTCTATGACTGTGTACCATCTAAAACCGAACCCCTCTCCCATGGCACCAGTGGTATGCAGAACCACACCGTGAGAAACCCTGAATTAGAGATTGTAACCCTTTGTCAACTAATTTGCCATTTGATTTCGAGGATGGAGGTTTTTTGTTTTTGGTGGGTTTTTTGTTTTGTTTTTTTCTTTTTTCTTTTTTTTTTTTTTTTTTTTTTTTTTTTTTTTTTTTTTTTTTTTTTTTTTTTGCTATGGAGAGGTTTTGGGTTTCCCTGTGGTTAAGCCTGTCATTCTTTGCCTTTTGTGATTTTTTGCCTTTGGTATCAAGCTTCAAAAGTCCTTCCCTAGCCCAAGGTTATTTAAAATAACTATTTCCTGAGTGCCTAGTGGTCTGACAAAGAATAGGCACTATTGGATTAAGGCACATTCCCTGTTAAAAATGCAAATGCATTTGCAAACTTAACATTTATAGTTTGGATGCCTCATGAGAATCTCAACATGTAAGTAATTGTCTTTTTCTTGAGGCACAGATGTGAATTCCATGTGCTAAGAGGCTTTCGCCGGTGTATGTATATGACATGCATGTGTCATATGTATATATGATGTGTGTGCATTTTATGTATGTATATAAAGTATATAAGTAGTATATACATATATTACAGTAATATGTATGTAACATAACATTTGCCATTTTAAGCATTTTTAAGTATACAATTCAGTGACATTAGAACCATTTTTAAGTATACAATTCAGTGGCATTAAAGGCATTCACAATGTTGTGCAACCATCACTGCTATCCATTTCCTGAATTTTGTGATCATCCCAAACAGAAACTCCATACCTATTAAACAATAACTCCCCATTCTCTCCTCCCCTCAGCCCCTGGTCACTTCTATTCTACTTTCTGTCTCTATGAATTTGCCTGCTCTAGATATTTTACATAAGTAGACTCATACAACATGTGGCTTTTTGTGTCCAGCTTCTTTCACTTAGCATGATGTTTTCAAGGTTCACCCATGTGGTGGCATGTAACAGTACTTCATTCCTTCTTAATGACTGAATAATATTCCATTGTGTGGGTAAACTACATTTCGTTTAACCATTCATCTGTCCACAGACATTTGGATTGCCTCCACCTGTTGGCTATGGTGAAATATGCTGCTAGTAACATGGGTAGGCAGGTATCTTTTTTTTTTTTTTTTTTTTTTTAGAGAGAGAGAGTACACACACACAGGGGAGGGGCAGAGAGAGAGAGGGAGAGAGAGAATCTTAAGCAAGTTCCATGCCCAGCACAGAGCCTGACACAGGACTTGATCTCATGACAGTGAGATCATGACCTGAGCCGAAATGAAGAGTCAGAAGCTTAACCGACTGACCCATCCAGGTGCCCCTATGGGTATCTTTTTGAGTCCCTTTTTTTCAATTCTTTGGGGTCTAGACACATAGAAGTGGGATTGCCCAGGTCCTCTCCTCAGAGTCCAGACAAATGTAGTGATTCTATGAAATGAGGAAACATCTGTTTCTTTGGGGACAACACCCCCTTCCTGAGTCAGCTGCTAGTGAACACCATGAAAAGAAAGCTAAAAAGTTTAATGAAGTTGGGAATGCAAGCTGGTGCAGCCACTCTGGAAAACAGTATGGAAGTTTCTCAAAAAACTAAAAATAGAACTACCCTGTGACCCAGCAATTGCACTACTAGGCATTTATCCAAGGGATACAGGTGTGCTGTTTCAAAGGGACACATGCACCCCCATGTTTATAGCGCACTATCAACAATAGCCAAAGTATGGAAAGAGCCCAAATGTCCATCGATGGATGAATGGATAAAGAAGATGTGGATATATCTTCTTTTTATAATAATATATATATAATATATAATATTATTAGTAATATATAGTATTACTAATTAGTAATTAGTACTATATAATTAGTAATTAATACTAATTAATTAGTAATTAATACTAATTAATTAGTAATTAATATATAATTAGTAATATAATTAGTAATTAGTAATATATAATATTAGTAATATATATAATATATATACACATATATATTGTATATTGTATATATTGTATATTGTGTATATATATATATATACACACACAATGGAGTATTACTCGGCAATCAAAAAGAATGAAATCTTGCCATTTGCAACTATGTGGATGGAACTGGAGGGTATTATGCTAAGTGAAATTAGTCAGAGAAAGACAAAAATCATATGACTTCACTCATATGAGGACTTTAAGAGACAAAACAGATGAACATAAAGGAAGGGAAACAAAAATAATATAAAAACAGGGAGGGGGACAAAACAGAAGAGACTCATAAATATGGAGAACAGACTGAGGGTTACGGGAGGGGTTGTGGGAGGGGCTATGGGATAAATGGGTAAGGGGCACTAAGGAATCTACTCCTGAAATCATTGTTGCGCTATATGCTAACTAATTTGGATGTAAATTAAAAAAAAATAAAAAATGAAATTAAAGAAATAAAAAAAGAAAAGTAAAAAAAAAGAAAAAGAAAAACACAGCCATTTCCCATCTTGATGAGTCCTCTGGCCGATATGTACTCATGTCCAAATCCTGTCACCAAATGGACATCCAGAAAAAAAAAAAGAAAAAAAGGAAAGAGAAAAGTGGGCAAGGCTTCAGCAGCTTCTTATCCTTTCTAAAGAAAGGAGTATGGAAAAGTTCAAGTTTTTTCTTTTTTCTGTATTCTAGCCTATAAGCACAAAATGAATTACAGAAGACTAACGATTTGAGACCTGACTGCTATGGCCTGTATTGTGTCCTCCCAAATTTAACTCCCACTGTGACAGTGGTTGGAGATGTGGCCTCTGTGAGATAGGTTTAGCTAAAAGTGGCTTCATAAGAGTGGGGCTCTCCCAATGGCATCAAGGTCCTTCTAAGGAAAGGAAGAGACTCCACAGTTCTCTCTTGACTAGATGAAGACACAGTGAAAAAGTGGCTATCAGAAGAAGAGAGCTCTCACCAGGATCCAGCTGGCTAGTATCTTGAATTTGGACCTCCAACTTTTAACTATGAGAAATCACTGCCTATGGTTGAGGCCACCAGGGCTTATAGCACCAGGGCCGACTAAGCTACTTCCACATACATTAGCAAACAAAATGGGTTAGAGCATCACTTCAAAGTAACCCTTGTACTTTATTATCCCTCAGTAAAGCTTAATTTAAGTGTATTTAGCAATAAAATAAAATGAAAAAAGCCTCCAGTAATTCAGTACATGTACCCTAGGTTCATCAGTTTTACTGTTAACATTTCTTCCATATTAACAAAAATAAAAAAAAATTCTTTAAAAAAAAGTTTAATGAAGTGATGGACATAGAAGCTTTATAGGGAAAATGATATGGTCTCGGATGCTCATGAATTAGTGTGTCCCTTTCATAAATGGCCAGGGTCTACCATACCTTTTAAAAGAGTCACATGTGACATCATTAATTATCACTGACTTCTTTGTGTGGATTTATTTACCAGACCTTCTTTGAGGGAGGCAACTGACTGGAAGGAAGGCTCTATGGGAGTGAAGCATGGGAAAGCCAAGTTTGGAGAAGAGAGGTAGGGAGACAAGGCTGGAGTCCACAGAAGGTTTGCTGCAGCCCAGGGCTCTGGGTAGCATGAGAGCTGAAGAGGTGAAGGTGGAAGGTTTGTGCTCATAAAGACAAATGGTAAGAACAGAGCACGAATTTCACCTACGCCTCCAGTTTGCCAGGAATGGACCCATGTGAGTGAGCCCACCCCTCAGAAAATAACTCTTCCAGGGTGACCTTATTTTTCCTCCCTGCCTGAAAAGAAGAGGAAGAGGAAGCAAGGTTAATACTCCTGCTTATATTTGCACATGCAGATAAACTAACAAGCTCTCGATTCCAGGTAGAGTGTTGGTTCCTTTCCAGAACAGGTCCTGAAGGCCAGGGAGTCTGGATAAATGGAGATGGATGTGTCTGGCCAGTACTTGCCCCCGACCTTGTGGGGCCAGGTGAGAGGAGTGAGGCCAGCCTTGTCTGCACCTGACGGTGGCCGTTGAACTGTGTTTGCTCATCGCGATGCTGCTCCTACCTGAACTTTCTCCTCTTATTTAAGGCATCTCTCAAGATAACTACAAAGCCATAATTTGTCATGGGTGGCTGAGTTTACATAATAAATTGGTCGGTGTCGTGCAAAATAGACTCTTGAGCTCCAGAGAAGCCAACGTGCCAAGTGGGACTAAAGCTTGGGCACATTTGGTGGGGCACTCTGTGTGCTCAGTGCGCTCAAGGGAAGGCATTCCAGGACCACAGGGGTCAAAAAGACAAAATTTCCCTTTTAGATGAAGCCACAGTAACGGCCCAGGACATGCTGTGCCATCCCAGTGCCTGCAATAATGGGACAAGGATTAGGGCTTTTCTGTAAGACCACAGCTTTTGACAGAGCAGGCCCTCCATAGAACCCTGTGGGCTAATGGAAGCCCCATGAAGTCCAGAAGGCTAGATCTTAGCCTCAAAAAAAGGTTTGATGAGGAGTCTTGGCAGGGGCTTATGGAGGCCCCTATCGACCGTGCCGAAATTCATCTGGGCTAAGGAGTCGGAGTGGGCATAAGACGGGTCTGTGAGAGTAGAAAGCAGACTTTTCCAAATGCTAATCCAAGCAGCAGGGAATCTTATCAGTGGGCAAGTCGAATTCACTTGTACCTTCTAGCTGGAGATCCCTGCCTTAAAGTAACTATTGCCCTTTTGGGAACAGGTGTGAGATCCTAGCCATCCAGTACAGGAGACCGAATGGGAAGCTTCCCATGGTGCAGACACTAGCCCAAGGAGAAACAAGAGCTGGAAGCAGGCTTGGTCAGTGATGCCCCAGGCTACGCTATCAGCCTTCCTCTCCTGGGAGCCGCTTTCCTCAAATAGGCCCAGCTTAAAATCAGGGCCCTGCCTGTGATCAAAGCCCCACAGGGAACTTCCTCATCCTTCCTCGAAGGAAGAATTTACTCACAAAATAGGCTTGGGTATTCAACCCACTTCCTCTTGTCTTCTCTTCAGGGGAGATGTAGAGCAGCTGCTCACAGCTTAGGGGTCTGGCCAGGATTTCTGTCAGAGCTGTCTAGGCCATTGATTGGCCACACCTGCTATCCCTGAGGAAGAAGGGGGTGAGAAGTGATGAGAAGTGGTTCCAGTGGCTCCTTGCTGGCTTCCTCCACATATACACACCACCCCTCGACCGCCCTCCCTCACCTTTCCTAGCCTCACTCCCAGACTAGGTTGGGCCTAGGCCAGCCTGAGGGCCCTGACTCATATCTCCCATAGTGCCTTATGTAACAGAACCAGGTTACTGAGGCATCAAACTTCTGCTTGTTCAGTGGCAGGCTTCCCTGAGGCCAGGCATTCAGAAGCCTGCTGGGGTCTACAGAGCTCAATCATATTTCCAGGGGAAAAGCCTACTCTCCCTGTAGTGTCAGGCAAGCAGTCTTCTCAGAGGCAATCAGGTTGCAAAGGTGATCCAGCCTGAGTCCCCACACTCAGCAGCAAATGTAAGCAGGCAGGTGAGCTGCTGTGGGCTTAGTGTGGTTTGGGGCATTCAGCGGCAGGGGCAGGAGGGGGGCAGGGAGGGCTACTTCTTCTATTACCTGATCCTATGCTGCTTAAGAGACAGCCTGGTGCATCTGGAGGGGCCCCAGAACAGGTCTTAGAAGTCCCTCTTCCTTTTGTATCTGCTTGTTGGTTCAGGGACTGCTCTGGGACCCCATGCAGAAAAGGGTTTAGTACAAGCTGGAGGAGCTGTTTAAAAGAAGGCCAATTCCCAGTATATTCTTCGTGAAGCCTTAGAGTCCCCAGGCTGGCCTGAATTCACAATGATTCTTAGCTTTCTTCCTGGTCTATTCAGAAAATTACATTACCAGCTTGCTGCAACTGAGCCCCCAGCAAAATCAGGCTTACCAGATTCGCTGACGTATTTCTTTAATAAGCTCATTTGACTATCTACAACACAGAATAGCCCAATCAATCTAATATTCCATTGGCTCAAAGTTTGTGACTAAACCAATAGTTCCTCTTCTGCTCTTCCCCAGTCTTTGCCTGAGTCTGCCCCACTGTGCTGCCAGCCCGTAAGTGGCTCACAGGCTGAGAGTAGTTGGGGACACTGCTCTCTGGTTAGAGAAAAAGAGGAAGAAATGTGGAAACAATGGAAAAGAAAAGTGGTGTGGGAATTACCAGTAGACATGTTGTATCCAAAGCTCAGATTCATGAATCCTCAGACAAACTCAAGACCATCATCTCAGGGCTCAGGAGAGCTCCCTGAAGTTTCCCAGATCACAGCCAGAATCTAGTCAATGTTGGGGAGTGTGAGGTTAAGGTGCAGAATTTCCTTTTCTTGAGAGCCCTCCCAGGCTTTGAGCCCTTTGCTTGTCCCTATCACCCTGCCCTTCCAGTTTAGAGTCCATTGCAGTAAAAGCAAAGCAAAACAAAACAAAACATAACAAACACAAAAACAACAACAAGGAAAGAATAAGAAAAGCCCCGCTCTGTTTTAAGGCAACATACTTGGCCGGTCCAGGTACACAGAGAAATGAATGATGGCAGCACCTCATTTGGCCTTGGACTGAGTGACCAAGCATCTCAGTCAATCAGTTCATCATTTACTGACCAAGGGCCCACTTTTACCGAGCACCCACTGTGGATTTATTGAGTGCTTACCCTGCCTAGCACTGAAGAAGAGCTGGAAGGAGGAAAAGGCTAGGATGGAGCCTGGGGAGCTAAGAGTAGAGGAGTAGAGTAGCTGTCCCGAAGGCCTTCAGGGGAACAAAGCAGTTCCACTAGAGCAACTCAGGCCCAGCAGGGACTCCTGCTCCTTGACGGAAAGGCCTTAAACTTGCTGCGCCCTGGTTCTGCAGGTCTGGAACTTGGGTGGTGCCAAAGCAAACTAGGAAGGGAGAGTCTCTTTATGGCGGTGGCTTCCAGCAGGGCCTTAAGAATGGTTTGGCTTTGGCATGATGGGAAGCAGCTACAGTGCTCCCTGGTTGGGACGGGGAGGGGAGCCTTGCCAGTCCAGTGGGGATCGTGGGTAGGAAGGGGCTGGCCTGGAGTGGGGACAGCAGCCAAGAACACTTTCCATTCTTCCTAGACTGAAACCCAGAGTCTCCAAGCTTCAGGAACTAGAGGAAGGCCAACTCTGGCCCTCCTCTCCTTGCTCCCCTTGACTCTAGGTGAGCTGGTCCCTAGCACCCTCTCCTCAGGGACCTGGGCTAGCCCTGGTAGGTTAGGGCCTCTAGGGCCTGAAGAAAGCTCACTGGGACCAGGTGGGTTGAGCTTGGGAGTACAGTCGAAGGTGAGCACCAGAGGACCCAGGGGTGTGTGTGGCTTCATATCTCAGCACCCCCGGCCTTGATCTCCACCAAGCCCCTTCTGAGGTAGGTAACAGAACCAGGGACATGTCAAGGTGCTGCCATGAGAATATATACATAGTTTTCCCAAGTGTCTTTGGAAAAAAGTTGCTAGCCTTAAAAAGTTGCTAGTTTTAGCCTTATATGCACCTTGGCCAAATCCTTCTTTCCCGGATGCCCTACCAAAGAAGGCCCTGGGGTAAAGCTGAGGAAGGAGGGAAGCCTCAAGCTGATAGGAAAGGGATAGCAAAGGGAACCAGCTTCAAGTCACCTGGGGAAGGAGAGTGCTACTTATGGTCAGCACTCTGCCCTTGCTTTCTGGGACCCTGTCCCCCAACTAGTATGCTGGGCACTCATGCTCACACCCTTTCCCACCAGTGCCCTGGAGAACTTACATTTAAATTTATGATCATGTTTGATCAGCAACAAGTATTTTCTGCACACCTTCCATGTGCCAGGCTCACTGTTAGGCGCTGGGAATAGAATGGGAAACTCACAACAAGAGACATGGTCACAGCCATCATAGAATAATCAGCAGAGTAGGAGAGCTAGACAACAACCAAACACATTAATGGATGTGTATTTACAAACTAAGTAAGTGCCAAGAGGGAAAAGGAACGAGTTTTTGACAGAGAATATAACAAGGGAGAGACAAGGCTTCCTGAGGAAGTGGTATTGAGTTAAAGAAATAAATCTCTAATACTGAAATCATCAGACCCAGTCTAATTCTAATGAGCAGACCCGGGCCGAATGAGACATTTTTATTTATTTTTTTTTAATTAAAAAAATTTTTTAATGTTTATTTATTTTTGAGACAGAGACAGATCATGAACAGGGGAGGGGCATAAAGAGAGGGAGACACAGAATCTGAAGCAGGCTCCAGGCTCCGAGCTGTCAGCACAGAGCCTGACACGGGGCTCAAACTCACAGACTGTGATCATTACCTGAGCCAAAGTCGGATGCTTAACTGACTGAACCACCCAGGTGCCCCCAAATGAGACATTTTAAAACAGAGGACTTAGTAAAGACCCACTGAAGTCATACCACTAGGTAGCTGCTCACACCCTTGGAAATATCTCTAGGCCATGAGTAGCTGGCAGGTCCAAAAGAGGAGGACTAATATTCTGACAAGAGGAAGAGATGAGTTTGAAGCACACGGGGCAACTAGTACTTAATGTCATCCTTTGCTAAAAATAGTCCATGACAGTATGGAAATGTGTAAAGGCTGACCCTGGGGACCGGTGATAAAGTGAGTATAGCCTGTGGGGAGGAAAATTTGGTTTTGTAAATTATTTACTATAAAGAAAAGAGAAAGGGGAGGGTCATCTGGGTTTTCTTTTCTCTTTGTGGGCTTCCTTCTGAGTTATGAATGCTCCTCATTGTACAGAGGCAGTGGGGCACAGAGCTTCAGGCTGTACTCCTTTCTGGAGTCTGAGGTGTAAATATTCTGGGATGCAAATGTCAGATATTTGTCCAGGCTGAAAAACAACTTGAAAACAGAGGGGAAGGGGGGCTACACCTTGGAGAGGGGCAAAGACATTGATCAAGGGGCTCCAAGGAGCTTTCACTGGAGAGAGGTGGTCCCACCATAATGGCAAGGCAGGTAACAGTCGAGAGCTTGGCACGATCCAAGGGAATCTAATTTTGAAGGGTCCAGATAAGGCCAATGAGACTTATTTAGCCAATGGGAGGTAAACTTGGGACTTCAAGGAGCAGTGGGGCGGAGCTATAGGAACTAAGATGATTGATCTAAGAGGAGTTTGAGGGTGGAGGGGAGGGTGGTGAAGAGAGAGAAGAGTGGTTGATCTTCAAATATAAGAAAAGTGACAACTCAGAGATGGTGACTAGCTGCTTCCAAGCTACACTAAGAACAGAACAAGAGGAAACAGGCCTCTACTGTAGCATGAAGAATTGAGATTAGATAATAGGAAGAACTTCCTGACTACAAGCATTCAGAGAAGCTAAATGAAAGTACCATGGGATGTTATAATACTTTGTAAATGTGGGGAAGGTGGTGACGGTAGACATAAAGAACTGGGTAAAGGTGTAAGAGGAGCTGGTTTATAAGGACCATGGACAGAAGGGGACAGACAGGCAAAGGAGTCAGAAGCAGGTACTCATAAGGAAAAGCAAAGTGCATGTGTGGCATATGAAAGAAAGTGTTTGCATGAAAATACTTTCATAATAAAAATGTCTATGAAATTTCCATTGGAGGCCAGTCATTAAACCTAGCACATACCTCCCGGGCCTGGAATGGTGTGGGGGTATGGACTCAAGAGCGGTTAGGGCACCTTTCCCCATGCCTCCTTCTCATCTCTTAGCCAAATTAGCTTCTGTGGGAGGGGCACCCATTTTCCACCATCTTACAGTTTTGGGAAGCACCCCTGTGCTGGGAGCATTGGTATAAGACTGCCCACCCCAGGTGGAAGAAGAGGCACACACAAAGATTAGACACAAGGGACACAGTGGCAGCCAACAAACCAGGCAGAATCCTTGTGGCAGGAAACTTACAATCTAGTGGTAGAGACAGACATTAAATAATAATTACACAAATAAATGTATCATACAATTGATCATAATGAAGGAAAGGTGCAGGAAGCCACAAGAACACAAGCTAAGGGGGCTTCCTCTAGGATTAGAAAGTCTGCAAAAAGAAGTCACCTTGTTAAAACTTTGAGCACTGCATGTACCTCTCTATGAGCAATTCTTGCCCCAAATCATTAGCGAGGAAAGGCAAAATGAACCCAGTCACTACGATGCCCTAAGACGTGGATTTTGAAGTTCCTCTTGCTCACTGAAGCCTTCATATAGAAGCAAACCCCAAGGACATTTTCTCATTGCCAAGATCAAGCAGTCTTGATTTAGGCAGAGTGATTCTCTAAAGGCTGTAATAGTCTATCAGCCGAAAATCAGGATCAGGAAGACTTTGAAGAGCTCACTTGCCAGATGAACAGGATGAAGGTCAGTGAAGCAAATAAAGAATTAACACACTGAAAATTATACTTGAAATTGGCCCCCAGAAATGGCCATGTCTCCAAAATGCTGTGTTTTTACTCTCCTATTCAAACGTAAGAGACATATTATATCCTATTCTAGTAGTAGCTGCGAGGCATAGCCAGGGCTGTTGAGTCCTGGGGAGTCAGGATCCTAGAGAATCAGGATCCTACTCTGCTCTTCCTTGTCCCTCTACCAGAAGAGTGGGAGGTGCTGGCCATTGTAGGGGAGCTGGGATGGGCTTCTCCACCCTCGAAAGACCCTGAAGGGGCCACCAAGAAGCAGAGAACAACATTAGCCACCGCGTGCTCATGAAGCACAGGGGCTTCACATCTGATAAACTACCATTGACAGATTCTGCAACTTTGGCAAGTGACTTCCCTGGACCTCAGTTTCCTCATCTAAAGAATGGGGGAGTGTGGTTGGAAAGGTTAAGTGAGAGGGTGCTCCCAGGAAACATTCAGTTCATTACATTAGGCAAATCTTCTGTGGAACCAGAACAAAACCTTCTCTGATTTGCCTTCCTCTCTCACCAGTCCACTCACTGACCCCTCCCCTCACTCCATCAATCACACACCTTCTCCTGCCCAGAGCCAGGTAACACCTGCAACCCAGTCTGGCAAGCTTTCTCCCTGTCAAGGCTTGTTCTCCGAACCTTCTTCATTCACACTCAGGTATAAATGACTGCGAAGGCTTTTGGCTTTCTTCCTTCCTGGGAAGGTGGCGGTATGCAGGGCAAGCTTTTGAGATTTTTACCAGAGATCAAAACCCACAGAAGCATGAGAGCACTCTACTGGCATTGATAACAAATGAAAAAGGGTTTCAGAGGGCAGTGAAGATGGGGATGGACTACCTCTTCAAGACCTTGAGCCTCCCCCTTCCCAGAGTTGGGGGCCAGCACCTTCTGCCTCCACATACATCTTAGACACAGACTCAGAGGTTCAAAACTAGTAGGGCTTTTGCAGCCATTTGGTCTGATCCCCTCCCATTACAGATGAGGGAACTGAGGCCCAGAATAGGCTGCGTACCTGCCCCAAAACAAACAGCCAATTAGTGACCAGCTGAAAAGAGAAACCATGTCTCCTGATTCTCTGACCCAATGGTCTTCCGACTTCTCGTCTCTAGACGGCTGTGCACATCCCATCCCAGTAGTTACACAACATCTCCATGCCACGAGACCAGCTTTGGGTCCACCTGATGCCAAAAACTGTGTTTTTTTATTTGATTTTATTTAATAGAATTGACCAGTGGTTTGGGTGTTATGGAGCCCCAGCCCTGGAATCCTGCTTCTGCTCAGATTGGGGCTGCTTGCCACAGCCACAGTCATGCGAGGGGGACAGAAAGGCCTGCTGTTCATGTTGAAAAAGAAATCAGTTGCTGAAACATTGGTCTTTTTCAAAGTTCCACCACAGGGGCTGGCTGGCAGAGCCGCTGGCTGGCAGAGCCGCCGTCTGGGCTCCCCCCGGAGGATCCGGCCCTCCCCTTCAGTCTGGGAGTTAGTTTAGGAAGCTGGCCCGGCCTTCGGCAGAAGATCCAGAGGGCAGAGCTCACCCCAGGAGCTCCAGCCTTCCCTCAGAGCCTAGGAGCCCCCAAGGCACTCAGGGCCAGGAACTTCCTCCTGCCTCCACAGCCCAGCCAGCTCAGGCTGGCCCTGAGGCTCCCAGAGCACTTTTCTTTTGAGCTGGGAAAGAGCTTCCAGTTGCTCCCACTCTAGCCCAGCAGTGACAGAGGGAGCTAGAGAAGGAGAGAGCAATTGAGAGAGACACGGAAGGAGAAAGGGAGAGAGGGAGGAAGGAAGGGAGGGAGGGAGGGGAGAGAGACAGAGACAGAGAAAGGGAACCAACCCCTGCCAGGCAATTGAGGCTTTCCTGGGCAGCAGTGAGATGAAAGGGGAAAGGCTAGAGGAGCCCCAGCTCGTGGAGGAGCCCCAGCTTGGGGAGGACCCTGAACTCGTGGAGGAGGCACAGTTCCTGGAGGAGCTACAGCTCGAGGTGGTGGAAAGTGGGTCAGATTTAGATCCAGAAGATCTGGGTTCCAGTCCCGACTTTGCCACCAATCTGATGCTTGAGCTCGAGTAAGTAACTCCCTGCCCTCCTGTGGGCTGCTGCTTTCCCTACTGACAAAATGGGGGAGGGGAGAGCTTCTTCCACTCAGATATTCAGGAAAATGCCTCTAAACTCCTGATGTGCGTGGATGGGATGTACAGGCACTTGACTAAGTCACTGGACGCCTGAATGTTAGAATGGTGTGGTTGGGGAGAAGGAGTTCACAGAAACAAGAAGAGGGAAGGGGAATGTGGTAAATGTGTAAAGAGTCATGACCTTAAGAGGGAGTCCAGATTACTAGAACATTAGGGTTGATTTTCAAAACTCAAAGGATGATGGGCTTGGAATGAGTTAGTAAGGAGAACTAGGATGTTAGGGGGTGTGGTCAATGTATGGTTGCTAACAAGCCTCTCTGCAAATTTCTCCCAGTGGCCCCTTAAGCCCCAAAACTCAGGTACTCAATCCAGAATGCATTTTTCTAGTTCTTCGTGTGTGTCTTTGTGAAGATTCTCAATTGAATCAGGGGTATTTTCATGTCTTGGATGTTCACATCTAGATCTAAAAAAAAGCTAAGAAGAGAGACTAGAATGACCCCTTGTCTTAGAAACCTGCTTTCTTGGTAAATCCCCCAATTTCACCAGACCTACAGCTGCATGACTCAGGCAGGGCCCTTTGACATCAGGCCCAAACATTATATATAGCTACTCTCCCCCCACTAATGCACAGATGAGCTACCATAAAACCAATCTGCTTGGTGAGTGTTAGTGTTTGGTACATTGCACTGCATTCAGAGTCTTTCAAAGTTGGTCATCCCTCCCTGAGTTGTGTGGTGAGAGTCTATAAGTCATAGTAGGTGACATCTCACTAACCAGAGAGCTCCTAGCAAGGCCAGGCATGAGAGTGCAGGGCTCCCTATGTGGCAGGTCATCTCTGATGTCCTCTGCCAACCATGTCCCCACCAGCATCTCCACTGCTGGGAAGCTGCAATGGGGAGATTGAGTAGAAGAGAAACACCCCCCCACACACACACCTGTCCAGACACCTGCTCACTACCCTAGTGCCCTCATCCTCACCACCACACGACCTGCTCCCTTGCTATTAGCCCTCATTCTTCTTGGCTCAGTACCTTCAACAATCATTTCTTGCCACTCAATCAGTCATAGATCCCTGAGATAGGAAGGGATATTGGAATTCCTACAAGAAACAGTGCTGCACTATAGGCTCTATGATCTTCCTTGGTACCTTAGGGGCTGCTGGAAGGAGAGAGGAAGAAAGGGAGGAGAGGTCTGAGGAGAAAGGAGGAGAGGCCAGGTAGAGGGTAGAAGGTGAATTTGAGGGAGGGAAGGGGAGGAGGAGAGAGTTTAGAGGACAGAAAGAGGGGAGGTAGATTGTGCCATGCCCAGACCAAGTAGAGGTTAATTAACACCTCCAAAGAAACAAGGTCACAAATAAGAATCTACTGGTATCCTTTCAAGTTGTAGGGTTTGGGTCCTCACCTGGCTTGCTTTTCCTCACCACAGGGTTTTCAAACTCAGCTCCCCTGAACTGGAAGGCGTCTCCCCTTGGGTGGTGGAAGTTAAAAGGCTCTGGGCGCCCCTGGGAGCCGCCAGGAGCCAGGAGCCGAGTGGGCGGGGCTTCCAGCCTAGGAGCAGTTTTGCTGCTCTAAGGGCTTTGTATCCAGAGACCCTGAGAGTGTCCAGGTTAGATTGGGTGTCGGGGTGGTGAGGGACGGGGCCGGGGGGGGGGGGGGCGGATTATTATCTGTTTAATAAAAACAACAAAAGTTGTAACACTCCAGCAGAAACAGGAATCTCTAGTAAAGCATCCCCAAGGGGTCGACACCCTGCCTGGGCTTGAAGGAATCTCAGCCCTGATTGTTAGAAAGTCCTGGGGTTTAGCCAATATGGGCGCACATCTTTCTGGCCCGCAGCAGGCTTTGGCCCCTCCTTTCGTGTCCCTGCTCCGGGCCTCCTCCTATCTCCCAACGACCACCCGAGGAGCAGAGGGCCGGTGGCTGGCTTCCGAGCTAGGGGCACCACGTGTCCCCAGCTCCCAGCCAGAGGTTGCTGGGGCGTGTGTGACCACCAGGCTGCACTGGCAGGCTACTGATGTGGGCTTGGGGCACTCCACCGATGCAGCCCCTGGGGCCAAGGCTGAAGAAGTCCACTCCAGGGAGGGCACTGTCCGAGGTAAGTGAGGTCTAGTGTGGAATTCTCAGCAGGGGAAATAGCTCGAGGGAAGGAGCACTTGATTGAGAATAAGGGCCCTGTGTTCCTTCGCAAACTCTCAAACTGGAACCTTGGCTGGGGCTGGCCCCTGAAAGGGGAAAACTAATAAGGGCCTGGGCCCTAGCCCTAAGAGGAAGGCACGAGGGAGGAAGGCTCAGGAAAGGTATTCCGGGCCAGACAGGCATTCTAAAGCCCTGCCTGCTTTACATTGGAGAAGGATAAAGCCTTGCCTGTTGGCGATGGGGACCATCTGCGGGCACTATACAGAGAGTACTGTTTCCCCAAGCGTGGTAAATGTATGCTGGTGGTAAGCAAAATGATTTTAGGTGTTACATGGACTAACTTTGTTTTTCTATTTGTATAGCTATTTATTTATTTGACATGTCGTGGGGGAGGGGATGTGTCTAACACATACACTGTTTGATCTCAAAAATGTTCCTGAGGTGAAAGCATTTTTCACAGGTGAATCTGCTTATTTTAGAGAAAATATTAAATAAATGACTGTACTAGCAGTACTCAGATGTGGCTAATATTTTTTTGATGTTTATTTGTTTATGAAATAAGGAGAAAACAAGCTAGGGAGGGGCAGAGAGAGAGGGAGACAGGATCTGAAGTGGGCTCCACTCTGTCGGCACGGAGCCCAATAACGGGGCTCGAACTCATGACCGTGAGATTGTGACCTGAGCCAAAGTCAGACACTTAACCAACTGAGCCACCCAGGTGCCCCGCATGTGGCTAATATCTTGACAGTGGTAAGCAAATCACTGCATTTGGGGCCCTACTACCACACTGTGTTAGCAGAGGCGGGAAAGAGGAGGCGGAGGATAATGAGAGCCATACTGTATGGTTTGAGATCATCTCGTCCATGTACACCTAGCTTGAAGGCCTCCTGTGACAGCCCTATTCCAAGTGTAAGAACACCCTGCTATTTTTATACCCCCAGTGTCCTGCGCTGCCCATGACACACTCAAAACTCCAGATTACCAGCAGGCCTTCGCCTTGCTCCAGGGCACTGTCTCTACCACACCCCCACACACAGGGTGGGGAGAATGCCGCTGGAAAGTTGGTGGGGCTGTCCTCACCACCTTCCAGCGATTTCTTCTCAGCATTGTTCGCAGGCAAATTCAACTCAAATGTAAGGAGGTATTTCCAGGAAGCAAGTCAAGGAGGTTACAGTCTTTCTCTGAATGCACAAAGCCACAGCAGGACAGGAAATAAGTGACTGTGGCAAGCGACATGGACTTGTGCTGATTTCTGGACAGATTTGGACAAGATTTGGTGGGAAATTTGTATAAAATCAAACTGTAGAAGAGGGTTCCTGTTTCTGCTGGGAGTTTGTGATGGGCGCTGGGTAAATAAGTTTGGTCCACTTCCTCCTTCCCTTGCCCTGAGACAGGGAACATGCCCTGTTTCCTCCCAGGGCTCACCTTGCAGATAATGGGGATGAGCCCTGGAAGGGAAGCAGAAAGGTGGTCTCCTGCTGTCAAGCTGGGATGCACCTCAGGAGCCTTACATCTCTTTCCTGTGTTGTTTGGTCCCTGGAACTGTCTTTAGCAAAAGGGCCAAGTAGAGACAGCTGAGCAGCCAACACCTCCAAGAGAGGAAATACCATCAATATCCTTTGGTGGTAAATCTGCTGTTAAACAGCCTTTGTTTTCTGAGAACTGTTCCTCCTAAATTCTGACCTCCATCTTTCTTTTCTTTTTTTTAAGTTTATTTATTTATTTTTAGAGAGACAGAAAGAGCAAGAGTAGGGAGGGACAGAGAAAGAGGGAGAATCTCAAGCAGGTTCCCTGTGCTGTCAAGCGCAGAGCCTGATGCGGGACCCATCTCAGGAACCTTGAGATCATGACCTGAGCCTAAATCAAGAGTCGGATGCTTAACCAACTGAGCCACCCAGGCACCCCCGACCTCCAGCTTTTTTATACAACACTTAATATGCTTTAATGGTATTTATTCTGCCCCTTGTCAGCCCTCTTTTCCAAGTTAGCGATATCTATTTTTTTTAAAGACTTTGAACCACCTTGTATTTCTCTATCCTTTAGACCATCTCCAAATTCTCCACTTAGATTTCATTCTGTCCTCTGTAACAGTTGAGAATGTAACAGGCACACCTTTGCCTTTAGCCAACCCCCCCCCCACATCTCTCCTCCGACCAGTGACACACATTTGGAAGATGGCAAGATAGGAAAGGAGCAGAATTAACTGCACTACAGAGTACCCAACTGCCTGCCCTAACCCCTTGAGCTAGCTGTCCAACAGGAGACTGGAGCAGTGTAAGGTTTCATTAGTGCCTGATGGCCATAGAGTAGAGAAGGGAGATGACCTCATAGTTCCTACCTGTTTCTTTCCTATTTAGAGCATCCAGGATGCTTGTTTCTTAATGATACTAAATTGTGTGCTAATGATTCATTGCCACCTCTGTCTTTAGCTGCCATACCCACGTAGCCACATTCTTTGATCTGCATAGAGTCACATTTTGATTTACTCCATATTCATTATGCATTTTGTGGAATATCCGCAGCAGTCACTGAATCCCACGTTGCCCGCCCTCCACCCTTCTAGCTAGTCTCTGGGAACTCAGGCATGCAGGGTCTCTTTGACACCAGTCTGAGTTGAGCATAAACAAGGAAGATTCTTGCAGAAATAAATTATCCGCTTGTAAATGGATTCCAAATACAATCATGGTTGAATTTCACATGGCCGGGGTAGCCTCGGACATGGCAGTGGATAATCCAAAAAAAAGGGTAATCTTTTTTTTTTTTTTTTAATCATGTATAGCCAGCTTTGAAATTGTGCTATGGGTCTAATTTTTCCCCCAGTAGTTCTTCCTTCCTCATTATTTGGGTTGAAATAAAAGTGAGTTTGTATCCCTGGAGGTATATAGGAACTAGAAGGAGAATGTGAGTGTAAGGAGAAGGTGAGCTGAGACCAAGCACTGCCGTGGACATTTCACAAAGTGGAAAAAAACACCCAGAAATGCTTGGGAGTTGGCTTTCAGTCACACAGATGTCATTTCTGGGTGTCTTTGGAACCTGTCATATGGTTGTTTATGCCATGGACTCGTCCAGGAAGTTCTAAGGGGCCTGTCCACTGGTACCTGGTTTGACTCGGGGAGAGACAGGGCCAGGTTGCTGATAGGAAATCATAGTTCCCTTCTCCCTCTTCATCGCAGCCTGATGGCTATGTCACTGTGCCTGGTCTGGTCATCTGACCCATGCAAGTCTGAGGGAGGTGGTGCAATTCATCTGAGGAAATCGTGTCTGAGACAGGAAGGGGCACGGCAACCTCTTCAGCCAAGGATTTATGTATCTGTCACAGGAGGGAAGTGTGAGCTGAAAAATGACTCCCAGACGTGCTAGAATTGGAAGAGGCTATGCTGCTACCTTTCACTGTCAGTAGTGTATTCATTCGGAATCTACCTCAGGAGGCTGGCATCCTGGACCTTCCTCCCTTCCTCGAGTCCATCCTCCTCCCTCCCTTGTTCCTCCCTGGCTCAGCACACACTTAATAAAATAGCAGAGCTGGCCAGGTGTACCCTGCCAGGGGCCAAGCTGTAGGTGAAGGGCAGAGAGGCTCACGCTGCTTTTTGCAAGGCAGTTAGGCCGAGACCCTGGAACCAGCCGCAACGGCCATGTCGCCATGGCTGGCCCTGTGGCAATCTGGGTGAATGCGGCTCCCCCAGTCTCTACCGCCCACAAGAGGCAGGGGGTGCACAGTGGCTCACTCTGTCGGGCTATAGCTGGACTTAATACTTGCTGTCTTTGTGAATGATCTTTGCATTTTTGCCTGCCGTGCCTATCTTGGCTATGGGCCCTCTGTTGGAGCCTGGTTCTGCGTCTTTGCTCCATATCCCTTCCCCTGATGTGAGGCTGCCAGACGGCTCCCTTGGCAACCTCATTAGGCTCCCGTGTGTCTCTGGAGAATCTCAGCTGGGTGGCAGCGCTCCATCTTTAGAGCTCTAGTTGTCCAGATGGCTTCTAACCTCTCCAGTGCAAAGGGACCACAGCAAATTCCAACCCAGCTGTCTTTCAGAGCACCCATTCCACTCAGGTCTGTGCCTGGCACTAGTGGAGACAGACTCCTGGCCTCCAGGTGCAGTGCTTTGTACATTCCTTCCTTATTCTTTGTCTCCAGGGCTGGGGCTTGGCCAAGGGAGCACATATCCCCTCCCACCCCCACCCCACCACAGACAAAGAACTAATGACTATTTTCATGCTCCCCAGGAAGCAAGGGGTGGGTCCTGCCAGGCCTTGAAGCCCAGTAGGGAAGGTGAATGGCATCTTGGCTCCAGACCTCACCAGCACATGGTCCCTGCACTAAGTGGGCAGAGATGGGTATGAATTCTGGGGAAGGGCCTCAGTCTGGAGGAGATTGTGTCTCCCTTGTTGTAAACCTACTTGTCAAATCAGAAACATTTTCGGCTGGGACAGAGGAAGCAGGCACATCTTTCAGAAGACAGCAAATTGGGTAGGATTGGTCTTTGACACTGTTTTGTCTTCCCCAATCCCCCTTCTAGCACAGGCTCCCTCAAACTACCCTCAGCTGCTGAGGGCTGTCAACTATATATTCAGAACTTTCCAACCTCCTGACCTCTGAGCCATCTATCCCCCTAGGGGAGACCTGCTTTCTGCTACTGCTAATGTGATGAAATGAATCCTGCTAAGGTATAAACAGTTGGTAGTAGCTGAATGTGCTTTCCCTTCCCAAGTCACGATTCTGTTTAAACCTGGATCTTCCACAGAGCACCTAGGTGGCTCAGTTGGTTGAGCGTCCAAATCTTGATTTCAGCTCAGGTCATGATTCCAGGGTCGTGGGATTGAGCCCCGTGTCAGGCACCACACTGAGCGTGGAGCCTGCTTAGGATCCTCTCTCTCTCTCTCTCTCTCTCTCTCTCCCTCCCTCCCTCCCTCCCTCCCTCCACCCCTCTCCATTGTTTGTGTTCTCTCTCTCTCTCTCTCTCTCTCTCTCTCTCTCTCTCTCTCTCTCCCCCTCTGCCCCTCTCCCCTGTTTGTGCGCTCTCTCTCTCTCTCTCTCTCTCTCTCTCTCTCTCTCAAATAGAAAAAAAAACCTGGACCTTCCAATGGAGTAAGCAAAGTGAGAACTGCAGGCTTAGCTGTGGGCTGATGGAACTGACCTTTTTGGGAAAATTTGTTCTGACCTCTAGCCCCTCAAATCGTACAAAGCAGGCAGCCACCTTCTCCACCTATGTATAAGGCTGTCCCTTGGGGATGTGGTTACCTTTCACAGAGGTAACTGGAAGACTCCTGGCTATGCCCCAACTCCACCCACACTGAAGCCCAGACACAAGGCACTGGGTATCAAGATGAAGGCTCCGGCTTAGCCTGAGGATCAGGGAGCTGAATTGGGCCTGAGCCTCTGTGCCTTCCCCCAACCCAGCCAGGCCTGCACTTTTGGAAGATGCAGGGAAGAATCTGGAAAACCCCCTCATGTGTACCTGAATCAGTTGACTCTTTAAATATCTCAGAAAGCAGGCATGAGGCAATTGCTTGTAATAGCAAAACCATTCTTGCTTGAAGGGAGGAGTGCTAACCACTTATGGAGCAAGGGTTACAGTCCTTCAGGAGGGGTCTGTTGCAAAGCTATTTTTGGCTCATTTGCTCTTCTTTCCTCCTTGAGTTCTGTTCCTTTCCAGGCCCCTCAGGAGCCCCCCTCTCCACCTCCTTCCCCATGTCTGCACTCACACAGGCTTATGCAGGGGAAGTAACCCCTAGCCAAGTGATTCTCTCATCCAACACATTTTCCGAGATGGTCCCACTGCTCCCTTCCAGAAGAGCAGGGACAAAGACCGTCTGGACTGATGTAATGACCTCTTCCCCTCCGCCCAAGCACACCGGAATTCCAAATGTTCGCGTTTCCTTCAAGCACAAATGGCTTTTGCTGCTGATCCTCTGCTCTGGGTTACCCATTTCCTGCCCAGCCCTGGCACAGCAAACGTGTCTCTGTAGCAGCTACCTCAGGGTAATTTGAGAAGGAGCTCTAGGCCACCACATGTGGAAAAGGAATCAGGGGAAGACACATGTGGAATAAGAATCTCCTAGAGAAAGATGCTGGGCTTTTCGCAAAGGGCCTGCATAATATAGAAATACCAGCACCGGATATTTCTAGGATGCCAGCATCATTTACTCTAAGGTGATTTTTTTATTATTATGATATCCTCCCCATTGCAGCAACTTTCATGAAATCCCTGACACTGTCCCATCAGCCTCAGAGTCAGCAACTACCCATGGCCTGCCTGTGTGAAAGTCCTGGGCACACATAACCCCTATCTGGGCCTGGATCCTTCATCTGGTACCTGCAGTATCTGATTGGTTTCTGCCTAGTCGGTCAGCTGTGCGTTGTTGCTGAGCCTGTTTGGGTGGGTAGAGTGGGAAAAATGGAGCAAGGGCTCCAGGAGGGAACTGTTCTCAGTTTTCCCAGACCCCCTGGCTCCCCATCTCTCTCTCCTTGTTCTTTGACTCCGCTTCTGGGCTCCAATCTTGACCAGGCCCAATATGCCTTGCCTGGATTGCTGGGTCCTCAGTTGTACCCGCCAGCACTTTCAAAGCTCCTCTTCTGCTCAGCTCCTGGGCTGGTGGCAGGTATCTGTCTGCCTGGCCACTGACCCCACCTGAAGATGTCCAGCCAGTTCCTTCTGGCCTTTTCCTCCTCACCATGCCAGGGATGCTCATTCATGGTGGGGCCACACGTTAGAAGGAGGTACTTCAGTGGATTCACCCTGGGGAGCAACTCCTTCTCCCTTAAGCTAAATGATAAAGCAAGAGTACTGTTCACATTCATCTAGCCTGGGCCTTGGTTTCACCCATTTCTGGACCCACGTTTTGCATGGGCCTTCCAGCACTGATTGTGCTGCAACCCCATTCTGGCGTTATCCAAGAATGCAGGCCTGGGGCCCTAGTCAAGGCTGCTGAGTAGGCAAAAAGTGTTGCACCCAACTCTGTCTGCCTTTCTATAGCATTTTCTCACCCCTGTTCTCTGTGCCCCATACCCTTGTCCCTCCAGTGCCCAGGCTGTGGCTGGCTGTCCTCTGGATGCTTAGAGCACTAGGTGCCAGGCATGAGCTCCTGCTCTACACTGCCAGTTTTCCAGTGTGTTCCTTTGGAGACCTACAGACCCATCAGAGTGATCTTAAGGGCAAGCAGAGGGCCCATCCACTGGGGCCCCATGCCCCTCACCCCAGCCTCAACTACTCAACTATTATGGTAGCTCTGCTTGTTTTGTTTTGTTTTGTTTTGTTTTATAAATTGGGTTTTCCCTTGAGACTCTGTTTGATAAAAATTTTAAATCACTACTCTAGACATTTCTCTCACCATGCCCAAATTGACCTACTCCTTCCTTGACCTCTTTCCTCTGGTCCTACACTCCACTAAGGGAAAATAGAGTGCTAATCAAAAAACCATCCCTCCAGATGTGTTAGCTGGCCACAGGCTGGCTGGCAATGCCAGTGCCTTCACCCAGGGGAGATGGTAAGGAGAGCAGACAAGTTGGCACTCAGCTTCTGGCATCACGTGACTGCCTCCCCACCCATCATTAATAATAATCTCTCAAATTTGCATAGCATTTGACAATTTCTAAAGCACTTTCACAGACTTTATCTTATTTGATCCTTTGGAAAGCCTGTGAAGGCTGCCAGGGCAGCGGCTGTTATTTACATTTTACAGACTTGGGAGACTCTCGAGACCATTTAATCATTGCTAAAGGGAACTAGTCGGTCTGAGCTAAAGGGCTGGTTCAAATGAACGAGTGTTGGAACAGTGGTTTATACAAGGAATGACGGGAGAGGCAGATGAGGCAAAAGGGAACAGTAGAGCCTGCGCTGCCTTCAACCCACCAGCCCAGTTTGTGAACAGTTTGGGAAGTAGTATGGAACTTTGGGAAGGGCTGACCCCAGGAGGCAGAGATATTTCCCCTTCTCCGTCATGGTGACTGTTCGGGCTCCTGAGCCAGCCATTGTCCTAGTCTCATTCCCATTTTACAAACCTGACCTGATCACCCAGATCCTTTGGGGCTCAGGAAGCAGAATGTCATGTCCCAGAACCAGAAAGGCCATAGAGAACTAGTCCCACCCTCATTTTATAAGCATGGAGGCAGAAGCCAGAGACAGAAAAAGTGTTGCCCAAGGTCACACAAAAAAGCAGAGGCAGAATTGGTTGACACCAAGATCTCCTGACTTGTGGTCTAGAGTGCTTTCTATCACCCATGGCTGCCTCTGCATATGTGCGTGTGTGTGTGCACGTGCGTGTGGTGTGAAGGAAGGCTGTGTGCAGTGCCTGAATGCCTGTCTGGTGAACTTCTGTGGCCTGGACTTTGTACCCATGTACAGTGGCTGGGGGTTAAAGCCATTTATGGGACCTGGGGTATGATAGGGTGTGAGAAACACAGGGTTTAGGGTTTCTCTCCCAAGGGGATTCACGCATATAAACTGCTCCAGGTAATTAAGATCCCAAAAGAATTGGCAGCTGCTTGCTGAACAAATTAGACTCTGCCTTTATGGGCATGTTCTGTGCTAGAGATCAGAGGGCCCTCCCTGATGTTTGGTTCATTAGTCATTGTTCCCTGTCAGAGCAAGCACTCAGAAAATTGGATGTCTGGCAACAGCCTGTATTCAGAAATTCAATAGCAGGAGCAGAGACAGCAAGAGCTGAGTGTCTGGGACAGTGCTACATGCACAGTAGGTGTTTGGAAAATGCTTGTTAGCTAACTAATGAACTAAGTAAAGAAAGCCTTTAGTCCTCCGTGCTATTCAGAATGAAACAGTGTCAATAACAGATCTGATTGCTTTTCAGCCGAGCCACATGTGAACTTTTTAATGTGCAGACTGGCAGGACTTGGATCAAAACTCGCTGGACCCTAGATTTCCTATGCAGATGGCACTGCTTAGATCACAGTGCCCACCACTTGGATCTCAGACCTAACAGACTCCCTCTAAGTTTACCCATGATCTCCTTCTAGTCAAATCCAAAAGCCTTTTCCAAGTTCTAGTCTTCGTTGGCCAGAACAGAGTAAGCCTGGCAGAGGACAAGATGAGGACCCAGGGCAGGTGGGCTTTAAAATGAACTTTTCCTTCTTTACCATCTTGCCACAGACCAGGCCTGCCAGGTGAATTGGACAGATGCTTTAGTATTGTTCTTAAATGTCAGGGAAAGATTTTGTTTTTGTTTTGTTTTGTTTTATATCTTATACTAAATGTCCCTAGTTCAAAATACCCAGGATTCCTTGCAAAGGTCAGCTAGCATAGCAGGACTAAGAGAGTCTTAGAAGCTTTTGGCAGTCGCTAAAGGTTACCACTGGTGTCTTGTCTATAGGCCAAGGGAGTGAACTCTGTGAGGGATTTCAAATGTCCTTGATGGACTTTTCCACCATACTAAGAGCCATTAGAAAAAGTACTTTGCAAGTTCCCCTAACTATCCAGTCACTCCTTCAGATCCCCTCCACCAAGGAACAGAGCACTAGGTTTTACTGAGCGTGGACTCCTTTTGCCTTTGTTGGGAAGGAGAATGTATGTGAGTGTGTGTCTATGTGTCACTGTGTACCTGTGTTGGGACTTGAGTGTGTGGAGGGGATTGAGGTAGTAATGTGGATATACATTTAAAAAAACAGGTTTAAATATGCAAAAAATGTATGAAAAAATGTATGGTGACTACACTTATGTGGGTTGGGAGATACCTGTGTTTGTGAAGGGACAGCTGGAAAGATAGCATCTTGGAGGGATGGTGTTCTCGTGTGTATGACATATGTGTGTAAATCCATCTGAGTCTATTCCTGTATATGGAACTTGAGAGTCATGGCAAGGAAGTGTATGTAAAAGAGGTCTGTGTGCTTGTGTGTGTGTGTGTGAGTGTGTGTGTGTGTGTGTGTGTGTGTGTGTGTGTGGTGTGAGGGTTTGTGAGGGTGTATATGTCTGGACTATCCTCAAATCTTAGGCTTGCCTGGGAGAACCATCTTGGCTTCTATTCCCCATTCTCTACCCCAGACCTCCTGGAATTCTCTGCCTCTGCTTCTTCCTCCTTAGGAAGGTATTTTCTACCATGAATCCCCCCACCTCTCTGCTTCATGATCTCTACCACTGCCCCCCTTTGCTGTCCCCTCTCCCTGGCCACCTGCAGTTTCTACCAACAAAGTGAGGGTGACTCCACAGTTGAGAAGGGCAGCATTTAATGATGGGGAAACAATCTCTGAGCCAATGAAATGTCTGCCTAAAGGTTGTTCTTGGATCAATGGGAATCCTGTGGGTCACCCTTGGACAGATTAACATCATTAAGAAATGTAATATAGATATTCAATCCTAGAATTGGGTGAATTAATTAAAGCCTTGTTTTTAGTTCTGTTGAGAAGGAAAATCATTTATTATCTTTAGTCTGACCCTATGCCTTCAAGAGGACTCTTATTCTGTGAAAATAGGGCTGAGGTAGGCATTTCACACATACTTGTGAAATCTGAGCAGATTATCTCACCAGTGGCTATAACTGTAATAAACTAAAGTGACATGGTTTAAATAAACAGATGTTTGGGGCTGACAATTGAAGTGCAAACATGACCCTAATTAACAACTTGGTTAATAGTAAGTAGTTCCCTCTTTAGGGATATTAGCTAAATTCTCAGTCTTAGCTATAACAAAGGTCACTAGACAACCTTTGTATTCTTCCTATTAGCAATGAGAGATTTCTAGCTCCTCAGTCTGTGAGGCCACTTGTGTAATAAGAGAGAAGGAAAACCCAGAGACAGTTCTGATTGGAAAGAGCATTTTAAGAAAAGTGTTCCTAAATACCCAGGGTTCCTATCTATAAAAGTGTTCCCACCTATAAAAGTGTTCCCACCATTAAAACCAGTCCCCTAATATCTTCTCCTAGGCAAACCCATAGCAAGGTGTATGTTAATATCCACAAATGAGCAAACATGTTCTCTAATTTCACCAGTTTCCTATCAATAACTCACTCTGGATCCGATGTAGTCATGCAACTAGATTCAGGAAGACCACCACTTCTGAAAATGAACCTAGAAAGCAGCCTGACACCCTTGTTGCCAAAGAGATGGATGAAACAGAGTAGAAGATGCTGGGAAATGGAATGTCCAGCTTCTGGGCTTAATGACTGCTTGGTGTGAGGCACCCCACCCTTCTCCCAACTGCTTATTTGTTATTTCATGAAGATGGCATGGGGAGGGGTGGTTAAGTCAACTGACATGTTGGCTTTGGGTGGCCCTCCCTTCAAGAATAGCTCTTTCTTTGCCACAACAGATACATCCAGCTGCAGATTTCCATCATCACTGAATACACTTGCAGATGAATTCAGAAATTATACTGGCCTCCTCAATTGTTGCTACTGAGTTGAACAAGCACTATTGAGACTGTCCTCTTGGCCATATCACTGTCTGAATGCCACAGGAGGAGGGAGGAAGGGAGAAAAAAACACCAAAAGCGTGCTTCTCACCCTTCAGGAGCTCTGGGTCAAGTTTGGGGGTGGAACACATGCAGAGAAATCACTCAAGAACAATTATAAAAATATATCTCCACATATGCAGAAGAGCACATGCCAAAATGTCTTATAAAATGGTGGGCTCCGTAAAAACATGGGTGGAATTAAGTAAATGCCAGTTGCAACTGTCTGGAATCTTGGTGCAGAACTCCTTGAGTGGAAAGTCAAGAAGGACCTTGTTCTAACTGATGCTTGTATACCACAGGCCTGAGCAAGAACAAAATGAACTGATTTAGTGGGCATGATCATCTTCCATGCTGAGCTCTTTATTTTAATGGAGCTTCTCCCAGATATCCAGGTCACCCTGTCTCAGAAAACAGCATGTGCTGTTTCCACACCAGCCATAGTAAAGGGTTGGCAGCTTCTAGTATTGCAGGGCTGGCCATGTCAGAGAGGGAAGGGCCAACTCAGCTTCAGCCCCAGACCATGGCTTGAGCACAGACTCAATCAATTTAATTTTGGCCTAAGTATGCCACAGTCAGCCTGGTGGACTTTGACATCTGCCTACAATCTGGCCCCAGAGTTTGCTCCCAGTTGGGAAAGCTGTCTATGGCTTATCACCTTCTCAGAGCTGGTAGGCACTCCCACCCACCCACATCCTCTGTGTTCACAACTGGGGTATTAGGTCTGAGTTGGGAAGAAGCAGGTGGGCTTTGAATCCCAAATGAGTGGTAAAGGCCATATACCTGGGTTTGTCCCCCATCCACCCCACCAGGGGGAAAATTAGGGCTGGGCTTCCTCCCCATTACAGACCTTGAAACCTCAGTATAAAGAATATTCTAGAAAGGGTGAAGGTGGGGAAGAGCAGGGGTTCTGAACCCAATTCAGGCTTGACATTGAGCCCCAGGTATGATGCCCAACTGGCCCAGCAGTGTCAGCAGACATAACTATTGGCAGGCGAAAGGGGTCTAGAGTGCTCACAGCCCCACACCACCTTCATGGCTTCAGCTCATCAGGCTACACTGCCCACTTAGAGCTGGGTCTATAGCTTCTGGGTCCCAAAGCACCTTCTTGAGCTTCAGGTTGGTGTATCTTCTTTCAACCATGGCCAGGACCCAGAAGTCTTTGGGATAGTGCCCTGACTTCTGATGCCAGTTGTTCTGCTAACCAGCAGAAGTCTCTGCCTCACTGTGGACCTCAGTTTCCCCATATGTAAGATGAAATGGTTTGACTAGATGATTCCTAAAGTGACGACTGGCTCTGATGTCCTGAGAGTCTACATGTCTTCCCTTTTTTCATGAGGCAAATGCTTTTTGTGAGGGATGAGGGACAAGGGACACTTGAGGACCTTCAGTTTGGAAGCTGGTCCAAAGTTCCCAAGCTGTGTTTGTTTTCGTTTCTCCCATTGCAAAGGGCCAAGGGCCACTCTGGTTTGGGCCACGGGCACAGTGGGGCAGCGGTCAGTGGTTTATGGTCACCCTGAGCTGCTTCAGGTGGAGTGGCCACCTCCCCCTTGGGCTGGGGAGGAAGTTCTGTCACTCCTGCTGGCCTCGGCAGGGCCCCCTCACCTGTGTGGCACCCTTGCAACTGACCCTGAGAGGTTCCCTCAGAGACCCGGCCTCCTGTGCCTCCGTGGGGCTGGCTGGGTATGGGAGTGAGCTCTGTGCTGGGGGCTCCCAAGGAGCAGGAACTTCTAGGGACGATGTGAAGAGCCGGTGCAGGCCCCTGGGCCAGATCAAGTTCCCCTCAGGAATCTGGGAAGCTGGGGACTGGTAGAGGCCCTCTGGGAGCTGGTCAGAGTGGGGGCATTTTGTCATTAGGCCATAAATGAGCCTGGAGGATGGGAGGGGGCAGGGGGATCTGTGACACTCCACGCTCCGGTTCCTCCAGGGAGCCCCAGAGGCCTTCAAGCCCGGTTCCTCACTTCACAAGGGAGGAAGGAGACAGGCTTCCATGGAGCCACAGGGCCAAGGATTGGAGGGAGGGCTTGCTGGTCTGTGTGATCACATGACCCTGGGACTTCCCCTATTTCCCAGTCCTTTCCAGGGAAACCTTAGTGAGCTGGAAGGAGCCTAGGTGGGGAGAATAGTGATGATGTGCCACACAAAAGGCAGCGTCAGCCACAACAAACAAGCACAGCCTCTCAGACAAACACAAACACACACAGTCTCCACCCCCATCTACACACACACACACACACACACACGCATACATGCACACATGCCTAGGCCTCACTGCACACCCGTCTCAGGCCCTCTGCCACTCTTTCTGTGAAGACACACTGGTGGCCCAGCCCACATCACCTGTTGGTACAACTTCAATTTGCCAGGGTGCAGGGAGGAGCGAGGTTCCTTGGAAGGGGAGGGGCATTTTCCAGAGCTTAAAAAAAAGAAAGAAAGAAAACAAAGCAAGGCTGAAGTCCTCCCACAGGCAGGCTCGTGCTCCGGGTGTGCTTTCGCAGGCCAGAAACTACAGAACTGGGAGTACTGCCAAGTGCTTTATCAAAGGAAACAGCCCGCCCAACAGCTGGAGATGGGCTCCTGCCAGCTGTGTGTGGCTCTCCGTCTCTCCTTCTCCTTTTCTCTCCCCTTCTCCTATCTCCATCCATCCATCTCCCGCAGCCTTGCACTTTGCATTGGGAGAGCCTACAGACGGACTTCCTTGGACCACAGGGTACCCTTGATGTTGAGTAACCGAACAGAATGCAGCCCCACCTGGAGGGGCCATCTTTGCAGGAGGGCTGTGCTGCCCAGAAGTAGGTCTCCCGGCATTGGTGGCAGGCATTTCTGTTGCAGCTGGAGCCTTGGGGAGACGCAGTCAAGAAGTCCCTCTGTAGCCTCCTCTTCGCCTACGGAGGGAGGCGGGTGCCTGGCTGGGCTGTGTGTTTTGGTGGCAACAGGGTGTTTTCCAGCAACCTCAGCAACTTTGCCATCCATATTCATTAATTAGTTAATTACTTGGATTCATTTCTCTAAGCCTTGGGCTTCCTGGGGAGGGAGGAGACAATGTGCCAGTGGGGGAGAGCTCTGAAGAAGGGTGTTCTCCCCTTCCTGGTGGTGGAGGGTCCACTGGCAGACATTAAGGAGAGAGAAGGCAAGGGTAAGCTCCTGTGGTCTCACCCCTTCTCCTAGCCCTGACCCATTTCAGGCTCTAGCTTTGCCAGTTAAAGCGGCCAGCACTATCCTAAGAGACTGCTCTGAGCTGCGTTTGTAGAAGCAACTGAATGAAGAATGGTTCCAGTGGGGCTGCCCAACTCCAAGAGTGGAGCTGAAAGGCAACAGCCCCATCCCGGGGGAGGCCCAGGGGCTTAGTTCTGTTCCCTGACTGAGCACAGCCTGCACCCCTTGCCTCAGTTGACCCCTTGGGGTGGCTCAAGGCAAATCTAACATCTCCCCTGCCAATCTGGCCACGTCTCAAGGCTAGGGACCCTATTGGGTTTGTCTCTTTATTCACAATGCCTGCCACGTGCCAGGGGTGGGGGATTAAGTAATGTCTGGTGACCCAGTCTCTGGGGAAGCCACTTTAAAGCTTGGGTCTTAACAAGTGGGAGGTGACACCTTGGTCTGTGTGTATTCCCCAAGGTCGCTATGTTGGGCTTATTTGTTCTTTAGTGGTTTTACTGAGTGAGTGCCGGTGTGATGACAGGCACCACGCTGGGGGTAAGGGGGGTTACCAAGAGACAAGCTGCAGACATAGATAATCTTAGCTCGGGTGTCTGGTAGGCATTCCACTGCCCATCCTCCCTCTCTCATACCCTCATCTGCCATCCCTCCCATCATTGTGGTTCTTTTCCAAGGCCAAGCTCTTGGATCTTCCCTCTTACCCTTCCCTTCTTTCCTTCCCCAAGGTTTTTTTTGTACAAGGGAACAAATAGGCTTAGTCATAAGGTCCCTGTAGTGTAATGAGCACAGGCTTTGGAGCCAGAGAGACCTTGCATTGAATCTTCTGCAGCCACTCACTCTACCTGGTGGGACTTGGAGTAAGTTGTTTCACCTACCAGAGCCTCAGATTCCCCCTCTGTAAATTGAGAATGATTCAAATGATATCGACCCTCTAGGGATTGGAGAGGGTTAATTGAGATAACATGTATACTTGTATACTGTATATGAAGTGATTTGAACTATGGTGCAAAGTAGGCACTCAGTGAATGTTAACTGATGCAGTGTGTGTGTGTGTGTGTGTGTGTGTGTGTAGCTTGCAGACTTGGCGTACCAGTTCCTCTGCACATTTAGACCTTGTGGTATCAAGATTTCTCATTCCTAGTCCAAATACTGACTGCCTGACCTTCCTTCGGCAGCAGTCTCTGGGAGCCGGGCAGGCAGAAGGATACTGATGTGGGCATGTATATGATTTTGGGATCTAGGTCTTCACGAATAGAGGCTTGTGGGGCTTGCCCCCTCCAGTTCCCTCATAGGGGCACTTCCGATGGTTGGCAGCAGCAGCACGTCAGCTGCAGGGAGCAAATGGTGTGAGGGAAGAGATTCCAGGTCTTCTTTGGCTATGGCTGATTCCTTATTTCCTCTCCTTTCCCAGTTTGGGAGCATTTGTTGCTGTCTGAAGGGCTGGGCAGTGCCAAGACCACAATAAACAGCTTGTCCAGTACACACAAGCTCTTTGGACCCTGAAATGTCAGCTGGCCAACTGGCTCACAGCTAGACCCCGCTGTGTGCCGTTTGCATCCGGCCCCTACAATGCCACTCAGCACTTGTAGAACCATGTGTCATAGCAACAAGCCTGGGAATGGGGGGCCCCATGGGACCCAGTCCTGGCTCTAGGGTTGCCAAGTTTAGGGGCTGCACTTAGGGTCCCCCATGAAAACAAAATGACAGGCTTAGGGACCCAACTCTGCAGATCTCAGACCAGCAGAGTGGCCTGCCCTCCCCTCCCCACCAGGCCTGGCCCCATGGGAAGCAGACCGCCAGATTCCCTATGCCCCATATGGCTGAACCACTGAGTGGTGTTGGGCAGAGACATCTCACCCAGTGAATGTTAGTCGTGTGTGGAGCACATGCCTCCAGAGGGTACAGACAAGAGCAGCACAAAGGGCAAGAGATGAGAGGGAGAGGTAGCAGGGTCTGGTGGCAAAAGTGCAAGGCCAGAATCCAGGAAACCTGGGCTCTGCTCCCAGCCCCTGCCACCAACTCCTTTGGCATCCTTGAGCAAGATCTCCCAGAGGGCAGGGTTGGGGGAACAGGCCCAGGGCCAAGGCCTTGCCTAGGAGAAGATGATCTGTGAAATCCAGTTCATGCATTTGGGCATTGGGGGTGGGATGTTTAACCAGGAAAACTTTCCACTGAAGAGCTACCTAGTTGCCTTTCAGTGCCTTGGATATATCCTGACCGGCAAAAGAACCAAACTTAGTGCCCAGAGGACATATCAGAAAAGAGGGAACCACTTCTTCCCAAATGTCTTGCCCTTTGCCTTGCCAATGGGCAAGGAACCCTGCCATGGAGAGAGAGGGCAGAGGGCACAGTTGTGCCTTAGCCATGGAAGGCCTTGTGATTGTCCTTATGTCTGCCTCTTGCAGTCACCCAGGACAACTCCTCTGGGGTGTGATGTTTGTCCCTGGTCCTATGAGTGTGTATGGAAAAGGTGTCTCCTGCTTCATGCCCCATGCCTCGATGCCCCCAGTGTCCAGAGACCCACACCCTGGCACACACTTACTCTTGGAAAATAGCATAAAACACAGTTGATAGAAGCTACCAGTGTCTGGCACAGAGTAGGTGGTCAATGAATATTTGTTGAATGAATCCAGGCTAGAATAAATTGACAACACTTTCATATGAAGAACTGCATTTAATAGTAGAAATTTCAGGCTCTGTGGTATGACCAGTTTAGGGACAGGAGGAAGAAGCCTGTTTGTGACCATGCAAATAACAGCACGGGGGCAGCCACCCTCTGTGTGCATGGAGAGAAGGTAGGACACACCCACTGGAGGTGGGGGAAGGATGTCTGGGAAAAGGGCCAACATCCACTCCAGTCTGAGGGCCTCAGACACTTCCCAGTGCAGGAAGGCCCCATGGTGTTGTCTAATTGGCTTTCTAGTTGTTCTCTTCCTTAGCTAAGGCCCAGTGAGGTAAAGCTAGGGTAGGGCTCAGCTTCCAGAATCTCTACTAGAGCTCTGAGCAGCTTCTGGTTATTTGCAACCAGGAGCCAGTTGCCAGGGAGGGATTTGATTAGCATTTGCCTGAGAGATCCAGGAGGGCCATGGCAGGGGTCTTCATGAGCCATTCATACCTCAACATGCCCCCTCTCTGCCTTAGATTCAGGGGCTCTGGGACCTGGGGTCTGGTCTTTGCAGATTCCTGGCTTCACTTGCCAGATTTCTGTGTTGTCTATGCCTTCACAGTAGGGTGGGTGAGAAAGAGCAGCTCAGGAGGAAAAAACAAACAGAGAAAAGGTCTCCGGGTCTGTTGACGTTATAAGTGCTATTGATTTTACAAGATTTTTCCATTGGAAGGACAGTGAACTGACCTCGTTTCACAGCCAGCTCGGGCTTTGACGCCACTGTCTAGGCCATGAACTGAGAATACGAGAGGCTATGGCTTTATCTCAACACATACTTGATAGTCACCACTCTCGACAAGGCCAGGCTGAGGCCTCCTGGGGTGGGATGTGGGAGGATGTGAGTGGTTACCGGCCTCTCTATTCCTTCTACCTTTCCCCAGGGGCGTTTATGATCCTGGGCGCAAGCACTCTCAGATCTTGCTGGACCTGGATGGCAGGTGAGGGGGGATTTTCAAGTAAGAAGGACTCTATACATAAAGCTCAGATGGGAAGAGGGTGGTTGAAAGAGCACTGAACTTGGAGTTGGGGACCCGGCGTTGAGTCCCAGCTGGGCCACTAATTAGCTCCCCGATTTTAAACCAATGACTTCCCATCTCCTGGTCTCAGTTTTCTCTTCTGTTAAGTGATAGGTAGAATCAAATGATCCCTGAGGTCCCTTCTGGCTCTGAAATCCAGCAGGTTTGTGAAAAAGGCAGAAGTTAGGAAGGAGGAGAAGATAAAAAAGGGAGGAAGGGGCAAGAAGGAAACATTGCAGTAGAGTACAGAAGGGGGGGGAATGGGAGAGCAACAGAGGTGCCTTGCATCGCAATGTAGTAGAAGTGGCCCTGAATGGAGACTAGGAGGCCCATATCCTGTTCCCAGTTCTTTCACTAATGAGCTGTATGACCCTAGGTAGGTCATTTCCCTTGCTTTTTACCTCCTTCAGGTAGGAGGAATTAGTTGGCTCCCTGCCCCTGGGGACTACTTTTTTGTTGGGAAACCTAGGTATATACACATGGAAAGCAATCAGGGAATAGAATCCGTGCCAAGTGGGGTGACATGGACAAGAGGTGCATTTGGAGAAGGGGAGGGAAATGGTGGCTGATGGGCTAAGGCCTTGCCGCCTTGCAGCAGCCCCCAAATCAGACAGACCTGGATGAAGCCCCTGCCTAGCAGTATCACCCTGGGCAAGTCATTTACTCTATCCAAATTTCTTTCCTTGCTCATAAAAGGAGGGAATTGAACTAATTGATCCTCAAGGCTCCTTCCATGTCTCTGAATATGTGGGAAAACAAAACAAAACCCAAAGAGGCCAGAAGATGCCAAGTAGGCCAAAGGGGAGAATTGCGCGTTCGAGGAGGAAACCAGCTGGTGTGCGTCAGACATGTTTGCCAGAAGAAAAGAAGAATGGTGTTCCCAGAGCAATAGTGGACAGGGGAAAAGGAGAGGAAGAAGGGGAGGAAAGGGCAAATCAAGGTCATCTCAAAGTAGTGACTGGAAGGCATATTGATGCATGTTCAAGGAGAGAAGGCTTGGTTGATAAGGAGCTACCTCCTGGCACAGAGGTCTTGAGTGGATCCCAGACTAGATGTTGAGGGTGGTGGTGAGTGTTACAGCAGACTAACCAAAGGGTAAGCCTGGAGTGGGGAGTGGGAGCACTTTCAAATTGGCAGGCCTTCTTCCATGGAGGAGAGGGTGGTCAGTGGCCCATCACTAAGAATTTGATACTCTTAGATTTTATACATTACTGATCCCTGCCTGGGACCAGAGAGAATGTCTGGGAAGATGTGGAAACTGAGGTCCTAAAAGAGGATTCAACCTGCCTGGGGTCACGTGATAATTTCATGGCAGAGCCAAGAACAAAAGTTGGTCTCTTTCCTGATTCATGTGTCTCTTGTGTGACCCCTTTTCCATCCACTGGATGCTCTTAAACGAATCCTTGATTGCAATTGTTGGCCTCTTAGGGGAAAAAAGCGGGGTGAAGAAAAGTCAATTCCAGGTAACTGAGGCTCTCAGGGAATTGGGAGCCCAAACCATGCTGGAGGGTACCTGGTGGGCCCTTTGACCACGGGGCTCATGCTTGGGACAGGAGCCGTGAGGGCTGGGTTAGGGGTGAAGAATATGGGTTCCAGAGTCAACAAGGTCCTCAAATCTCAGCTCTAGGCTTGTGACATTGGGATGGTCACAACCTCCCTGAGCTTCTATTTCCTCATGTGTCATGTGTAAAAAAAAAATTACATAGGGTTGTTGTGAGGAATAAATGAAATAATGCATGAAAAGCGCTGGACACAATGTCTGGTACATAATAAACTCTCAATAAGTAGTAGCTATTATTATTATCATTACTCTTTCCATTACTGGTTTAACAAATGTGAGAGTTTGTGATCTTTCTTATCAATGTCCAACCTCCATCGAAGACCTAGACTCTGTCCTATTGATTTCCTCCTTCCCTCACTTACCTCAGAGTCCTACCACTGCTCCCTCCGACTGCTTAAACTTTGGGCCCCTGAGACTGCCTTCACCATCTCTGTTATGGGACCAGCTTTCTCAGTGGCCTCCAGAGTCTCACCTCCCCCAGACCTGCCTGTCAACATGGGGGCCCAGCAGCAGGCAGAGGGAGGGAGGCAGGTGGGCGGGGGCCAACAAAATGAGGCCATGCATTGCTGCCCCGTCACAGGTCCCTGGCAAGGCCTGCCAAGGTCACCTTTTGCTTCTAATTTCCTTCTTTGGGGAGGAGAGGGTTGAAATGAAGCCCTGAGGGAGCATTCAGAGGCAAGCAATGGCTTTGCCCCCCCCCCACCCCGCAATCTGGGAGAAACTTTCTCTCCAGTATTTGCCAGGCCAAGGGACTGCCATGGCCCCTAATGTAGGAGCACAGCTACAATATCTGTGTGGAACTGTGGTAGGCATCACTCTCCAGCCTCTGGGAAAAAGCTCAGGGGCCTCTGATTCTGGGGAGGAAACCCAAGTTTCCTCAGGTAAAAAGACTCTTGGGTGCGGTCCTTCAGAGGGAGCTGATTGCTTATGCTGGGAAATTCAGAGGGTGCCCCAAACTGCTCCCAGCCTTTTGTCCCTGGGGCAAAGGTGGGGTCACCAGAGAAACTGTGGCACTAGGCCAGGGAGGCCCGAGATCACATTATAGCGTGCAGGTCCTGCAGATGAAAGAGCCCAGCCCATTCTGAGGGTTGAGAGGTGAAGGGGAAGATGGGTGGGAAGAGCAGGCTGGTACAGGGCCAGGTGAATCTAGAGGTGGAGCAGGCAATTACCTATCTGGCAGGATTTCAGGGGCCCCAAAGCAGACTCCACTCCCAAATATACGCCCCCCCCCAAACACACACACATCTATAACCAACCAATGGTATGTTTCTTGAGCACATGCTGGGTGTTCTGCACTGTGTTTAGCCTCGATGGCAAATTGTCAGGTTCGATCATTACCACCCCCCGACCCCCCCGCTGACCAAATCCTTCCTCTTAAAAGATTTGGTGGGGGTGGGCTGAGTTCAGGGCTGAAAGAGCATTGGGCACACCCATGGCCATGGTCATGGCCAGAGAGGGAGAGAGAATGGGTGGAGGCCCTTGGATGGTAAAGGAAAGCTTGTGGGTGACATGATGGGTGGTGAAGGGGACAGGGGCAGAGGAAGAGATGTTCTTAAAGCAAAGCAGAGGTGCGTAGGAGACCAAATCTGGGTAAAGGCCAAACCCTGGAGGAGAGACAGAATGAGAAAGAGGAAAGGTTCTGGGGCACGCTGACATTTTTCATAAAAGGAGGGCACTGCCATGCAACCTGAATAGGTCCTTCAAGCACAGCAGAAGGGAGACGTAATAATTCCTGGTATTTGTCCGGGACCTTGCCATTTAGAAAGCTCTTTCTCTTTCTCTGGCTCTTGCTTTCGCACTCTCTCAGACACACACACACACACACACACACACACACACACACACACACACTCACACACTCACACACACTGGCTCTTGCTTTCAAGCTCTCAGACACACACACACACACACACTCACAAACTCACACACACTCCTTTACTTTTAACAGCTCCATCAGGGTGGGTGGGGCATGGGGTAATTACTCCCATTTGACAGATGAAGAAACTGAGACTCAGAGGGATTAACTGATTTGCTCAAAGTCACACAGACAAGTTTAATGGCAGTGCAGGAACCAGAACTTTGGTCTCCCAACTCCCGGGGCAACAAAGGCCAGAATTGGCCTAATGAACACTCAGAGCAGAGTATGGAGGTAACCACCTCCCAAACATTATCTCAAGAATTCTGGGAAGGGCCCTTGCCCCATAAATAATCTCTCACTCCACTCACTAATTCCTGAAATTTCACTCTTAAAAGGTTCATCATTTTGGACTGAAAATGTGGCCCGTGTTAAAATGGGAAGGGTGCTGGAGAAAAGAGTGGGGCCATGGGAGAAAAATCTCAGTGCCTCAGAATAATGCCTGAGAGCGTTTCTAGGAGAAGGCCCTAGCCATGGAGTGGAGGAGGGGAAGCAGGGGGTGTGCTAGGAGGGGGAGGGGAGGCCGTGCTGGCCAACCTCCCCTCTTTTGCGTAAGAAGGGGAGGAGTTGCGTCAGAGCGTGAATATGGTCAGGGCAGACACTGAGAAGGGGAGCAGGCCTGCCCAGAGGTTGGCCTCTGAGAGCTCTGATGGGTGACTGCACTGGAGTCCTTGAAGGGAGGTGGGTGGGAGGCGGGGTAGGATTCCATGTGGCCTTGGGGGAGGGCAGCAGGCTGGAGGCTGGAATTGTGGAGGGGATGGGGGTGGGGGAGCTATTCAGGGAGCTGGCCTGGAGCCAGGGGCAGCCCCAAGGGGGTGAGTGGAGGCTTGAGAGCTCCGGGCCCCATTCCAGCTCCTGACCTTGAGTCACCATGCAACTCGGCACTTTTCCTACCTCAGCCCAGACACCCATCAGTTTCTCTGTTATTTCGGCTTCCCGTTTTACAGAAAACTGTGTAAAAGTTACTCTCCTGACTCCTCCTGACCGACCCTGCCCTTCCTACAACCCTTAACTGCCCTCCCATCCAGCATCCTGCAGGCATCCTGGGCCTCACAGAAGCTCTTGCCTGCTATCTAAGGTCCTAGAGGCTGCCCCTGCACCTGATGATCCTGAGCACAAAGGCCTGAGGGCTTCACCCAGCCCTTGGCCTGGGTCCCTCCACTCTAGGCACAGCTGCATCTGACGAGGTCGAGGCTGAGACTATTAGAACGGGCAGCACAGTCAGAAGTTGCCTTGCCATTCATTCATTCAGGTCATTCACTCATTCATTCTAGTATTCCATTTGCTGAGTGCTGCTATGTGCCAGACACTGTTCTAGACCCTTGGCATATGGCTTCATGGAGCTCCCCATCTAAATAGGGGAATCATTCATCAAATAAGCACCCAAGTAAATATAAATTTGCAGCCCTGATTCTCTCGTTTTATGTTTAGGGAAAACTGGGGTCCAGAATGGTTACAGGACTTTTCCAAGGTTGTTCTGGTAGCCAGGGGCAAAACCAGGCCAGAACCCAGGTCTCCTGATTACTATTCCAGTGCTCTTTCCACCATGTTCTGGAAAGAATACAGCACAAGTATAAGGACACAGTATTTATCCCTCTCTGTCTATCCAGACTTACCTATAGTCAGAGTAGCATGTGGCCTACTTGGCCAGTTTTGAAGATCACTGAAAAACAACCTACCCACTCCCATTATCGTTCTCCCCCCCAACCTTGTTTCCTCCCCAACCCCATGCCCCACCCATGCCTGAAATACCACTGACCAAAATCTTGTGGGTTAAAGCCCCTGTGATCTGGCAGAGCAAAACAAGTTAAGTCATTACCTGACATTGGCACAAATGCATTTCTCTAATTTGTCCTTTAGGATTGGCCCTCAAACCAGGTACGTTTGATTTGGGGGAGGGAGACAGAGTCTCCCCTGAAGTGGGCACTGCTAGGGAGGGCAGGGCGCCCGACATAGTAGTAAGGGGCCCCATGGAACTCCCAGCAGCAGGAGGGCACAGGTCGCCTGAGGGAACAGGCAGGAGGAAGGTACCAGTAAAGGAAGCAGGAAGGTTCTGAAGACAGACTCCTACTTCACAGTTTAGCCCTGGGGGCCAGCCATGCACCAACAGCATGATTGGTGACATTTTGTTTCAAAATACATGTTTACATTTGGTCTTTCCTTATACTAGATTATTATACTGAGTCTTTTGTTCCTTCCCTGGCCTGGTGTGTGAGTAGTTTGGACTTATTTGCAGTTACTTGAGGGGCCTTCCCAGAGTCTGGTCAAGCAGTTGCCCTTAAACAGTCAGCCAGTCCCTGAGTCGAAACACAGATCCATTCCATTCTGACATGCTAAGGGTCCCCCCCCCTCCAGGGGACTGAGATGGGAGTCCTTTAATCAATGGAAAGAACCAGCCCCGACCCCAAGGGCTTCCCCACCCTGACCCTGAGAAGGTTCCCAGTTCCCCTGCAGCTGTGATGCAGAGGGTTCAGTGGGAAGGGACATTCGTGCCTTGGATGCCTGGAAATCGCCTTAAAACAAAGCAAAACGCCTAGCCAGAGACAGCCTGGAACTTTAGAATCACACACCAGGGTATCATATTTGGCCTCTGCCACTTACTAGCCTGGGGACCCTAGGCAAGTCACTTAACCCTTCTGAGCCTCTGTTTCCCCATCCACCAATTGGGCCTAATGATAATATGATACCCATCCCCCTACTGTCGATCCTCCAACTGCTGATAAGGTTCAAAAGGCTAATGTATATAATTACTCTAGCACAGTGCCTGCTACGCTAGCAGTACACGGGAGCCACTGATGTTATTATTTGGACCAGATGTGGCTTTGAGAGCTCCCAGTGATAGGTCAAGACCTAACAGCTGTCCATCCCCACCCACTTATTGAATCAAGGTTTTCATATGTCAGGTTTGCTTAAAGCAAGGCCCACCTGCAGGGCATTCCCCGTGCTGGTGATTCATGGGTGGGATGTATTCCACCCACCTATTTTAAGCTGTTCTACATTTTCTTCCCCCTGTCATGGACATGTTTACACAGGGGAGGACAGTCCCAGTCAAAACAAGATGAAAATACACTGCTGGCTGGGAGCCCCAGGCTAACTGGTTTCAGGTCCTCTCCCAGCTGCCAACACCTCACAACAGGGCCACAGGGAGGAGTGGGGGGCTGTCCCCCCACCCTGCCCCCCCTCCATTGACCCGGCTCTGCCTGGTGTTAGGCGGTTGGCCATCACCTGGTCAGACCAGAATGGGTTTCAGGGAGGAGGTTCTGCCAGGCTTTTACAAGAGTATGAAGGAGGGGTGCGGAGGGGCAAGGGCTGGCCTGGCTAGCTCTGGTGTGAGTGTTGTGTCTGCTGCCAGGACCGCCTGGTGCACAGGCAGAGAAGGCGACTGCCAACAGAGAGTGGCAGAAAATGGCCAAAGACAGCTCCCCCAGCAACCTGCCTTTCTGCCTGGCATTTCCCCCACTAGATTTCATTCCTTTGGGTTAATAGGAGGCTCTTGGGAAAAAGAAATTACCCCATGGGAGGGAGAACCCATCAACCCCTTATCAGCCAATGGAGCCTTCCTGGGGGTCAGTTTGTCACCCGTGCCAGCTTATTAATGAGTAAGTCGAACTTGAGGAGGGTGTGTCCAGGGAGGATGCCTTGACAAGCAAGCAAACAAAATCCCCTGGACAGGGAACATGGAAGTTAAATGTCCCCAGTAAGGCTCAGGCATATCCCTGCTCCTCACAGATTCTTCAGAACCGTTTTCCCAAGGAGGGCAGGAGAAAACCATCTCCTTTGTCATAAACTCCACTGCTCTTAGAGTTTGCCCACTCAGGCAGTTTGGTTTCTTGAAAGTGAATCCAGGAATATGGGGGTACATCTGCCTGGCCCCTGAAAGCCCAAGGCCACCGGTCAGCCAGGACCCATTGTGAGGCCCCTTCCCAGGCAGCACCCCACCTGTCTATACTTAGCCAGCCTTCGTCAGTTCTCCCAGAAGCCCCCCACTATTCAGAACCACACCAGGCAGGCCGTCGTGTTCCTTCCCTGAAAAAAACTGAACATTTCCCCTTCTGAGAAAGACTTTTCATTTTAACAGGGATCCTCAGACTTCAAACCCAATGGTGACATTAACAGTGAGAATTTCCTTTATCTTGGTGGGTATCAGGGTATTTTTGATCAGGACAGGTGTGTGTGTGTGTGTGTGTGTGTGTGTGTGTGTGTGTCTGCCCCCATTTGCCCCCCCCCCACCGCACCCACATCTTTCCAGTTAAATGGCTGTCACTGGCTCAGAATGAGGCCTGCTTGCCCCAAATCCCTCTTTGATGTTACTGCCAGCTGAGACTTGGCTGCCCTGCTCTTGGGCTTCATCACCCTCCACTGCTCCCTGTGGGTGCCCTGTTCCCAACTGACCCAGCCCCTCCAGCTAAAGATGGAAACTGACCAAAGTCCTAGAGTTAGTGGAGAACCAGGAGCACACACTCGGGTGAATTATCCCTTTTTACTGAAAAGGTCTGGCCTCGGTTCCAGGTCATTAGTGGCCACTTACTCAATTAAATTGTGTTTGGGTTGGGTTTCCCAAGTATGTTTGATTTTCACTAGTCTTTCATGTTTTTAACTGCAGAATCACTCTCAGACAGTGATTGTCCCCAAATTAAAGCATTAACAGAAGGCAAATTCATCAATTGGCCTATAGTTCCTCCCTGCTGGAGCCATTAGCAAAGTTCTAACACTTATTCAAACCTTTTAGTTAGTTATAAAGTACATATTTACCATATTGAGACTGTGTGCCAGGTACTGTCCAGACTCTGAGGGTACAGTGCCCACTTCCGGTCATGGTCTTATCTGGCTGTGCCTTCAGTCCTGCTTGAAAGACAAGAGCCACTGCCGACTACTGACTGCTTGTGCCATCGAAGAGACTCTCGAGGCCAAAATGTTATGCAAGTGACAAGTCCTGTGTACAGGGACAGATTGCCAAAGACCTCCAAGCAAATGAGTTAGCCTCTTGTCCCTCATGCTACCCCCTCCCCATAAGCAGTACCAATAACTTGTGAAACCTTGGAAACAAAAATTGAAACTGGGCACAAAGTTAGCAATGCCAGGCTTTGAAATCACATTCATAGGGCTGCTTACCCAGTGAGCCATTTTGCCAGCAGTGTTTGGGGACCGGGACCCTTACTTATGGAGTGATCACGTGGCCCTTCTGACTTTCTGAAGAACACAGCTGTGTCACTGACAGGATAGCCACCAAGTCAGGAAACCTGGGCAAATATGTGTATATGTTACTGTCAAGACATTGTCAGTCTGCAAAAATAATACAATGATGTTATCTGTTTCCAGACTTTGAGGTGTCTATAAACCTATCCACCTTGTATGGTGTATATGTTGGGGAGGGAAGCATCGTTCCCATTTCATAAATGAGGAGCTGGCAGCACAGGGGGTTTAGAACCTTCCAAGCAGTCCCCCAGCTGGCTAGTGGCCAAAGTGGAAAAAGAGCTCTGGCCTCTTGACATAGTCTCTTCCTACTTGACCAAGTTCATGTAGAAAGCTGTGTTTCTGAGGGAGCACCTCCCTTGGCATGTGTATTAGGGCAGTCCCTCTCGATTCTTACCATAATTCTCTAAGGGCTCAGGACCCAGCTCTGTGGGCCAAGTCCATTATTGCAGCAGCCTATTGTTGGAGAGAAATCATCCGGTGATGTGACAGATGCCTCCAGATTACCTCCCCACTGTGCTCAGGCCCCAGTGCCCCAAGATGCCCAAGGAGTAACTGTGAAACTCCTTTCTTCTCTGCTGAGCTAGTAACTGTCTATACTTGGCCATTCCTCAGTTTCCATATTTACTTTAGCTCTCCTGAAAGTCTGTCAACAAACTCCACGGTATTATTAGTTTTAGCAAATAACAGGATGTCAGACCAGGATTCATTACTTTGCTGTTAGAGTTCTATCCTAGGACATAGAAGCCAGTGTTCATCTTATTTTTTAAGGTGTATGAGCTTTGGCAGGGAGCCTTCTTCAGGTAGGCAGGCTCACTGTACTCTACTCAGTCTATAGGCCTTTAAGCCTGCTCTGCCCACAAAGACCTGGGGCCCTTCTGTCTTTGCTTGGTGGTACAAAGTTGTCTGGAGGTAGATTTTTTAAAAAATCAATAAATACTTTGAATTTCCCATTTTTGTGCTTTCCCCTTATGGTTCTGCTGTGGCCTTTAAAACAAGTCTGTGCTTGGTAAGGTGGCTTTGGAACTTAACATACATGTCGAGAAGGGCGGGGGCAAGGATGGTATTTTAAGCTGGCACCAAGAATTTCCAGGCTTTGGATCCAAAATATCTTTCTCTTCCAACCCCACCCTCTGCACTGCCTGTCTCAAGGAGCAAGAGAAGAGGTTAAAAGGGTCACTCTGTTGCTGACAGGCAACCAGGAAGTTCAAGCCTTGGGGGAAGCATAGCTTTTGTTTATTTAAGCCCCAAACCTAGCAGGCAGTATAAATTAAACATAAAAATAAAATAAAATACCAAAACACAGGCCGGGTGCGTACCACAGAGAGAGAGCATCTAATTCCCCTTCTGCCCTCCCTTGGAGATGAGCATGGTTTCGGAGATCCTAGTAACTCTTTGTAGTCAGCCCCAGCAGGCTCCTGAGGAGGGAATGAGTCACACCCCTCTAGCCTACCTCTGAACAGACCCACATTTGACCAGGTGGTGACAGGCACAGGGCTGGCGAAGAGCTGGCTTTTGTAGAAGGGAGGCAGGGCTGGTTAATTGACCAAACTGTGCTGTTGGAGAAAACTCAGCCCTTCCCTGTTCTCTCCCTCTCCCTGGGTTCTTCTCCCTTCCCACCCTGTGATGCCCACCCTCTGCGTCCCCAGCCTCTCAGGCAGAGTTCCCACCGACAGCTGTGAAGTGTCTTAGAAGCAATCTGTTCCTCATAACAGACAGGTGAAATTTGTCAGAGACTGGTTTATAAATTAGAGCAGGTTTGGGTTATCCTTCTTTTAGCAGTGCTCATTCATGTTCTGATCAAATTTTCAGGAGTTGACAAGGCAAGGGAAAGCAAGTGAAGGGCAAACAGACCTTAGGCCCAGAATATTCTGAACCCCATCATGGTGTATCACACAAAGTAACTCTTGGTAACCCTGACCCTCTGGGTACTCTTTGAGTAGACCCTGTCTTGGCTGTCACCTTTAGGCCAGTGGTTCCCAAAGGCAGTTCCATGGACTGGGACCAGAAAAGCTGCATCCAAACCATCTGAAAATACCCTTCCCAAGCCACACACTATTCCACTGGATTTTCTAGGGCTGGATGGAGCCCAGGACATCCATATTCTTCACAAGCTCCCCCCAGGGTGATCCTGATATTAAGAACCTCATAAATGGGGGTGCCTGGGTGGCTCAGTCAGTTGAGCATCCAACTTCGGCTCAAGTCATGATCTCATGGTTTAATCTCATGATCTCATGAGTTTGAGCCCCACGTCCGGCTTACTGCTGTCAGTGCAGAGCCCACTTTGGATCCTCTGTCTCCCTCTATCAAAAATAAATAAACATAAAAAAATAAGAACCTTGGGGCCCCTGGGTGGCTCAGTCAGTTAAGTGTCCGACTTCGGCTCAGGTCATGATCTCACGGCTTGTGAGTTTGAGCCCAGCGTCGGGCTTGCTGCTGTCAGCTAGGAGCCTGGAACCTGCTTCAGATTCTATGTCTCTCTCTTTCTCTGCCCCTCCCCTGCTCGTGCTCTGTCTCTCTGTCTGTCTCTCTGTCTCTCTCTCTCTTAAAAATAAATAATCATTAAAAAATTAAAAAAATAAATAAAAACCTAATAAGGATCCATTTCTTTCCCTCTGCAGCCCACCAAGCAAGGTTTACCTGCTGTGTGTCCAGTTGTCTTCCAGTGCTGATCTGCCCCTGACCACTCTGTTGAAAGTAATATGAAAATTGAGTTCATACTTAAGTATGCATAACTGATCGTGGCAGAATGTGGCACTTTCCCAGGGCTTTTTCATGGAGAAAAAAAAAAAAAACCCTTTCTTAATTCCTCAAATTGTAAAGAAGTCCAGGAATGATCATTAGAACCCAAGAGTATGACTCAGATGGTGATGTCGTTAGGCAGTAGAGCAGCTAGGTCAGGCAGACATCTTGTACTGAGAGGATTTTTTCTCAGTGCCCTTTAAATCACATTTCTCAGGTAACCAGTCACATAGCATCTGTGCTACGACCGGCTGTAGTTAGGACGGTCTTCTTCTAGGAACCTGTGAGGATCGTTTCTTTGGCGTTCATATGATTGCATACAAGCAGTGCTTGCTTTTATTTTTCTTTTAATTTAATGTGTGATCGACATCTTTGAAACCTGTGCACCTGGCAGCACGAGGGCTTCCTGTTCCTGGTGTACAGTGGGAGGCTTCAACTGGTTCCCCCTGTACCCATCTGACTGCCCCTCCATGCTTCTCCCAAGAACCCTATCACCTATGACTCTGCACAGCATGCAGCCGGCCCTGGATATCAGGGAGAGCCAATGCTGCATCTTTTTTTTAATGTTTATTTATTTGTTTTTGAGAGAGAGAGAGTGCAGGGGAGGGCCAGAGAGAGAGTGAGTGAGAGAGAGAGAATCCAAAGCAGGCTCTGCACTGTCAGTGAAGAGCCCGATGCGGGGATTGAACTCAGAAACCATGAAATCATGACCTGAGCCAGAATCAAGAGTCAGACACAACTGACTGAGCCACCCAGGAGCCCCCAAGGCTGTGTCTTTTGATACGCTGGCTTGGTCTAGAGTGTCCTGCCTTGCCATCTTGCCATGTCCTGTTGTCTTACTACTTATTTGGGGTCAGGAGGAAGCTGGCAATAGCCAAGAGAGAGACAGAGACAGAGACAGAAGATATGCATAATGTCCTTCTCCTGCCTATCTCTATGAATTAGACTTGGTGAAAGGCTGAGAGAAATGTTTGCATGGATGTGTGTGCCTCTGTGCTTCTCTTTCTTCCTGATAAGGTATGTATATTCCTTGTCAGCAATTCTCAAACCGAGCCGGGAGGCCTTCCTTAACCCTCCCAACAAACACTCTTTTGAGCTCCCGGGCACTGTTCCCATGGCCAGGGTGGGGGCTGCCCAGGGAGGAGCTTTGCCTTGTATCGCTCCTTCCTTTCTCTGGTGCCAGTAGCGTGTCCCCTGCCCCCTCCTGCCACTGGCCTCACCGAAGCTAGGCTGCCTCCTTTCCATCCAGGAACCTCCGAGGCTTCTGGGGGTAGCTGGAGAGTGGGGAGGCCCTTTGCAATCTGCAGAGCCCCTCTTCACAAGTCAGAGAATCCCACCACAGAGGATCAAGGAGCTACCTCAAGTGAGCCCTTGGTGAATAGCTCTGCTATGAGGTAAGCACGGGCCTGGGGCATACAACGCTAGAGCCTTGGGAGGCTCATAATGCTTGCCCATCGTGGCCCAGGAGCCCAAGCACCTAAAGAGGCTGGCATTATTACTGGCGTTTTGTTCCCCAGGAAACCTGTACCACTTCAAAGGTCACCCATTCTATAGCAGGGCCCACAATGGAGCCAGGTGCTCCACCTTGGAGGCCCTGGCCTCTTCATTGGCTTCTTGTCGGCCGGCTCCACATCCCCAGCGAGATCCTCCTGGTTCTTGTCTTCCACGCATTACCAGTAGCCCTGAGTCCTTCATACACCACTCAAAGTAACCCTGGCAACCCATTCCAAGAAAAAATGGCTTGGAATTTTAGCTCTTGGGGCTGCTCCACAGAGCAGAAGGGACAGGGAGAGGCCCTGCCAGGGTCTCCCTGGCTCGGGTCGGCTGGTGGAGGGTTGGTGCAAACGTGAAGGGCGGCCATGTTCTTGCCGCTTTCTCTCCCAGCTCCTGAGCAGGTTGCAGTGGGCTAGGACTTCCCAGAGGGTGGGCTGTGACTGGGGGAGGGGAGGCCTTCCGCCTGCCTGAAGATGGTGCAGGCTTGGGAGGGTGAGCCTCCCAAGGTTAACCTTAACCAAGGTTAAGACCAAGAGGAGCTGGCCAAAGAAGGAAGACCGAGAAGTGGGCAGGTAGAGGTGATCCCCACACTAAACATGGACACCCTTCTCGGAAGGTAGGCAGTGGTAACTCAGAGAGCAAATATCTATGCTTTGTTTACAAACAAGGTTTACAAACTCCTTAGTTTACAAATGTTGAGGGTTAAGGAAGAGAATCTGAGTTAGAGGCACTGGCACTTAGGCTACAAGGTCAGAGCAGCTACGTAGGTCCAAAAGTCCAAGCTCTGCGGCAGCTGTGTTATCCCCGTCTAGATGGGCATGGCCCAACGGTCAGGGTGAGGAGAAAAAAAAGCACAGTCAATTCTGAGGAATGAAGTGATGCCTGGGGATGGCAGTGGTTGTGGCCCTCCTGAACCCCAAGCTACCCTTCCAGACACCCTCAAGTCCTGGGCTTTTTCCTGAAGCAGACATTTCACTAAGATATAACCAAGTAGGGAGACTCCCGAATTTGCTGCAGGCCCAGGATATTCTGGAAGGAAGCACAATTTTTGACTGGTCAAAAATTTGTTTGTTTGGTTGTTTAAATCCCCACCCCCCCCAAAAGGGCCTTAGGCTTTAAATAGGCATTCAGTCAATTTTGAATTGAATTGAGTTGAACTGACTTGAATTGAATGATAATGGCAACACGGAGAGAGAAAAGGAGGAGGAGGAGGAGGAGATTCTATTGACTAAGGTTAATTTTGCAGTCTCTTTTTCAGGAACATCTATTTCATGCTAGGAGATGGGTAATGGGGAGGGTGGAAAATGAGATGAGGGCTCAGAAAAATGATGGAGGTCAATTTTCCCAGCTGCGAGGCATAAGGGGAAAGGAGACAGGCATAAATATTGACACAAGGTTCATAAGATTTAAGATCCACTGAGCTAAACAGTGTTCCTGGCTAACGTTGGCCAATACTTCCAGTCTTTCCAAAACACCGGGAGGAACTGCCTCCCCTCAGAGTTAGCCGCCAAAGTTGGGGTGACCAAGATGATTCGACAAGAGCGCTTTTTGAACTCCTCTGAATGAGGGTGAGCAGGGAGGCCCGCCCTGTCAGAATGGGGTTTGGTTCTGCCTCTCATCCCTAGTGTCACTCAGAGATTGTTTGTGAAGCTCACATGGGACCCTGTCCCGGAGGGAGCTGAAAGGCACGATTCATTTGCTCCTGTCGTCATTTGGTGTCAGGGCTTGGCCCAAATCAGTGGTTAGAACTGCTTCTCCAAGAGAGTATCCATCTCCACCAGGACTCTCCTTGGGGTCCCTCCTACCATCGCCTTCTGCATCTGTGTTCGCATCCTCCCCCACCATTTTCCTGCCCCCCCCCAAAAGTCAGGGTTCTGGGCCTTGGCCATGCAGGGCAGTTCACATGACCCACAGAGGACAAGGCGCTCTCTCTGTCCCCGTCTTTCCTTCTTGCTTCCCTCCTTCTGGACTTTGGGGATTTTCCATGAAGCCAAAGTAAGGATGTAAGTTGCAGTGGCCTTCCTGTCTATGGTCTTCCGCACTGGAGGGGGAAGCAGAGGGGAAGAGAGAAGATAAGACAGAAGCAAGGACAAATTAAACGATGGCATTTCAGCCTCCTTATTCCCCCAGCCTCTTCAGAAAAAGGGACAAGTAAGTAATTAGTAGTAGCCAGAGCTTCAGCCGGAAGGGGGCCGGGGTGGAGGAATAAGAGGGGAGGGCTGTTTTGCAGCCACCCCATTAACTGTGCTAATGCTCCAGTGCTCAATATCCTTTTTGATTTCCTTTTCCAGCTCCTAACCCTGTGTTTGCTTTGTGGCTTGTCCTGCACCTCTCATGTCGTGTCTTTTTCCGCTTCTCCTGACACAGGACCCTGTGTTTTGCTGGCACCATTGCCGAATCTTTGGGTGGAACATTCCCTGTAGAAAATAAGGAAGACTTGCCTATAAATAGTTTCCTTTGGGCTACATGGTACACAATGCTTCAAGTGTGACAAAAAGGGAAGTGAGATGTTCCCCCTCATCGCCACCCCCAACCCTACCACACCCACCCCAAGTCAGCTCCCCACCCCTCACCAGCGTGCTGAAATCTGGCCCACGCCTTCTGTGGCCCAGACTACCCAGTCTCTGTCCCACCATCCCGTGGGAACCCCAAGTAGGAAGCGCTCTTGTCCTAGAGAGTCTGGCTTTTGAAGTGGAACATATCGGTGGGAATGCTGAGACACTTCTTCCAGCTCAACAAGTCAGCTTCCAGGCCCTCCTAAAATGGAGGGAGTTGGCTCTGTCCTCCTGTATGCCACCCTGCATCTACAAGTCACCCCTGAGAGAGGGAGGGGGCAGCTGTGTCTGTTTAATTGCCGAATCCCGTGGCCACTGGGGCTAGACCTGTGAGTCAGCAAAGGACCTGGCTCATCAGCCAGCCGCCGTTGCTGTGCTGGCTCTGGGTCCAGCCCAGCCTGTCGAGTGTAGGACAGAAGAAAGGGAATTTGGATATATGCACACAGGTCGCTGGGCTGGTGAATCCCTAGCCCACGGTTTCCTACCTGGGGCCTACCTCCGTAGGACATAGGGACACAGAGAGCCCCTCGGATCAGCACTTTCTCAGAAAAGTTAGATCAGATCATAGATACTTCATACAGCACAAGCCTCCACTCACTGTGAGGTTTCTTGCAGATATTCTGGGCAGAGGAATTTTCTAGTGTGCCAGGGGTTAAGCAGAAAACCTTCTGGAGTCTCCTGCTTCTTCTCTTCTCCCCCTCTTACCTGCCCTTGTTTGAAAAAATCTCTCTACAGGGACCTTTATGTCCATTGTCTTGCCTTAGCGAACTCTGGGATCCTGGGATCCAGCCCTTGTTTCATTGTTTGCTAATGGTGGATCCTAAGGCCTCAAGGTGATCACTTCTCACTTGCCTGGCAGCAGGCAAAACTAGAGGTATAGAGGGGATGAGAGATTGGCTGAGCGTGGGCTGAGTGGGCTGAACGTGGGACATCCTTTCGAAGTTGTTTTGTAAAACTAAATCCCTGGTAGGAGCTTGTTTTCTTGTGCCTGGCTTCATTCTCCTAAAAGCTGAGCATAGCAGGAATATGAAACAACAACAACAAAAAGTTAATTAAGGATGCTAGTTAGTGGGGCCCTAGGAAGTGGAGGTTTGCCTGTACTGTGATTATTCTCAGACTACTTACTTTATTTGGGGTATCGTATACCCCGACTACATATTTGTCATTGCAGGAGCCACCGGGCTGGATTAATATTTCCTATTTCCTTAGACAGAGTGAGCCCTCTTTGAGGACTGTGTGGCTGCCTTTTGAAATGATGTGGGTGAGCCCAGCCCACTATAAATTTCACACGGACACTTTGGATATTCTTCTGGTCCCCGATGCTGCTGTCCCCTGCCATGAGTGTCAGAAAAGCCAGCTGTGCTGACGGAGCTCAAAGTCAGCCTCTGGACCATTCTCTAACAGTACTGCTGCTGGCATCCTAGGGGCACATGTCCTGCCCCTCATCCTTTCTTCTTCCTTACTGCTTTTTGGGCACCTGCAACCCAGCCCCCCAACTGCATTGATTCACTTATTCAACACACCTACCCCCTACCCCACTCCTAAATGCAGTAGGAACAAACTTGGTCTCTGGGTCAGGAAGACCTGGATTGGAGTCCCAGCTCTGTAATTTACTAGCTGTGCTACCTTGGACAAGGTAGCCTCTTAGACCGTTGGTTTCTTCATCTGTGAAATGATGGTGACAGTGCCTACACCACAGGTTTTGTGGAACAGCTGGCACAAATGTCTGGCCCATAGCTGGTGCTCACTTAATGGTAGACATGGTCGGTAGGTCTCAAACTCAGTTGTTTTTTTTTTTTAAGACAGTCTTCTTTTCTTTTGAATGTTTATTCTTTTTTAGAGACAGAGGGCATGAGCGGGGGAGGGGCAGTGAGAGGGGAGACAGAGGATCAGAAGCCTGCTCCTCGCTGACAGCAGTGAGCCTGATGTGGGGCCCCAAACTCAGGAACCACGAGATCATGACCTGAGCCGAAGTCAGACATTCAACAGAGTGAGCCACCCAGGCGCCCCAAACTCAGCTTATTTTTAATCAAAGCATAATTAACGTACAATTCAAACGCAACTTTGCTAGCAAACTTCTCTTCCTTTCCCTTCCCAAACCGCCTTGGTTTCTTTGCCTCTGACTCCATATAAGGGAGTCCCCATGGAAGGAGCTATTTTTTCTTCTGTCCTATGCCTTGTCTCCCTGGTGGTGTTTTTTCTCTGCCAACCCAGCTTATTTATCTCTCCCTCTTTCTTTTCATCATTTCACTTGGAATTTTGGGGGTGGGTAGCAATAGTTAGTTTAGGAAAGATTTACAAGCCAATGAAACCTCCTCGACTCTTTCCTGGGGCCAGGAAAGCTCCCTGTGGCACAGAGGGCAGATTACTCTATCAGGGAATTCCAGTATCAATTAAGCTTCTGATTTAAGAAAAGTATTTATTTTTCCTCAGCTAGTGTTCTCGATGACCTACAAATATAGTCTGTGGTTTGTTCTGCCAACTACACACAGTTGAATGCAAAATTGGGAGAATTTATGACCTAAAGGTAACATAATATCCAGAGACTGGGATTATCTCCCACCTAAACTAGGGTGAAGACATACACTATCCTGGGCCTGCGCACAGTAGGTTCTCTCAGATAGTTCTATTGTCAGCCCTTTGCAAGTAGAACGGCCCCTTGTGCGTGTGTTACCACCTGTGGGATCCAGTGGGAGCCCCATTTCATAGTGGCAAAAATGTTGGCTGTTCGGTGGCACAATGGCACTGGCAGCCTGGAGAAAATCAAGGCCTTAAGACTGGGCTTAACTGGGGCCTTGGCCAGGGTGTCGGTGCCAGGCACCTGGTTAGGAGAAATAGCCTCAGGCAAATAGTAATTACCTTCTTCGCTGATAAGAGGCCCCAGTACTTTTCCAGGAGCATGATTGCATTAGGGTATTTCTTTGGACCACTGCCTGAATCACAAACTGATTCATGGGTACTGGCCCCAACTTCATCCAAACTATTGTGTATGTGGTGGAACCCGATATTCTCCTCACGGCCTGAGTCCATGTCAATAATCCTTGCCGTTGGGTCATCACCTGTCCCTTGTTCTGTCTAGATTGCTCCTTCTGGTTGCAATTCCGCCTCTGTCCACCAGGTGGCCTTGCTTAGGAAACATCAGGAGAAAAGGACCTCTAGCCGCTGCAGACTTTTATTTGGTTTAAGCTTGAGACTGAAAAGAATGAAAACAAATTTTCATGGAAACATATGTAACTCTTGGTAGGCAACAACCACCTTATTTTCCTCCTAACTTGGAATCTGTTCCTGAAGTGAAGTAGCCTTTCTTACCTGTGGCTGGGCGAATCACAGGGCAGGTGTTTTCCTGGGATAATTTATATATAGCCTTGGTTTGTAGTTTGCTGTTTATAGGAAAGTAAGGAAATATTGTTTTTAAAAATAGGGACATGAAATCCTGGATAATGTGGAAGGTATTTTTTCTGCAGAGTAGGGTATGGAGATCAAAGGAAAAGGGCCCTGTCTTGTGGTCACTCCAGCACTCATTCCCCTACCATCTCCTCCCCCACCTCCTCTGTCACCCACATGGCCCCAGCCTCCCCATGGTACATGTTCCCCCGGCTCACTGGAGTTCTTGGACACTCTCCTCTCCTTACATGCACACTGAGGTGCAGATTAGTTCAGCTGCATCCTGAGCATGTCACAGATCTGTGCATGTGTCAGTACACAGAAGGCTACATCCAAAGGAGGAGGAGGTGAGTGTATAGGGGCTGGGACTGGGTGTAGGCCAGCGGGCTGGGTGAGGGGACATGCAGATGACAAAGTGTGTGTGCAGAAGAGCGGCTGAGAAGGCAGGCGGCAGGAAGAAGGTGAGGCTCCTGATGGTGAGGGTGGGTACCCAGGGAGCATGGTGTATGATGGCATTGCAAAGCCATGGGGGTGTGCCGGCTGACACCTGAAGAAGAGCTTTGAAAACCAGCGCCACCCTTTACTGAATGCTTTCTGCTCTTGTTAGGGCATTTGGACTTCTTTCTTCAAGAATCAGCGCCAGTTTGATTTTTACCAATCTCCAGAGCCCTCTCTGCAGATGCCAGTTGGCACAAGAAAGTGCTGAACTGTTTACAGTCCTAGCTTAAGGTTCAGGGAGGGGATGTGGTTTAACTGGACCACAAAGCCCGGTACAGGACTCATTTGCATGGCCCCTGACGCCATGTGACGCAGCCAGCTCCTCCTATATAAAGAAGCAGGAGCCGAAATATCTCCGAGTCTGGGTTGGACTGGCGGCTGTGGAGTTTGTGACACACTAGGTGACACCCCTCGAGTCACTTCCCTTCAACTCTGAAGCGCCTGCCTGGCTTTGCGTCCCATCGGCAGCCTTCGCCCCCCTCCTAGCCCCTGGGCCCGACTCGCAGAGCCCAGCCCTGTGCAGCGCTCCAGCAGCCGCCAGCCGCCCAGCCCGCCCAAGCAGCCCGAGCTATGAACGCCGAAATGTATCAGACCCCCATGGAGGTGGCGGTCTATCAGCTGCACAATTTCAACATCTCCTTCTTCTCTTCCTTGCTTGGAGGGGATGTGGTTTCCGTTAAGCTGGATAACAGGTAACCACTGGCCGCAGCTCCCGAGCCGAGGCGCCGGCGGGGGCTGGGCTGCGAGCGGGATCACCGAGCTAGCCGTGCGCCGCCGGTCCCCCGTTCCCCGCGGTGCAGCATCCTGGGAAGGGGCGGGGGTAGGGGACGCAGGGAGGGGGGTCACCGCCGCGCTGGGATCCGCCGTCGGAGCGTCCCTGCGGCCGATGCGCCGTGAGAACGAACTGCTGCAGCCCGAGGCGGAGGCAGCCGGAGGCAGAGGGGCGGCGGGGCCGGGCCGGGCAGGGCTGGGCAGAGGGCTGGCCACGCGCCGTGTGTCGCTGGGGAGCAGGCCGGAAGCTTCCGAGCCGAGAAGGAATTCCTAGCTAGCTTCGGAGCGCGGTAGGTTCACCCGGGACCTTCTGGGCCGGCGCCGGAATGGGCTGGCTGCGGGGGTACTCCCCAGGCCGCGCGCCCCCATTGTTTGCCTGTCGCCCGGGCCGGCCGAGCAGACCACGCTCGCCGGTGCGCCCCGGGACCCGCGCGCTGCTCCACGCGGCGGGGAGCCGGCCCGGGTGGGGAGGTGCAGCTTCCTGCAGGGCCTGGGAACAAAGTGCCCGGGACTCCGGGCCAGGGAGGTGGGAGAGAGGAAGAGCTGGGGCAGATGGAGGACTTTGGCTGCAGCTGCCAGGTACTCAGAGTGGAACCAAGTGGGTAACGCAGTCGCTTTGCTTTTTGTTTTGGCAGTGCCTCTGGAGCCAGCGTGGTGGCCATAGACAACAAGATTGAGCAGGCCATGGTGAGTGGCATCACTGCGTCATTCCTGTCCCCAGACCTAGCTGCCGCTTATGTAACTCGGGCAGGACTGAGGGGGTGGGTGCAAAAGCCATTAGGCAAGAGCCCGAGGAAGCCAACGGCCTGCTTCCTATGCCCTTGGAGCCCCTAAGTAGCATCCCAACATAGCGGCACCTTTTAGGGCATTTGCAGTCGCCTTTGCTGGACCCCCTCCTTTTCTCCTCCCGCTCTTTGCAGCAGCCTGTAGCTCCCTCCTGGGGAGGTTGCAGGGCAGGGAGCTCAGACTCTTGAATTTGTCTGCATCCCCGCACTTGGCAGGGGCAGGAGCTCATTGGATGCCACTGCACTGCAGTGCCTCCGCAGAGCCTGGGCTAGGGTCAGGAGTTGGGAGGAACCAAGAAACAGAGCACCCCTCCCCATCTCCCTCTCCTTACTAGGTAGAGGTCATACTCCAGGTGGCAGTCAAAATGACTGCAGGGGGTTGGGGCCTCCAGCAGTCAGCAACCACTTCACTGTGCCCCCAGTGCCCAGTGACACAGTTCCCTACCCCCAGTGCAATCATCAGGTTTAGAGAGGATGCAGCAATCCTGGCACCTTCCCCCAGGGCCACCAGTGTCCTGTCTGGTTGCACCACAGATGCAACCGGTGTGCTGGGTCATTTGAAGAGGAGGAGTCTCCAAAAGAGCCAATCTTGTTCTGGGGAAGATGTGTACAGCAGACAAACGTTATGGGGTGCCTAGCAGGTCCTCCCTGAGAGGTGGTCAGCCAGCAACAGGACCTTATGTAGAAACGGATATAGAGCCGACCACCAGCAACCAACAGAAGTGGCTCCTAAGTGGCCAGCTCTGAAAGTCAGTAGAAACTTGCAGAAGGCATCCTGTGTAGTTCAAAGCTGGGCTCCCAGCTCAGGCATTGTCCAGTCGGGCAGCTCTCTTGAGTGGGTCTAAGTGCTTTGGAGAAAGGGAGGAATAGGGCTGCAAGGCCAGGATGCTGATAGGGGAGGTTGGGGGGAGGGCCAGTGGCACGAGGGACAGCACAGGTGCCTAGACAGCAGGGTGAAGGTGCTGCAGAGGGGCCGTGATGGCTCCTGGATGGCTTTGTTGTGATTCCCCTCTCTGGCAGGATCTGGTGAAGAATCATCTGATGTATGCAGTCAGAGAGGAGGTGGAGATCCTGAAGGAGCAGATCCGGGAGCTGGTGGAGAAGAACTCCCAGCTGGAGCGTGAGAACACCCTCCTGAAGACCCTGGCAAGCCCAGAGCAGCTGGAGAAGTTCCAGTCCCGCCTGAGCCCCGAAGAGCCAGTTCCAGAAACCCCACACGCACCTGAGGCCCCCGGTGGTTCTGCGGTGTAAGTGGCTCTGTCCTCAGGGTGGGCAGAGCCACTAAACTTGTTCTACCTAGTTCTTTCCAGTTTGTTTTTGGTTCCCCAAGCGTCATCTCACGTGGAGAACTTTACACCTAGCATAGCTGGTGCCAAGAGATGTCCTAAGGACATGGCCACTTGGGTCCACTCCAGTGACAGACCCCTGACAAAGAGCAGGTCTCTGGAGGCTGAGTTGCGTGGGGCCACATCACCCCCAGCCGGTGAGCCTCTAATGCCACCGTGTCCTGGAGGCTCCCAGGGTCTGGGCAACTTGGCCGCAACTGGCAAAGGAGAAAGGTAGTGTGAGATGTGATGCCAGTTTACTCCAGAAAGCATAAGGGGTCTGTTTTTCATTTCCATGGCCATCTTCAGCAGCTTCACCTGACAACGACTGTTCCTATGAAGAAGCCACTCATGTTTTGAGCAGAGGCAACCTCTCTCTTCTCCCCTGTCTCACCAAGGCAGGGCCACAGATAGGAGAGATTGAGCCAAGTCAGTCTTCTGTTGGTTCATATGGTCTAATGCATGGCTTTGCGCACAGCCCAGTGTGGGATTACAGCTTTGGGATGACCGCTTACAAAGTTCTGTTTGGTTAGTATTGGCATAGTTTTTCTATATAGCCATACATGCGTATATATACCCATAGGGCTAGATCTATATCTTAGTGTAGCAATGTATACACACACACACGCGCGCACACACACACACACACACACACACACACACACACACCTATGTGTTGAAGGGCCTAACCGGCTTTGGGAGTATCATCTGGTCCCTTATCTCTTAAGGCTAATTCTTTGACTGTGTTCATTTACCAAGTTGATCCAGTGTGTCCTTTAGGTTAAGTAAGACTAAAGAGAAAAGGCAGGGAGGAGGGCCAAGCCTCTGAATGTGGCCACAGATGCCTTGTTGCTGCAGCCCTTGCCCCATGTGTGCCCCGGCCCAAAGATGTGTGAGGTCCTCATTCAGATGCCAAACCCACCATTCACTGGTGCTGACTACATAGAATGGGGTTCAGAGAAGAGCAGCTGTGACTTCACATTGTCATTGAGAAACTTTTGGTGTTTGTGGAAAACTTGCAAGTGAACTGCATGATTGGCTTGCTGGTGTCCCCTTGTGGACAAGGGATGGACGAGGGGATGGCTTTGACCCGACGGTGCCTGGGTGATGTACTCAGGGAGCTTGTATCTAGGGGGTTCTGTGGAAGTGAACATTTTCCATTTTCTGATGTATGTCTCCAGGATTTGGATTTTGATTTTTCAAATGTAGCTTGACATTTCAATAAACTTTGCTCTTCTTTTTTTCTAAAAATAAACCTGGCGTCTGAGTGTAAATGGAGTGGGTATTGGGGGGGGCCCTGGCGTGGTTGGGGGCCCTGTTTCTCTGATGCACTGAACATTCATGAGCACCCTCTAAGTGGCAGGCCAGTGCCACATCCGTGATCTTGCAGAACTCTCAAAACACCCGCATTGTACGGGTGAGGAGGCTGAGGCTCAGCCATTGCAAGTGACTTGCCGAAAGTCACACAGCTATTATGGCAAATTGGGGGACTCAACCCCACATCTACCCCATTGGCCTGCTCCCTGCTTTCATAAGACCGCTCCAGAACAAGTGGCTAAGTGACCGCTAACACACAACCTCAACTTAAGGGGCTGATTTGGGAGGAAGGATACCCCAAGAAGGCCCAAAAGAAAAGGGCCCAAAAGAAAAGGGAGGGAACCAAATAAACACGAGTGGGCCTCTTCCCTCTTCTGAAAACATCTTTGGGATCACTTTGCGCATCCTCCTTAATACCAATCCACATGAGACCCTTGACCTTGGCAAAGGAGTTAAGAGGACCCTCGTGAGAAAAGGGCACAGAATGTATATGGTGCCCAACAGAATCCCCCTCCCCCAAGGAAAGATGCTCAGGATCCCTGCCCTTGCACTTGTCACCGCTGAAAGTTGGCTCAAAACCCACCAGCTGTGCACGCATGGGCAGGTCGAAGGATCCTGACTCTGCTTCCTTCCTCTGGCTCTCTGTGGGGTCCATTCTCATCCATCACTCTTTCCCTGACCCCAGGTCTCTGGAATCCAGAGTCCTGCCATTTCTCTGATTCTGTTCACGAGTTATTCCATGTCTCTTTAGCCACACCCAACTCTGGAGCCACCATAGACCCTGAGCTGTGTACTAAGCCCCACCTTATTCCCAGGGAAGTGATTCCATTCACTCTCAACTTCCTCTAACATCTATGCCTATCCCTTTGCCAGTTGAAATTTAACAGAACCCCCTGATTTTCCTGAACCACAAACCTCAAGGACCAAGAGGTCTTGGCCCCCGTCCCTTGTGCCAATCACTGTCCAAATATATTCAAAATGCCATGCTTCTTTTACTGTAGCAGTCATACGTGCTGGCCTCTTCTTTTCCAATTGCCAAAACTCTTCTTCAGAACTTAACCTCTGCCTGGCTGGCCTCTCAAATCCCAATTTCCCCACCTGCTCCTAACCTCTCTGCTCCTGATGCCAAGTTCGTTGTGTACACCGGCCGATTTGATCACGGCGCACACACTTCACACAGCTGCAGGAACAAACTTTGGACCAGGCATCCACCCTGACCCAAATACGGCTCTTCCCAGTTCCCACTAGGTCCCAAGCCCCTCTCCCTTTCAAGAGGCCCTCAGGGACTTTTTGACTCCGGTTCATCTGTAGACTTCCCACACCCACTCTCCAGCCAAACAAGAACCCACAGATGCAAAAGAGAAACCCAGAAGATGGCTCAGCAAACACATGGCCCTCCCCAGTCATCCAGCCTTTCCCTACAAGAAAAGGGGAAAAAAAACTGGCCCACGGTCACAGAGTGGGAAAGAGAGAACAACTTTGTTTCCTAGGCAACCCCAACTAAACAGAGACAAACACTACCACTTCTGAGGCCACATCGGTTGCTAGACTAGATAAGAGGAACTTTGCGGCTGTTAGTCACATACAGGAGTTCTTTGTTGTTGCTCCACAGAAAACCAAGCAGGGGTGTGGAGGGACAAAAGAACACACTAGTCCCGGAAAGACCTTCACGGGCTTTGGGGTTCTGGGCTCAGCTGGTCCAGCTGGACCCAGAACAAGGAAAAGAACAAGAGGAACAGCAGCATTAATGCTCCCCTGCCTGAACATGCCTCCTCTCCCAGAACCCTCTTATCTCTTATCTCATCTGATCCTCCCCATACGTTGATGAGAATCACGAGTACACCGCTCTGTGCCCCTCCTCATGAATGCAGAACATTCTGTTTCTTGATCTTAGAAAAAGGGGTAGTTATGAGTTACCACCATTTGACAGGAAAACTGACAGCCAGAGGGCTTGGTGCTACTCCCCACGGCTCCCGCGTACCCCATGGGGCAGTGGTTCCCAGCCTTTGTGAGAACAAGGGGCTCTTTTAAAATGTCGGGCACCTGGGTGGCTCAGTCAGTTGAGCAACCAACTCTTGATTTTGGCTCAGGTCATGATCTCATGGTTCATGGGTTTGGGCCCTGCTCAGGCTCTACACAGATGGTGTGGAGCCTGCTTGGGATTCTCAACTCTCTCCCTCTCTCTCTGCCCCTCCCCCAGTTGTGCGCTCTCTCTCGCTCTCTCTCTCTCTCTCTCTTGCGTGCGTGCACGCTCATGCTAAAAATAAATAAACTGAAAACAAATTAAAACTAAATAAATAAAATGTCATAATTATTTTCAGACTCCCCTCAACCCAATAGTAGTTGAACTTTTAGTATTCATTGAGAGAGAGAACACTTAATGACAGTGACTGTGGATTCAGTAGTGCTTTTAAAGGAATTCATTGTATTTATCACAAAAACACTGAGGGGGATTTGAAAAGTAGAACTGAAATGTGGGCAGTAGATTATTTACAGACAAGGACTACTGGGGTACAAGGTGCAAAGCTCTCAGGCTGGGAACTGCCACTGAGACAGGCTTTCCCAGTTGGGCTCCCAGAAGGAACCCAGGGAGCAAGCAGATCAGGAAGGACCTGAAGTATAGGCAGAAGGATTCTAGAAAGATTATCGGAAAGAAGGCACCCAACCCACCAGCCTTTTAGGGTATTTTGAAGTTGTCCTAACATCATCGTACATATTCTGGAACACTCTTGCTTTCAAATCTCACTCCCTCTTCTCCTAGTTGGTTAGAAATTAATGAACATAATTAGAGCTTGGTAGACAGCCCAGTTCCTCAGGTTGTCTCAGGCAGAGAAGCTCTGCGGATCACCTCTGCTAGATTGGGCAGGGTTTGACAGAGAACTCCCTCAGTTAGCTCTTCCAAGCAAAAGTGGTTTCCAGGGAGAAGCTGGCTGGAAGGGTCATCATAAGAATAATTAGTAATAATAGCTAGCACTTACATGGCATTTACTTTGTGCCAGACACTGCTGTAAACCCTTTTACATCCATGACCTCTTTTAATCCTTTCCACAAACCTATGAGAATGGGCTAAGATCCCCATTCTGCAGATGAGAAAATGATGTTAAGGCATGGAAAGGTGAAACGGCTTGCCACGTGTCACGTAGCTAGTCAATGGCAGGGCCAGCACTGGTGGGGAGGGGAGACAGACACAATGAGAAACGGGAAAGAGGATCGAGACAGGTTTAAGGTTTTTTTTTTAATATAATTTATTATCAAATTGGTTTCCATACAACAGCCAGTGCTCATCCCAACAAGTGCCCTCCTCAATGCCCATCACCCACTTTCCCCCCTCTCCCACCCCCCATCAGCCCTCAGTTTGTTCTCAGTATTTAAGAGTCTGTTATGGTTTGCCTTCCTCCCTCTCTGTAACTATTTTTTCCCCTTCCCTTCCCCCATGGTCTTCTGTTAAGTTTCTCAAGATCCACATATGAGTGAAAACATATGGTATCTGTCTTTCTCTGACTTATTTCACTTAGCATAATACCCTCCAGTTCCATCCACGTTGCTGCAAATGGCATGATTTCATTCTTTCTCATTGCCAAGTAGTATTCCATTGTGTATATAAATCACATCTTCTTTATCCATTTGTCAGTAGATAGACATTTGGGCTCTTTCCATAATTTGGCTATTGTTGAAAGCGCTGCTGTAAACATCGGGGTACAAGTGCCCCTATGCATCAGCACTCCTGTATCCCTTGGGTAAATTCCTAACAGTGCTATTTCTGGGTCATAGGTAGATCTATTTTTAATTTTTTGAGGAACCTCCACACCGTTTTCCAGAGCAGCTGCACCAGTTTGCATTTAAGTTTTTTTTTTTATGTTTATTTATTTTTGAGAGACAGAGAGAGCACAAGTGGAAGAAGGGCAGAGAGAGAGAGGGAGACACAGAATCCGAAGCAGGCTCCAGGCTCCAACATATCAACACAGAGCCCGAACTTATGTGGGGCTCAAACCTATGAACCATGAGATTATGACCTGAGCCCAAGTCAGACCCTTAACCGACTGAGCCACCCAGGTGCCCTTTTTTAAGTTTTTTAAAATTTATTTTGAGAGAGAGAGAGAGAGATTGAGCACAAGCAGGGGAGGGGCAGAAAGAGAGAAAGAGAATCCCAAGTAGGCTCCGCACTGTCAGCCCAGAGCCCGATCCGGGGCTCAAACTCATGAACTCTCAGATCATGACCTGAGCTGAAACTAAGAGCCAGACGCTTAATGGACTGAGTCACCCAGGCGCCCCGAATCTCAACAGCTTTTCTAATTCCTCTTGTGTAAGCAGAAGTGTTTCACGGGTGGGTAGAAAGGAGACCACCCCAAACTAGAAGAGGCTCACATTAGATTAAAAATGATCAAGGAGCTTGCAGGGATGGGAGTGAACAGGGAAGGAGGAAAGAGGGGGGATGGGAGGGCAACTTGGCTGGCTCCCAGTCAGATGAATTGAGATAGGATCTAATCAGGCTGAGGGAGCCATGGTAGGCTTCTAAGTAGGGAAGTGATGTGATGTCAAAGATATTTGCAGAAGATGGGTGTTGGCAGCTGGGGAGGCTGAAGCAGAGAAAGGCTAGCCAAAGGCAGGCCAGCTGTTGCTGTAATCCAGGTGTGAGGTGATGAGGGCCAGCCTGGGCAGGGACAGGGGTCATGGAAAGGAGACAAAAGGACAAAACCAAAAGACACTGGAAGGGAGTGTTTGTCCAAATGCAGTCTGCAGCCCATCCCCATGAGCTGTGTGGGGAAGTTTGTTTAAAGGCAGATTCCAGACCCCACTCCCAGACTAAAGAAGGGAGTGAGGTTCGGGAATTGGTCACTCCTGTTGATGCTGGAGGATATGAAAGTTTGCAGAACCTCCGCGGAGTGAAAAATTAGCATGACCTTTATTTAACAGAGTGAGCTGGGGAGGAGAGAGTGAAACAGCCATGAGTCAAGAAGGGCTTTAAAAGATTTTTGTTTTGGGGCGCCTGGGTGGCTCAGTTGGTTGAGTGTCCGACTCTTGATTTCAGCTCAGGTCACAATCTCACAGTTCGTGGGTTTGAGCCCCACATCAGGCTCTCTGCTGGGCGTGGAGCCTGCTTGGGATTCTCTCTCTCCCTCTCTCTCTCTGCCCCTCCCCTCCTCACTTTCTCTGTCTCTCCCAAAATAAACAAATAAAATTGAAAAAAAATTTTTAGAAGAAAGATTTTTGTTTTTTTCTGTTGTTTTTAATTGTGGTGAAATACATATAACATAAAATTTACCATTGCAACCATTTTTACACGCACAGCGCAGCAGCATTAAGTATGTTCATATTGTTGTGCAACCATCACTGCTGTCCATCTCCAGAACTTTCTCATCATGCCGGACTGAAACTCTGGACCCATTGAACAACGAGTCTCCCATTTCTGCCTCCCCCCGCCACTAGCCTCTGGTGACAGGATAGCTTTGAGTCCGGAGGACTGGGAGACTATGGATGCGCCCAAGGAAACGGGTGTAGGAACAGGCCGCAGATTTTCAGAGGGAAGATGAATTCCAAATTTGCTTTCCAGCTGAGCTCAACATATTTACATGTGGAAATATCCCAAAACCAGCTGTGGAAAGCAGTGTGAAGTCCAAGGCTAGAGCACCAGATGCGGGTGTTGTCTGCGTCGCGGGAGCTGAAGCGATGTGAGCAAACATGTGCCCCAGGGGGCAGGAGGATGGGGGCAGAGGAGGCCAACCAGAGGCCCAGAGCCACACTCTGGAGGCTGCCCACAGAAAGGCCATGTGAGGGAGGAGGAATGGCCAGCTGGGGAGGTGTGACAGAAAGGAAAATCCCCAAGGAACACTGAGGTTTGTGATCTCTCTGCTTTTATCTTTTAGTCTATTCTTTTTGACATTTCCTCTTCAGAGTCCTCACCACAGCCCCGCCATCTATAAAAATAAACTAGGGGCACCTGGGTGGTTCAGTCGATTGAGCCTCCAGCTATTGCTTTCAGCTCAGGTCATGATCTCATGGTTCGTGGGTTCGAGCCCCACGTCTGGCTCTGTGCTGATGGTACAGAGCCTGCTTGGAATTCTCTCTCTCTCTCTCTCTCTCTCTCTCTTTCTCTCTCTCTCTGCCCCTCATTGTGTGTGCTCTCTCTCTCTCAAAAATAAATAAACTTTTTTAAAAAATATTTTTTAAAGTTTATTTATTTTTGAGAGAGAGAGAGCGTGAGCAGAGAGAGACAGAGAGAGAGGGAGACACAGAATTCGAAGCAGGCTCCAGGCTCTGAGCTGTCAGCATAGAGCCCAACATGGGGCCTGAACTCATGAATGGCAAGACCATGACCTAAACTGAAGTTGGATGCTTAAGCACCTGAGCCACCCAGGCACCCCATTAAACTTTTAAACACACACACACACACACACACACACACACGTATATATGTGTGTATAACTAGTCCCTAAAGGTCTCTTTGGGGAAGACCAAGGTGGCTGAGGTGTTCCAAGGAGAGGAGTCAGGAGTCCTAGGGCATAATCCTAGTCTTTGTTTAACAAACTGTGTGACATTGGGCAAGTTATTGGCATTGTCAGACCTGTTTTCCCACTTGCAAAACAAAATGATTACCCAGGATCATTTCTAAGCCCAGGGCTTAGTAAGTACCCAGACCAAGAAGGGCCCTCTAGCCATGAGATTTTCACATATTGCCTCGTTGCACTAGGCCTCAGTTTCTCTTCCAGCCCCCAGATTCTATTCATACTCATATTGAGTCCTTATCAAGTTGCTGAAGAAATATCCACCTTTATTTTTTTAATTATTTATTTATTTTGAGATGGAGGGGTGGAGGGAAATAGACAAAGAGAGAGGAAGAGAGAGAATCCCAAGAAGATTCTGCACTGTCAGCACAGAGCCCACCTCAGAGTTCAATCTCACGAACCACAAGATCATGACATGAGCTGCAATCGTGTCAGATGCTTAACCAACTAAGCCACCCAGGCACCCCAAGAAATATCCACCTTTAAAAAGCATGGCATGGCACCGGGATGCCTCAGTTGGTAAAGCATGTAACTCTTAATCTCAGGGCTGTGAGTTCAAGCCTCACGTTGAGCATAGAGCCTACTTTTAAAAAATTATAAAAGTCAACCCATGGTTCAGCACCACAACACCCCCATGTAATTTTGTGAAGCCAGGAATCACCTACAGCCTTATTTCCTAGTCTTTCTTGTTTCATGAACAACACACTTACAAACTCTGAGTCATCAAACTGAACTGGGAGAGAGGTGGGTGGGTTGCATGGAGGACATCTTGGATAGACAGAGAGAATAGGTTCACCTTGGAAAGATTTGTGTCTGATGCAGATAACTGGAGAGAGCAGGAAGGGAATGAAAAAGAGATAAGTCAGAGGGGGTTGGGCAAAGGAAGACAAGAACTGGAAGAGTAGGAATGTGAAAAAAAAGGGTGGCCCCCGCCCATTGGACGGACCTTCCTCAGCTGGGTTCCTCCGCTATTTTGCTCTTGGTCCACTGGTGAGCTTCCTGCTGCCACCACCTAAGAGGAAACAGAACAAATTCTCTACCAAAGACTGGCTCTGTGGCTCCTGAACTGTCCCCAACATCTCTTCTTTGCTGTATATCCCAATCCAGAAACCAGTCTTTTCAAGCACGAAACTAACTTAATCATCATGTCAAAGCATCTCAAGGCACAAGCCATGTCCCAGTGAATTCTGTCACACGTAGGATAAGAGAATAGATTAATATGCCATTAGGGCTGGATGGGGCTGTCCTAACCTCCTCACTCCCAGAGGAGGGCCCACAAGCCCATAGAGAGAAACTGGCTTGTCCCAGCTACTCACAAGGTCAGCACCAGGGCCAGAATGAGCCCCCTAATGTTACAGATGACCCTTTTGCTCCAAGTCTCAGTGTCCCCATATGTAAAATGAGGAATTGGACTAGAGCAACAGTTCTTACTCTTGGCTGCACACGGAGTCAACTGGCAAGTTTCATGAGAACTGATGCCTCAACCGCATCCCCAGAAATGTTAATAAAATTGATCTGGGATTAAAACATGTGCATGGGCAGTTTAAAGCTCCCCAGGTGATGCTCGGATGGCCTGTGAAGGTTGTTTCAATCTTGCCATCTGGAATCCTTTATTCGACAAATATTGGTACCTACTGTGTGCCAGGTGCTCTGCTAGGCACAGACCAGGTCAGACATTGACTCTGTGCCCACTAGAGATCATTTCATGTTTCCGTATGGAGGCGGCTACTTTATGCTTAGTAAAGGCGATATTCTTCTCTCCTGACTTCCGTGTGTGTCTCTCTCGATTGATTCTGACTTCAGGCAGAAGGGAAGAGGTGCTATCTACCAGCCTTCTCAAACTCTAAAACATTCTGTTGGGGATGACAGGCAGCCTACAAATAATCCTCTCACCCCTTCTCAACCACCTCTGCCTGCTTCTGCTCCTCTATCTGTTGGAGTGCCTCTGGGCTCAGCTCTGCCCCCTCAGGACTCTCTCTCTGGTGGGTCCCATCCATTCCCAAGGTCTTAAGAAACATTGCCACGCTAATGACTCCCAAATTTACACCTCCAGTCCTAAGCATTCCCCTGGGCTCCAGCCTCAAAAATCCAACTGCCCCTCACCACTCCCCCCACAGCTCCATCTGTATGTTTCTCCAGCTCCACTTGTATGTTTCACAAGTCTATCAATATCTACCTGATCAAAACCATCTAGCTCCCACCATCTACACAACTGTTCAAAGCAGAACCCTTGATCCCTCAACTCCCACATCCAGTTCATTGCCCATTTGGTCCACTCGACCTTCAACACGCACCCCGAATCCCTCTACTTCTCTCTAGCCCTGTTGCCACTGCCTGGTCCAAACCACCTTCTTCTCTCACAGGGAGGCAAAAGTCTTACACTGGTCTCCCTGCTTGCCCACTGGACCTTGTCCAATTCCACATAGCAGCCAGAGTGGCTTTCTTAATGCAAAATCAGATCTTGGTGTTCTCTTGCTTGAAGCTTATCAAAAGCTTATCATTGCACTTAGGATAAAGTCCAAACTCCCTCCCATGGCCAGGATGATCTGGCCTCTGCTGACCTCTCCAGCCTTTTCGAGTGTCACTCCCCTGCTCTTGCCAAGCCCCAAACCCACTGAGCTCCATTCATTCTTTAAACACACCTCAGAGCCTTTGTGCATGGGGTTCCTGCAGTCCAGAATGCTCCTGCCAGCACGGCCAGCCACCCCGCTCTTTGCATGACTGTTTGCTCCTATCCTTCGGACGTCTCCCTTCCTCTGAGAGGCTTTTGCCCATAAACCTGTCTAAAGAAGTTTCCCTCTGTACTGTTCCTTTCATTGCATTTATCTCAGATTGGTTTTGTTAAATTTATTTATTTTGAGATAGATAGCAAGAGCAGGGAAAGAGCAGAGAGAGAGGGGTAGAGAGAAAATCCCAAGTAGGCTCTGCACTGTCAGCAGAGAACCTGATGTGGGGCTCGAACCTGTGAACCATGAGATCACAACCTGAGCCGAAATCAAGAGTCGGCAGCTTAACCAACTGAGCCACCCAGGTGCCCTGCATTTATCCCAGATTGTAATGACTAGTTCACATATTTTTATTTATTGCTTCTACCCCACTGCACTGGAAGCTCCCCAAGGGCAGGACCTATACCTGTTTGGCTCACTGCTACAACCTTGGAGTCAAACACAGTACCGGACACAAACTGATTAATAAATAAATATATATGAGTTTCAGATATTGTGGCGGGGGATGGTGAGTTGGGGAAGAAATTTTTGGAGGGGGACGAGTGGGGGGAGCACTCCCAATGTCTTTGAAATCATACAAGAAAATGCCCTGTTGAGTATATCAATTGTGAAAGCAATGAATTGGTTATTCTTGTAATAATGTTTTAATTGAATCTGTCCTATGTGTCAGGCACTGAGCTAAGCACTGTGGCAAATCTGAGAGATGTGATGTGGCTTCTCACAGGGCTCATTGTGAAGGGAAACTGCATTCAGCCCAGTGGCATTTCTCTGCCTCTGGACTAGGGAAAGTCCCACAGTCATGCTCACTTTTCTCCATGTCCATATTTTAACCCCCAAACTCCATCCCATTATCTGGAGCTACTTATCAAGCTACAGTTTCATTTTATGGAGTGGGTATGGTGTTAGGTAGGATTAACTCTAGTTGCAATAACAGAAAAAATAATAACATTTGCTTTAAAAAGATAGAAGTCTGTGTCCCCCATAAAAGAAGCCTGGAGGCAGGCAGTCCAGGATTGACAGTGACTTGATAAAGTCACCAGAGACCTAAACTTCTTCCAAGCTCCTGTTCCACCATATTCAGCATGTTGCCTCATTGCCCATAATGGTTGCTCAAGCTCCAGGCATTGTACCCACAGTCCACACAACAGAAACGAGGAAGGAGAAGAAAAATCACACCTTCCTTTTGAGGAAGCTTCTGAGAAATACTACACAGCACTTCTGCTTACATCTCTTTGGCCAAAATTTGGCCTGGTCACTCCTCCTAAGGGAGGCTTTCTTTACCTAGGTTCACTGCCATCCCCAAACAAACCCAAGTTTCTCTTTTTAAGGAAGAGAAGAATGCATGTCCAGCAGTCTCTTCTCTAAGAGTTTGGATGTATTGAGAGATTGAGAAGGAGGGAGAAGAAAAGGGGAAGAGAGCATCAAAAAATGCATCAGAAAAGAAAGGGTCTGTGACTACTGACTTCCACATAGGGGAATGTGCTTACTGCAGGGGCCAGAGCTGGCTGGTAGGTGTGGCCATATGCCTTGGGAACAAAGCAAGCAGAATAGACCCCTGATTGGGGTGGGGTGGGGTCTCTGCTGCTGCAGAACTGTTTTCCCAGAATTGCTCATCCAAGAAGGCCTCAGGAGATGACCCAAGAGGCCTCTCACCGGACAGATTCCAGAAACTGGGAGGCCGGCCTATCCTCTTAAATGTCTTTATGGAGGTAAAAAGGAGAGTGATCCCTAAAATAAGCAGCCTCAGGTCAAAATCTGGGTCTCTGATACCCAAAGGCAAAATTTCAGAGAAGACCCTGTTAGATTTTGGTGACAGTAAAAGTAACATCAGCACAGAATTGTTGAATCTTGGGGCTGCAAGAGGCTTTACAAGCCATCCAGTCTGGCCTCATCCCACCAGTCCCCACTGTCTTCCACCCTTCCATCTCACACAAGACAGACAGGCTGCGTTGAGAAGATGTTAACTCGAGGGGATTATTTTCTATGGGAATAGAGTTTTTCGCAGAGCTGAAAAACCTTTGTGTGTAAAAATTACCCAATAATGCCCAGTTCCCCAAACATAGGAATACAGGATCTGTTTCAACAGCCTGATTCAAACTTGCTGAAGAGCAGTTGCTCACCTTAGGAAGAAAGACATAGACGACTGAGTGTCCCCGAAAGATAGATTGCTCCCTGTGAGTCCCCTGTTCTCACTCCAAAGGCATCCATAACATCTCAGCAACTTCGGCCTTGCAAAGGGTCAAGGAATGGGTTTCTCTTGGCAAAAGGCAAGGGGCCCTTTAGAACTTTGGTCGGAGGGGCTCCCAACTGAATTCTTCAACAAGAGTTTCCTTTGAGGATCCTTCAATCTGCCCCACCACGTCTGTGAAATGGGACAGCAGGGCCCTGCTGCAAGCTGCTGGGGAAGCTAAGACTTAAAACATTTTTTTTCCGACCCTGGGCAGGGCCCATTCTGGTGCCAGGCTGAGCTATGGAAGTGTGTCACCTGACCCTGCCCATCCAGTGAGCAAGAATTCCTCAGGCGGAACACAACTCCTGCCCCTCCCACAAATGCTGAACATTCTGTTTTTTGCCCTTAGGAAGAAACTGGTACATAACTGCATTTTCTTCTCCCAGTTGCACACCCCCTTCTTTGCAAAATCAAAGAACTGGGTCACATTACTTAAGTCTATGTGGCTTTGAAGGGCTCAACCTCAAGCTTCAAACTGCAGTCAGACACACATGTTGGAGCACAACCTGGGTTCTCCTGGGTGACACGAAGGGAAGCCACTGTGTCCCAACTTTGGCTACTTGTTTTTCCATATACTCCAGACCATCTTAACCCATGTGACCTATTTGCGTTTCTCTCCTAGAGGGGAATCAAGCTCTCTTAGGAGCACATAAAACTAGCTCAGACAGGCACCCCATTAGGGTATGGGAAGGGGAAAGTTCCCAGAAATCCTTGCCATCAAAGTACCAAGGCAAACCCCTTTTTTGTAGATTCAGTCATTCAGTCCTCCATCTGTTCATTCAACAAATATTTATTTTATTTATTTTTTTATTTTTGAGAGAGAGAGAGAGAGAGTGGGGAAGGGGCAGAGAGAGAGAGGGAGACACAGATTCTGAAGCAGGCTCCAGGCTCTGAGCTGTCAGCACAAAGCCCGAGGCGGGGCTTGAACCCACGAACTGTGAGGTCATGGCCTGAGCCAAAACCAAGAGTCGGTCGTTTAACCAACTGAGCCACCCAGACGCCCTCATTCAACAAATATTAATAAAGAACCTGTTGCAGGGCTCCTGGGTAGCTCAGTCAGTTAAGTGACTGACTCTTGGTTTCACCTCAGGTCATGATCTCACAGTTGGTGAGTTAGAGTTCCACATCAGGTTCTGAGCTGACAGTGTGGAGCTTGCTTGGGATTCTCTCTCTCCCTCTCTCTCTTTCCGTCTCTCTGCCCCTCCCCTGCTCGTGTTCTCTCTCTCTCTCAAAATAAATAAATAAACTTAAAAAAAAAGACCACATTGCATGCTGGGCTCTCTGACAAACAAAGTTCCTGATCTCATGGAGTCTACATTCTGGAGGAGGGAGGGAGGGAGGGAGGGAGGCAGTAAAGGAACAAACAACATCAGAGAGGAAGCTGAGACTGGGAGAGAGGAAGGAACTTGCCCAAGATCACACAGCCCAGGTCTTCTGACTCCTTGTCCCTCGTTTTTTTCATCATACATTCAGTACTGAGCACCTACCATGTGCCAGGCACAGTGCTAGGCGTTGAAGATATAAGATGAATAAGACAGACAAGGTTCCTGTCCAGAGGGAGAAAAAACATAAACCCACAGAGAAAGGCCATAGACATTTCTGGTTTCCATTACAGCATGTAAAAAGCTTAGAAGTCACCGCTCCATCAAATAACAAGTAAAAAGCTTAGATCCATAAGAGAAGTGAGGTCAGGGGCATCTGGGTGGCTTAGTCGGTTGAGTGTTTGACTTCGGCTCAGGTAATGATCTCGCAGTTCATGAGTTCAGGCCCCACATCAGGCTCACTACTGTCAGCCTGTCAGTGCAGGCTCTTTCTGCCCCCTCTTTCTGCCCCTCCCCTACTTGCACTCTTCCCAAAATAAATAAATACTAAAAAAGAGAGAGAAGTGAGGTCATAGGGCAAACTTCTCACTCCAAAATTGGAGAGACTGACAAGAAGATAGCAATATTTGCAAATCAATCAACGTGATACACCACATTAATATAAGAAAGGATAAGAACCATGTGCTCCTATCAATAGATGCAGAAAAAGCATTTGACAAAATACAGCATCCATTCTTGATAATAACTCTCAACAAGGTGGGGATAGATGGAACATACCTCAATATCATAAAGGCCAAATATGATAGGCCCACAGCTAACATCATCCTCAATGAGGAAAAACCAAGAGCCTATTCCCTATGGTCATGAACAAGACAAGGATGTCCACTCTCACCAATACTATTTAAGATAGTACTGAAAATCTTAGCCTCAGCAATCAGACAACAAAAAGAAATGAAAGGCATACAAATTGGCAAGGACGAAGCCAAGCTTTCACTATTTACAGACAACGTGATACTCTATGTAGACAACCTGAAAGACTCCACCAAAAAAGTGCTAGAACTAATACACAAATTCAGCAAAGTCACAAGATACAAAATCAACGTGCAGAAATCTGTTGCATTTCTATACAGCAATAACAAAACAGCAGAAAAAGAAATCAAGGAATTGATTCCATTTGCAACTGCACCAAAAACAATAAGATACCTAGAAGTAAACCTAACTAAAGAGGTAAAAGTTCTATACTCTGAAAACTATAGAACACTCATGAAAGAAATTGAAGAGGACACGAAGAAATGGAAAAGTATTCCATGCTCATGGATTGGAAGACCAAACATTGTTAAAATGTCTATATTACCCAAAGCAATTTACACACTTAATGCAATCCCTATCAAAATACCACCCGCATTTTTCACAGAGGAAGAACAAACACTCCTAAAATTTGTACAGAACCACAAAAGACCCCAATTAACCAAAGCAATCCTGAAAAAGATAAACAAAACTAGAGGCATCACGATTCCAGATTTCAAGCTATATTACAAAGCTGTAGTCATGAAGACAGTATGGTACTGGCACAAAAACAGACATACAGATCAATGGAACAGAACAGAACAAACCCAAAAATTGACCCAGAGCTATATGGCCAACTAATCTTTGACAAAACAGCAAAGAATATCCAATGGAAAAAAAGACAGTCTCTTAATAAATGGTGCTGGGAAAACTGGATGAAGACATGAAGAAGAATGAAACTGGACCACTTTCTTACACCATACACAAAAACAAATTTAAAATAAAGACCTAAATATGAGACAGGAAACCATCAAAATCTGACAGGAGAAAACAGCCAGCAACCCCTCTGACCTCGGCTGGAGCAACTTCTTACTAGACACATCACTGAGGACAAAGGAAATAAAAGCAAACATGAACTATTGGGACTTCATCAAGATAAAAAGCTTTTGCACAGCAAAGGAAACAATCAACAAAACTAAAAGGCAGCCTACAGAATGGGAGAAGATATTTGCAAATGACATATCTGATAAAGGGTTAGTATCCAAAATCTATATAGAACTTACTGAACTCAACACCCAAAAAGCAAATAACCCAGTTAAGAAATGGGCAGAAGACATGAATAGACACTTTTCCCAAAAAGACATCCAGGTGACTAACAGACATGTGAAAAGATGCTCAATATCTTCTTCAGTCATCATCAGGGAAATACAAATCAAAACCATGATAAGAGACCACATCATACCTGTCAGAATGGCTAAAATTAACAAAAAACAGGTGTTGGTGAGGATGTGAAGAAAGGGAACCCTCTTTCACTTGGTGGGAATATAAACTGGTGTAGCCACTCTGGAGAACAGTATGGAGAACAGTACGGAGGTACCTCAAGAAACTAAAAACAGAACTACCTTAACATCCAGCAATTGTGCTATTAGATATTTACCCAAAGGATATAAGAATACAGATTTGAAGGGTTACATGCACCCCAGTGTTTATAGCAACATTATCAGTAATAACCAAACTGTGGCGAGAGCCCAAATGTCCATTAACTGATGAATGGATAAAGAAGATGTGGTCTATATATACAATGGAGTATTATTCAGCCATCAAAAAGAATGAAATCTTGCCATTTGCAACAACATGGATGGAGCTAGAATGTATTATGCTAAGTGAAATAAGTCAACATCATATGATTTCACTCATGTGAAATTTAAAAAACAAAATAGATGAACATATGAGAAGGGGGGGAAGAGAAGAGAGGGAAACAAACCACAAGAGACTCTTTAGAAAGAGAGCAGGGGCACCTGGGTGGCTCAGTCAGTTGAGCGTCTGACTTTTTCAACTCAGGTCATGATCTCAAAATTCATGGGTTCGAGCTCTGCATCGGGCTCACTGCTGTCAGCACAGAGCCCACTTTGGATCTTCTGTTCCCCTCTCTGCCCCTTCTTCCCTTGTGTTCTCTCTCTCTCTCAAAACGAAATAAATCTTTTAAGAAAAAAAAAAAAAGAAAGAGAACAAACTGAGACCTGATGGAGGAAATTGGTTTGAGGGCTACATGGATGATGGGTATTAAGGAGGGCACTTGTGATGAGCACTGGGTGTTGTATGTAAGTGATGAATCACTGAATTCTATTCATGAAACCAATATTGCACTGTATGTTAACTAAAATTTAAATTAAAAAAAATAGAGGGGAAATTAAGGACATTGAAAACAGGACATTAACAGAGATAATCAACAAAACCAAAAGCTGGTTTCTTGGAAAGATCATTAAAATTTCTAAGTCTCTAACCAGGCTAAGAAAAAAAGAAGACATAAATTACTAATATCAAAAATGAAAGAGGGACCACAAGTACAGATCCCATGGACATTACAAGGATAATATAGGGATGTTATGAACAATTTTGTGCCCCAAATTTGATGAACTAGAAATGGACCAATTCCTTAAAAAACAATCTTCCAAAATTCACACAAAATGAAATAGACAATCTGAATAAGTATATATCTATTAAAGAAATTGAATCAATAATTAATAACCTTCCAAATCAGAAAGCACCAGGCCCAAATGGGCTCACTGGTGAATTCTATAGGACATTTAAGAACTTATAACAATATTCTACAATCTTTTCTAGAAGATAGAAGTAAAGGAAATGCTTTATAACTCATTCTTTGAGGCCAGTAGTATCATAATACCAAAACCAGACAAAGACTTTAATGAGAAAACTTCAGACCAATATTTCTCATGAACACAGATGCAAAAATCCTCTATTAGCAAATTAAATCCAACATGTATAAAAAGAATTACACACCATAACCAAAGTGGAATTTGTCCTATGTATGCAGGGCTGGTTCAACATTCAAAAAAATCAATTAATGGGGGCACCTGGGTGGCTCAGTTGGTTGAGTGTCCGACTTCAGGTTAGGATCTCACAGTTTGTGGGTTTGAGCCCCACATCGGCCTTTGTGCTGACAGTTGGCTCTGCGCCTGGAGCCTACTTCGGATTCTGTGCCTCCTTCTCTCTCTGTCCCTCCCCCCATCTCACTCTGTCTCTGTCTCTCAAAAATAAAAATGTAGGGGCGCCTGGGTGGCGCAGTCGGTTAAGCGTCCGACTTCAGCCAGGTCACGATCTCGCGGTCCGTGAGTTCGAGCCCCGCGTCAGGCTCTGGGCTGATGGCTCGGAGCCTGGAGCCTGTTTCCGATTCTGTGTCTCCCTCTCTCTCTGCCCCTGCCCCGTTCATGCTCTGTCTCTCTCTGTCCCAAAAATAAATAAACGTTGAAAAAACAAATTTAAAAAAAAAATAAATAAAAATGTAAAAAAATTGTTTAATCAATTAACATAAGCCATCACATCAATAAACTGAAGAAGAAAATCACATGATTATATTAATGGATATAGACAAAGTATTTGGCAAATCCAACATCCATTTATGATAAAAACTCCCAGAAAACTAGGAATAAAGGGAGACTTCCCCAACTTGATAAAGAATATCTACCAAAAAAAAAAAAACAAAAACAAAAACAAAAAACCTACAGCTAAGGGCATACTTAATGCTGAAAAAATAGAAGCTTTCATACAAAGATCAGGAACAAGGTATAGATGTCCCCTCTTACCACTCCCTTTCAACATCATACTGGAGTTCCTAGCGAATGCAATAAGACAATAAAAGAAAAGACACACGGATTGGGAAGGAAGAAACAATACAATCTTTGTTCATAGAGGACATGATTGTCTATGTAGAAAATCTGAATGAATTGACAAAAAAAACCAACCTGAAACTATTGATTATAGCAAGGTTGTAGGATACACAATTAATATACAAAAGTCCATAACTTTTCAATATATCAGCGACGAACAAGTGGTATTTGAAATTAAAAACATATTATCATTTACATTAGCACCCCGCAAAATGACATGTGTAAGTATAAATCTAACAATATATGTACAAGATCTATATAAGGAAAACTATATAACTGATGAAAGATATCAAAAAAGGACTAAATAAATAAGGAGATAGTACATGGATATGAAGACTCAATATTGTCAAGATGTCAGTTCCTTCTAACTAGATATATAGATGCAACATATTCACAAACAAAATGTCAGCAAACTATCTTGTGGATATCGGCAAACTGATTCTAAAGTTTATATGGAGAGGCAAATGACTCTGAATTGCTAACTCAATATTGAAGGGGAAGAATAAAGTCGGAGGACTCACACTACCTGCCTATAGGACTTACTATAAAGCTATAGTAATGAAGACAGTATGGTATTGGTGAAAGAATGCACAAAGAGATCAATGGAACATAACAGACAGCCCATAAACTGACACAAATAAATATATTCAACTGATATCTGACAAAGAAGGAAAGGCAATACAATAGAGCAAACGTAGCCTTTTCAACAAATGGTCCTGGGACAACTAGACACTCATGTACAAAAGATAATGAATCTAAGCATAGACCATACACTCTACACAAAAATTAATTCAAAATATAGGGTGCCTGGGTGGCTTAGTCAGTTAAGCATCTGACTTCGGTTCAGGTCATGATTCACGGTTCGTGAGGTTGAGCCCTGCATCAGGCTCTGTGCTAAAAGCTTGGAACCTGGAGCCTGCTTTGGATTCTGTGTCTCCCTCTTTCTCTGCCCCTCCTCCATTCATGCTCTGTCTCTCTTAAAAAATTAATGAACATAAAACAATTTTATTTTTTTTTAATTTTTTTTCAACGTTTATTTATTTTTTGGGGGGACAGAGAGAGACAGAGCATGAACGGGGGAGGGGCAGAGAGAGAGGGAGACACGGAATCGGAAACAGGCTCCAGGCTCCGAGCCATCAGCCCAGAGCCTGACGCGGGGCTCGAACTCACGGACCGCGAGATCGTGACCTGGCTGAAGTCAGACGCTTAACCGACTGCGCCACCCAGGCGCCCCAAAACAATTTTAAAAAAATAATCCAAAACAGATCATTTACCTAAATGTAAAACCTAAAAGCAACAATATCGAGTTCTAAAAGATAACATAGGAGAAAATGTAGATGACCTTAGGCAATTACTTTTTTAGATACCACACCAAAGGCACAGTTCATGAAAGAAATAATTGATAAACTGAACTTCATTAAAATTTAAAATTCTGAAAAAAGTTTCTATGAAAGACACTGTCAAGATAATGAGCAGATAAGCCACAAATTGAGAGAAGATAATTACAAAAGACACATCTGATAAAGGATAGTTATCCCAAATCTGCAAATCCCTCTTAAAACTCAACAGTAAGAAAATGAACAACCCGATTTGAAAATGGGCAAAGGAGGGTTGTCAGGGTGGCTCAGTTGGTTGAGCAACCAGCTTCAGCCCAGGTCATGACCTCAGGGTTCGTGGGTTCAAGCCACAGGTTGAGCTTTGCACTGACAGTGCAGAGCCTGCTTCGGATTCTGTCTCCCCTCTTTCGGCCTCTCTCTCTCTCTCTCTCTCTCTCAAAAATAAACATGAAACAAAATTTTAAATGGGCAAAAGACCTGAACAGACAACATACAGTTGGTATGTGAGCATATGAAAAAAACGTACAACATCAGGTATGTCATCAGGGAAATGCAAATTAAAACAACAGTGAGATACCGCTACTTATCTATTAGAATGGCCAACGTTGAGGGGCGCCTGGCTGGCTCAGTTGGTTAAGTGTCCAACTTCAGCTCAGGTCATGATCTCGCGGTCCGTGAGTTCCAGCCCCGCATCGGGCTCTGTGCTGACAGCTCAGAGCCTGGAGACTGCTTCTGATTCTGTGTCTCCCTCTCTCTCTGCCACCCCCCACTCATGCTCTGTCTCTTTCTTCTCAAAAATAAATAAACATTAAAAAATTAAAAAAAAAATAATGGCCAACATTGAAAACACTGATAACACCAAATGCTGGTGATGATGTGGAGCAAGAGGAACTCCCATTCATTGCTGGTGGGAATGCAAGATGGTACAGCCACTTCAGAAAATAGTTTGGCAGTTTCATACAAAACAAAACATATACTTACCATACAATCCAGCAATCACGCTTCATGGTATTGCCCCAAATGAGATGAATACTTATGTCCACATAAAAATTTGCACCCAGATGTTTACAGCAGCTTTATTCATAATCGCCAAAACTTGGAAGCAGCCAAGATATCCTTCACCAGATGAGTGGAGAAATAAACTGGTAGATCCAGGCAATGGGATATTTATTATTCAGCACTAAAAAGAAAGGTGCTGTCGAGCCACACAAAGACATAGAGGAATCTTAAATGCATATTAGTAAGTGAAAGAAGCCAATGTGAAAAGGTTACATACTGTATGATTCCAATTATACAATATTCTGGAAAAGGCAAAACTATGGAGACAGTAAAACGATCAGTGGTTGCTAGGAACTGAGGGGAGGGAGGGATGAATCAGTGGAGCAAAGAGGATTTTTAGGCTAGTGAAACTATTCTGTATCATACTGTGATGGTGGACACACATAATTATATACTTGCCAAAACCCATAAAATGTACCACCCAATGGACTTTGGGTGATTATGACGTGTCAGTGCAGTTTCATCAATTGTAACAAATGTCCCACTGGTGAAGGATGTCCATAGGAGAGGGGGTTGTGCAAGTGGAGGGAAAGGGGAATATGGGAACACTCTGTACTTTCTGCTCAATTTTGCCACGAGCCTAAAACTGCTCTAAAAAAGATAGTCTATTAATTAAAAAAAGATAGAATGTTGGGGTGGCAGTTGCCTTCAAGATCATCTGTTCACTCCACTTATTTGGCAGATGGAACAGCTGAAGCCCTGAGAGTGGAAGGTACTTGCCTAAAGTCACACAGCAAGCTTGCAGCCAGAGCCTGGGCCAAAACCAAATATTTTGTTTGTCCAATATATATCACGCAAGGGTCAGCACATTGTTTTTTCAGTTAGACAATGACTTGCATGAGCTCTTCGGAAGCAGCTTACAGGCTCTATTGTCTGCAAAGGGACAGAATGTCTTAGCCCTGAGTCCTTTGGCCTTGGCACAAACTATGACCAATGAGCCTCTGCTTCGTAAAAGATCAGCACTGCTGCCAAACCCAGGTCTCGCTTCTGCCCCAAGTTCTGCTGAGCCTTCAGGGCCAGGGGCGACCTCAGAGCTGAGAACCAGGAAAGGAGCCTGGGGCCCTTTTTCCTGTCCTGTTCTCAGCCCTCCAGCTTTTGGCAGAAGTCCAGGGCAGGAAAGAACAATCAGCAAACCTATTAATTAGGTCTTATGCATTCATTGTAAAGTCTCATAATTTGTTATAAGGGAGATTTTTACCTCGATGATTTATCATGGCTCCCATGCGTACATGAAACTGTGTCTGAGTCTGTACAAACACATCCCAAGTGTGTACTGTCTGCAGTTCACAGCGCGCAACCAGCGCCCCTGTCTGCACCCTCCTCTCCAGATGCCTGTGACCAAACCCCAGGGCCCTATCTGAACCAACATAGGATTATGCCCACACTCTGCAAGTCTGCAAAGAGCCCCAATTCATGCATGGATAATTTGATCTTTGCTGCTTCCTTTGTATTAAAAATGATTTCATGAGAAGTCACCCTTCAGACGGAGAGGTCTCCCTTCTCCTAATCAACTCTAACCCCTCTCCTGGGGCTCTCCGGGCCATCTAGGCCTCCACCCGACCCTCCCACCCTACCTGACTCCACTGGTTAATACCTTTCTTTTCTGGGTTTTCAGCCTTGTGTGTCCAGTAACTCTTTCTCTGTAGCTCAAATGGTCTCACTTGCCTGTTCTCCTCCAACCCTTCATCAGCTGCCAACCCATCTTACTCTTTCCCTCCACAGTCAAAGGTCTTGAAGAAGAGTCCCCCTCCCTGACTGCACTTCCTCACTTCTCCCACACTCCCTAGTCCCTGAGGTTTGGCTCCTCCACCCCCAACCATCAGGCTCAAAAATCAGAAGTGAATGCCCCAATGGCCACTTTTCAGTCATTGATTGCCTTCCTCTTGCAAATGTCTTCCCCTGGGTCTCTGTGGCCCTCTGCTCTCAGAATTGTTCTCTTATTTCTATTAACACTCGTTTTAAAAGTTTCCCTCTACTGGGTCTTCATCTTATGCCACTATTTCATGTTAGTGTTCCCTGGGACTCGGTCCTTGAACTTCTTCTCTTCTCACTATAGTACATACACTCTCCTGCTTTGGCCTCATCCTTTCAATCTCCATGTATATGGTCCCGCACCTATGGTCCAGGCCAGGACCTTTCCCTTGAGCCCCACACCCATACATCCAACTTCTAGGTGTCCCACCGACACCCCACACTTGATACATCCAAGAAAACTTACCACCTTTTCCCACAAGTTTTGCTCCTTCTCCTGCATTTCTCATCTTGCTAAACGGCTCCATCAGACACCCCATCACTCAAGCCAGAAATCTGGGAATTATCCCAGACTCCTCTTTTTCCTTCATCCTCCCCCACTCCCAATCTACCAATTTGTCCCACCCGCTGTACCTTCAAAATATCTCCAGAGCAGGACCAGTCCTTTCCATAAGTATTACTACTGGCCTCCCTGCTTCCACTCTCTCCCCATCAGCCCACCCCCTACACTGTAGCCAGAGAGACTGCTGCAGCATCAACTGGCTCATATCATTTCCTCTGCTCAAAATATTCCAACAGCTTCTTGTCACTTGGAATAAAATTCCAACTTCTTACCATTGCATAAAAGGAAATCCATGTTCTGGTTCCTGACTGCCTTTTCCAGCCTTCTCTCCCGGTTGTCACCCTCTTCCTCAATGTCCCAACCACTTTATATACCGGGCTGTCTCCCCTTTCTGGATCTTTGCACCTTTGCTCATAACTGTTCCCTCTCTCTGGGACAATCGCCCAGCCAATCTCAGCAGCCAACCAGGTGACCACATACTAATCTTTCAAGACAGCAATAGAAACCTTTCTTGGTACTCCAGATTGACTCTACCATTCCTTCCACTGTGTCCTTCATGACACCTGTAAGTCATTGTCAGAAAATGCCTATGAAGCTCCTATTACATGCTGTTCCCACCCACTCCCATAGGTAACAAATTCTATTAGCTTCTGATTTATTCTTCTTGTTTTTCTTTCTGTATGTGTGAACAGATGTATCTGCATTTTCTTACTTCCCCTTTTTCTTATTCAGAAGGAAGCATACTACAGATACATTTTTTTCATTTTGCTTTTTTCCACCTCCATCAACATATCCTAGAAATCACTCCATATCAGTTCATAGAGAGTATCCTCATTTTAAAAATGTTTATTTATTTATTTTTGATGGAGAGAGAGAGAGCATGGAAGGGGCAGAGAGAGAGAGAGAGAGGGAGAGAGAATCTCAAGCAGGCTCCACACCATCATCTGGGAGCCCAATGTGGGGCTGGAACTCATGAATCATGAGATCATGACCTGAGCCAAAGTCGAACACTTAATCGATTGAGCCACCCGGGTGCCTCTGTAGCTGTACCAAAAAGCCTACTCAACCACTCTCTTAGTTATGGACAGTTAGGTAAGTTTCAAATATTTTGCAATTATAAACAACGCTGTAATGAATAACCTCATGCATATGCATTTCCATATTGTTAGAGGCATATCCTTGGGATAAATTCCCAAAAGGGCAATTGGTGAGTCAAAAGGTAAAGACATATAATTTTGTGAGATATTATCAAATTCCCTTCTAAAGGGCTTTACCAATTTTCTTTTCCACCATTAATGTGAGAGTCACTGCAGGCATTTTTGGAAGAGCGTTTTCTCAGGACATGAGCTCCATTTCTCAGCTGACCTGTCTTTGTGACTGATCCATTCCAATGTGCATGAAGGTACCTCAGCTACTCAGCACACAAGAGAATTCCTTGTGTTCCTGAGACCCCCCCCCTTTCTTAGGTGAAGCAATGGACAAACCCAAGGCCCCGTATTGCTGGAAATGCTCCTTCTTCATCTTCTGCCTTTCACAGTTTTGTTGAGGAGAAACAATACACATATTACACTGGTTCCAAGTGCACAAAGCAACAGGCCTATCAGAAGGTTCTTAATCAAGTATTAATCAGCTTGAGGAACACAAGAGGTAGTACTTTCCCAGGCTCAACAAGTACCAGTTGGGTTGGTCCAAAGGCACTTAATGAGGACAGGCATCCATCTTGCAAAAAAATAAGACATCCTATTGAGAAAAATAATAATAAAAGTATTTTACTGTGCTTTAAGGATCAGAAAGTGCTTTCACACACAGGTGCATGCGTGCGCACACACTCACACACACACACACACACACACACACACGTTATCTCATTTGATCCTTACAATAGAAACATCCATGCTGGAACAATCGTTTCCTTGGCCAATCTTTGATGTACATTAAGTGGTTTGTGGACTTTAACTGTCATTTATCCACCCAGACTTCAAAGGGTTAATGAAAGCTGAACTCTGAACAACCTGAACTTATTAAAGGCATAGGGTTGGAGGAAGTCTGGGAGTAGGAAGTGGTCAGGAAGCCTAGTCAGCCCGGGCTCGAATTTCCCTGACTGAGAGCCTCAGATGAATTATGGTGGAAAACCCCCAACTGCACTGTATCCTCTCCCTTTAATTTAGGCATTTAATAAACAGATCGCATCGTTCTTCAGAAATGAGGAAGGTTAATAATTTCCTTGGACAGAGAGCGCCAAGCAGCCCTTGCGGCCTTGTGTAGACCTTCAAAGGAACTTCTGCAGACAGAGTCTGTGAAACTTTTTATACTTGTCTATTAAATTTTCACTAGGCTCCCCTGCCCTCATTAATATCATTAGAGTATAGACCTGCAAACCTGTCCAGTATTTGTCAGACATCCCAGAACCCAAGGGAGGGATCCGATTCTATAAAGCAGGTGATGCCCTCATGAGGCATTTCTGCTAACTTTCCCAGCTGGCAGTGCCCTCCTGTTTCTCCCTGAGTGCCCAGGACCCCCCACCATGGCACCGCTGCCAGGAAAAAATTGAAAGAGCCTTTACCTCTCTTTTTTTTAATGTTTATTTATTTTTGAGAGAGAGAAAGAGAGAGAGAGAGAGAGAGAGAGAGAAAGAGAGAGACAGAGACAGAGAGAGAGAGAGAAACAGAGTGCGAGTGGGGAGGAGCCGAGAGAGAGGGAGACACAGAATCTGAAGCAGGCTCCAGGCTCTGTGCTGACAGCAGCCAGCCCGATGTGGGGCTCAAACTCACAAACCGTGGGATCATGACCTGAGCCCAAGTCGGTCACTTAACCAACTGAGCTACCTGGGCACCCCAAAAGAGACCTTCTCTTGATTCCTCAGCTCCCAGAAAAGTGTCCACCTGTTTCTACAGACATGTCAGTTTGGAATTCAAAATGTAAAATGAGGAGGCAAAGTCATTTTCTCTCCTAGACATTCCTAGCTTGTCAGGACTTCAAGGACAATTTGGACAGTGTAGAGCCAGTAAACTTGCTGTTTAAGGAAGCAGGAGTGTAGTGGCTCTGCCCTGTGCTAGCTGTGTGTCCTTGGGTAAGTCACTTAACATCTCCAAGCCTCCTTTTCCTTACCTGTCAAGTGTGGAAGGGACACATGACAGTATCTACCTCACAGGAGTTGTGCGGATTAAAAGAGATGAAGAAAGTAAAACGCTTAGCCTGGTATCTGGTGCATAACAACTCTTAGACTCCCAACATGTCACATCTAAAAGTGCTCTTAAGGAGCATTTACTCAGACTCCTTATTTTCTAGGTGAAGGAACAGACTTAGAGGGAGGTTATCCAATTCATTAATAAAAGAACCAAGATTAGAAAAGTTTCCCTGAGCTTTTTCAGTTCACCTGGTGCCTCTCTTGCCCTAAGAATGGCACTCCCAAAGCACATGGGTAGGTTGGGGGGAGACCTGGTGGAAGAGATGGCAAATGCCACTTGGGGCGATGCCGGCTAGCAAGGGAGGACTTGTGAGATTTTTTTTCCAGCCTAGGATTATTTTCATGATTATCTACACCCAAGGCCATTTCAACAAAGCCTTGGTTGACCATCCCTTTGGGGTCATTTCTCCCTAATTGGTCTTCAACAACACTTTCTCCAAAAAGCAAACGTTTCTCTTTGGCAAGCAGCCCATTCATCTTACTTGGACGGTGAGTCAGGCGCCTCTCCCCAGGGCCTTTTGGGCCGGGTGTGGGACAGGGGAGGGAAAGAACTTCTCTCCCCCAGCTCACTTTGCGGCGGGAAGTTCTGTGGCTTTCACAAGGACAAGAGCAGAGGGTGGAGCGGGGTAAGAGCAAGGGTGCTGTGGCTCTTGTGATTGGCCTTCCGCGGAAGTGGTGTGTCCAAGAGCAGCCAATTCCATGCGAGCTCAGGCGTGCTGGCCCGCCCCCCCCCCGCCCCCCACCCCAGCTCCGACCTCACGTGGCCCCGCATGAGGTTGCTACTTGCCTGCTCTGAGAGGCGCGCACTGGGAGTTCTGCCCAGCTCAGCACTTCGTTATACTGTGGAAGCAGGAAGGAACTGGCCAGTAAGTACTTAGCTCCTGGCTGAGCCACGGCCAGACTAAACAGAGCTGGGATATGCAACTGAAGGCTGATGCTGGCATCGCTACACCCCCAGGCAGTGGAACTACAGAGTGCTGCCTTAATGGGTACCAGGGTCCCTCCATTTCCATCCCACTCTGAGCATCTGCATGGGCTTCCAGAACCCCAGATGTGCCATGAGGCATCAGTGAATTTAGCCAGCCAGGATCCACTTAGCCTTCCCTGCTTGGTTTTTCAATTAACCTACCTTTTGTGGGAAAACAGGACCAGGAAGCCAAGTGACCTTGGGAAAGTCTTTCCCCTTCCCTGGGCCTCAGTTTCCTAATCTGTAAAATGTGTGGGCTGAACGAACTCATCCGCTGCAGTCTCCACAGCTGCCACCCTAGACCAGCTCACCACAACTCCCTGATGTGTCCCTCTGTTTCCACTCCTGTCCTCCTTCAATCCATTACCAACGCAGCAACCAGGGGACTCTAAAACACAAATCAGATCTTGCACCACTCCTTGGCCTGAAACCCTCCCATCCCACTCGAAATAAAAATCAAAGGGCACCTGGGTGGCTCAGTCAGTTAAACATCTGACTTGTGATTTCAGCTCAGGTCATGATCTCACAGTCACGAGATCAAGCCCAGTGTCCCCCTCTGCACCAAGAAGCCTGCTTAAGATTCTCTCTCTCCCTCTGCCCCTCCCCCGCTTGCATGCACATGCACACTCTACTCTTAAAAAAATAAAATAAGTAAGCAAGTAAATAAATAAATAAATAAATGAAATCCAAGCCTCTTATTGTGATTCAAAAGGCCCCTATCTGCTGCCTAGTCTCAGCTCCTGCCTCCCCACCCCTCACTCCCTCTCCTGCCACACCAGCTTTCTTGCATATTCCACAAACATGCCAAGCTTGTGACTGCCTCAGGTCCCCACACAGTAGTACCTCCTGCCTGAGATGCTTTCCCTCAGTTTTTTGCCTGTTTAACTCCTGGTCATGCTTGTGGTCTTGGCTCAAGGTCACTTCCTTGGGTATAAACTGTCTTTGAACAGCATCTCCCACCCATTCCTGCCCTGCTTATTCAAGTTCTGCTGTTATATACGCTTTCACTGGACACTGTTCTTTTCTTCCATAGCACTTCTCACAACTATAATTATCTAATGTCTGTCTTCCCCCACTAAACTGTAAGCTCTGTGAGGGCAGAAGCCTTGTCTGTCCTGTTCACCGTTTTATTTTTGATACCTTGTGCAGTGCCTGGCACATGGGAAGAGCTCATGAAAAACTGGTTGGTGGAGGGGCGCCTGGGTGGCTCAGTCAGTCAAGCATCCGGCTCCTGATCTCACCTCCCGTCTTGGTCTTGGGGTGGTGAGTTTGGGCCCAGGCTGGGTGTCAAGGCTACTTTAAAAAAATTGGTTGGTTGAAGAATGAATGAATGAATGAATGAATAAAGGTCCCTGCCAGCCTTGCAGCTCTTTAGCCTGGTCACTGTGTTCCCACCCTCTCCAGGGTTCTAACACAGTGGTGTTGACCTATTGACCTCACTGTTAAGCAAGCCAGGAGGGCAAGTCTGTCTCTGGTACACTCGGAATGTGGTCACTCTGTATAGCCAAATGCATGACTTTCATTTATGTTATTCATGCCTCTTGCTCCTTTCGTTAGTGACTCAGTACCCTCAAGTATCTACTAGGCACCTACTGTATGCCTGGCTCTGTCCTAGACGTTGTTACTCCAAAGGCATTCGTCTTCCCAAACTTGGTCTGGGCTCTTCAAGAGCTCTCATGTAAACAACCAATTCTCATGCGTGTCAGCCTGTCCTCAGTGCTTGGGAGGACAGAGGAAAGAGCAATTGAGCACTGATTGTCCTGTGGAAATTTAGTGGGGGAGAGAGGAGGGGGAGAAGATTGTGCAAGAGGGTAATCCGATTAGCGGTTGTGCTAGAGTGCCTTTCCTGATGGAGGGATGAATGTCAGGGAAGGCCGCCCATGTTGTGGGGAGCTTTCTGGGGAGGGCTCTCTGTCCATCAAGTGGCCACTGGGGGCTGCATGCCGGTGTGGCAGGCTTACAAGCACTCCTTTTTAAAAAATTTTTGTAAATATTTATTTTTGAGAGAGAGAGAGAGAGCACAAGTGGGGGAGGGGCTGAGAGAGAGAGAGGAAGACACAGAATCCAAAGCAGGATCTAGGCTCTGAGCTGTCAGCACAGAGCCCAACATGGGGCTTGAACCCACAAACTGCAAGATCATGACCTGAGCCAAAGACAGACACTTAACGGACTGAGCCATCCAGGTGCCCTGGCTTACAAGCACTCCTAATCCATGTTCATGCTTTCCCCTACAGTGGCTCTCACATTCTTGCACCTCCCAGCCACCGGGAGAAACTTCTGAAACAGGGCAGAACTTCCTTCCTCCTACACAGCCCTGTAGATTCTGATTGAGTGGGTCAGGTGCCGGGCTGGCCATTTGCGTCTTACTAAACACCCCCCACGTCATTCTGAGGCAGGCGTTCCAAAGAGAGCTCTCAGATGGACGCTGGTCCATGGACTGACAGGTGACTGATGCAAGTGGGAACTTAAGTGAAAGCCTAGGACGGCAGGGCATCCTGAGGACTCGGGATGCAGCAGTGATTGATGGGGAGGGGGTTGTAGGTGAGTGGCAGAGTCCAGGTAAGGGTGGGGGTTAACCGCATGAGAGAGGAGTCCTGAGGCCATGACAAGAGTCCTCAAGGCTTTGGTGGCCATCCATTCCCAACTGCTCCCCTCCTCACCCCAGACCAGAGGTCTCTTGTGTGCCCTGACGGTTTCTGGGTCAGAGAGAAGAAACCAGATGAGTGTTTCTTAGCAGCTGAATCCAGGAACAGCAGAATCCCTGGGCAGCTCCATGCCTCCGAGTGGGCAGTGCTGGAAATAAGCACACTGGGGGCCAGAGGACTAGCCTATGGGTGAGAGGGAGCAACAGAAGGAGAGGAGATGACATGAAGGCACTTCATTCATTCAATCATTTATTCATTCCACCAACATGTGCTAAGGGTCAGGCCCTGTACTAAGCGCTGTGAGGTTTGCTGGTGCCATCTGCCCACCTGTCAAAGCCAGAAACCAGAGTATCATCCTAGACTCTTCCATCTGTCTTACTTATCCCCTCCAGGCAATCTGTTCACCGAACCTCATTGATTGGACCTCCTAAATGTCTGTTGACTCCAACCCTCCCCCCGGGCCTCTCTGCTATTGTCTTAGCGCCAGAGCTCACTAATTCTTGCCCAGACCTTTGCAGAAGTTTCTTCACTGCTCTGGCCACACCTAGGCTTGCCTCACTCCAATCCATTTCCCACAGTGTGGCCAGACTGATGGTCTCTTATTTTTAAACTGCTTCATCATGGTATAGTTTACGTAACATAAAATTCACCTGTTTTCAGTGTGCAACTCCATGATTTTTGAATATTCACCGAGTTGTGTAACCATTACCACAATCCAATTTTAGAACCTTTCTATCACCCTGAAAAGGTCCCTCGTGCCCATTAGCAGTCACTTCCTGTTCCCACCCCCACAGCCTCAGACAACCACTAATCTACTTTCGGTCTCTATGGATTTGCCTTTTCTGGGCATTTCATATAAATGGAATAATGCAATGTGTGGTCTTTTGTGTTGGGCTTTGATCGCCTCTCTCAATACAGAAGTCTGCTCAGTTAAAGAACTTAAATGAAATGGTAACTAGACAATGGATGTGTTAAATAACCTTACTATTGTCATCATTTCACAGTATATATGTATATCAAATCATCACGTTGTACACCTTGAATGTGCACAATGTTATATGTCAAGGTTATACTTCAACCCTTTAAAAATGTTTTTAATGTTTATTTTATTTTTTTAAATTTTTAACATTTATTTATTTTTGAGACAGAGAGAGAGCATGAACAGGGGAGGGTCAGAGAAAGAGGGAGACACAGAATCTGAAACAGGCTCCAGGCTCTGAGCTATCATCACAGAGCCCAACACGGGGCTCAAACCCATGGACCGTGAGATCATGACCGGAGCCAAAGTCGGACGCTTAACCGACTGAGCCACCCAGGTGCCCCTTTTAATGTTTATTTTTGAGAGAGAGAGAGAGCATGAGCAGGGGAGGGGCAGACAGAGGGAGACACAGAACCTGAAGCAGGCTCCACACGCTGATCTCTCAGCACAGAGCCCAACATGGGGCTTGAACCCACGAGATCATGACCTGAACCAAAGTCGGCTGCTTAACTGACTGAGCCACCCAGGCACCCCTATTCTTCAACCCTTTTGAACAGTTCCCCATCATCCACCATCCAAACATCTCATGTTACTGTTCAAGGTCCTTCATGCCTCACCCTGCTTTTGAACTTCCTATGGTTCCTGAACACACACCATGGGCTTTCCTGCCTCCATGCATGCGTGTCTCTGGTTCCCCTGCCAGGAATGCCCTTACCCTCCCCTAAGGAGATATAACCTCTGCTATAATTTATCCAACATCCCATTTCCCAAATTCTGTTCATCCCTTCCACCTCTGTAAGCACTTTGCACCCTGTATGTGCTTTGTTCATTGCACAACTCACGTTCCTGTGTAAGTACCCGTACACACTGGAACTCCCTGGCTAGACTGTGAGTTCCGTGAGGGCGGAAGCATAATGCTATTCATCTCTAGATCCTCACATTGGAAACAGATCCTGGCTCAGCATGGGTGCCAACCAAACAGAACTATGTGATGTTTGGTCCAGAAACTACCCTTTAGGAGCTCACAGTTTTGTGAGGGAGTAAATCAACCATTGATCAGTCAACCTACATTTACCGAGGCCCCACTACCCAGTGATGGGAGGAAGGAGGGAATGAAAAGGACGAGGCCTTGTGGGGCCAGTCAAGAAACGCTCTCCACAGATCAGCAGGTCTCAATGCAAAACATGACACAGCCAAATGTTAGGTGGGACAGTGGATGCAACAAGACCCCAGAGGAGAGGGATTAGAACACAGGTGAGAAATGTAAATAGCATTATTGGATGGCAGTGAGAGAATGACCTAGGCAACATCTTGGGGCAGGGGGTGGATGTTCTAGAAGAGGGAGGGCCCAGGGGCAAAGGAATCAGTTTGGATGCTGGTGACTCCTTCCAGGAGATGAGAAGGACCTCATGTACAGCTATTATCAGGAATGATGGATACACCACTGGAGTAGGGTTTTCCTGAGTTTGCAAATAAAAATATAGGACCCAGTGCAAGAGACATACTTAAACTAAAATATTATTTGCTGGATATCTGAAATTCACATTTACCTGGGCCTCTCCACATTTTCTCCGGTATCCCTACACTGGTAGAGAGCATGTTTGAGCCAAACCACTAAGGCCTTGAATGTCATGCCAAAAGGTTTACCCTCTCTGCCCTGAGAGTAATGAGGAGCCACTGAAGGGTTTTAACTTGAGGACTGACATAATCAGATATGTCTTTTGGAAAGATGGCTCAGGTTGTGGCAAGGAGTGAGGATGGGGGGAGGGAGATGGGGCAGCTAGAGGTTGTGACAGCAATTCAGGGGACAGAGGACCAAGGAAGGCCTGAGTCATGGCAGAGGCGGTGAGCATAGAAGAGGAAAGTGTGGCGCACACTGGTGAAGCTTAGCTGGAAGAACTTGACCAGATGCCATAGAAGAAACCTCTCCCAGTCTCTCCCTTGGCTGGTCAGTTTTTCACACTTCCCTTTCCCCTTGGGCTCCAGCACCGGTCCACAGCACACAGTGTTCTCCCAAACAGATGCATGGATTCTGGTCTGGGTGATTCACTGTCCCTGGCTAGAAGGGCCTGCCTGCTGGGGCAAGGATCAGGCAACCCTTAAGAACATTTCAAAGGGCCCCCTGTGCAAACCCTTACCGAAAGGTTCCCACTGGGGAAAACAACAGGTATCTAAACAGTTCTGCCTTTTCTGGGGGGTGATTTTTAGCACAGCTGATGAAAGAGATGGCCTCGTCTTAGCCCTACTGGCTGGGGGGGACATCTAGAACACTTTCCTAGCTGAGGTCTAGCACTCCTTGTAGATGCAATAGCCAAGAAGGCAGAGCCTGCTTCTCTGCATGCTGATTTGTTCCACTCTGACCCAGACACTTGTGCCAACATCAAGTCCCACCCTTATCCCCTGAGCCTCGTGGCTGCACAGGGATCCACACATGGCTCAGGCAGGGACCAGAGGCTGACAGAAGAGAAGGGCTCTTCTCCACATGCTGCAAAGTTGGGCACAAAGGATGGGGTGAGAATTTCCCTATGATCCCTGCTGTCTTTCCCAGGATCTATAGGATGCAGTTGTCCCTCAGGGCCTGGGGTGGAGTGGCCAGAACCCTCCTTGGTAACCTCTGAGGCCTTTATGCTATCAGTGGGGAGGCTGGCTAGTTAAGGGTGGCAGCTCTAAACTCAAATGGAACTGAGTTCTCAGCATCACTCTCCCCTTAACAGCTGTGGACCTTGGACAAGTTACTCAACATTCTCTATGCCTAGATTTCCACTACCAAGGTGCAAAATGGTGGTAATTAGGGCGCTTCAGAGGACTAAATGAGATTATCCATGTGAAGCACTTAGCCTTGTGTCTGACACTTAGAAACCGTTTAATACATGTTAGCTAGTAGAATTGTGCTCCTTTAATCTTATGCCCTCTCTGTTCTCCCTCACCCCTCATCAGATTCTCTTCCCCAAGGTCACATCTTGGGACCATCCCTTCAGGCCACCATTGCCTGGTGACAGAACTCCCCCCCACCCAAAGATCCTTCTCTGAGGAACTCAGTCCTTGCTCCACAGATGGTGGTTCTCTGGGGGCCTCTCATCCTAATTCAGAGCCACTTGCCCTGTATACCTCAGCCTTTTGCCTTTTATCTCTTGTGTCATTGTTGGAGAAGGAGTCAGGTACAGAGGGCAAAGGGCAGGGGTGGAGAGCAGGCTGGCTAGGCCTGGTGGGGCAGAGGAGATGCTGAGAATTTGTGTTGTCAGCGCTTTTTCAGTGTGGGGAGGCAGCCCACAACAAGGGACTGAGTTTTCTGAGAATGCCCAACCCTGCTCCAGTCCAAAGCCGGCCTGCCCTGGGGCCACAGCCCCCTCTCTAGCAGTTTCTCTGATCTCTTGGGTGGAAGGAAGGAGCTGAGAAGCTCAAAGAGCTCAAAAGCTCACCTCCTCCTGGGCCCTTCGTGGGGGGGGGGGGGGCAAGGGGGGGCCTGCTATCATCTTACATTGCTGTCTTTCAGGCACCCCTGTGCCCCCCGATTCATACCACACACCAAAAACCCAAGGGGACAAAGCTAGTCTGCAAAGAGAAGGGGACCTGGAGAGCCAAGCAGCAACCACCACCAGAGGCCTGTGTTTGTTCTCCAAATTACAACAGGCCCCCAGAGACGCTTCTGTGACCCTGTGGCCTCCTAGGAATTACAAAAAGCAAGAGTGAAAATGTCCCCAGTGCTGAATCAATTAGGATAGCCTCAGCAATCAAGCCCTTAATACCAGCTTTTCCCCAGCTTTTTCTGTACCTTCTAGGTAGAATCTCATTAAATCATTTCCAATCTCTAGGAAAAAAAAAAGGCAAGCTAGCCCTTGAGAAAAAGAGGACACAAATAGCTACATTCAAGCCAACTGCACGGAGAAAATAAGTAGTCAGAGGGCGGGGTCGGGGGAGGGGGCGGATAAAGATGTTCTGCTTCAAACATCTGGGAAGTAGTATCAGTCCCGTAACTACGAGGCTGGCTGGGGGGCCTTTCCATTGGCCTTGCCCAGCTGTCTTCCTCCCACTCAGAACGAAATGTTCTTTTCGTGGTTATAACCTCTTTTCATTTGGAATGACTTGCCCATGTCTGGACCTTGCTCGGGGCCTCGCCTCTGAGAGAGGCTTGCACGCAATAATGAATTACCCAGTGAGCCCCGTGGGCAGGTCTCCGCCTCGCACCCGCCCACTGTCTTCCCTTCCCCCTGGCCTCGGCCCACTGAAAGAGTCGCTGCGGTTGGCTCGCGGGCTGCTTCCAAGCCCGGGCAGATCGGCAGCACTCGCCTCGCCTCACCCTCCCCTGTGAGCACATGTCTTCCCACGCGCCGCCGCCCGGGGAAGCGGGGAAGCGGCGGGCGTGTGGGCTGCCATGCGGCTGCCAGACAAGGGCGTGGCGGGGAGGGTGGCCAGGGCGGCGGCGGCAGGGCTACCCTGCCTGGGCTCCCGGGGAGTCCCGGCCTTACCGGAGGCACCCGGGGAGGATCGGACTTTCCCAAAGCCTCTGACAAATGCTCTGGCCCAAACTCGCCCAAGGAAACAGAACAGTATCCACCAGCAAGGGACTTGGGCACGGGTGGGGGAGGCAATGTTTGGCTTCAGAAACTTCACTAGGGTGGGATTAAGGCTGTGGGCAGGGCCAGGCGGGCTTGGCAGAGGCCCGGAAGCTGAGCTTCCGGGGTTTGGAGCCCAGCCTGGAGTCCAATGCCTGGGGCACACCAGGGCAGGTGACGGGGAAAGGGGACCGTGGCCAGGATGTGAGACAGTGGTTCTCCAGTTTGGCTGCAAAGTAGAATCACGGTGGGGGGCTTCCAAAAATCCGGATGCCCAGGGCCTCATCCCAAATTAATGTGCTCATCCCAGATTAATGTTATCAGAATCCCTGGGGGGTGGGATCCAGGCCTCAGTAGTTTTAAAAACTCCCCAGGTGGTACCAGTGTGCAGCAGCTAAAAACCAGCGGTTACAAGAGTTGCACAGAGCTGGTCCCAAGGACCTGCAGTCTGGAGCATACCAGGGAGCTCCTTAGAAAGGCAGAGTCTCCACCCTCACCTCAGTCCTACTGAATCAGCATCTGCCTTGTTTTGTTAATGTTTATTTCCTTATTTTTGAGCGAGAGACAGAGCACAAGAGAGGGAGGGGCAGAGAGAGAGGGAGACACAGAATTCAAAGCAGGCTCCGGGCTGTCAGCACAGAGTCCCACCAACCGCCCTCACCAACCTTGAGATCATGACCTAAGGCTTAGTCTGATGCTTAACCCAGTGAGCCACCCAGGCGCCCCCAGAATCTGCATTTTTAAAGTAACAGCTTTACTAAGATATGATTCACATGCCACAAAATACTCTCTTTTAAGGTGCACGATTCAGTGGTTTTTACCATTTTGTGCAACTACCACCTCTGTCTACCTGGTTTCATTTCCATCACCCCCAGAAGAAACCCCATTACCTGTTAGCAATATGAGTTTGCACCCCCTCCTCCCTGCAGCCATGGGCAATCACTATGTTCTGTCCTCATGGATTTGCCCATTCAGGATATTAGCATCTGCATTTAACAGAATGCCTCTGCCTGTCACAGTCGGAGGAGCACCAGTGTGAGACCTTCTAAAAGAAGCAGCCCTCGCTCCCCTCCCACACTTGTCATGCAGACATGTGGGTCCAGAGTTGCTAGATTTTCTGCTTTTTCAAGAAAATCCAGAACTCTGGACTTTCATATGAAATCGTCCACTTTTAAAAAGATTGGCGATTAATTCAAAACTTTGGAAAACACTGTTGGGGCCAAACCAAACACGCCTGAGGGCTGGATTCAGCCTGTCAGCTGCCACTTTGCGACTTCTAATGGTCACCAGGTTCTTACCCACTCCCACCCATAGTCCTGCTCTGGCCATAGTCCCTTTCTCCTTGTTACAGTTTCCATGGATGTGAGGGAACATCTACTTAGTACCCTCCTCATAAAATCTTCTCACATGTTTTCCTTCCCTTTTCCAAACCCATAGCTATGCATTTATCAAGGACCTACTATGTATTTGGTGCTTTGCATTTTTTTTTTATCACTTAAATCTTTACAACAGCCTTTATGGCAGATATTATGATCCCAGTTTTAAAGACCAGGAGACTGGAGCTCAGAGAGGTTAAGTAACTTTCCTGAGGTTGCACAGGCCCCAAGGGTCCCGCTGCTGGACATTTGTACCTGAGTCCTGTCCACCTCCTCAAACGGCTTCTACTTTATGAATATTTGCCACATTTTTCATATCTTTTGTTCTCTTCTGAACCTTCTCCGTTTCCCCCAGATTCTGGACACAGCCCTCTGATGACAGACTAGATTGTCAGAGGCATGGTCTCAGTGAGCCTACCACCTAGGCTTGTTGGGGAGAGCCTCAGTTCCAAACACTCAAGCTTGTTTCCCTGTAAGTACACTCATTCTTGTCAAATATGCACCCTGATCTTTGGTTTGGAAAATGTGGCCAACGTTAAGTGAGCCATGCTCTATTTTGAGGCTGATTCATATTCAACTTGTGGTCAACTCCCTCCTTCTCTTGGTGTTTTTCTTATTTGTGTTGAGCTAAATTATGTTGTTAGATTTTGTCGCTAACAAACCCCTTGCACTTGTCCCCTCGCTGAATTTCATCCCGGTTTCACAGGGCCTTCTTCCTCCAGCCTACCCACCTGGAAGTCCTTCCCCCATCTGCCGTGGGCTTGGCCCCCTCCCAATCTGTTTTCATTTTGTAGTCACTTCAGGCTTCCGGAAACTGTCTCCACCTTCCCCGAATGTCCCATCTGTCTCTCTCTCTTCACTGCTCTGGAAATTCTAGTTAGGTGCATTGTAGCAGGATAGTGCAGACAGGTGGAGGGAAGCAGACGCCATTCCCCTAAATTGGTTGGGGGTGGGGGGGCAGTTGGCTGTGGCTGGGAGTGTCCCCTTACGGTGGCCTTAGGCTAGAAGCTCTATCCTATGCCAGCTCCAGACCTACTCTAGCAACAGGAGGGGTCTGTGGACCTCTCTGCAGATCAGAGGGACCCTAAGTCCTGGGAGACCCTTTGGCAAGAAGTTCTTTAATTCAGTCCTGACCTGTTGGGACATCCCACTGTCATCCTACAGTATGAGGGCTGTGGAACCCCAGGCTGGTTGCTAGGCACAGGGCTCTCAAACAATGTAGTGTGACAGTTCCCTCAGAAGCCCCAGGGGCCTTCCTGGGCTACAAGGGTGTGGTTTGCAGTCTGGGTACATTCTGTACCCTCAATCCGGGGGCGGCTGGGTCTGTGGTTCCTGGTGCTGTGCAGCAGAGCCCCGCCCAGGCCTTTCCTCTCCAGCTACAAAAACAAAGCTGAGACACCAAGAGGGGAGGAATTGAAACAGAGGCTGGCACTGTATAGCTGGTCCCTGGAGACTTGGAGGCAGGCCTGCCTCCTTCCCTCTTCCCTGAAGGTGTCCCACTTGTGGAAGGCCAACAGTGTCCCTGCTTCTCTACTGCCTGTTCTTCCCTTCCCTCCCCATGCTTTATTGAATGGCTGCTTGAGGGCAGTGCTCTCTGGGGACTGGCTGTCACTGGCTTCCCCAGAGACCCCACACCGTGGCTTTCCTTCCCCCAGCATTGCTCTGTGTCTCCACGTTCCTCTGGCCATTTCTCTGCCGACGACCCCGGGTCTCTGGTATTATTATTATTACCACCACCACTACTACTGTTCCTGTTACTATTATTAGCTAGCACCACTCACAGGCCCATGTGGTACTGGGTGCTTTCACCCTTGGCAGCCTTTCATCACAGCCACCTTGTGAGGGAATAATAGTAGCTGACAACCTATTTCGCACTCACCACGTGCAGGCAGTGTTGCAAGCACTTGACACATTTAATCCTGGCAACAACTGTAAAGTACGTCCCTGTGCTGTTCTTGATCACATTTAACAGATAAGGGAACTGAGGCACAAAGAGGTCAAATACTGGGCCAAAGGGTCCAATCAGGATTCGAATCCCCGTCTGTGGCACTTGAGCGTCCGTGATCGTTCCACTGGACTGGCCTGCCTCCTTTCTGTCCCGCCCCCCAGGACAATTCCGAGGCCTGGACAGATAGCACCTCTTAAAAATGTTTTCACTGGAGGATACACTAGCTCGCACCGCCGCAAACGGGAGGGAGTGTTCCCAGGAGAAGCTGGGAGAGGCAGACTCGACCTTTGCTCAGTTGGAGGGGTTCCCCAGGACTCCCTGGGGGTCAGGCCACACCCAGCTGCTGCTTGTGCTGGCGGTGTCAGCTCTGGAGTGGGGTAGGGGTGTGTACGTGTGTGTGTGTGTGTGTGTGTGTGCAGGCGCTCACACGCACTTGGGAGTCAGCGTCGGGGGAGGGGTGGGAGGAAGGAAGTGACTGGAAGAAACCATTCCGGAGCTCTCTGGCACCCTCTTCAGTCCACACACGCTCACTGCTGCTCCTCCCAGAGTGACCAAATTCTGCCATCTGACCTCAAAACCCACCACCATTCCTTATGGGCTGCAAGCTCTGTGGGCCAGGTGGCTGCTAAGTCTGTTTTTATTTCATTCTATTGTATCTTGTTTCCATTTTAACGGTTCTTAGGCGTACAACAGTGGCATGAAGTACCTAACATTCACATTGCTCCACAGCCCCTGCTTGCCACTGTCCATCTCTAGAACTTTCCCATCCTGCCAAACTGAGACTCTGTACCCAGTAAACAGTAACTCCACATTCTTGCCCCCCCTCAGCCCCTGATAAGCACTATACTACTTTCTGTCTCTAGAATTTCACTACTCTAGGGACCTTATATAAATGGACAGTATTTGTCCTTCTGTGTCTGGCTGCGTTCACTGAGCATAATGTCATCAGAGTTCATCCATGTTGTAGCATGGATTGGAATTTCATTTTAAAAAAAAGTTTTTTAAAAAGTTTATTTATTTATTTTGAGAGAGAGAGAGCCTCGGAGGGGCAGAGAGAGAGGGGGAGACAGAGACAGAATCCCAAGCAGGCCCTGTGCTGCTCCGCTGGCAGTACAGAGCCTGATTGCAGGGCTTGAACCCATGAACCATGAGATCATGACCTGAGCTGAAATCAAGAGTCAGATGCTCAACCGAGCCAAACAGGCACCCAGGAATTTCATTCTTTTTTTTTTTTTTTTAAGGCTGAGTGAAATTCAATGTATGTGTAAACCACATTTTGTTTATCCACTTGTCCTTTGAGAGACATTTGGATTTCCACCTTTTGGCTATTGTGAACAGTGCTGAATGCTGTGAATATGGGTGTACAAGAATCTGTTTCAGCACCTTTGGGAAAAGTTCCTCACTTGCCCCCACTCTGTTGCCCACAATCCTCAGCAGCAACTCTGGCAAACCTCTCTGGGCTTCATTTTTGATTTCTGCCCCGTGTAGTTATGGCCATATTCTCTCTCCTTGAGGACGTGTCCGTCTTTGGTTACCATCTTCATCAGCTTTCCGAGGAGCGGGACCACAGCTTCAGTGGCCTTGGTACAACCAATGGGGGATAGTGAAGTGCAGTTGGTTAAAGGCTTGGGCTCTGAAACAAGACTGCGGGAGTTTGAATCCTGGCTTGCTCCTGTGAACCTCAGGCAAGCTACTTGGCCTCACCATACCTCAGTTTCTTCATCTGTAAAGTGGGAACAGTAATAGTAGTATCATCTCAAAAGATTATGATGAACCATATACACAGAATCATCAGTACAATCTCTGGTACCCAGTAAATGCTAAATAAATAGGAGCTGTTACTATTAAGTTCCCTTTATCCCCCTCACTACCTCTTTGAAAAACAAATCAAAACAAAACAAACTCTCAAGGAGCTAGTGGGAGCCACCTCAGTGTGTCTTCCAGGGTGGGTTGGTGTTGAATTTATAGACTTCCCTCTCCACCATCCCCCACCCCTTTCCCTGTGTTGATAGTCAGCTAAGGCTGGCACCCCTCCACTGTTGTGAAATGCTTTTGTGAAGTTCATGTAAACAATATAGGGGCTATAGAAATTGTTCTCTTCGCTCCTGCAGCCCAGCACATTGTAGCCATTGTGTGCTTGATAACCTGGAGGTCCTGTGGGGCTCCCGCTCAGGCCAGATATGGCTCAGGAAAGCTGCCAATCTCAGCTGGCTCTAATAAACCTCTCTTCCCCCTCCGGAACCTGTGACAGAGGGGACACATTGTTTATGACTTCCAGGCTGGGAGAAAAGAAACTAAGCCACCAGGCACAGTTGATTTTGTGCTTATCAGTAAAGATAGCAAAGATCTCTAGTTAGTCTTGTTGGTTAAAGCGACATATCAATAGGGCCTATTAATAGAGTCAAAACCATCACTGTAGTCTCCTTGGCCGTTTTCTAAACATTGATTGAGCGTCTGTGATAAACCAGGTGCTACGGCATCCAGAGATAAGCAGAGTAAGATCCCTGCCCTTTGAGGCACCCAGGCCAAGAAAACGTAACTCTCAGACTTCTCCAAGGGACTATGAAGAAGGACTCCCTAAATCCTCCTGGAGGAGCCAGACAAAACTTTACAGATTTTGTCTTGGCTCTTGAAAACTAAGTTTGTCAGACTGAGAGGCAGGGCAGGGAGGATAGCGCATTCTCCAAGGGTACGTGACATGTGTGTACTGAGGGCCGAAACTGCTGCTGAGAGCTGAGACTCACTGAAGGACCTGCCACTGGTTGGCTGTGGCCAAAGTGTGAAGAGCAGATAGGGTGGTAAGCCAGGACATGGGCAAGGGAGCAGGGCCCAGAGCATGGAGAACAACTTTCTTATTGTTGACATTTTCTTTGTTTTGTAAGAGTTTGGGCTTTATCTTACAGGGTTTCCAACTGTGTTTCCTGGAGTATGAAGGTTCCACAGAGAGGCCTCCAAGGGGCTACTCCAGTAGCTGCCAGCAGTGAGAAGGGAGGCAGGTATGAGGAGGACGTTGGGTGGATGGTGCTGTAGGATCTCCATGGCTCTCCAGCTAGAGTAGCTCCACATTTACTTGTGTTAAAAAGCTTCGTTTGTTAAAAAAAGCATTTTTTAATGTTTATTTATTTTTGAGAGAGAGCAAGAGACAGAGAGTGAGCAGGGGAGGGCCAGAGAGAGAGGGAGATGCAGAATCTGAAGCAACCTCCAAGCTCCGAGCTGCCAGCACAAAGCCCAGCCTGGGGCTCAAACCTACCAACTGCAAGATTATGACGCCAAAGTCGGACAACCAACCAAAAGCCACCCAGGTGCCCCTCACAAAGTGTCTTTTTTTAAAGTGCCACTGTTTTGTTTGTTTCTTTGTATGTTTGTTCTAATATCACCCACAGGGTAATGTGGGTAGCTCAGTCGGTTAAGCATCTGACTTCAGTTCAGGTCATGATGTCACGGTTCCTTAGTTCAAGCCCCACATCAGGCTCTCTGCTGTCAGCACAGAGCCTGCTTTGGATCCTCTGTTCCCCACCACCTCTCTGGCCCTCCCCTGCTCATGTGCTCACTCTCTCTCTCTCAAAAATAAACAAACATTAAAAAAAAAGACCACCTACAAACAAGTTTGAAAACTGCTGTGGGCAATGGGCAGATATCAACAGATTTGGAGTAAGGGAGTTGATATATTCATCCTATATATTTTTGATGTATCCTATATATATTTGATTTATCATATATCTAAGCCTTGAATACTCCACTGTTTAAAGATCACAAAGATGAGAAGGACCTTGCAAAGCTGAGAAGGAGCAACCGGTGTGGTAGGAAGAACCAAGCAAGTGTAGAGGGGTCCCAAAAAAGAAGTGAAGAAAGAGTTTCAAGGAGTGAGTGATCAATGCGACAACTGGTGCTGACAGGCCTAGTGCATTAAGAACAGACAGCTGGCCATTGGACTTGGTAACTTGGAGGAAACTGGGGACCCTGACAAGAACAAGTTTGGTAAGTTGCAGCCTGGCCCCTGGGGGCCACCCTCACTCAAAAGCACACTTGCAGCAGTTGTGGCTGGGCCTTGCAGCCAACCAGGCCAAGGGCCAGTGCCTCCCCCCAGTGTACTTACAGCAAGCACAGCCCTGCCCAAGAAGGAGACTGGATGCAGCCCACAAAGGGGATGACCCTGGAGCCTCTGGCTGTGATGTCCAGGGGAGTATTGTGCTTCTGAGCCCCCAAACAACATCTCCTACCTAAGGCCCCTCCTTCAAGAGTAGGAGATCTAGGGGCACGTGGGTGGCTCAGTCGGTTGAACGTCCAACTTCGGCTCAGGTCATGATATCACAGTCTGTGAGTTTGAGTCCTGCGTCGGGCTCTGTGCTGACAGCTCAGAGCCTGGAGCCTGCTTCAGATTCTGTGTCTCCCTCTCTCTCACTTGCACTCTGTCTCTCTCTCAAAAATAAATAAACATTATTAAAAAAATTTAAAAAAGGAGTAGGAGATCTAGCTGAACTACTTAATATGTAAAAACAACACAGAGGGTCAGGCAAGTTGAAGAGACAGATGAATATGTTCCAAAAGAAGGAATAAAACTTCAGAAAAAGAACTAAATGAAACCGAAATGAGCAATCTACCTAAGGGTTCAAAGTAATGGGGCACCTGGGTGGCTCAGTTGGTTAAGTGTCTGACTCTAGATTTAGGCTCAGGTCATGATGTCACAGTTAGTGGGTTCGAGCCGCCCCTCCATACCGGTCTCCACGCTAAGCCTGCTTGAGATTCTCTCTCTTGAGCCTCCCCTGCTCATGCTCTCTCTCTCTAGAAATAAATAAATAAAGTTAAAAAAAAAAGTTCAAAGTGATGGTAATAAAGATGATGAGAGCTCAGGAGAATGGGTACACACAGTGAAAACTTTAACCAAGAAAGCACTGATGAGAGCTAAAGAATACAACAACAGAAATAAAAAAATACACTAGAGTGAAAAAATAGCAGATTAGATGATACAGAAGAATGGATCTGCAATGCAGAAGACAGGGGAGTAGAGATCAACCAAACTGAAAAGCAAACAGAAAAAAAATGTTTAAAATGAGGATAGTTTAAGGGACTTCTGGGACAACATCATGCATATTAACATTTGCATTATAAGGGTCTCAGAAGGAGAAGAGACAGAGAAAGGGGGCAGAAGAATTATTTGAAGAAATAACTCCGGAAAACTTCCCTAACTTGGAGAAGAAAACAGACATCCAGGCCCAGGAAGCACAGAAAGTCCTGAACAAGATGAACCCAAAGAGATCCACACAAAAACATTATAATTAAAATGTCAAAAATTAAAGATGAATAGAGAATCTTAAAAGCTGCAAGAAAAAGCAATTAGTTACACATAAGGAACCCCATAAGACTTTCGCAGATTTCTCAGCAGAAATTTTGTAAGCCAGAAGGGAGTGGCATGATATGTTCAAAGTGCTGAAAGGAAAAAAACTTACAATCAAGAATACTCTACCTGGCATGGGCGCCTGGGTGGCTCAGTCAGTTAAGCATCCGACTTGGGCTCAGGTCACAATCTCACGGTTCATGGGTTGGAGCCCGCATTGGGCTCTGTGCTGACAACTCAGAGCCTGGAACCTGCTTCAGATTCTGTCTGTCTGTCTGTCTCTCTCTCTCTCTCTCTGTCACCCCCCCATTCATGCTCTCTCTCTCTCTCTCTCTCAAAAGTAAATAAACATTAAAAAATTTTTTAAAAAGAATACTGTACCTGGCAAGGTTATCATTCACAGTTGAAGGAGAGATAAAGAGTTTCCCAGACAGACAAATCTAAAGGAGGTCATCACCACTAAACCAGATTTATAAGAAATATTAAAGGGACTTCTTTAATGACAAAAGAAAAGGCCATAACCAGAAATAAAAAAATATATCAAAGAAAAAAACCTCATTGGTAGAGGCAGACATATAGTAAAGGTAGCATATCAACCACTTATAAAGCTAATACGAAGGTTAAAAGACAAAAGTCATGAAATCAACCATATCTACAATAATCTGTTAAGAGATGCACACACACAAAACGATGTATAATATGACATCAAAAACATACAACATGGGGAAGGGAAGTAAAAGCGTAGTGCTTTTAGAATGTGTTCAAACTTAAATGACCACCAACTTTAAGCAGACTGTTATATACATAGGTTGTTATACACGGACTTCATAAGAACCACAAACCAAAAATCTATAATAGATACACAAAAATAAAGAGAAAGGAATCCAAAGATAACATTAAAGAAAGTCATCAAATTGCAAGGGAAGAGAGCAAGAGAAGAACTACAAAAACAACCAGAAAACAATGAATAAAATGCCAATAATTACATACCTCAATAATTATTTTATTTTATTTTTATTTTTATTTTTTTAATGTTTATTTTTGAGAGAGACAGATTGTGAATGGGGGAAGGGCAGAGAGAGGGAGACACAGAATATGAAACAGCTCCAAGCTCTGAGCTGTCAGCACAGAGCTTGACTCAGGGCTCAAACCCACAACCTGTGAGATCACAAAACTGAGCCAAAGTCAGATGCGCAACTGATTGAGCCACCCAGGTGCTTGCATACCTCAATAATTAATTTAATTGTAAATGGATTGAATGCTCCAGTCAAAAGACATAGGGTGGCTGAATGGATTAAAAAAAAAAAAAGATCCATCTATATGCTGCTTACAAGAGGCTCATTTCAAATCTAAGACACATAGACTGAAAGTGAAGAGATGGAAAAAGCAATCCATGCAGATGCACACAAAAAGAAAGCTGAAGTAACAATAGTTACATCAGACAAAATGACTATATGTATTATTTTTTAAATATGTATTTATTTTGATAGAGAAAGTACGAGCAGGGGTGGGGCAAAGAGAGAGGGAGAGAGACAATCCCAAGCAGGCTCCCCACTGTCAGCACAGGGCCCAACTCTGGAGCGGACTCGATCTCACTGTGAGATCATGACCTGAGCTGAAATCAAGTTGGACACTTAACCAACTGAAATACCCAGGTACCCCTAGACAAAAAGAAGGGCGTTACATAATGATAAAGGGATCAATCCAACAAGAAGATATAACACTTGTAAATATTAATGCACCCAACATAAGAGCACCTAAACATAGAAAACAAATATTAACAGACACAAAGGGAGAAATGGACAGTAATATAATAACAGTAGGAGAATTTAACACCCCACTTACATCAATAGATAGATCATCCAGACAGAAAATTAATAAGGAAACATTGGCTTTAAACAATAAACTAGACCAGATGGACTTAATAGATATATACAGAACATTTCATTTAAAAACAGCAGAGTATTGGGGCGCCTGAGTGGCTCAGTCGGTTAAGCAACCGACTTCAGCTCAGGTCATGATCTCGCTATTTGTGAGTTCAAGCTCTGTGTTGGGCTCTGTGCTGACAGCTCAGAGCCTAGAGCCTGCTTCAGATTCTGTGTTTCCCTCTCCTCTGCCCCAACCTTTGTTTGCGCTCTTTCTCTGTCTCTCAAAAATGAATAAATGCTAAAAAAAATTTAAAAACAGCAGAGTATGTATTATTTCACTTATATGTGGAATTTAAGAAACAAAACAAACCAACAAAGAAAAAAAGAGACAAACCAAGAAACAGACTCTTAACTATAGAGAACAAATTGATGGTTGACAGAGGAGAGGTAGGTGGGGGGATGGGCGAAACAGGTGAAGGGGATTAAGAGTACACTTATCTTGATGAGCACTGAGTATTGTATAGAATTTTTGAATCACTATATTGTATACCTGAAACTAATATAATACTGTGTTAACTATAAGATTTTTAAAATAATTAAGTTTAAAAAATGGCAGAATACACATTCTTCTCAAGTGCACATGGAACATTCTCCAGGATAAATCACACGTTAGGCAATAAAACAAGTCTCAATAAATTTAAGAAGACTGAAATCATATCAAGCATCTTTTCTGACCACAACACTATGAAACTAGAAATTAATTACAAGAATAAAAACTGGAAAAAACACAAAATGTGGAGACTCAACAACATGCTTTTAAATGACCAATGGATCAATGAAGAAATTAAAGAGGAAATAAAATACCTTGAAGCTAATGAAAATGAAAACACAACACTCTAAAACCTTTTTTTTAAATTAATTTATTTATTTTGAGAGAGAGAGAGAGAGAGAGAGTTAACAGGGAAGGAGCAGAGAGAGGGAGAGACAGATTCCATGCAGGCTCCATGCTATCAGCACAGAGCCCCACGTGGTGCTTGAACTCACAAACCATGAGATAATGACCTGAGCTGAGTCAGACACTTAACTGACTTAACTGACTAAGCCACCCAGGCACCCCCTAAAATCTTTAAGACACAGCAAAAGCAGTTCTTAGAAGAAAGTTTATAGCAATACAGGCTCACCTCAAGAAACAAGAAAAATCTCAAGTAAACAACCTAACCTTATACCTAAAGGAACTGAAAAACTAAAAATGAAATCCAAAGTTAGTAGAAGAAAGGAAATAATAAAGATCAGATTGTAAATAAGTGAAATAGAGAAAAATAGAAAAGTCCAGTAAAACTAAGAGCTGGTTTTTTTGAAAAGATAAATGAAATTGATAAGCCTTTAGCCAGACTCATCATGAGAAAAAGAGAGAGAGCCCAAATAAATTAATCAGAAATGAAAGAGGAAAAATTATAACCAATACCCCAGAAATTCAAAGGACCATAAGAGACAAAAAAATTATAGGCCAACATATTGGACAACCTAGAAGAAATGGATAAATTCCTAGAAACACAATCTTACAAAACTGAATCAGGAAGAAATAGAAAATCTGAACAGATAGATTACTAGCAATGAAATGGAATCAGTAATTAAAAAAAACTCCCAACAAACAAAAGTCCAGGACCAGACAGCTTCACAAATATATTCTACCAAACATTTAAAGAAGAGTTAATACCTGTCCTTGTCAAAGTATGGCAAAAAATTTAAGAGGAAGGCATGCTTCCAAACTCATTCTATGAGGCCAGGATTACTCTGATACTGAAACCAGAGAAAGACACTGTAAGAGACGGAAGGAAGGAAGGAAGGAAGGAAGGAAGGAAGGAAGGAGAGAAATTAAGAAAGAAGGAGAGAGAGAGAGGAAGGAAGGAAGGAAGGAAATTATAGGCCAATATATGTGATTAACATAGATGTAAAAATCTTAACAAAATATTAGCAAGCTGTATTCTAACAATACATTAAAAAGATTGTTCACAACAATCAAGGGGGATTTATTCCAGAGATGCAAAGATGACTTGATATCCACAAATCAATCAACATGATACACCACATTAATGCAACAAAGAATAAACATCATGATCATCTCAATAGATGCAGAAAAAACATTTGACAAAATCCAACATTGATGCATGATAACAGCCCTCAACAAAATGGTTATACAGGGAACATACCTCAACATAATAAAAACCTTATATGACAAACCCACAACAAACATCATACTCAATGATAAAAAGGTCAAAGCTTTTCCTCTATAATTGGGAACAAGACAAGGATACCCAGACTTGCCATTTCTATTCAACATAGTATTGGAAGTCCTGGCCACGGCAAGTAAAGCAAGGAAAAGAAATAAAAGACGTCCAATTTGGAAAGTAATAAGTAAAATTGCCACTATTTGCAGATGACATGATACTGTATATAGAAAACCCTAAGGCCTCAAAAAAAGCTATTTGAATTAATAAATAAATTCAATAAATTTTCAAGATACAAAACCAATACACAGAAACCTGTTGCATTTTTATATACTAATAATGAAGTAGCAGAAAGAGAAATTACAATTGCCATTTACAATTGCATCAAAAAGAATAAAATTCCTAGGAATAAATTTAACCAAGGAGGTGAAAGACCTACACTTTGAAAACTATGACATTGGTGAAAGAAATTGAAGACAACAGAATAAATGGGAAGATATCCCATGCTCATAGATTAGAAGAATTAATATTGTTCAAATGCCCATACTCAAAGCAATCTACAGATTCAAAGCAATCCCTATCAAAATACCAATGACATTCTTTCCAGAACTAGAACAAATAATCCTAAGCTCTGTATGAAACCACAAAAGACCTTGAATAGCCAAAGAAATCTTGAGAAAGAAAAACGAAGCTGGACATATCGTGCTGTCAGATTTCAAACTATACTACAAAGCTATAGTAATCAAAACATTATGGTACTGGCACAAAAACAGACATATAGATCAATGGAACAGAATAGAAAGCCCAGAAATAAATCCACACTTACATGGCCAATCACTCTATGACAAAAGGGGCAAGAATGTACAATGGAGAAAATACAGTCTCCTTAATAAATAGTGTTGGGAAAACTGAACAGCAATACCCAAAAGAATGAAACTGGACTGTTTTCTTACACCATACTTAAAATAAACTCAAAATAGACTAAAGACCTAAATGTGAGACCTGAAACCATAAAAATCCTAGAAGAAAACATAGGCAGTAAGCTCTTTGATGTTGGTGTCAGTGATATATTTTTTTGGGTCTGTCTCCTCAGGCAAGGACAACACAAGCAAAAATTTAAAAATGAGACTAAATCAAATCAAAAAGCTTTTGCATAGTAAAGGAAACCATTAATAAAATGAAAAGGCAATGTACTGAATGAGAGAATATATTTGCAAATGATATATTTGATACGGGGTTAACATCCAAACTATATATAGAACTCATCCAACTCAATATCAAAAAAACAAACAGCCAATTAAAAAAATGGACAGAGGATTTTAATAGAGAGTTTTCCAAAGAAGACATCCAGATGGCCAACAGACACATGAAAAAAAGCTCAACATCACTCATCATCAAGGAAATGCAAATCAAAATACGAGATAACAACTTACACATTGAAATGGCTATTATCTTTATTTTTAAAAATTTTTTTAAATTTTATTTTTCATTTTTTAAAATTTACATCCAAATTAGTTAGCATATAGTGCAACAATGATTTCAGTAGATTCCTTAGTGCCCCTTACCCATTTATCCCATCCCCCCTCCCACAACCCCTCCAGTAACCCTCAGTTTGTTCTCCATATTTATGAGTCTCTTCTGTTTTGTCCCTCTCCCTGTTTTTATATTATTTTTGTTTCCTTCCCTTATGTCCATCTGTTTTGTCTCTTAAAGCCCTCGTATGAGTGAAGTCATATGATTTTTTACAATTTTTTAATGTTTATTTATTTTTGAGAAGGAGAGAGAGCATGAGTGGGGGAGGGGGAGGGGCAGAGAGAGAGGGAGGCACAGAATCTGAGGCAGGCTCCAAGCTCTGAGCTGTCAGCACAGAGCCCGATGCAGGGATTGAACTTACAGACTATGAGATCATGACCTAAGCCGAAGTCAGACACTTAAACAACTGAGCCACCCAGGTGCCCCTGAAATGGCTATTGATCAAAAAGACAAGAAACAAGTGCTGGTGAGGATGTGAAGAAAAGGGCACCTTTATGCAGTGTTGATGGGAATGTAAATTGGTGCAGCTATTCTGGAAAATACTATGAAGGTTCTTCCAATAAGATTCAGCAATTCCATTTTTAGTTATTTATCTCCAGAAAACAAAGACACCAGGGTGCCTGGGTGGCTCAGTCGGTTAAGCGTCCGACTTCAGCTCAGGTCATGAACTTGCAGTTTGTGAGTTTGAGCCCCGCGTTGGGCTCTGTGGTGACAGCTCAGAGCCTGGAGCCTGCTTCTGATTCTGTGTCTCCCTCTCTCTCTGCCCCTCCCCCACTCACTCTCTGTCAAAAAATAATTGAACGCTAAAAATAATTAAAAAAAAGAAAAGAAAGACACCAATTTGAAAAAATTATGTGCATTCCTATGTTCGGCACAGCATTCTTTACAATAGCCAAGATACAGAAGCAACCTAAATGTCCACTGACAGATAGAAGGATAAAGAGGACGTGGTAAATATACAGAAGGGAATATTAGCCATAAAAAGCAAAATCTTGCTATCTGTGACAACACAGAAGACCTAGTGGGTATTATGCTAAGTGAAATAAGTCAGAGAAAGACAAATACCATATGGTTTCCCTTCTATGTGGAATCTAAAAAACAAAGCAAATGAACAAAACAGAAACACAATCACAGATACAGAGAACAAACTGGTGATTGCCAGAGAAGAAGGGGGTGGAAGGAGAGACAAAATTGGTGAAGAAGATTAAGAGGTACAGTCTTCCAGTTATAAAATAAATAAGACGTGGGGATGTAATGTACAGCATGGGGAATGTAGTCAATGATATCTTAACAACTTTGTATAGTGACAGATGGAACCAGAATTATTGTGGTGACCATTGCATACTGTATATAAATATTGAATCACTAGAGGCATCTGGGTGGCTCAGTCGGTTAAGTTTCTGGCTTCGGCTCAGGTCATGATCTCGCGGTTCATGAGCTCAAACCCCCCGCCCCGCAATCAGGCTCTGTGCTATCAGTGTAGAGCCTGCTTTGGATTCCCTGTCCCTGTCTCTCTCTTCCCCTTCCCAGCTCACACACTCTCTCTTTCTCTTAAAAATAAATAAACATTAAAAATAAATAAATAAAGGGCACCTGGGTGACTCAGTTGGTTGAGCTCTGACTTCAGCTCAGGTCATGATCTCCGGTTCATGAGTTCAAGTCCCACATCCACTTGATACTGTTAGCGTAGAGACCACTTTGGATCCTCTGTCCTCCTCTCTCTCTGCTGATCCTCTGCTTGCACTCTCTAAAAAACAAATAAACATTAAAAATAAATAAATACATATATACATACACACAAACTTAAATAAATAAATAAATAAATAAATAAATAAATATTGAATCGCCATGTTGTATACTTGGAACTAATGTTGCATGTCAATTATTCTTCAATTGTGAAAAAAGTGTTAAAAAATAGTTTTGGTGAAGACTATTTGGTGAAGACTATGAAGAATGGAACGTAGATGGGAATGAGTTGAGGAATGAACATACATTCAAAAAACAGGAGTGCATGGGAAGTGAGACATTGAAATGGTGTGTATAGACAATTCTTTAAGAGTTGTGTTTTGTTTTGGAGAGGAAGGTGTCAATGAGTTCAGTCTGATGCAAGTTGAATCCAAAGTGCCTTTAAGACATCCGGATAAAGGGTGTCCAGTTAGGGCAAGGATGTACAGGTCTGGAGATGAGGAAATTCTGGCTGTAGCTACAGATTTGTTTGTCAACCCATTCAACAGGTAATATTTGAAGCTAGAGGGACTGATGAAACTGGAAGGAAGAGGGTTAAGGTGGTGCATAAAGATACAAATAATTTGGTCAGAAGCAGGTCGGAAGTTGAGGAAATTCCTGGCTGGTGGCCTAATAGGTAGTTAGCTTGGTTCTGTTTTAAGAGACAAAAAGCTGGTACATGGAAAACGGATAGGAAGACATCTTGAAGACCTCACAGACCAAGGAATCCTATGGTCAAAGTAAGTCTAAATGGGCACAAATTGTTGACATTTTATCATCTGGAAACGGTATGAACAAAGGCCATCCACTCTAGCAAGGTACTGAATTAACCACTCCAATTTCAAAAGTAAATGTACATTCTGACACCATTTATTCAAAAGAAAATTTACATTCTGACACCGTTTATGTAAAATTAAAAACAGACATCTATGTTACCTACTGTTTATGGATATACACTATGTAGTGAAAGTACAAAAACATAAATACGACACACCCTCACCAACTGCCAACTTTAGAACAATGGTTCCCAATGGGGAAGACAGAAGAGGCATGGGACGGGGAAGTGTTGGCTGTTTCTGCAATGTTTTAATTTTTTTTTTAAGGACTGAAGGTAAATATGGCAAAAAGTGAATATTTGTTAACTCTGACTCATGGCTGCATAAGGTGTTCATTGTAATGGTCCCAACTTCACTAGGTTTTTATGAAGAATGAGTTAATTCATTGAAGGTATTTTGAATAGGACCGGTTCCTTACTGCACTCAAATACGAAGTATTAGAATCAGCTATTGTTGGGGCACCTGGGTGGCTTGGTCTGTTAAGCGTCTGCCTTTGGCTCAGGTCATGATCTCACAGTTCATGAGTTCAAGCTCCATGTCTGGCTCTGCACTGATTATGTAGCCTGCTTCGGATTCCCTCTCTCCCTCTCTCTGCCCCTCCCCTGCTTTTGCAGTCTCTCAAAATAAGTAAATAAACTTAAAAAAAAAAAAGAAAGGAAAATCAACTAGCTAAGCAGTGGACCTGTCAGACCTTCTAGCTGGGTTTCCCTTGAACTTCTTTTTAAAAATTTTTTTAATGTTAATTATTTTTGAGAGAGAGAGACAGAGTGTGAGCAGGGGAGGGGCAGAGAGAGAGAGAATGCAAAGCAGGCTCCAGGCTCCAAGCTGTCAGCACGGAACCCCACATGGGGCTTGAACTCACGAACCGAGAGATCATGACCTGAGCTGAAGTTGGATGCTTAAGCAATTGAGCCACCCAGGCACCCCTCTCTTGAACTTCTTAGTATATTAAGTTTAAATTCAGACTACCATAGCCTATAGGGGCATCTCTGCCAGTTTAGAAGATTGGTAATCGTAGGAACCTCCCTTCTATGGCCGAGGACTAGAAGTGTCTTATTAACGAGCCCAGCACAGACAGACTTGCAGCCGGAAGGGATGAGTGCATCCTCCAGCAGGTTATCTGCCAACATCTGTTGACTGGCTCACAGAGCCGCCAAAGAAGGCAGGTCTCTTAAAGATTCTCTAATCTTTCTATCTTTAGGGATTCAAAAACTAGGGTCCTGAGAGGGGACAGGACTTGTCTAACATTGACCAGTCACTCAGTGGCAGGGAATAGAACAAGGGGTTCCCAACTTTTCTGTACAGTCTACATGCTCTTTCCAGAGATCACTCTGCCTTCCTGGCCCTTCCAACCTGGGAAACAAGGTTAGCTGGGATGCAGCTCCCTTCAAAAACAATTCATCTCTTCTATGGAATCCCCCCTTGGTCCAGAGAGGTAATGTGAGCCTGTGATGGCCCTGTTCTTACAGCACACACCACTGACATTACCGAATGGCAGGCCCGGCTGCCAGGGACGCCAGCTGGAAACTTGGATGGATGGAGAATGATTCTAATGTGTGGCCGGGTGCCAGAGTCTTCAGTTCTAGAATGATCAAATCGAGCATCGAAAGGCTACCCACAATGCATACGGAGGTGAAGACCGTCACAAGAGGTGGGGGTGGGGGCAATGACAAGCCAGAGAGCCCCCATTAAGGCCCAAGAGCAATGAAGGCTGGCTGGGACATAAGGCTGGAGGGGAGAGGAATTGCTAAGGAGACCGGAGAGGAGCGCTAGGAAGCTGCTGAAAGAATATGATGGGGGATAAGGGAGGGGGTAGGTGGCGACTAGAGAGAGTGAGCTATGCCAGGAGATTATTTAATTATTCCAAATTCACCTTTCCTCAGAAAGGATTTCAGTCGGTTTGAAAGGACACACAAGGTAGGCCAGGGCAGCATAAATTAAAGATAGAAAAACAAGGGTGGGCAGAAAGCGGAGCCAAGAATAAGGGTAGAAATACATAACATAAAAGCCTCTGCTCCCGTGAGGGGTGGGCCCAAAAGTTGGCTATAAGCTTTCTAGCAGCCAACAGGAAAGGGGAAACCTTGTTGTTGCACAATTCACAATGTCCAGGAGATAAAAACAAACTCATTGCTCAGAAGGGCGACTGTTGTTAGTACCCAGATCAGACAGGAATTCCTCTCGGGGGTCCTCAGACAGGATGCTGTGGGATACAATGAACGACATCCTTGACAACATCCTTACAATAGCGGTAGCAACGAGTTTCAAAGGGCTGTTTTTCATACGGACCCTCAGGATCCACCGCCTGTATCCCACTGCAGCCAGGCAATTAGAAGCTAAAAATAGCGTGCAAAGGTGCAGAACAGTACATCTAGTATGTTCACACTGGTGGGAAAAAAGAGGGTTATATATAGGCATATATATGCATAGAACTCTCCTGGAAGGGATAAATTGGTAACAGCGGTTGCCTCTAGGGAGAGGAAGTGGAGGACTGTGGACTGTGATGGGGAGAGATTTCCTTTTCGTCCTATACCATTTTGTACCGCCCGGATTTTTGTTAGCCATGTCTTATCCTTTCAATAAAATTTAGTTACTATTTTAGTTCCTAAAATAAAAATGACATTCAGCGGGCAGAGGGTCAGCTGCATTTTATCTCGCAGCCACAGCCAGGCTGAGGATGCCCGAAAGTTCTTGATGTTTCAGGAGAGAAGGAAAGTAATGTTCATTGAGCAACTCCTGGGTGCCCAGGGCTTTCATTTCCATTAACTCATTTAATCCACACAATAATCCTGGGTGAGAAATCTACCTCACGGACAATCAACTCTGTTTCCTTGGAGAGGACGCAGGAGTTAAACTGCTTATTTTTCTTCCTGCTATTGATTTGTAGGAGAGATGAAAAACAAAACAAAACTGGGGAGAAAACGGCGCTATGGGGAATTTAAGATACCTGTTGCACAGGACACACTTACACTGTAAGATTATTCATTGTTTATCTGAAATTCAAACTGAGCTGGGCGTCCAGAATTTTTTTTCTAACTTTTACAAAATTGACATATAATTGACATCTAACATTCTGCTAGTTTCAGTTGCACAACATAATGGTTCAATACATGTTGTGTACTGCAAAAATGGTCACCAGAGTAAGTCTAGTTAATATCAATGTGGTATATTCTTCCATGTTTAAAAGAATTTTTAGATTTTTTTAAAGTAAATATATTTTAAAGTAAAAATATTTTCATGTTTTTTAAATCCACTATGCCAATCTAAGGCTTTTCATTGGTGTATTTCAACACCATACACCAAATGTAATTATTTGCTAGATATGCTGGAGAGCAAGATCACCATTTTATTGTTCGTTTCCTGCTTGTTCTGTTTTTGTTGTTGTTGTTGTTTCTTTTCCCTAACTTCCTGTGTGCTGCCTTTACCATTTTTAGGATTCTATTTTCATTACAGGCATATGTCAGAGATATTGTGTGTTCAGTTCCAGACCACTGCAAATTAAGCGAATATCACAATAAAGCCAGTCAAATGAATTTTTTGGTTTCCCAGTGCATATAAAAGTTATGTTTACAATATATTGTAGTCTATTAAGTGTGCAATAGCATTATGTCTAAAGAAAGCACATACCTTAATTTAAAAATACTTTATTGCTAAAAGATACTAACCATCACCTGAGCTTTCAGTGAGTCATAATCACTGATTACAAATCATCGTAGCATATAACAATGAAAAAGTTTGAAATATTGCAAGAATTACCAAAATATGCCACACAGACACGAAATGGCCAAATTGCTGTTGGAAAAATGGCTCCAATACACTTGCTCCATGTAGAGTTTCCACAAACCTTCGATATCTGCAAAGCACAATGAAATGAAGTATGCCTGTGTCTTTAGTGCTTTGGGGTGCATGTCTTTGTATAACGTTTTTGTGATTGCTCTAGGCATTATATAAAATATACATCAGGCAGCTGTGTGGCTCAGTCAGTTGAGCGTCTGACTTTGGCTCAGGTCATCATCTTGCAGTCCATGGGTTCAAGCTCCTTATCGGGCTCTGTGCTGACAGCTCAGAGCCTGGAGACTGCTTCGGATTCTGTGTCTCCCTCTCTCTCTGCCCCTCCCTCACTCACACTCTGTCTCTCTCTGTCTCTCAAAAATAAACATTAAAAATTTTCTCAAAAAATAAAAATAAAAAATAAAATAAAATATATGTAATTTATCACAGCCTACTGGTGTTGACATTTTACCATTTTTTTTAATTTTTTTTTTCAACGTTTATTTATTTTTGGGACAGAGAGAGACAGAGCATGAACGGGGGAGGGGCAGAGAGAGAGAGGGAGACACAGAATCGGAAACAGGCTCCAGGCTCTGAGCCATCAGCCCAGAGCCGGACGCGGGTCTCGAACTCCCGGACCGCGAGATCGTGACCTGGCTGAAGTTGGACGCTTAACTGACTGCGCCACCCAGGCGCCCCGACATTTTACCATTTTGAGTGAAACCTGGAAACCTTATCTCCCTTTATGTCCCTTTACCCTCTCCCATTCAATAATTGTCTTTTACCCTATTCCTTATTTTTTTTTCTAGCTTTACTGAAGTATAATTGACAGGCATATAATTGTCTTAAATATTCGACATACATTGAGAACCACATCAGGCAGGATTGTAAATTTTGCTTCAACCATCAAACATAATTTAGAAAACTCAAGAGAAGTATTTCTATGGTATTTACCCATATTTGAGTTCTTTCCTCTGTCATGATGTTCCAAGATTCGATTCCTTCTTTTGTCAGTTCAGAGTAGGTCTGCTGATGACTCACTGTCCTTCGTTTTCCTTTATCTAAGAATGCCTTGATTCTTTCCCTTTGTTCCTGAAGGGTATTTTCATTAGATTCTGGGTTGACAGTTTTCTGTCAGCACTTCCTTCTGATGAGAAGGAAGTTTCTGATGAGAAATCTATCATTTGAATTTCCTTTTCCCTATAGGTAAGGTATCATTTCTCTTTCCCTACTTTTAGGATTTTTTTCTTTGTCTTTGGTTTTTAAATTTTTAAATATTTATTTATTTTTGAGAGACAGAGAGAGAGAGAGAGAGAGAGCATGTGTGAGACAGAGGAGAGGCAGAGAGATGGAGACAGAGGATCCAGAGTGGGATCCAGAGGATCCAGAGTGCTGACAGCAGAGAGCCTGATGTGGGGCTCAAACCCACAAATCGCGAGATCATGACCTGGGCTGAAGTCGGACACTGAACCAACTGAGCCAACCAGGAGCTCCTTTTGTCTTTGGTTTTTAGAAGTGTGACCATGATGTGTTTCAGTGTGGATTATATTTGATTTTTTCCTGTTTGGGGCTCACTCAGCTTCTTCAATCTGTTGGTTTATGTCTTTTGCCAAATTTAGGAAGTTTTCAACCATTATTTCTTCTTGTACCTTTGTAGCGCCATCCTCTTTCTCCTCTCCTCAAACTCTGATGTCATGAATGTTAGGTTTTTTTAATGTTTACTTATTTTTGAGAAAGAGAGAGAGAGAGCGCGCACGCAGGGGAGGGACAGAGAAACAGAGGGAGACACAGAATCCGAAGTAGGTTCCAGGCTCTGAGCTGTCAGCACAGAGCCTGACGTGGGGCTCGAACTCACGAGCTGTGAGATCATGACCTGACTCAGAGTCAGATGTTTAACAGACTGACCCATCCAGGTGCCCCTGTTAGATTTTTTTTATAGTCACACAAAGTCCCCAAGTTTCTGTTGTTTCTTTTTCCTTCAAATCTATTTTCTCTCTGGTGTTCAGAATGAGTCATGCCTGTTGTATCTCCGAGTTCACTCCCTGACACTTTCCTCTGGCCCCTCTGTTGTGCTGTTGAGTCTAGCCATTGTTTTTTTTTTTTCTTCAACTCTAAAATCTCCAGTTGTCCCTTTATATCTCTATTTCTTTGCTGAGCCTATTAATTTTTAGTAGTTTCAAGGATGTTCATATTTGCTCATTGAAGCATTTTTATGATGGCTGCTTTAAGATCTTTGTCAGATAATTCTAACATTTCTGTCATCATGGTGTTGGCACCTATTGATTGCCTTTCTTCAGTGAGACGGAGATCCTCCTGGTTCTTGGAAATCCGAGTCATTTGTTACTGCAACTTCGACATTTGGGGTATAATGAGACTCTGGGTCTTATTTAAAGCTTCTATTTCAGCAAGCTTCCTCAGACACCACGCTGGTGAGGGAAGAAAGACATGGTCTCATAAGCCAGGAGAGATAGAAGTCCAGGGTTCCCATTGGGGTTCCAGTGACACCCAGAGGCTGAACAGGAATGAGAGTTCAAGATTCCCCGGTAGGCCCCCACTTTGAAGGGCGGGAGTGCCCCCACTGACACTATGGGGTGAGGGGTCTTGTTATGGTCAGGTGGCAAAAGCGAAAGCCCCAGGCCCATGCTAGGCATTTTCTGAAACCACCCATGTGAGACCTTGGAGGCACCTCCTTACAGCCTAGTGAATGTGGAAATCTTGGCTTCCCACTGGACCTTTGCTGGCCTGGGGCAGATAGAGCTGTGGTCTCTGGTTGCCCTGGCACAGTGAATGTCTGTAAGTTTTCTGTCTTGTTAGGCTGTCTCATTCCTGTTCCTTTGCCTAGAAACAGCTGGATTTTGTTAAGGCTTCTTTGTCCGTGCCCATTGGCATTTCTGGATTGCCCGTTGCTCCAGTGCCCAGTCCAGGGTATACAGGGCAAGAAAATCCAAGAAACTTACCACTATGCTGTTTCTCAGGTTGTGGGGACCCTAACTCCTCTGCCATCCTCTCTCCATCTTTCAGAGGCTTATTTTTTAAAGTACATAATGTCCTGTATTTGACATCCTGTATTTTTATTTTCTAAATCTGGAGACCCTACCCGGGATCCCTATTACTGGTTGAGGCAGTGAAGACAATGTGGGAATTTTGAATGAATTTTCAACCACAAGGGGAGGAACAATAAGGTTTTCTCAACCCTTACTTATAAAAGTCTTTTTTTTTCAACGTTTATTTATTTTTGGGACAGAGAGAGACAGAGCATGAACGGGCGAGGGGCAGAGAGAGAGGGAGACACAGAATCGGAAACAGGCTCCAGGCTCTGAGCCATCAGCCCAGAGCCTGATGCGGGGCTCTAACTCGCGGACCGCGAGATCGTGACCTGGCTGATGTCGGACGCTTAACCGACTGCGCCACCCAGGCGCCCCTAAAAGTCTTTTTTTTGAGAGAGAGAGAGAGAGAGAGAGAGGAGAGAGAGAATTCAGCTGAACAGCCAATTTTCTTGCACATTTCTGTTAACCAAAGTTTTACTGTGCTTCTAGAACCTTGGCCAACTCCTTTCCCATATATTTGCCAGTGACATTGAGTTTGTGCTAATGAGGCCCTCTGCTGTCTGCAGAGAGAAGGGCAAGGCCATAAATCTAGAGATTTCTCTGCAGTGGAACAAGGTGCGTAGAGAGTTCATAAATTACATTCAATTATTAGCGTAGCCGATCCCCACACTTTGGGGAGCTAGAATGCTTTAGCTCTGTTTAACTTCCACATACTCTCTCTTTCTCTCCTCACAGAAATGTGTAGTGACACAGTTTAAAAATGGAGGTTATGTCAAAATGCATTTTGGACATTTAGTGACAAACTCTCCCCTTCATGCACAAAGTGAGGTACTGGAAGCCATCTTGGGGCTTCACCAAAGCAGGCGTGGGCGTGGCAGCCCACACCGTTTGCTACAGAGAGGAAGAGACTCACAGAGGCCAGGCTGGGATATGGAGTTGTGGTAGCCTGGAAACTTCCAGGGCCTTTGCCAGACTAAGAGGGAAGTCAAATAGTGTTAGAGCTAGGGAGGCAATCAGACTTCAATCTACAGAAACAGTCTGGCTTTCCCTTCAGCATTGCTTTCTACTCCATCCAGACCTTTGCTGATGGAGCCCTGAGTAGGGGCATGAAGGGAGGCAGTGGGAGTTGACCTTGTTGAGCAGGGAAGGAAGTCTGTCAAAAGGGAGCATGTTGCGTATTCTCAGGAGGCCCCGAGAAGGATGACATATCATGGCTACTCTCCCCACTGAAGCTTTTCCCTCCCTCCAGCCCATGGGAACAAAGTTACAGATGGTACTTGACTCTTTATCGTCCCCTGCAGGGAGGAAGGAGAATTTCTGCTTGCTGAATGCCAGCAACTGTATCAGGTACTTGACGTAACTTAGATTGCTCAATATTCACTGCAGCCTTAATACTAATAATGGTAATACTTGCCAGTGATTGAGGATGGGCTTATGGGTCAAGCACTGTTCTAAGCACTTCACACAAGTTGTTGCATTTAATCCTCACACCACCACCAAAAGGTCTGCACTGTTATTGCCCTTTTCTTCACCACACAGCTGAGGAGTGGTAGAGGATTTGAACTCAGGTGCTAAGCCCATGCTCTTAGTACACTGAACTTCTGGTTAATGGAACTCAAATTTGAACCCCGGTCTGTGAAGAACTTTCAAACCCACGGGTCTGGCAAGGAAGTCACATTGATAAAAGTTGGGTGCCAAAACCCATGGGCTTATACACAAGAGGGCATGTGCACATGCACTCACGAACATGCATGCACGCATGAACACGCATGCACGCACTGGAGAGACTTTAAGCCAGTCAGAGTGAGTCTCCAGCTGTTGATGCCCTTCTGCCAGGCCAGCCAGGTAAGAGCCACAGGGGTAGTAGCTACTGTAGTGTGGACAGTAGTGACTGAAAGGGGTGCTGGTCATGTTCTGGTTTTTGATCCAGTTGCTAGGTATGTTCAGTTTGTGAAAATTTAGTGAGCTGTGCCCTTCCCTATGTGTTTATATGACAACAAGTTTTGGTTTCTTCAAAGACATACAAATTTCTAGAAAGATCAAGTGGACTTACTTTTGCGTATTCCTTCTGAATACCTGAGCTGAAAACTCTGGACGTTATATATAAAACAACCATGGAAGACTCTGAAAGAGGGAGAGAAAGCAGAGCAGCTAGAGGGTTCTGACACAAGGAACAACATGATCAGGAGTTTCCTGGGTTTTCTTTTTTGCCTCATATATTCCAGACTCGGAGCTGAAGAAGCTGATAACTGGGAAACACCAATAGGTGCAGGCAGAAGAACCTTGGCAAAAGTCATCTCTCTCTAGGAAAAGGGCAGCCTAAGAAAACAGAAAATTTTAGATCTTGATCTCTCTACTGTAGCCAAACAGCACAGGAAAAACTGTGGCCCCACCCTTGCCAACAAAGGACACGTGGAGAGCAGAGACTTCGACTTCAAGCTATAATGAGCACCCCAAGCCCTTGCCTGTACCCCCTGTCAAGAGGGTTCAGAGGAGGCTGAGTAGAGAGGCGGGACTTTCATCTGGCTGAATAATGAGATTCCCTCCTCCTGAGGTATCAGTGGATACCACGTGGGGAGCCCGGACTTCCGTTCCCACTAGGCTGTAATGACTATCCTTCCTGGCTGGGTAGTGTCAGATCAAGTGGAGAGTTTAAGATTTTCACCATCACCCAGCAGTAAGGAGACCACACTCCTCCAACTGTGTGGTGTCATGGGGAGTGGGGGGAGGAGTTCACAAGAGGTCATGGGGAGTGGGGGAAGCAGTTACAAGGCACTCCTACCCTTCCTGGCCAGGAGGTATCAGCAGAGGCCTAGTGGAAGCCGGAAGTCCCAATCCAGCAGTAACTTGGAGGCTCCCTACTTGGTCTTATCAACAGAGGCTGAGTGGGACCCGTACTTCAAACCCCAACGGTGATGCCGATTCCCCCTTCCAGCGCTGGAGCAGTGTCAGATGGAGCCAGCTAAAACAGAGAGCTTTGAAAGGTTGGATCAGACACTTCAGCAAAGAGGATATAAGGATAGCAAATAAGCACACGAAGAGATGTTCAACATCATGAGCCACTAGGGAAATGAAAACGACAACCACAGTGAGACATCACTACATACCTATCAGAATAGCTAAAATTTAAAAAAAGAATAGTGACAACACTGAATGCTGGTGAGGATGCAGAGAAACTCTTGTTTTCTTGCAGAAAACTGACCTTTGTGCTCTGGAGACGTAATATAACACAAAGACGGAGTTTGGGGATAAAGAGGAACAATAGTTTTATTACTTTGCCAGGCAACGAGTCTGCAGAAAGCCGATGCCTTCAAAACTGTAGACCCACCTGGGGGTGGGGGAAGGAAGAGGCTGAGGGGTTTTATAGGAAAATACAGGATCTGGGCAGCTTTCATAGGAATCTGATATGTGCTGTTGTGCTGCCAGCTACTTTCATCATGTCTTTGAGGTAGTCTCACGACTAGACTAGCACAGGTGCCGGCCATCCCAGTCTCGTTACTAAGTATACATTGAGGTCAGGGAGATGTCAATATCCATATCAAGCTCCTGAAACAAAGGATTCTACAGAAAAACAAGTGAAGAGGAGAGGAGAGGCTTCAAGAATGAGGAGGAGAAAAACTTGTTCAGTTCAACATCAAGCCTTGCTGAAGCGCTTGTGTATCCATTTTAATTTCCATTCATCTTTACGTTTCTATAGAGGTTTTGAAGCCAGACCACTCACACATTGATGGTAGGAATGTGAAATGGTCCAACCACTCTGGAAACCAGTTTGGCAGTGTCTTAAAAAAACAAACAACTGAACGTGCCACTACCATACGACTCAGCCACTGCATTTCTGGGCATTTATCCTAGAGAATTAAAAACTTAGGCTCACACAAAAACCAGTACATGAGTGTCAATAATGGTTTTATTCTCCAGAGCCAAAACTCGGAAACACAAATATCCTTCAATGGATAAATGGTTGAACAAACTGGTACATGTATACCATGGAATTCTACTTGGCACTAAAAAGGAACAAACTATTGAAATGCAATTTGGGTGAATCTCCAGAGAATCAGGTTGAGTTTAAAGAAAAAGCCAAAAGATTACATGTTGTATGATTCTATTTATACAACATTATTGAAATGATAAGATGTTGGAAATGGAGCATAGATGAGTTAATTGCCAGGGATTAATGAGGGTGCTGGGGTTCAAGGGAAGTGGCTGTGGCTCTTCAAGGCAATGAAGGGCTCCTTGTGGTGATGAATCGTGCTGTTTATATCTTGTTTGTATCAGTGAATCACTTCCAGTTTGTATGTTATACTACAGTTCTGCAAGATGTTACCTACATTAGGAGAAATTGGGTGAAGGGCTTGTGGTATCTCTATTATTTTTCATAACTACATGTGCATCTACAATTATCTCAAAATATTTTGATATTTAATAAAGCATAGGGAGTCTGTTCAGCATGGACGCAGGGTTCTGAAGCCCTTGTCCCCCTTTAGATGAGCCTCTGATTGCTATTCCCTATCTGGGTTGCTGATGTAGCCTTCCAAGTCTGGCCTTGGACCTGTTAAAACGGTTACTGTAGATATTCTTTAGTTAACCTGCTACTGCTGCTCTTCCTTCACTTTTGTATCCCTCCTAAATATACTGAAATAATTGTCATTGTGATGAAATGACATATTATGAGTGAAGGCTTTTCACAGGCATGTTTCCCAAATTGTCTGTAATGCTGCCCTAGGCTGTCTATAATTTTCAACAGACCTCCACTTGTTTCTTTTAGAACCTTCTGTTGGCTTCTATTTATTTTCCCCCTTTAAGTAACCTGTAGCCCAGATTTTTATCTTGTGCATTTAAAACCCTTTTTACCTTTCTCCATTGTTCTCCCACCTTTCTTTTGGTTCCATAACCTCCCCTACTTCTCCTTGTCCTTTGGATTCACACACCCAGAATACTCAAGGCTGGTCTCCAGCCCCACTACTTCATGACTGTCTGGAGATGGCATCTGGGCAAAAATGTATTGACTGCCACTTCTCTGCTGGCTGCCATGGCTGCCCATTGAGTCCTCCTGGTGAGGTGTCCCAGGTACCTTAAACTGAGCAATTCCACAACCAGACTTCAGCATCATCCCCATAGTCCACAGTACCAGCGACCGCCGTGCACTCAGCCAGAAGAATGGAAGTTGTCCTGGATTCCTCTCTCAATCATGACATTAAAACAAAATGTCACTCAGTTCTGTGGCACTTTCCTCCTGGATCTACTGTAAATTGGTCTTCTCTCCACCAGCATTTCTCTCACCTCGGCTGCCCTTATCCTCCCCTCGGACAACTGCACGGCTTCCTACCTGCACTTCCTCTTTCACGCTTGCTGCCCACCCCACATCCACTCTTCACCTCACTGCCATTCTGTTTTAACTGAGTGACTCTGATCCAGTCAGCACCCTGCCGAAACCCCTGGGTGGCTCCTCTTTGCTCCCAGGATAAAGTTCAAACACTTTAGCATGTCTTACAAGTAGGGTTACCATATTATAGGCTTGCATTGTTATCCAAACCAGGGCACTTTTGAGAGTGAAAGGGGGCACTATCAATAAATACACCGGGACCATAGGTGCGTGGTTGCTTTACTTATAAGATCCTTCCTGGGAGCACATGGGTGGCTCAGTGGTTTAATCATCTGACTCTTGATCTTGACTCATGGTTCATGAGGTGACACCCCACGTCGGGCTCTGTGCTGACTGCATGGAGCCTGCCTGGGATTCTCTCTCTCCTTCTTTGCCCCTCCGCTGCTCGCACGGTCTCTTTCTCTCTCAAAATAAATAAATAAACTTAAAAAAAAAAAGATCCTTTGTAGTCTGGTCTCAGCAGCCCCATCCCTGGTCACAGCTCCCCATCCTACTCTCAAACACACACGTGTGCATGCACATACACGCCTGCCCAGGTAAGCACATGCTATTCTGTCTGCCTGAAACATCCTTCTCCCCATTCCGCCTTTGGCCAATTTCTAATCAACTGCTTCAAAAGTCAAAATAATTTTCTCCAGGATGTCTTCCTGACTCCCAACACTGACTGAGTTGCTCACCTCTTGTGCTCCCATTGAACCTTGCTCTTGCCTCATCGTCACCCTTATCACACCAATGCCCTGTTTCCCTCCCTAGACCATAGTGCCTCCAGGTGGGGGACCTTGTCAGATTCTGTGTTCCTAGCATCTGGCACAGCGCTTGGTTCATGAAAAGACAAGGAGCTATGTACTTACACTTTGTGCAACTTGTGTGCTGAATGAATTTGGCACCGTGTTGTCCCCTGGCTGCTGGGGACATTAAGGGGAAGAGGGGACCTGGAGGACCAGTAGGGGCTTAGGAGTCTCAAGCCCTGAGCCATTTTTCCCAGGTGTCCGTTCCCTCCAGCCTCTGCTTGGCTCCCCCTAGTGGCAGTTTGTCTGTAGTGACAGGGCCCGAGGGCCAGGTGATAGCTGCAGGAAAGGGACCAGAGGGGGCAGTGTCCTCAAGCCAGGCTTCAACCTCTACTGGGTGGCCCTCTCCTCATGGTGCTCCTCCCCTGCCTGGCTGTAGCCCCTGCAGCACCACAGAGTCCCCATCCACCTTGTCACCGGAGGCCCTGCCCCAAGAACTTGGAAGGTGAGGAGAAAAGTTGGGTAGTGTGACTCCAGGCTGATTTCCATAACAGAGGCAGAAAAACTCTGCTCCGTGTGTTGCCCAGGCAAAATGGATTGGTCAAGCCTGGCTGCCCTCTTTTGTCTTATATTCAAAGCCTGGATCAGAACCACAAGATGTGAGTGGGTTCATGGCAACTATATGGATGAAACAACTAGAGCCAGCTGTAGCAGTGAATGGACACGCCGAGTGTGGCAGTGGAGACTTGAAAAATGAAAGACCCGAGCCAGTTGAAAACACAAAGCCGGGTGGAGGGAAATGAGATTAAGGCCTATTGCCACACTGCACGGTTTGTTTTTGCTTTCAAATCAGCTTTCCCCTCCCCCTCTTTGTAATTTTATAGTTGGTAGCTGAGCTACTGGAGGTCTATCTTGGGGGAAAAGAGCTCAGGAAAGGGAAAGATGGAGAAGAGTCTCACTCTGGTGGCTTAGGGCATGGGCAGGGACAGTAGGCTGTCACCAAGGGGCATACAATAGGCCAGCAACAAAGAGGATCACACCCACATGGACTGAAGCTGCAGCAAGGAGCCAGCCAGGTTTCAGGGTCTCTGGGGCTGGGGAGGTGAGCAAGGGCTGGGCTGGAGAGAGCTACCCTGCCCCTTTGTCTCTTCTTCCCCTTCATTCTGTGAATGAAAAACCAAGGGAACATCCTCCAAAAGAACAGCAGGCCTAAGAAGCTTCATGGCAAGACTACTTAGCAACATCAAAGGCTGAGGTGCCTGGCTGCTTCAGTCAGTAGAGCCTATGAATGACTCTTGGTCTCGGGGTCGTGAGTTTGAGCCCCACATCGGGTGTATAGCTCACTTGAAAAAAAGTAACATCAGTGGCTAAGGGCATCTGGGCCTTCCCAGGAAGGAGAGGCAGCAAGGGGATGGTGGTTGGGAAGGAGTGTCTTCTTTCTCGTAGCCCCTTGTGCTTAGAAGAGTGGTCTCAGGAAGGGCAGAGTGGGGGGAATCTAGCCCCCACAAGCCCTTTCCCTTGGCGATCTTCGGGGCCATGGAGAGAACTAGACAATCATTACCACAGGCTGTCCGGGTCTGAATATGCCTGTCGCTCTCTTAGCTCCCCTACAGTTGTAAATAACTATGCTTTGAAACATGGGACTTAGAGGAAACGGTTTTATCAAAGAGTTTATGGAGCATCGAACTTTATCTATCAGGATTCAGGGAAGAATTTGCTTTCTTCTTCAACAAGGAGTCTCAGACTAGTAGAAAAAAGATCTGCAAGAGAGAAGCAGACCTTGAAACATGGCAGGAGTAAAGCACAAGGGGTGGGGGGAGTCTAGCTGTAGCATTCTTGCCTTTAAACCATGACCTGACAGGAGCCACCTGTTCCGAGCAGCTGTGTTGAGGGGACAATGACTGGTGTGTGTGTGCGGGAGGGTAGAGATATCATGGTGTATTCTTTGGGATAATCACTTGCAAAAGGATGAGCTGGTAAGAAGTCTTCCGGGGGAGCCAGCAGTTGGCAAAAGGCAGCAAATGACTAACAGGCACAAGGTCAATCCTTGGCCTGAAAATGATGTGTGAATTAACTTCCAGTATGTTCCTGCCCCCATGGTTGTGTTAACTCTAATCCTCTTCTCCCACTGGCAGCCATTGAGCAGGCAGTAATGTATGACTGGCGACCCCAGTTATGTGATGGGGGAGGGGTGCTCTGGCATCCCTAGAGGACTCCCAAGATGCATGGTGCTCCTCCAGCCAAACCTCTTTTGGTCATATTGTGTATGCACTGGTGGCAAGAGGCATCATCAAGGGCAACAAAGACAAAATGCCCAGCAAAGGCAGGGCAAGGGGAGACCAGAGGCAGAGGAAGCTGGGGCTCAGGGCTCCAGGAGCCCTTCAACTGAAGAGGCATCTGGCTGGAGACTAGGGGTGCAGACTGAAAGGTAGGAGGCTGACTCCATCTCCTCACCAAATGTAATGGCTATTTTCACAAACAGGACCTTTACTCCCTCAGTGGTCCCTAGTCTTGAGTGGTGGGCCCACCAACAGCGCAGAACTTTCATCCTTCACCCTCACTTCTAGAGTTATTTGTGGGGGAGGTGCCGCCAATAACCAGATTCCTTTCCAGAAGCCTTTTCCCCTCCCCACCCCTCCACCAAGAGCTAGTAAGAGGGAGATGGCAGGAGGCAAGATCACTAAGAGGGGCAGTTTTTCTTAATTTCAGGCTTTTTGTATGATCCTAATAACCTTCAGATCAAGGGCTACATGTTATTAATAGTCAAATTAAATGAACTCTAGCAGGGGGGAACCTGGGTGGCTGTCAGTTAAGCGTCTGACTTTGGCTCAGGTCATGATCTTGTGCTGCGTGAGTTCAAGCCCCGCATTGGGCTCTGTGCTGACAGCTCAGAGCCTGGAGCCCACTTCAGATTCTGTGTCTCCCTCTTTCTCTGCCCCTCCCCCTGTTTGAGCTCACGTACTCTCTCTCTCCTAAAAGTAAACATTTTCAAAAACCTAAAAAAAAATGAACTCTAGCAGAAAATGCTTCTATTTCCAAATCTGGCAAGGAGACCAGCAGTCCCCACTTTGAGATGAACTTTCGCTTGGGGACTCAATGAGATTAGCCTTGTTCCAAGTAACCTCCCTTCCTCTGGTTCTGAGGGTGGGAGGTGAGGGATGTAGAGAACCTGGTGATGCCTTTTGCTCAGAAGCGGTCCTACACCTATTACAGGTATAGCTCCAACTGTGATCGGGCTGCAACTCTGTTCAGCTCCGGTATCTCCTCCTTACACCCCACCAGGTCTGTTCCTGCTGCTATTCCCCAGTTGGGAGTCACTTACCATCCAGGACCCTTGGGTTTCTCCCAAAAAGAAGGGTGGTGGAGGTGCTTATGGAACTCTGCTGAGTGTCACAGGGAATTGAATACTGACCTTCCCCCAGGCACAAGGGTCACAGGTGGGGACTGAAGCCCTTTCCTGAATGACCTTGAAACCTCATTCTAGGAACTGGATTACCCAAAGGGGCCCACAATAGAGTCCAAAAGTTATGGCGCAGCAAGCCCTGATCAATGGGTCCAATGCTTCAGGAAGTTGTGACCAGCAGGATAGGGCACTTGGTTCTCCACGTCAGCTTCTCCCAGAGCACTTGCGATGAAAGAAGGCTAGCGGGCCGGAGGCACACACTCCATAGCTCATTTCAGTCCCCTTTTGAATCACTTTTTTTTCAGAACACTCATGGTAAAGTCAACATCCCATTATTCAACATAAAGCACAACCAGAGCAAACAAAAGCAAGAAGCATGTGGCTTCTCCCGAAGTTAAAGAGCGTCCTGATTTGATGATGCACCAAAAAAAATCCCTTCACCTTCTGGAATGCGTTAGCATTCATTCAATTGTACACATTTACCTTCCCCAGTGTTTAATTAGAAGGCCTGAAATTAAATGCCACACATGTATCAACTACTGATGGAGGGAAATGTTATATTTGGCAAAATTGGTTCCAAAATGAATAAATTATAAAGACTACACTCTTCCTCTGAGAAAGCACTTGGGTTCCTATTCCCCAGGAATAAGAACAAGAGATCCAGCAGGCCTCACAGGCGCTGTAATTCAGATACAATGCACAGAATCACGTTGTATCTAGTTCTTAGCACACCCCAGACATCTTAAGGTCTGAAGGTTGGATAAAACTGCGGCCAAGGTCTTCTCTTGGCTTAACAATGCAACTGACAGTCTGGAAGCACAGAAGAGTGATCACTGGGCCGTAAGACACCTAGACCAAACCTTTGGCAGAAAGACCGGTACAGATACGATACAGATCCACAATCACACAAAGACACTTTATTAGTTTCCTCTACAAGAGACAGTAAACAGTAACATCAACCTTTTTAACAGAAATCTCAGGTCACTGGAGAGGCCAAATCAATGGGAGGAAGATGAAAATGAGATATTTAAATTAATCTAAAGGCACTACGACCCCACCTAAAACCTACTACCAGGGTGGTAGCGGGCTCAGGAAGATTAAGCTACAGCAGAAACAATCCCATGTAAATGTTAGAGATCACATAGCAGGCCGTAAGTTTGCTTTCCAGAAGACTGTAGTACAAGGAACATTTGGGCCTGAGAGGGTTATTTGGCCAGGGAAAGGGCAAGATGGCTGAAGGTCAAGTCAAACGTAAAGGAACAGGTACAAAGGAGAATCCAAGGGACACAGTCCCCAAGCAGGGGGTGAAGGATCAGGCTATTTCCTCCCAAGAAGCATTCACTGCCCTGTGTGCTGCCACCCCTCAGGCCCGCCCCACCAACCAGAGAGCTGCCCGCTGGCTCCTGCTTTACAGGACTCAGCAACCAGAGCTGGGTTGGGGCTGCCTAGGGTTCCTGCTGTAATTTAGCATAGACTTTTGAGAGCTTTTCACAGGTTGGGGGTTGGGGGATGGGAACTGGGTCGGCTTTGTCACCAGTGGTTCGGCTTTGTCACCAGTGGTTCGGAACCAAGGAAACCCTGAAGAATTCACATGCAAAGTAGTCTGAGCTTCCCTCATCAACTTCAAACACCCCTACAACACAACACCCTCTCAAGCCTGCAATCTTGCAGCAGTTCGGCTGTGGTTAAAGCTGCAAAACTGCGAGGCTCACAGAATCCAAGAAGCTGGAATGAGACAACGGAGGAAGGAAATCCCAGCAGTGAGTCTCAATCCGTCTTTCTCTAATTTAGGAGAAACGCTAATATACCTGATGTGGGGTGTGGAAAGCTACACTGGAGCAAGCTGGGTTTTCTGCTGGATTTTTCATCAAATGCCAAGGGAGAACAAGGAGCGGGGTTCACTTTATTTGTAAAAAGCCTCAGCAGTAATTCTATTATAAAGGGACATGGCTGAACAGGTAGGAAACGGACTCCCCGTTGTGAGTTCTCCTGATGGCTTCTGCGAGGATCATTGAGATGTCAATCACCTAGGAAAGTGAGAAAATCGGCAGGTTAGGAACACCCAGACAGAGGACCCACCCTTTTGTAGACACTGAGGAGCAGACCTGTGAGGGTCCTTCCTCTTAAAACAGCTGCACTGTGCTATTTCCCTTTGGGAGCCACACCCAGCCATTCTGCAGCCTTTTTTTTTTTACGTTTATTTTTTGAGAGAGGGAGAGCAAGCATGAGTCAGGGAGGGGCAGAGAGAGAAGGAGATAGAGGATCTGAAGCAGGCTCTCCTGATAGCAGAGAGCCCGACTCAGGGCTCAAACTCACAAACCCGTGAGATCATGACCTGAGCTGAAATCAAGAGTCGGACGCTTAACTGACAGCCGCCCAGGTGCTCCATTGCGTTGTATTTTTAGTATCACCACTTAGGAAAGAGTCAAAGTGCTAATGGAGGAAAACCCCTCACCCAGACTCACCAAGGTGGCGGTGGGTTGACATTTACAAATTCTTAGGAATGAAAAAAAAAAAACCATTTAAGCTGGAAAAAAAAATCCTTAAAAAGGACATGGATGCTCCAATTCTACATATTAATTTCAGAAAGCGAATGGACTACTGTACACTTTAATTAAGCAAGGCCTTGTTCTTTTGATACAACAGTACTCGAACTTTAGTGTCTAATTCCTTGGGGAATTAAAACAGTGGCCCCAGGACCTCTTGGTTGTGCACGTCTCAGATGGAGCAAAGGAATCCGCATTTTAACAAGGACCATAGGAAATGAACTTTGTTTCCAGAGCATGCTTTGAGAAACGCTGCCATCCTAAGGGGTGTACTACTGGTTCAAAGGTTTCATGTTATGTCTGCAGGGGCCAACAGTTAAAAGCGAGACACACATACTGCAGAGCAAGGACTTGTAAATGTGAGCAGGTATCACGATCACTGAGACAGTCTGTTGAAATGTAGCATCCCTGGCGCTCCATCCTCCAGAGGTGCATCTAGCAACTTGAATCTTTTAAACCTGATTTCGTTTTCTTACTTTTGGACCACAGATCCTGATGACAGACTGAGCCCTTAAGAGCAAAGCGGGGAGGCTTCAGAACGTAGACACCCAATTCAATGTATGAAACCACCTCCTAAATAAATACTTAGAGTATTTTGCAAGAATTGCATCCTTACCTGTATTTTGGAGCAATGCTTCATCTTATCCTCCTGAGGTATGGTATTGGTGACGACTACTGCTTCAAAGCATGCATTGTTAATGCGGGAAATGGCCGGGCCAGAAAAGATTCCATGAGTCAAGATCGCATAAACTCTGGTGGCTCCAGCTGAGAGAAGTCTAGAGGAAGAAGCAGAGATGCTTTGGATTAATCTCACCTGTCACCACAGGACCCGAGTTCGGGGAGAGGAGTGTATTAATCAGCTTGAGCTGCCATAGCAAAATACCACAGACTGTGTGCCTTCAAAGACAGAACTTTATTTCACAGTCCTGGAGGCCGGGAACCCTAAGATTAATGTGGTGACAGGGTGACCTTCATCCTGTGGCCTCTCCCCGTGGCTTGTTGGCAGCCGCTGTCTCACTGTGCACTCATGTGACCTCTGTGTGCACATATGCATGGGGTAATCAGCTCTCTGGTGTCTCTGCTCACAAGAGCACTATTCCCATCATGAGACGGTCCCACCCTCGTGACCTCATCTAAACCTAGTGACCTCCCGAAGGCCCCATCTCCAAATATCATCGCACTAGGGGGCCTAGAACCACAACATATGAATTTTAGGAGAGACACAATTCGGTTCACAGCAAAAACAAATATATGGACTAAGAACTGATCTGAATAGGTTTGGATTAACATAGTGAGACTGGTACAGACTGCTATGCTCAAGGAAATCCATCTCCTTTTTTTCCTGGGCACACGGCTGGACTACCTTTCCCAGTATCTCTTGCATAGTTAGGAGTGACCATATGCCTTAATTCTAGCTATCAGAATGTGGGCAGATACAACGTACACAACTGGTTGGGCTTATAAAAATCTTCCATGGGTGGGGTGCCTCGTTGGCTCAGTCGGTTAAGCATCCAACTTCAGCTCAGGTCATGATCTCACGGTTCGAGCCCCACATTGGGCCCTATGCTGACAGCTCAGAGCCTGGAGCCTGCTTCAGATTCTGTGTCTCCCTCTCTCTCTGGCCCTCCCCCACTCATGCTCTCTTTCTCTCTCTCAAAAGTAAATAAAAATTAAAAAAAGATTTTTAAAAAAATCTTCCACGGGTGATTCTCCATGCTCTTTTCTCCCTTTCTGGATGGCCAAAATGGAAATGTCTTCCAAGGTAATCTTGGAAGCCTTATGTTAAAGATGTGGCACTACAAAACCAAAAGAGGAATACTTGCACTGGAGTTAAACCACAAACAAGAACTATCGCATTAACCAACTGACATTTCAGGGAGTCGGTCTGTTACAGCAATTAGCATTACCTTAATAATAAAAGGACGAAATGAGTTTTATAAATGTATACTCCAGGATCCAAATCAGCAATCATTCAGCACACAAATATTTTCTTAGCCCCTATTATATGCCAGGGCCTGTGCCTGGCACAGACACCCAGAGGTTAAGGAAAAATCACGAAAAACTATGCTGTCCACAGTAATGTGGATTATAAGCAATGGGGAGCCACTTAAGGTTTTAAAGGAGAGGAGTGATGGTATCTAGCCTTAGTTTTAGACAGATTCACAAGAGGGGAGGCAGTGTAAGAGAAGACAGACTGGGGAGGTACGAGATTGATTACCAGCAGCAGAGAGAACAGAATAAAGGCAGTTTAGAACAGTGCAGGCAAGAGAGGAGAAATAACATGAATGAAGGTGGTAGCAACTAAAATGGACAGTCAAGAGGTAGGACCAGGGTTTCTGGCTTAGGTAAAATATAAATAGGAAAATACTGTATACCCTGGAACAACATGGGGGTTAGGGGTGTCAACCACCCACCCCCATAGTTGAAAATCTGAGCAAAACTTTTGACTCACCCAAATCATAACTAATACCCTCCTGCTGACCAGAAGCCTCATCGATAACATAAAGTCCATTCAGACATATTCTGCATGTTATAGTATATGCTCTATTTTTATTTTATTTAGTTTTATTTATTTAGAGAGAGAGCAAGTGCACAAGTGGGAGAGGGGCAGAGAGAGAGGGAGAGAGAATCCCAAGCAGGCTCCACACTGTCAGCACAGAGCCTGATGCAGGGCTTAGATTCATGAACCATGAGATCATGACCCGAGCCAAAGTCAGACACTTACCCAACAGGCGCCCCATATGCTGTATTTTTACAATAAAATAGGCTAGAGAAAAGAAAATGTTATTAAGAAAATCATAAGGAAGAGAAAATACATTTATAGTCCTCTACTGTATTTATCAAAAAAAAGCACAATAAGTGGACTCACACAGTTGAAATCTGTGTTCAAGGGCCAACTGTATAGTCCTGTCTGTTCAGGCCTATACATTTCTACCTTAATTTGTTTCTTAAAAAAAAAAACTATCAGGGCACCTGGGTGGCTCAGTCGGTTAAGCGTCTGACTTCGGCTCAGGTCATGATCTTGCGGTCTGTGAGTTCGAGCCCTGAGTCAGGCTCTGTGCTGACAGCTCAGAGCCTGGAGCCTGTTTCAGATTCTGTGTCTCCCTCTCTCTCTGACCCTCCCCCATTCATGCTCTGTCTCTGTCTCAAAAATAAATAAACATTAAAAAAAAAATTTAAAAAACTATCAAGGGGGTGCCTGGGTGGCTCAATCAGTTAAGCATCCGACTTGGGCTCAGGTCATGATCTCGCAGTTCGTGAGTTTGAGCCCTGCGTCGGGCTCTGTGCTGACAGCTCAGAGCCTGGAGCTTGCTTCAGATTCTGTCTCTGTCTCTCTCTCTCAAAAATAAATAAAACATTAGGGGCACCTGGGTGGCGCAGTCGGTTAAGCGTCCGACTTCAGCCAGGTCACGATCTCGCGGTCTGTGAGTTCGAGCCCCGCGTCAGGCTCTGGGCTGATGGCTCGGAGCCTGGAGCCTGTTTCCGATTCTGTGTCCCCCTCTCTCTCTGCCCCTCCCCCGTTCATGCTCTCTCTCTCTCTCTGTCCCAAAAATAAATAAAAGTTGAAAAAAAATTTTTTTAAAAAATAAATAAAACATTAAAAAATTTTTAAAAAACAACTATCAAAAGTAGAGTATTCAGAGTGATAAGAACATTTTGGAAATACAGCGGTGATAGTTGCACATACTGCGAATGTATCTAACACCACTGAATTGTACACTTAATGGTCAAAGTGGCAAATTTATGTTTTATATAGTTGAGCACAGTAAGAAAAAAATAAGTAAGTGAATCTGGAGGAAAAATAAAATATTCATCAATTGATGCATATTGCAATTCAAGCCTAGGGTAATAAAAACTCCCAAAGATAGTTCTCATCTCCCTCAATTCACCTGCAGATAGCAAGCAGTTAGCTTTTTACTTCTAACCACTGGCCCCACCACCTCTTGGCACTCACTTGTCAGCCGCATGGCAGATAGTGCCACAGGTGTCGGCCATGTCATCTACCAGGATGGCCACCCGATCCTTCACATCTCCCACCAGCACCATGCGGTCTACTTCATTGGCCTTCTTCCGTTCTTTGTGAATCAGAGCGAAGTCCACATTCAACCGGTCTGCGATGGAGGTCACTCTGCAAGACAGTGGCGCGTTCACAGTTCAAACAGTGTGTGTGTGTGTGTGTGTGTGTGTGTGTCTCCTAAAGATGCCAACACAGGGACTAAATAGTGGGTTTGTTTTTCAGGGAGACCACTCTTCGAAACCAAACTGTTCCTGGGGCTGGAAGAAAACAACTCTACTTGACTGGCTTCTCAAAGGCAAACGTCACAAAGCAGGTTTTAGAGACTAATGCATCTGTATCCTGAGATTAGTCAGACTTCAATTATAATTAATTCTGGTTTACAGCAGGGGAGAGTCAGATGCCTCACCAGTCCTGGGAAGCAGCAGGATGCTAAGGCACATTCATTTAATAGACTGGCAGCAGAAGGGAAGAGAAAGAAGACTTCCTTTAGTTAATGCCGGGGGTGCACAGACTGTCCCAACTGGATGCACGGATGTGATGAGAAGTGAACCTGAGCCTCTGACAGGAGAGGAGTAAGTTCCCAGCCCATTCCAGTGCCTGTGCGCTCACCGCACTTACCCCCAGTGATCCACCAACTGTCAGTGTCAACTGTACATGGGCACTGAGCTTGGATGTTCCTTTTAGGAGCACTACAAGGAACACTGTACCAATTAATCAGGAAAATGGGACATCTTGCTTGGACAGCCCGAAGGATTGCCAACAAATCAAAATGTCTTATTTTTCTATTACAAAATAACATAAACCAAACTAGTAAGTGACACAGAAGACAAATCTTTGATGACAAAGTACCACAGAATTCACTCAGACAGAAATCCATCCCATGTAAATGACACCACGCTGTTCCAGTAACATGTAGGTCCATGCTCCACTGTGCCATCATCGTGCGTGAAGAAGCCTGTGGTTTGGGTCTTGTTTTTATTTTTTCATTTTAGAGAGAGAGAATCTTAAGCAGGCTCCACGCTCAGTACAGAGCCCCACACAGGGCTTGATCCTACAACCCTGGGATCATGACCTGAGCCAAAATCAAGAGTCAGACGCTCAAGTGACTGAGCCACCCTGGCGTCCCAGGTCTTGTTTTTTTAATGCAGCACTGATACAACCAGAGCATTGTCTGATTTCCATTATGCCTATGGTCACATAACAGAGTCTGTGCTGGACAGGGGAGAGCCTGTGACCATATAATAGAGAACGTGCAAGATCCAAACCACAACCTGAACAGCTTATGTATCCTGATCTAAATGAACCATACCTTGTGTTCCCCATTACTAGAATTGTGTGGGCATAGAACATAAGAATAACCAATCTCCTTGGAATGTTTACTCATCCAAGACAAATGCATGCTCAATTAGCTCAAGCATCCCAGACTGCCCATACTCCATGGCCAACAAAATCAAAGACTGACAGGGGACACCTGAGTGGCTCAGTCAGTTAAGCTTCTGACTTTGGCTCAGGTCATGGTCCCACAGTTCGTGGGTTCTAGCCCTGCATCAGGCTCTGTGCTGACAGGGCAGAGCCTAGAGACTGCTTCGGATTTTGTGTCTCCCACTTTCTCTGCCCCCTCCCCTGCTCGCGTTCTCACGTTCTCTCAAAAATAAACATTAAAAAAAAATCAGTGACTGACAAAGCAGGAAGGGCTGGAAAAAGTCACTCCCTACACCATGGAGGGGAAAACTCTGTGCAAACCACAATCACACAGGGACCTCTACCTACTCCAAAAACCCTGCCAAGACCAAACTGATAGCTACTCACTCAGCAAATCCTCCACTATGGAAAGAGAATTATAAACACACACACAGAGTGGTCATGTGGCAATAAGTCACCTACTAAAGGCAGTTTTCCTATACCCAACTTTGGAAAGAAGATCTTGGCTTGATTATTTGTTTCAAACACGACTATTTTCTAAGTCCCATGGCAAGATGTGAAAATAATGCCCAACAAGTTAAGACAAGTTTGACAACTGCCATTAGGGGGATGCTTTTTCGGCTCTGTCACTTTTACAGATAATAACTATTGATTACATGAGACTCACAGAGCCACACATCTGGCTGGATAACGGAACTCAAGTGCTCAGCTTATCAGTTCTGTTGGAGTTACTGAAATAAAGAGGTTGTGGACAAACAGTCATTGAAGATTTAAATGGCCTTTAGAAAGACTGGAATTAGCTTTCCCCAATCATCTGTGTTTTGTAGCCTCTTCATTCTATTTCCACAACAAGAAGAACATGTGTCAGATTTTTGAATGTATTACTAATGAGTGATCCACTAAGGAAATCAAGAGCGCTTAGTCGGCACCATGTGAGCTGTGAAGCACTGAAACTGGCAATGCCTGGCAATCAGTTTGTTTAAAATGTTAAGGTCTTGGTTTTAAATATAAAGTTAGCACATTTTATTTTCCCTCCTGCTTAATGTCTCAATGCCAGGGTTAACACGGGTCGAACCAACAGCATCATGAGGGGAGTGAAAGCCTATTTGTCCAATAATAGCACATGGTTCAATAGCTGGTGCCATTCACTGGAAACCCCAATTTCCCAGCCTTCTGGATGGGTTCACAGTGGTATTGCTTGCTAGCTCTGTGGTGCCAAGTTACTAATGCGGTTCAGTCAAGCCTACAACACTGCAACTACTTAAGGACCCCCTCTAGGCTGCCTTGTCTTTCTGTCACTTTCTGGCAGTGACTCAGGTCAGTAAAACTATGTCCAGCTCGTGTCCCAGATACTGATACACCCATTCTGAAGTATACGTGACCCTTGAAAAACATGGGTTTCAACTGTGCAGGTCCACGTATAAATAGATTTTTCTTGATGCAGTACCATGCTGTAAATGTATTCTCTCAACAACAGTTTCTTTTCTCTAGCTTGCTTTGTTGTAATACTATCTATAACACACGTAAAATACGAAGTGTGTTAATTGACTGTTTATGTTTTTGGTAACACTTCTGGTCAACAGCTGGCTATTAGTAGTTAAGTTCTGAGGTGGTCAAAAGTTATATGCAGATTTTGGAGTGCATGGGGCAGGGGGTGGGGAGGTCGATGCCCCTAATCCCCATGCTGTTCAAGGGTCAACTGAACTTAAAAACTGTCACTTGCTAGAAAAATGACAACTTTCTGACATAGCTGTATGAAAGATATCCCCAGTACTGTGAGAACAATGCACAGTTTGGCCGTACCTCTTAGCTCCACCAGCATCGGGGGAGACAATAGTGCAGTTCCTCCACTCAGAGATGTTTTCCCTGATCCATTTCAGGACAGCTGGCTCCGCATACAAATTATCCACTGGGATATCAAAAAAGCCCTGTAGAAAGAAGCTGAGTCACTTTTGCTTTCTTTTTGTGCTCTTCGATTTATAAATGACTAATACAAAGAGGATAATAACTGGCCCAAAGAATACCTTCCTGTGACATTCAAACTGATTAGAAGGCATGCTCAGTGTAGCAGATTAAAAATGGCTTCTCAAACCTGGGCTGGCCAAGAGAGTCCCGGCCAAGAGGGGCAAGGCCTGACTTCAGCTAACCCACAATTGACTACAGGACCATGAAAGAGCCCTTGGGAAGAACGGCCAAGTTCAGCCAATACCGCGACTGCCCAGTCAATGTGGAGACCCATGAGGTAATACTTATTGCCTTATTCCATCAAATGTTGGGCTGGTCTGTTAGGGAGCAAAAGCTAACTGTTAAACTACTTAGAAGACGCTTTGATACGTAAACTTAGTGGAATGTATTTATAATAAATGGTCACAGAGAGTAACTGGTAAAAGATCTCTGTTCTAATACTATTTGCTACAGATTAGTTGCGTTTCTCAAGAAATCTGTTCCTCTTCGATAAAATGGGTATAATCAGGGGCGCCTGGGTGGCTCAGTCAGTTAAGTGTCTGACTTTGGCTCAGGTCATGATCTCACGGTTCGTGGGTTTGAGCCCCTACATTGGGCTCTCTGCAGTCAGTGCAGACCCTGCTTTGGATCCTCTGTCCCTCTACTCACGTGCATGCACATTCTCTCTCTCTCAAAAATAAATAATAAAAACACGTTTAAAAAATGGTCATAACCACCTACCCTGTGTACCTCACTGGATTGCCATAAGCCTCCAATGATGATGTGAAAGTCCCTTTAAACAGTACAAAATACAAAGGAATGCTGCGTTCCCCTTACTCTGTGTTTATGCTAGAAAGTAGATTCTGATATCTGTGGCTCTAAATTTAATGATGACAAAAACAGTTCCCAATTACTGAGCACCTATCCTGAGTCAGGCATTTATACCATAAATTTAGTACTCACAATAACAATGCAGTGCGTGTTCAGAGTAGTTAAATAATCTGTGCAAGGTTATAAAGCCAGTAAGTGTCAGCCAGTATTCAAACTAGGTCTGAACCCAACGTCCATGTTCTTCTCAGAATACCAGACCACCTCCCTTATCCAACCACTCCAAATGACTGAGATGGTAAACAATGCTTAAGGTGAGGATGTTTAAAATGATGTCGATGTCTAGTTTATTTAAGCTGTCTTTGGGCAGGTTTTTGCTTCTGTGCACTCTTAGCATTATAAGCTCTCTCCTCCCCACACCCCCTGCTTTCTAATGCTGAATATTTAGCTTCCAGATACCTGAATCTGAGAGGCATGCAGGTCCATGGTGATAATATGATCTGCGCCTGCTACAGAGAGCATGTTTGCAACAAGCTTGGCTGAGATTGGAGCCCGGCTCTAAATGGAGGGGACAAAAGAAGAAGGACAAAAAACCAAAAAGCCATTTAGAGAAACAATTCATTTGCTCAAGAAACATTTGCTTACTGTGCACCTACTATGTTTACGGCACCATGCTACCAGGAAATTCATAGCAAGTGCCATGGCCATTGACTATATGAGTAAATTGCAATCTAGCACAAATACTAAGTAGAATATCACTTTTCCAAATCAGGATACATATTTCAGAGAAGAAAAATACCTTCCTACCTTTTGTTTTCTTAATGTACATATTTTCAGCCTATTTAAGGGTTTTAATGCTCAATTATTCAAACTAGGCTGACTTAAAAAATCTTTTTCACAAGAATTATTAAAATCTCTTTTGACACATACATACGCAAACCTGTATTGCATCTAACATGTCAAAACTTAAAAGACAGATCACAGAATGGAAATTCTAGTTTATTGTGCAAATTATACCACTTGCTTACTCATCTTGAGGTCAATATTCCAACAACTTCAACCTCCTTAAATGACAGATAAACACACCTGCTGCACGATAAACTAGCAAAGCCCATGCCCTTTATACTCTGTAGGAGCACTATAGTCTCAGAATAAAAATGTCTGGCCTTCTCCCAGACATTGTACGTAAAATTTGGGCACTGACTGTTAGAACAGACCTGCAAAGTTTTATACATGTACCTTAACCTCTAATATACCAGATAAATAAGGGGAGATGTGCATGTGTATAATGAGATCAGGTATTCATGTAACTGACTTCAAGTTTTATGACGAGGGTCCCAGAGGATCTACCAGTTTAAAAAATATTCTACTCCACGGTAGCTGGTGCTTAGTCCTCTTGATACAATTAAAAAGTCACAGTGAGCTGAGAGTCACAGATGTATGATGAAGAAATACAGACTACAAAGATGTTGATTTATATAAACCAATCACATGTCAATTGTTTTGAACACTGGGTAATACCTAAGAGAATGTGATTAAAAAAAACAACAATATCCTCTAAATATGTATCTGAGAATTGAGAAGTTTTTTTGTGACTCTGGGCATGTGCTTCTTCTGATTAAAACAAAAAAAAATTTTTTTTAAAGTAGATTCTGCTTCTACCTTATCCTTCTTGTCCTGCCGGGCATACGGAAAGCATGGGATGACTGCGGTAACCCGGCTGGCTGAAGCGATCTTGCAGGCGTTAATCATGATCAAAAGCTCCATTAGATTGTCATTTATTTCACCACAGCCACTCTGAACAATGTAGACATCCTCTCCACGTACACTTTCGCCAATTTCCACACTACAACGAGAAAGGAACGAAAACAAAAAACAGGTTTTAAAGCACCATACTACACTTCTACAGACAGTATAGCCTAAAAAGTATAACTTCCCTACTAGTATGCTGTTAATGAGTTCTAGCTGCACATGGTCACTGATCCCCTCAGACTTTGGGAGATCCCCAGGAGGAGCCCCTGTTCCAGAAGCAGTTTACTGCCTCAGTTTACGCCAGTGTACTATACAAATATTACCTATTGTTACATGAGACATGGCATGAAAAAGCCTGGCTAAAGAACTTACAAGTAACCGGACCATAATTTCAGTGAGCTGCCTGTGTCTCATTACGTATAGGAATAGGACATGTGCATGCAAATTGGATACAGAGCCTGTGACTGTCACAATCCACGTATAACAAAAGTAGAGAGATCATGTGAGGAATGAATCACACTACTGTTCTATAACGATGCCTTCTATGGAAGCCAGTACCACATCTACCATATTGGCACTTCACTCAACAAACAGTAAATGTTCATATGCCAGTCACTGTGCTAAGTGCCAGGGACACATGGAGAATAAAACAGATGTGGTCCTTGCCTCCATTTTATGCGAACTGTATTCTTTCCAATTAGTATGTCTTGTTTAAAAAATATTCCACAGGAAGTTAATTATGGAGTAGGGCTACACTTAACCATAAAATGAAAGTTTTAATATCCATGCTTGGGTTGTTACCAAGAATAACTTATAATTAAAAAATCATAACCTCCGTGACACCTCAGAGCAACACCATTTCCCCCAATTAATCCTGTAGGTGAGGTGGTGGTATTTGCGCGCGCGTGCGTGTGTGTTTTACATAGCGTGTATCAACCAGGAGTAGGTTAGAATTGTGGATAACTCCTACTGATCAAGAGAAAAACTTCAACAGGAGAGAATTCCATTGCCAGAAGCAGCTAATATAGGGAGACAGTTATATTTATTCTTTTCCAATTCAAGTAACAATTAATTTTAAAAAGAATGAGGTTGGGTGCATGGGTGGCTCAGTTGGTTAAGTATCCGACTTTGGCTCAGGTCATGATCTCCCCATGGGTGAGTTTGAGCCCTACATCGGGCTCTGTGCTGACAGCTCGAAGCCTGGAGCCTGCTTCGGAAAATAGGTCTCCATCTCTCTCTGCCCCACCCCCACTCGCGCGCGCTCTCTCTCTTAAAAATAAACATTAAAAAAATAAAAAGAAAAAATAAAAAGAATGGGGTTAGTTTACATTGTAAAGCAAGACAAATAAAAGCAAATGGTAAAAATCAAACCAGAAACCAATTAGAACAGGGAAGCTGAGATTCTTGGTAGCCAGAACAAAGAAGAAAACCCATTAGTTTGGGATATCTGTAGATAAACCTTCTTCAGGCACTGAATTAAAGAAGTATTTTATACTGGGGATCCTTATGTTAAAAGTGCATGATTTGCTCAATAATTAATATCAATAAAGTAGAAAATGGGCAAAATAAACCTGAAGTAAGCAGAAGAAAATTAACCATTAAGAGCAGAAATCAATGAAACCAAAAACAATAGAGAAAAACCAATGAAACACAAAGCTGGTTCTTGGGGGAAGGGGAATTTAAAAAACTGGTTAAGCCTTGGGGCACCTGGCTAGCCCAGTCAGATGAGCATGCAGCTCTTAATCTCAGGGTCGTGAGTTCGAGCCCCACATTGGGTGCAGAGATTGCTTAAATAAATAAACTTTAAAAAAAAATTAAAAAATGGATGTCTCTAAGATTGACCAAAAACAGCTTCACTAGAGAGTTCTACCAAACATCTGAAGAATTCACACGAATTGTGCACCATCTTTTCTAGAATGCAGATGAGGAGGGAATATTTTCCAATGCATTTTACAAGGCCAGTAGTAGTGAGCCACCAAAAAACCAGACAAAGGCAACATAAGGAAAATACAGAGAGGGAGAAGAGAGGTGGGTGTGGTTATGACAGGATGGAGCCTTGTGGTGACAGGATGGTTTTGTATTTTGACTGCATCAATGTCCATATTCTGCTTCTTGTGTCACACTACAGTTTTGCAAGAAAACTCTAGTTTGGAATGACTATGGCTGGGAGCTTTGGGAAAACTGGGTAAGGGGTACACAGAACGTCTTGGCATCATATCTTACAATTACCTGTGGATCTACAACTATCTCAAAATTTGACTTGAACACAGAAGCGCATAATCATGCTTTGTACGTACTTGAGTAAATAAAGCGTTAACTGTGGCCCTCAGTGAAAGCTGAAGTCACAGAAATGTAGCTAAAAACAAAAGCATTTCTGCATTAAGTCAAAGAACCTAGTCCAGTTGTATAATGTTCTGAGAAACTGTGCAATACTGTGAGGGAATCTGGAAAACTCTGGGCTTTTTGATTTGAGAGATAGCTCATCTCAAAAGATTTTCTCCCTAGCTTACTATGTATCAGTTACATGGCCTTCCTTAACATTCCCTGCTCACATCATTGGCTTGCACTTCTTTCCACTTACCTGGGATGCTCTTCCTACAACTAGCTGGTTTATTTCTCAGGACTTCAATCAAAGTATCTCCTCTGACCCTCTTATCAAAAAAGTGACTTCCTGAGAAGCAAAAGATCAAAAGTGACTTAAAAATAATCAACCAATTAAAATATATATATGGACCTTGTCTGCAAACCAATTCGAGCAAACAGAGAAGAAAAGCACCCACAATTATGAGGCAGGGAAATGTGAACACTGTGTATTTGATATTAAGAGATTGCTGTTAACATTTTGAGGCAAGAAAATGGGACTGTGGTTACTAAAATGTACAAGGGCAATATACTATCTAGGCTTGTTTCAAAGTAACTGTGGGTGTGTATGGAAGGGGGAATAACAGATGAAAACAAGATTAAACCAGGAATTGAGAATTGCTGAACTGGGTGATGGGTACCTTGGGGGAAACCACTATACTTTTCTACTTCTGCGTGTTTGAAATGTTTCATAATAAAGTGACCCTCCCCAGTCATTCCCTCACCACTTTAGTTATTATCTTCAAAAACACTTATCATAACTTGTTATCACTTTATTTTGTAAACACTTGTTTATTGCCTGTCTCTTTCACTAGCACATAAGCTCCACAAAGGCAGGGACCAGATTTGTTGCACTCTTCTGTATCCCCAGCCAGCCAGTGCCTCTAGGGCACAAACAATGAATGAATGAATATCCGGCAGGACTAGGATGCCTCTCGGTATCCACTCAAGATACTGTGAACCTTTTGCAGGTGTACTAGTGAGAAAATTTAGAAGACGGACTTCTATCATTCCTCACAAAGTAACTCACTTCACACTAGAGGCAATGGGTCCAACATGTTTCTTTAAAAGATTTTGATAAATCTGTTCATACCCTTTTCACAGATACACAGCTGGCAGAGATTTCATTTTGGGTGGAACTACATACAACCTGTTGGGAGCACCAGAATATGACAGCTACGAAGATTTTTGCAGCAGGATCCTGAAATACTGATACCGAGGCAACAGACTAAATGATATAGCAATTTTGTGGACCCCGGCTTAGCCAAGTTGACATCTGTTAATCACCGAGGTCAGCCTTAAAAAACAATGGACTCTGGGGGAGCCTGGGTGGCTTAGTCAGTTAAGCGTCCAAACTTTGGCTCAGGTCACGATCTCAGGGTTCACGAGTTTGAGCCCCGTGTCGGGCTCCATGCCGACAGCTCAGAGTCTGGAGCCTGCTTGGGATTCTGGGTTTCCTTCTCTCTCTGCCCCTCCCCTGCTGGTGTTCTCCCTCTCTCAAAAATAAATAAACATTAAAAAAAAAAAACAAAACAATGGAGTCTGTCGGCAACCTTAACTACGCCCATGCCAAAATTACATTCTGAAGACATTCTTCAAAATTCAAATGGACAAGCAGGAGGGAGCCAGGGAGCACTTTCTGTGAGAGTAACTCCCATGTTTTCCAAAGTGAAGGTCCTAGAATGGCACTGAGCAATCTGGGAGTCACTGGATTTGTGTGGTTATGGAGCGCCTAAAATGTCACTAGTGACAGAGGAACTGAATTGAGATGTGCTACAAGCATACAATACACACTCTATTTATTGTGAAGGTGGGAGAAACAAAAGCAAAACGTATCTCAATTTCAAAGTTGCTTATGTGCTGAAATTATCATATTTTTGGATATACTGGGATAAGTAAAATATACTAAAAATGTAAAAAACACAATGGACAAGGCTAAGTCACACCTCCTGGAGGAGAACGCGCTCTGCAGGTTACTCATTGTGGTAGGCCCAAACAAGAGACAGCGGTGTTTAAGGGACTTCTCAGATCTCCTTCACTAACACTGCCCACCCTTTAAGAAGTTCCAGTCCACAAGAGTCCCTTCTATGTTTTATGGTGCACAACTCTGGGGTCTGGACCAAGTATTTCAAATACCTGTGCAACTTCAAAACTCAAGAAAAATTTAATCCCGCCCACAGGTGTGGGATGAGCCCCATACCTCACCTCCTTGAGGAAGATCTCCATTTCCTTGGGGGAGAACAAAGGTCAGGCACACTGATTTCCAGGAAAGTCACCTCTGTCCTCTACATGTGATATGGAAGGCCTATGGCTCTTATTCCAGTCAAGAACACAGAATATCATCTGTGGTCCAGACATACACTCAACCCAGAACCAGGTGGTGTTGATTAGGAATTTAAACAAAAGCTCCAAGAGGCTAAGAGAAGGGCTAATTACCTATTCCAAAGCTTTGTTTTCAAGACCAGAAAACAACACATGATGGCTTATCTCTCTTTACAAATGCCTAAACTATCAGAAGTAATATTAAAAACACCCATAATAATTGTTTACATTGTTCCTTATGTTACTCAATATCATTATTTAAGGATCCCACCCATGAAATTCCCAGAATTTTGTGCCTGGAGGTATCTAAAGAGTTTCATGATACTCAGTTGGTTAAGCATCTGACTCTTGATTTTGGCTGAGGTCATGATCTCACCATGTGAGATCCAACCTGTGAGATCCAGCCCCTCGCTGGGTGTGGAGCCTGCTTAAGATTCCCGGTCTCCCACTCCCTCTGCCCCTCCCCTGCTCATGCTGTTCTGTCTCTCTCTCTCTCAAAAAAAAAAAAAAAAGAAAAACTACATAATCCACTGCAAGTGGCTTTATCCCTTTGGCTACCAGGAAGCCAAGGGATGCAGTTAAAGTAACACTAGACTGCAGTAACTACCTTGTGCCAAATTCTTGGCACAATTATGATAGGCCTTTGTTCTAGAAGGCTTCTGAAGCATCTATTTAACAAATCGTGTGACTATCATGAAACACACTTCAAATCCTTTCTTGAAAGCAGCTAAAGTATTAATTATAAAATTAAATTATCACTGCCAAGTTAAACATGAGAGACCATTTGTTACATACATAGATTTAGCAGAGGTATGCCTTTAAAAAAATCACAGAGTACTCTAACATCACATAAGGTTTGAATAATAATTTTTTTTTAATTTTTTTTTATTTAAAAAAAATTTTTTTTCAACGTTTTTTTTATTTATTTTTGGGACAGAGAGAGACAGAGCATGAACGGGGGAGGGGCAGAGAGAAAGGGAGACACAGAATCGGAAACAGGCTCCAGGCTCTGAGCCATCAGCCCAGAGCCTGACGCGGGGCTCGAACTCACGGACCGCGAGATCGTGACCTGGCTGAAGTCGGACACTTAACCGACTGCGCCACCCAGGCGCCCCTTGAATAATAATTTTTGTAAAAGCACCAGCTCACCACCCAACACAATTGCTAGTAACACTTTTGTGTTATCATATTACCCGATGATAGTCAACCAACAGTTCAGCCATTTCCCAAAACCAAATTTAGGACTAAATCCTGAAGCATAGAAAGGTGTTATGACCAGACATGTATCTAGCAACTTGAAAATTTTATTTATTTAACTATATGCAAAATAAAGCAGTGTAAGTAAAACTAGGACACTGCCTTATTTTACTGTGTATTCTAATCTCACTAATCAAGATCAATCTTGCCCCTCCAGTAGTATTATAAGGTACAGACTTTCAGAAAGCCTTAAAATACCTGCAAACTATACTCCTATTATACAGCTTGGTCAATCAATAGTTCAGTGAGTCCTCAAAAAAATCTTAGTATTATTTCTATGGTTTCCTCTAAGTCTAAGAGATGATAAATTAGGCAGTGATTGATGGTAGAAGAGCTGTGGCTAAAACCTGTTTGCTTTTAATGCAATTTATCAGGTGGAAAGACCTAGTTTAGCAATTTAAAGGGTAACACTCCATGTTCTCTCCCTCTAGCTACTAACGGTGTGTTCTCCAAATGGCTTTGGGCCAATCATTCCCCCAATCTTCTGGCAAGGCCAGGCTGGCTATGTCCATCCAATGAGAAAAACAGCTTCTGCTTTATCTTTACTTTAGCATCAGTGCATCCAACCAGCATGGAATGCTAAGAAACACAATAGGAAATAAAGCAAAATCTAAAAGGCGGATAGTCTTCTTAAGAAAATCTCAAGAATTTAGATGGAGACATTGGCATGTGCAAAAAGCAAGGGATTAACTAACCAAGGGATTAACTAACCAAGGTTCTTAGGAAAATCGTAGACAATCAAAGTTAAAGTCCTCCCCCCTCTGAGACTATCCACAGTAACCAAATAAACCAAAGCTATTTCTTGATATTGAAGAGAATCAAAAAAACATCAAAAACTTTAATTTATTCATAAGTTTTAAAAGCCAGATGAGATACTCCATCAACAAAAATTGTAAGCAATAGTACCCAGTATTGGGCAAGTTACTTAACCTCTGAATCTTAGTTCCTTCATCCATAAAATGGGGATAGTAACTTCTCAGCAGGGTAGAGGGGATTAGAAATGTATAAAGTACTTAGCATAGGAACTAGCACCTCTTAAGCACTCATACATTAATTACTATTATTTTGATTATTGCCGATGAGAGCAGAAATTGGGTCAACTTTTCTAGAGGGCAAGAGCAGAAATTGGGTCAACTTTTCTAGAGGGCAATTTGGTAACATGTTATCAGTTGCCTGAAAAATGGCATCTACCCCTTAAGTTGGTAACTCCCCTTCTAGGGATTTGTCCTAAGGAAATGGACAAAGATTTGTGTTCAAAGGTTTTCATATAAAAGCATTAGTCAACAACAGGAAATATCTACTACTCAGTTATCTAAAATTACGGTAAAACTGTAAGAAGACCAGAACAGCTATTTAAAACCATGTAGACTAAATATTAAGGGGAGAAATTATTCAAAATATATTGCTAAGTGATGAAAGCCATAGATACCTTACATTTTTGGAAAAGTACATAAACACACAAAATATCTGGAAGGTCATAAATCAAAATGTGAACAGCTGATCTTGGGTGGTGGCGGCACTATCTGGGAGGTCTTTTTTCCCCTTTGTCCTCTTCTGTAGTTTCTGCAATACCATCACCACAACTGCTTACCAACATCCACTGTGCATTTATTGGGTTGGACAATGTTCTAATTTATCTCATTTAATCTTCACAATAATTCTATGGGTAGCTATTACTTTACAGGTGAGGCAAAGAAAAGCTAAGATTTCAAATGCAGGTTCTCTGATTCCAGAGCCTGAGCTTCTAATCTCTCTTATTCTTTGTGTGCAATACACCCACCTATATGTATGTTTCCTGCGTAACTGGACAGCAAGGGAGGCTCCTGAGTCGAGAAGTAAAGCCACTCTGCTTGAGAGAGCACCAACCCCTGTGACTCTGCCAAATAGCAAAACTGTCTCATTTGAGGATGGGCTCTGCAGTTCTCCATCTGATGACCCAGAGTACCCACTGAGCTGCTCTGTCTATGCCCTTCAGAGCCCAAGAGTCACACAGAGCAGTAGTTACCATTTCTACAGTGCAGAAGAGCCAAAGGTGGGGGTGGGGGATGGAAGAGGGAAGCTCCACGGGCAACATACTCAATTATGTTCAATGAAGATTTCAAAACACCTAGAGAACCAAAAAGCTATTAAGCCTGAAACGAGGAAACCAAACCAGTCAGCCATTTTCCACATTGGGCTTAATCTTAACCAATGTTTCCAAGCATGCCTCTGTCCAGCTGTTTAAAAATGAAACCAGCCTGATTTCAGAAATAGATGGGGATTGCTGATGAATCCAGATCGGTCAGAACACTGAATTGTTCTCGTCCTCCCCCTCTCCCAATATAGTTTCAGGCTCTAGAGTATTGCATTATGACAGAGGGTGAAGGGTTAACACAAAGAAAAATAAGGTCTTTGGATTTTTACTAGAAGTGTAGGAAGAGGATTTAATAACCATAGTTCTCTAAGGCGGGCAAAAAACCCCTCTAAATGAAAATCATTGTTGTCCCCACCTGTATTGCCACATGCAATGTCTGGTCCTGTATGGTTTCATTATTAGGGTGTCATAATGGTGTGGTCAAAGCTAAAGACAGCAGCTTGGCTAGCCTCTTCTGACTAAGGTATTGCCTAGTTACAGATGGTGTCAGTGTTTGCACTAGCATCTGCATCACAACCAGCAGTACAACAATCAAGTATCCAGAAGGAAGCTGTCCACTACAGATGAATGATTTTATAAGCAGATCTAGAAAGGATAGGGGAGTTACACTTCCATAGTAAGTTTAAAGAAAGAAAAAAAGGAAAAAAAAAGCATTTAGGAAAAAATGTTGAAAGTAACCTTAACTAATTTAACTGACCATTAGACTTGGTGTAAACTTTCCCCTTACTAGATGACTGACTAGATGACTGCATCCATAAGACTGTAGGCCCAGCTCTGATTTGATCAACAGGACCACAAAACACAAAGTATACCTATCAACCAGAAGATTCTACATTTAGGTGGAAGGCACATTGAAAGGATGAAATAACTAAGTTATCTTTTAAGATGGCCCCAAGGTGCAGGAGGAGGTTGGGAGTGGGGGGAGGGAGCACGTTTAATTAGCAAGGCAATGAAAAAAATTCCAGCTGCAATGTACCATGCAATTCCGGTCTTCCACTGTATTATCTTTCCTCCATTATCTTAACACTGCGATGAAAACTGTTTCCTAAAATCCTCACAACAGCGCTAAGAGGAGTGGACGAGTTCAGGAGGGACTTTGCTACTGAAAAATACGTTTCTGTATCATCTGTACCAGTACCCGCACTGGGAAAGGTCAAGGATTCCAGAACTAAGGTTCCCCCAAATTTTTGGATGGCTCAAGCTGAGATGCTGGCAATCAGGATGCAGAGTTAATGCATCACTTTATTTGATCAACTAGATTTAACTTAAGTATGGCTCCGATTCTAAAGATGTGAAAAGCCAACGCTTGCCAATCCAAGGGAAGTCCTTAGTAATCATTTTGGCGCCCTCAGTACATAATGTCAATTTCCTTCAAAACGAAACCCAACCGACACCATTTCGAATTGAAAAGCTGCTTCTTAGACTCTAAAAGAAACACCAGGAGGGCTTATTACGCAGTAAGGTTCTCCCAAGCAAGCTGGTCCAAGAGTTAAAGTGAACCCAGTCCAGTCAGGATAGCTCAACAGCGAAGCGACAAAGCCACGTGTCCCCTTGGCCGAGGCTAAGCGTCTTTCCCTTCCCGTAGCTCTAGGCGGCCACTACCCCGCCTTGGGTCCTCGGGCCCTTGACTTCAAACCCGACAGCTTCGCCTCATGCTCCATCTTGACTCCACCCCACCCCACGGTGAGAATGAACGTGACCCTCCCGCGAGAGGTAAAATAACGGAAACAGCCCGTGGGGCACGCTTGCCACAGAGCTGCCCCTTCCCCTTCCCCCCCCCCCTGCGGTCCCTCAGAACTCACGCGGCGGCCCCATCCCCCTACTCTCTGCCGCCCAAGCGGGGTCCCTGCCGCCCCGGGTTGGGGTCCCAACTTCGTCCTTACCAGGTCTCTTGGTTGCTGAATTTCTTAGTCACCACCTTGCCTAGTTCCAGGCCCAGGCGGTCAGCAATTTTCTGGGATAAGTCTTGGTGGGAACTGCCGCTGAAGATTTTAATATTCGGCATCTTGGCCAACCACCCTAGGCACTCTCTGCTCAGCGATCACTGTTGCTGCAGAGACCGGAACCGAAGTCGGCCCACAGACTCAGGTCCAAACCGCTTCGCGTTGCTACTCCGCCATCTTACATTCCCGCCGGGCGTGCGGCTCTAAATTGCCCACCGCCAGGAAGGCGGGGTCAGCAAAGAAATCCACACCCCGTCCGCCCTGATTAGCTGAACGGGAGCGAGGGGCGGGTCCTCACTGTGGCTCTTGCCTGCCTCCAGTTGTCTCAGGTATTGGCTGGAGGCCACGAAAGGGGCGAGGCTAAGGTATAGCCCCGCCCCCGTAGCCAGGCAGTGGGCGAGAGCTGGCTCAGGAGCGCCAAAGCAAACCACGTTTGATTGGGGAGTGCAGGGATGCTGGTGACGCATAGTGCCAGATCTTTCTCGCAAGCGGGAACTCAGACACGCTTTTTTTTCCCTTTAGTGCCAGAAATTAAGTTTGGCTCTGGTTTACAGTTCCTTTTAAGAAAATCTGTTTATCAGGATGGCAGCCAGTTTGTCAGAATGAAGGGGAGGTTTCTGAACAAGAGTTTGCATATTTCTGAACGTGATTTTTATCTCCTTATAAGGATAGGGCTGAATTAAAGCACGTTTACATCACAGAGAGACACCCGTACCACAGGTGCATTCAAAGGGCATGCTTACCTTTTGCAACTGTACTGTGTTGCCTTTGCCTGGAAGACAAGTCCCAAGGGGAAAGTGACTGAGGACATGTCACCTCAATCATCCAGAGACACGGCAAGAGAAAGTTGTGTTTTGTCTCGGATGCTGAGACCAAGTGTGTTCAAACAAGTAAAGGAGTGTGGATTTTCCAAAATATCTTGCCGATAAAGATCTGATTTATCTAACCCTTGGAAAGGAGAGGAAATTAAATATATGTATGGGACTTGAGATAAAGAACCCTGAAGGAATCAGAAAACCTAGTTTTTGGTCTTATCTGCCTCATGGGAGCCTCACTGTCATGTCTGCATGTTGCTAATATGGCCTTTTATACCACGTTTTATTATTTTTATGATGATGCTTGCTAATTGGACCAAAGAGGGCCTTTATTCTGACACCACATTTTCAGTAAGCATATTCCAATCACAGGTTGGAAGAGAAAAATCATACAATTTTAGAATCATACAATTTTAGTTATGAGCACCATAACTACAAGCTGTAAAAATAGAACAGACTTCAGAAATCATCTAGTCTCCTAGCTTCATCCTACATATGGTGAAACTAAGACCCAGAGATGCAAAGGGATTTGTCCAAGTGGCAAAGGCAGAAAATACTCAAAGCAGCATCCTAGCTTTGTTCTTGCCGTTTTCAGCAGTGTCCATGGAGGACCTCTCCTACTGACCCTTTGTCATACTTTTAAGAGTTCAGGAATTTGGGGCGCCTGGGTGGCGCAGTCGGTTAAGCGTCCGACTTCAGCCAGGTCACGATCTCGCGGTCCGTGAGTTCGAGCCCCGCGTCGGGCTCTGGGCTGATGGCTCAGAGCCTGGAGCCTGTTTCCGATTCTGTGTCTCCCTCTCTCTCTGCCCCTCCCCTGTTCATGCTCTGTCTCTCTCTGTCCCAAAAATAAAAATAAACGTTGAAAAAAAAATTTAAAAAAAATAATAAAAATAAAAAAAAGAGTTCAGGAATTTAATGTAGGCCCAGGTGTATAGGGGTACTTGGAGAAGGAAGCAAACTTCAAGGCAGAATATTAGTAGTCTTCCATCATAGTTCATTCATCAAATATTTACTGAGTGCTTTATGGCATGCAAAGCACTGTGCTAGGCATTGAGGGGACTAGAAGGTATTAGGGCCCAAGGAATTCATCCATTCAATACATATTGAATACTTAAAAAAATTTAATGTTTATTTTTGAAGGTGTATGTGCATGCATGCGAGTGGGGGAGAGGCAGAGAGAGTGGGGGACAGGACCCGATAAAGGGCTCGAACTCGTGAACCTTGATATCATGTCTTGAGCCAAAGTCAGACGCTGAACCGACTGAGCCACCCAGGTGCCCCAATTGAATACTTTTAATACTGTCCTGGGCACTGAGAATATGGCAGTAAGCAATCAAAAATCCCTGCTCTTCAGGTTCCTGGGTGGCTCAGTTGGTTAAGTGTCTGACTTCAGCTCAGGTCATGATCTCATGGTTCATGGGTTCGAGCCCCACATTGAGCTCTGTGCTGACAGCTCAGAACCTGGAGCCTGCTTCGGATTCTGTGTCTCCTTCTCTCTCTGCTCCTCCCCTGCTCATCCTCTGACTCTCTCTCAAAAATAAATAAACATTAAAAAAAATTTAAATAAATCCTGCTCTCATGGAGCTTACATTCTCAAACAATAAATGTGTAAATAAAGACAATATATAATATGTCAAATGGTGATAAGTGCTGTAGAGGAAAATCAGGCAAGGAAGTGGGATAATGTGCCAGGATTGTAGTAGGGGAGAGGGAGAGTATAATTTTAAGTGGGATAGTCAGAGAAACCCTATCTGGGAAGATAACATTTGAAGCAAAACCTGAAGGAAATAAAGGAATGAGCCATGTTGATATCTGGGACAAGCTGAGGGAAAAGCAGGTGCAAAGACCCCAAGGCAGGAGAGTGTCTAACTTGTTTGTGGAATAGTAAAATGGTTGGTATGTCTGATGCAGAGTGACTGTTGGGTCGGTGGAAGTGGGGCACACCTGTAAGAGAAAATATGGAAAATAAGGCCTGTGAGATAAGGGCAATTAGTGAGGGGCTGCCGATCATGGACCTTGTAGGACCTTGTAGGCCATTTTAAAGATTTCTGCATTTACTGAGTAAGGTGTTTTTGTTTTTGGTGTGTGTATGTGTGTGTGTGTGTGTATGTGTGTGTTTTGACATGATCTGACTTCCCCTTTAAAAGGATCACCTCAGGGGCGCCTGGGTGGCTCAGATGGTTAAGCATCTGACCCTTGGCTTCAGATCAGGTCATGATCTCATGGTTTCGTGAGTTCAAGCCCTGCACTGGGCTCTGTGCTGGCAGCATGGAGCCTGCTTGGGATTCTGTCTCCCTTTCTCTCTGCCTCTCTCCTGCTCATGCTACCTCTGTCTTTTGAAAAATAAATGAATAAAAACTTTAAATAAATAAATAAATAAATCACCTCAGCTGAGAATAGAGTGTAGGGGGAAAGATAGGAAGCAGGGAAACCAACAAGGGGTTGGTTTCTTAGTAGAGAAAACGAGACATTTATATAAATAACTATAAGCCACAGTACAATTTAAGACACTACCATAGAGAAGCCTCTGCTGTGGCTTAGGGGTACTTAAGGGGTGCCTAAAATGCAATGGTTCAAATAAGAAGGATAACTTCTCTCTTACATCACATGCTGGCCACTCTAGGCCAGTGGGAGAGTTATGCTCCATGCAAGGTCATAAGCACATCCACATTCCAGCTCATGTGAAGGAAGAAAGAGGTCCAGGGAAGGGATTTCCTTTTAAGCAAGTCAGGTGGAATTTTTCCATTTCACTTTCTGTCATATCCTTTTGACAAGAGCTTTGTCACATGGCAAAAGCTTAGTTGCAAGTCACACCTAACTGCAAGAAAGACTAGGAAATATCTTGTTAGGTGGCTTTGCACCCAGGCAGAAGAGGAAAATGGATTTTGGAGGTATAACTAGACATCAGCCGTAAGACCCAAACAAAGTGATACATGGACTCAGTGGTAAACAGTATCACCGCTGCATGGTGGAAGTACATGAGTTAGGCTGAGGAATGGGGAGGGTTTTGGGAAGAGGCTCTCCAGGCTTGAAGCACAAGTGAGGAAGCAGAGAAAGGTTTTAAGGAAAGGGAAGTAGGGGTACGTGGGTGGCTCAGTCAGTTGAGCATCGACTCTGGCTCAGGTCATGATCTCATGGTTCATGAGTTTGAGCCCCACATCAGGCTGCTCTGATGGCTGTGGAGCCTGCTTGGGATTCCCTGTCACCTTCGTTCTCTGCCCCTCCCCTGCTTGTTGAGACTTTATTGTTGAGGCACTATGTTGAGACTTCATTCTGCAAGTGATGGGGGAGCTATCCTTCGGGATTAAGGGAATGACATGATCATAATTGTACTTTAAGTAAATTTATCTGTATAGGATGAATAATAGGGAAGAGATTGGAGGCAGGCAAACGAGGTTGGGAGGGTAAGTTAGGAATGTCCTCAATTGGGCCACTAGTTATAGGGTTTAACAAGAGGGTTCGGAGAAACGTTGTTTGTGAATCTCAACCTTTTGGAGATCACGGGCCCCTTCAAGAATTTTATGAACACTAGGGATCCTCTCCACAAATAAAAGACCACAGAACTCTGGACCCATTAGATTAAAGCTCAAACACCCTCCTCACCGAAAGGGCCCCCTCCCTCTCCCACCCTGTAGGGCAGGTCTGGTTTTGCCTCCTTCTGAGACCCCAGCCATTATAGGAGAATCTAAATTCATCCATATGTGTGCTCAGTCATTTCTTCTACAGGCATTTTTCTTGTGCAGCAACTATGGGAAAAGTACAGCACTCAGCCTTTGGATTACAGAAATGAATAAAGCACAGCCCTTCTCCTCATAGAGTTTTAAAGACTTAAAAATGACTACCTGAGTAGCAGACAGAGAAAGAAGACTTCATTCCCTCCTCCCAAACCCTGCAGGACTTCAAGAAAATAGTGGCAACAAAACCTTCCCTTCCGGGGCCTGCCACTTCAATCCCAGCACATGGGATTTCCTGCCTCAGTTTCGACGAGCTTCCTTGTCTTCTTCAAGCAACCTTTCCTGCTGTTGCTAGACATTAGCAGTTCTTTCAAAAGATTTTTCTCTTTTCTGTCTCTGGCCTATGTTCTGAGTTTTCCCTTGGGAGGCTAGTGTGACCCGTCCTCATCGTTCATACCCCGCCTTCACTTTTTCAGCCAACTCCTCATTCAATGCCAAAGTGATGGCAGGTGGGTGTCTCACTTATAAGCACAGCAGAGGGCTTTAAAGGCCACTGCAAAGCACATTGCAACTGTAGAGAATTCCCAGTGTACTGTAGCCCCACTGAGTTCACCAGTTGGCCCTTCCATTGGGTCCTGAACTCCTGGACTCACATTCTCTGTGTCTTCAGTGAGCATGCAAGCTCTTTGAGGGCAGAGACCATGTATCTCCCATAGCCCCTAGCATAGACCCTTGGAGTGGATGCATTTTATTTTATTTATTTATTTTTGAGATATTTTTTAGTGTTTATTTTTGAGAGACACAGAGTGCAAGTGGGAGAGGGGCAGAGAGAGAGGGAGACACAGAATCTGAAGCAGGTTCCAGGCTCTGAGCTGTCAGTACAGAGCCCGATATGGGGCTCGAACTCACAAACTGTGAGATCATGACCAGAGTCGAAGTGGGACACTTAACCGGCTGATCCATCCAGGTGCCCTGGAGTGGATGCATTTTAAACACTCAAGGACTTGAACTGAAGATCTGGATTGGCACTGAAGATCAATTAGGAGGTGAGTATTCATGGCTTTTCAAAAGGATTTGATGTAGGAGTCCTTTGAAAGAGGAAAGGATATATATGTAAATCATGATTTTATTACAAAAGTCTACCTGTTTTTAAGATTTATTCATTAAAAATATTTTTTAATGTTTATTTTTGAGAGAAAGAGAGAGAGGCAGAGAGCAAGCAGGGGAGGAGCAGAGAGAGAGGGAGACACAGAATTTGAAGCAGGCTCCAGGCTCTAAGCTGTCAGTACAGAGCTTGATGCAGGGCTTGAACCCATGAACTGCAAGATCATGACCTGAGCCAAAGTGGGATGCTTAACTGATTGAGCCACACAGCCACCCCTAAGGTTTATTCATTTTTGAGAGAAAGAGAGTGCAAGTGGAGAAGGGGCAGAGAGATGGGGGTGGAGGAGGAGAGGAGACAGAAGATCTGAAGTGGGCTCTGTGCTGACAGCAGCGAGCCTGATGTGGGGCTGGAACTCACAAACCGTGAGATCATGACTTGAGCCGAATCAAGAGTCAGCTGCTTAACCCACTGAGCCACCCAGGTGCCCCAACAAAAGTCTATCTTAAAACTAGTCCTGTTTCAGAAGATTTATCTCATAAAGCAAATCTGCTGGTTCACCTTAAGTAGGATTTGGTCGGACCCTTTAAATGCATTTTCTCCTAGGGTTTTCATGGCAGGTGGGTGTCTCATTTATAAACACAGAAGAGGGCTTTAAAGGTCACCTTTAAAGGTTTCCTGCTAATGCAGCCTTGATTGTTCAAAGTCAGTATCCCTGGAAGCTAGAATCATCTACAGATTTAAGAGATGGGAGACGTTAGCACCCCCCGCCCCCCTCAACCATCCCTTGGCAGAATGGCACTGGATAAAAACCAGCAGGGGCAAGTGGGCTCTGTGGTTTGCTCTGGTGTTTAACTGCTATGAGCTTCAACGTCCTCCCGGTTTAATTACTGATTTGGGAAATGTTTGGGTGATGCTAGAAACACTTGCCTTTGTTTTTTAAAAGAAATGCTTACATAAAAGAATGTAGAAAAAATGTGTTTTTGAAAAGCTGATGGGCCCTCTAGTTCAACCCACTGGATTTACTTAGCAGGAACCTGATACTCAGAGGAAGTGAATGTCCAAGGTCACACAGCTAGTTCTTGGAAGAGCTTCCAGTAGAACCAAAGTCTTCTGGCTCCTGGTGTACGGCTCTTGCTTGCAGCTCTGTGACAGACCAGGAAGCATGGGCTTGGGGCTGTGAAAACTGCAAGTCAAATCAAAGTCTTAGTGTCTGGTGTTCAGCAGGGGGAACATCAGTCCATTTTCTACTTGGTTCTTTGAATTTTTTTCAGGTCCCTGGGGTCATTGTATGAATAGTCATTCCTGCCATGCCAGGTTTGGAAAGGGTCAAGAATGTTGGTCCTTGCTCTCACTTTCCTACCAATTCCTCTGTCGTTGGTGGCCAAGAGTCCTGCAACTGTCCTAGAACATTTTTTTTTTGCCTATAAATCATACTAGAAAGCAGGAATTAATAGCCACTCCTAAGAAACTGCAAACCAGCTAGCCCATACTGCAGATTTATCCTCAGGGAGGGGCAGATGGGCTCCTTTGTTTAGAAGTGGGCAAGCTGAGGAATTGAGTGATTTGGGTTCTAGAGAAGGCAAAGAGAACGGTGTTACCTCAGTGGCTTGGACACGCCCCACTGCCATAATCCCATAATTGAGAGAAGGGATTTCCAACAGCCATGTTACCAAGGTCACACAGCATGCATACCAATTAAAAGATCAGACTCATTGCATCCCTATTGGATATGACTATATGTAACATTGCAGGAAACCCTTAGGCATAACACAAATTGCTGTATTTGTTAATCAGATGGCTTACAACCTAACATATGCTCATAATAATGGTTTTTGCTTGGGGAGAGGGAGTGAGGGAAGAGGTCAATTTGAAGGGAGGGTAGGTGGGTCGTCAGCAAGTAGAGCATTGAGAAACCAGAGGAACACATGAGGACCCAGGATGTCCTGGTGAGAAAGGGGTAGGGAGGGCCACCAAGGGGTAAGAAGTAAGGCCAACTTTGCCTCCTAAGCCATTTTTCCATGATCCTGGTAGCTGAACCGTCCCCCTCCCCTGGGAGTCTTTGAAATTCATTTCTCTTGTTGCTGTCGGCATGATGCCATAGGTTGGCACACAGCTAGGGCAGCAGTGGGACACACAAGAACTAAACACTGGGCACAGCAGATAGAACTCCAAGCTGCCACTGGGTAGCTGGCTAAGAGTTTGGAGTTGGAAGCCCTTTCCTATGAGCTAAGCCTCAATGTTGAAGAAAAATCAGAAGTTCAAGCCTCCTTCAATTATAGCTGCTTCTAGCAAGGAGGAGAACAAAGACGGGATAGGAGGATGTCAGAGAAATGAACCAGGGAATTGGCCAAAGGCCAAGAACAGCCTTTGGTCCACCTGCGTGTCCCTGCAGGACAGGGCTTCTGCACTGAAGTAGCGGGTGGGCTTCCCAATTTCAAAACAAAGGTCCAAGGGAGATGGGGCTCCTGCATATCCCTTTTGATGGGGACTGACCGGCAGATGGCTTTGACCAAGAAAAACCACGATTTGAAGGAAACAGGCAACCGGGCTTCTGGTTCCAGGCTCTTGGTGCAAGCTTAATTAGTTTCCGAATCAGTTGCAAAGGGGGCAGTTCCATTTGCTCTCATTAAGCTCATACAGCTAGGATGCAGGATTTTTATAGCTGGTTTTTCAGCACCACCTCATTAGTCCTCCGAGCCATAGAGAGAGGCTGAAGACTCAGTCATCTTCATTTTAGAGAAGAGGCACAACGAGGTAAAATGACTTGGACCCCATCATATGGCAAGTCAGTGGCGATGCTGAAAATAGCACTGAGTGCTTATTCTGGGGAACCACTCCACTTAGCCCACACGGCCTCCCTGAATTCCTTGCTCATTGCAGGTGCCAAAATCTCAGGCTTGTAGGCAATCTGGCTCCCCTGTCTATTTTTGGGGCTGACCCTCTGCTAAAGGGTATAACAGGCAACATTGGAGGCAGGGGCTAGGAGGGAGGGAGGCTGACCCCACTTTGTCCTGGCATCCCATCCTGGCACCGTGTCATGCCAGGTCTCTTATTCCTGAAAAAGTGCCTGATCCCTACCTGTGTGCCCAGATTCACAGAGGCCAGTCCTGGATGTCCTACCATCAGGGCCCATGCCAGCAGTTAGCTCACCTGATGGGCCTTGAGTGTGTCCAACATTTCCACCAAAGCATGTCTAGTGGTAGAGGATAGTGAACACTGTGTAGGTGGGCACGGGAATGTAGCCAGAAGTATCAGACACAAGTCTCAAGTGTCTCTGAAATATGTTTTCTTTACGAGGCATGCAACTTTTGCATTCCTCTCCATATTTTTTTAAAGTTTATTTATTTATTTTGAGAGAGGGAGAGAGATAGAGCACTAACAGGGGAAGGGCAGAGAGAGGGAGAGAGAGAATCCCAAGCAGGCTCCACACTGTCACACCAGAGTCTGGCACAGGACCCAATCTCACCAACCATGAGATCATGACCTGAGCCCAGATCAAGAGTTGGATGCTTAACTGACTGAGCCACCCAGGTGCCCCAAATGATATTTTCCTCTGAAATCTTTGAGAAAAATGCACATGCATATGGAATATGGGCCAAATCTCTGGGAGAATCAGATTGTAGTTTGAGGAGAATGGTGGTGGGGGGGGTGTTCCATAATTTTGATGGTAGTTTTTTGGACCCACTGCTCTACCCACAAATTTCTATGCATAAATACCACTCCAACCCTCAGGTTCTGAGAGGCATGGGACACTAGGGCAGCCTGGCAAAGAGAGGTGAGGGGAGCAGGTGGGCTTGTGGTACCCCACACCTCACTCCTGAAAGTTACCAATGACCTGTTTGTTACCCACATGCTGCCTGGATGCCGAACAGCATTTTTACAGGCCATCGTTTGATGAGTGTGGCTGCATCTGTGCCTCTGTTTTCAGGGGAACTGCCCCAAAGATGGGGCTGGGCTGAGTTCTATAGGGTAGCATTTGAAAGCCTGAATAAGTTTGAACACTGACCGGCTCACCACTTACCAGCTCTGTGACCTTGGGCTCGTGATTTAACCTCTGTAGGCCTTGGTTTTCTCCTCTGAGATATGATCATAGTCTCTGTCTTTTAAGCTTTTTAAAAATATATGTATATTTTTTAAGTAAGCTCTACACTGTCCTCGGGGTGAACTCACAGCCCTGAGATCAAAAGTCGCATGCTCCATCAACTGAGTCAGCTAGCCGCTCCTTATAGTCCCTCTCTCAAAGGATTGCTAGGGAAATTAAATGAGATCGTGCATGTAAAGTACTTAGCACAGTGCCTGGCATATGGCAAGTGATCACACAGTTGTTCTTGCATATTTAAGGGCAGGGATCATCTTTTCGGTGTTGTAGAAGGCTCTCCACATAGTGCAGACTCCTATTCCTTTTAGCTGAAGCCATGAAAACAAGAATGAGGGGTCAACACCCAGAGAGAAAGACAGACATCACAGATAGGAGGGCTGGGGAGCTAAAACTAAGCTCCTTCCTACGTGGTGGGTCCAGAACCTACAGCTGGAAATGTCAGAGCATGCCCCCATAATATTGGGAGTATGGGAAACACGCAAAGACTTGGTGACATGGGTGAGAAGACTGGCCTCCATAATCCTCCTAACAGTGGCTTGCAGCAGGTCAGGTTGTTGGAAGAGACCTGCCTGGAATTCAACCCATTTTTCTAGGGCCCAGAACTGAACCCTTGGTTTATTTCCTCCTCTGACTCCATGGAGGACCTCTTCCTTGCTCCAGATGCACACCCACAGTCTGGCGTCCAGCCTACAGGATGGGGAATGGGACATAGTTCTTCCTCTCATCTTAGCTGCTGTTTGCAGGAATTTGAGCCTAAGATATACACTGATGCCTTTTCCCACTGCTGGTGGCTGATCTCCCCATGCCCCTTTGGCAGAAGGAGTTCTGGTTGAGGCAGGTCCTTTCAATTAATTTCTTTTGTTTTTACGTTTTTAAATTGATTTTGACAGAGAGAGCAAGAAAGAGCATGTGAGTGAGTGAGAGGGGAGAGGCAGAGAAAAAGGGAGAGAGAGAGAATCCCAAGCAGGCTCCACGCTGTCAGTACAGAGCCCATTGTGGAGCTTGATCTCATGAACTGTGAGATCATGACCTGAGCCAAAATCAAGAATTGGTTGCTCAACTTAACTGGGCCACCCAGGCACAACAACCCCCCCCTCACCTTTTTAAATTTATTTTGAGAGAGAGAGAGAGAGAGAGAGCAAGCTTTCAATTCATTTCTGATGAAACTGCCTATTATCCATAGTGCTTTGACAACAGCTTGAAAAAAATGTGTCTCTGCCAGGACCATGGTCATCCTGGGTCCATGGCAACAGCATGAACCCATTTTCCTTTTTATAAAAAAAAATCATTTAGAGAGAGAGTGTGCATGCATGAGCATGAACTGGGGAGGGGCAGAGAGGGAGAGGGAGAGAGAGTATCCCAAGCAAGCTCCACGCTGTCAGCACAGAGCCTCATGCAGGGATTGATCCCACGAACTGTTAAGATCATGTGTAACCTGAGCAAAATCAAGAGTCAGACACGTAACTGACTGAGCCACCCAGGCACCCCCATTTTCCTTTAATTGGCTGAAGCCAGAAAACAGGAGTTGGCTTCTGGGGACTCAGGTCTGGTAGGGGGTGGCTGAAGAGCACCAGCATCAGGCTCTGGCTCAGGCCGAAGATGGCAAGTAGACCCTGGTGGAAAGATGGCCTCCCCCAGTGCTTCCGGATACTGCACAGAGGTCCTGGGTCCACAGAAAAGGAGACCACTGGTCACCTCAGGAGAGTTTCCAAAGCTTCCGGAAAGTAGTTTGTGAAAGTCCACTGAGTTAATGGGATACTGGATGACTGACCTGACGTCTTCTTTGATAGGAGGCCAGGCTGTCCAGCCTCATCCAGCTGCACTGGTCTGGATTAGCTATTTCCAGGGGGCAGAGGGCCCTTTTCACGAGGTACAGAGGTCTGGGAAGGCTCTCTCGTGACGGTCATCTCATGCAACACTCACTCATTCTGCAAATCATTATTGAAGCCCTACGTGCAGGGTACTATGTAGATGGGTTCCCAGGGTATAGAACCAGAAGGAGCTACCAGTGTGGTGCAGGGTGAAGGGGACCCCAAATTTCTGGACTGTCAAGTTAGGTAATTTTAAGTAGTAGTGAGTCTCACTTTACATTGGCACTGCCTTCCACTGAGTCCCGGCCTTGGGGTTGTGGGATAGTATACCTGGTGGGGAACTCCCAGAGGAGCTCTGTCACCGTGGCTAGGCCTGTCCCCCCTAGGGCCTTCTGCATGCAGAGGGGAGCTCTCGCTGCATTTTTTCTGACTTCTCCTCTGTGCTCCACTCCCAAATCACTTGGGCCATGACCTGTGCAGACGTGAGAAGAGGGCCTGTGTCTAGTCTTTGGAAGTGATTATTCAGGGCCGCAGTACATGGTTGTATCATTTGTGTACCCGGCCAACAAGGCTGGTGGGGCTGGATGGAGCTGAGATGATGAAGCCATGTGCCCACCGGGCTAGCATCACCCAGAGGATGATTTTCTTTCTAATTCAACATGGGGATGTGTATGGCAGGGCAAACATTTATCTAGTTGGCACAAATGTGCCTCATAGGCTAGTGGGGACCTGTGATTACCAGAAGAAAGTAAGAGAGCAGGAGAAGCAAAATCATTTCTCTCCATCAGGTAACTCTCTGAAAAGCCGGAGAGGCCAGCCCTGGTTAGGGTCCTGTTGTTCCTATCCTTTTGAAACACCTCCACCCCTCCGATAAATTGCCAGTGGGCATCACAAGGGATTCACAACAATAATAAGGCGGTCAAGCTACACTCTGAGGCAACTGGACACATTTCAGAGGAAGAGGCCCCATTTCCCAGTTCCACCCTGAGAGATGGCCAGAAACCCTTATGTCTGTTCCTTAACTCCCAGGCATACTCTCAGGTGTGCTATGCACAGAGTGCACTGTGTTTCTGCGCCCCCCCAACCCCACCCCCTGCCTCCTTCATCTCTGAGGTCATGGCCAGGGTCAAGAGAAAGGAGTACACAGTATTTCAATTCTAGTGACCACCGACAGGAGGCTTCTAAGCAAGGTCCTAAGCTCTCATCGCTCACTAGGGCTCAGGTAGAAGGGAGCAGAAGCTAGAGAGAGCTCTCGGTGAGTGGGGGTGTGCCACCAACAAGGAATTCAATGACACAAGGACACCCACAAAGAGGCACTGCAAAGACGTAGTGGGATAGTAAGATGAATAGATTTAATCATTCTTGTTTGAAAAACAAGACATAAATTAGTATATATATATAATTTATATATTTTATGTAGTATATATACTATATACAGACATTAGAAAATGTGTCCTCTCCGTGAGGCTGAGGGAGAGGTAAAGGATGGCGGTGAAATGACACAGGCAGGGCCTGAGTGGCAAAGGTGCAGGATCAAGAAGTTGGGAGAAGAGGAAGACCACGACAGTGCTCAGGCCTGTAGTGGTCACGGAGGGAAAGGGGTTCCCTACTGGCTGCATCTCTGGCCCATTAAACAACTTGGTCCTGTGGGAGGAAAAACAAGGAAGGGGGGTGCTGGCTCCTGCAGAAGGAGCTCCCCTAATCCTTGCCAGGAGAAATTACCACTCGGTGGGGGGGGGGGGAGGGGGCTTTATTGCGCTGGGCAGGGGTTAAGCACAGTGTACATCTTTATAAAACTCACGTAAGAATGAGAGATTTCACACCAACCTCTCACGTAACGATGAAAGAGAGGCAGACACAGGGCACGAGCGTGTGGCAAACGGGAGGTATGGAGAGGTGGACAAGAAGCAATCTATACAGAAGAAACATTGGCTTTCTTTGTTCCCTACAGGGGGACCTTTGGTAGGGACTCCGTGTCTTCACTCCCAGGAAGGTTGTGGGGGAGGGGGCGGTGGGTAGCGCCAGCAGTAGATGTGTGTCAAGGAGGATGCTAAACAGTGTGAATTCCCTTCCAGATGACTCCGGAGAGACAGAGAGAGAGACAGACAGAGAGACAGAGAGACAGAGAGAGAGAGAGAGAGGTGCAGGACTGCACCGGGTAAGGCGCTCAGCTTCTTTTCTTAGAGAGACAAATCCACAGGGTCAATACACAGCCAAAAGCATATACTCGGGATTAACATATCACGCTAGCTTCCAGAAGTTTAAGATATAGTCATCGACACCCCCCCACCCCTCCCCCCACCCCCCCTCCCCCCACCCCCCCATCCCCAATCCGTAGCTAAGTCAAACTCCTAAGGACAGTCCGTCTGGTAGATGTTGAGAGAGGAACCGCACGCCTGTGGCAACAGCCTCTGCGCTGGGCCGGGCTGGGCCGGGCGGGCTCCGAGGCCTGCGCTGGGTCTCCCCAGGGCAGACATTTTCACCAGGTACCTTACCCAGAACAAGTGGGGTGAACCCAGATGCTTGCTCCCTAGTGGACTGAGCCACCCTGCCCATTAGTGAGGGACAGGGCACTTTGGGGATGGCTGGTGTGGAGCTACTGGGCCTGGGGGCGAGGGCTCCCAAGCCTGCCAGCCTCTTGGGCTGGCTACAAACAGCCCGCGTAGCTGTTTTCTGCAGACCTGCCACCTGGGCACAGGCCCTCTAGGGTGGCTTCTGCCGAGTGAGTGTGAGCCCAGGGTGGGTGGGCACATCTGGGCCGAGTGCCCTTTCCCCTCCGCTGGGCGCTGTGCCCTGGTGCTACTGCCACTGCTCCCCAGAGGGGAGCAGATGCCAGGAGGAGCTCAAGGCCTGTGGGCCTGCCTGCTTCAGGCCCTGGCTCCCCGGGGCCCCAAAATGGAGCAGGAAGGTGAGCCTGATGTCACCTGTCAGCCCTAAAGAAGAGATAAAATACAGCTCTGCAGCAGGCAGGCATAGTGACGAGGGGCCTTGGCCCTCACAGTGACGACCAGAGGCCAGGGAAGGGGTGAGGATACCCAGGGTGGCGGCTGCCCGGAGCCCTCAGGGACAACCTCAATCCGGGGAGTTTCCGCTCCCCAAAGACTGAAGGCTCTCAGACCCTGACTGGCCCAGCAGACACATACACTCACCACAAGATGCAAAGACCACAAAGCTTAAACCTGGGGCCGTGGTTGGGGAAAGGAGGGGCAGGCCTGGGCAGATGCCCTACTTGATAAGGGTTTTTAAGGAGCGGGTGAATGTGCTCATAACAGTCGCTGACGTTGGGGAGCCCGGTGGGTGCCCTGTGGTCGCCCCTATAGCTGCTGCCTGCTGCTGCTGCTGCTGCTGCTGTTGCTGCTGCTGCTGCTGCTGCTGGTTAAGGTTCCGGGTGGTGGACTCCTCAGCGGCACGCAGTAGGAAGGTGTAGTTCCTCACTACCTCTTCGACCTTGGCCAGCAGCTCTTGGCGCTGGGCCTCGGAGCGCACGATGAACACCAGCCGCACAAAGGTCTCGATGAGGCTGCTCAGCACCTGGAAGCTGCCCGTGATGGCTGCCAGCATGTGGGTCGGGCTCTTGTCCACATTGGCCACGCGGCGGCAGGAGGCCCGGAGCTCCTTGAACTTGAGAGCCAGCTCGAGCTTGTACTCAGAGATCTGAGAGACATAGGGCTTAGGGGCGCGGGCCTCGGGGCTGGCCACGCACTGCCGCAGGACCGTTAGCAGCTCGTTGGTGTCCAGTCGGGCAGCCAGGAAACCATCAGGCAGGCCATAGGCATGGGCCCGCAGGGCATTGATCTTGGCCAGGCTCCCCTCGAAGGTGGACACCCGGAGGTCAATCTCTTGGGTGTGGGCGGCCTCGGGGCTGCTGCTGCTGCAGGTGGCGGCATCTAGCACCTGCAGGGTCCTGCTCACCACGGGCACCACCTGCTCGTCCAGCTTCATGCCAGGCAGAATCTTCATTGGGATGGAGTAGGAGAGTTCGTCCTTGCCGTCACTGGCATCATCTGCCATATCGCACTTGCGGTAATAGAAGCAGTAGCGGATAGAGCAGCACTTGCTGCCCTCACTGTCCTCGTCCAGATCGGCAGGCTTCCGGTACACCTCTTCTGGCAGCGAGAACACTGCCATCTGTCTGGGGCCTTTGGTCTCAGGGGCGACCTGGACATATGAGGGGTCTCCCAGGGTCGGTGACTCCAGTGACTTGTTTTTGGGACCCAGGCCTAAGGGGAGGCCTGCTTCTACCTCCTTGGCCTCCCTGGGCAGCATGCCCAGGGGTGTGTGTGGATAGATGTCTGAGGTCAGAGAGGCCCTGTCACCCTGGTCCAGTTCACTGATACTGTAGCGGCGCATCAGTTTCTTGTAGTTGGGAGCTCCCAGGCACTCACCCCCCGAGGCACACGTGGTCAGGCAGGACACACCACTCTCGGGGTCTGATCGGCACTCTCGGGATTCCAGGCTGGTGGAGCGGATGCGCCCGACAGTGGTGGGGCTGCTGAGGCTCAGGCCTGGGCCAGCCTCTGGCTGCCTCTGGGTCGGGGTGACCCTGTCCCTCTCCCTCCCCCGGAGGCCGGGCACTGGCGTCTGGGGGGCCTGGGGCCGGCCCCCCCGGCAGATGCGCTTGCAGTCACAGCTGCGCCTCTGCTCACGGGACATGCCAGGCCCCTGCTGCACTGGGCTGCTGCGCAGCTGGCAGCTGCAGCGGCCTGGGGCTGGGGGTTGCAGGTACTCGGTGCCTGGCAGCTCCCCCTGGCTCGGCGGCTTTAGGAGTTCCTCGAGGAACTCTAGCTCATACTGCTTCACCTTCTGCAGCTGGGCCTGCCGCTCGTCGGTCTCCTTCTTCTGGCGAGTCGGAAAGGTGGCAGAGAATAAACTGCGGAGCCGGAAGGGCCCTCGGGATGATTTGGGCTTTGCGGGGCCCTCGGGGGCTGAGTGGGCTCCATCCAGGGTTGTTTCGAGCTTCCTGGAGGGCATGGTGCTCACCTGCCGGCTGACAGCCTGGGGCCTCAGTGGGCTCTGGCCTCGAGGGTGGCAGCTGGGGCTCTGGCCTCGGGACTGGCTGCTGGGGCTGTGGCCTCGCGGCTGGCAGCTGGGGCTCTGTAGAGCCATGGCATAGCCGGCTCGGGGCACCAGGCTGGTCTCCTCAATCTTGCTGCTTTGGGGCATGCTCTCCAGCTGCCCCTTCTCCCCCTGGCTGGAGACGGTGCCCGGCTTGTGCAGGGCAGGCTTAGCACCCTCGGGCCCGGCCTTGCCTGCCACCTCCCCTATGCATGGGTTGCTCAGTGACTCTCGACTCGTTCGGGAAAGGTAGCTTTTAGGCGGGACACTCTGAACAGGCAGCCTGTCCTCTTGTGGGGAGAGATGCAGGCTGTCACCCCGGCTGCCTGCAGGCACCCTGGAGCCAGAGGAGACCTCTGGGCTCAGCTGCTGCTGGGAATTCCGTGACGTCTCTGGAGCACTGGGGCTCATTTTGAACTTCAGATTCTTACTGGCACTACCGCTCATCATGCTAACTTCTGGCCTTCCCATGCTGGCCTCCAGCCTTCTCTCCCCACTGCTGGGAGGGTTCCCCAGGGCCCCGCCAGAGGCAGGGAGGCTCTTAGTGTGAACCACCTGCTGTAGGGCAGCTGAGATGATAGCTGGGGTCACGCTGCCCTTTGGGTCGAGGATAAGCTTGGGGCTCAACCTGACTTCTTTGGGAAGATTCTCCCTTAGCTCAGAGACTTGGTCGTCACTGAGGGATGGCGTGGCAGCCCTCAGTGACATCTCCAGGCCTGCCCTAGTGTGGCCAGGCCCTTTGTCTTCAGGAACTGGGGACAGCAGGCTCAGATTCTTCTGCTCACCAAGCTGTGGGGACAATGTTGGGTGCACTGCCAGGGTGTAGGTTCGCTCTCGCTGTGGTTGCGACTCCACCTGGGGCAGCTTCCTCCGAGCGCCAGGGGGGCCCGGACTCTGGCCTGTCACCGCTGGCTGCAGGGATGGGTTGGGATCTGGGCGCCCGAGAGAGTAAGGTGCCGTGAGTACAGCCTGCGCTGAACAGCTCTGGATCCGGAAGGGCAGGTCCTTGCGAGCCAGGAGGCTATCCTTGTTGAGGTGCTGGGCCAGGAAGTAGGTGGTGTTCTGGTGCTGCTTCATGGCCGACATCATCTCCGACATGTCTGTGAGCTCCGAAGAGTTGGTTTCATGGCCTGAGTCCAGCGATGATTCAGGGGTGATTGTGGCCAGCACAATCAGACCTGGAGGGACAGGGAGAGGGCTTGCTGCACTTAGTCCAATCGAGTCCTTTTTCCAGCCATATGTAGAAAGTCTGTGGGAGCCAAGGGCAGCCAGCAGCATCTCAAGCTGGGGAAAGCCAGTCAGACCTGGGGGAGGTGGCAGGGGGCAGGGAGGAGGCAGTGGGGGGACGGTACTGGGCCAAGGGTGGGAGGAGTAGAGAGGAGGGGCAAAGGGAGGCAAGCTGGGAGAGAGCTTATGAAGGGCCAGAATCCGAAAAAGCAACAAAAGGGGCACCGAGAATATCTGCTGGGCAGTCTAAAGGCAAATTAACATGCACATCACATGCAGAACAACATGCTAATCATCACTATTTTTATATTCAATAGCTAGGAAATGTTTGTTAATTGTCCTGAAGAGGGCTGGCAAAGTCACGTCCCTCTCTATCTGGCCCTCATCATTTGGCCAGGCCTTGCAGCTGAGGCCCTTTGGCCTGCACTTGTCCTCTCTCTGGCGACCACAGGGGCTAGTCTAGGAGCAGTGAGGGCTTGGATCACCAGACTCAGGAGCCAAGAGACATGCTGGCCCCGGGGGGGCTAAACACATGGGGGCTGCCAACACCAAGGATGATGCCCTTACATACAGAAAAGGTAGGGGTTGGTACTCTCCCTGGTCAGCCAGGCTGCCTTTGACCCCAATCTCTTCGTCTTCTCTGTGCACACCTCCCCCCGCTTCACATGCCTTCTTTTGTGCCTTATTCCTCCCTGGGCCTTTTCTGTCGCTGTGGCATTTACCTGTTTTTTTTTTTTTTTTTTTGAAGGTGTGTGTGTATGGAGGTGTGCATTGTGAATATGGGTGCATGTCTGACATGCATGCTGGTCTACAAGACGCATTGTACATGTGTCCATAAGAAGGACTGGCATGCGTGTCGCATGGCTCTCCCACCAAATAATTGCTAATAACAGCTACTACTTATGGATTGATGCTTATATGCTAGGCAGTGCTTTGCATGAATGATCTCATTTAATGCCCACAACGAACCCTACATGATATGGCTGTTGTTACCAAGCCCATTTGAAATGACAAAAGTGAGGCTCAGAGAGGGTAAGGTGCCTTGCCGAAGGTCACACTGAAAGTGAGTGAAGAAGCCAGAACTTGGGTGCATCTGACTGGGAGCTCATGCTCTTAGGCAAGATCAAGACCTCAGCCCTGAGCAGTGATGGCTCCTGGCTCCCCTGATCCTGGGTCACTAGGTGATTAGTTGGTCATTTTGTTTTTCTTCCAGTCATGTGCGAGGGAACTATCTTCTAGATCTCTCACAATTTTGCTCTGATCCTCTATCCTGGCCTGGCTCCGTAGCTATCATGGCTCCAATCCCTGGGGTCATCTGCAAGACATTTCCAGAGATGGAATAGTGAGAGCTAGAGCTCTAGCTGGAGCTGAGCAGCCGGCCCCTGACGCAGCATTGCTGATCACCTGACCCTATCTGTGCCACCTCTGGCCATCCACTGCCCTGGCACACCACGATGACTTTAACCTCTGCTTGGGAAGAAGCAATATCACCTGCTGGCCCTGCTTGGTCAGGAGAAGGAAAGGGAGGCAAGAGGGAGGAGGAACGGGCTATTACCTGCAGTCTGTGGGGGTGGGGGGTGTGGTCCATCCTCTGAGGCTGCCAGGGCTTCCAGAGCCTGCAGAGTGGACACCAGGGCATCATCTAGCTCCTGGGCATGATCTCGGACCGTCCGGGTCTGCACGCTGTCAATCAGTGTCACTGGAATCTCATCGTACAGGAGCCCACGCAGGTGGCGTCCTTGCTCCTGGCTCTGGACTGCCCGGCGCTTGGGGTCATCCTCATCAGAACTGTTGTCTCTGAAACCAGGAGGTGGGGCAGCAATGGCAGGCAACAGCAAAGTGCTCTCATCTTCCTCCTCCTCTTCCTCCTCGCTCCCGGGGGGTGGAAGGGACATCAAGTCTACCATATTGTCACGAGAGGAGCCAGGCCTCCCACCTTTGGGAGGGCCCAGCTGCTCCTGGAGTTTGGCTTTGCAAGAGTCACAGTAGAAATTCAGGGCTTCAGCCCCAGGGGAATTGTCCAAGGTGTAGGACCGGGCCCTGCTGGCACAAGGCTCATGGTCTAGGCTGGCGGCATCAAAGTCATCAGGGATTACTTTGTAACCTTGGCCAGAGCTTTTGGATGTGGGGTCAGACTTGGTCCGGGGCCTGCTCTCCTCAAAGAAAATTAAGTTCTCATTGACATCTGTCCGGCTTTCCTGCTCCTTCCTTTGTTCCCGCATGTGGAGGTAGCAAAAGCTGACAAGCTCAGAGTCGGCAGGTGGGGGCGTGCAGTGGCTCGACTTCCTGGGGCTGGTGCCCACGCCGCCCACATAACTACTCTCCTTTTTCCCCAGGTGGCCCCCAGTGACAGGGCGGTGGGCGCTGTGCATGTAATCTAAACCCAGAAAGAGAATCAACAGATGAGCCGTGGTGCTGAGGACGGTGGCTGAGCTCCCTTGGTGTTTTTTGGTGTGCAACTGGATGGCACGTAGTGACAGAGAGCATTACTTGGCTGCTAGAGATTAGGGAAAGGGGCAGCCACATTGCTGCCGCCCCTGAGAGTAGAGTGAGTAGAATCGAATGGCCTGGGCTGCTAACAGCCCCATCGCCTCTGAAATGGAAACTGGCATGGGGTGACCGGGGAAGGGCTGAGCACCTTGGTAACTGGGTCCTGCTGGACTCTTACTTAACATGGGTATGTCTGGTCTGAAAGTCAGCTGTAACTGTACTTAAAGAAGTGTAATTTGTTTTATGTCCCTCCCCCCAGAAGTGTCTCTGCCCCCGTCCCCACCTTTCCCAGAGCCTTTCCACCCCTTCCTCCCCCCATGCCCCTGCCAACCCAGTGTTCTGTTCCTCCTGTGTTATGTTGGATCTCTTCTAGCAGGAAGGAAATACATCTGACAAGTTACTACTGCCTTAGTGGGAAGATGCAGAACTGGCCCTTACACAATGCCTGAAATTTGCATTTCAAAGAGGACTGTCAAGGAAGGACCCGAAAAGAATAAAGCTCTACTAGTAGCGTTCTGGGGCATCTCTGAACGTGTGAAGTATTTGGGAAATATGTGGGGATGTGCGTCTGTGGGAGCAGGGTGGGGGGAGCATTCTTACAATTCTTCCAAACACATTACTTCTCTGTATTCACGCAGGGCCAGCCTGCTTGCTACACATATGTGGGGTAAAATGTTCTAGTCAACAGCTTTTAATGATGGTAGGTGTGCACATCCGAGAATTATCCATGGCGAATGCTTTTTCTCTAAATGGCTTCTTTCTCTCAGACTGTTTTGGGGGCCCTTCCCCATGTTATCTGTGAGGATGTACTCAGACAATGCCAATTCATTTTGTCATCGGCAGATAGAGAGGCAAATGGCAAGCAAGCACTAACTTCGGATAAAATTATCACACATGATTCCATTTAATCCTCACAGCAAGCCAGCAAGGCAGGTGCTGTCACTATCCCCAGTTTATAGAGCAAGAAACTGATCCATTTGGTTATGTGACTTATCCAAGGTCACCTGAGTCCTAAATGTGGCCTGGATTTGAGCCCAGGTCTGCGGGACTAAACAGCCCATGGTTTTAACCATTGCCCTATCCTTCATTGTGGTGGTTGAGATGCTAGAAAACAAACCTTCAAAATGCCTTTCCATTTCCAGTTTGACAGGGTCAGTGCGTCAGTGTTGCTGTTTACTAGAGTTCACAACCATCACAAAAGCGTGGTGCTGGCATCTTACAACAGAGCCCCAAAACACATGAAGCAAAACCTGACTGAATCGAAATGAGAAATTCAACAGCAATAACTGGACACTTCAATACCTCACCTTCAATAATGAGTAGAACAACTAAACAGAAGATCGACAAGGAAGTAATGGACCCAGAAAACTATAAACTAAGTAGACATAGCAAAAAAAAAAATCTATAGAACATGCCACCTAACAACAGCAGAATATACATTCTTCTCAAGTGCACCTGGAACATTCTCCAAGACAGGCCATATGTTAGGTCACAAAATAAGCCTCAATAAATTTAAAAGAAAGGAAATCATACAAAGCATGTGTTGGGGGGGCACGATGGAATTAGAAATCAATAATAGAATGCACTTTGGGAAACTCACAAATATGTGGACATTAAATAAAACATCCCTAAATAAACAATGGGTCAAAGAAGAAATCACAAGGTAAATTGGAAACTATTTTGAGATGAATGAAAATGAAGATACAACATACCCAAACTTATGGGATCTAGCTGAATTACTGTTTAGAGACACATTTATAGTTATAAACACATACATTAAAAAGGAAGAGATTTCACATCCATAGCCTAACCTTCCACCTTAAGAAACTTGCAAATGAGAAACAAACCAAACCCAAAGTAAGCAGAAGGAAAGAAACAGTAAAGTTTAGAGGACAGAAAAACAATTGTGAAAATCGATGAAACTAAAAGTTGGTTCTTTGAAAAGATCAATAAAATTGACAAACATTTAGCTGTAGAGACCAAGCAAAAAAAGAGAAGATTCAAATTACTAAAATCAGGAATAAGAGGACCATCACTGCTGATTCTACAGATATGGACTTAATTATAAAAGAATATTTTAAGTAAGCTTATACCAAAAACATTAGATAACCTAAATGAAATGGACAAATACCTAGAAATATATGATCAAAACTGACTCAGGAAGACAGGAAACCAGAATAGACCAATAACAAGAAAATAAATTGAGTTAGTAATTAAAAGTATCCACCCTAGGGCGCCTGGGTGGCTCAGTCAGTTAAGTGTCTGACTCCTGATTTCAGCTCAGGTTATGATCTCACAGTTCCATGAGTTTGAGCTCCATATGGGCTCTGTGCTGACAGCCCAGAGCCTGCTTGATATTCTCCCTCTTTCTCTGCCCATCTTTTGCCCATACTCTCTCTCAAAATAAATAAATTAAACTTGAAAACAAGGTATTCATCCCACCCCTACTAAAAATAAAACTCAGGCCCAAATGGCTTCACTGGCAAATTTTCCCAAATGCTCAAAGAATTTCTACAAATTCTTCAAAACCCTTCCAAAACACACACACACACACACACACACACACACACACACACACACACAGAAGAGGGGGGAACACTTCACAACTCATTCTATAACATCAATATTACCCTGGTATCAAAACTAGACAAAACATCACAAGAAAACTACAGAGCAATATTTCTTGTAAATACAGATACAAAGTTCCTCAACAAAATACTAGCAATCTGAATCCAGCAACATATAAAAAGCATTATACACCATGACAAAATGGGATTTATTGCACGAATTCAAGGTTGGTTTAACATCCAAAAATCAATTAATGTGATACATCATGTTAATAGAATAGAGGACAAAAACTACATGATCATCTCAATAGACTCAGAAAAATAATTTGGCAAAAGCTACCACCCTTTCATGAGAAAACTCAAAAAGCTAGAAATAAAAGGGAACTTCCTCAACATGATAAAGATTATCTATGAAAAACCCATGGCAAACATCATACCTGGTGGTAAAACACTGAAAGCTTTCCCCCTAACATCATAAAAAGTCCAGGACTTCTGTTTTAACCCTTCTATTCAACACTGTACTAGAAGGCTTAGCCAGGATAATTAGACAATAAAATGAAATATGAGGCATCCAGATCAGAAAGGAAAAGTAAAACTATCTCTATATGCAGATGACATGATATTCTGTAGAAAAAATCCCAAGGAATCCACAAATTATTAGAGCTAATAAGCTCAGCAAGGTTGCATGATAAAGGACAGAACAAAAATTAACTGTATTGTTATATAGTAGCAATGAACAATCTGGTAATGAAATTAGGAGACAATTCTATTTATAACAGCACCAAAAAGAATAAAATAGGTATAAATTTAACAAAAGAAGTGCAAGACTTGTACAATGGAAACTGCAAACATTTCTGAAAGAAAATAAAGAAGGTTTAAGTAAATTAAAAGACAGTCTATATTCATGGATTGGAAGACTCAATATTGTCAACATGAAAGTACTTCCCAAACTGATCTACAGATTCAACACAGCCCCTTATAAGAATCCCAATGGACTTTTTGTAGTAATTGACAAGGTAATTCAAAAGTTCATATGGAATCACAAAGGACATGGAATACCTAAAACAATATTAAGAAAGAACAAGGTAGGCAGACCCACACTTCCTGATTTCAAAACTTAATACAAAGCAATGGTAATCAAGACAGTGTGGTACTGACTTAAGAATAAACACGTAGATCAATGGAATAGAATTGTGAGTCTAGAAATAAACCCTCATGTTTATGGTCAAATAGCCAAATTTAAAAATGAGCAAAGGATGTGAATAGATAGCTCATGAAAGAAGATATACAAATGGCTAATAAATACATGAAAAGATGTTCAACACCATCAGCTATGATAATGCAAATCAAAACCACGAGATACCTTTTCACATCCACTACAATGGATATAAAAAAAAAAAGATGGACAATAACAAATGTTGGTGAGGATATGGTGAAATTGTATCTGCCAACACTGTGGATGGTAATGTAAAATGGTGCAGTCCTTTTGGGAAACACTTTGGCAGTTTCTCAAAGTTAAACATAGAGTTACCATTTGACAAGCAATTCCACTCCTAGTTGTGTGCCAAAGAGAAACAAGAACATATGCCTCCATAAAAACTCATGCATAAAGGTTTATAACATTATTATTCATAATAGCCACAATGAAGGAAACCCAAATGCCCACCAACTGATGAATGGATACACATAATGTGGTCTATCTGCACAATGGAATATTTGGCTGTAAAAAGAAACAAGTATTGATATATGCTACAACACGGATGACCCTTGAAAACATTATGCTAAATGAAAAAAGCAAACCACATGAAGACTATATATTGTAGGATTCTTTTTATCCAAAATGTCCATGATAGGCAAAGCTATAGACCCAGAAAAACAGTTCATGCATGGCTGCTTAAGGCTGGGTGGTGATTAGGAAGGGACTAGGGGATGAGTGTTATGGGTACAGAGTTTGTTTTAGGAGGGGTCAAAAGTTCTAAAATTAAATTGTGGCAATGGGTACAAAGCCCTGTAAGTATATTAAACATACTCAAAAACACTGAGTTGTGAAGTTTAAATGGGTGAATTTTCTGGCTTGGAAATTATTTCTCAATGAAGCTGTTTATATTCTTTAAAAAAAAAAGCACAGTGCTGGGCACAAAGTGAACTCTCAATTGTTATAAAAAGAGCCAAAAATATGCTCTGTGCTTAAAAGAAATTTGTGAGTCTTCTCTCACATACTCCTGTCAAATCTCTACTGAGTTAAGTACTGTTATCTTCAGGTTGCAGATGAAAAAACAGACTCCGTTTATGGAATTTGTTCATGGCCACACAGCTAAGATATAGCAGAGCGGGGGCTAGAACCCAAGTCTCTATACCTTCAGGTTCTAAGCCCTTTCTGATTTCCATAGACCATGTTGCCCCTTTAAATATAGAGTCAATGTAATTATGTTGAGTGGGTTCAATTCAGGCCCTAGTGGCTGTATCCAGGGAATTCCGGATCGGCTGGGGGAATAATATGTAATGACCCTCTGAGCCTTGGTGAAGAAGCGCTCTAGGGCAGTGCTAAGCCACTAGCATGAAGTAGCAGTTCAGGTGGTTTCTACTCTCAGGCACTGTCCACAGGTCCTGGCCATGCACCAGGTGCTAACTTCCTATGAGCCAGCTGAACAGTCAGCATAGCCAGCCTGGCAATAAGCTGACATCAGAGGTGGCTCCCAGGGGCATGTCCAATAAGCAGGTGGTGGCTCCTCTCTGACAAAGGCTGTAGGTCTAACACATCTCCCAACACCAGGCTGACAACGACTGTGATTTCCAGATCCAAGGAGCAGCACAGGGCCATGCGGAGGAGAAAATATGTCTGGAAAAGCCCAGACCTCCTCCAGACAGAAGGTTAGAAATGCAAGCAGAGCCAGGTGCGCTTGGCTGATGGCTAGAACAGCATGCCTCTCAGATTGCAAATCTGCTGTAAATTGCTCATCAGCTTTCCCCAAGGGGGATGTCCTAGTCTAGCTCTCTGTACTCAGCAACTCAGAAGATTGACTTTTAAAAAAATGCTTGCAAAGAACAGGATGGTGATCCAACTGGAGCTATGTTAAAAAATATATGCAGTGTGTATACACACATACACATACACACAAATATATGCAGTGTGTGTATACGCATGCATACATGCATAGAGTCAGTGCAACACTGAGTCAACCAGCTTTGACTGTCCTTTCTCCACTGTACTACCTTTGCACCTTTGTCAAAAAGCACTTATCTATATATGTGTGGGTCTGTTTCAGAACATTTACTATACCAGACCACACTGCTTTCTAACCATGGGGGAAAAATCTATGACTGTGGCTCCAACGGGGGCCCCGAAGCCTTATTTTCCTGGATTTCCCCATGATACGGGGGAGCTCAAGGCTGGAGAGAGATGATTGCCTCTGGATCTCCCAACGGCCCAATACAGGTGAGAACTGGCATTTGCCTGAGACTTTCTCTAAGCTGTGTCTTTAAGCCCAGGTGCTCTTCTGTTGTGGCTGTGGAGTTTCCCCTATGTAAATCCAAAGGCACTTACTGTATTGATAATATCAGTTTAATTATCCATCTGTATTCCCCCCACTAGACTGTAAGCTCTGTGAGGGCAAGGACCTGGTATATAATGAGTAACTGAGAAATAGTCTTTGGATGAATGAATGAAATATGTACTTTAGGGAAACTACTGATAAAGCCCAAGAGGTAATCCCTTCCCTTCCATGTCCCCATGTTCCTTTTTTTCTGGGCCTCCAAGTGAGAGGTGACGCTTTCTCTTTCGAGTTGCTGGTTAAACAAGCATCCTTTAAGCCTATCCAGCAGTGGGCCAAGAATATAGATCTGGACAGAGAGATCAGGCCCTTAGTGGGCTGGGGCTTTGGCCCTGAGGAAAAAGCCCAGATGAGGCTGGCAAGGGTGCCTGTTTCCTATAGCCCTTTGCTAAATGACAACTGGGCACTGGGGCTTCTTTTCTGGGGTGAAAGTGAGGGCCCATGGAGGAAACATATCTCAACGTTGTACCAGGAACTGATGGCCTGGCACTATAACCTGGGTGGAGGGCTCCCCAGTGTGCCTTCACAGTCCCCCCTTTCCCTTTCTTGGGGCCACGGGGTCAGATGCGCACACCAGCCCTCTACAAGCAGAGTACTTGGTGGTTGTCATCAACCCAGCACGTAACAGTTCAAAAGGCCAAGTACTGGGCCCAGGCATGGACCCACACCCCTGGGGAGGTGAAGCAGTACAAACAAGGGAATACTATGGTGGTCCATCCAGCTCCTGCATGGCGAAAGGCACTGTGCTAGAGGTAGCTGAGCTGCCATCATGCTGCAGGCCACAAGGGGGATGCTCAGGAATCAGGGAGGGGCTCTAAAGCCATGCCTAGCACTTGTAGAAGCCTTCTTTCCAGGCTGCAACACCTTCCAGAGAATCCAATGAAATTGACTGGCCTTTGGCAAAGCCACAGGGATGCATCCCAGGGTATGTTCAGTGAGACTGAGGGGGGAACAGGAACCCTGCGCCCTCACTTGGTGCCACTATCCCTGTGGAAAGAGGAATACTGAAGGACAGCGTTGGCTGATGGGGTGACAGAACCCTCTGGAAGGCAGGTGGGACTACAGAGTCATCTCTGGGGCCTTCTGAAAGTTGATCCCCCAAAGGGCCCCTTCTTCTGCCTTCCCTTCTCCCTCTCTCTCCCCCTAACCAGCTCAGCCAAAGGTATAATTTACTTGGGAGTGATGCCAGGTGACATGGACAACGCTAACACTGGTTTTGCCATCACTTGGCCATCCACAGGCTTGGTGATACATATAGCTGTCCACTTCGGAGCTATTCTCCCTGGGGACATGCTGCAACATGGCCTCCTGGCTCCTTCTTATTCCTAGTCAGTCCCTTTGCTTCTCCATGTGGAGCCTCCTTCTATGCCTTGGGGTCACCCATCCTTTCCCCAGTCTATGTTTGGGGGATTGCCTTCTAAGTCCCGTGGATGATGTTATAAGATGTCAACAAGGGCTTGTCATGATGTTTGCGAGGAAGAAACGATGAGGTGACATGGTATGGGGGGTTACACAGCTCTCTGGGAGCTGGGGCATCCATGGGGAGTGGGCTTATACTCCCTAAAACTCCTCCATCTAGATGAGATGTGAGAACACTGCAGTTCTGGGCAGAGAAGAAATGGCCAACTGCAAGGCAAGTGGATGGAGAGGCTTTGGCATGTGAGGAGGGTGACTGCTAGGTGGTCAGTCTCAGCTTCCACCATGACGTTTGGGTGCCAGGGTTGGGGGAGTGCCTACCGCGTGTACGTGAGCCCTAGGTCTAATATGTGAAGCACCTGTTTCTCCTGCCGCTTTGGTTCTGGGCAGAATTATCTGGACTGGGCTGATCTTTCCCAAGGCCCCTGCTTGTGGTATCCCCAGGACAGCAACGAGGGGTGGCTGCAGTGAGTTGCCTAACTGGGAAGCCTTGTGTTTGGAGGCTGTACTTGACCTTGTTCTTAATGGTCATCCCCTCATATCTCTAAGCCTCCTGCTGGACTGTACTCTGCACCTGCATGGAATTTCCTACCCCAGTCTTCCATGGCCTCTTAACTTTGGGCAGCTCTGTCGACCCCCGCTATGGTGAACAAAAGAAAGATTTTATCTTCACTTTCAACCTCCACTTTCCCTAAACCAGAACACCCATGCATCTCTCCCTAGATCACTGTACCTCTAAAGCTGTGCCTTAGATCCAGTGCGATTCTCTGATTGGTCCTGTTTATTCCTTATTTGCTATTTTTATCTTACATTCATTCACTGACTCAATCACAATGTGTTGTCATGGGCATCCTTTGTGGGACAGGCCCATCTGAAGGCCAGCTGTCTTTCCCACTGGCTTGTGCCAGGGGGTATCCAGTGGTATAGCGCTGGCTCCTGGGAACCTGGGTGCTGGTGGAATGGGGTGAGCCCTAGGGCAGCAAAGCTCCTCCCTCCATGTGTCCAGGGTGCAAAGGGCCTCTGGCATACTGAAAACTTAGGCTGAACCCTACCTGCCTTGATCATTGGAGGTGGAAGAGGCTGGCTGGCAGGCTTGGAGAAGACCATCTTCCTGGAGTCCAGCAGGAGACGGCAGTACCCCGCAATCAGGCAGGCAAAGTTGGTGGCTTCAGGCCACTCCATCAGCAGCACCAGAGGCTGCAGGAGAGATAAGAAGTAACATGAGGGTGTGGGAAGGAGCGGGGCAGATGCAGGTCTGGGAGGATAACAGTGAAGAAAAGATGACTGGCAGAGGTATGGGAATCCTACTTTCTGAGCCCAAAATCAAGGTGTGTGGACTGACAGATCATTTCTTCTGATTTGAGAATCTATTTATACTAAACTCATACCCAGGTATCAAAATTAAATAAGACTTTAATTACACATTTAATGAACTACCTTTACTGAAAAAAAAACTAAAATTATGCAATATCATGTGTCTGCCGCGTGGCTGTATTTGTGTTTGTTGGGGCTTGGCAGATATGTGGGCCGGCTAGGGGAGGAGGGGTGAACCTGGGAGTCCTGGCTAGACTGGGGAACATCCCTGATAGAAAGTTCCTGAATGCACAAACTATCTCTAGCTCATCTCTATAACCCTCTCTGCCCAGAATAATTTTCCAGACAGGGACATTCTGTGCAGCAAAGTCTTCACTGTACCTTCGGGGCTCAGGCCTTTCTGGTTTGCAGCCCTGCTCAGACCTCCTTTCTCTTCCCTCTTTATTTTTTTTAAATTTTAGAGAGAAAGCACACATGAGAGAGAGATCACACAGGGGAGAGGGGCAGAGAGAATCTCAAGCAGGCTCCATGCTCAGGGTGGAGCCTTATCTCCTGACTGTGAGATCCTGCGCTGAGCAGAAATTGAATCTGACGCTAAACCAACTGAGTCACCCAGGTGCCCTTCTCCCCTCTTTCCTAAGGTGTCCTCAAGATGCTAGTTGGTGTTCCCTAAAACAGTTCCTTGGTTAAGCACGTGTGTGAAACACTGGGTCAAACAAAGCTATGCAGAGAGCTCAGGCCCTTTCAAATAGGAACATGCACTGCAAAACGTCGAGGGGGGGTTTTAGGATTCCAACATTTCCAAATTATTTGACCAAAACCATCTATTTTCATAGAAGATCTCATGGTGGTGGGGTTGTAGTTTTTTGTTTTTTTTTTTAACCTACTTTGGGAAATACTAGCATACTCTGTTGACTTTGTTTTTGTCCTTCAATCAGTTAAATTAATCCTGGGGCTAACTGGTTGATTGTTTCAGAGACTTCGCACTGAAATATCAAAAAAAAAAAAAAAAAAAAAGAGACATAACCAAAAAAAAAAATACCTTTTTAAGAAACCTTCCCAATATCTGTATTATGATTTTGAAAGTGTGGCTTGAAAATAAGTTTGGGTCAGACTGAAGTCAGTCATAGGGGCATTCTGCTGGGATAGGGGAGAAAGACTGGCTGGAGAGGGAGCCATGGGGCCATGACTCACCTTAATTTTTGGGGGTTCCCAGACCAGGCATTAAGAGCTAAGAGAATTAGGATGGAGTGAATCCCTTCTCTGACCAGTAAGGTAGCTACAGCAACAGTCCAGATGAGAGGTGATTAGGTGGCCATAAAAAGGAAAATCATAGAAGACTTATTTGAACTTGGTCACAACTGGAATAGCCTTCTTTGCCTGGATTATCACTTGGGGCACAATTCTGAATCCAAACCAGCTCACCTCTTAAATAAAGTTGCACAAGTTTTCTTTGCTGTCTCTCAGGATCCTGACATAGAGCTTAAGTTGAATATTTTTTAGTTTATACAGACCAGCGGTTGGCAATTTTTTTCTGTAAAGGGCTAGACAGCAAATATATAAGATACTTTAGGCCTTGTAGGCCATATACTCTGTTGCATTAACTTGGCTATTATAGTGTGAAAATAGCCATAGATAATCCATGAGCTAAACAGTGGGTGTGACAGGGTCCTAAGAAAACTTTATGTACAGAAACGAGTAGTGGGTCATGTTTAGTTTGATGTAGGAGTGAAGCTTCTTTCTAGCTAAATACAATTGTTCATTTTAATTCTCACACCTCCTATTTCATTTGCCAGCAGTGATCCCCTTCTCCTTTGGAAATTCCCTCCGTTTCTGCTTCTGTGATGCTGGGTTCTGGTTCTGTAACTGCTGACCATCTCCATCTCTCTCTTTGGCTTGCTCTTATTGTACAGCCTCCCCCAGATCACCATCTCCAGCCTATTTCCCTCTTGAACTCTTTTCCTATCTCACTGCTCCTACACTGCTATGTCTGTATTACACAGTCTTGTGCTGAGTCGAACCCTATTTTGAATTGTTTAGTTATTTTACATCCAATTACACTGCATGCCATGATAAGGCATTTGGATTTTACCCCACAGGCAATGAGTTAATGATGCTCCTAGAGAGATCACTCAATGCCATCAGGAAGAAAAGGAACCACCTGTACCCTGAGGAGAAACTGACTCCTTTCTCCAGTGAGAAAGGGACCAGGCATAAGATGTTACCTTTGGGTCATTTTTTTAAAAGTTTTTATTTTAACTCCAGTTAGTTAACATACCATTCAAGTCATTATTAAGAAGGGACAGAAGGAGTGTTTGTATTTCTAGTTAATGGACATTTCTCGGTCACAACAGAATGGTCAGCCTTGTGTACAACAAAGAAGAGACAGAAGGGGAATGGAATGGGGGAGGGGAAGAGTGCCTTGTCCCCTGCCACTAATGACAAAAGGATACACAGAGGTCTGGGTGTGGACAGCTGCTACCAACATTGCTATGAGGGCCCAAGACTCACTAGGCTTGCCTCAAGAATGTTCACATACATCATGGCCACTCCTGCTGTACAGCTTTATTTCAAGCCTGCATCATTTTCCTCTAATACCAAAACTTCTCGAGATATCTGTGAATGGGTGACAAGTGTGCTGGGATCCTGAGCCCCTCGGCCTCTGGGTCCTGTTGCCTTTGGCCACAAGCTGCTTCATCAGTTTGTTCTAGTGGGCCATACAAATTGTGGCACTTCTCATGATATGGAAAAGGTGGGGACACACTAACCTCAGGGCTTCCAGTAGCCTCCTGATTGGCCTTCCTGCCTCCAGTCTCTACCCACTTCACTCCACTTCACCTCCATATCACTGCCCGGGTTTCTAAAACACGACTCTGCCGGAGTGCCTGGGTGGCTCAGTTGGGTAAGCATCTGACTCTTGGTTTTGGCTCAGGTCAAGATCTCACAGTTTGTGGGTTCGAGCCCTGCCTAAGCTCCCCGCTGACAGTGTGCAGCCTGGTTGGGATTCTCTGTAACCCTGCTTGTGCTTTCTCTCTCTCTCTCAAAATAAATAAATAAACTTAAAACATGACTCTCCCTTAAAAATTTCAGTATCTCTTCACATAAAACCTACTGCCTTCTAGTGTTACACAAAACCCTTTAGGACTTGGACTCAATCTACAGCTCCAAGCATATCTCCCACTAGCTCTGCCTGTGCCCTCCTCCCATCCCTGTCCTGTTCCTTATGCTCCAGCAATGACACATTATTTACAGTTTTCCAGAGATGCCATGTTCTTTTACCACTTTCATATCTTAACCCATGCTGTTCTCTCTGGCTGAAATGCCCCCATGGCCCACTCTGCCTACCCAGCAAACTGCTACCTGCTGGTTGGATGACTCATGGACGGCCATGATGACTCATGACTCATGGATAGATGCAGCCATTCATGCCAGCACAGGGCCCACACAAGTCCTGCCCTCATGGAGCTTATAATCTAACAGGAAATAAGACACAAACCAAATAACCATACAGATGAATAGGATTGGAAGGTGTGGTGAGCGTTTTGAAGGAAAAGTACAGTTATCAGAACAGAGAATGTCCTGGATCGGTGTGTGTTGGGGGTGGGTGGGTGTGAACGTGTGCTCGTGTGACTCATTTGGCTTCTGAAGCTGGAGAGAGCTTCTTTGAGGAGAGGATGACATTCCATTTGACCAAAGTACAGGCTGATGGGCTTGACTGACTGATGGACAGACAGACAATCGAGCTGGCTGCAGAGCAGTCTGACTCACTGATGCCCTGGCTGACAAACTGGATGCAAGACAGGCAGAATGTCTGACATCCTGACTGGTTAGTTGCCCGGCTGCCTGGCTAATGGACATATCAGAGACAGAGTGACTAACTGGCTGACTGACTTACCTGTCTGGCTTCATTTCGGTTTCCCTCCCTATTTCTCACCCTAAATATAGCCTGGTGTGGGTAATGAAACAGCATGAAGGCACAACCCTATGCACAGAGAGGTCCAAGCACATCCCTAGCTGGCTCAGCACCGCACATCAGGAGTCAGTCCTCTGTGTGCCCACACAAGCCAACTGGGCCCCAGCATGGGCCAAAGGCAGCTTGTCAAAGGAGCACAGATGCACTTTTTGCCAGCAGGGGTAAAAATCAAATCAAAGGCAGGCAAGCAAAACGGTTGGATGAGTTTTCTTAGAATCCTTCAAAAACATTTTGTTTAAAATAGGATTTTAATGATCATGACGTCTAATGTAATACTTGTCCCTACAGACAGCGCTAGAGCCATAAAGTTCAAACACGAGAATGGGAGACACACTGGGCCACGACAGATCCCTTGAGACATTCCTTTGATGGTTTCTTTCCCCCTTATGTGCTTTTGTGGTAATGGGGTATGGTAATGGCCCAGTGGTGCCTCAGTCCCAGACTACTGTCTTTTGGAGAAAGATATTTGCATACTGCCTCTTGTTCACCCCACTAAGAGCAAGTAAGCAGAGTGAGAGCTAACAAAATGTGCCCAGGCCATCTTCAAATGCTAAAGGGGAAAAGGAGGATGGAGTTGGAGGCATGGCCAGTCAGGAGAAGGTAGAACAGGGTTTAATTTGATATGTTCCAGCCCCATCTTCTTCCTCGGGTGCTCAGGGTGTGCTGGGAGCTCGAAGGCCACTTCAGGATGCCGACTAGGGAGGGGACTGGCCTTGGGGTGGCCTCAGCTCACGGTAGCATCTATGAAAACAGGAAAAAGATGGGAATCCAGTGATACAGAAGGGCAAGGGAATGAGGTGATGGTCCTTGGATCCCAAGGGACTAGTACATTAGGGTTCTGGCCTCCCTGGCCCTGGGGAAGGCTAATTGGGCATCACCAGCCAATTTGGAGACAAGGCAGAATATCACTTTTTTAAAAAGTTTATTTTTGAGAGAGAGAGAGAGAGAGAGAGAGAGAGAGAGAGAGAGAGAGAGAGAAAGGGACAGGCAGAGAGAGATAATCCCAAGCAGGTTCCATACTATCAGCACAGAGCCCAATGCCAGGCTCAAACTCACAAACCATGAGATCATGACCTGAGCTGAAACCAAGAGTCGGACGCTTAACCGACTGAGATACGCAGGTGCCCCTAGGCAGAATATCACTTTAAGGCAGTGGTTCTCAAGCAGGCACACACTACAATTACCTGGGAAGCTTGAAAAACCTATATACCCCAGCCTCACCCCCCCCCCAAAATTCTGGTTTAAATGGTCTGAGAGGAAGGACCCAGGCACCAGTGGTTTTTAAATCTCCATACATGATTCTAACATGCAGTCAGAGCTGAGAACCACTGCTTTGAGTGAATAATCTTAGTTTCACTGGGCCCTTCAAGAATATTCCCAGAATAGAGCAGCATATCTAGGAGGAAACGAGCCAAGTCTGGTTTCTAACTTCCATATTTTTCAGTATACCTTATGGAGGGGCGTACTGGTAAACGTTAAACAACCAGTTCTGTGAAGTCGTGATTTGTAGTGTTGGCCTGTTTCCCTAGTGTATATATTTAAGCCATGGCCACTTCCAATTTATCGATGTGATGTTACTGAATGCAGAGTTGGGAGGGATACACCTGTTTGAGCTGGCTCCATCATGACACTGACCCTAAGGATAGACTCCTACTGAGCCCAGGGAAGCCATTCTCCAGTAGGAAGCTTCCCAGACCCTGTCCCCCCAAATCCTGCCCTTTGTTCACATATATGGAGAGAGGCACCACTCAGTAACCATAGGTATTGCTGATATGGAGTGCCTCCAGGAAGCTTCCTTAATCCCTGAGCCAGATTTAATTTTGCCCTCCTCTGTACTCTGATACACTCTTGGTACCTCTTCTAATGGTACCTTCTTTGGTAAGCCACGTATTAGCACACTTCTTTCTCTCCTACAGCACAGAAAGATTCTTGAGGGCAAGAAGCCATGTTTTTCTTTTCATTTCATGTTTGTATCTCCTATTGGGTTTAGCAAGCTTCTTAGCAAAGGTAAGTTCTTACTAAATGACTGTCAAATGGAAGCCTGGATCTTTTTTTCTCCCTCAATCTTCCTCTTTTTCTCCCATCACCATATTGTCGACCATACCTCTGCTGATTTATCTGTGAAAAGTATAAATACCATCCTGTCTATTTCATAGGGCACTGACCTACTGTAGTGATACACATAGCAGACATCTCTGATTACAGATGCATCTGATCTTATGTAACAAAACTTGGGTGTGGGCAGAACATTTATCAGTCAAACTGTATCTTTAATGCAGGGTATGAGGGTTCCCTACTTGAAGGAATCTCACCTTTATGTTAGTTTCCTGTTGCTTCTGTAACAAATCAACCCAAACTCAGTGGCTTAAACAATACACATCTGTTCTCTTAAAGTTCTGGAGGCCAGAAATCAGACTCGAGGGTCACGGGGTTAAAATCAAGGGTAGACAGGGCTGCATCCCTTCTGGAGGCTCTAGGAGGGAATGGGTTTCCTTGCCTTTTCTAGCTTCTGGAGGCCACCCACATTCCTTGGCTCATGGCCATCTCATCCATCTTCAAGGACAACAAGGTTGGGCTGAGCCCTTCTCACATCACATCACATCATCACATCATCACATCATCACATCATCACATCATCACATCACATCACATCACATCACATCACATCACATCACATCACATCACATCACATCACATCACATCACATCACATCACATCACATCACATCACACCACATCGCTCTGACCTTCTCTTCTACCTCCCTCTTCTACTTATAAGGACCCTTGTGATTACACTGGGCCCACCTGGATATTCCAGACTAATCTCCCTCTCTTGAGATCAGATGATTAATTCCACCTGCAACCCTAATTCCCCCCCCCCCAATATAACAAGGCATATTCACAGGTTCTGGGGATTAGGGCATGGGCATGTTTGGGAGGGGGCTGTTGTTCTGCCTAGCAGAAACATTCCAATGCAAAATGGATAATTCTCCTGTGGTTTTTTCATATGCATTGTATTTACCTGCTTAAAGGAGGGCGTACCTGAACTATCCAACACCTGGTGCTTGCCTCATCTACCTATCCATTTGCTGTTTCCCACTCAGCAAAGTGCAACCTTCTCCTAGCCCCTCTCCATTCACCAACGTGATGCCCCGTTTATCCCATAATGTGGTCTCTCACGTCTCCTTTCACCCATGATTTGGACCCTCTGTGTGCTGCATGCCATGTGCATAGCCCCAGTCTTCAGTGTACTCAGGATACAGGGAGCAGGCAATAAGGGTTAGGTATAATAAGACAGGTGCATTGCATATGCAAGAGAGGAACATGTGTAGGCATACGGATGCACACGCTTAGTGATTCTGTATGTTTCACATTCACTCTTTTTCATTGCTGTCCCTCCAGCTCAGGCCCTGACCTTATCACTTTGCCCCGGCATTAGTGCCACGATCCCCTCCTCACCTCCCTGGCTTCACACTAGCCTTGCCTTTTCGAAGCTTTTAACCAGCTTGGTCTGCCCACCCCCAATCTCGCCAATCTTTTTTCTCATTATCCTCCTCTCCAGCCAAGCAACTATGCTTATCCACCTGCACATATGGCTTGCTTATTTCCATGCTTGCTCTCTGCCTGTGAACACATCCCACTTCTCTCTGCTAATCCATGCCTATCACTTCAAGATCCAGCTTAAAACACTCTCTTGTGGGAAGCCAGTTCTGGTTAACCCCTTCCTATTCTTTTGTTCTATGTTCCACACCATACTTACCTGCAAAATTTACTTCCTATTAACTTTTCTTCATTGCTGTTTTGCTTTTGAAAAAAATAACAGGTTGAGTACTTACTGTGTATCAGGTAATGTGCTAAGACTTTTTACCTACGTTTTCTCGCTTACTCCTGAACGACAGCCTTTGGAGATAGGCATTCCATGTTGCAGTTGAGGAAATCAGTGTTCAGAGAGGTTAAGACACTTTTTGAAGGCCACACAGCTTGGTAGCTGTAGAGCTGGGATTTGAACCTGGTCTGTCTGATTCCAGAGCTCCACACATGTTCTGATGTTGTGTTATTAAGGCAGGTCATGTGTCTTTGTGAGTCTAGTGTCCCCAGTAAGAGTGTGGTCTCTCCTGGGCAGCATTCAGGCCCAGACCTGTGGCTGGATCGCTCCTGGAAATGAGAATAGTGCTCCTCACTCAGGCAATATCTGGCCCTGCTCAGCCTGGCGCCCCCCAGAGCTTTGGACCCAGAAGTCAGTGGTTCTCAAATCCAGCTATCCTACAGAATCACTTGGGGAACTGAAAAGTAGATAAATCCTGATGCCCAGGCTGCACCCTGATTAATTCAATCACAGTCTCTGGAAACAGGACTCAGGCATCTGCATTTTTAAAAAGCTCTCAAGGAAATTCAATTGTGCAGCCAATGCTGACAATCACTTTTACAACATAGAAGATGACTCATTTGGAAAGCTATTTCTCTCTTTTAAAGTCCTTAAATTTCTCAGGAAGCCACATCTACCCTGCATGTCTTCTGCTCCTTCCTGTCCCTTCCCTCTCTGTCCATTTGGCTTTTTACCCAACAACATCGGAGGAGGGCAAGATCATTGGTTGAGGAAGTGGCCACAAGCCAATTAGATATCAGCCTCAGGCAGGTTCCTAAACCAATGGGAATACTAGGAATCACAGGTGGAAAAATTAACATAGTAAAGTTTTCTGGATTTCACAAAGACAAAAATAAGTAATTTGCTCTTTTAGAAACAGCAAACACTCCATCTCTTAATCTGCTAACAACATCTCCCTGTGGGAAATCCTTTAAGAAAGGAAAATTGCACCTCTTCTAATAGCTTCCACCAGCTGGCAGGCAGGCCTGCCCCCCGCCCCAACTGGTTACTGGGTGTTCAACATGAGAGCCATGGAGGGGGTGGCTGACCACAGCGGCCAGACTCTGCACAGGTAACAGTTCCTTGCCAGTCTGAAGGAGCTGATCTATGAGAAAAGTTCTAAGATTCCAGAAGAGCTGGACTTTGGGAGGTAAGATGTGGGTGAGGCTCGGCCTGTTCCCCATCTTCCCAGGCTTCCTTGGGTCTGTCCATATATTCATATACCTCCTCCTCCACGATTGCAAGTGTGTATGCCTATGGCAGGGCTCCCCAACTGGTGTGTGCATATCTCTTCAGCCTCTGGGGAGGCCAGGCAGGGCCCAGAGAGGCCAGAGTCTGGGCTGGACTATTTATCCCACTGTTCCACATGAATGTCATTTTCTATGTGTGCTGTGACACAAGAAAGATTGGGAAGCTACAGCCTGGGGGTAGCTCTGAGTTCAATTCCCCTGCCTTCTGCTGAAGACCTCTTGTGGGTTGATCTGACACTTCCCAGCCTTCTCCAGCACTGGCTGACCCTAATGTGTGGTCAAGATAGCATTTCCCACAGGGTTGAGAAACGAAAGAAAGATGAGCCTAAAGGGACCCTGGATCTGAACCACTTCAGAATCACCGGCTCTCACTGAAAAGGCTCAAGTGCTCTTTACTTCTTCCTGTGTTCCTAAGGCCTGTCCCTGGAGAGAAGTAGCTCCTCAAAGCTGGGCTTACCTTGGCATCCATGATGCTGGTCTCCACCCGGGCCACGCCCTGGTTCTCCCGGAACAGCTGGATCTTACTGATCTTGCTGAATTCGGACAGCACAGTGGTGAGGTTGGTTTTGAGGTCGATAACATGGCTGATGCCGTGACGGGGTCCCACCAGAAGAGTGGTGGCTGACTGCTTCTCATCCTGGTACCCAAGCGTGGAGGGCAGCATTCACCGAAAGGAGGGCAGAGGAGGTGGCCGATGAGGGGGGAGGAAATAGAAAACAGGCATTGAACTGGTTCTGCTGGGACGTCTGGAAACATCTGAGGCTTAGTGCCAGGACAGGAGGACAACCTCAAGGGGAAAATGGTCTGGGATGTTTCTGTCCCCAGGGCAGGGCCCCAGGTCACTGGTCTAAATGGACATCTTAGCCTCCACAATAGCTGAGTGAGGTGGTCAGTGGCAAGGCTGGCTCTAGCAAAATTGTGAGCTTTGTTTTTAAAGCTCTGCAGCATCTTCTTCCTACCAATCTCCAGGGATTTTCCATTTGCTGCTGCACGTCACTCGGAACCCCCCACCCCACCCAGTGCTCTACCTGAACAGGTGGCATCCTGTTTTCCTCTTTACCTCCCTACCCAAGAGCCACTTAAACTCGCGCTTCCCACCTAGTGCCAAAAGCAAAACTGCCATTCACTCTAAGGTGTTAAGGAGTTGATTGGGTGCTTAATAGCAGGATTGGGATGGAGAGTGTGGGCGGCATCTCCTTCCTTAAGAAGCTATTTGCCTTTTAACTGGCACTCCAGCAGTCTTAACCCAAAGGAATGGCGGAATGGCCCCAGTGGCAGAGGGGATGTGCAGGGGTGGGGGGTGTAGAGGGAGGGGGCAGTAGGCTTTCAGGGATCTGCAAATCCAAGTATGTAAATGTCTACCTCTGCACCTGGTGGGCTGGATTCCCTTAAGTGGTCCTGACAGGCTGCTGGGCACCATCAAGCCTCGGCCCTCTGCTGGCCCATTCCCTGGAATTAGCATCACCCCAAGGAACCTCTTTACGTCTGCTCTAGACACTTGATAAGTGGTTTTCCATCAGTGTGCCCCACGAACATGACAGCGTGTTCCCCAGAGCATGACAAGCACCTGGATCCAGTCCACAAAATGATTTGAATTTCCTTTCACCACAGCTCACTAGGGTGAATTAACCTGGGGCACAGGTTGGGGGGGTACCAGCTGTGCCCCGCTATAGAGAGGGATGTTACTGCAGTGGGGGCCCTGGACAGGTAGGGGGAAGTACACAGACTCAGAAAGCCTGGGGTGGGGGGCCACATCAGGCCCACCGCCAGTGTTTGTATGGTCCAGAAACTAAGAATGCGTTTTACATTTTTAAATGGTTGGAAAAAACTCAAAAGAACCATGTTTGGTGCCATGTGAAAATCACATGAAAATCAAATTTCAGTGCCCATAAAGAGATATTGGAATACAGCCATGCTCATTTGTTTATGCACTGTCTATGGCTCTATTTGCACTACAATGGTGGCTAAATAGTTGCGACAGAGACCTGGGTGGCCTGCAAAGCCTAAAATAGGTACTAACTAGCTCTTTATGCAGGAGGTTTGCTGACCCCTGAAATTGAGGAAAGGGGATGCAGAAGGGTCATGGAGGGATATCGTAAACAAATATGGCCTCCTACTTTACCATTTTACCAGAGGCAGGACCAGAACACCACGGGAAGGGAGAGGGAGAAAGAGGAGGAAGAGGCAGGAAAGTCTTTGGAAGTATTTGCTGACAGAGAATGCCACCCTAAAGCTGTAGTGGAGTCTCTCCTGCCCCCCACCCAAGCCCAAGTGCACACGAGGGGTTCCCTCCCGACAACTGCCCTCACTGACCAGGCCCACAGTGTTGAACAAAACGCCTGTGAAGGTCGGAAGTTCATTCAGAATTCGAAGATACTGGAGCTTTGCCTGAATTGCAGAGCCCTGTGGAAACAACCCATCCAGAAACATAAGAAGCCTGAGTTGCACAGGAAAAGTAAACTTGTGTTCTCAGGAAGGAGAGTCGACATCTTAGGACAGGCACCAGTCAGACTAGTCAGCAAGCCACACTGGGAGTGTGAGGACACCCTCAGAAAAACTGCTGGAAGGTTCCAGTTTGGACAACTCTAGTATCCCGTCTCCCTTTCTAAACCTTTCTCCTACCTCCTGATCCTTGGGCCTTCAAAACCCAGCTTACTCGTTTTGTTCTTGGGATAATCCTAACACCTTTCCCTAACTCTTGACACCCTGCCTCATCTACATCTCTGTCCTGAGATCCCCTATTGCCACCTTGGTACGGGCCATCCCCAGCCAGGGTTCTTTCCTCTGCCATTCCCTCATAGAAAAGTCTCTATCAGTGGTACCAGCTTCCTCCAGGCATTAGAGCCAGAAACTTGTGTCACACTGGGCTCCTCCCTCGTCCTATCACCTCAGGACCACCAGCCATCACCTTGATTGTACCTCCTAACTTCCTTTACAGACAATCCATACTCCAATCACTCAACCCCTCCACACTGCTGTTAAGGGCAGAAGCCTAAAACATAAGTGTCATCAGATCAGCTGCCTGCTTAAATCCTTCAGTGGCTCCCTGATGACCCCAAGATGAAGTACAGCCCTTCCCCATGGCACACAAGGTGCTCCAACACACAACTGGCTCCTGCCAGCTTCTCTGGCCTTCTCTCTTGTCCCCCTCCCCAGGCATGTTTCCTTGCACTCTCTGTACTTGCTTATTGCTGAACTATTTGCATTTCTTTCCATGCAGAATGTTCTCTTATATCCCTGGGGCTTTGTACAGATGGATCTATCTGCCTGCCTGGGAAAGTCTTCCTCCCCCCTACCTCCTCCTCATCTAGACAAACTCCTGTCTGTCAAGACCCAGCTCTGGCATCAAATGCACCCATTTCTGGCCTTTTCTACCTCCCTAAGGCTGGGCTGGGTGTTCCTCCTCCTCCGTGTTTCCAGGGCCCCCACGCCTGTTGCATCATGTTGTGACTGACTGTCGCAGTGTGCTGTGACTGTCGTGTTTCCCTACTAGCCTGTGCCTGATTTGAGGGCAGAGAGCAGGCAGGCCTTCTTCATCTTTCTGTCTCCAGCCCAAGTAGTGGGGGTCCTCAAAAAAAATGTTTGCTGAGGAGATGGCTGGGAGCACTGATGTTCTCCCTCTGGGAAGAAAAAAACGATTTGATTAAATATGCACAGCAAGGTAGGAATGGCTTAACTCTCTGGGGAAATTTGCATCTTGAAAGAGAAGCTGGTTGGTGATACAAGGAATCCGGAATGGGTAGAATATATGGGGGCGACTGTGTCCTGTGTCTACATCTGTGTGCTGATTCTAGTGCCTTTCACCACCCTCCAGCCTCCTGGGCAGGAAGCACCAGCAGACTGGGAAGGGCCTGGGACCTTCAGGTCTAGAGGGGCAGGGGGTGGGAGTCCCTCAGAGGGCATTTGAGAATGTGTAGGAGAGCAGGGCAGTGACGTGAGCCTTCCATAGGCTGCCCAGTTACCCATTCTCCAGGTCAGGCCTTGCTGTACCAAGCTGTGCTTCTATCTCCCAGAATTCCCTATGGCAGGACTGATGAATTAGAAAGCTAATGAGGAATGGAGCAGTCATTTCCGTGGAAAACATGCCTCCCCAGTGTCCAGTGCTGTCCACACAGCAGGTGCTCAATCAGCACTGACTAAATGGGTGGAATGATCCAAGAATTGCCTCCTCCTGCATCCTGGTCCCTTTGCCTTGAGGATCCTGGGCTCTCTCGGTGACTTGCCTCTGAGCTGTCTCTGGAGGTGGCTCAGGTTTGGGAAAAATCCCTCTCCATAATCATCGCCCATATCCAGCCAAGCTGTCTGTGTACCCAACTCAAAAACAGTGGGGAGGGTCCCCAGGAGGCCAGGCCTGCTGGGAAACCACACAGGAGACCCCCACATTCACTAGGGCCTGAGGAGGGCACCCAATGGATGACAATGGGTACCTTGGTGCCGCTGGAAGGATGTGTTTGGTGGGCCTTCAGTTGCTGAGAGAGAGATTTCCGGAGGTTCTTCTCTTTGATGCCCTGTAGGAGGGAGGGGGGAAGAAAGGGTTCCAGGCCCCATTCCTTCCTAAAATCAGAAGAAAAGCAAGAAATTAGTGAGAGAGACATAAAGTAGGGCAGAGAAAGCAAGATAGCAAGGCAGGAATTGGATCTGAGAGTCAGAGGAAGGGAAGGAGCCTGCAAGAAAAAGAGAGATGTGGGCAGGAGAATCACATTGGCCATAGTTCTCTAGCAGAAGCTATAGCTCAAAGGCATCACAGTCTAGGTGTGAGGAATTCCAATTCTCACTCCCACCCCAGGCCCTCTGTTCCAGAAAAGCATAGCACAGCTCAACCATTGCACTTTCTCCCTCTACAGTGATTTGCCGCCTTCCTGAAGGGCCCTGGCAGAACTCACTCCACATTCTTGAGCGAGATCTTCTGACTAGGTCGAGTGGCTGAGACGGTGATATAGATGTGGAGGGCAGCAAGACCCAAAAGCATCTCCGGCTTGGGGTCCATTCCAAAGCGTTCTCGGATAACATCATTCCGACTCTGCAGGAGAGGGCAGTCCAAACCTATCAGTTTAAAAAGATGTTCCCTTCCCCCCCCCCCCCCCCACCTCGCCCCTGATCTACTCCCTTGAGTCCCAGAAAAAAATCATGGTGTCAAGTAAGACATCCTAGGTAAAGGGGAGGAGGAGGTTTCTGCCCTTGGGGGAAAGGCAACAGAGGGAACTTAAGTCTCAGGGATACTATTTGCCTCATCCACCAGATACTGGACAGGCTTCTCAATGATAGATACATACAATGGCTAGGCACAAATGGGCAGAACATCTAGGTCACTGCAAAAGTGACACATGGCACCACTCTATTTCCTTCCTCCTGTTATAAGAGGCCTTCCTGCCTTTTCTTGGAGGCCTAAATGCATTCCCCAGTCATACAGGGATCCTCTACTGGCTCAGATGGTAATAAAGAGAGACCCTGGGAAGAGTTCTCCATAGGGCTCTAACCCAAAAGCCCAGGATGAGACATGGATTGCAGGGATGGGACAGATATTCTGTTCCTTGGGGTCTGAAGGTTAAAAGCAAAAATGAGTCACTCTTCCCTATGTTATCCTAAAGGGGGTCCCTGGAGCTACTTGCCAAGGGTATGACAGCCCTCAAACCCTGAGAATTAGAGTCCTAGCTATTGATTCAGCCTTGGTTAGATCAGTTGCTCATTTTGTTGAGGTTAAACCAGGATGAACTAAGGTACTAGGGAGCCACAGTGGTATCACTACAGCATAGGAGAGAGTGGAAAAGGAATGCTTCATCCATTATCATTTATGTAGAAAATCCAATGGTATCTATAAAATACCTATTAAAACTAACAAGTTAGCAAGGTTGCAGGATATAAGAGCAACATATATAAACCAATTGCATTTCTACATGCTTATGACAAACAATTGGAAATTCAAATTAAAAGTCAAAACCATTTACAGTAGCATCAAAAATATATACTTAGGGATAAATCCGTAAAAATAAGTGAAAGGCCTGTACACTGAAAACTAGAAAATACTGATGAGAAAAATTAAAGAAGACCCAAATAAATATAGAAATATACTGTGTTCATGGGTCAGAAGACCCAGTAAGATGTCAATTCTCCCCAATCTGATCTATAGATTCAACACAATCTCAATTAAAATCACAGCAGATTTTTGGTAGAAATTGACAACTTAATTCTAAAATTCAATGCAAAGGACCAAGAATGACCAAAGAGTGTTCTTATTTGAGAACAAAGCTAGAAGATAAACACTACCTGATTTTAAGATTCATAAAGCTACAATAATCAAGAGTGTGATGTCGACATAAAAATAGACAAGTAGGTCAATAAAGAGTTCTGAAACAGACCCACACGTATATAGACAAGTGCTTTTTGACAAAGGTGCAAAGGTACTACAGTGGAAAAATAACAGTCTTTTTAACAAATGGTCCAGGCACAGCTGGATATATCCATAATACAAAAAAAAAAAAAAAAAAAAGAAAGAAATTTGATCACTAACTTGTACTGCCTAAAAACTTTATGTCAACATGGATCACAGACCTAAATGTAAAAACTAAAATGATAAAACTTCTAGAAAAAAAAAATAGGAGAAAATCTCTGTGACCTTGAGATTTTATAGATATGACATCATGAGCATGATCCATAAAAGCATTATCTGTCGGAGAACAAATTGAGAAATTGGACTTCATCAAAATACAAACACTTGCTCTGTGAAAGACACTGTTTAGAGACTGAAAAGAGAAGCCACAGACTGGGAGAAATAACATATCCAACAAGCAACTCGTATCCAGGATATATGAGGAAGTCTCATAACTCACTAATAAGACAACTCCAGTAAAAAAGCAGGCAAAAGATTTGGAAAGACACTTCAGTAAAAAAGATGCATGTTGGCAAACAAGCACACAAAAAGATGTTCAACATCATTAGTCACTGGGAAAGTGCAAGTGAGATACCACCGAGATGCCACTGCATACTATTAAAATGCCTAAAAACTGGGTCACCTGGGTGGCTCAGTCGGTTAAGTGTCCAACTTCAGCTCAGGTCATGATCTCACAGTTTGTGAGTTTGAGCCCCGCGTTGGGCTCTGTGCTGACAGCTCAGAGCCTGGAGCCTGCTTCGGATTCTGTGTCTCCTCCTCTCTCTGCCCCTCCCCTGCTCATTCTCTGTCTCTCAATAATTCATAAACTTAAAAAAATTTTTTTAAATGCCTAAAAACAATACCAACAATACCAAGTGTTGATGAGGATGTGGAGAAACTGGAACTCTCATACATGGCTGGTGGGAATGTAGAAAATGGTACCACCACTTGGGAAAACAGTATTGGAGTTTCTTTTAAAAAAAAATTAAAGAGAGATCTGCTGTACAATCAAACCATTCCATTCTTAGGTATTTGCCCAAGAAAAAAGGGAGCATGTGCCATACAAAGACTTGTGCATGAATGTTTGTAGAAGCTTTGTTTGTAGTAGCCAAAACCTGGAAACAACCCCAAAGTCCATCAGCAGGTGAACTGATAAAAACATTTTGGTACATCCATACTGTGGAATACCACTCAACAATGAACAGGAATGGGGTCACGGTACACACAAAAACAAGGATAGGTCTCAAAATCATACTTGGTGAAAGAAGCCAGACCAAAATAAATGTACAGACTGTATGATATCATTTATATAAAACTCTAGAAAATGCAAGCCAATCTATAGTGACAGAAAGCAGGTCAGTGATTGCCTGGGAATGGGGGGTGGTGAATTACACAAAAGCCTGAGCAAACTTTTGGGGGCAACAGATATGTTAAGTATTTTGATTGTGGTGATGGCTTCATAGGTATAAACATATGTCAAAACCTATCAAGTTGTTATTTTAAATATGTGCAGTTTAGGGGAGCCTGGGTGGCTCAGTTGGTTGGGTGTCTGACTTCGGCTCAGGTCATGATCTCACAGCTCGTGAGTTTGAGCCCCACGTCGGGCTCTGTGCTGACAGCTCAGAGCCTGGAGTCTGCTTCGGATTCTGTGTTTCTCCCTCTCTCTCTACCCCTCCTCCGCTCATGCTCTGTCTCTGTCTCAAAAATAAATAAACATTAAAAAAAATTTTAAAAATATGTGCAGTTTGTGTATCAATGAGACCTCCATAAGGCTGTTCAATATAAAAAAGAAGGAATTACAGGTGAAGTCCATATTATCACGAAGGGGAGAGAGAGGGTGGACATGGTCTTGACACTAGATTCCAAAATCATTGGAATTAAAAATGACTCCCAGGAGAAGAAATTTAAGGCCAAAAGAAATGAGAACTAACCTTATAAAATTCATAGAGGAACCACAACTCATTGCCCCCTAGAGCACTGGTTTGGGAGCCCAAGGTTGTTTGAGAAATGTTCCCAACATTTTAGATAGCTAGAAGGGCAACCATGATGTTTCACAGCACATCTTCAGGTGTCGCTATCGCAGACATCATCAGAGATGAGTTTTGAGCCTATTTTTCTCTTCTCCTCAAGCACTCTGTATGTTCCATGGGCACCTAAAACTCAATACATCCCCAAAATGAACTCATCTTTTTCCCAAACTCACTCTACTTGTATTCCTTAACTTGGAGAATGATACCACCTCCACTAGACACTCATTGAATCTAAGACCATTGATTTTCCCTTTTAATTATATCTTGAATCCCACCCCACCCCATCTATCACTGCCCTGGTTCTGGTCCCCATCATCTCTCCTCTGGATAACCGTAACAGCTCCCTAGCTGGTGTACTTCCTTGGCACTATGTAACCTTTCAAATTTGCTCATCTGACTAGGTTACTCTCCCTTCAACATTTCTGTACCCCCACCCTACAGCAGAATTTCTTTACCCTGGCTACACATTTAAATCGCTTGAGGGATTTAGAAAATATTAATGTTTTGATTTGGTCTTGGGTGGAGCAGAACTTTTTTTTTTCCCAAACCTTCCCAGATAATTCTAATGTGCAGCTACAGTGAAGACCCACTGCCCTAAAACAGTGGTTCCCAAACTCCAGTGGGCATCAGAATCCCTTGGAGAGCTTGTTAAAACACAGGTCTAAATCACTTTGAAGCCTGTGCCTGTCATGACGTGTCAAGCCCTTCACCACCTGCTTCCCGTCTCTCCCATTTCATTTCTTATTGCTCCTTACCTCACATTCTGAACTCCAGGTAAATAAGTTACTCATAGTTGTCTCATCAGAGCATGCTGTTTCATGCCACCAAGACTTTGTAGCTGCAAGTCCCTTTGCCTAGAATGTGCCCCCTCCACTCCATGTCTGTACATAGCAAACTTCTACTAGTCCTTCAAGGCTAAGAGTGTGCATGTATTGCTTCCTCTGTGAAGCCTCCACTATCCTCCATCCAAGAAGAGTTGGCAAACTGCCTCCTCTTCGCTGCTCCGCCTGACACTGTACCCTGCCATCATTACAGGACTGTCCCACTGTTTTAGATTTACTTGTGTGTATGTCTGTCTATGAGATACAGAGAGCTAGGACAATTTATTGTTTACCTTGATTGGCAGCACCTAGCACAGGGCCTGCTCCAGAGTCAGTGTTCAGCAAATGTTTCTGGATGAACTGAATTCGGAATCATCTCCTTAATGGAGCTAGGCATTGGGGGTTGAGTCACCCTATTACCCAAGTGGGCTCAGTAAACCTTGGGATCCTGTGATATTGACAGAATTCCTTGGGTTGCTTGCTCCTGAAAAACTGATGAGATCTGTCTAGACAGAGAGACAGGACTTGAGCCACAGCCGGCTCCAGTCACCAGGCTAAACAACTTGGCCATGGCCTACGATGGTAGCAGAAAAGGAAAGGGCTTTCAGGGCTACCTGGAGGTTGGAATAACTTACATAGCGACTTCACAGTGATGGCAGAACAGCCTGACTGCTTGCTAGTCCGCTGGTCTGTCTGTCTGTTTATCCCCAATCAGACTCTACCTGGATGTACAGGTACTCAAAAGCAGCAGGATCCCGGCGCAACAGTTCCACGGGGTCTTTGGGAAAGAAGCTTATTCGGAAGAGGCATTTCATTCCTTGATAGTGTGTCCGCTGTACGACCTGAACACCAGGATGAGAGGTGGGAGGAAAAGACACCTGGGAATCAGTAGCTGTAGCAAAGAGAGCCAGCAGGGTGACCCCTCAACGTGGGGCTTGGGGTGGAGGTAGGGTGCTGCTTATCATGGTCTCCCACCTGGCCCTTTCCAATTATCCTCAGAGGAAAGGTCTCGCCTGCCCTTCTGGTCCAAGGGGACTAGAATTTTTGAATCACTTAACCAGGACATGGCCTTCATCAACAATTGGGTCTAAGGCCCAAGACAAGAGGTGGGAAGAGAGGGTTCCTGGGAACTTCTCTGACTCTTTTCTCACTGTGGGGCCAATGCCTTTACCTTGCAGAGCGGCTCAGCTGCAAGCAGGGTACGTTGCTGATTAAAAGCCAAACCAAAGATTTAAAATCCCATTTGGAGGTACAGGTGAAACAAATTGGTAATATATTGGTAATTGCTGAAGCTGCCTTGGGTAACGAGGATTCATTATACAATTCCTTCTACTTCTGTGTATGTTTGAGATTTTTTTTTGTAATAAAAAAGTTTAAAATCCCATTTGGCAAAAGAGACCAATTGGATTCAAAAGGCCTCTTGAGAGGCTGGAGGTGCTTAGGCCCCCCTTCCAAGCTACTAATCTTCCCTTCACAGGTGGGAACGTAGGAGGAGTCTCTGGACTGCATTTGGCTGAGAGCTAAACTTGAAGAATTTCTTTCATAAAATCCTTTCATTTTTGTGTGTGTCTGATTTTGATTTTTACTATGCTTCCATGTAGGCATTTCCTCCCTAACTGTCCCTCTCCAATTCCTTCCCCCCCTCTCTGGGAACACTGGTTGGCCCTGGTTGGCCTCTCTGACTCTTCTTGGTGATTTGCCGTTGGTGAAATGCTAGCCAGCTTCCCCAGTCTCTCTCTCTCTCTCTCTCCTACTCTGCCTTGGAAGTTGATGTGGGTGACATGCTGCCCATTCTGGGACCCACTCAGCCCATTCTCAGCCCACACTTGTCCTGGCCTCAGTGGTCTCAGTACGCTCCACTTGTTGACCTTTTCATATTAAAGCCTTCATCTGAAGGCCACGTTTCCTCTGAGGCAGGGCTTCCAGGACACAGGATGGTTGACACTGCTGTTCATGTTAGCATTCCGGGAGCCATGCTTTTTGTAATAAAAAAGCTTTTGGTGTTCCCTGCCCACTAGAGACCAGGACTAACAATCTTCATGCCCTTCTTATGTCATGAGGAATATCATTGAAAGCCTGCTGGATGTGGTTAGTATAGACCTCACTGTGAACCATAACTTCTGGGATCCGGCTGAGCAAATTGTTTTGAATTTTCCAGAAAGAGTGCCTGGAGTCCTCTTCTCTATTAGAGGCCACATGCAAAGTTCTCAAGCCAGGCTAAAGGAGTTACTTACATAAGCCAGGGGTTGCTTGTCCTGGAGAAGCAGGAACTTGTTGTTCTGTTCTGGCCCGGCATACTCAAGGACAAGAGCAAAGTGCTCAATGTACCTCAGGGAAAGACGGTCCTGTAATGTTACAATCACATCCTGTGGAAGAGAAAAGAAGAGCCTTGAGAGGGAGATACATTCCATTTCTAAGCCACTCTCAGCACCAAACATGGAAGAGGGAGATGGAGCACCAAGAAAGATGGTCCTGGGGAGGGGGCTGAGGCTAGGGAGTGGGCAGAGACACAGGCCTTTATAGTGGCCCATGCATTCTCCAGGATAAGGAGAGTGACCCATGAGTACTTGGGCCCTGGGGAACACCAAAAGGTGCAGGGGGTAGAGGAAGGTGTTTTTGAACTTGGCCCAGCCAGGCATATGACAAAAGAAGGTCATGTCCCTCCCTCCCTCCTTTTCTCCTTCCATTCAACAACACATTTTCTGAGTGCTTACTAAGCAAGTCAATAAGGAAGACACTGTGCTGGTTGTTCCCTCACCTTACATAAGTCAGAATGTTCACTGTAGTTTGTTTATCAACTCTTTACTTAAGAATTAACAAGACCGAGAGCCACAATTATGTGATTAAAAAGAATATTTCTGGATTCATAATCTAAATTGAATGACTCGAGTTACTGGCAGGATGTTCATTTTTGATTGTTGCTGGCTTTCAGAGACGATCAATTTGGCAACTTGAGAAATGTGTCCACGCAGAGAAACTGTCACGTGTCTTGTGTACAGTCATAAATCTGACTCCTTCTGGGCTCTGTCTGCTCTGCTGCCCTACTTTTAATATTAGGATGTCTGGAAACATATCCTTGGGGGCCGCCCAAATGTCAGTTTTGAGACTTCTGCCATCTATTTGCTGGGACTTCAGCACACACAGGGCTTCAGTATGCGTGTTCGTGGAGTCAGCACAGCTCAGCTCCCCAAAGGCCAGAAGGAAGCAGGCTTGGGAACGTGAAGCTCCCTTACAGCTGGGGTTGCCAAACAAGCCCCTCAGTGAACAGGAAATGACGCTTAGCTATTCAGATGTTAGGCTGGAAACTGGTAGGTACTTGAGAGTATCTCTTTGTATCATCCAAGCAGTCACAGAGGCGCCAGTGTTGCTGGAGCTCTGGCAGGGACAAATGGGGTTTTCTTTGCAGTTTGGCTGCATTTGGGATTGTGGATGGCCAAGCTGGCGACTGCCAACTGGTATTAGAAGTGTAACAGCTCCCATTCCAGGCTGTTAATTCACCCAGGTACCTCTCAGGGATAAATGGCTTGGCAGCCTGTCCAAGTTCCAATGAATAGCCAGTGTACCTTCCCTGAGGTCAGGGTGAGATCACAAGCCAGGGGACACTGCTGGCCTGGAAGGCTGGGACTACCTGGAAGCAACAACAGCGGTGTCATTGTGAGGTAGGAGAATGCTCGAAGAAGCCTCCAAGGGGGAAAAAAGAGGAGTAAATTGTTCAGTGCAGAGGCAGGTCTCCAAAGGGCATACCTACCCATGAATGAACACCAAGAAGGATTTCAACACAGAGACATATCCACATCTGGAGGTGGGGCATCTGGACACCCCTCAGTGTCCTAGTTGTATTTCAATGTCCCTCCCATAGGCAAGATCTTCAGTGGGCAAGAGACCATCCCAGGAGACCCTAAGAAGTATATTTCAGTCCTATGCCTCAAGGGAACCAACCAGGCCGAAGCCTTCCAAAGAAACTCCAGTTCCATCAACACGGGTTAGGCCCAGTGTTTTGTGACTTGGGTGCTGCCGGCACTTTGGGCAGGATAATTCTTCATCTTTAGGGACTGCCTCACTCCCTGCAAGACACTTAGCATCTCTGCCCAGAGACACTCAATGCCAGCAGCACGCCAAATCATGGGATGACCCCACATCCCCTCAGACATTGCCAAAAGCTGTCTGGGAGAGAAGTGCCAATTCTGACCATCTGATAATTCCTCTCAGGGAAGTTTCTTGGCCCTGGGGTTTCTTTGTTTATATAATTGTCTTGGCCTCAGCATGGGGACCTCGGGACACCTGTGAGCCAAGGTGGGTTTTCTGGGCAGATGCTATTCCATTGGTTGTATGCAAATTCATTCTGGGGATGGCATTCTCTTTCTGGAAGGAGTCCAGAAAAAGCAGGAAGTGGTTATTTCTGTCCCAGATAAGAATTGAACCTGGGGGTTAATCGTTTCATTGCCTTTGCTCCTCAGCACTAAGGGAATCGCTACAACTTTTAGACGGCTGGCTGAGGCTGGCTGAGCTCTTAAGAATCACAGCTCAGTAATTGTTCTTCCTATGAAAGGAAGAGCCAACGGGACTGTGGCTGGACGTTTCAAATCTTGGTTTAGTGTTTAAGATCTGGTTCTTATTTAAAAAGCAAAGCATGGCTAAGCTAATCTCCCAAGAGATTGTGTTTGTTGATTTCTGTGTGTAAATGTGTGTAGATGTTATTGTAGCAATATAAATCACTTTCGCTTTATAAATGGTTTAATGATCTTCAAACTTCTTAGCTCCTAAGAGTCTTGAAGGACCTGGTGTAACATGGACACAAAGCAATCCACTAATAGGTGTGTACACACACATGCACCCATGCTTCTGCTCATATGTGCGTGCATGCACACACACACACACACACACACACACACACACACAGCTGGGCACTCAAATTCTCCCCTCCCCCAACACCCTCATCTGAGGGCTGTGTGTTCTTGCAGACTGGTGCTCCCAGAAGCTGAAGCTCAAAGGCCACCTTGCTCCAGACGCAACTCTGTGCAGACTCAGATAAACCCAGGAACCAGCAGGTGTGTATGCTCCAGAGAGGGCAAATGTTGACCCAAGACAGGACACTCTGTATGTACCTTAACAGTGGTCCGGCCATCAAACGTGAATGATTTGATCTGCCCATTTTCTAAGAAAACCTTCAGGACGTTGGGGATGAGGAGAAGAGCTTCTTTCTTCATCATTTTCTGTGAATAGGCAGGGAAAGGTCAAGGAGAGGGGCTCATTTAGAAGGCAGAGGGAAGCCAAAGGAGGGGTATAAGTAGGAAGAGAAGGGAGAGAAGGAGACGGGGAGCCAAAGATATGGAAGGACGGAGGGACAGAGGAGAGAACAGACCAATGATCACATCACATGCAGATCAGAACCAAATGCTCCAAGAAGACATTGGGCCATATCAAAAGTTCACCCTTCATTTTATGTCACAGCCCACCCCATTCTACCATGGCTCCAAGTTCCACAGCTTTGAGTGGTGCTTGGTCCATAGAGACCATCACTAAAGACCAGATGGAAGGCCTCCTTAGGAGCCCCCCTCACTGGCCTGCTCTTATATCCTGACACTTCCCTTTCCGCCAGACTCTTCACACACTGAGGTCACTTCAACATCCATGCCTTTGTTCTGCCCTTCCCTGTCCCCCATGATCTCCTATGTCCTTTCTGACCTGGCCCTGCCTATTTCTCCAGAGTCATGTCTCACTGGTGCAGGTACCCATCCTGCTCTTTCACCCCTCCTTACCTCTGACAATTCATCGTTCAGGGACTGTGTCACTCCCCGCAGGGTACTTAGTATCTCTGACCATGAGACACTAAATGCCAATAGCATGCCAAATCGTCAGGATAACCCAAAACATCCTTAGACATTTCCAAAAGCTCTCTGAGAGTGGGCAGTATTGACCTTGATTGAGAACCTCTGGTAAAGCCGCTTTGTTTTAAATATTTATTTCTTTTGGGGGCAGTGCAAGTGGGAGAGGGGCAGAGAGAAGGGGACACAGGATCTGAAGTGGGCTCTGTGCTGACAGACTGACAGCAGTGAACCCAATGTGGGGCTCGAACTCATGAACCATGGATCATGACCTGAGCCAAAGTCAGATGCTCAAGCAACTGACCCACCAGGTGCCCCAAAGCCCATTTCTGAACAGCTGATATCTTCTTAGCAAAAGTATTCTTGGCCCGGGTGTTTATTTGTAGAGTGCTAAAAGGTAAATAAATATTTGTGGTGGGTTTTTTTGTTTATTTTTAAAGTTTATTTATTTTGAGATGGAGAGTGTGTGTGAGCAGCAGAAGGGCAGACAGAGAGGTATAGAGAGAAAGAATCCCAAGCAGGCTCCGAGCAGGGCTCAAACCCATGAACTGTGATATCGTGACCTGAGCCTAAGTCAGAAGCTTAACCAACTGAGCCACTCAGGCGCCCCTCAATATTTGTTAAATAAAGACTGTTCTCTCTGCCTTTCTCTTTTCCTCCTTGGCAAACTCCTACTCATCCTTCAAAACCTGGCTTAAATACAAATTCTGTAAAGTCTTGTCCCAACTCTTCAGGTGCTGGGACCTGGTATTCCCACGTGTTCCTACAGCAACGTATACATACTTCTCTCAATGTTCTTAGCATATTTTTGAAGAATGTTGGTCTCTCACAAATGGTGAACTTAGAGCACATCCATGTCCTATTCAATCTTTGTAATTCTGACATTGAGCAGAGTTCCTGGCATACAGTTGGTGCTCAATGAATGGCTGCTGAATATATGAGTAATAGGTGCTTAATATGTGCTTACTTGAATGATTAGAATCATCAGGAGAACCCAACCATTTCCTGGGGCCATCACCAGTTCTATAGGAAATGAAAAGCTGCATAAGATGGCTAGATTCCTTAATTCAGTGGGCATTCATTGAGCCTCTAGTATATGCCCAGCACTATGCTAAGCCCCATGAGGCCCAGACAGAAATAGAGGGCTGGGTCTGGTCTTACACTCTTGTGAACACCCACAGGAATCCACTAGAGAACAATTGTAAAACCGAAAACAAACCAACAGGTATAAGATAGTTAAGGTTTCCTAGGTGAGGTGACTTAGATTTTGATTTCAAAGGAGATGGTAGGTGTAGACTATTAAGAGAGGCTAGCAGAGGGACAGTCCAGACCTAGGGACCGTCATGGACAGCATGGAAAAATGAGCAAGCAAGCCCTCCTGGGTCAGGGTATGATTGGTGGTGGTGGGGAGCCAGGAGTCAAATCGTGGTAGGAAGTGATGGGGTATAAAGTTGGGAAAGTGTGACTCCCTGGTTCTCTCACTGATCCTGAGATGCCTTGCTCCTACCAAGCCCTGAGGCCCTGGATCCCCAGGCTGATGACAGTTGGCAGTGGCAGGTTTTATTTAGCACACTGGGGTTGGACTCAGATAATTACTTAATTGATTTTGCTTAAAAATAGAGTTGGCAAGGAACGCCCACGGGATTTATTTTTGCTCTGGCTGCATACTAAAGCCCTGGAACACCAAGGCAAAGGGATGATAGGACAGCCCAGAGTCACCTGGGCCTCGAGTTCCCTAGGTCCCAACCAATGGTGAGGCTGCTAGGGTCCATACTGGTGGCGTGGGAGGTAGGGGTTGTTGTGATATCAGGTAATTTCCTGAGTACAGCAGAGTGGGAAGATTGATGTCTGTCTCTCTCTCTCTCTCTCTCTCTCTCTCTCTCTCAGACAAGAGCCCCAAACTGTGCCTGGTGGTCGGTCCAGGAGCGACAGAAGTAACCCTGGGCGGGTCCTAGCTACTCCAGGGCCTTTGCTTTCAGGTTGGTCTGGAGTGGGGGCTTGATCCTACCTGTGGATAGCTGAGACTTATGGAGAGGGGGGTCATAGTGGAGCAAGGGGAGAGTGGGGAGGGGAGAGTGGAAGGGAGAGGAAGAGATGGGAGGAAAAAGGGGGAGGTGGTAGGGAGGTTTTCATTGGGTAGCCAGGTCTTGATTGATTACTCTGTAATGCTGAGATGGGATAGTCTGTGCTTTCCAAATCCAATTTGCATTGGCTCTGGGTTTTCAAGGGTTCAGGGCACAAATGTCTCCTTTGTGGCTCGGACCTAAGGGTGTTCTTCATTGTGATCTGTAGGGACTCGATACTGTTGCCTCGTCTCTCTGCTCACCACCCCCCACTTCTCTTTAACCTCTTCTGCTAGGACTGATATGGAGCCCAGCCTCCAATTACTTGACGGCTTACCCAGTGGGACTCTGTAGGCTCCCAGGCTTTTCAGCCTTCCTCGAACAGGGATGGAAGAGGGCCTAGGCTGAGTCTGGGGATGAGTGTTGGGGAAAAGGACATGGAAGACACCTGTGTCCTCTATCCCATCTTCTGAGTGGCACTGCTTCAAAGAACTACAGAAGTGCCTGGTGCCCCACTGATTTCCCCACTCAGGCTGGGCCTGCTGGCTTTTCTCAAGTGTAGCTGTGCCTCCGTACATAAATGCCACAGGCCCCCTGAGAGCCCTGCCTGCAAAAGCTTGCAAAAGCACACAAATGCCTGTTAGCTCTGGCTCTCTCCACCCGCACCTGGATATCACCGACTTCTGCAGAATCCTGGGTGGCTCTGGCCATAATCCATGACTGCTTAACACATATCTCTCTGCTCTCCATCCACCTCTTCTCATTTGCTTATCTGGAGCAGACAGCTCGGCTCATGTAAACCCCATACAGCAGTGAGAAAGACTGCAGGCTGGCCAAGACTCTCCCAGTTGGGCAGCTACATAGCATGGGCTGTCAAGCATCACCTGTTCCTTGAAACCATACCACCCAATGGGGGATTCTATGTATCTCAATCTGAACTACTTGTCCCCCGTCCTGCCCCAACATCACCCAGTGGTATCCAGTGGCAGGGAACAGGTGTTCATTTTCCATGCCATGTGGTACTGGGAACACAGAAGGTGCCTAATAAAAGTTTTGTGATGGGGGGCACATGGGTGGCTCAGTCAGCTGAGCATCCGACTTCAGCTCAGGGCATGATCTTGTGTCGGCCAGCTGCTGTCAGCGCAGAGCCTGCATCAGATCTCTGTCCCCCCCCCCTCTGCCCTTCCCTACTTGCATGCCTTCTCTCTCAAAAATAAATAAATCTTAAAAAAAAAAGCTTTGTGACAATGAGAGTCTGTATCATTTCCCGTAGGCTGCTTCACTAGTCAAGACGTGCCGTGGCAGGATTACTTTAATGCGAAGACAGCTCAATTACACCAGCCACTCTTGCTCCAGATCTTCAGAAAACCACCACCTCTTTCCTGCTTCTATAAAATAGCCCGAAGATGTTTGTGGAGCACTTGTTCTGAGTGGATGCTATCGTGCCAGGGACAGCAATTTCTCTAAGCACCATGAGGGGCCTGAGTGAAGTGATAGAGGTTCCTTCGCCCCACAGTGCCCAGGGCTCTTCTGGATGCCGCGTTCTCCTATCTTACAACCAGCCTGGAGCCCTGTGGTCCTCCCTCTCCCCTCCAGCCCTTTCGTAATGCTGCCCACTCTCAAGCACCTGCTCCAAAGCCAGACCTCCGTGGTCAGGCTGATTCTGGCCAAGGGCCAAGGACAGGGAGCTGAAAAGCTGCACTTACTGCATCTGTTTCTCCAACTGCCACCTGCTCAGAAAATCGGACCTTCACAGGATTCGATCTCAGCCTGGCCTTCTTCGCAGCGCTGATGAAGGCAGATTTGGGGGACTGGAAAAAGAACAGAGGGCTGATGAGTTCTCTATCCCTGGGAAAAACCTGACCTTTGCCACACTGGAGTTAAGATGTCTCAGTACGGGCATGCTTTGCCTTACTGATCAATAAGTCAATAAATACGTGTTGATTCCCTACTAGGTGCAAGGCGATGTGCTAAGTGCTTCCTTCTATGATTGGTGTGTTCTGAAAAAGCTGGGCATGAATTGAATTTGGGTAGATTGAATCCCATTATTAACACTCTGGGCCTAGTGGAGTTTGCCAAAATCCTTTAGCAATAACATCCACTGAATTATTATATGTTTGGTTTGCTTAACGTGAGATATACCTAAATGGTGGTTTTTATTACATCTGAATACAAGCATCTCGAAGGATTTACAGAAATGACCTTATTCATCTCCCAGATATGCCCTGCCCCTAGGAAGGAGATTATAGAAAATGATTCAAGGAAATACAAGAGTCTAGATGAGGGGAACCCTCATGTCTTCGGGAGCCTTTAATCATTCATGTGACAAGTTTAGGGAGGACCGACTATGTGCCAGGCACTGTTCCAGGTGATGAGGGGTTCAGCAGTGAACAACACAAAGCTCCCTGGCCTCAAAGGCCATATAAGTAGGAACAGACTGACAATAAACAAATAAATATCTTTTAGGTAGCAAATAAGGACTGTGAGGAAAAATCAAGCAGGGTGAGGGACTATTCAAGAGACTGTATGAGTGATGGTAGGAGTGATGGGGGTGTTATTTTAGTCAGGATGTGCAGGGAAGACCTCGCACAGGAGGTGATGTTGAAGCAGAGACCCAAAGCAAGTGAGGGAGAGCCAGCCATGAGAATATGTGGAGAAAAAGAGCCAGCCATAAGGATATGTGGAGAAAAAGCCTCCTGGGCAGAAAGAATATTACAGGCTCAGAGGTGGGATTGGGGTGCATGAGGAACAGCAAGGGAGCCCAGTGTGGCCGGAGCAGAATGATTGGGGTGGAGGTGGAGGGGTATGCTCAGAGAGGCAGTTGAGCATTGGGTCAATGTAGGGCCTGGTCAGCCATGGCGAGAACTTTGGATTTCACTCCACTGGAGGGTTACACCCAAAGTAGTGAGACTAGTTCAGAGTGTCCTGTAATAATACAGCTAAAATGGGATGGAGGCTAGGGCTAGGGTAGTAATAATGGAGCTTATGAAAAGTGAGTCAATTCTGGATAGATTCTGAAGATAGAACCAAGACGATATGTTGACGGATTGGATGTGGGAGGTGAGAAAAAAGAGAGGAATCAACTAGAAGAATGGAGTTGCCACTTACTAAGATGAGGAAGACCACGGTGGGAATCAGGTTTGGGGCTCCTTCAAACCACCTCCCCTACCAGCTCAGTCGTGGAGCCTGTGCATCCCACAATCAAGAATCCCTTTGAGTTAAGGCCCTGAAGGGCCCTGCCAGCTGGTAAGGCAATACATGAAGCTATTTTCTGCCATTTACGCTGCATTTGAATTTCATTTACCAGAGCAGCCACAGGAGGGCCGGACCCTAAGATAAAGACACACCAGAAACAAATGTCCTCATCAGGTCTTGGGCCCTGGTCTCAGCTGTGTTCTCGTCCTGAGCCAGCAATCTCATCCCCCACAGAGGGCAGTTTGCAGAAAGCCACCTGTTCAACCCAAGTCCAGTAGGACCTCAGGCAGTGGGTCTTGGTCCTGGCTGTGTGGCAGAAATAGTGGAATGGCTTTAAAAACCCCTAATGCCTGGGCCCCACCCTAGCCCAATGACATCAAATTCCTGGGGATGAGGTCCAGGTATTGGTAACTTTTTTTTTAATTTCCAATGATTTCAAAATGCAGCTAAGGTTGCACGAACCACTGAGCTAAAGGAACCTTAGGCTTCCCGTCCTGAGACACAGAGATAGTTTGTTGGCAGCAGATGATATAGCACAACAAAATCCAGGGCTGGAGATCGTTGCAGAGGGTGATTACAGTATTGATTGTTCATGGGAGTCAAGAAATGCCTTTGTGTGTTGCATAGCTTAGTGCTTAAATCCTGGGCAGGGGCTGCAGGCTGCAGCAGGAGCAAAAGAGAAGGGGCAAGAAAGAAAGATCTGTGGCTATGTTCAGGGAGACTCCACAGCAGTCCAAATTTCCACCTGAGGTGCCACAGACGGGAGGCAGGTGAAATCTTTGTTTCTACCCGACAGTCACGTCCTCCTTTCTCTATAATCATATGTGATGGCATGCCTTTGTGCAGTGTGGAACGAGGCATCTCCAGAGGCCTGAATGGGCCATGTGATCCACCCTTCATTTTCACATGTGAAGCAGAGTCCTGGGAAGAGGATATGGTTTACTGCAAGTACCAAAATAATTTGGTAGTAGAGCTGAAACTAGAACCCAGATTTCCTGAGTCTTGGGTTGGCGATTATTCCCCACAGCCAGCTGAAGCTGGGTATCCTTTCCTTTTTTTTTAATAAATATAATTTATTGTCAAATTGGCTTACATACAACACCCAGCCCAACAAGTGCCTTCCTCAATGCCATTCACCCATTTTCCCCTCTCCTCCACCCCCACCATACACCCTCAGTTTGTTCTCTGTATTTAAGAGTCTCTTGTGGTTTGCCTACCTCCCTCTCTCTAACTATTTTTTCCCCTTCCCTTCCCCCATGGTCTTCTGTTATGTTTGTCAAGAGCCACATACGAGTGAAAACATATGATAGCTGTCCTTCTCTGACTTATTTCACTCAGCATACCTTCCAGTTCCATCCACATTGCTGCAAATGGCATGATTTCATTCTTTCTAGTTGCCAAGTAGTATTCCACTGTATATATAAACCACAATTTCTTTAACCATTCATCAGCTGATGGACATTTAGGCTCTTTCCATAATTTGGCTATTGTTGAAAGTGCTGCTCTAAACATTGGGGTACACGTGCCCCTATGCATCAGCACTCCTATATCCCTGGGGTAAACTGCTAGTAGTGCTATTGCTGGGTCATAGGGTAGTTCTATTTTTAGTTTTTTGAGGAACCTCCACACTGTTTTCCAGAGCGACTGCAGGATCTTTCATCCAGTGGCTCTGGTTTGACCTTTGAGCATATGAAGAACCGCAACTGGTACCCTTCTGTGTCTTCACCTATGGTGAGGGAATGACTCCTTGAGGTCCTTACCAAAAGTCCCAGATTTGATCCTGTCCTACAGATACCACTATAAACAAAAGACTTATATATTTATAGGAGCAAAACCATGAAGGAGGAAGTGGAATGGCCCATTATTTTCAGGGATTATAATCATTTCCGGTGTCCGTGGTAGAGCTATTTTCAGCTTGTTCGTGCCTCATTCCTTATTGACCCTTGTCCTGTCAGTCTCTAAGAATCCATCCTATTCTCAGTCTTCAGCCTTGATAACTGATGGTGACTCACTCATTGCCAGCTGGGCTCTGCTACACGTCACGGAGTCATAGCTAGCCTTATGCTTCAACACAGGTGATGTCTGCCTTGCAGTGTGATACACCTTGCAGGTGCTCTCAAAGGTCTCCCTGCTCCAAAGCATCTTCGAAGCTCAGCTACAGGGACTGAAGCTCTTAATGCTAGGGTCACTCCTTTGAATTTAAATATTAAGAGTTAGGGGGGTGCCTAGGTGGCTCAGTTGGTTGGGCGTCCAACTCTTGATTTCGGCCCAGGTCATGATCTCATGGTCTGTGAGTATGAGCCCCACATTGGGCTCTGTGCTGACAGTGTGGAGCCTGCTTGGGATTCTCTCTCCCTCTCTGTCCCTCCCCTGCTGGCTCTCTCCCTCTCTCTCAAAATAAATAAATAAAAACTTAAGAAAATATTGAGAATTGGGAAGGCCCTGATCAAAATGCCAATGTGGTATCAGGGAGGAGTAATGAACATAATTCAGGGGTCAGCAGACTACAGCCTGCATGGGCCAAATCCTGCCCACCACCTGTTTTTCTAAATAAAACTTTATTGGAATACAGCTGTGATCTTCACTTATGTATTACTGTCTGTGGTTGCTTTTGCAACTATCATGTATGGTCTACAAAGTTACAATATTTACTATACAGCCCTTTACAGAAAGTTTGCTGACTCCTGCGCTAACTCATTAGCATGCACTCACCCACTGTTTCTAAAACTTTCCTGATGATAAGAATCACTGGGGAGTGCTTGCTAAACCACAGATTTCTAGGCCCACACCAGACTTAAAAAGTCGGAATCTCTAGGAACATAAGGCACAGAATTTATATTGTTGAAAATGTCCTAACCCATTAAGCATAGATTAATTGAGTACCTTAAAGCTGGGACATCTGAGCTCTTCACTGATCCCATTTTTCCTTCAAGCAGTTGGGAGTCTCATTTTGCAACAGGCACCCTTGCTGGTTAAAATGAATTTTGGCTTGAAACATGGGACTGGAATTACTAAGCACCTCCGGGGCCACTGTGAAGCCCCTCGAAGCAAATATGGAGCCAGCAGCTCGGTGGAATAAGCAATAGAGGAGAGAGTCTGCCTCTCCCCCAGGACTTCATTCAGCAGCTGGTGACACTTTGACTATGTTTTAATTTGGTGGCTCTATTAATACAGATTTCAGGGTTGTGTTCAAAGTCAGGTATATGGCCCAACATTTTGGTGTACGATAGGGCCCTACTTTGATTTTGAGAGGTTCCCGAAGGTCTGACAGCCTCCCAATTCTCCTTTCTGCTGGCTCATTGGCTCCTTTCACCTGAGCCTACTTAGAAGCACTTCCCATAGCACTGTGGGAGTCTGGGACAATGGAGGGCCATACTGGTTTCACTTGACTACTGATAAGGGACCCAGGGTCTTCCTTCCTGCACTTGGTGCCTGGAGGTGAACATGGCCTTTCTCCGGCTTCCAAAGCCCCCTGCAAGCCACACATGACCCTTATTCCCCATCGATGGCCTCGTCAGGTGGTTCTGCCCCCAGTTCCCTGGGCACATTGTGCTGTTTCCCACTTTTGCCTGCCCTTTAGCATCCCCCCTGCTTAGCTAAATGCCATCTCTAAAGCCCAGCTCAAATTCTGCCTTGGTCTTGTATTCTTCCCCAATTCCTCCAGTCCCCTCCCTGGATTTCCTATAGTACTCCTTGGTAATCCATACTGCCAGCGTTCACCTCCTCAGCCAGGTTGTAAAAGAAGAGATGGCATTTTATATTACTATGTCTACCCCTAGCACCAAGCATAGAGTAGGCACAGAATAAGAGCTAGTAGTTGACTGCTAAGGTTCATAATGAATTAGTTCATCAATTTTAGCAAATATGGTTTGAGGACCTACCATCTGCTAAGCATTATACCTCAAGAAGCTCTGTGGAAAACCAGTTCTTCTGCAGTAGGTGCCCATTATTTTGGCCTTTTTTTCTGGGCATGTGGCCCCAAGAAATGGGATCCTGGCTTATTGGGTACAGGGAAGTCTTCAGTACCATAACACTAGAGTTTCATTTGAAGGGACTGTCTACTTTCTTTATCTAGGTCACAACAAAGTACTTTTAAAATATTTATTGAGGACACACCATGTGCCAAGGTCTAAGGGTACCAAAATTAATACATATTTAGTCAATCATGGGGATAGTTGGTCACTTGAAGATTAAGGAACACCCTTAAATACATATAGGCTTAATAAGTGGCTATCGAATGCAGTATGGTTTGAGGGGCCCTGGGAATGGACTGCTGTGACCACTCCCCTCAAATACCCCCATGGTCTGCCATCATAAAAGTCACTTCATTAAAAGAAAAATGTCATCTGAAAGAGTTCATATTACATCAGTAGTTCTTGATATGTACCTTATGCAACCATAAGACGTTGAGTACTGTGGACTCAGTACTATGTTCTGTGATGCAGGGCTACCACGCTGAACATATGCTGGGGGTTGTCAATAAACTTTCATTATAACTTGAGAGAAAAGATTCTCTTTCTCAGTCCATTTTTGTGACTCATGGTAGTTACGTTTTATAAATTCACCTCGAACACTGAACTAATGAATACTGAACAGTTGCTCCTTAGGGGAAATATGCATGTGTGTGTGTGTGTGTGTGTGTGTGTGTGTGTGTGTACCTCACATAGATTATGATTTATAATTCTAAAAACAACTCATCCTGGTAGCTTCTATTTTCTTTATTTCACTAGGAGAAAATGAGGTTCTGAAGTGTTAAGTGACTTGCCTGAGGCCGCCCCACTAACAGGTGCCAGAGTTAGGATTCAAATCCCATCCAACTGTTCTACAGACTGAGCTTCTTGCACTACACTGCACTGCTCCCTGCCATCTCTATATTCTGGATACCTGTGTGTGACAGCTGAAACAAGATGGCAGTGCGTTGCCTTATTTGACCTCAACTGGAAATGTGTACATTGGGAGACTCAAATGTTTTCATGTTCTTCACACGTCTGCAAATGACCAGGAAAGCACCGTGGGTATTGATTCTAGGGTTACAAATACATTAGAAGGAGTAGGTGAATTTGCAGATACAGAATCTGCAAATAATGAGGGTTGATTGTACACATACGTAAGGCTGACCTTCAGTTGGGATACACTGGTATGGCCATACCTGTTGTAAAATATTCAGGGTTTCTTTCACACTGATTGGTAAGTAGCCACTGCCCTAAGCTTCCTGGGTGCCACCTGACCTCTCCCCTGGGACCTCTTTACAAATGGTCAACTGAACAGTTAATGCCTGGCACAGTAGGAGGTCTCCAAGACTCTGGCTGGCTTACATTCTGATCGAATGGCTCCTACTGTACAGGTTAATTGTTTTGACTATCACCCCTGTGTGTACGTGCTCATGTCTCTGCTCCAAGGGTTTAGAAAGCACGAGGCCAATACTAGAGTGTAAGCTCTATGAGGGTAGGAACCACGTTTCTCCCATGTACTGCTATGTTCCCAGTTTAGAAGAGCACCTGGAACAGTAGACATTCAATAAATGCTTGCTGAATGGATGAACAAATGAGACTCTTATTGAGGTTAGTAAGGCAAAGGTGTTTGGAAAGGTCTCAAGCCAGGTCTTAAAGGAAACAGACATGTACTAGAAGAGGTGCGGACTAGTACGAGGACAGAAGCCTGCAGGGTAGTAGGAACTAAGATATGTACCAGGAGGAGAAGGAAAGCAGCCTGGTCATAGCAAAGAGGCCATGGGATAGGACAGTGGGGACATGAGAACTAGAGGGCAAAGGGGTGTTAGGAGCACTGGGATGAGAGATGGAACAGAGGTGGAGGGAGTGTTAGGCTCTTCATTTGGCACCAAAGGTCGGACACTTGAGTTTAGTTTAGGCTGCTGTGATGGCTGGAAGCTGGGTTTCCCTTATTCCTTCTTTGGCAGGTTCCGGGTGCTGGGGGATACGGCAGTGAACAAAACACAGTCCCTATCCTTGAGGAGCCGACATTCTAACAAGATATATATCTCATACATATATATATATATATATATACATATATATATATATATATATATGTATATATATGATATTTAATGGGAATGTAAAATGGTACAGCCACTCCAGAAAATAGTTTGGCAGCTTACTAACAAACATACACTTAATGTATCAACCCAGTAGTCACACTTTTGGGCATCTATCCCAGAGAAATAAAAACTTATGCTCACAAAAAAACCTGTACACGGATGTTTATAGCAGCTTTATTAGTATTAGCTGCAAACTGGAAATAGCCCAGATGTCCTTCATTGGATGGAGGACTAAACAATCTGTGGGACATCCACACCATGGACTACTACTCAGTAATAAAAAGGAACACACTACTGACACTGGCAACAATTTGGATGAATCTCAAGGGCATTGTGCTGAGTTAAAAAAGCCAATCCCAATGATTACATACTATATTATCCCACTTATATAATATTTTTAATTTTCATTTTATTTTAGAGAGGAGAGTGTGAGTGGGGGAGAGGGGCAGAGGGGCAGAGAGGCAGAGAGAGAGAGAGAGACAGAGAGAGAGACAGAGAGAGAGAGACAGAGAGAGAGAGAGAGAGAGAGAAAGAGGATCTTAAGCAGGCTCCACACCCAGGGCAGAGCCCGACGCGAGACTTGATCTTATGACTGTGAGATCATGACCTTAGTTGAAATCAAGAGCCAGACGCTAAACTGACTGAGACACCCAGGCACCCTATATAGTATTTTTGAAATGATGTAATTACAGACATGGAGAACAGATTAGTGGTTGATGGGGATTGGGGTTGGTGGGGGGGGGTGAGTTTGGCTGTAAAAGGGCAATGTGAGGGGTCCTTTTAGTGATAGGAATGTCCAGTATCTTGACTGTGCTGGTGGATACATGAACCAACAGACAGACTGACACTGAACCATACACACACGTTGTATTGGTGTCAATGTCCCGGTTTTGATATGGTACTTTAGTTATGTAAGATGCAACCCTTGGGAGAAATAGGGTCAAAGGTACACAGGGATGTCTGTACTGGCTTCATGACTTCCTGTGAATCTATAATTATTCCCAAATAAAGAGTTAAAAATATAATATTTTAGTACTGATGAAAAAAATTATGCAGTATCAGCAGATAGTCACAGGTCAATGCTACCTTAAAAAGGGTAGTCAAGGAAGGCTTCTATAAGGAGATGGCATTTGAAGAGATCAGACTAACAAAGTAACCCACAATGAGTCCCTAACCAGAGAGATAAAACACAACAAGCATAGTTTTTGGGGAGAACTGGTAGCCATTTCATGACAGGAGACTGGGGAGTGGGGAATGACTGCCCACTGCCCACTAGGCAATTGTACCTGTGCAGTAAGGTAGGGAGGAAGGGTTCTACCAGTTACATCCACTGAGGGGTAGAACATGTCTTCCCAGAGATACAGGAGAATTGCAATTGAGAAAGGCCTATTTGCCAGGGAGCATGTATGGGGCAGGGGAGAGAGAAAGAGAATATGAACGTGCATGCATAAATGTGTGTGTGTGAAGTTCACACTGACACAGAAGATGGCTGGGGGCCATGGGGAGAGGCAGTTAGAGCCAGAGTTTGATTTGAACTCTGTCCCCAACACATGAGCCCATGCTCTGCGCCTGCACACCATCTCTGTCTTTGCACAGAAACGTTGTCTCTGGAAACTCTTTCCCTCTGTCTCTTCCGGGGGAATCCTGCCCCAATCTCTAGAGGTCCATATCAGATGCAGCTTCCTCTGTGAAGGCTCTCCTGATTTCATGCCCCCCCACCCCAACAGGTGTGACCTCTCCTGTGGCCATGGGGGTGGGACATCAGTGCTGGAGGGCAGGGGAGTGTTGGGGGACTGAGAAGGGACAACTAGGCCTGGAGGTGGAAGAAAGGTTCTGAGTTTTGCATATAAGAGTTTTACACCCGGGTCTGTGCATTTAAGTTAAGATTACTATAAGAATGTAACCTAGGAATGGACACTGGGCCTTCTACATCCAACTCTTGAGGAGAGGGGCTTGGGATTTTTACTTTTAATAAGCACTCCTGTGACTATTATGATCAGTCGAGTTTGGAAAACACTATTCTAGTCTAAACCCCTCAATCTGTAGATGGGGAAACAGGTTCAGAAAAGGAAACTGACCCACCCAAGGTCACACAGCCAGTTAGTGACTGTGCCAGGACAAAGATGAACCTGTTTGTCCAACTGTACTTTCCCACCAACTTCATATTAAATTCCCCACATTCAGTGCTGAGTCTCATACATTGTAGGCCGTTTAGTAAATACGGGTATGGATGGGTGGATGGATGGATGGATGGATGGGTAGGTGGATGGATGAATGGATGAAGCTAGCTAGCTAGCACCCACCATCGGCAAGGACTTCATGGGGGTTGGACACTGGACAGGTAAATTTTGATGGGACACAGCCAAAAAAGAGGGAGAAAATATGTCTGGGACTGGGGGGCAGTGAGCGGCCTAAGTGAGGTAAAGCACAAGGCACAGGGCAGAACATAGCACTGTGTGACCTTTCAGAATTCAAGCCTTGAATGTGAAAGTAGATAAGATGTTCAGAAGGTATGCTTTCAGGTCACTCCTAAATCTCCGGCTCACAACATGTTGATTCTGGGATGTCCCTCCACCCACCCTCGCATCACTGTCACTTTCCAATATGGGATTCTCTCATCTTGATCAGGAGGAAGGGCAGATGGCAAAGAGGCTCACTCACCTGATGAGTGTGCAGAACTGTAAGAACGATGAATTCCTTAGCGCTCCTACAGAGAGAAGAAGGAACAGGAGAGCAGTGTATCATGCACCAGGTATTCATCTGGCACAAGAAGCAACACCAGAATTTTCCCCTGGGCTGCATTCAGGATATGGATTAGGCCAGAGGGCGCTCTGAGTATCTGCCTGGCTGCCTTGCCTCCCATCATTTGTGGTGGCCGACGTAAAGCATCCATATAGGCTCACACAGGCATCTGTAGATGGTATTACCATTATCTCTGGGGCTTTCATTTTTCAGGCCTTCTTTTTATATTCCTTCTCATATTCTCTCTGTAGAAATCCCCAAACCTTAGGAGCAGTTTTAGCTGTAGAAGAGAAAATTCTCAAGGAAAACTAAAGGCCTGAATTATGGCACTCAAAGGGCACAGTCTGAGTCCCGGGAACCATGTACCATGATTATTGGCAATTTGGTATTTAAGCAAGAGGAGAAATTCAAAGGAAAACCCCAAAGGAGGTCATTTGGTTATCATGACTCATACTCAGCAGATTTGTTTTAATTGAAGGACCAAAAACTAAGATCTAGGGAGCAACAGATGGAACCAAGACTCTCCAGATAGCAAATATTCAAAAGGGTGAAGAATTTGAAACTCTTCCTTATGCCAATGATCAGACAGGCCATGAGGTATGAAAATTCTCTCCCGGGAATACATAATCCTTCAAAATAGCTGGAAGAAATGGAAAGAGCTTGCCTTGAAGGAATGTCCCCTCTCCTTGCTGGGCTTTTTCATATGTTTCTGGGGAAAAAAGGTATTCAAGAAGCAGAGTCAAGACCACTTGGTTCTAGGTATTCAAGAAAGGCCAAGCCCCCCTCTCCATGCACGGACTTGGAACTTGGAGAGGCAGAGTCCAGGGATGAATCAACTCCAGGGTCTGAGGAGCTCCGGGGAGAAGGAAGGAGTTGTGTTCCAGAAAACACCACAGAAAAATTGGTCTCTTGACCAGGGTAGGGCAGAGTGTAAGTCGGATTATGTGATGAGTCTGCCCCAGCCCCTGCCACATTTCCCCATTTCATGGGGGAACAAAGCCAAAGTCCTTACAGTGGCTACAACTCTACCCCTCTTTACCCCACTTCCTATAGTGGCTTCTCCCCTGTCCCCCAAACACGCCAGATACACTCCTGCCTCAGGGCCTTTGCACTGGCTCTTTTCTCTCTGACACCCTCACTCCTTAAAATCTTTCTTCAGTTTTTACCTTCTCACTGGCAAGGCTATTTAATTTTTTAATTCTTTTAAATGTTTATTTATTTTTGAGAAAGAGAGAGAGAGAGACAGAGCGCACATGGGGGAGGGGTAGCGAGAGAGGGAGACACAGAATCTGAAGCAGGCTCCAGGCTCTGAGCTGACAGCAGACAGCCCGACAGGGTGCTTGAACCCACAAACTGTGAGATCATGACCTGAGTGGAAGTTGGACGCTTAACCGACTGGGCCACCCAGGTGCCCCCTGGCCAGGCATCAGCATCCCTGTGCCCAGCACTCCCGGATCCTGTTTGCCCTGATCCACTTTCTACTTTTCAATAACCTTCATCAATTTCCAGCATACTGTACAATTACATATTTATCATGTTTATTGTTAAGGTATATCTCCTTCCACTAGCGTGTAAACTCCAATGGGATTTTATCTTATTCATTGCTGTGTATTCAGTGCCTGGAACAGTGCCTGGCACAGAGCAGACACTTGTTAACAAATATTCATTGAAGGAATGAAATAATAAAAATCTGCTAGCCCCCAAGGTCATCAAATAAGTGAGCTCTGTCTTGATCCCGAAGGAGCTCTGGACTCCTTCACAAAATGGGGCTGCATGTTCTAGGGTGCAAAGATATTCATTGGAAGCAAAGCAAGGACTTCTGGAGGGCCAGGTTGAAAGAACCCCAACATGCCCTCATGGGGTTGAAAGGACTTACCCAATTTTGGTGTGGTGGTGGAGGGTGAAGGGTGGAATGGGGCGGGGGGATGCAATGGACAACTGAACTTGGAGAAGAGACACACTAAATGTCATTAGAGACCAGATGTATTCCAAGATATGAGCTGGAGGGGAGCCTGTCAAGGAAGGCCTGCTCTGGACTTCAGGAGGGGGTATTCCAAGTGCCTCCAGAGCTTGTGAGAGGGTGCTGTCCCATATACAAGTGCTAGGTCCGCCTTTGAAGGGGAGGGAGGGGCGCTGGTGAACAAGAAAGACGAGTGGGATGAAAAACATTCTAAACCAGGAGGGCTTGAAGGAGATGGAGGCAGACATAGAGTAGACTACACAAGGCACAGAGAGAGGTGGGGGGAGGCACATGGTTCCATTTGGGAGGAGACAGCCAAGGTCACCAAAAATGAAGACAACCCATGCAATTTAGAGCCTTTATCCTTTAAGGTATCCTTTAGAGCACCTCTATCCTTTTATTCCTTATCAATACATCTATGCAAGGGGGCATGTGGGTGGTGTGTATGTGTGCATGTGATGGGAGTATGAGGTAGGGGAGTGTGTACAGTGTGTGTATGTGTGTGTGTGTTATGTGGTATGCATGGTTTCTGTGTGGGATGTGTGTGTGGTATGTGGTATGCACCGTGTGTGTGTTGTATGTAGTGTGCATGGTTTGTGTGTGTGGTACATGGTGTGCCTGGTGTGTGTGTGTGTGTGTGTGTCATGTGGTAGGCATGGCTTGTGTGTGTGGTATGTGTTATGTATGGTGTGTGTGTGGTATGTGGTATGCACAGCATGTGTGTCGTATGTAGTGTGCATGGTTTGTGTGTGTGGTATGTGGTATATGATGTGCATGGTGTGTGTGCGGTATGTAGAGTCCATGGTTTGTGTAGGGTGTGTGTGTGATATGTGGTGTGCATGGTGGTGTAGGGTGTGTGTGTATGGTATGTGTTATGCATGGTGTGTGTGCATGGTATGTGGTGTGCATGGTATGTGTGGCATGTGGTATGCATGGTTTGTGTAGGGTATGTGTATATGGTATGTAGTGTTCATGGTTTGTGTGTGTGTGTATGTGTGTGTGTGTGTGTGTGTGCATGTGTGGTGTGGTATGCATGGTATGCATGTATGGTATGTGTAGGGGTGAGGAAGGGGAAACGCCAACATGATTACCTCCATGTACAGATGGTTGTGGTCCCCCTGGTACTCTTTTCTCTCTCTCACTTGCCCCCATCTGTGGAAGGCACTAACAGGTCACACACACAGTGAGCAAAATACACAATGCCAGGTTCCCTTCCCAAATCCATCGGCCAGAGATTCAGATTTTCTTTTCCTTTGGGGAGGGCATGGAGAGGTGAGAAACAATGTCTTGCTCACACTGGGCTTATCTCAGAATGTTCTTTTAATGGCTTGTTTGGTTCTCATTGCTCAACTGGTCTGTCCCACTGCACAGTAAATCAAACACCAAGGGGTTTGGGTGAGGGCTGTGGTAAGGTGGAGGGAGGTGAGGTGAGCTCTTGCAGGAAGCTATTCTTTGTTCACATCGCTGGAGAAGGCTACGCCAGAGAGTGTGAGGGACCCTGAAGCCCTGGAAGGGCTGGCCCCTGAAGTCCTGGGTAGCCAGGAGCCCTGGCTAGGGCTTCTCTGCCTGAAGGGCTTCCCTCTCAGGGCCAGAGGACTGTGGGAGCCCATATTCCACCGGTGGGACAGGGGAGGGGTCAGTGCTCAGCTACCTGCCAAGGCCCAAGAGGCCCCTGTTACCTGATGAGTTCTATGAACCTCTCCCTGGGGGCTTCACTCACGTCCTCCTCATTAATAGCCACAATCTGGTCACCAGCCAGGAGCTTGTCCTCAGAGGGGCCTCCTGCAGAGGAGAGGAGAGAGGCATGAGGGCTTGGAGCCACTGCTGGGAAAGTGCAGGTCTGGGTGGGAGTCGCCAGTACCTGAGGGAGCTGAAGTGGGTCCTGAAGTATGTAGGAAACAGCGCGTGCTGCATGGGCTGGTGGTAGGGGTATTGTTCATGCCACTGCTGCCTGTGCCAGACACAGGGCAGAAGACTGAAGAACAAGTATAGCATGGACCTCCTGTGGCTGGGAGTGGTGTGCTACCAGAAGGTCCCAAGCCCAGGCCTGGCCCTCAGACAAGGTTAATAAATGTGCTTTCTTGGCCTGGTTCTAAAGAGGGACACGGATTTCCCTTTCACCAGGAGGGATCAGCTGAGGCCTGAGGAATGACGTCCAGGCTACCGACGCTGGTATAGATGAAGGGAGGTGTGAGAAGGAATCTTCTTACCTGAGCAACATTCATACTCACTGGTCTGGAATGATTTAGGCATTCACCTGCCTGAAGACAGGGGGATGGACTAAAAGACCCCCAAAGGGTTTATTTTCCTTCATCTCTGAGAGATGCTGCTCTTTAGTAAATAAGGGAACAAGCACAGACCCTAAATCACAGGTAGTCAGAAATTTGCTTTCTCTCCTTCCCATCTCTACTGCCGAGGTTAAGAAGGCAGACTTGTCTGAGGGCCCTACCTCCTTGGTTGGAGTAAAGGGTGGGGGTAGAGAGGTGCCACAGGGTGCATTGCCTCTGGTGTTTAGCCAAGATCAAGGAGAAAAGCTTTTCAGAGATTCAGCTGGAATGAGAAGTCAGGTCCAGCCCCACTCAAACCCAAAAGAAATATTTACTGATGTGTCCCACTCTCAAACCAGCCTTGACTCTTGTTTGTGTCTGCTGCAAAGGGCAGGATCCCAACTGTTCCCTCTCTCTACAAAGAAGTGTGCTGTGCAAATTCCAGAAGCATGAACATACAAAACAACTCTGTCACTTGAGCATGGCCCAATGGCTCAGGAGCATGGGGCCTGTGTGCTGAGGGTGGCTATGTGGCTCGACGAGCAAACTCACCACTCCAGCTGCACTGGCCCTCAACCCACTAGGCCAAGTCTCCTGATGGCACGGTGGCTTCAAGAGCAGGGAATGGGGTGGTGCAGCCAGCCCAATCTGAACTCCAATTCCAAATCTGCAATTCACTGGCTGTGTGACCTTGCGCGAGACATTTAATCTCTGTGAGTCTCTCTTTCCTCATTTGTAAAATGGGAAAATAACAGTGACTACACATCACAAGAACAGTTGGGAGGATGAAGGAGATTATGAATGTACAGCGCTTAAAAAACAGTTGATCGATGTTGGTAAGAATTCGATAAATGGGAGTTATTATCCTCCAAAGGGGCGATCCCTTCAACTCATTTCATTCCTTCTACCTACTTCTGACAAAATGCCAGTCTTTTCGTAGAGGCCACTTATTCCTCCCTCCCTCCCTTCCTTCCTTTTAATGGAAGAGGTCCTCATGGAACTCAACTCTACTGCTCTTATGGATGGTTTGTTGGCTTGCTCAATAGTGATTGTTTCTCTATAGGATGCTTCTTGTCTTGTATCTTATCATCTCAAGTACAGAACCAAAAAGTCCTCTGTGTGTGAGAGCCACCGGAGCCAGAAACAGCTCTCTAAATCAGCCCACATCTTTAGAGAACTGTGCCTGCCAACCTCATGACTTTCTGTGGCTCCTGCCTGTGGCTTTCCTTCTCTCCACTCCTCCAACTTTGCCTCTTCATTTTCATACGGCTTGAAGCCGACTGCCTTTTCTAGGCTTAGGGGCTTCCTTCGGCCCTGTAAATCCCGTCTCCTTTGAAGTTAAAAGCAGGGGCTCCTGATGGTCTGTTACTCAGTTGTTGTTTTTTTTTTCCTGATTCCTCCTACCCAGGACAGATTTGATTTCTGATCAGAGACTCAAAAGCCTTTCCACCAAACTGCATGACTGACTTGGGAGCCTTAGGTCAGCCACGAACTCCTGTACTGAATTGTTTATTTTTTATTTTTTTCTCTATGCCCTCTAGTTGAAAAGGGAGATTACAAAAATCTTTTTCTTTTCCTTTGAGGATTGAAAAATTCATCAAATTTCTGCTAGACCAGTTTGTACTCTGGCTGCTCCTCTTGACTGAGCAAGAAACTGTTGTAAACATCTAAAGCCTCAGGCCCAGCAAGCCAGGAATAAAGCTTTTTTCTGTCTGTCTTTTCTGTCAATGCCTAGCAGATGTGGAACAAAACAGTGCTTGGGCCATTTCCCATCTCATTCATGATGGCAGGATTCCACAGTTCAGGTGGGGCTTTCCCGTGTTCTGCCCCATATGGTCCCATTCAAGCCCTGCTTCTCCCGTGTGGCATCAGACAGGCCCAGGGTCAAGTCCTGACTCTGCTGTTTCCTCCGCGAGTGCCCCTGGACAGGTCATTTCCTTTCCTCTATGCCTCAGTTTCCTCATTTGCAAAATGGGAATGACTATTTACCTTGCAGGCTTGGCTGTGAGGATTAAGCAAGATGATGAAGGCACAAAATGGGTTCTTAATCAATGGTGGCTGCTGTTACTGCCACTGTGGTATTTGGAGATTTCGCTCTCCTCTCCCCTCCTCTCCCACCTATGGCCTGTATCCTGATTCCAGTCTTCAAGGGCTGACCTTTTTCATGACTGTGTAGCAGTCTCCACAGCCTGATGGCTAGATTCTTGGGGACATGAACTGTGTCCTATACTTTCCCTATAGTCTTGCTGCGCTTAGAGTAGGCAATTTATAAATACTTGTTGAATTCACTTGAATAGGTATTTCTCATCCAAAGGCAGTCTGGCTCTTTTACGAAGGTTCTATGCAAAGGGAGGCTTTATTAAGAATGAGGTCCTACCCTACTAAACCATAAACTGTGGCCTCTGTCTAGGCCCCAGACAGCCTCCATGGCTTGCGTCAATCACTCTCAAAGCCCAGCTCCCTCACACGGTTATTAGTTGGCAAGCCTTTGCCCACTCTTTGTGAATTCCTGGGGAATACAACAGTGAGCTGGGGAGCTCTGTTCTTTGGGAAGATGAGTGGGTGCTGGGGGATAGGATCCAGGGCTAGGGGGACACTCTGAAGAACACCTACCTGGCCTCACAGACCGCACCACCACAGGCCGCTCACTGCCAGCCACGAAGCCAAAGCCATATATAGGGTCTCGGTGAATGGTCACTTGTCGCAGTGTCTCTGCTGGCAGCTGCACACATTCCATATCATTTGCGCTCTCTTCCTGCATCACATGACTGAGGGAAGGGGAAGATGGGAGCAAAACAAGACGCAAAGGCGACTAAGCCTCAGAGACAGCTGGGAGGGACACTGGTTAGGGTGCTGGCCATGGCACCTGAGAGTTCACACGTTTAGCTTCCTGCGTCCTCTGGAACCAGCAGAGGCAATGGCGGCCTCATATCTCAGGCTGAAGAAAGATACGTCTAGAAAGGAAAAGCCACTGTCTACAGGGCCAGAGCCCACAGAAAAAAGCTGTTGCCAAGAACTTGACATTAGATTCAGCCCTTTCCTCCAACGTATGGGGACTCTCTAGAAGGAGCGTAAATGCAAATATGTTATTATGAAAGTTAACCGGCATTGCCCACTAAGTTGGCTAGTAACTCCCTAAGGGAAACCAAAACCTTGAGGAAGGGACCACCAAACAGGCAAGTAAGTGGGGAAGGGAGGCAAAGTCATTTCAGAATACACCTTCATGAAGTCCTTGTGCAATTATAAACTTTAATATCCCTTAGACCATATATAAGAATAAACTATTTAGATGGCATACACAAACAAATGAGCTAATGCTGAGGACCATCACTATACACAATTGTACGTAATGCCAACTTATTTCAGTTAATGGGACAATGGGAAAATGACTCCTATGGGCAAGCAGGGGAGCTGTGTATTGTGGCTTCCAGAGGACTTGAACCCCAATGAGCCGGGAGAAGAAAAATCGCCGCCCCAATACCTGTGAGAGACTGCAGACGGCTCTCCCGATGCCCACAAATGAAGTCATTGAAGTTTAGGAAAATTTCACAAGGATTTCAGGAAGGTTCTACAGCAAGGGCCAGGGTGAGGTGGACTGCAAGCAAAGATGGGTCTGAGCACAGTCTTCGAGTGAAGAGCCCTGAGGGGTGAGGGCATGGGGACCATGGAGCTTGTGAGAGGGCACTGGGTACCAGGTGCAGGGAAGGAGGTAAAAAGGGGAAGGATGGCCAACAGGCAGGGCAGGTGGAGGTGGAATAGAAGACAACAGAGTCAAGAGACTCAAAACCTTACCTCCCTGCCTAGGCACCGCTCAGCCCCCAGGCTTTCTGGTCTAACAAATGGGATTGAGTTCCCTAGTCCCACTGTGTGTATGCTCAAAAATTCAGATTCCCGGCAGGGCCCTTCTGAACAAGATACAGAAGGGCAAGAGACAATTAATCAAACTAGTATAAGGTTTGTAAAAGAAGTGGGAGGTTCTGACACCATGAGGGGGACTGTTGGCAGGCTAGGAATACCAAATTCCTCAGTTGCAAATGGTTTCAAGTGAGTTGGTTGTTTATCAGGGCACAAATTCAATAATGAGACTTGAGGACTATTTATCAGGGGGTGGGAGATTTAGAGTAATTGCACAAAAGGAAAATTCACAGTCTTGGGACCTTTGTCTCTCTCATAGAAGAACTCAGGAAGGAAGACAGACCATGGCTTACTTAAGTCCAGTCACATCAACACTGGCTGCACCCAAGCTGGCTTGGGGTGTGTCTGTCGGGGTACCCCTTATGGAGGCAGAAGGGGCTGGTCAGGATGAGGTCAGGCCCCCTGAAGGTAAATTCAGAAACTGGCTCCTTCCCTCTCGTGCTGGTAAGACAAGTGGTCATTTTTCAATGGAAAGTCATTCAGAAGCTGGAACATGGCTGGCCGGTATCCTAGATAGGCATCCCTGAAGGACAGGGCCTTGATGAGGGTGGCCTCAGGCTGGTACCTCTCTCATTTCTGCTCCTGGTGGCAGGCAGGAGCTCGGCCTTGAAGGGAGCCAGAGAACATCTTTCTGCGGCTGCCATCTTGCCTCACCCCCGGGGCTGCTTCCGAAATGAGCCCTTTGCTTCCTGTCTCCAATCTCATTGGCACTGAATGAGCTTCTTCTTGGGGGTGACACCGGCTCATTTCTGACATGAACAACAGCTGGGGCAGGCCAGAGGATGAGAGCCTGTGGGGCTGTGCAGCCTGTGGGGTGGGGAGCAGGGACACTTGCCAGAAAGATCCAGGCACAAGTGGAAGTGCTCGGTACACTGTCCTGAGCTCAGGGCCCCCTGGCCACTGCAGCCTCAGTTTTGCTGCCTTTTTCTTTTTCTGAATCTGGGCATACTTTAGTCTCCCATTGGGCCAGAGGCACAGCCAATAATGATGCAGATAAACACTCCTGGAACCAGAGGAACCAATAAGCTAAGAGCCTTTTGTGACACAAGTGTTTTTGCTTTACTGTTTTGACTCATGTGAATCCATCAACAAGTATTTATTGAGTGCCTACTCAGAGCTTCGAGGGACACAGGAGTTACAGGTCTCTTCTGCCCTCAAAGAGCTTCCAATCTAGCGTGGGGAGGAAAGAGAGATGAACTCTGAACAATTAGAGTGGTAACTGAGAATACCATAGAAAGTCCATAATTAAGGTCTAACTTGTGTGTTCAGAGAAGGGGGTAGAGAAGCCACAGAGAGCCCCATGGAGGAGGCAGGAAGTGTGCTGGATGGCCAGGAAAGGGCAGTGATGGGAAGGGAGACAAGATGCTGAGCTCTGTCCACAGGCGCCTCCATGTTTCCCCAAGGAACCCAACGGCTTCTCCTACAGCCGCAGAAGTGTCTCTGGGTATGTCTAAAACACATTCGTCCCCGGCCTGTCCCTAACTGAGCTGAGCTAACTGTCCCTAACTAGATCCTCCCCTGAATCTGCAAGCAGCCCTTTCCTCACACGCGCCTTCCCAAGTGTCTCTGGTCAGGGAAGACACACCTCCGTTAACAGCCCAGAAGGCCATTTTACAATGCAAATGGAAGTTGTCCCTTCCCTCCTGGGGTTTGCATCTTTCAGTGACTAGAGCTCAGTCTCTCTGAAATTTGCTAAGTGCCTGGAGACTTGGGAGTGACAATGCAGGCAACCAGTGACAGAAGAGAGGAGCTCAGCTGTCCACGGAGCACGTGACTTCCCTCCTGGGGGAAAAAGGCAATTTACCTTTGAAAGATGTTTGGGTTTTGGTCCCTCGAACAGGGCAACCCTGGGCAAAATGATGAAGCAGCCAGTGCTTGTGGCCCTCCCCCGCCCCAGCTTTGTTTCTGGGACCTGCTATGTTCTGTTGTTTGCCCCTGCACATGCAATGCCTTTATTCTGATCCCTTTGTGCCCAAGTCCTCTAAACGTGTCCCTGCACCCCACTCCAGTGACCTGGGTAAAAGCCTCGCCTTTCTCTTCTGCCTAACAATAACGACACTTTATAGCCAAGTGGTTCTTTTCATTTTTACACCCATTACCTCATCTGAGAAAAGGTGCTTTCACATCCATTATCTCCTCCCAGTCTCTAACTATCCTGCCAAATAGGCTTGGTGACTGCTCCTCCTCCATCCCAGCCTCCAGGCTAAGTGACCCATGGAGGCTAAGCACATTAGCAGCCCAGCTGGAACCAAATCTCTCGGAGGGGGCCCACAATCCTGGCACCCCCACCCACAGCCACTCAGGGTTCTGGACCCTCTCCCTGTTCAGTCTTCACCACAGGGCTGGCCCAAGCCCGTGGCCAGCAGCACCCCATGTCCTGGCTGAGTCTGGAAGGCCCGCCCACGTCCTAATTAACATGTCTCTGATCCTGTTCACTCAGCGTTGCTGGGAGAATGAAATGAGATAATGGCTACAGAAGCACTTTGGAAGGTTAAACGCATCATGCAGATGTAGAGGTGGTGATATTACTGGTAGCCTCTTTCGGGGTGGCCGGAGGAGCAAGGGGAAGGGAGCTGCAGATAAACTTCACCGGCTTCACACCAAACCCAGGCCCTTCCCCCAGCAACTTCTTGCCGGCAAGAGGCCACCCCACGATGGACTCTGTCCCCTCATTTCCCAGGCAGCTCTTTTCCTGGTCCAACTATCAGCTGACTTGGCTCTCTGTGGACGCCCTGACACCAGTTCCTCTGTGGGCTAAACAGATCCCTCCTGCTATCCAGAGAGAGACTGGTAGCTGGAGTTCCTACTGTCAACTGTTGCTAGGCAGGACGTGGCTAAAGGACAAGTGAAGTGAGAAGATGGATTGATTCTGAGCTAATGCTCTTTCCCTGACACTTCTGGGCAGGAAGATAGAAATGTAACAGCTAGATTCCCAGGCATCAGCTTTTAGTTCTCCATCCCTCCTTGCCTTTAGCTCCCTTTTCTTTATGTTTGGTTGGCTCCTTGGGGAGTCTTGTCCCTCCCCTCACAACTGGCAGGATTTGGAGGCTTGTGGGGCCAATTAGCTGTCTGATTCCAATCACAGGAGCCTGACTCTCCCAGACGCTCCAGAGATCTAGCATGGCAGCTGGGCCCCCAGGAGATGCCATCTATTCCTGGTGTTGGGGATGGGAGCCCCATCCCTGGAGCTCTGAAGCAGCTGCTCTGGGAGTCCTCTTGTAAGGAGCTTGGACACAAACTCTTCTTGTAAAGGAGCCCTTGCTTTGGCTAGCTGCTTCTTACTCCAGCAATGCTGCTCAAATTCGAATGTGCATACGAATCACCTAAGGGCATTGCTAGAATGATTCTGATGCAGTAGGTCTGGAAAAGGGTCTGAGATTCTAGCAAATTCCAGGGTGGTGCCCATGCTGTCGGTCCGCAGACCACACTTGGAGAAACAAGGATCTTAAAGATCACTATTCTCAGACAATGGGAAGGCCACAATCAGGAGGGAGGACTGAGGTGCTTTTATTCCATTGGGTTATGTCATTGAAGGCCCCAGTTAGAATACAAATGCTTTCTTGGAAAAAGGACACATAAAGTCATGCCAACAAAGGACTCACTGGCTGAATCCAATTTATCCCAGAAGAAAATAGGGAAGGCTCTAAATGGATATGAAGACAAGTAAGGTTGCATTAGGGAAAAGGAGAGAAAGATCTGGATAGATTAGGCACTACTTAGCCCTACTGAAGAGTTTGGTCAGCAGAAGGACAGCCTGAGTACGTGAGACATCTGGGACTAAGGCGAGGAACACGAAGAAAGAGCGGACAGTGCAGAAAACAACAACAGCCGCTATTTACTGAGGACTCACTATGCACCAGGCACTGTCCAACAACCTCTAAGGAGGCAGTATTACTGCCACTTTACAGACAAGGAAACTGAGATTTAGGAGGAGAGATTAAGCAACTTGTTCCAGGACATATACCTCTACACACTGTGGTGGGACCATAATGTTAACCCACGTCTGTGGGACTCCAGGGCTAATCTTCCTACATCGTTCCTTTTCTTTTCTTTTTTTTAAGTTTATTTATTTATTTTGAGAGACAGAGAGAGCATGCACATGCATGTGGGTAAGGGTCAGAGAGACAGGGAGAGAGAGAATCCCAAACAGGGATGTGGGATTTGACATGGGGGCTCAAACCCATGAACCTTGAGTTCATGACCTGAGCCGAAATCAACAGTCTGACGCTCAACCTACTGACCCACCCAGGTGCCCCTCCTACACCATTTCTGCCAAGAACCTGTGGACTGAGCAGATGCCCAGCAGGCAACGAGGAGACGGGGTGGGAGGCTTCAGCAGACTGCTTCTATGCAAGTGAATGGAGATGCGTCCCTGTGTTGTCTTGTCAAAGCAGCCTCCCTTGAGTCACCTCATCAGAGGGGACACATTGTGGAGACCCAGTCCTCAGAACTGACTTCCCATACACCTCTGAGTCCACCCTCCCCTAAGGAAGACTCAGCTCATAAGGCCCCACATGCCTGTTAATTTCAGTCATCACCAGAAAGATGTCCACTCACCTCTGGTAACCCCTCAGAACCCAGACTCTCCTCCCCACAGTGGTCTATTTGTACACTAATGCCACTCTTGTCCCTTCCAACCCTTCCATTTTGCCCTCTGGAGCACAGCAAATTCTCCGATGTTGACAATTTCTTCTCTGAAAGTACCCTTCACCTCCTCTCCCAATGAAGGTCTGATTTATTCCTTGAGGACATCACTTGCCCACCAGCCCTCTCAAATGGAAGTTGTTTTTTTTTTTTTTTCATGCTCAAAACTCAAGACCTTCAAGACCTGCACGTGGGGTAGGTGTTCTCCGTGCTTGCCAATGCTACCTTTGAGCCACTACTCCTCTTTCCTTTTGCAAAAAATCCTGCTCCTTTGAGGAACATGCCTGCCACCCACCCCTACCACCCTTTCTGTCCCGCTATTGCTATCTACAACTTCCTGAGTAGTCCCCCCACATTCACTGAGGACTTCAGTTCCTGGTCACATGTGATCTTCCCATCTACTCCAATTCTTATATACATAACATGAAATTGACCATTTTAATCATTTTTAAGCATACAGTTCAGTGGCATCAATTTTATCACATTGTTGTGCAACTATCCCCACCATCTATCTCCAGAACTTTCTCATCATGCCAGGGTGAAACTCTGGACCCAGTAAACACCAACTCCCCATTCCCCTCTCCCTGTCAGAACCTAGCAACTACCATTTTACTTTCCATGTCTATGGATTTGCCTGTTCTAGGAAGCCATGTAAGTGGACTCCTACAACATTTGGCCCTTTCTAATTGGCTTATCTCACCTAGCATAATGTCTTCAAAGTTCATCTGTATGAGAGCATGGGTTGGAATTCTCTTCCTTTTAAAGTTTAAATAATACTCCATGTGTATGTGTGTGGTACATCTTATTTATGTGTCAATGGACAGTTGGGTTGTTTCCACCTTTTGGCTATTATGAATAAAGCTGCCAGTGAGCATGAGTGCATAGTTATCTGTTTGAGTCCTTGCCTTCCTGTCTTTTGGGTATATACCTACAAGTGGAATTGCTGGGTCATATAGTAATTCTATGTTGAATTTTTTTAAAGGAATTGCTCTATCATTTTCTACAGTGACTGCACCATTTTACATTCTTTTTTAAAAGATTTTTTAATGTTTATTTTTGAAGACACACACAGAGAGAGAGAGAGAGAGAGAGAGAGAGAGAGAGAGAGAGAGAGAGAGAGCAAGCAGGGGAGGAGAGAATCCCAAGCAGGCTCCAAGCTGCCAGTGCACAGCCCACCGTGGGGCTTGAACTCACAAACCATGAAATCATGACCTGAGCCAAGATCAAGAGTCAGATGCCTGAGCCACCCAGGTGCTTTGCACCATTTTACATTCTTAACCACAATGCAAAATCTGATTTCCCCACATCCCTGTCAACGCTTGTTACTATTTTCTGTTTTTCTTTTTTGATAACCACCATCCAAATGGCTGTACCCACTGCATACTCTTGATATCATTGTTAGTGAATTGAACATGCACATGGCTATGGGGAGGCCTTCAGCAACTGCTTCCCCCACTTCACTCGGTTACTCGCTCTATCATCACACCTAGACTTTGGGTGGTCATCAGATACTGCACCACCTCCCCAGTCTCCTTCGCCAACCTGCCATTTGCTCCTATCCCATTTATCCTGGCAGTTTACCTCCCACGGGACTCCCACTGCAGAAATAACTAGAAGCGTCATGATCACTTATTCACTTCCCACTTGGGATTCCCTTTTCCTAGAAATCTCTTCTTCCATTCTTTGTGTTCCATTCAGGTCTCAGCTTAAATGTCACCTCCTCAGAGACGCCTTCCTGAAACCTTTCTCCTATTTATTTTCTTTTTTTTCCTTAAGTTTCTTTATTTATTTTGAGAGAGACAGAGACAGCAAGAGTCGGGGAGGGGCAGAGAGAGAGGGAGACAGAGAATCCCAAGCCAGCTCTGTACTGTCAGCACGGAGCCTGACGCGCTGCTTGAACCCATGAACCCTCGAGATCATGACCTGAGCTTAACTGACTAAGCCACCCAGGCACCCCTCCCATATTTACTTTCTTACTGTCCTTGAAGCTCCCTCTTATCTTTGTTTCCCTTCATGTCCAAATTAGAGCTCCTGGTCTACCATTATGACCATTCTCTTGCACCTGCCTTTAACTCCCTTATTTCCTTGTCCTTTGCTATTCTTGCCATGCAAAACCTCATTCCTCAATGACCTCAACCATATGCATTCTCTGTGCCTGCATCCAAGTACCTGAAGGCAGTTGGAGAAAAAAACACATGGTGGAGTCCAAGGCTTTCACTTTATATTCACGGTCTCAAACCTGGTGTGGGCCCACAGTGCTGTCTGGCCACCACTTTCTCACTCTCTAAGGTGATTATTTCATAATTCCTCCTCTTTGCTCAATCTTCTGCATCTCTCCATTGGTCCCAACATGCCTTGGCTGATGACCTTGTCCGTACGTGATTGAGGAAACAAACCATCAAGTGAGAGCTCCTTCCCTCATCTTACCATCACCGAGTCTATACTCTACCCCGCCTACACCTGTACCCCGGATTCCTTTTTTCCTCCAATTAAAATGGAGTATGTTTCTTTTCTTCTACTAATGGCACATCTCTTCATTTATGCTCTGGTACCATCCCCTCTCATCTTCTCAAGGATTTTGCTCCTTTGGGCATTCAATCTCTTCCGTAACTCATCGATCTCTCCGCCTCTCTAGAATCATGCTAGCATGCTGATGGAAATAGCCCATCCTTAAGAGAAAAAACTTAAACCACCTCCCTCCATGCCACAGTCCTCTTACACTGTCCCTTTGTCCTGCTCCCCATCACAGAAAAACTGCTCAAGAGTTTTCCACACATATTGTCTCCACTTTGACATCTTCCCCTTGCTCCTCAATCCATTATAATCTGGCTTCCACATCCATCACTCCATAGAGTTGCTCTTGTTAGGGTCATCAATGGCCTTCAAGGTCAACTCTCAGTTTTTATCTTACTCAACCTCTCACTGGCTTTGGACAGAGTTGGCCATTCCCTTGAAGTACTCTCTCTTGACTTCTGTGATGGTCTCCTGAGTCTCCAACAACCTCTCTGCCCACTTTTTTTCTTCGTCTCTTTGGTGGGCTTCTCCTCTGCTACTGAATCACTAGATATTGCCATTCTTCCCAACTCAGTCTCAGGCCTTCCCTTCTCTGCTCTCTTTCCAGGTGGTCTCCTCAGTCCCCTTGCTTTTTAAAAAAAATTTTTTAATCTTTATTTTTTTTATTTTTTATTTATTTTTGAGAGAGAGAGAGAGAGAGAGAGAGAGAGAGAGAGAGACAGAGTACAAGCGGTAGAGGGGCAGAGAGACAGGGAGACACAGAATCTGAAGCAGGCTCCAGGCTCCAAGCTGTCAGCACAGAGCCCAATGTGGGGCCTGAACTCATGAACTGAGAGATCATGACCTGAACCGAAGTCAGATGCTTAACTGACTGAGCCACACAGGCGCCCCTCCTCAGTCCCCTGGCTTTAAATACAACCTGTATGCACACGATCCCAAATTTGTATTCTACTCACACCTCTTCTGTGAGCTCCCAAATTCTTATATTCCAACGATCTGTTCTGTCATCTCTGCTTTTATGTCTCACAGAGTTCTTAAATTTAATATGTCCAAAACTGAACTCAGTCTAGGCCCAGTCTAGGCTTCTCTCAGCTTTCCTCATCTCAGTACGTGGCACCATCATCCTTTAATAACTCAAGCCCCCCAGTCTAGGCCTCTCTCAGCTTTCCTCATCTCAGTACATGGTACCATCATCTCTTTAATAACTCAAGCCAGAAACCTTGGAGTCATTCTTGAGTCCTGTCCCTCCCTTTCCACCACCACTCTCCCACCCCCACCCCCAACAGCAAATCCCTTGGTAAGTCTTGGTTGCTGTTCCTTCTCAATCTGACCAACACTCTCCATCTCCACGGCTATCACCCTGTTCAAGTGACTATCATCCGTCCCCTGGATTGCTGCAGACGCCTCCGTCCTGGTCTCCCTGAGGCCACGGTTGCCCCCACTTCAGTCTGGTCTGTATAGATAATGCAAAGTCCAAATCAGATCCTGCTGCTCTCCTCCTGCTCAAAACCCTGCACATGTCTCCCACTACAAGTGAATAACATCCAAATTCTTCCTTCATGGCCTGCGAGAGACCCTGTGTGATCTCCTGTCCTCCTTGCCAAACCCTTCTTAAGCTATTCTTACTCTTGCCTGGTACAATCTGGCCCCACTGGTGTTTTTTTCCATTTCTGAACACATCAAGTTCTCTACCACCTCAAGGCCCTCCCACTTGGCATTCCTTTTTCGCCTGGAAAATTCTTTTCCCATTCTCCACATGGTTGATCTTTCACCCTTCAGGTCCCCACTTAAGTATCGCCTCCTCACAGAGGCCAGAGGCCTTCCCTGAGAACTCTGCCTTGGTTATCCCCATCACTACAGCCTGTTTATTTCCCTCAGGAGTCTCATCATTATATATATTCATTTATGTGATTATTTGTCTAGAGACTCCATAAGAGTATTGACTGTGTCTCTTTTGTTCAACATGGCGTTTCTACCACCTAGTATGGTACCTGGCACATTGCAGGTGATTAATAAATATTTTCTAAATGGATTGATGGATGCCTGGGTAGGAGTGATTCTGAGGCATACAAATTATGATCCCTAGGCCACTCCATGCAATTCATTATCAAATGCCTACTGGTTCTGTCTCAGCCTGTGAAAGACAGGTTTTTGGATGGGGAGTCTGGCTGGTGGGAGAAACCCCTCAACATCTCTGGCCAAATACAAAGGTGGGGAGAAAATGGAGTGAAAGGAAAAGTATAGGAGAGCTACGATCTAAGAAGAAATGGAAGCTGGCATGGCTCCAGTCCTTTTAGGGGTATGAGGGTGAGAAATCTAACACTTATTCCTTCTCAGGAAAAGAATGTTTCTTTAAAGGACAAATAATTCTTTCAGAACGGCCAGAGGCCTGGAGGTTGGACAGGATGGCTTTGGATAGCCCTTCCCACTCCTAGCAGTCTCCTACTGGGTAGAAGATCCGTTTTTTTTTTTTAAGTTTATTTGAGAGAAAGCAGAAGTGGGGAGGTGCAGAGAGAGAGAGAGAGAGAGAGAGAGAGAGAGAGAGAGAATCCCAACCGAGCTCAGTGCTGCCAGTGAGGAGCCCGACCTGGGGCTCGAACTCATGAGCCTTGAGATCATGACCTGAGCCGAAGTCAGATGCTTAACCAACTGAACCACCCAGGCACCCCAGATCTGGTTATTTTCTGAGGGCTGCCTCCCTATTACCATCCAGTTCTTCATGGCCCTGCAACTTCCTCCTCAGCTGAGCCTGAAGAGGCATCTTCTAGAAAACCTGCTTGTGTCTGGATTCATTTTCTGGTTGTCCAAACAGTTGCTGTTCCCCAGTGGGCTGGGATGGAGAACACCTGTCACCTGTTCTAGCAGGTCACAAGGGGGAAGGTAGAGAGCCAGAGGCTATCTGTCCTTCCACAAATACCTGGAAACCTGGAGTCACCTCACAAAAGACCAATGCTCAGATGATGCCTCTGAGCAGATGCTGCGGAGGACCCTCTGGGAAGCCACCCCCCCTGCTCCTCCTTACTTCTCCCCTCAGGGGCTACACATCCAATAGACTCAGACATGTTGTCTAATGGGCCTAGACACGCTCCTAAACCCTTCCTTCTGGGGCTGCTAGCCCAGTGACAGATGTGAGGACTGTGCCAGATGTGAGGCTGATGCCATACAGCACTGTGGGTCACAAGGTCTGAAGCTGCTGCCACTGAGCTGTGGGCGTTAGCGAGGAGATCCTTGTATTTTAGCTCCTGCTCACTTGTCACTGGCAGAGGCAGGGATGGCGAACAGGAGCAAGGAAATATTCACGGAAGCTTAAAGGAGGGGTCACATCACTCCAGAGAGTCCTGGGCACCCCTGATCCCACCTTCCATGTACCACACCAAGTATTTCTCAAAGGAGGCAGAGGCAGAGATCGAGCCAGAGGGGAAGAGAGAGAGGAATGGAGGGGAAGCCAGCTGAGTGGGAAAGGGGGCCAGACAGAGCTGGGGTGGGGGCATGACAAGAGGCAGAGAAAAACACAGAAGTAGAGACGTGAGACAAGAGGAGGGCCTCAGAGACAGTGAAGGACAAAGGACAGGCTTGAGGAAGATGAGGCCAACAGAGAACCCATGGCCACCAACTCCACCAACTCCACCAACTTGTATTGGCTCTATTGGGGGCCACTCCAGTGCCTCACCTGCTCTCTAAATGCCCTTGGGCCACTCCCAGCTCTTCCCTCAGTCTCCTGCAGCTGCAAAAGGGTCACATGACAATCAGAGCCTTCTGATATGGGACTTGGGGTGCTCAAGCTCTTTGGGAAGGGGCACTGTGGTTATGCCATACTGACACCACGATGGCCCTCCCCATTTCACAGATAGGGACGTGGTGAGCAAGGGCACATCTGAAACAGCCTGAGGAAGACACCTGGGGTGCCATCCTGACCTGGGTTGATCCCCCAGCGACCAGAGGCTGTATTATTCTTGGGAAAGAGAATGAGATCAAGAGGAGAAAATAGGGAGGGGAGAGAATTCTTTAAGCTGGGAGGGAATGGTCATGATGGGAAAAGTGGAGTTGGCATGGAAGGGAGCAGCAGGCCTGAATTCTTCCCCTCAGTGAACACATCTCTCGGAGGCCAGGCTGGGTTTCAGTGCTCTGGCACAGAATGCTAAGCCAGGAGAGGGTCCCTGGCCACCCAGATCTCTCTCTCCTCTTGGATCCTAGCCTCTAGTCTGCCAAGGACTGAACTGTAAACAAGGCTTGGAGGCTGGATAGGGGGAGCAAGTGTGGGCAGGAGCTGCTGGGAACATCCCAACAAGTAGCTGCCTCTAGCAGCCAAAGATCCAGGGCTCAAATAGCACCCCTCTGGGGGCTGCCTGGCAGGCTCTGGCTATACAGGGCTCCCAGCAAAGCCTCCTGAAGCCAAACAAGGGCCTACTTGGCTGGCTGGCTGTGTAGTCTCCCTCCTCTCCGTGAGGCTGTCAGGCATTGACAGCCTGGGCCACCAGCCTAGGATGCCCCCAGCTCTTGACTCTGGTCAAACAGCCGAATCTCAGAGTTGGCAGGGATCTTGGAAGTTATTTACTTCACCCTTGTCCACCCTCTGCTGACTTCCAGAAGCAGCAGGGGAAGGTTTTCTAGAGGAGGGGCCATATTTGGGCCAGTCCAGAGGGAGGGCACTGAGAGCAGGCCTGGAGACAGAAGGGAGCAGGGGGGCTACGGCAGGGGCACAGAGATAACAGCCTGAGTGAGGGAGGGGGTGCCAGGGGAGGTTAGCTAGGAAGCGGGAAATTGAGAGGTTTACTCTCCCTCTTCCTCTCTCTCATGTCTGGTTCTGCTGGGGCAAGAGGTCTTCTCCCCAGTGGCCCCTTGGGGAGCTTAGGAGGAGATGGGCAGGCCAGTCTAGACATTCCTGGAGAGAGAAAGGCATATCTATCCCATGGCTTTGCCTAGATGCCCATCTGCCCCCTCCTTGCCTGACACGATGCAGGTGGAACCTAAGCTCAGGCACCATGCCCAGCAGGCACCAGGCTGACCTTTGGTGAGGGAAAAGACAGGAGCAATCCTCGGCTTCCTCCCTGTGCTCTATCTTCAAGATGTCCATCCAGGAGTATCCAGGTGGGGGCAGTGCAGAAATCAGGCCAAGAGCAACTCCACAAAAGAGGCTATGTGAGCAGAGGCCTGATAAACTCATATCACCCTGTCTGGAGGTGTCCAGAGATGCCAAATACAGCTTCAGGCCGAGACCCCTTCTCTCCTGCCTGATTGCATCTTTCTGCTGAGAGAGAAGAACAAATTATAAGGTCTTTCCTAAAGAAAAGGAAAATCCTGGGGCACCTGGGTGGCTCAGTCAGTTGAGCATCCGACTTTGGCTTGGGTCGTGATCTCACAGTTCATGAGTTTGAGCCCTGCATCAGGCTCACTGCTGTCAGCAGTCGGATCCTCTGTCCCCCTCTCTCTCTGCCCCTCCCCCACTCGTGTTTGTGTGTGTGTGTGTGTGTGTGTGTGTGTGTGTGTTCTCTCTCTCTCTCTCTCTCTCAAAAATAAATAAACATTAAAAAAAGAAAAGGAAGCTCTTATGGAATCAGAAAAGGGAGAGGGAGGTTGGTGAACTCTCTACCTAAGAATAAAAGCCAAGGGCAAGGGCAAGTGCTGAGTTACTATATCAGAGAGCATGAGTTAGCACGCAAACACTCTGCACCTCACCTGTGTTGTTAGGCTGGTAAAGGGGTGCTGTCTGTTTCCTGGAGGTGAAGGGCAGTAAATTTGCAAACTTCTAAGGGCCTGTGGGCTTGTCTCTGGGTGGAGGTGGGGGTGGTAAGGAGATCGCACCCTACTCTCCAACCAGACTTGGGGGAGACAGAATCCTAGGGGATCCTGAGAACTTGCAGGCTCCCTCCTCAGCAACACAGATTCAACCATGGACCCCAGACTTGACTCACTAAGGTAGAAAACCAGACCCAGGCATTTTAGAAAGAACCAAGAAGGGTAAGGAAAAAAGGCGTGTGTGTGTGTGTGTGTGTGTGTGTGTGTGTGCGCGCGCTCGCGCGCGTGTGTGTAGCTTTTTTGCCTAACCTTCAGTTACCCAGAACATTCTATTAACCATAAAAGCCCTTCCCCAAGCATTCAAGTTTTGGCATTACAGTGTATTTGTATTTTTTTCAGTGATTAAAATCTGCAGAGCTGGGACTCGATTGTAGAATAATGCTAGTTCGCTCCTATCTCCTTGCTTGTAAGGGGAACAATGGCAGAGACCCTTGCTTGAGTCACGGGCTCCCTCCACCAGAGTTTAGATGCATTCATTCATGCATTTATTCATATACGCAACAAAAATTTACCAAGTACCTCCTATGTGCCAGACATGGTGCTGGGTACTGGCGATATGAAGATAAAACAGGCCCCATCTCTCCCTTTCAGAGAGGCTGTGGTCTGAGGTGGGAGCAGGTGTGTGAGCAAACATAAAACCATGTGTCACTTGGAACCACAAGGGGCAGCAGAGGATGTTATGAGAGCTCCGGAGGAGGGCCCATTCCCCACCACCCCCATGACTTCCAGCAGACGCCCCTCCCGGTCCCCCCAACTAAGCTGAGTGGTGAAGGTGAATAGGAGTCCGCAGATGGTCAAGGCGAAGGACCTTCCAGGAAAGGAATGTCAAATTTGACAGCAAACGAATAATAGGAACGGGGGAAACCTCTAGGTGTTTAAGCCTCTGCAATGAAAAGAAGAAATAATGGAACAAATTCAGGCAAAACTGAAGGGAATCTTCAATTTCTGGTTGCAGGAATGAGGGCAGAGGACTTGAGCTACCTACTGGCTCCTTTCACGTGGCCTCGGAGATGTGGCGGGGCATTCAGGGAGGCCACACTGATGACTAGGGACACAGCCCAGCGCTGGGGTTACCAGCCATACATCTACACACTGCCCAAAAGCTACACATGGAAGGCCCCCCTCTCACAACAGAAAGAAAAGGGAAAGGTAGCTTGCCAGCAGATGCACTGAGATGCATCCACAGTAATGGAGACCAAAGTCACAAAGCTCACATGCCCTAGTATGGCCATACTGAAGAGGGCCCACTGAAGCCAGCTCTATTTATTGGGCCAGGGCCAGGGCCAGTGGTGGAGTCCCCCCGCAGGGCCACATGTGACGCAGAAGAGCCCCTCCCCTTGGGGCCCGGCCACATTCTGTTCACCCCACGGGGACCATCCTGGGGGTAGGAGGGCTGACTATCAGTAGGACAGCAATAAGACTACTCAAGCGTTAGCAGTATTTCCTACTACTGAAATCCTGGCCAAGACACAAGCCCCCTCTCCTTCCCCAGAAGGTGGGAAGATGGCTTTGCTCAGCATTGCAAGCAAGGCTTTAAAAACTTTTCAGAAAATAATTCCTAGCAGAGGTACTCAGATAGAGCCATAATGTTGGATTAACAACTCCAAGCCAGCAGACCAGACACTTGTCTAATTAATAAAACTTATAAAGCAGAACAACTTCTTGATGTTGCAGGCACGGCACTTAGTACAACCACAAAACCCAAATCCACACAGAATGCCTCATGTTTTCTGGGAAGCCCTTTCTTCTACAACTTGTACGATCCCTTTGTTCATGCAAACAGGGGCTGAGGAAAGGAGGGAATGGTGCAGAGTTCTGGGCAACTGGCTGGGAGGGCACAGCTCAAGGGGCCCAGCTCAGGTAGGTGATAGGGGAACGTCTGCCTCTTGCACAAATCTGTCAAAGGTTAGCTCTAGCCTGGGATGTGGGCTGGAATCCCAATTCTGTGACAGGTTACTCAACCTCCAGAGTCTCAGTTCCCTCATCTGTAAAATGGGGCTCATGATAGTACCTACTTAAAAGTATCTCCGTGAAGATTAAATATACAAAGTGAGTGCTCCATCGATAATGGCTATTAGCAATGATTATGATCTTTGTTCTATTTAGGCACTTACTAACAGGACCCACTGTCCTGTTACAGCCCACTGGGTTTGCCTTTCTCCACAGAATGTAATGAAGGTGGTTCAAATCCATTTGGACCTTGGGCTCTAACTTCCGATCTACAGAATAAATAAACTTTTTCTGTAGGGAAAACAAACCATTCTACAACTTCATTAAAGCCAATTTCTCACAACATTTCTCATGGCTAACAGTGGAAGGGGGGTGGAGATCCCATCTCTGCTTCTCCCCTGCTGTGGGACCTTGGGCTTGTCCACCTCTCAGTTTCCATCACTTCAATTTCCTCATCTGTAAAATGGTGCTAATGTGAGGATCTACCTCACAGCTTTGTTGTGAAGATTAAATATACTACATGTGCTAGGCACACAGAAAGCCCCAAGTGAGTGCCAGCTACTGTTCTTCTTGAACACGGACTCTTACTGCTACCTAAAAGCTTGTTAGCCCAATGCTTGGCACAAAAGCAATGTGCCTACTGTGATCATCAGTGCTCTCAGCAAAGAAGAGTGACTGGGGGCAGAGGAGTGGAAGGGAGATGGGGGTCTTTTCTGAGCAGGAGGCTAAGTGACTTATGAACTCAGCCATCCCCCCCTCCCCCCGCCCTTGAATTTTACACAGCTCAGGAAAAGAAAGTGACAGGTATGCCCCAGCATTTCCCGATTTGCTGAGGTTTCTACAAGTAATGCACCACCTGATAGGGTGGTCTTGTTTCTAAGTCCCGCGATGCTGCGTGAACGCTGAGACCATTCCAGGGCAGCAGGGCAGGCCAGCCTGGGCGGCTGGGCCCTGGGGAAGCTGGGGCCCGGGGTGGGGGTGTGTGCGAGGGGGTGCAGGCGTCTCGAAGCCCGGGAGCTGGGGCTCCTCGCCCAGGGTGTGGGGGATGGGCGTAGCGGGCGGCGGGGAGGGCAGGGCCCGGGCCCCAGGAGGGGTCACCTCTGTCTGCCCTCACCAACGACTGCCTCCCGGCTTCCCGCTCTCTCTGCTCCTGCTCTCCTTCCCCCCCCCCCCCGCTCCAGCGGAAAACTTCCCGCTCACGCCGCCACTTTTCCACGGCGTCCAAACCCTCAACCCCGCGCATCTCGTCTTCCAGTTCCCTCGCGGGCGGTGCGGCGAAGGGGCCCGCGGCGGCCCGACGCCCGGAATGGCTCCTTGGGGGCTCGGGGCTCCCGGCCGGGCGGGCGGAGGTCGGCTCCCGACGCGCCAACTCCGTCCACCGACTGCGCCGAGGGGGCGCGCACCCAGGCCCAGGGGCCCGTGCCCGCACCGCCCGGAGTCACTCGGAGGGGTCGGCAGCGGGGGTGCGGGGGGGCGCGGGGCAGGCGCTCGGCTGCCGACCTCCCAAATCCCCCAGACTCCAGCCTCGGCGGCCGGGTGCCCCGCTTTCTGGCCTCCTCCCAGGCGAGCCAGACCCCTGGCCGCTCGGAGCGCCGTACTTACTGTCGGAGCCCTCTCCAGACCGGGGCTGGGCTGCTTCCCGGCCCCGGGAACCCCGTCGCCGTCTCCCCCTCGCGCTGCCCCCGGCTGTGCCCCGCGCCGACCGGAGCGACAGCGGTGTCTGTAGAAAGAGAAAGATCACGACTGCCTTAGAAACCCAGCCCCTGCTGTGACCAGAATCTTAAAGAAGGAGGCGACTGGCTCGGCCCCAGAGCCGCGGCTGAGGTGGCGAACTAGCGAGGCCGCTGGTAAACACGGCGTCTGCTGCCTCGCGCCCGCCCCACAGTCCGCCGCGGAGGAGCCCCCGCCTCCCGTCCCCCCTGGCCGGGCCCCGCGGGGGAGCCAGGGAGGGGCCGTGCGGATAATCCAGCGAGCGCTCGGTGCCGGTCCCCGGGCTTCACATCCATTCTCTCACCCCAGCATCCTCCCCAGCTGACAGAAATTAAAACCGACGTCCAGGGGAGCAAAGCAAATCATCCCAGATACGCGGGCTAAGCAGTAAGTGGTGGGGCCCGGCTTCGACCCCAGTGGGATCTCAGATTCCGCTGCTGCCAGCCTCAGGAGCCACTTCGTGCTGCTGCAAAGCAACATTTGAATACCCGCGTCTCCACCTCCCGTGTCCCCATTTCTCTGACAGCACTGGGGACGAGTGGCAACTCCAGGCCAGTTTGCTGATGAGGGTGGAGATGGGGACCTCAGGAGGCTGGATACTGACTGCAGTGCCTAGTGCCATGGAGTGGCCATCCCTCTTTACCCCAGACCATTCACCTACTATGTGCCAGGCCTTGTGGGACACACAAGAAGGTACAGAAAAGTAGTCTTGGTCCAGGTGCCATACAGGAGGCAGGCACCGAGCCTGTGAGGTCTGTCTGCGGTATGCTAGAAGGATCAAAGTGGGGGGAGGTGCAGAGGCCCTAAAGGAGCTCAGAGACCCCTCCCACAGCAGAACCTCAGGGAGCCTCTGGCGGGGACACGGGGAGAGAAGAGGCTCACAGGGACAGGGTGAGGAGGGTGATCTTCCTATAGGGCTGATCTGACTCCTTCCTGGTCCTGGAGTGAGGGTCCACACCACTCATTCCTCTTTAAACTGTAAGTAGAAGGACACCTGCGTGGCTCAGAGGGTTAAGCGTCTGACTTCGGCTCAGGTCATGATCTCACGGTTGGTGGGTTGGTGCGTTGGAGCTCTGTGCTGACAGCTCTTGGAGCCTGGAGCCTGCTTGGGATTCTGTGTCTCCCTCTCACTCTGCCCCTCCCCAACTCGCGCTCTGTTTCTGTCTCTCTCAAAAATAAATAAACATTAAAAAAATGTATGAAGTGTGAGTAGAAAGCAGCCTGTGGGGAGATTAAGCTTTGTGGCTTCCCTATGGGAGCTACCCTCATCTTCCTGCCTTGACAATGACATCTGTGAAATGGGAAAGATCTCTTACTCCTTCCTTTCTGGTCAAAATGATGAAACAACCTAGTATTCCTGCCCTTCCATTCTGATCATTAAAAAATGAGCAGTTTGTATTCCCCCCTGCCTTGTTCCTACTTATCCATTCAGTCATTCGTTCAGCAAATATTTATTAGCATCTATCATGTGCCAGGCACCATGCTGGGTGCTGGGCACTTCCATGATTCTGTGGGGGCGTCCGCACACATGGGAGGTGGAAAGCACACAGTACTGCAAGTTAGGAAACATATTTTAAGTCCCAGCCCTTTGGCTAAATAGCTGTGTGACCCTGGATGAGTCATGTATCCTTTTGAGGCCTCAGTTTTCTTGCTGGTCAAACAGGGATAATAACACCTTCCTGCCCTAATTCATGGGGTTGTTTGTGAGGCTCAGTGGACAAAATGGATGTGAAGGAGCTTTGAAAAGTATAAAGCCACCAGACGAATGTCAGGGATTAGTCCATCTCCGAGGTGGGAGGGGGGCTGCTGGGAAGTAAAGCTTAGAAGAATTCCTGGCTGACTTTCCCAAATTCATTGCACTGAATTCCATCTTCCCTGAATCACCGATCCTCACCTGGGCAGGAGTCTCTGCTCTGTGAAATATCATCTTCCCTCAGCAGTGCCTATGACACTCAGGTTAGTGATGGCCTGGCCTTAAGCCAGGCAGATTGTTTGGGGGGACTTGAGTGGTCCCAGGGGACAGTCTTGGCTCTGGGTCTCTAATTCCTGGCAACCCTAGCATCCCCCCTTCCCCCCGCCCACCACCAGAGCCCACTGAACCCGGCACTGTACATGTCTGGGTGGAAACCACTTGAGACCTCCAGCAACACCCCTTTAGGAAGCAAGGGACTTATATCAGACAGCAGAAGGTGGCCTTGAGGGTGGCGGATACTCTCTTTGGGGGGATGTTAGGGGTTCTGGCTTTGCCTGGCTGGCTGAGATCTACAACAGAACTAGTGAAGTCTCTTGGAGGGTCTTCAGCTGGCTCAGCACACCCCAACAAGCCCCGCACCCCAAATAGACCTACAATCTAAATTACAACACTATGCTAATTACCAAAGTTCCAGAAGCACTTTCCCCTACCTCTTGCTACCCCCAAGTAAACATATACTTAAAGGAAACACAGGGTATTGCCAGGCAAACCCTTTCCAGACAAATCTGCTAGCCTCTTTCCTTCCTCTCCCGCCTTCCCACCAGACTGTCACCCTGAAGCCCCTTTGATAATTAAGTGCTACAACTGATGGGGAACATGGGCACCATGGCCAGCCAAGCCTAGGGCTGCGTTGCACAGCTCTGGAGCCAAACCAGAATGGAAGTCAGAGGCAGCAACAGAAAGGAGCCTAGCCTTGGGCCAGGGCACCTTCAGCAGGTCCCTGGGGGGTAGGCGCCAAACAGGCAGTCTCCACACCTAACTTCCCTTGGCAGTCTTGGAGCCCATCCCTCTTGCAGCTGAGATTCCTCTCAATGTCTTCATAGATTCCCTTGTCACATCCATCTTGCCCAGGCTCCTCCTCTTAATAAAGTGCCCCCCGCGGCCACTCCAGACAGCCTGATGTTATCCTTACTCTCCTGTCCTTCTCCCCAGAGTGGGCCAGTGATTCAGGCCCCTCGGGTTACAGTACTGTCTCCCGGGAAAATGATTCCTTGGGCACCCAAGCCAGGCTGATGGATGCTTTGGGTGTGGGTGTATCAAATACTCCTCTGCCCCACTCAGGGTGGCCTGGGCCCTGGATTCAGATCCTCGCCCTGAGTCCCCATGTCTACCTCAGCCTGCATCTTCTCCCTCCTCCCCTCCCCCCGGCCACCTGCTGCTGCTCTCCCCGAGCTATATAACCTGAGTCCAATTTACAAAGTCTTTCTCTCCGGGACTGTCAACAAATTCCACACCTATATCCCCCAGAAAGACTGGAAAGCTTCAAGATCCAAAGGAAAGAATCACCGATGGTGAAATTTCAGGCACAGTGACAGGCAATTGAGGAGACCTATTTGATCACATCATGTTTACCTATGGGTATGGTTGGCCCTGAGGATATTCTGGCATCTTCCCTTGACGATAATGAAGGCTTGGAATAATAGCAAAGAAAGCAATAGAAAATACACCAGGCTGGGAGCAGGGACATCTTGCTGCTCATCCCAGCTCTGGAGCTAATTAGATGTATGGCCCTACACTTTCCCTCTCTAGATCTCACTTTCTCCTTAAGTTGAAAGAGAGCAGATTTGTAGTGTCCCTTCCTATTCTGTCAGGCTCAGATTCTAGGCTAAATAGCACTGAAATAGACTGATGTTTCCTCCAGAATGGGCCCTCATTCGAGAACATTGGGCATGGCATTGCGTATGCATGGAAGCTAGACAGGTATGAAGGATTGCCACTATGGGCATGACCCAGGCACTGCTATTCAACAATGCAGCCAGCGTCTGACCCACCTTGGCCGGGGGACAAAGGGAGAATTTGTTCACTGCCCCCACCCCAGCTTGCAGACAGGAACCCTCAAATCCCCAGCAGTAGCTCTCTGCATGTTAATCCCCTATGACCTCCAGGACTGATTCCAGCTGCCCCAGGATCAGGGCTGACATTACCAGTGAACACCTGTACCACCATCACACTTAGTCAGATTTTACATTCGTGACTTAATGATCATTAAACAGCTGCTGCCTCAACTCCCCACCCCCACCCCCCGCAACCCCCCCCCGTCCCCCCCCCCCCCCCCCGCAGTGCCTTCCAACTGTCCCCACCTCCTTCTGATCCAGCAACCAGAGGGTTAATGCCTGGCTAGTAGGGGCCCTCTAGAATGCTGCTCTAGTTCTAGGGGCTGTTCATCCTTCCTGGTCAGTGCCTGAGCCATACAGGCAATACAATATTTTTCTCATTACTATTTATTTTGAGAGAGAGCGCGCGCACGCGTGAATGAGCACACGTGCGCAAGTGGGGGAGGGTCAGAGAGAAAGGGAGACAGACTATCTGAAGCAGGATCTGCGCTGACAGGCTGACAGCGGTGAGCCTGATGTGGGGCTTGAACCCACGAACCGCAAGATCACGACCTGAGCCAAAGTCAGATGCTCAACTGACTGAGCCACCCAGCCAGGATTTTGGTCTAGTCCAATGTCCCTCCCCCTTTCCAGACCATTTCTCTATGAAGATGTGTCAAGGGCTTCCTGAATTGACATATGCTCCACTCCTTGCCTCTGAGTCAGGTGGGTCCTGGTTGTTCCAGAGAAGAAAGAAAAAGCAGCAAGAAGTGGAGGGTCTGGCCCTATAGTTAGTAGCAGCTTCCCTGGTGACCCTCTCTGCCTTGTGGTCTTGGATCCAGTTACCATAGGATGAAGCCAAATGTATTGAGGTTGGAGGGACCCTTCCTCCTACTATTATCTGAAGGGGGCACTGATTCTGTACCCGTCACTGGTTTCCCTTCACCAGACACTCTCAGATGCTCCTGCCTGCTCCCCTGGCCTACTTGGGGTACTCACCACATTTTCTTCCCCTCCGTGGCTGACCCCTTCTCTTCTCTTAGCCAGAGCAAGCCTCCCTACCACTGAAAACCCCCCTCACTTGGCCCCTGTCTCCCCTCCCTGTGTCATTCTTCTTCCTTCCCCCTGCCAAGGCCTAGCTGCTTCAATGGGTGCTCTGCCCCTGCGGTGCGAATGTTCTGTTCTTGCTGGGCCCTGTATTAATTTGCTTGCATTTGGAGCTGCTTTGTTAATGTGTGTGGCCTTTTCTCGACGTGTACTGCTGCTTCCCGCTGCCTCTGTTACCTCTCCACCCACACCCTCCTTAACCTTGTAATAACGGGCCCTCCCCTGTGGAGAGTGGGTTAGGCTTTTTCAAAGGCCTTTCTTGTACATGCTTTAGTGGTTCGGTACATCCTCACAACCACTGAGGAAACACAGAAGGTGTTGATTACTGAGCCCTGTGGGACCGGAGAAGAAACTGGGGCTCCCAGAGGTGAGAAGGCCAGTCTACCTGGATGGATACTGTGTGATGGCTGAGAAGGTCATGGCTGTTCCCCATAGTACCCCACACGTTTATGCCATTCATTGTGGACACTGCCCTCTGAGGCCCCAACCAAGTCCCCAGAAAAGTGCACATGTGCACACACACCCATATACAGTTTTGCTTAAGATTGTGTGAGGGGTCACAGAGTCTCTGAAGGTCAGGCCTCGGCATCAGTAATTTTTTTAAAGCTGCTCAAGTGTTTCTAATTTGCATCCAAGGGGGAGAGTCACAGCTTGAGAGGAAGATGAGGTTGTAAAAGCTTTAGCAGCCAAGAGCTTTCTTAAGAACCTGAGGTATCCGCAGAAAGAACTGAAGGTAGGCTGGCATGTGAACAATGGCCTAGCTTCCCTGCCTCAGTTGCCTCCTTTCTGCCTGAAGGAAATCATTCTATACATCTTCTCAGCCCCTCCCCAGGCCTGGAATGGCTTGGTAAATCAGTCAGCACCCAGTATGCTGTGTTAAAGGGTAGAAATAAAGAAATGCGTCCCCCTCCCCATATGTATACACGTAGGCCAATCGCTGTGTTTTAAGCATAGCCTTAGAATCTTCTGCCAGCAAGGGTGGAGCTAAATTCCCTGAGTAAGGCAGGGAGCCTCTCTGGAGGTGAAGGACAGAGACTTTCCTGTCAGTCACCTAGAAAGAGATATTCCTCAGGTAAAAGACTGGAACTCCCAAGGAATAATAATCATCCCAACAGGTATTTCACTTATATTACCTCACTTAATCTTCATACTCACCCATGGCATATGCAGTGGTATTACCCCTATTTTACATATTAGAGAGTCCAGGCCCCAGAGGTCAAGTTACTTGCCAGAAGGTCACCTGGCCGCAAGTGTGTTTTGTTTGGCCTGCATGGTGTTTTCAAAAAAATTTTTTGATTCATTGCTAACATTTAAAAATCATCAGATTCCATGTAAGAATCTGGATTTCTGGATATCTGGCATCCCTGGGCCTTTAAAGTCCCACCTGGCCATGATCAGCTGGAGCTAAGTAGAAGTGCCTCTTCTGGATGAGGGATGGGATCTCTCCAGGTCACCCCTGTCCCCACCACTGCTTCCGTACCCTAGCCAGGGGGCCAGGTGTCAGTTGCCATTCAAAATCATTCTTGTCCGGTTGTGGTGCTGTTTTTATTAACAGAATAATAAAGAGGAGAACGAAACATTTCTTGGGCACACATCTGATCTTGCCCTAGTGAATACATTCACTCCTTTGTGTCTGGCCCAGGAGGCATCTGAGCATATGATCCCTCCACCCCATTCTTCTCCACTGCCTCTTCAATGTGAGAGGAGGGAAGGCCAGGCACTTATTTGGGAGGGCACTTGTAGGTGGCTGGGACTATAGGTGGCCTCTGGCCCATGGAGGTTGGCTGAGAGGAAGGTCCAGGGGCCCGGGCAGTCAAAGATGACTGAATGATACTTTCTAGGGCAAACTGTCTAGACTAGCTTTCTGGCCCTTATCTGTGAAATGGGCATAATGGTAATAATAGTACCATGCCTACCTTGTGGAGTTATTATTAGGATTAAATGAGTATATGTGTACATATACATTTAGAATAACACCTGGCTCAGAGAAAGTGCTCAACGAAAGTTGGCATCCCTTTTGTCATCCCCTAGCCTTTAATATATGGTTTTGGGGGCACCTGGGTGGCTCAGTCGGTTGAACAACCGACTTCAGCTCAGGTTATACTCTCACAGCTTGTCAGTTTGAGCTCCAGATTGGGTTCTGTGCTGACAGCTCAGAGCCTGGAGCCTGCTTCAGATTCTATGTCTCCCTCTCTCTCTCTGCCCCTTCCCCACTAGCACTCTGTCTCTGTCTGTCTCTCTCAAAAATAAACATTAAAAAATTTAATATATGGTTTTGTCTGAAAAGTTTCAACCTGGTCTAAATAATACTGTGGAGTATTAAAAGACCCTTGTGATGGGTCAAAGTTACAGGGGAAGGTGAATCTTATGGATGCTTCTTCCCTGCTGAAAAGGTCTCCTTCTAGGGCCAATCGTGGAAGTTATGGGTGACATTTTATTAAGGAAGATGGCATTTCCTTCTCTAGGGAGAAGGCAGTCTTACCCTGCTTGTGGAGACTGCACAAAGTTCTTTCATAGTTCCACACTTGCTCTTTCTTTACCCAGAATGCCCTCCACCACCTTGTCTACCTGGCAACTGCTTACACATCTTTCTGGCCTCAGCTCAAGTTACCTTTTCTGGGACACCCTCTTTGAGCCTGATCTGCCTTCCCAGACAGAGCTGATTTAAAAGCCTACCCTCCCTTAGAATGTGAGCTTGCTGGGGGGCAGGGCAAGGCATATATCTTGCCCACTGTATTCCCAGTGTCCAGCACAAGTATAGGTACTCAGGAAATGCTGATTGACGGGGATGTTGGGAAGTGAAAGTTTCAAGAGGACATCATCCCAGCCACATTTTCTGGGGCTCTCTGGCTCCCTGTAGACCTCCTAAATCTGCTTCTGTGTGCACCGCCCACCCCCGCCCCAGCCACCGAGTTATTCAAACCCACATCACAAATTCTCTATTCCCTCCCCAGGATTATTATAAGGTTCACCTGTGGGGTAAGTGGATGTGCTGTTTTTAGAGCCTTCCCCAACTTTCAGCATGCCCTTGTTCCTTTGAATAGCCCCTCACTGTGATGGACTCACAGGCTTCCATCCCCAAGGCTGTTCAGGGTGTCCCCAAAGCATTGGGCACTTCCTGGGCAGATCCGTCCTGAGCATCAAAACTGAGATATTTCACATCCTGCTGTCCCACTAGGTCTTTCTTCCCAGGCAGCATATTTGAATCTCTGATGCCTCTGTCCAAAGGGGATTTCCAGCCCCAGGAGGCTAGCTGGGAGGTATTTCCAGGTGAGAGGGATTCCAGCGCCCCTTCAGTCACACCTCACAGCCTGTTGCCTAAGTCAGGAGGGGATTTTTCTCACTTTGTTGTAAGTACCAGTCTTTCGTGGGGGAGCCGGCCAGTACAACTGGGGTAAGTTTTGTATCATCCACCCTGCCTCTCTCCCCATTCACAGTAACTGGGCACAGCCATGGAAACCTCCTGGCTCTGCTCAGCAGTCTTCTCCTTCCACCCCCACCCGGTGTGGTCCCTGTCACCATGTCCTACCCCAGTGTGACGTCCCTGCCCTGGTGCCTCTACATGATCTGAGTTCCTTTGCCAGGAGTAACTTGCCTGCGCACAAAAACAACTTGAGAGCCATTAAGGGGAAAGAGCATCTTTCAGAAAATCCAGATGATTTTAAAGCATTAATGGATACCTTTGCGATCCTGTCTCAGGAGGAGGTAATGTCTTGTAAGCTGGCACTGGGTCAAAGACTGCTCGGCACAACAGCCCTCCAACCCTGAAAGCGCATGTCCTAGGACCCAGGATGTGCCAGAAGAGCCCATTGAGACCTAGCAAGCAGTGAGAAAACCTAGGATGTGCGTTCCCACAGAGTGCCGGTCCCAATGCCACATGCACACACACACAGGCACACGCGCACGCACCCCCAGAGACACAGACAGGGCCACACGTTGGCACAAAAACACCACCCACACTCTTGCTATAAGACCCACATGTGATTTGCCAACAAATTGCAAATTAACCTCCTGGTGAACAGATTAATGGTATTCATGGTAATTTACACTCCAAGTTTCATAGCAACAGACTCTGAGCATTCTGGTTGCATAAGAATTCAAGGATTTTCAAGTTCCTGGAGACATTGTAGTAATTAACCTGATAAGCCTATGCAAATTAGCCCCAATTTGACACTGTCATTTTTAAATCCAATATCCAGGGTATTTGCCCAGAAGGTTGCCCATCGCCGCTCCGGCTCGTTGGCTTGAGGTGCTAAACTGACAGATGCCAGTTTGCATTTGTCTATGCAAATAACACCCCAAAGCAGAACTCCCCATAAGGTCCAGGAAAGGGCTGGACAGGTACAAATTGTCCACTTGCGTGATGACAAGAATGAAGTCAAGACTTCCAGGAGAAATGAGAAAGGGGCCCCAGCCAATTCATACAAGACTGACAGAGCTATCTTTTTAAGATCCTTGGTTTGAGAACAAAAATTCCTGACTTGCACAAGAGTTGGAGCTTCCCACCTGAAGGTCAAGAAGAAGAGGCCTCCCTGTGGCATGTTGCCAAGTGCCACTGGGGTTTTTTGTCTTTCCAGAAAGATCAGCTTCCTAAAATAAAACCGAAAGCTGGGGTTCCCTATTCTTCCCTGGGAAGGTTTAATTGGCTCAATTGCCCATTTTGAGCAAAAAATCACAGACGGTACTCAACTCTCATCAAATCAGTCAGCCTATGGGCACAGCTTGCATGCTCTCTCCATGGGTGGACTGGTTCCTGTCTAATCATGTTTAGCTTCAGGGGGTGACCACTTCTCCTCACCCCACCCCCCACATTGAGCTCCATCCCTGACCTTCTTCTTTTTGATACCTTGAACCACCAGGTCTCAGTGGACCCCCTGATTAATCTGCCCTGTGCTTCCAGCTCTGTAGGGCATAGCAATCCAGCACCATGGCGGACAGTACCTGTACTCACTGGTTACCCACCACTGCTCTCAGCTCAGCTACCCACAGTTGGTTGCTGTTAGTGCTGCAGCCCCAAAGATTGTCTCAGAAACAGCTTTCTGGAGTCCCCATCTGGGGGTGGCGGATGAGTGGAGAAATATCACAGAGAAAAGGCTCCGGTCACCTAGACCCAATCTGCCACTAATGGGCTACTATCTGGAACTCAGAATTCTGTGGAATGCAAGGCCAAATAGGGTGAAGAACAGAGCAGCCTCACCACTCTCCAAGAGCTAACACTCAGAGATGACAAAACACTTTAAAATTACAGGGCTATTCGGTAATAACTATCTTTGTCTGTTTTCCTGAGCAACCTTTAGCTAAGTTGGGATTTCAGAAGTGTTGAAAGGCTTCCTGTGAAGCTGCTGGCTTCCTCTCTGAATGTGTGCATTGAGCCACCATTCCAAGATGCACACTCTCCCTCTTGTCTACCTTCCCAGTCTCACCATGCCTATGCCCCTATTCACCCAGTGGTCAACATTTCTTCTTTGACTGTCAAAACCACTTAGTGTCTACCATACCGGCTCCCAGAACTATGGATCCAGGACCCTGGAGACTGCAGAGCACTGCAAGGGGGATGCATATCCGTACACTATGAAGCATCGCCTGTGGCTATGTCAATCAATAGCCAATGATGATAATGATGATGATGATGATGATGACGACGACGACAATGATGATGACAGTTCCCATTTGAGGAGCATTTACTATGTGGCAGACTCTTTACATGAGCTTGACATGCAATATCTCATTGAATCTTTGTAATAACTCTATGAACTTGGTATATCACTAGCCCTGCTTTGCAGACAAGGACACTAAAACAAAGGCTTAAGCAACTTGCTCAATATCACAGAGGTAATAAGTGGCAACACCAGAAATCAAACCCTGGCTGACAGGTGCCAGAGACTAGACATTTAAACACTATCCTAAAACATCTCACACATGTATGTATTGCTATATTCCAAACATTAGGCAGGTGTCACAATGATTAACAAAATCCATTTTAAAATATCATACATTTATATTAGTTTGTGGTCATTCTGTGTTTCTCAATCAATGGATACAAAGAGTAAGTAAAACTGATGTCAAGAGAGGTCCACCATATGGTTCCTTGATTTTAGCCAGATTGAGAAACATGGGCATTTTGTGCGTGGAGTACTCCCTGTGTCCTCTCACCTACAAAGGTACTCATTCTCTTATATGTTCACCTTTGGTTTTATTTCATTATTTTTTTAATTTTTTAACTTTTTAATTTTATTTTTGAGAGAAGTGGGGGGGAGCAGCAGAGGGAGAGGGAGGAAGAGAATCCCAAGCAGGCTATATGTTCATCGTGGAGCCCGACATGGGGCTCAGTCTCATGACCCCGAGATCATGACCTGAGCTGAAATCAAGAATCTGATGCTTAACTGACTGTGCCACCCAGGCACCTCACCTTTGGTTTTATCTCAAAGAACCTATGTATCTCTGTAGAATCAATACAGGTGGGGAGCCATGTTTAAAGCTATCTGCATATTTCATCATTCATTCAACAGATATTTATTGAGCTCCTACTATGTGCTAGACATGGTTTCTAGACACCAGGGATACTGTAGTGAACAAAATAGATACAAATTCCCATCCTTATGGAGCCTGTATTCCAATGACAATAAACGGACAAACAGGTGAAATTATTAATATTTTAGGGAATGATAAGTGCTTTGGAGAAAAATGAAGAAAGTAAGGGGATACAGTTTCTGGATGAGTGTTTGCAACGTTAAAGAGGGTTATCAGGGGACTCCTCAGTGCTCTTCAACCGAGCAAAGACTTGAAGGAAGGGAGGGAGGGAGCTCTATAGCTATCTGGGGGAAGAGTCTGTTAGGCACAAGGGAAAACATGTGTAAGGCCCAGGGACAGAGTGTGTCGGGAGTGACCAAGGACTGTGAAGGAGGTCCAGTGCTGCTGGAAGTTTGTCTGTGAGAATACAAATGAATAGCTGTGTGTGTAGAGGTGGATCCAGGAGTGGGCTCTGTCATTAGATCTCTGGGTGGTTTATGAGGGCCACCTTAACCTTGGTCAGCTTGCAGGGCTAGCTCTAGGCAAAATTATGAGGCAAATGCACATTCTGCCACTCCTCAACTCCCTGGTCCTTTTGCTTCTGCAGAAGCCCATTTGCCCCCTCAGAATTCAAAGCCTTTCCAATACTCCCTGCCATCAAAGCCAGTCCCCCAGCCTGAGGAATAAAGAACACAACTTGGGAGCCCCCCAGATCTGGGCTGGCCTCATGGTTCCACCTCTTACTAGCTGTGACTTTTTTTGGGTAAGTCACCTACTTCTCCAAGCCTCAATTGCCTTATTTTTAAAATGGAGGGGTGCCTGGGTAACTCAGTCGGTTGAACGTCCAACTCTTGATTTCAGCTCAGGTCATGATCATAGGGTCATAGGATTGAGCCCCATATCAGGCTCCATGGTGAGCACAAAGCCTGCTTAAGATTCTCTCTCTTAGGGCGCCTGGGTGGCTCAGTCAATTAAGCATCTGACTTTGGCTCAGGTCATGATTTCGAGGTTCATGAGTTCAAGTCTCACATCAGGCTCTGTGCTGACAGCTCAGAGTCTGGAGCCTGCTCTGGATTCTGTGTCTCCCTCTCTCTCTGCCCCTCCCTTGCTCAAACTCTGTCTCTCTCTCAAAAATAAACATTTAAAAAACATTTTTTAATAAACAAATAAAAATAAAAAAAGATTCTCTTTCTCTTTCCCTCTGCACCTCTCCCTCATGCATACTCTCTCTATAGCTCTCTCTCTAAAATAAAATATATATATTTTTTTATTTTTTTTAAAAAAAATAACGTTTATTTATTTTTGAGAGACAGAGACAGAGCATGAGCAGAGGAGGGGCAGACAGAGAAGGAGACACAGAATCCGAAGTAGGCTCCAGGCTCTGAATTGTCAGCACAGAGCCTGACATGGGGCTCGAACTGACAAACCACGAAATCATGACCTGAGCTGAAGTCGGATGCTTAACCGACTGAGCTACCAAGGCGCCCCCAAAAAGATTTTTTTTAATGGAGAAGTAAGGTTTTATGAGGATTAAATGAGATACTGCATGTAAAATGCTGAGCTGAGTGCCTGGCACGTAGTAAACACTCAGGAAATGGTAGCTGCGATTATTCATTCACACCCAGGCATAAAGTATAGAGAACAATCTGTGTGCCTTTCCTTAAAAGGCCTATGGGTTTCTTGCAAAGAAAATTCTTGAATATATCAATGATAGATCATCAGTAAAGAGAAAAAAAAAATCAAGTAGAATCACTATCGTGGGGAGTGTCCTACATTTTTAACACCACAAATGGGCATTTGTAACGTGAGGGAGGTTGGGATGAACACTGGCATGAATGGGTACCTTTTCCGGGTGGGTCTGCATTTATCTTTAAACCGATGGGGGCTCTAAACAGTAGCGCTCCCAGCATCACTGAGCAACTGGGAAATTCAGATGAAGCCTCGGATCTTCTGAACCAGCATAGAGAGGTGTTTCCAGAGTCCATTCCCTCTTACTCTGTTGCTTCTGCCCCGGGCAGGAGGGCGGGGGAGATCAGAGTGATGGTTCCAAACCCAGAGCGCAAAACCTCTGGGGTCAGCAGACCCTCCAGCCTGAGGGGCCTAATAGTGTATGTCTTCTCCACTCCCACACATCCCTACATGCCATCCTGCTGCTCATGTCACCTCCTCTTCCTGCACTCTGGGCAGACAGTCTTGGCCAGCCATGGAGAGTGGCCACTGACAAGGTGCTGACTGCCAACTGCCAACTGCTGGGAGCTTTGCCCCGGGGGCCACCAACCAGAGCTTGGGCATGGCAGCACCTTGCTCTACAGTATGGTTGCCTCCTGGACAAATTTCTTGCAAATCAAATTTTCACATATCAAAGACTATTTTCCATTTAACTTTTAACATAAAATTGGAGATGTGTTTCTCCGAGGAGAAAAAAAAAACGGAGCCCCGAGACTTAACAAAAATCATGTTTATGAACGCCATGCAGGAACACACTTGAAAATCACACATGTGAATGGAAGAAAAAATGAGAGTTTTCTTATAAAATATTAACAATGCCCCCAAATGAGTCGCCAGATTGAAATACAAAATAGCTAGCGTTTTTGTAATGTTCGGCACAACAGCTTAAATGCCTGAAAGAAAAAGGATGACAGCTTAAGTGAACATAATACACCGGACCAAAAAGTTGCCCAGCTTTTATACAATTGCCTTTCTAATGTTCTATAGCAGGGGACCAACCATGCAGCATTCTTTAGAGGTTTGGATCCTGAGCTGCTGGGTTTCAGAAACAAACATGTTGATCTGGGCCAGAGAACAAAACAAACCAGCAGAACTGTGGTACTGCTTTAAAATGCCCCCAGGAAATGAGTTAATTGGGGAAATGAGTCAATTGGGGCCATGAGAAGACTTTCTGGTAACACAAGGCTTGGAAGACCCGAAAACTCCTGTAAAATGAGTCTTTGGGTACCATATAATGAATCAGCTCCCCAATTTCTAAATGCTGTTTTGGCTAATGTCTTTCTGTGCAGTCTCTAGACAGTGAGAAATTCCTATGAAGGCCTTTCTAGCCTTAGTCTCTCCCTCAAAGTATGTTGTGGGGAACACAAGTCACAGAAGAGGCCCCAAAAAGTGTTCTACTGACAAAAAAAAGTTGAGAAATGGAGGGTACTCAGAATCAGCACTTCTCAAAATTTAAGGATTGTGATCTGAGGATGCCGATTGGAACTTGGAAAGTGTGGGACAGAGGTCTGAGACTGTACATTTCCAGCAAGCTCCCAAGTGATGCCGATGCTGCAATCCTTGGACCACACTTTGGGTGGCAAGATTCTAAATGTCCTCTTGGGGACTCGTGATTCCCATTAGTATGTTAAGGGCTCTGAGAAACCCTGTAGTAAAGTTTAGCTTATCAAACCCAGCATTTGTCAAACTCATTTGTACTCAGAAACCCTTTTTCTCTCCATGGTACCTATTAATCTTCACACGCAGGGTACTGTGGCAGCCGATTTGGGAAGTGCTGCTCAAGCTAATACTGCTCTACCTGGAGTGACTTTGCATCATCTGAAAAGTAGACATTGTGGGTCATGGCCATAGACCTCATCTAGGGCTACTTAATAGCCCCGCACAGACAAAGGAATGCCAGGGCTATGAATTGCTGTTGGTTTTCAGGCTCCGAGCTCAACAAGAGCAAAATGCCATAAAGCTCTATTTGCCATCCTGCCATACCCACTCTTTTCCAAAATGCTTTACAACCTTAATGTGGCTTGAGCTGAAATGAAAGCAGGGAAAAGCGGGGAGATTTGGAGCAGAGGGAAAGGTATTTTCAAAAGGGGAATGAAATGGGGTGATAAGAAAATAACACTGAGAGTAGACAGGAGGTAAGGGACTCAAGGGTTAGCTGAGGCAAGGAGGAAGAAGGAGGCATCAACAAGAGATGCTAGTGGGCAGGTTGCCCTGGAGGTGCAACGAGGAGAAAATAAACACTGTGTAAAATCAGACCTGGTAGAATGAGGAGGAGAAAACACAAAGGCCTCTGCTACATATTTTCCCCAAAGTTCTGCTGTGCAAAGTGTTCGGCCGGGAGGCCCTCTCTGGGCAGATTTCTCATGCTCATGGCATTGGCTACCTGACTGAAGGGTCTGGGTTGTTGGCTCATGTAGAAGGGCGTCTGCTCATGCTCATAGTGATCTGCTACTCCAAGAGTCCCTACCCCCAGTTGGCAGATGGATCTGAGAGAGCTCTCCAATTATCAGAAGCCAGTGGCAGACAGTGCTCCCAAACTGGAAAACATAGGAAAGGCAGGCACCCCCTGACGTGGGAGGCTGTACTGCACAGGAGCTCAGGTTCTGCAATCAGACAGAGTCAGCGTACCTACACCCTTGCTCTGCTACAACACTAGCTGAAAAACCTCAGTTTTCTCTTCTCTAAAATAGGGCTAAGAATGGGATCGATCTCACTGCAATATGGCGAGAAAAGATTAGGGGATGGTTAGGACAGTGCCTGACACATAATAAGAACTCAATAGCTATTTTTTAAAAATTGGGGTGGGGGGGAGGCAGGTGCCTGGGTGGCTTAGTCAGTTGGGCATCCGACTTGGGCTCAGGACATGATCTCACAGCTTGTGAGTTCGAGCCCCTCGTTGGGCTCTGTGCTGATGGCTCAGAACCTGGAACCTGCTTCAGATTCTGTGTCTCCCTCTCTCTCTACCCCTCCCCCACTCACGCTCTGTCTCTTGCTCTCTCTCTCTCTCAAAAATAAATAAACATTAAAAAAATTAAATGTGCCATCAGCACAGAGTCTGATGTGGGGCTCGAACTTATGGACCTCAAGATCATGACCTGAGCCAAAGTCAGATGCTCAACCGACTGAGCCACCCAGGTGCCCCAAGAACTCAATAACTACGAACTGCAGTTAATATTGTTTCTTTTTATTATTGTTAAAAGCAGCGCTTGGCACAAAGAAGGTGTTTGAAAAATGATCACTGATATGACGACAGGATGACAATGATCATGATGATGAGGTTGTTATTGATGATGAGGGAGCTTGCTTTCCCTGCTTTAGTGGTTAGCACCAGGAGGCAGTGAGTTTTGAAGGGCTTTGGGGTCAAACAGTCCTGGGTTTGAATTCCAGCTCTGCTACCAAGTTGAATGTGAGCAGCAGTCTTCCCAGTTGTAAAATGGGGATGAGGACTCTAGTTACCTCACCATTGTCAGGACAGAATGAGATGATGCATGTGAAATGACGAGCTTGGTGCCTGGGGTATCCTAAGCACTGACAGGTGTTAGCCAGCTAGCTAGTGATCCAGTGTCTGAGAACTTGACGAAGCCCTGGGAAGCAAAGTTTCAGGAGTCAAGGTACCCTCACAGTCTAGTCTGATAATCACAGACAGGCCTATAAAAGGCTTACACACACACGAAGTGCCTTTTAAACATTACCATATCACATACATAAAAAGGAAATAATGTGTTCAGACCCATATACAGAAAGCCACCTGTTTGCTGAGGACAATTTCCAGTGCATAGAAACTCTTGACTCAGAGCTTAGTGTTTGGTTGGTTTGTTGGTTTATTTTTTGAATAGTGCCTTTTAGGGGTGCCTGGGTGGCTCAGTTGATTGACTTTGGCTCAGGTCATGATCTCCCAGTCCATAAATTCAAGCCCCACATCGGTCTCTGTACTGACAGCTCAGAGCCTGGAGCCTGCTTTGCATTCTGTGTCTCCTCTCTGCCCCTCCCTGGCTCGTGCTCTGTCTGTCTCTCTCAAAGATAGATAAACATTTAAAAAAATTTAAATACTGCCTTTTAGTTCAAAAAGAGGAGCTCAAAGAAGAAATTGCTAGAACTCATGAGACTGTAAGTACCAGGCACATGGGTTTAGGTCACCACCAAATACAAAGCACCTAAGCCCAGTGGCTGGCAGGTAATGATGTCCAGTAAATGTCCACTGAATAAAATGTCACATGTTTGTCTCAAAGTGCTTTTGTAGTGACAGTATATGTTCTTTTAGGTCATACATCAGGGATGCTTTTCTCTGCACTTGGGAAAGTCCTGTGAGTCTGCAAACGGGCCAAATTTGAATATTAGCCATAAGGGCTGGACGCCTACAAGTACACAAAGACTCCCTCAAGTGGATACACAGACAGCCACTCTTCAAATGCTTTGCCAACTTCTGCCCTCCCCTGCAAGATGTGGGCCCTGCTTCTTTGGGTGGAAATAGCAGAGCTTGCTTCTGTGATGGTTCTCTGAGCCCGTGGAGCTAGAAAGATGAGGCCATCCGGGGTCCTTGATAAAACCATGTGGATCTTGGGAGAAATTTCAACCATCTCACCAGCTGGCATTAGCATCCCTCCTAAGGGGAGAACTGCGACTGTCTTTAGGGAAAGATTTTGATAAGCGGCCTGCCTTGACAGCCTGGGTAGGCAGGCGCCAAGGCAACACAGGAAAAAGCGTAACGCTGTGTGGTGAAAATGAACAGAACTTTGGGTTGTGAGGGAACAGACAGGAGAGGAGTAAACAGAGGGAAGAGAGGGGAACGGGAACATGATGAGAGGGTAGAGTCTGGCTGGGAAATGACCAAGGATTCCTTAGGTCTGGGATCCCTGACCTCACATTTTACATTGTCTGCGCTGCTGTGAGCAAACTCCCTGTCCCCCTAAAGCCCTTCTGCCCACAATTCCTTGGGAGAATGGTTATTTGTGGGGGAAGGGAGAATTAAGGAAGAGGGCAAGCTCCACATTTTGGTTGGCATGACAAGATGCAACAAGTGGAATGTCTAAGCCAGCACTCCTAATGCTGGCTGTCTATTAGAACCACACGAGATTCTCTGAGATGCCCCAGGGGCCTCCCCTCACTAGTTTGTGGAAGGGTCTGGCATCAAAGCTTCTAAAGCTCCCCAAGTGATTCTGAATGAGCAACCAAGGTGTAGGTTGTTCCACTGGTATAGATGGAACTCCTTCAGGAGAACTGGGTGCTTGCAGCCTAGGGTTGGAGGAACCAGAAGGGAAGCCTTCCCCAGGGATGCGGAGATCTGGAAGGGCATGGATCTTGAAGGAATCTTATTTCCCTCTTCAGGGCATGGGAGAACACATGGACACCCGGATTACAGGGATAACGGGTGCCAGTTGTCTGCTTTCTTCCCTGGGCCGCCCAGTCCTCTCTCCCTGGCTGAGCAATTATAACTCCCAACCCAGCTCATTATGCTCCACCTTGTTGCGAACATATCCTCATTCCCCTTCCCTTCAGGTGTCGTTTGCCCTGGATCCCATTTATTTGTAAACCTGCTTTTGACAGGTAGGAGCCAATGAATCTGATATATGAAAACTTCTCTCAGACCATAAAAAGACAAAAACAAAAACAAAAAAAACAAATGTACATCTTAACAAGGGTCTTCGGAGGACAGTGACCTGACACACAGTTAATAATTTTCAGGGATAATGGCAAAGCAGGGAGGACATCTTGTGTGATTGGAAGGGAGCTGTGGAGGCTTTCAAAGCACACCACATGGGTAGATGGTTACCCATGCAGCTGATTACTGGAGATCCACATCTGAGAACTATCTGGACTGGCCAGGCCCATTCTTTGGGTGTGACTGGAGATGGCACCCAGGGAAGGTTCCGGCCTATTGCGGCCTCATGGGGCTCTTCTCACATCCAGCCAACAGTCTTCCCCCCTCCTCCTCCACTGGCCCTTCTAGCTCTCTACCACCTCCAACATTTGATGCAGCTCTGAATAAAAGAAGCTTTACAGGCCATGCTACCCTGTTAAAAGCTCACTCCATCATGGACAAAGCAGGAGTCAGCATTTCAGGGGCAGTTTAGCTGGAGCCAGAGAAGGTAAAGGTAGAGAATGGTAGATTGCAGGTGCCAATTCCTGGTTTTTATAGGCCCCGGCCTGAGGGGTGGATCATCCTGTCATACCTCCTGAAGCTAAATGTGACAAATGAGTGCTCTTTGGTGGGAAAACCATTAAGCAAGATACAATCAAGGAGGAATTGTTCTCTTTCCTCTGTACCCCTCCCTCCACCTCTGCCCTCCATACTGGAACAACAGCTTGAGATAAGTCGAGGCTTTCAAAGACCCTGAGGTCCCAGGGGCTACCTGTTGGCAGTGGTCGTGGCTCCCCCAGGGGTAGGAGATTGAATTGAGCAGGCTACAAACTCTAAATCAGAATGAGACTTGTTAATCTGCTGAACCCCCTCCTTCACAGAATTTGGATTCTTTGCTTACTGAACACACAACTAGGGTACTTTTTTAAAACCTAGTAAACCAATTAAATTTAGAAGGAGCCTGTAGATTTTCTAAGCTACTGAACAAAATTTAAGTAGCCACTACATCTGAGCGGGACTAAACATTGAATCTGGTTCAGGAACTTTCTCCAGGGCTGGTAGACGCTTGTTTGGGAACTCTCTTCTCTGTCTCAACCTTCTCTCCTGCATTCCCCATCTTCCCCGCCTCCCCCCACCCCCTTCCCCACCTCCCCCCACCAAGAAAACCCCAACTGAAAAGTTCCTGCAGTGAAGCCCCTGCAGAGACCCACCCAGTCCCAAGCCAGATCACATTCCTGAAAAAGAACTGCCTCACCAGCAGGGGAACCCAAGCTCCATGGCATTTCTCAGAAACTCTTCCAATTGCAGGGTGCCTTCCCCTTTCCTTCCCCCTCACCAAATTACTTGGTTGGCTTAGACCACTGGCATGACTACATTGCAACATTCTCCCAGGCTGTGTGGTTCTTTCCAAGAGAGTTCACAGAACTGGGAAGCAGGCATTTCTGACTGCGAGCTAACTGACCTGGGGTTCCCTCCTTTTTATAACCCTCGCATCTTGGCATGACCAGATCTTTGGCCTTTGAAATTAGTTAACAATATCCTTTGGGATTTGCACCCACCTCTGGGGAGACGACAGAGCTGTGAGAAGTCCCGGCATTGGAGGGGAGTTGCTGAAGCAGGCACTGGGAAACCAGAGAAGCAGCAGAGGAACCATAGAGAGGACTCTACGAAGCCTGGCTCCTGTCCAGTATCCATTCAGAGGTGGACTCTCCCTGGTTTGACGGGTCTCTTGGTACCCCTGGAAGGGCATCCCAATCTTCTGACCTGGCCCTGGTCCTGGCTCTAAGACCCAGAACCCGACTGCCACTGCCCTGTGTCTCCATCCCCCCGGGATCTTCCTGGCCAGGACCCACACCTGGCTCCCTGCCCCCCCTCCTCCCACCCAGGGGAGCCAGCTGGAGCCAGCGATGCCCATGACCACGCAGCTTGTGGGGCAGGAGATTGATGGCAAGCCCTACGCTTTCTTTCCCCACCCCTTCTTCCACTGTCTGGCTCCTTGAGCTCTGGGATTTGGAGAGGAGGGGGGAGGCAGAGAGGGAAACCGCTTAGCTGTCTCATCCACATTCTTCTTGATTCAAGGGCTTTTGCTAGTCCTCACTTGAAGGGGCTCAGCCAAGAAGATGCTGGCCTCCCTCTTAGAGTGAAGAGGCTTCGGGGAACCTGCCTCCCTCCCTGTCACCTCCCGTCTGGCTGGCCCAGTGCTGGCCCTGACCTGAGGCCCCTTTCTTCCCCAGCAGCACTCTGCTGGGTGGTTTGTTTCAGGCCCATCTGGCACCGTAATCCACTGGCCTCTGGGAAGGCCCAGTGAGCTCATTTGGAAGCCTTGGGCCTGTGTGGTCCAGGAGGGGGGAGGGGACACTTTAAGCCTAGCCAGAGGGAGCTATTCTGATCCCAAGGACAAACCTGCCCCCCCTTCCTCCTCATGCCTTCAGAGCCTGTTCTTGGCCCTGCCACAGCCTTTCCCCTGCAGCCCAGGGAGAACACGCTCAGGTGGCTGGTGGGGTCTTGACACGGCACTAGGTGGACATGATGGAACTCTCTGGCTGAGAGCCCTCCCTCCTCCCACTCCCCCCGCTGGCATCCTCCCTGCCTACCCTGCATGTATGTTCCTTTGCAGTGAAAAGCACCAACAGCAGGCTTCCATCTAGACCAGCAGGCAGGGAGCTAGAACAAGCTGCTGTGCTCCAGGCAAGTCCTCTGTCCGCCCCCCCCCCCCCAACCCTGTCCGCCTCCACATCACGGCCCCTACCCAGCCTAGGGGATGTGTTCTAGCTTTGACAGCTGACTACAGAGGCGCAGCTGGGAGGGCAGGGCACAGAAAACAGGGGACACAGCAGTCAGCGTCATGATTCAGACAAACAGTTGGCACCAGGCTACCAGGAAGGGAGCAGACATCCAAGATATGGACGGTGAGCCAAACAGGTGGGCAGAGCATAGGGGTAGAAAATACAGGGCTGAGAGAGCTCCAAAACCTGCGAGTCTTCGTGGGGTGGGCCCCAGGCTCCAAGAGACCTACCTTACTGGAGTTCCCGCCCTCATGCTCAGAAGGTGGCTGGCAAGAACAAAAAGTCTGGGATGAGGAGGTACGCAGGGAGGGAGAGAACCTCAGTGGGGAAGCCTAGGAGTCTAAGGATGGGTCACCATGAAGCACAGGAGCCCATGGATGATGGCAGCCTGAGCCACAAGTAGTTATTCTGTGCCTTTGTATAAAAAGGTTAGAAAAAGCTACTCCTTCTTGGTGAATGCAGCCCTGTGAACAGTATGGCTTTGTTAGATGAAAAACCTACCCCTTCATCCAAGTGGACTCAGTCCTGCACCACGGCACATGGTTTGAGGAGCAGAGCTGGGCTGGATTTCTGCCACTACTTACCTCCTTGGCTAAACATCTTTATGTAGTTTGCAACCTGCACAACTGTGTTTGGTAGCCCTTACTGCAGCAAATAACTCTCCTCCTTCTTCACACTGAAGTACAGGGAGACTGAGCTGCTGAAAGCCTTGACTCCATTCCATCCTCATTGGCTTAGAAGCAAAGAAAGGGCTGGGTCTCTGGACAGGTATGATGGTAGGTAAACCCAGCTGGGGGAACTAGACCAGCAGGAAGCCCACTGTGTGGTTGAGGTGGAGATGTCTTTTCCTTTCTGAGGGAGTTATTTTCCAGGTCCTTCTGCCCATCAAGGACTTTGCGACTTTTTTATTTTACTGTGATTTATTCTGGCATGAACATAATACTCATGTTTTTTGTATCTCCCAACCTGTCCCTTGGACTCCCCCTCCCCAAAAGCCCCCATTTAACCTCCCACTTAACTGCCCTGCCCACTGGCATCACTAGTCCTATGTAAGGAAACTCTTTACAGACCCTGTTCCCTCATGCTGTGCTCTCAAGTGGAAACTGGGCTATATTAGGGTGACAGTGATCCTCAGTTTCCTGATATATACCTTGGGGACAGATCAAGGTCCCTTCCCATCTGAGGTTCTGTGACTCTGAAAAGCCTGTATTACTTCTGCCCCAAGGTTTGCTCCCTGGCTCTGCCTCTCCACCAACCCAATGAAGGACCATGCTGCTCTGAAAGTTGGGGTAGGAAAAAATACGGGCCCCAGGGCATTAGCTGGTGACCCCTGTGCTCAGCGTCACAGGTAAGAGGAGCTGGTCCAGATACAGCACAGATCAAGAGCCTCAGATGGAGACCAAGGGGGATGACCCAGTCTGTAGTCTGCCAGCGGCTACTTACTAACAAGCACTTCACTGACATTGTCTTCATTTCAGAGCAGCCTTTCCAGTAAGCCTCTGCTGACAAAGGAGAGGGAGGGGGAGCAGGCTGGAGACAGAGTGAGGACCTACTGGAGCTTGGCCTGACTCCAGAGCATGGCCACCTTGCTGGGTAAGACAGGGAGGGAGGAGGGGCAAGCCTCTTCCAAGACTGGGTTTCTGTCAGTGCCACCTCGCAAAGATGTTTGAGAGAAAAAAGAACTCTCGGCTCATGGGGTTTTTGCTTGCCAGCACAATGTGTTATGATCCATAAAAAAGGACTGGCTTAGGACTCAGGGGCTCTACCTGGACTAATGAACTGGGTGACCTTGGGTAAGTCCCTTCCCCTTGCTGAGTCTCCATTTCCTTAGGTGTAAAATTAGGAAGGAAATTGAACTAGTAAATAATCTCTAAGATTTTACCCTATCCTCATCTATCCAATCTCCCACCTGCGTTACATTCATTTGTTCTGACGACACCGCATCGGCCTTGCTCACAGCCTGATTTCTTTTAGTCCCAGGCTCCATTAGTTTGGAATATGGCTATCAAACATGACATGGAAGGAGATCCAATTTTCCAAAGGCTGAAGCCCCAGAGACTCAGGAGAGGAAGAGCTCACCAAGGATTCATTCCAACCTGTTCTTTTCCAGACCAGCTTGTTCCCCCACCCCCACCCCCCACCTTAGGCCCCACTACTTGCTCAGGCTCATGTGTGCTCACCCTCTTGCTCATTCTCTCTCTCTCTCCCCCTCCCTCACTTGCTTGCTCTTGCTCTCCGTGGCTTGCTCCATTCTCTTGGTGGCATTTATCCTTTATGGTGATTAATGTAGACACCAGGCAAATGCTGGCCAAAGGAAAATACAAATTAAGTCCCTGTTCCTTTCCCTTGTGCCCTGGGAGGGTCAGTCAAAGCTCTTCTGTCTGTTGAAGAGGGATGAGGCCCTGGTGGGGCTGAATCTGGGCAGGTTCAGCAAGGCAAGAGCAGAGACAAAGTGATCCCCACAAATTACAGCTCATCACGTGGTTTCAGGGGGGCAATCCTCACCCTAAGGGCTCTGTTGAGTTCTGAAATGATCCTTAGGCCCTGCCAGCAGTGAGATGTATGGCACCTTCACACTTCAGACAAGAACATCTGGAGGGCCGCAGAACTGGGGCAGAGCCTCCTCTTCCCTCTCATCAGCAAAGGCTCAAATGAGGAATAGAACACATGTAGGTAGGGCTGGGTGACTGAATCACAGGGTCCTTCCTTTTGATTACTCCTCTCACCAAACCCCAAAGCACCAAGCCCTTATGGGCCACCTTACAGAGAGCCCTTCTGACCCTCACCTAGAGGATGTGCAGTTTGATGAGATTTCGAGATTGCAGCTGGGTGGCACAAAGCCAATCCAAACGAACTGATGACATTTTCAGCAACTTCTATTTCTCTGCTTCATTCCATCATGGAGGTCTCCTGACCATCACCACGGGCCACAGGAGGTATGAGGCACAAACTAGTCAGTCAGCCCCTGAATAACGTGGAGCTCTTGAGATACCCCTAACTGTAAGCTGTCTCATGTTGCAACCGAAGGTCCCTTCATGTAACAACTTTCCTATAACCCACCCCAGGTAACATCCAGAGTAGACAACTGGCTCAGCTCCGTCATCTTACCTGTCAACTGACCATTAGTGGCCAACCACACAACAGTCCATCCATTGCCTCCTTTCCATCATGTGTTCCAATCTCCCACATGCCCTTTGGGCCCATGCCCCATCTTTGGTACAATCTTTGGCTAATATAGACAGCCATGTGTCCATTTCTCCATAAGCCTGCTCATATGAAGAGTTTCTTTTATTCCCTATGCTCTATTATGAATATGTTCAAATATACAGAGCTGCTAAAGTAGCCTTAAAAACAATACAATAATCACCTTCACATTCATCACCTAGAATCAACATTTGTTAATATTTTTGCTTTAACTCTGTGGGTATGTTTATACATTTTTTATTGTGGCAAATTATAACATAAAATTACCATTTTAACTGTTTTTTAATATTTACTTATTTTTGAGTGAGAAAGAGAGAGAGTGTGTGTGCTCAAGTTGGGGAGGGGCAGAGAGAGAGGGAGACACAGAATCTGAAGCCGGCTCCAGGCTCTGAGCTGTCAGCACAGAGCCTGATGCAGGATTCAAATTCACAAACTGTGAGATCATGACCTGAGCTGAAGTCGGACGCTTAACCAACCAAGTCACCGAGGCACCCCACCATTTTAACCATTTAAAAAAAATTTTTTTTTCAACGCTTTTTATTTATTTTTGGGACAGAGAGAAACAGAGCATGAACGGGGGAGGGGCAGAGAGAGAGGGAGACACAGCATCGGAAACAGGCTCCAGGCTCTGAGCCATCAGCCCAGAGCCTGACGCAGGGCTTGAACTCACGGACCGCGAGATCGTGACCTGGCTGAAGTCGGACGCTTAACCGACTGCGCCACCCAGGCGCCCCAACCATTTTTAAGTGTACAATTCAGTGGCATGAAGTACATTCACCAATGTCCACCACCAATATCCATCTTTATCATCCCAAACTTTTCATCACCCCAAACAGAATCTCTGTACCCACTAAATACTAACTCCCCATCCTCCCCAGCCCCTATTCGTATCTTTTTAAATGTTGTACCATTTTAAGGCTTCAAACGTCATGACGCTTCACCCCTGAATACTTCCATCATTCACCTCCTAAAAATTAGAACATTCCAATATATCCACAATGCCATTCTCACAATGAAGACAATTAATCTACTACCCAGGTGTCAGGGTCTTCTTAAATAAACAAAGGTTTCTACATGTAAAATGAGGGACATGAGTCACATCTAGTCACTTCATAAACTATGAAGTGCTGTATAAATGTGAGATATTAATAACCTTACTAGATGATCTTGTAAATTTGTTTCAGCTCAGAAGTTCAATTAGTATTTATCATTTTTCAAAGGGTTCTGCCTCCAGATCAGTTGATGTGCCACAGGCCACTAGCAACCCCTCCCGAGCTCCCCAGGGCAGGGGGACACATGCCTGTGGGCTGGAGCCTCAATTCCAGCCTGGCCTTTTCTACCCTCACACCTGATCAGCAATACACAACTCTACCGAATTAATCCATGCAAATCCCATTAATGACTCCACAGAATGAAAAGGCCATAACAGGAAAGGAGGCTTAAGTCCTTGGCTGCAGCCAGTGGGTGCCTTCATCAGCACTTGTAGGACCACAGCATCCAGCACAGCCATTGTTGCTGGGTATGACAGGTGCCAAAGAAAGTGGAGTGTTGAGGGGCCTTCTTCTGCACCTGCAGCACCGCTCCCACCCACCTCCAAACCAGGTTCTCAGCTCTGTTAGCTCAGCTTGGAGCACAAGGCCCTCAAACATTTGAGCTCCCCAATCTCCATATTTGTCTCTGTCTCCAGATATCTGCACGCGGTCACCAATCACTTGAGTTTTGGGCTCCTTTTTTTCCCAGCCAGCTTAACAATCAATTTCTGTATGATTGCATGACTTGGCTTTGCAGTCTAGCGCAACCAGGCACTGAGTCAAACATTTTCTTTTTCTTTATTTATACTGTGTCTTGTTTCAGAAAGGATTTAAAACGAGGAGACAAACATTTAGTAAATACCCTAGACCAGATGCTCGAAACTGTGAGATGTTGTGGGAAATGCAAGAGAGAACACTTTTTTCCCCCTTATTCTTAGTTGAGTTTACAATTCATGGGGAGACATGACTCTCTTAGGAGGCAGCTAAACCACAACATCACTGACCTGGGAACTGGGAGCCAGGACACCTGGGTTCTCACTCCCGAGGCTGACCACTCGCCAGCTGTGGTTAGTGAAAAAATGACCTCGCCTCTCTGGGCCTCAGTTTCCTTACAGGTAAAATGAAGGAGCTGTGCACGGATGTCTGTATGAGCAAAGAGACAGTGCGGAGACACTGGTAATATTGGGATCCTAGGGGTTTTTTCCTTTAAGCCTCCCTGTGTTTTTTACTTGTTATAATGAGCATGTATGACTTTTGTGGTTAAATAAATCTAGCATTTACAAGTGGGAATGGATGGGACCAGCCAAATTCTGGTGTAGCTCTAACCATGGTCTGTGATTACATGTGGTTTACACAATACTGAGTCTTTGGAAGAAGAGAAAGGTCACTGATAGCCAGGGAAGGCTTCTCAGAGAAGGTGAGACTGCAGGCATGCTTTGGACTGGTAGGGACCAGGAGAGGTATCCTTGGCAGGAGGTGGAGGCCATTATATAGGGGGTGGAGAGCAACGAGGAGACTAGTTCTTTCCCAAGGCCCAGATGCATCCTAGGTTGGTGGGGGAGGGGCAGGGGGGCCTCAAAGGCTGGGGAGAAAGCCTGAGAGCAGGAACAGCTCAGCTCAGTCCCCTCCCCAGGGGAGCAGGTCCAGGCCCACCTGCCATGAAAGCAGCTGCGGAATCTGAGCAGCAGAAAGTCTAGAGGCCCCAGCCTGGTGCTCCTGGATCACAGAGTAAGCATAACACTTGGGTATTAGCTAATCAATCTCGTAAATTCATCTCCCTTTTACTGGGATCTGTCAGGAAGCTGATTAAATGCTGTGCGAGTGGGATTTGGCTCAGATGCTAGCCCGGAGCTTGGGGCTGAAGTTTTTCAATGTTCAGCTCATGCATAAAATTCATAGTTTATCATTACCCAGACTTGCTTCTCTAGAACTATCCAGATGGGAATATTTCTACATGACAGTCCTATCCTGGGTGAGCCGGTTGCCTGGCCTCTCTCTCCACAGTTCTCTCTGCAGTAGGTGCTGCCCACACCCCACCCCCCAGCAAAACCATAAGTTCAGCTCCATCTGCAGAATCACCAGCCAGGACGCCCACCCTGGGGCACTCAGCTGGATCTTCCTCTTTCCTGGGGCTCCAAAGGGATTCCCTGGGGCAAGGCCAGCATCCTCTATCTCAGATATCCTAGGGCAAAGTTGGGGAGTAGGCTATGGATGCCACTGCTCTCACCCGTGCCCCAGTCCTTGGCTAGATGCCCTCTGATTGTCCTTCTAGCACGGGAGCCCCACTCATCCAGGCTCTCCTTTCTCAAGGGCCCAAGTTCCCCCAAGTCACCTAGGCCTGGACTCCTGCCCCTGAGGCCAGTCCCTCCTCTGTCCCAAACCCTCAGCCTAACCAGGTGAAGTAATCCCCTCTATCAAGCAGATGGGAAAGAGGTGGGGGAGGGGACTGAGCCCAGCCCGCTTCAACTTTTGCCTCTCAGCTTCCCTCTCTCCTACCTGCTCTGAAGTCTAAACTTGCCCCTGGCATACTGCTTCATTTAGGAGGCTCTGACCTTCATTTCCTCATCTGGAAGGACTCTTCCAGCTCTGAGATTCCCCTTGCTATGATTATGCATACAACTCTAGCAGCCACAATGGAACTGTGTTAGTCCCTCCTGTCTTCCCCCAAAGAATAATGATACCAGAACCAACAGTTACCACGTAGTAAGCACTCACTGAACACCAGGCCCTGTGCTCATTCAGAGGTCTCAAGGCAGGGGTCCTATCTGAACCTGCAGCCTGGCCCCATGGTGGACCAGTGAAGGCATCAACACTGGCACCTTGTTGAATATGACTAAGCATCAGTGAAGTGCTTGCAGTGAAACTGGGAGCTAAGGGATTTGAATGGCTTGGGATAGAACACAGTGTGTCCTCAGGGGTCGCCATTCTGGTAAAGGAAGAAAAGGGACAAGTGATAAAATTTCAGCCAACAAAGGTCCAATCTTTTGATCCATCAATTGATCATATACATTTCTTTCTTCACTCAGCTGTTTCGAGAAAGAGGCAAAGGATAATGAACTCAGCTTGCATGAGGGAATAATTCAACTAAGTCATTTCTAGGGGGATGGTCTGTGTTCAGTACACATTTTCACCTGCCATGTGGAACCCATGCCCCCTGACTTCTAGAATCCAGTGTTCTGACTGCTCTACCATACCATCTTCCTGTGATCCTAAACATTGGAGCTGATATTTAGAAAGCAAGGCATCAAACAAACACAGAATCCATTTCACTGGTCCTTACATCCTAAGGCAAGAAAGAGGCCTCAGACGTGAGAGAGGATTTCCACAGCGCATCGAAATGAAAGCCCTTGACCCACTAGAAAACTGTTGTTATCTGCGCATCCCCAAATATTCTGGTCAACCGAGGTTTTTGCTCCATCTCTGGATAATTCTCTTTTAGGCATCTGGAAACAATGGCTGAGCCTTCATTTCATTGGCTCAGAGATTCTTTTCGAACCAATCAATGATTGCTTCCCCCTTTGGATGTTGTTGAGGGAACAGCAGCTCAGGCTAAGGTTGGGGCAGAGGAAAAAAGGAACCACAGAAAACAAAAACACATTTCCAGCCAGGGTCCCTCTTCCATGGAGCAGGGCAGAGCACTCACTTGAAGGGAGCTCAGGGAGGAAAGAGAGCTAGGATTAAGTGGCCTTCACAGGCCCAGGGAAGACCCACTGCCACCTCCGGACAGCAGACAACATAATCACGCTTGCACATGCCATGTGTGTTATTCACGCGTGTGCACTGCGTCTGTGCACTGGGAGAGAAATGGTTCCTCTCTGGGAATGTACCTGCATATATATATATATATATATATGTGTGTGTGTGTGTGTATACACACACACACACACACACACACACACACACACACACATATATATATATATATATATATATATATATTCAGACGCATTTAGTGTCCTTACTCTAAATTCACAGCTAGTCATGCTGCCGGTGGAGGTGGGCCTGATAGTACTCTAAAATAAGATTCTGGGGGCACCTGGGTGGCTCAGTTGGTAAGCATCCGACTTCAGCTCAGGTCATGATCTCACGGTTTGTGAGTTCGAGCCCCGCATCGAGCTCTATGCTGACAGCTCAGAGCCTGGAGCCTGTTTCAGATTCTATGTCTCCCTCTCTCTCTGCTCCTCCTCCACTCCCATACCGGCCCTTCATTTAGTCAACCTGACCTCCTTGGGCTGCTGAGCAGAAAGCCCCCAGTGCCCCTGCCCTTCTACCCACCTCAGGGAAGTTCAACCTGTTGTGGCCTTCGGGGGACCCTTTAGCTTTTCTCCCTTTGTTCCCTGCTGTTTGATTTTCTTCCATCTCTTCTTCTCTGGCACACAGTAGGCACTTTATTTTAAAAATTTTTTAAAAAATGTTTATTTTTGAGAAAGAGAGGGAGACAGAGCACAAGCAGGGGAGGGGCAGAAAGAGAGGGAGACAGAATCCGAAGCAGGCTCTAGGCTCTGAGCTGTCGGCACGGAGCCCAATGTGGGGCTTGAACTCCTGAACCATGAGATCATGACCTGAGTCAAAGTCGGACCCTCAACCTACTGAGCCACCCAGGCACCCCTAGAGTAGGTACTTTATAAATGTGGCTCGTTGGTGGCAGCAGTGCCAAGGGATGGCTGGGGGGGAGGAACCACACTTCCCCATGAATCTCTAACAACGCCAGCCCACTGCAAGTACCCCCAAGAAATATACAAAGGCAGCTTCCAGACAAGCCTCCTAAACCCACTACCAGGGAGACTATGTGGCCCCTACATTCTTCCTGTATGACAACTCTTTTTTAAAGTTTATTTATTTATTTAGGGGGGGGCAGAGAGAGAGGGAGAGAGAAAGAATCCCAAGAGGTTCTGAACTGTCAGCACTGTCAGCGAGGAGCCCGACGTGGGGCTCAAACCCATGAACCTTGAGATCATGACCTGAGCCGAAACCAAGAGCCAGACACTTAACCAACTGAGCCACCCAGGCACCCCGCTGTGTGGCAATTCTGAAGGCCACTTGTTCAGGATATCTCTGCATTTTGTGATCTGAGTTTGCCCTCCTCTTTCCTCCATTCCTTCATGTCTCCTACATGCCTCTCTTCCTGGATTTTCTCTTCCCTTTCCCTTACCTTTCTCTCAATCCTTGTCCCTTTTCTTCTTTATCCTCTTTCGACCTCTCAGATCTGCATAGTCCTCACCTGGCCTCCCTGTCTCCAGACCAAGCTTCACTTAAGTGTCTCCATTGCTAATTCCTTACCCTCAAGCTCCAAGGGTTTCGAGCTCTTCTCTCTCTGCAGCTATCGCAGATGAAGTAGAGGGTGAGTCTGCCCTAAGCTGTGAGGCCAGGGCAAGCTGTGGCCAGCCCAGACCCCCACTTCCTGCTGCAGGGGAACGAGGTTTCCCTTGGTAATGAGGAGTGGGTATCTGCATCTCCGGGAGGACGGCTGTGCTCTTAGAGCTTTGCGTTCTGAACAGGTCCTCAAACATTCACACCCACACCTGCTTCTGAGTTTCGTGATTTCAGAAATGAGATCAAGAGGAAATTAGCCATTTGGTAGAAAAACACATGCGTGTGTGTGTGTGTGTGTGTGTGTGTGTGTGTGTGTGTTGGGGTGAGGGTGGGAAAGTGTCATTAAACAAACCACAACCTCTACTCCTGGCTCAGCCATGTGGAAATGGAGTACAAAATCAAGTTTTTAAGACTCCAGAAAGTTGTACGATTGGGACCCAAAGACTTCTACCTTTGTAACCAGCCTCTGGCCCCACTGTATACTCCTATCTCATCCTGAAATCGTGCTTAGGGCCAACCAACTGTATGTAAGTAGGATAGAAAAAGGGAAGATCTGGAACTAGGACAGATCTGGGTTATGGTCCCAACTCTGCCACTTATTACTAGCTATGTGCCCCTGAGCAAGTCACTTCACCTCTCTGAGCCCCTTTTTTATGTAAACTGGAGATCATTTGAGTGTCTAATGCTTGTAAATCTATGTAAAGCCCTCAGCAAAAGAAGCCACTTATGCCCAGAGAGGTATTCTGATTGGTTTGGGAAGTGGGGTCCTGAGCTGGGAGACACCTGCCTCCTTTGGGCTGGGTGCCCTGAGGCAGAGCTCAGTACCTAAGTCATAACAGTCACCATGTATTGGTGCTTTACCTACATGAGCCCACAATTCCTCACGACAACCCTGTAAGCTGGGGACTATTTATCTCCATTTTGCAGAGAAGAAAATGGAGGCACTGAGAAATAAAGTGACTTGCCCCAGGTCACAAAATCAGCAAGTGGTAGAGCAAGGAAAGGAAAAACAGGGGTGATAAAAGGGATGATGATGAGGTGCAGGCAGGCAGTGACCAGCCCACAGCACTGTTTTGCCCAGGGCTCGCTGGGCCCCCTTACCCAAGGCCTCCGACTCATCAGGCCCCAGGGCACCCCCAGCCCACGCAGCCCTTCGTTACTACTAGCCAAGCGCCAGCCTGCAAACAGAGGCTTGGGGCTGACACGGCGGCAGTGGCCTGTGGGAGGCAGCCAAGGACTAGCTCAGCAGAAATGACAAACCCTCCTGCTTCTGCCCCTTGTGTGAAGCTAAAATTAACAACTTTCCCAACTGCAAACAAATGCAGTTGCTGAACCTGCATTCCCTTGTCTTGCTTCTGCTGCCACTGGGCTTCCTGGGCATCATCCCTCCTCCATCCTCTCTTCCTGGCCACACCCACAGGGCCGGGCCTCGAGGGCAAGAGCAATGTGGGGGGTTGGGGTGGGTTGAGACCTTTGCACAAATTGGGGCCTGGATCACAGGAGGGTCTCAGACATTTGGCAACTCCAGGTGTGGGTCAAACATCTCCCAGCTACCATCCATTCTACCTTCTGGTTCTTCTCTTTGAACTTTTTGGTACCCAGTTTCTTTGGCTAGCACTAAGTCCAGTAACTGTTTATGCTGACCCCCAATTAGCCAGGGTATTCAAGTTTCCATTTAACTAGGGCCTTTTTTTCCCCCAGGTACCATCAATTCTTATCCATCTGTGGTGGGTGGCCTCTAAAATGGTCCCAATAATCTTCACCCCCCGATATTCACATCCATCCTTCTGGATCCCTTCCCCCTGAGCTTGAGATGGACCTCGTGGCTCACTTCTAATGTAAAGTGTATGGAAGAAGTTATGGGGCTTCACTTCCAAGATAAGGTTATAAAAAGACTGTGGCTTCTGCCTTGAGCTGGCCTGCTCTTGGTCACATGCTCTCTCTCTCTCTCTCTCTCTCTCTCTCTCTCTCTGCTCACACTGGAGGCAGCAAGCTGCCATGCTGTGAGCAGCCTGATGGAGAGGACCCGGCGAGGAACTGCTGAAACTTGCAAGGCGTGCTAACAACTACATGAATGAGTTTTGGAGACAAATCCTGCAACCCCAGTTGAGTCTTTAGTTACCACAGCCCTGACCTGCAGCTTTACCACAACCTCGTGAGTGGCCTTGAGCCAGAACCACACAGCTAAGATGCACCCAGACTCCTGACCCACAGAAACCGTAAGATGTTAAAATGTTTATTTTTTTAATTTTTTTAATGTTTATTTATTTCTGAGAGACAGAGACAGAGTGTGAGTGTGGGAGGGGCAGAGAGGGAGACACAGAATCCCAAGCAGGCTTCAGGCTCTGAGCTGTCAGCACAGAGCCAGAGGCGGGGCCCGAACTCACAAACTGTGAGATCATGAAGTCGAATGCTTAACCTACTGAGCCGCCCAGGTGCCCCAAAATGTTTGTTGTTTTAAATGGCTACGTTTGGGAATCATTGTTATGTGGCAGTAAGATAACTAATGTATCATCCTGTGTCCCACTCCCTCAAAGCTCTGCTTTATCCCAGGTGACAATGACCAATGACCTAATATTCAAGTTTTTTTTTTTTAACAGCCAGATAAGAGGATACCTTAATTCAGTTAAACATGCTTGAGTCTCCAGATTGCCACTAAAGAACAGTGGGGGGTTTTAGATGCTGGTAGAAGGCTAATGGAAAAGATTATTGGGGCAGAGGACCAACTTACTTTGTATGCATTGGTCCTGAGCCTAGGCAATGTTCACAGCTTCTTAGAATCCCCAGATGATCAAACTGTGACCAAAAATAACTCCAGGTTCATGACAGTGTCCAGACTGCAACCCCTCATACCAGTTTCATCCTTGGATAATGGTAGCTAAAGTTTACTGAGTACTAACTAAATATCAGGCACTAAGTATTTTATAATGATTTACTCATTTGATCCTTGCAAAATTCCATTCTACAGAGGAGGAAACTGAGACACAGAGGAGGTAAGTAACTGTCCAAGTTCAGAGTCAGTAAATGGCAGAGCTGGGATTTGAGCCCATGGTCATGACCATGTTTCTTGAGGGGAGCCCACATGTCCTGGGCAGGAGGGAGTCTGGTTACCAAAAGTTGTCAGGACTTTGACTTTCTTTCGTCTTCCTTATACTTCCTTGCTCAAAAACTGACAGCAGCCTCCTATTGCTTACTAGATTAAGTCCAAAGTCCTCTTATCACAATTTGGCCCCAGCCCACATACCTTTCACTATTTTCCATTACGTAACTTCTACTTCTAGCTGCAATAATCCCCTGATTTCCCCTCACCCGTTAGCTATCATTTTGACTTTGTCCTACCTGGCAACACTCGATGTTTCTAGTTGGGAACTGCTAGGTGTGACATAGAGAGGGTTTTATAGCCAGATCCCCTGGAGAAATCTCAAAGGCCTTTCCTCTTAGAGTGCCCATCTCAGATTCCAAGAAGACAATGGAGCCTCTACATGAGTGGAAATGCATGTCTCAGTTTTGCCAGAGCGAGACCAATGCTCCCAAAGTAGTGGTCAAGGCTCTGTGCCATGTGCTTTACCCAGCAAAACCCCATCTGCTTCTGAAAGCCTTCCCTACTTCTTTCTGCCCCTGTGATTTCTTCTGTCTGAGGAGCATGGTGTGGACTGTCCTCAAGCCATTCAATTCTCAGCTCAAATGTCACCTCACAGAAGCCTTTCCTGACTGCCCCAACTGAAGTACCTGTGACTCTCCACCCCAGCCCCTTGTTTTTTTCTTCCTGGCACTTATCAATACAAATAGTGATGATTTATTTGTCACTTTTTAGTTTAGTTATTTTTTGAGGGAGAGAGAGAGCATGAATAGGGGAGGGGCAGAGAAAGAGGGGGAGAAAGAGAATACCAAGCAAGCTCCACACTGTCAGCACAGAGCCCAATGTGGGGCTCGAACTTACGAACCATGAGATCATGACCTGGGCCGAGATCAAGAGTCAGACGCTTAACCGACTGAGCCACCCAGGTGCCCCTATTTTTCTGCTTTTCAAATGTGTTCCCACAGAAACCTATGCTCCACGAGGGCAGGGATATTTTTCTGTCCTGTTTGCCATTGTGGCCCCAGCACCTGTAACAGCACTGAGTGCATAGGAGGTACTCCGTGAAAATTTGTTGGTTGAATGAAAAGGATGTTTCACCTGCAAGTTCCTTTGTGTGTTTTTCCCTAGCTGGCGAACAAGTGTCCTGAGGGCAAGGCCCGAGTCATAGTCTTCAGCTTCCCTTGGCATCTGGAATTAAACTGAATACAAGTAAATCCTGAGACCGCACTTGTAGTGTAAAATTGTTGAGACGTCTGGCCCATGCTCCATCCATTAACCACACTACCATGCCTTGCTGGGCTGCTGGGGATGGGGGGATGAAGAGCGAGTGAGGGCTTTTTTACTGCACAATGTTTTAGTCTTGAATTTTCCAAAGGGGTGACGGTGGACGGGGGCTGGTGGGGGGGCGGGGAGTTGGTAGGTTTTCTCTTTCAGCAGTTTCTGGTCAGGGGAGGGTCTTTGCAGCAGAGAAGGTACAGCAAAATCCAAAGGGAAGATGGAAAGGGCTACCCTGACAGGCAAGAGCTGAGGTCTATATATGTCGGAGAAAAGGAAATTTTGGTCCTGGAGCATGAGGTGGCACTCGGCATCCAAACTGTAAGATTCGTTGGGACATTTTGAGGCTTCAAAGCAAAGTGGGATATCTGTGTGAGTAGGGACACAGAGTGCCACCGCAGGCCTCGGTGACCTGGTGTGGGAGAGGGAGAGGAGAGGAGGCACAGAGACAGAGACAGAGACAGACAAAGAAAGCCTGGGGTCTTCATATCTAAAAATAGAATCAAGTGAGAGGGAAACAGCCCATTTCCTAACCTTAATGCAGTTAGGCAGCGGAATAAACTGCCTAGTGATGAGGTTGACTCGCTGGCATTAGAGGCATTGAAACTAGGTGAGATCAGGTCCTGGGGGCATCATCAGTACCAGCAACCCCTTCCTGGCTTTTAGCGGTGGGGGAAGTTGTGGGGGTTCAAACCTTTTGAAAAGGCCTGAGAGGCCTTTTGCAGGGTTAGTCCTCAGAGGCCACCGGGTGTGCATGCATTCCAACGGACACACTCACACTCTTGCACCCTGCATGGAGGGGAGTGACCCTGCTCTGTCTCCTTGGTTTCATTGACGATGAAAGAGCTAGCACACTATAGAGATCTTATCCCTTTTCCCTACTGACAAGTCACTTCTGTGATCCTGACGCACCCTTGCCAAGTATCTGGGTGTCCCCTAGGCCTCCTCAGTCAGGAAAGATTCAACCATCTTTGCACCAGATTTACCTTCACACACACACACACACACACACACACACACACACACACACTATTGTGTGTATACTTTCTCTTCTTTCTCCCTCTCTCACTCTCTTTCCCTCTCTGTCTCCCTCCCTCTGTTCCCCCTCCATCCCTCCCCAACCCAAGCCACTTTTACCAGATAGCAGCTAGATTCTTTAACCCTTATGGCTTCTGCCTTTATGTACCCCCCCTGCCTTTCTGATCCTCATCTCCTCCTAGATTCTCTTGGCAAAAGGTAGGAGTCTCTGCCTCCAGAAGTATCTTTGGTACCTCCCCAGGGCCCAGCAGCAGCTATAGAAGTGCCCCTTCCTGCTCATGGGGTGAGGAGAAAATACAGACTTTGCCCCAGGTCCTATAGAAGAGGCATGTTCTTTTCCTTGCCTTTCCACCCACCTCATGCTCTCATTCTTCCCTGTGGTGTCACAAAACTCAAAAGCCTCTTCAGTCCCATTGAAGGGAAGAGGAAAGAACAAGACCCAAGTAAAATGTATCAACACGTACACTGAGAGGCTGAATTGCGCCAGAGGCCCGGGGAAGGAATAGAGGACAGCAGGCAGGGAATGAAACGGGAAAGGCCCCAGCTGAGAAGCCAATGACCACACATGGCCCTGCAGGGTCCTGGGCCAGCCAAAGCTGCTCCGCTCTGCTCACTGTTGGCTCAGAGCTGAGAGCAAAGAATCTACCAGAGCTGGCCAGTAGCAGAACTGCTAGGTGGGGGGAGCTGGTCTCCAGCATCCCTGTCTTGTTTCCCTCCCCAGTTTTAGGTGCCCTCGCCCAGGTTCCCAAAGTGTGTTTCCCTGCCCCAAAAGTCTTGTACAGCTGCCCCACAGCAATATTCCCTCATCTGTGTCCCATTTCTGCAGAACCCTGGGAGCACTGAGTCATTTGTGTATCCAGGTGTGAAACGGCGGGTCATGGCTGAACGCTGAGTTCCCCCAAGCTGTTGTGTGGATGTTAATAGATGGTATTTGAGGGGGAAACAGAAGGATGGTGATCTATGGTCAAATACATACTGGAAACCTTAAACAGTATCAGCAGGTTTCTCTACTGCGGGACTTCTCAGAGCCTTTAATGCACTAATGTGCATTGTGAGGGTCTAAGAGGTGGATGTGGCACTTCTCATATGTATTCGGCCATAGAATCTTTTCTTTTTATTTCTGCAGAGCAGCTTGCAGGACGAGTGTTTTATTTGATGTATTTCCCCTCTCAGATAACATGTGCATTTTCACAACAGGCTTTGATACCTATACTTAAAAGAGTGACCATAAAAGGTGAGAAGGTAGGCACCCTTAGAGTTAGTGGAGGCAGTGATGGTGACTTTGGATCAACTACTATATTTACATATATATATATATATATATATATATATATATATATATATATAATCAAGGCTAGAAGGGAGAAATTTTTGACCAGAGGGCCCTGGTGCTATGGCTGTTTCATGTCACACATTACAGGTGATTGCCACTTACCAGTTGGCTTGCTCCTATCCCACACAGTCGCAAGTATCTTTAATATTTAGCCTTTTGGGGCTGTGTGTGGGGGACTAGAATGGAAGGAATGGAGGGAGGACTGTCTCCCCAAAGACATGTCTATTTCTCATGTTGACACACTTATGTTTAAGACCTGGCCCTTCCTGGGACTCCTGGGTGAGTCAGCAGGTTAACTGGCCAACTCTTGATTTGGCTCAGGTCATGATCTCATGGTTCATGAGTTTGAGCTCTGCATTGGGCTCTGTGCTGAGAGCAGAGCCTGCTTAGGATTCTCATTCTCTCTCTCTCTCTCTCTCTCTCTCTCTCTCTCTCTCTCTCTCCCCCACTCTGCTCCTCCCCTGCTTGTACACGCACTCTCTCTCTTTCTCTCAAAATAAATAAATAAACATTGAAAAAAAAGAGCTGGCCCTTCATAAAGCATTGGACATTTGTTCCCTTGTTCTCTACTGACACCACCAGTCACCCGAAACTCCATCCTTTAAAGCCTCGTAGGCCCACTGCCTCGAGAAGGGCTAGTTGTGAGCCTCAGTGCTCTCTCTCTGGGTTCTCTTTTATGTGTGAACCAATCATTTCTTTACAGTGCACAGGACTGGGAAAATGGGGGCAGTGGAGACAACTCAAGGGCTGTGCTCAGTCACATGGCTCCTCTGCTAGCCTACTAAGTGGCCTGACCAGACAGGTCGCCACAAGGGACCTCCCCACTGGCTCCTACCAAAAGAACTGGGATGAGGGGGTGCCTGGGTGGCTCAGTTGGTTAGGCATCCGACTTTGGCTCAGGTCATGATTTCACAGTTCGTGAGTTCAAGCCCCGAGTTGGGCTCTGTGCTGACAGCTCAGAGCCTGGAGCCTGCTTTGAATTCTATGTCTCCCTCTCCCTCTCTGCCCCTCCCCTGCTCATGCTCTCTCTGTATCTCAAAAACTGAATAAACATTAAAAAAAATTAAAAAGAACTGGGATGAGGAGCCCCTTTCTACCTGCTTAGAAGGGAGGCTGCCAAGGGAGAGAGAAAAAAAAAATAAAGATGCTCTTCAAGATGGTAAACTGAGGGGCAGGGAGCCAGCTGCTTCTTTGAAAGGAGGGACTTAGTCCCAGTGAGGGTCAGTTACCTGGGAACAAGATGTTCTCATCCATTAAACTGAGTGCTCTCCAAAGATGAGAACTGTGCATTATCAAGCTATTCATAAAAGCACTGTGTCCACTGTGTTCTGTGCTGGTTACAGTAGAACTGTGTTTGGTCCCATGCAGGGCCCCTGAGAAGCATTCTCACAAACTCTGGAGCGTTACCAAAGCAAAGGGACTGAGATACTATAAGGCAGTAGGCTAAGGTCTCTTCTAGGTCCAGGACCACTGCGGGAAGCTACGGAGCCAGAGGGAAGACATGTAGGTAGGTACTCAGGTACACTTAGCCAGCATTTGTGTCCAACTCCAGGAGGTTCATGGACCCCTCCGAGGAAGCTCAGCTGTGCAATCACACCACACAAGGAATCACTGAGCAAATTGGGCAGTGTAGGGGCCAAGGGCAGGCTGCCCAAAAATGTGCCACGTTGGCATATTGATTATTTTAAGTAAAGATTACTTAAAGAAACGGCCAGTGCAAAAAGAACACTCTGACCCTCCACGTTGTCTCCAGAAAGGAAATAAACCTCCCATGTGAAAGGTCCCCTCCCTGGATCGGGAGGTAAAAAGACATCCTTATCACCAGAGACAGGGAATTCAGGGCTGAGAAGGCTGTAGAAACAGCCTTTGTTACTTTTTACTAATTTACTACCCCAGCCCAAATTCTGTTTAGAATTCCTTACTGATTGAAGCTCCCGGAGATCAGTTCTTTGTCCTGTCAATTCTTCACAGATTTATTGTTTATTTGTCTAAAAAGTATAAAGACTGCCTTCCTTGGTTATTTCTTTAGGTCTCTCTCAATTTCATTACCAGGTTTCTGTGTGCATGTAACTAAACTTTGGGTTTTTTTCTCCTGTTAATCTGCCTCATGTCAATTTAATTCTTAGACCGGCTAGAAGAATTTTGCAGAGTAGAAGAAAAATATCCTCCCCAACAGAAGATTTAGCCAAAAAGTAAAATAAATTGAAAGTCAAAAGACATACAGACTGGGAGTACCTAATTGTCTCAGTCAGTTAGTTAAGCATCGGTCTCTTCGAATCAGCTCAGGTTGTGATCTTGCAGTCGTGGGATTGAGTCCCACATCAGGCTCCTCGCTGAGCATGGAGCCTGCTTGGGGTTCTCTCTCTCTCTCTCTCTCTCTCTCTCTCTCTCTGCCCCTCCCCCCCCCAAAATAAATAAATAAACTTTAAAAAAAGACAGACAGACTTAAGGAAATGTGATAGCTATATGCCAAGAGGAAGAGGAAGGAAAGAAGTCACTGAAAGAGAGGGCTTTCAGCTCAATCTCAAAAAATGTTCTAATTAGAACAGCTCAACAATGGAACAGACTCCCTTAGGAGGCAGTGAATGCCCTGCTGATGAGAGTTACAAATTTCAGGGGCAGACTGAACCAGATGACCTTGTAAGGACTGTCCTCCCAACCTTACATTTCCTCCCAACAGTGTGTTTCTGTCCCGTCACTGAGCTCCTTCCTTGTTTATTGCAGTCACAGTCTTGCCAACAAACCCCAAAAGGCACCAGAATATGGGAGGTGGCCCCACACTCTGGACTGCCTGTCCCCTGGCTCCTCCACTCCCACCCACAGGCATGTATCTCACTAGCCCCCTTGCTAGGGCTCTCGGCTTTGCCTGGTGCCAGCTAGTTAATCTGATAAACTCATCTGCACAAATGGGATCATGAATGCTAATGAATTAATGTGTTACCTTCCCAAGTGACATATTTGCATTTTTAACAGAGGTCTTCAGGAGATAATGCCTTAACTCAAAGGAGTGATTAATGTTGAAATTTTAGCTGTTTGGCAGTCTAGTAAAGAAGATATTTTTGGAAAGGGAAACTTTTTCCACCCTTCACATCATACCATCTGCTGGAAGAGGGAAAAACATGTCCCTGCCATTGAGGGGTTTATAGTTTATAAAGTTGGGAAATTAAAATTACTGACATTTATTGAGCCTCTACCAAAGTGTGGGGCCCTGTGCTAAGTGCGATATAAATATTATCTTTGAATCGTCACAACAACCCTCTGATGTCTAAGTATTTTGCAGGTAAAGGCTCTGGGCCTCAGAGAGGCTGAGTAACCTAGTACTTCATTTCATTGACTCTAGATGTTAGAGACAACACTTCCCTGGGTTTTCCCTGAGACAGAAAAGATGCTGGCAACTAAATTACAATGCACCATGGATTGTAAGAAGTATTTCACTTTCCAAAATGTTAAAATCATGTCTTCAACACCATGAAATTGCAGTATGTGGTGAGGCCAGCTCCAGAGTACATGCTCTACCTAATGCTGCTCACAGAACCCAGGTGGGAACTGGCTGGGGAATGCTTTGATATGATAATAGAATAGCAAGCACATATTAATATTTGAATACAGAATGATTACATAAGGACAGAGAAGGCTGCACCCTGAGTCTGAGGTCAGTAGCAGCATGTGTCGATGGGATTGTGGACCTCAGTGGCGGACAGCAACAAGGCAATAGGGACAGGACTCAAGGTAGAGGGACTAGGCTGTATAGGGCCTGAGGCTGGAGTTGCTGGGTAATATGTAGCAAATAACCCACTGTCAGGTGTTAGGGGAGTTAGGTTTTGAGGTTATAGCACACTGGCTGGCTTGGCTCAAGTGAAGGGAGTCTGTTACAGAAACTGGAAGCCATGAGAGATAGGTTAGTCAGATGGGAAAGTCAAGGTAAGTGAACTGGCAGGTCTTTTTGAAGGCTAGGATGAGAGATTTCAATTTGGTACAATGGGCAAAGGGGGCAATTATTGACTCTTGCAAGGTAATAACAATAGGTTAGGAGAAGCTCATTCTGGCCACAAGGATGAATTAAAGCTGTCACCTCAAAGCCAGAGGCTTCCTGAAGAGAAAGAAACCAGCACCGCACAAGAGGGTTGTGTTGTCAGGCAGCAGGATTGCAGGGCATGATGAACCCTGAACTCTCAGCTCTGTGTCTGGGTTGCATTCCTCACCTGGAAGACGAAGTAGCAGAGCCATGGCTGGCACTGCCCTGCATGACACACAGATCACAGAGGCCCCTGAAGAGCTCACTCCCTAGCTGAGGACAAAGGGGAATGCACAGGAAGTCAAGGCAACATGACACAGTATAATCAAGGGCTAAATTGTGATGGCAAAAAGGTCTGGATTCCAAAATGAAAGAGGGGGAATCATGGGTGACTATTTTTTCCCCTATATTTTCTGTACTCTAGAAGTTTTCCACTATGTGCAGGTATCCCTTTCATAATCAAGGAAAACTTATAAAAAGAGGGGCAGCCGATGAGGGCTAGAATGATCAGGAAAGGCTTCTCAGCAGAGGCTGGACTTGAGCTTGTTAGAGATGTGATAGAAGGATTTGCAGAGATGGAAAAAAGGGGGCTACTACAGGCTAGGGGGACAGCAGAAAGATGAATGCAGAGAGAGGAGTGAGCTCTGAGTAGGGTACAAGTGGGGCGGGGAGATAAGGAGACTGACGGAAATGGGGGTCAGGAAGAAATAGGTCAGAGGGATTATATATATATATGTAAACACACACGCACACACATATATAAAATTCTATACAGGATTGTATATAGCATATGTATACATGGTGAAGTTCAGCTGTTGTGGAAGGCAGGCCTCGGATACCAGAGAGAGGAGTTTCCATTTGATATTGTAAGCAAAAGGAGCTATTATAGGCTCTTGAGCAGGGAAGTGACATGATGAAAGATGTCTTAAGGAGATTCCTTTGGCAGCAGCTTGAAGGATCACTTGGCGGGGAGGGGAAGGCAGCATGCGGAGGGACCAGTAGGGATGCTGCTGCAGGAGTCTGGGCGTGAGGGAACCAGAGCGAGGGCTATGATGGCAGCAGTGGGAATAGTCAAGAAGGCATGGGTTCATGAGGCACTTGTGAGAGATGGACTGCCAAGACCTGGTGGTGACTGATGGGCATGAGGAGGGGGTGACTGATTCCAAGACTCAGCCTGTCGGCTCTAGAAAGAACGATGGTGTCACTAATAGAGACAGAGATGCCGGAAAGGGCTCAGGGCTGGCAATCGGTGTGGAGGGTAAGATTCAGAGGAGACACCCTGAGTTTGGTTGTAGTTGTGGCCAATTTAAAGGGATGGTAAACTCCACAGAGAAAATGTCCTTAAAGGTAACAATGAAATGGAGCTGGAGCTCAGGTTAAAGGCCAGCCTTCATCATCTCCAGTGATCACCCAGAATCCCAAAGCAGGTCGAGCTGTATTTAGACTGAGTGTGTCAGCCTCTGAGGGTGGGGGCGGGGAGGAAAAACAGCAGACCCAACAGCCAATTCCATTTTGGGCTTTGCCGGTGACAGACTCTAAACTGTGTGGCAACAGCAGGCTGGTGGGTCTGTTAAAAAAAAAAAACAAACCCTCCTTTTTCTCTGTCAGTGAGTGATTTCCCTACGTATTAGAAAGATTACGGCTCGACTGTAGGTGATGAGATGAATATGGAAACAACACTCCCTTTATTAATCATATCTGCATTTTCGGTGATTTCACTGATCTTAGCAACAGAGCTGGCATGACACACAGCGCCCTCCCCTACCCGGGTGAGTGGGCTGGTTTCCAGAGTCCCAGCCCACAGTGTCCAGACTTCTGGCCATCCTGTGACAGGATCAGAGGCAAGGCCCATTAAGAAATAATCTGGGTACCTCAGTTTCTCCCTGGGTCAAATGGAAAAGCATGGGGAGCAGACTTGCTTGGGTCTGGGTTAGAAGTGGGAAGATAAGCAGAACAATTACTGAAGAGGAAAATGACAGATGAAAGATGAAGCTTGGGAGAGAAGCAGTGAGCGCACACTGCAGCCAGGATTTCCGACCTGAGAGGTCTTGGTTGACTGGTTGACTCCCATGCGATTGTCACCACCGTGCCATCTTTTTGCCACTTCTAATGGGCTTTTCCATACAAAGGGTCATAAATAGGACAACTGCCCTAGTCAGTGACTTGCATTCCCTCTTTCCAATCTCCCACCTCCATGAGCATCTTCCACTTGGGACACCTGCCCACTTTTCAACCACCCTCCTGCCAACAGTCACCCCTCCCTCAAACCAGCAACCACAAGACTGATCAGAAGTCAGAACAAAAATCTCCAGCAGGGAAATGCCGGAAACCACTGGCCGACAGACTATTCAGTGTGTGTGTGTGTGTGTGTGTGTGTACGCATGCGTGTGTGAGTGTTCATCCACCAGTCTAGCCATCTGTTCTGTTTTCCCAGTGGGTTTGGATAAGAAGCAAAGAGAGACCCGTTTGGGTGGTCCTAACCCAGAGCTGAGCTCCTTTGGCAGTTAGGAGACCACAGCCTGGGATGACTTCCTCTGCATGCATCCATCTTTACAAGACATCATTCCCTCCCCCAAGGAGAAGCGGTAAGAGAAAGGGGGCTACAATCCCACAAACATCCCTTTATCCGCAGTTCTCAATTCTCTTCCAATCCAGGGACGAGGGGCTCGGCCCAGACACCTGCCCAGGGCTGATCTTCGGTGGCCTAGGCAGGGAGGGGAGAGCTGGTGGGGAAGCAAATGAACAGGCAGAGGCCTCTACCATCACCTTCCAACCCACCTGTGGGCTCCTCGCTTCTTTCTCTCCTACCAGCTGGAACAGCAAGGCTCCAGCTGACATTAAAGTGCTGTGGTAGCTCTCCCCATGCCCAGGCACAGGTGTGACCTCCGCCAGGACCATCCCAAGTGCTGAGAGGCGTTTTCAAACTGATTCTACCAGGGAAGCTGAAAGGTGTCTCCTGGCTCTCAGCAGCCCTGCAGAGGTCTTGGGAGCTTGAAACAGCCCCTGCCTCCCACTTCCCTGTTGGGGGTATAGTACTTAGCACCCCATCTCAACCCGATTCTGCAGCCAGATTCCCTATGGCTCACTCCTTCAGGGCCCCGGAGGCAAATTTACTTTACCTGGGATGGTTAACTGATCAACTCATGGTGTTCTTAGCTCCACCGAAATTCTGCCAGGTGAAAAACCTGAGGGCACTGGGGCAAAGGAAGTATGAGTAGAGGTTCATAAGGGGACCAGCAGTAGGTGAGGCCAAAACAAGTCAAGAATCTACTTGGTGGTTTACTAGCCACGGGAAAGCCTGAAGTGACTTTTAGATTTGACCCTCCTCTCCATGCCCACTGCCATCACTCTAACTCCGTCTCACTTGGAGTGCTGTAGTGTTTTACAAGCTGGTCTCAATCCCTCCTTGCTCCAGTCAAGTCAGCTTCCTATCGCATGGCTAGCCATCCTAAAATACTTCTCATTAATTGTCCACCAGCCCCCCAGGGTCTAAGTCCAAACTCCCCATGCTGACATCAAAGGTCCTCCAAATCCAAGTACCCCTGACCCAGAAGTCCTTTCTTCCTCACGGTCTTCCCCCTAACTATGCCTCGCCCTTGGAAGCCTGCTCCTTTTCTAGTCAATGACCTCAATCGCACACATTATTCAAAACCTAACCCAAGTTCAACCTCTTGTGGGAAGCCTTCTCCCTCCGTTCCAGCCCACGCTGTTCATTCTCTGTGTCCTGAACCCCTAGAGTGCTTACAGTTTAAAGCACATAACATAGTATGTAATTGTTTCCCAACTTTTATTATTCTTAGTTGCTTCATATGAATAAGTATGGTTTTTCTATTAACATACGAATGTCTAAAGAGCGGGTCCTTTGCTCTCCCCTTCTCATCATAACATGGGCATTGGGCTAGACCCAGGGGTTCTCAATGGACTCCTGTTCCCTTGGCTTAACTCCAAAATGAAGGAAGGATGAGATGAATTAAGGCCCTCTGAGGATCTTCTCTGTCCATTCCTTCCCCTTTCTCAGAAGATATTCCAGGCAGTTGAAGGGCTGAGGCCACCCAGAGAGGCCTAGCCAGCCAATCAGCTGTTGGATCTCTAATTTTTCAAGCCACTCCCACATCCTAAGGCTTTCCGAGCGATCAATAATGCTGCTTAAGTGATCAATCTGAGACACAATGGGCTGCAGGGGCCAGTGTTTGATTAATTCGAGAGAATACATGTATGCTGGAAGAGACAGAGCAGGGAGAGAGAGAAGAAAGAGAAAGCAGGAAGAAAGATGAGCTGGGGGAAGGAAGAGGGAGAGGTTTTATGAATGGGGATATGACAGAATGGAGCTGAGAGCCATTCTCACCTGATTTGATTCAATGGTGAGTTCTTGCTGAGGCAACTAAATAAGCTGAGGTCTTTCTCAGAGCCCAGTGAATATCCCAGGGCTGCTGGGCAATCTTTGGCCTTGGCAGGACCACAGTTGCCACGGGCCATGGAGAGACTAAGAGGCTAAAGGCTACATAGTGGATGGAGAAGTAGGTGTGGGATAGAGGCTTCTAGGTACCTAAGGAAACACTTGGATCAGGAGCTGTGCCCATTATCAGGGTCTACAGAAATCCCAAGTTCTGGCATCCTTCAGTCTTCCACTCAAGACTGGAGACTCTGATATCCATGATGATATGGGACAGCTGACCAATCTGCAAGGGTGGTATCAGCATTACCTTCTCTCTGTTCATTGGTGTACAGACTATTCTCCTTCCCAAGGCTCTGGGTCTGGAAATTAAATTATTTGGCCATTGAGAAAAACTAAGAAGGCCCTTTCTGAACTTCTTCTGGGGGGCACCAAACTAGCTATACCACTACTCAAAAGTTTTCTGGAAAAGTTAGTGTTGCCTGGAAAAAAAAAAAAAAACAACAGAGAAGATGGCTTATTACTGTGAGAAAAGTCCTCCCTTAATCTAACCATGATTCCTACTGCTCTCATTAAATACCCATCCTTCACGTATAAATGGTATTATTACTCTCCTCATCGACACAGGCCCCAAGCCTCAGAATCATCTTTGACTCTTCTTGCTTCTTCATCACTCATCCAATTAGTAGGTAAATCGGGTTTTTTTCTACCTCCAAAATCAATCTATCCATCTCCTTCTTTCTATCCCCTTCCAGCTATTTCTACCCCCTTCATGCTTCCAGGATGGCCCCCTTTTAATCAACTTGCCAAAGGGGGGGGGAACAAGAAAAATGAGCCTGAATCTAATCAAGCCTAGCACTAATTTCCACTTATAAGAGATACAGAAAATAGCGGAACAAGCTAAATGACAACAAGAGGAAGCAAAGGGACCAGAATGTGGGACAGGGTACGGGACAACTAGCCTTCTTTCTCTAACAAGTCACAGAGAAGGGACTGTTGAAAGGTCCTTAAGAGACATAATGACCGGGGCGCCTGGGTGGCGCAGTCGGTTAAGCGTCCGACTTCAGCCAGGTCACGATCTCGCGGTCCGTGAGTTCGAGCCCCGCGTCAGGCTCTGGGCTGATGGCTCGGAGCCTGGAGCCTGTTTCCGATTCTGTGTCTCCCTCTCTCTCTGCCCCTCCCCCGTTCATGCTCTGTCTCTCTCTGTCCCAAAAATAAATAAACGTTGAAAAAAAAAATCTTTAAAAAAGAGACATAATGACCAAATGTAATGTGTAGGGATTTTTTTTTTGAGGGGGGGGGGTCTTGATTCTAACAAGCTAACTGTGAAAACATATTTTGAGATAATTGAGGACATTTAATTATGGACTGAATAATGGATAGTACAAAAGCATTATTGTTGCTTTTGTTCAATGTGTTAATGACACTGAGGTTATGTGAGAAAATGTGTTTTGAATTTTTTTAATGTTTATTTTTCTTTGAGAGACAGAGACAGAGACAGAGCATGAGTGGGGGAGGGGCAGAGAGAGAAAGAGGCACAGAATCTGAAGCAGGCTCCGGGCTCTAAACTGTCAGCACAGAGCCTGACACAGGGTTTGAACTTATGAACCATGAGATCATGACCTGAGCCAAAGTCAGGCACTTAACTGAGCCACCCAAGTGCCCCAAAATGTCTGTGTTTTGAGATGCATAGAGAAGTTTTAGGGGTGAAATGACATGATTGATGTTCAAAATTTGTTTTAAAACAAAGCAAAGGAAAAATGGATCAAGGAAGCAAGTATGGCAAAGCCCTGATAATTACTTAATGAGAATAATGGGTTATTATATATTTTATTTATGTCTTTGAGAGATGTTCATGATAAAAAGCAAAAACAACAGTCATCCACCATACCTCAGTCTACCTTTGTAGCTTTATCTTTCTCTCCTACCTCACTTCTCTATGACATGGCTACTCTATGTTCTGGCCCATGTGACTCCTGTCTGAACTTCATCCTTTCACTTACTCATTACTTTACTTGTTTACTCAGCAAATATCTATCAAGGGCCTCTTATATAAACTAGGCACTGTAAATGCAAACCTGACTGAGACCAAGGAAGACAAGGGACTTCCTTCATCTTCACATCCTCCCCAGCAACCAGTACAGCACCTTGCACACAACACATGCTCAGCAAATGTTCCTTGAACTGATATGCAGGGGGAGATGTGATAGAATCCCCCTCTACTATGACCCAACAAGTATTCAATCCAACCCAACAAATGCTTATTGATTACCTACTATGTGTGAGGCATTGTGTGCTATGGGGCTAAAAAAGAGAGAAAAAACACCAGGCTCTTTCTTTCATTGAGCTTATAATGTAGACAAGACATATGCATATGAGAAGTTATATATGTATGTGAGGCATATATGAATTAATGATTCAAGCAATAAGAGTAAGGCATATCAGTGATGTACTTGCCAAATGTATTTTACAGCCAGTAAATGCAGGATGAGTTCAGAGTGGGGAGAGAAAGATCACTTCAGTCTAGAGCAATCCAAGAAGACTTGACATTTGAATGTGGCATTGAAGGATGGGTATAGTGGTACTGGACAGGAGAGGAGCATGGGCAAAGAGGAGGGGGGACACCTGGTGAGTGGAATGGCATGAACAAGAACACAGATGACCAAACATGTACAGGAGACAGGTTTAGGAGACCCTGAGGAAAGAAATTTGGCTGGAGTAGAGGGTCCATTTGGGATTGTTTGTACCAAAGCAGATTTCTCACTAGGAATCTGCAAGTGATTTTTGAGAAACATTAAAATTTGAGAATCTGTGAGGGGAAAAAGAGTGGGAAATGAAGTTCTAAGAATATACAGCATTAGGCCTACTCAAGGGGAGTCCTGAGTGTGAAGCTAAGGAAGCTGAAATTTATCCTACAGGCCATCTGGTAATTACCCCTCGAAGATGTTGGTCAGAAGCATAATGAATAAAGGATATTTAGAAATATGAAGTTGGCTGGTGTGGATATTACAGACTGGGATGGAAAGAGACCAGTACAGTATAGATATGAGATGGTGGATGGGGGTGGGGTGGACCAGGGTAGAGTCGGATGGCTCTGAAGTTTCTAATCTGGGCAACTAGAAGGCTTGCGTGACAGAGATGAGGAGAGCGAGTAAGTTTGTGAATGTCGAGTCTGACACAATAACAGACCGTCCAAGGGGAAATATTCAGCAAGAAGCTGGAAATCTCAGGCTGAACTATCAGAGAGGGGTTAAGTTTGGTCTAGAGAAGAGGGAATGGCCAGTAGAGAGGTGAGACGAGAATCTATGACACAGCTGGATGTCCTTGGCCACAGAGGAAGTAGAAAGCAAGAGGAGCTGGAAGACACCCAGATTTGAGGGGTAGGAGGAGAAGGAGCAAAATCGAGACAAAAGGAGGGGGTCCCTGGGGTGGAAGGAGACACAAACAGTACAACCAGGCAGAGAGCTCTTCAAAGACCTAGGGATGGCTAGCAGTGTGGCTAATGCCAAAGTGAACCGGAGGCTCAGGAAAGGTCACTAGCTATGGCATGCATACAGAGAGACCTGCTCATCTCAAGTTCATCAACACCAACAGGCACAGCGGCTCCTACATATAACAGGCAACCTCTTCTCTCTCTCTCTCTCTCTCTCTCTCTCTCTCTCTCTCTCTCTCTCTCTCTTTTCCTCCCCTTGCCCCCATGTCATATACACACTCTGATTTCCAAGCTCATTTTCTGACTGCCCAGGGGAGTAAGTTGCTAGTGTGCCACATCCATTGTAAGGATAGTGCCCTTAAAAAGGGGGACGCTGCTTGGAAATAATACGGAGCCCCAAGATCCCCGCCCTCTCCTTCAAAAGCTCAGCTGAGAGGGCACTGGAAAGGAGGGGAGATGGTATGCTTCCCTCCCCTCTGCCCCTAGCCCTTCTCAGTAGAGCTGCAAAGGTAAAGCCCATTTTGAGTCCTTCATTTTGGTAATGCAAGAGGATGTTTTTTCTTTTTGAATTTATGGTAAGAAGGAAAACAGAAGTCCTTGAGAGAAGAGCCAGAATGGAGTTTTCTGCTACGAATGCTAAATAGCCAAAAGGCTGGCCCACAGCTAAGCTAATGTGGGTGTGGCTTCCTCCCAGGGGCCTGTCCATCCAGAATCATCCAGAATGATGTCCATCTGTCTTCATCCAGAATCAATGGGGACTGTCCCTGCCCCTCTAGAAAGAAATCATTGCTAGGGCCTTGTGAAGGCATGAACACCCATAAGCCAAGCTCATCTGTATGAGCCTCCCTTCCCACAATTTGCTCCAGTTGTGTGTGTGTGTCTGTGTGTGTCTTTCATGGTTTCAGCTAGCCTAGAGGCTCCACAAGAACAGGATCCTTTCTCTATTGCATTGGTGCTACCTTCTCAGGGTGACTTGTCCAGTGCTCTCCTAGATGCCCAATCATTCCTGGGGGTGGGGGGGGTGGAGAGCAGAGTGCTTCTGTTGTCCAGCATCCACCCTGTCCCACATCTACCCATGCTCCCTCCGAGGATAGAAGCAGGGACTATGGCAGTGGGCGGTGCCAGACCGATGCCTCTCCTCGGCCCATGCCCCGCTAAGCCCCCCTGTACTCTACCCCCCAACAAACCCTGGGACTTCAACTGCCTCACCCCACCCCCATGCCCTACCTGACTTGCTGCTGTGGTCAGCAATCCCAGGGCTTTCCATTGCACTTTTTCAACCCACTCTTGCTCCCAAAAGATCTCATGGGTGGCAAAATACCCCATTCGGGCCACACAGCTCACTTCCCAAGACCCTGGGGCTGTGCCACTCACTGGTGGGGCAGGTCCCCCGACTCATTCAAAATGTGGCCTGTGGCCTCCTAGGAGTCCCCAACCCCCTCTTTCAGGGAGGCAGAAGCTCCATTGCACTGTCAGAAGCCACAGCACCAACAGCATCACCAGCTAGTGTTTATGAGGGCACTTGCTGGTTTAGGGCAGCTAGCCCTGCCAGTCTGCAGACACTTCAGATCTGGAAAATGCTTGGAGCCAGGAGCCTGAGGCTCCCACTACCCTCGCCTGGCCTCTTCTCTCTCTGTTGGCCATCAGCCCACACTTGCAAGGCAATTGTGGTGGTGGGTGTCGGTGGCAGAGAGAGGAGGATCCCTACACATGCAGCAAGGAGTGTTTCTCTCCCACTTGGATCATATCCCCTCCCTTGTCAGAATCCTGCAGTGGCTCCCAATTGCCTCTCGCGTCAATTTAAACCTTCTCTCCGTGGGCCTCAAAGCCCTCCATAATTACATCCCACCTTCCCACATCCCCACTCCCACACACACATCACGCAGAACTCAGGGCCAGACAGAGACAGTAGATGACGCCGTCCACAAATGCTCCAGCCTGGGTCCTGCCACAGGTGCTTGACAGTCCCACCAATGGAGCCACTCCTCTGCCTCTTTCCAAAAATGCAAATGTTACCTGAGAGGTGAAGGCAGTAAAACATTATGAGATATTAACATCTTGGCCAGGCAGGGATTCTGCCCTCAGATTTGCCCAAGCAGGGAGCAAAGCCCCGCCTAAAAGTCTAAGGGGGAGGGAGAGGGGACCCAGAGGCGACTGGAGCAGTCCACGGGAGGGGTGCAGGGACAGGGCTATGACGTTGAATCCATCTCTGTCACGACTTTACCAAGGGCTGGAGTCTGGCTCGGTGTCTCCACCTAAACCAGCCAACTCCTCCAGTCCTCCCCGCTCCAATCTTGCTGCCCCCTCCACGCGCATTATGTTTTATTTCAACTCAGGGATACCCTCATTCACACTAAACTGCTGAGGTTTAAATGCTTCTCTCACATGAAAAAAATAATAATAATAAGCCATGAAATTGGGTAGAAGCCAGCATGTCTGCTTGGGCATGGCCAAGTCTTGTTGAGGTCTCCCCGGGGAGAGCTGAGAGCCTTCTGCTCAGTGAAAATAGCAAGGGCTTCCTGGGAAGCCTCTCTCAGCTCCGAGGAAGCCAGGAACTGGATTCTCCCAGCTTCTGCAGTGAGCTTGACAGGAGAGGAAGGGGAGGGAGAGGCAGGGTCTCCCAGCTGAAAGCCCCGGGGGCGGGGAGGGGGGGCTGCTGAACCGCAGGCCAAAGTGCGCCTTTCACCCCAGCTTTCCAGCAGGGAAAACTCAGTTGGGGCTTCTCTCTGAGTCAGCATAGATTCCCCACCCTCCACCGCTGAGAGGGACGCCCCCAAGGGAGCCTTGGTCTTATAACAATTTCCCCAATGGGCAGAAGTCCAGAGACTGCCCCGCCCTCCACAAGAGCTGCAGGATGCTGAGACCACCGGTTGGACTCCAGGGCTCTGCAGCTGGACTCCGATGCCAGTGGGAGGGGACAGGTCCACAGGACTCAGCATACAGTGTGGTCAAGGGCTCTTGGGTAACAGCTGCAAGGGTAGGGGCGCCACCTGCTTCTGGGGAAAGGTTGTCAAGTGTTTGCCCCTGCAGTGGTTTCAGTGTGTGTGTGTGTGTGTGTGTGTGTGTGTGTGTGTATGCAGGAGACCCAGGAGCTCGGACGTGGAAGGGCACACCTATCAGAGTTGGGAACGTTTTTTTCCCCCTCAGAATAGAGTTCTCAAGGGCCCTGGTGGAGGTATCTACAGTAGCTTGGGGTGGGGGTTGGCTGTGTGTTTGTGTGAAGGGGGGCAGCAGGTATTGGATCTGCAGTATGTGCAGCTGTCATGTAGTTTCTCAGGGATACTCTGAGACAACACACACACACACACACACACACACACACACTCACTCACTCACATACACACTCTCCAACCTCCAAAGCACCAGGCTGGGGAGTAGAAATGTGTGTGTGTGTGTGTGTGTGTGTGTGTGTACATGTATTTCGGCACTGGGGAGGAGGTGCGCCTAGCTGTGTATGTTTGGGTGACTGCTTAATTCGCATCCTGGTGGAAGGGGCAAGTGTAGCTGTGTGTGTGTGTTTCTCTGTGTGTCTGTGTGTTTCGTCTTTGGATGGGGATGACTGTAGCTGAGCGCCGGGTATATGGTGCGGCTGTGTGTGCGTGCGTGTGTGTGTGTGCGCGCGCGTCCGTGTCCGCGTGTGAACGTGGCCCCAAGAACCACACACATGCTTCAGACAGCTGTTTCTGGCGGCCCTGGGGCTCGGGCTTCTCCGGGCACCCCAGCTAAGTGGCCACCTCCCAGCAGCCAGGCCCCGAGTCTCGCCAGCTCTCCCAACTGTGCTCAGGGCCCCGGCGCACACACAAAGGCCCCATAATGAACGCGCTGCACTCCCTTGCACTCGGCTCCTCACCCTGCACCCCCAGCGGCCAAGGCGAGCCTGCTAAGCCGGAGACTCTCGGGGCAGTGGGCGCGCAACCGGCCGCTCCCCGCCCAAACTCCACGCCGCCCGACACGCTCTGCGCCCGCCGCCCTGACCCCGACTCCCGGGGGCGCCCAAGCGCCGGTCGCCCCCGAGCCGACCCGGAGCGGCACGCAGCCGCCGCGACCCACACCTGGCCGGGCTGAGCCCGCGGGCGCCCCCCCCCCCCCAAGGCAGCGCGCCTCTTACCTTCCTCCTCCGTCTCCTCTTCCTCCTCCTCCTCCTCCTCCTCCTCCTCGTCGGCGGCGCGGCGGCGGCGGCGGCGGCGGCGGCGGGACTAGGGCGCCCGTGTCCCCGAGCCCAGCACGGCCGTGGGGCTCAGTGGCGCCGGGCGGCGTGGCGGGCAGAGGCCGGCGGGGCGGCAGCAGCTGGCCCGGGACACGGGGAGCTGGCGCGCAGGCAGCGGGCTGCGGGCAGGCTGGCAGCGGCGCGCGCGGGCTCCTTGGGCGGGCTCCATGGCTGCGCCGCGGGCGGCACCATCGCCGTGGCTCGCTCGTCGCTCTCTCGCTCCAGGAGTGCGGCAGGCGGCAAGGTGACGGCTGGCCGCGAGGCGGCCGGACAGCCGAGGCGGGGAGGGGAGAAGGGGCGGGGGCGGGGGCGGGGGAGGGGGAGTGCAGAAAAGAGGGGCCTCTCAGGAGCCTCCCGACCCTCGAGTGCTGGCGTCGGTTTCCCCGATAGGGAACGCGGCTTAAAGGCACAGCTCCCGGCTAGGGTCACAACTAAAAATAAGCACAAAATTGACAATTGGGGAAAGAATCTCCCAAGACACAACCCAGCAACCCAGCCACCCAGCCCGGCGTTTCCTCACTTCTTGAACCTGACTGTTCGGTTTGAGCTCTGCCGGGAACTGCTGGCAGCTAACCGGGCAAGCCAATTTCCAAAGTGAACCCGGGAAAGTGCGGGGGTGGGGGTGGGGGAGTGAACTGCAGAGAAGGGGCGACGGGAACGCTCGCTTAGGGACACCATTCCCTGGCCCCTGACCTTGCCTCCCCAAGCTCCCCTCGCCTCCCATTTGCTCGCCTTTCGCTGGGGTTGCCTTTCCGGCAGCTCCGCTCCAGGTCAACGCTGTCAACATCTACACGCACTTTGAGTTTCGGCTCGGCTCCTGCTGGCAGCGTCTCTCTTCAGCACTGGAGTGCGAGCTGTTTGGAGCCCAGGCCCAGCCCTGGAGCCCACCTCGGGAAAGGAGCGATCTGCCAGCGGGCAAAGGTCCGCTTGGAGCATGAGGTTGGTTTGGTGAGAGGGGAAGGAGGTTAAGGTTTGTGTGCATGTGTGTTCGCCAGCAGATGGAGGGAGGGTCCTGCGCAGACACACACACACACACACACACACACACACACACACCCAGAGAAGAGTAGCTAAGCACACAGCACAGTGCCTGATGAATGATCTCAGGACATTTTTAAGAGACACGCTGTGAATACTAAACACATAGCAGCCAAGACTCAAGAAAGGCTCTTGGTCTTCTAGCTGCCTTCAGACCCCCTTGGAGGAGTTTTAGGGATGAAGAAAAAGGCCACTCTCCCTCTCCCGCAGAGGACAGCCTCTGTGGGGACCCCGAGGGGGGACTGGGAAGCTGGACAGCAGGTCTGGGAGGGCAGAAGTTGAGGCCAGGGAAGAGAAAGGCAGAAGGAAGCAAGCGTTAGAGTTGAAGAGCCACGGGTGATGTCAAATGCATGGTGAATTTCTGAGTGCCAGAAGCCTTTCAGAGAGCGCTAATGGACACATTCTGGCCTCAGCAGTTCTAGGGTGAAAAGTGAGCCTTCCTCCATTTCCTCTATGTGCCTGGACCTCTGGAAGGGGGGTTTTGAGAAAAGGGGACCCATTCCGGTTGGAATCTCCTCCTCACCGTCAGTTCTTTTTAAGCAGAAGAGGCGGAAGGGCTACTGAGGGCCAATGAGGGCTCCTCTTGGTGGGGCAAGAGGATGGGCTTGTGAGCTGCGTGGAATTTCCAGGATCCAGAGAAGATTTCCAGGTGCAGGGCTCTGTGGCTCCCTGCAGCTAGGATCAGCAGTGGAGTAGCTGACTAGCAGACTTGGTCATCCATCCAGTGAGCACACTTTTGCTTTCTTCCTGGCACTTCCTACCTTGAAAAAAGGATGGAAATTCCCTGCATCTGGAATGGGGGTAGCCCAGGCTGGACAAACAGGCTGATAGAAGTATCAAAAATGGATGGTGATTGAAAGTAAAGACATGCAGGGAGAAAAACATCCAATATTCCTGGCAAATGCACAGGCAGACCCATACATGAGATGATGTTCTGAGGAACATAACGCGCGTGCGCACACACACACACACACACCCAGGGACACACACACGGAGTCACACATAGGACCACAGACATACTGAGCTAGTACGAAGAAGAAGAAGAAGAAGAAGAAGAAGAAGAAGAAGAAGACTAGCCAGAGAAATGACTCAGACTTGATTTCTAATCCTTCCAAAAGAGAGAGGTGATGAGAAGCAGGGAAGAGTTGGCCTCCTGTCTCCAGGGACTGGAGAGGGAGCCGGGAACCAGCTGTCCAGTATGCATAATGCTATTTGCAGCCAGACAGTTAGTTCCTGGCTGGCTTCCTTGGGGCCATGTCTGGTGGGGGGGAATCCCCTCCAGAGTCCTCTGATCCTTACCCTGTGTGTTCCTTATTAATATTAATAACACAGATACAACAAGTTGGTTTGTATCAGTTCTCACAATAAAACTCAATGGGTTAATAACTAAAATAAATGCATTTTGTGATTCTGATTAGCCGTCTTCTACTGCTTGCTGGGCTCACTGGAAGCATATGCCCAGGCTCCAGTCAATCTGCTGTGTGGTAAACAAAAGCAAAGAAGGGATAGTGAAGGGGGAAAGAGTATTAGGAGGGACTGTGCCACTGGACAAATGCTTGTGTGAAAGCTCCCCGGGTGACCAGTGAGGCACTGTACAGTTTAGAGTAGTAATTAAGGGCACAGCTTTTGGAATCTGCTTCTTTAAAAAAAACCTGCTTATTTATTTATTTTGAGAAAGAGAGAGGTAGGGCAGAGAGAGAGGGAGAGAGAGAATCCCAAGCAGTCTCTGTGCTGTTGATGCTGTGCCCCACCTTGGGGCTCAATCCTACCAACTGTGAGATCATGACCTGAGCCAAAATTGAGAGTTAGATGCTTAACCGACTTAGCCACCCAGGCGCCCCACAATCTGCTTCTTACTAGCAGTGTAACCTTAGGTATGTCACTTAACCTCTCTGAGCCTGGGGATGGAGATGATATAACTTCCCTGTAGAGTTAGCAGGAGTATTGAATGACAAAATGGATGTAAAAGGTCTCAGTAAATGGTAGCTGTCATTCTTTCTCAAGATCAATCTGCCTCCTAGTCAGTTGCTAAAAGGCTCCCCGTTTTGTTTTTATTCTGCTTCATTCTGGGTCTGAAGTGATGTAGCATTTGCATTGTTTCTTGCTCTCTCGGCCAAAGTGAGTTCTTAAGCCTGTCTGCACATTAGCTGACTTCATTTCTAAAGGGAGCTCTCCCACCCCACCCCCATCCCAGAGAATCACAGGCAAGTGTTGTTGGATTTTGTTTTTGTTTTTGTTGTTTGACAAGCTCTGAGCACTCCCTATGCTCAACAGAAATGAGGGAGGTGGGAGAGCAGGAGACAGGGTACAGAGAGGGTTCTTCAACATTCTTAGCCCTGCACCAAAATGCAGTAAAAGAAAAACTTGAATGTAAAATTGGGACCCTTATTCCAGTTGCACTGAAATTTGTTGAGGATGATTCCCTCGGGGTAAGAATTCAGTCTTTTCCATCTCATGACAATTGGATGAAGAATGAAGATCTTCCAGCCAGAAGTCTATTTCCTATTAAAATCAATACGTTGAGACGACACTAATAAGTGGCATTGTTTTTTCCCCCTGCACACTGAGAGTGGATAGAGGCAGCCCAGCCTTACTGACACCTTGGACTGTAATCAGCACTTACCAACCAACCAACCAACCAACCAACCACTGTTAACTGAGAATCCAGGGATAAATGGACAGAGACTCTCTTGGCCTCCAGTAATGATAGTGATACTGACTAACGTTTAAGGACCCATTACTCACTGCCAGCAGAGTGCCTTGCTACGGCTACTAGGAAAAGGAGGACGGTTCTTCATCCCAGGGGATACAATTAGTTCCACTCCCCTGGTAGGACCTCCAGCCAGCGCTGAAAGCTTTACATGCATTAACTGATTTCATGATCACCACAACCCTCTTACCTAGGGAACATCATCCTTATTTTACAAAGGAGGCAGCCAAGACTCACATAGCAGTAAATGGTGGAACCTGGATTCTAACCAGGTAATGACAATTAATAGTAACAATAATTATGCTTGCTAACTTTTATTGGGAACTTATTATGGGCCAGGCGCTGTGCTAGCATTTCGCGTGCATTATCACTTGTAATCTTCACAATAAACCTGAGGGGGTAGTTACTTATGATTGTTACTATTTTGAAGGAAAATGGAGACTCAGAGAGGTCAACTAGTCTCCACAAGGTCACACAGCTAGTGGGACCTAATCCAGGATTTTAACCCATCCCAATTTGACTACAATGGTTATAATTTCTCCAAAAGGGCTATGACTCCAACCCTTCAGTTGGGATTACACAGCAGAGACAGGCTGCCAACATTTTCCAGAGACCTACTAAGCTGCCTGCCTATGCTGAGGCAATGCGGCTATCCACTGGTGCCCAGGAAAAGATGAATAAGTGAAGAGAGGGGTACCGCTGATGGTGATGGCCAGAAGTGCATCTGCCAAAGGCAGCAAGGGGATCCCCTGGGTGGCTAGGCAGGCCCTGGGATGGTAGGAGGACAGCAGAATCAGAAAGATCAAGGAGGAAACCTACTTTGTAATTTTCAGCTCCCAGCCTTTTATTCTCCATCTTGCCTTTCAGCAAGACACCCACCATCCTCAAGCATCCCAGGCCCACCAGGCCCCTCGTGTTTGGGACAGGGTAGTTGGAGAAAAAGGGAGAGGAAACTCCTCAGTTCCTGAGCTACTGGGGAGATTGAGAGCGAGCAGGAAAGCTGGATGACAAAGAGAATGCCAGAGAAAAGAAATGAAGAAGAAAAGGATCATTTCAAAGGATTTGTCAGTAGGAGGAAGGACAAAAGGATGGGCAATTATTCCAAGAAGGCCTTTCGGTGGCCCTTTGCGTGCAAGTGCACTCCGTGTGCACTGGTAGACATTGGAAGGGACAACTCCCGGCAGGGCCATGAGCTGCAGATCCTCATCTGACTCTTTCCCAAGCCTGGGCTGGCTGGTGCCCTCTCCCATCAAATGCACAACTGCTTGAGGGGTCTGCTGCCTGCTAGTGGTGTGGGTCCGAGCTAGCTCCCAGCTTCCCTGTCTATATTCTCGCCCCTCCCATACACAACTTGCTAAGGAGGTGCCTAGTCATGGGAGGGGGATCCCCACATCAGAACTGGAGTTCATCCTATAGTCATGCCCTGTGACCAGAATGTGGTCCACTGAGTTCTTGGCTTCCTCCCTGGGGTTTGGGGTCAGAGGGACACTATTTGCATCAGTAAAGCCCAGGCCTCTTTAGTGTTCCTGGTTCTTTAGTCTTCCTGCCCCTATTCATCTCACTTACCTAAGTACTGGCTTAACAAGATTTCCTTCTGGCATCCCATATGCACCTCCCCTCATTAAGCCCCCTTTCCTAGATCCTCTTTGAGTGCTCTCCCCTAGACAGCTCTTCAGGCTCTGGGTATTTCCTTCTTTTTAAATTTTTTTTTTTAATTTTAAGAGAGACAGAGACAGCACGAGTGGAGGAGGGGCAGAGAGAAAGGGAGAGAATCCCAAGCAGGCTCGGCACCACCAGCCCAGAGCCCCATGTGGGGCTCCAACTCACAGAACAGTGAGATCATGAACCAAGCCGAAACCAAGAGTCAGATGCCTAACTGACTGAGCTACCCAGGCACTGCCTGCTCTGGGTATTTCCCAAATGCAATCTCTGTCCCCCATCAAAATTTATCCATCCCTTATCATAGTCCTAGATGACCCCATGAACTGATTTATCCTTAGGTAAACACAGACCTTAATTGGCAGTGCTTCTCAACCTTCTCTCTCCCTCTCTCTCTCTCTCTCTCTCTCTCTCTCTCACACACACACACACACAGAATCCCTAACTCTCACAGAATCCCTAACAATACAATAAAGTGAGAATCTGGAAGTCAAGGCCAAAGTGGCCCAAAGTGTCAAATTTCTTCAAAGTTTCACACTTAATTTTGAAACGTGAATTTCCACATTCTACACCATAACTATACTGGTGTTTGGTTTACTATGTGAGCAACTGGAGAGCTTTAAAATCCTTGCATAAATGGAAACTCCAAAAAGATGCACTCTGTTTATCCCATGGCTCCATGCACCCCACAAAGAGGCAGAGAGACACCCATTCTTTTTTTTTTTTTTAAAAAGGAAATTTATTTATTTATTTATTTATTTTAACGTTTTATTTATTTATTTATTTATTTTTAAATAATTCAAATTTAATTTAAATTGATGCATAAAGTTAATAAAATGAATTATTTTTAAGGAAATAAATTTTTATTGACACTTATCCCCTATGTAACATGTATAATATTTTTTTTCTGAAATTTATTGACAAATTGGTTTCCATACAACACCAAGTGCTCATCCCAAAAGGTGCCCTCCTCAATACCCATCACCCACCCTCTCCTCCCTCCCACCCCCCATCAACCCTCAGTTTGTTCTCAGTTTTTAACAGTCTCTTATGCTTTGGCTCTCTCCCATTCTAACCTCTTTTTTTTTTTTCCTTCCCCTCCCCCATGGGTTCCTGTTAAGTTTCTCAGGATCCACATAAGAGTGAAACCATATGGTATCTGTCTTTCTCTGTATGGCTTATTTCACTTAGCATCACACTCTCCAGTTCCATCCACGTTGCTACAAAAGGCCATATTTCATTTTTTCTCATTGCCACGTAATATTCCATTGTGTATATAAACCACAATTTCTTTATCCATTCATCAGTTGATGGACATTTAGGCTCTTTCCATAATTTGGCTATTGTTGAGAGTGCTGCTATGAACATTGGGGTACAAGTGGCCCTATGCATCAGTGCTCCTGTATCCCTTGGATAAATTCCTAGCAGTGCTATTGCTGGGTCATAGGGTAGGTCTATTTTTCATTTTCTGAGGAACCTCCACACTGCTTTCCAGAGCGGCTGCACCAATTTGCATTCCCACCAACAGTGCAAGAGGGTTCCCGTTTCTCCACATCCTCGCCAGCATCTATAGTCTCCTGATTTGTTCATTTTGGCCACTCTGACTGGCGTGAGGTGATACCTGAGTGTGGTTTTGATTTGTATTTCCCTGATGAGGAGCGACGCTGAACATCTTTTCATGTGCCTGTTGGCCATCCGGATGTCTTCTTTAGAGAAGTGTCTATTCATGTTTTCTGCCCATTTCTTCACTGGGTTATTTGTTTTTCGGGTGTGGAGTTTGGTGAGCTCTTTATAGATTTTGGATACTAGCCCTTTGTCCGATATGTCATTTGCGAATATCTTTTCCCATTCCGTTGGTTGCCTTTTAGTTTTGTTGGTTGTTTCCTTTGCTGTGCAGAAGCTTTTTATCTTCATAAGGTCCCAGTAATTCACTTTTGCTTTTAATTCCCTTGCCTTTGGGGATGTGTCGAGTAAGAGATTGCTACGGCTGAGGTCCGAGAGGTCTTTTCCTGCTTTCTCCTCTAAGGTTTTGATGGTTTCCTGTCTCATATTTAGGTCCTTTATCCATTTTGAGTTTATTTTTGTGAATGGTGTGAGAAAGTGGTCTAGTTTCAACCTTCTGCATGTTGCTGTCCAGTTCTCCCAGCACCATTTGTTAAAGAGGCTGTCTTTTTTCCATTGGATGTTCTTTCCTGCTTTGTCAAAGATGAGTTGGCCATACGTTTGTGGGTCTAGTTCTGGGGTTTCTATTCTATTCCATTGGTCTATGTGTCTGTTTTGGTGCCAATACCATGCTGTCTTGATGATGACAGCTTTGTAGTAGAGGCTAAAGTCTGGGATTGTGATGCCTCCTGCTTTGGTCTTCTTCTTCAAAATTCCTTTGGCTATTCGGGGCCTTTTGTGGTTCCATATGAATTTTAGGATTGCTTGTTCTAGTTTCGAGAAGAATGCTGATGCAATTTTGATTGGGATTGCATTGAATGTGTAGATAGCTTTGGGTAGTATTGACATTTTGACAATATTTATTTTTCCAATCCATGAGCAGGGAATGTCTTTCCATTTCTTTAAATCTTCTTCAATTTCCTTCAGAAGCTTTCTATAGTTTTCAGCATACAGATCCTTTACATCTTTGGTTAGATTTATTCCTAGGTATTTTATGCTTCTTGGTTCCATTGTGAATGGGATCAGTTTCTTTATTTGTCTTTCTGTTGCTTCATTGTTAGTGTATAAGAATGCAACTGATTTCTGTACATTGATTTTGTATCCTGCAACTTTGCTGAATTCCTGTATCAGTTCTAGCAGACTTTTGGTGGAGTCTATCGGATTTTCCATGTATAATATCATGTCATCTGCAAAAAGCGAAAGCTTGACTTCATCTTTGCCAATTTTGATGCCTTTGATTTCCTTTTGTTGTCTGATTGCTGATGCTAGAACTTCCAGCACTATGTTAAACAGCAGCGGTGAGAGTGGGCATCCTTGTCGTGTTCCTGATCTCAGGGAAAAAGCTCTCAGTTTTTCCCCGTTGAGGATGATGTTAGCTGTGGGCTTTTCATAAATGGCTTTTATGATCTTTAAGTATGTTCCTTCTATCCCGACTTTCTCAAGGGTTTTTATTAAGAAAGGGTGCTGGATTTTGTCGAAGGCCTTTTCTGCATCGATTGACAGGATCATATGGTTCTTCTCTCTTTTTTTGTTAATGTGATGTATCACGTTGATTGATTTGCGAATGTTGAACCAGCCCTGCATCCCAGGAATGAATCCCACTTGATCATGGTGAATAATTCTTTTTATATGCCGTTGAATTCGATTTGCTAGTATCTTATTGAGAATTTTTGCATCCATATTCATCAGGGATATTGGCCTGTAGTTCTCTTTTTTTACTGGGTCTCTGTCTGGTTTAGGAATCAAAGTAATACTGGCTTCATAGAATGAGTCTGGAAGTTTTCCTTCCCTTTCTATTTCTTGGAATAGCTTGAGAAGGATAGGTATTATCTCTGCTTTAAACGTCTGGTAGAACTCCCCTGGGAAGCCATCTGGTCCTGGACTCTTATTTGTTGGGAGATTTTTGATAACCGATTCAATTTCTTCGCTGGTTATGGGTCTGTTCAAGCTTTCTATTTCCTCCTGATTGAGTTTTGGAAGAGTGTGGGTGTTCAGGAATTTGTCCATTTCTTCCAGGTTGTCCAATTTGTTGGCATATAATTTTTCATAGTATTCCCTGATAATTGTTTGTATCTCTGAGGGATTGGTTGTAATAATTCCATTTTCATTCATGATTTTATCTATTTGGGTCATCTCCCTTTTCTTTTTGAGAAGCCTGGCTAGAGGTTTGTCAATTTTGTTTATTTTTTCAAAAAACCAACTCTTGGTTTCGTTGATCTGCTCTACCGTTTTTTTAGTTTCTATATTATTTCTGCTCTGATCTTTATTATTTCTCTTCTGCTGGGCTTAGGCTGCCTTTGCTGTTCTGCTTCTAGGTCCTTTAGGTGTGCTGTTAGATTTTGTATTTGGGATTTTTCTTGTTTCTTGAGATAGGCCTGGATTGCAATGTATTTTCCTCTCAGGACTGCCTTCGCTGCGTCCCAAAGCGTTTGGATTGTTGTATTTTCATTTTTGTTTGTTTCCATATATTTTTTAATTTCTTCTCTAATTGCCTGGTTGACCCACTCATTCGTTAGTAGGGTGTTCTTTAACCTCCATGCTTTTGGAGGTTTTCCAGACTTTTTTCTGTGGTTGATTTCAAGCTTCATAGCATTGTGGTCTGAAAGTAAGCATGGTATAATTTCAATTCTTGTAAACTTATGAAGGGCTGTTTTGTGACCCAGTATATGATCTATCTTGGAGAATGTTCCATGTGCACTCGAGAAGAAAGTATATTCTGTTGCTTTGGGATGCAGAGTTCTAAATAGATCTGTCAAGTCCATCTGATCCAATGTCTCATTCAGGGCCCTTGTTTCTTTATTGACCGTGTGTCTAGATGATCTATCCATTTCTGTAAGTGGTGTATTAAAGTCCCCTGCAATTACCACATTCTTATCAATAAGGTTGCTTATGTTTATGAGTAATTGTTTTATATATTTGGGGGCTCCGGTATTCGGTGCATAGACATTTATAATTGTTAGCTCTTCCTGATGGATAGACCCTGTAACTATTATATAATGTCCTTCTTCATCTCTTGTTACAGCCTTTAATTTAAAGTCTAGTTTGTCTGATATAAGTATGGCTACTCCAGCTTTCTTTTGGCTTCCAGTCGCATGATAAATAGTTCTCCATCCCCTCACTCTCAATCTAAAGGGAGACACCCATTCAAGAGACACTGAATAATGCATTATCCCAGAACCTGCTTGCTTTTGACCCACTATTTCTACTGAAGGGAGTGGTGAGAAGGAAGAATGACTAGAGCCATTTGCAGTGTTGGGGTGCAGCAGTGTGTGTGTGTGGGCGGGGAGTCTGTCTTCTTAGTAAACTTAATTTCCCCCTCAGGACTCGAAGCAGGACCACCCGAACCTGTAGGTCCCAGAGGGCTCAGGCAGCCTCCTAGTTGGTGTGATGCGAACCATCCCCTGACTCAAATTCACCCGCCTCCCGGCTGTGTGTGCCGGAAATTCTCCTTTGGGTTAAGGCCCAGTCTCCAGAAGGTCCGGGTAAATTGCACATGTTATCTGGAATGGACAGCACATTAAGTCATTAGCGCCCATTAATGCACTCGCCTGAATAAATCTATCAGATTGCCTGTCACCTCTCCGAGGGCAGTGCTGTGAGGGGATGAGACAGTGACCAGGAACCTTTCCTTGGGGTACTACGGGGTGGGTTGGAAGAGCTCTCATGCGGCATTTCCCCAGCTGTGAGCCTTGAACCTGCTGCATCAGAATCCTGCAGGGAGCTGTGAAAAGGCTGATTCCTAGGCCCCACCCTGGACCCCAGGACTCTATTTAACAAGCACCCTGGGTCAAGCCTGCATCCAAGCGCAACCAAAGCAAGCCTGAAGGGAGGGATGCTGCTCTGGGGACCTTGGAGGCCAAGGCCAAATAAGCTGCCACTGAAGGCCAGGGCTAAGACACCCCCCCGCCCCCCGCCGCCACGCAGCTTTCCATGGCCCTAACCCTACTCCGGAGCTCCTTTTTTTGATTTCTTCTTAGAGAAAGAGCTTTTGCATGGCTGGTTCCTACTCGCCCACCTCCTTCAAACAGAGGGAGCCCTGCAGAGAGAGGGCCAGTGGCCCAGGAAGGCCTTGGAGTGTGGGAGGTGAATTGACAGGCTCTGGGGAATCACCCAACTTCCTTGTATGCCTTCCTTCACTAGCCCCCTGCTGGCATCTTAGGCATGTTTGCCCTCCTGGAGTTAGGAAGCAAAACACCAATTTAAATCGATGCTGACGAGCCTGTCAGATGCCAAGCGCTTGCCACTGCTGTTGCCACCAATATAGCTATTCCCCATGAGGGAGTTCAGCGTGCACTTGGGACATTGCTGCTGGGAGCCAGCCTCCTCGCCTTTGCTCACCTGTCTGGGTTGGGGTGGGGGTGGGGGTGGAAAGGAGAATCTGAGTGGATGACAGGAAATGTTCCTAGGCTGATGAGCAGAGGGCTGGGTTAGGCCACTGTGTAGTCATGGACACTTGATTTAACCTCTCTGTGCTTAAGGTCCCCCTGGGGGGAGAGGGGAAACTCTGAAGGAGAATCAAACCTCTGCCCAATGTTTTTCACAGGGCTGCAGACTTACAGAAGGGTGTGCCTGGAACTTTTCAGAAGAAAACACCACATAGAGACAAATGTCCCCAGGAAGACTCTAGGGAAGAAAGGGTATTTGAATCCACCTCCCTGCAAAATCTTGGGAGTCTTTGATCATCTGATAAATGTGCCAGTGAGTGCTAATGGACCAACAAGTTTCCCAACACTTTGTGTTTTGTCCAGAACCAAGTTTTCAATGTCTTTCTCCAAAGATGTGACTAATACCATGAATGTTTGACACAGAGGAGGCAGGTGGCTGAGGAGTTTGAGGGAAAGGGGAGGCATTCCTGGTTCACCCTCAGATAACCCCTTCCAGGGGCACAGGGCTTTACAGCTGGCTTTTTTTTAAGTTTATTTATTTATTTGGAGAGACACAAAGAGAGAGAGAGAGACAGAGTGAGCAGGATAAGGGCAGAGAGAGAGAGGGAGAGAGAGAATCCCAAGCAGGCTCCAAGCTGTTAGGGCAGATCTGACGTGGGGCTCCATCTCAGAACCATGAGATCAGGACCTGAGCCAAAATCAAGAGTTGGACACTTAATTGAGCCACCCAGCCACCCCTACAGCTGGCTTTTATTTCATCTTCACAATAACACTGTGAGGTATGTAAGGCTGCTATAGTCACCCGTTTTCTTTTTCTTTTTATTTTTTTTAAAGGTTATTTATTTTGAGAGAGACAGAGTGAGCAGGGGAGGAGCAGAGAGAGAGAGAGAGAGAGAGAGAGAGAGAGAGAATCCCAAGCAGGCTCCACATTATCAGTGTGTGGAACCTGATGTGGGGGCTCAAACTCATGAACAACGAGATCATGACCTGAGCCAAAATCAAGAGTCATACACTTAACGGACAGAGCCGCCCAGGTGCCCCTATAATCATCCATTTTAGAGATGAGGAAACTAAGGCTCAGATTGGCCAAATAACTGCCCAGGGCCACCCAAGCAGGAAGCCAGTGATTCCTGGATAGAGTGTTCCTCACGCTTGTCCTTGCCTACTCCACCTGAGCGGAAGGCTCAGGAATACCAGACCTTAGAGGGATCAGCGGTTTCTCCCATTGACCCTTTTGTCTGTTACTGATCTCTGCTTTCTTCACTCTGTTTTTTCTGGATCCGATTTTCTGCTTCTCTGGCTGCCATTCACCAGACAGGGAAGAAAAAAAATAGCTTTGCAGGAAATCAGGTGTTGGCTTGTGTGTCTCGGTGGGGTAAAGCAATAACTCCCATAAAGGCTTGACTAGAACATTCTCACCGCTGGACTGTCAGTAACTTGCTGTGTTTGACCTGGAGTAAATTGATTAACCTTTCTGCCTGCGAGTTCTCATTTTTTCAACCTGCATAAGCCTCTCCAGGCTCATAGTGGGGTGGGCTTGAGGGAAGGAGGTGGGGAAAGAGAGCGGGTGGGAGATGGGGTTGGCTAATGAAAAACAAGAGCTGAAAAGCACTTTGCAGCCATTCCTAAGTGATGCATTGATGTTTAATGGCATTCATTGTCTTCAAAGCCATGGCTCAGAAATGGGAGGCATTTGTTAAGGCACTGCAGGCAGTTCCCTGGTAATCCAAGAAGCCTCCTATTTAGGGGAAAGGCCTAATTATAGCTTCTTCTTTTCCTTATCGCCCTCTCTTGTTCATTAAGACCAAAGGACATTTGCTCAGGAAATCAGATCTTGGTTTTAGAAGATTTCATCTGCTCCCACAAATTGAATTTCCCACCTGGAGTCAAATTCTCTATTTATAACAGAGATATCATCTGCCCAGAAATCTGTCCTTGGTACAGACCTAAGCTTGCTGAGATGTGCTTTGAATGGTGACCAGCTCCACGGGTTTGGTGAGCCTGAAGGAACTCAGGCTGTGGTCTCAGGGTGTGGAACCCAGACTGCATCTTTTGGAGAGAAGCTTGGACTCCAACTGGCTTTGTCAGCTGGGGCTTGGCCCCTGTCCATGCTTGAGCACGTGTTCAGTGGCTGCGGCCCCAGGAGGTTTCTTAAAGGCTTAATCTCAGCTTTGGTCTCCCTATCTTCACCTCCAATCCACCATGCGTAGACAGGTCCATCTTGCCAAAGCGTGGCTGGCACCATGACATTGTCCTGCTCAGACACCTTCAGTGGCTGCCCTCACCCCATAGCATAAGCTCTAAACCCTTTTGCTAGTGTCCATTTACCACTAGTCCATTCTGAGAACTGCTCCCTCCACCAGGCTTTTCACTCTTCCTTGTTCCTGTCCTGCCTTCTGCATTTTGGTCTTGCAGTTTTCCCCAGGCCTGTGTGGCTCTCTCTTTTCTCTGCTTAGCCAACCCTGTCCTTCTCCCTAGGCCTCAGCCCCATCGCCTGTGAGGGCCCCATCCTCCTAGGAATGGTAAGCACGTCTCCCTGTACTAGTCTTTTGGCACATATCAGAGAGTGAATGCTTCATCACAGCATGTGTATTCTTGGCTACGGCTGTAATTTGTCCTTTTGTGGATGTAGCCCTGTCCCCCTGTCTTTGTAGGCATAGACCAAGCCTTATACTATTAAAAAAAAGTTTATTTATTTGGGGGGGTGCACACACAGAGAGAGGGAGAATCCCAAGCAGGCTCAGAGCTCGATGAAAGACTTGAACTCATGAACCGTGAGATCATGACCTGAGCTGAAATCAAGAGTCGGACACTTAACCCACTGAACCACCCAGGTCACCCCTTGTGCTCCTTTTGATCTTCCAGATTGCCTGGTCCAATGCTGGGGGATGGCCAGTAGGGAGCTGGGCCCAGGCTTCCTGCCCCTTCCTCCCATAGTTCCCCGCAGCTCTGCAGTCTCTGATGGCTGCTTTGACTTCAACCTTCAGGGCCTCCCCCTCTCCATCCCCTTCACTAGAAGCTCCTAGCACCATTCAGTAGCTCACTTTTATTAATCTTTTTGATGGTTCCTCTTTGGACCCTCTTCAGTTTCTCTGAAATTAATCAATCCAGAGGCAGCCAAGAAAAAAAAAAAACCTGGGAAGTCGGGGAAGTTTGCCTTTCATACGACCCTCCCTTAGATGGTTTTTCAGTGTCTGCAGAGCCAGTCAGCCATTGTTTTCGCTAACTCTTCTCTGAGATTAAACTTGACTGAAAGAGGCTTGTAAATGTCCTTCTCAAAATTAAAAAATATATTCTTGATTGTGTAGGGAGATGCTCTGAGTTCTTGAACCCTGGGTAGCTGGAAGCTGGGACAAAGTGATTGTTCTAAGATAGAAATGCATTTCCTGGGGCTCAAACAGGGGTGGTGGGAATGTGTCTTTAGGGAAGGAAGTATCTTTCTTTGTTCTTGGAGGGATCACTTTTAGTCACCTATCCCTCCATGAGCCTCCATGGCCCATGAAGTTATGCAAATACAGCTACTTCAGCCTGGCCTGGTAAATCTTCTCTTTAATCAGAAGATGGGGGAGAGGCCCACACCAATGGCTGGAACAAGAGCCTATATTTACTGAGCCTTTTCCAGGTGCAGGCATGGTGCCATACAGGTCACATCAAAGATCTCATTAAAACATTATAATGACTCTATGAAGTAAGTGCTTTTATCCATGATTGCAGACGAGGAAACTGAGGCACAAAGAAGTGAGATACTTTGCCTAAGGTCACTAGCTAGTAACTGGCAGCACTGGGATTCAAGCCCAGGTATATCTGATGCCAAAGGCCATGAACTTCACCACTATTCTATTCCGCCCTGACAAATAAAACTGTCTTTGTGGAGGGGCGCTTGGGTGGCTCAGTCTATTGAGCGTCTGATTTCGGCTCAGGTCATGATCTCACGGTCCCCCATTCATGGATTTGAGCCCTGCAATGGGCATTGCACTGTCAGCGTGTAGCCTGCTTCAGATTCTCTGTCTCCCTTTCTCTCTGCCCTTTCTCCACTCATGTTCTCTCTCTCTCAAAAATAAATCAACATTTTTTAAAAACTTAAAAAACCTGTCTTTGTGGAGCCAGCATATAGAAAAGCACCACCCTTGACTACTTTCTCAGTGCTCTTCAAGGCATGCTTTAAAGCTACCACCTATGACTTATGTTTTCATCATACTTTTAACAACCACAATGTCACCAACGTCCTACCCACATCTCCTTTACTAGTCTAGTACAGAAGGCCAATTGATGGGATCACAGGCTCCAGAACCACACTGCTTGGGTTCAATCCCAGCTCTGTCCCTTTCTAGCTGTGTGACTTGGGATAGATTGCTGAATCGTTCTGCATCTTCTTTTCCTCATCTATAAATTAGAGCTGGTAATAATCCTCACCTCAGAGAATTGTCAGAGGAATTAAATGAGGTAATGGATGTATGGTGCTTAGCACAGTACTTGGTGCATAGAAAGCTCTCAGTGAATGTTATCTATTATTATTCTCCCTTCTTTTGTCCTTACCTACCCAGGGTTTCCAGACACCTCATGACATCTTCTGGGTCCCAAGGACTCTCCTCCATGGCATCCTTTCAGACCTGCTGGTGTATTTTACTTCTCTGAACATCAGCCTTTTCACATCGAACCTCATGCTGAGCCCTAGTCCCTCCCTTAATTGTTAGCTCTTAGAAAACAATCCTATCTTCATCAAAATTAAAACCTTTTGTGCATCAAAGGACACTATTAACAGAGTGAAAAGGCAACCCATGAAATGGGAGGAAATATTTGTAAACCATGTATCTGATAAGGGATTAGTATCCAGAATATATAAAGAACTCCTAACTCAACATCTTTTCTTTAATTTTTTAATGTTTATTTATTTTTGAGAGAGAGAGTGCGTGCATGAGCAGTGGAGGGGCAGAGAGAGAGGGAGACACAGAATCCAAAGCAGGCTCCAGGCTCTGAACTGTCAGCACAGAGTCCAATGCGGGGCTCCAACTCACAAACCATGAGATCATGACCTGAGACAAAGTCGAACACTTAACCAACTGAGCCACCTAGGCACCCCCTAACTCAACATCTGAAAAGCAAACAACCAAATTTTAAAATGTGCAAAGGACTTTACTAGACATTTCTCCAGAGAAGACATACAAATGGCCAGAGTACATGAAAAATTCCTCAAGAGAACTAGTCATTAGGGAAACACGAATCAAGACCATTATGAGATACCACTTTGCATTCATTATGATGGCTACTGAAAACAACAACAGGAAATACCAAGGGTTGGCTAGGGTGTGGAGAAACTGGAACCCTCATACATACTGCCATTGAAAAGGTAAAATGAAGCAGCTCCTGTGGAAAACCATGTGGTGATTCCTCAGAAAATTAAACATAAAATAACCAGATGATCCAGAAATTCTACTTCTGGGTATATACCCCAAAGAATTGAAAACAAGGACTTGAACAGATATTTGCACACTTCTGCTCATAGCAGCATGATTGACTATAGCCAAAATGTGGAAACAATGGAAATGTCCATGTATGGACATGAATCCATAAATTAAATGTGAGGAGATAAATCTGCATTGTCAAAATCATCCTTAAAAGTCTCTTTAGCTTTTAATGCAAATAGCTACAGGTAGCCAGCAGTTGTGTCCAGATTCAACAACACTCTACAAGCAAATTCTTTCCTTTTTTTAAGTTTAGTTATTTATTTTGAGAGCAAGAGACAGAGAGAGAGCACAAGCGGAGGGGGGCAGAGAGAGAGGGACACAGAATAATAAGTAGGCTCCCGGCTCTGAGCTGTCAGCACAGAGCCCGACACGGGGCTCGAACTCATAGACGTTAAGGTCATGACCTGAGCCGAAGTCAGTCGCTTAACCAACTGAGCCACCCAGGTGCCCCTAAATAAATAAACTTTTTAAAAATAAAATAAAATAAATTCCTTAACCTTTGATGCACTTGGGCACTGAGAATACAATGGTGAACAGGATAGACAAGGTTCCTGTTCCCATAGAGCTTACATTCTAAAGGGAAGGGAGAGAGAAAATCTAGTCAAAAAATGAACAAACAAGGTATTTTCAGGTTGCAATAAGTGCTGTGAAGAAAATAAAACAATGATGGGGGTAGCTACTTTATATCAGATAGTCCAGAAATGCTTCTTTGTGGAAGTGACATTGTGACATTTAACCTGATTTCTGAATGATAAAAGGAGCCAGTCATATGAGGATCTGGGGGGGGGGCATTCTGGGTAGAAAGCACAGCTTGTGCAAAGGCCCTGAGGCTTGAACTAAGCTTAAGGTAAACGAAGAACGTAAAGAAGTCCAGTGAATGTGGAGATGAGTTTGGAGAGCAAGGCAGAGGCCAGATTCTGGAGGGACTAATTGGCCCTGGTGAGGATTTGGGTTCTAGTCTAAATCCAACAGAGAGCCATTAAAGTTTTAAGCAGGTGAGTGACATGATCTGAAAAAATAACTGCCTTAAATAGATCATTGGTATCTGTGGAGGATGGGTCCATGTGAGAGTTGATGCTGGCTTCGTCTAAGATAGGAGTAGTAAAGATAAAAGTAGATAGATTCTGGCTATGCTCGGGAGCTTGATAAGCTCTGTTGAAAGATTGGATGTAAGAGATAAGGTAAAAGGGTGACAATAGGGATGACACCTGGATTTTTCCTGAGCAACTGGATGATGCCATTTAGTAAACATGGTGATGCCATTTACTAAAATGAAAGTGGGAGTGGAGTGATTTGGGGGTTAAAAATCAAGAGTTCCATTTTGGCTATGTTAAGTCTGAGATGCCAGTGAGATACCCAAGAGAAGCTGCCAAGTAGGCAGTCAAAAATAATAATGATAAGGTGCGCCCGGGTGGCTCAGTCAGTTGAGCATCCTACTTTGGCTCAGGGCATGATCTTGCTGTTCGTGAGTTTGAGCCCCATATCGGGCTCACTGCTGTCAATGTGGAGCCCGCTTTAGATCCTCTATCCTCCCCGCTCTCTCTGTTCCTCCCCTGTTCATGCTCTCTCTCTCCTCAAAAATAAATAAAAACATTAAAAATAATGATGATAATAACAAACATTTATTGATGGTTACCATGTGCCAAGTACTGTCCCAGATGCTCTACACGTATTAGATCATCTAATTCTCCAACAACCCTGTGAGGTCAGATATTATTCTCATCCCACTTTAGAGAAGAGGAGGTGGAGGCAAAAACCTTAAACACCTCACTCAGGGTCGACATAGCAAATAGCAGAGCCACCATAAGTGTGAACTCAAAGAGGAGGTGATGGCTAGATATGGAAATAAGGGAGCATTCATTTTATTAATGCTATTTAGAGCTATAGGATTAGATGGATTGATTTTGCAAGAAGTGGGGTAGAGGGGTGGAGGGGTAGAGCCCTAAAACACCTGAAACATTTGGAGAAAAAGGAGTCAGCAAAGCAGACTGAGGAAGAACAGGGCAGGGGGCCAGCTAGGCAGGTGTGGCATCATGAGAGCCTAGAAGGGACAGTGTCTCCTGCTGAATGGGCTCACTGCTGCTGAGAGGGCTGGTATATTGAGGACAGAAAAGGAACTGCATTGATAGGACCAGTGTTTGAGAGAGGGAAGTCTAGTTTCCTACTGTTAGCATGCCCAAAGTTGTCTGATGTCCTGCCCCTTCCCTCTCCTTTCTTTTCTCCTCCCCTCTTCCCTCCCTTCAGTGATTCAAATACACTGAGGTCCACTTTAGTACTAGAATCTAAGGAAGGTCACAAAGGGTTCACACCTAGAATCTCACTATATCCTAATTAGTATTTGCTTTGGAAAGGACTTTAGAGTCAGTCTTAAGTTGCAAGACAGAGTTCAGTAATGCCTGACCTGAAGAATGTTCCCAGTGGGAGAAGGCGGCCTTGGGGTGTTGCTAATTGACTGAAGGTAGGGAAATTGGCACCAGACACAGCAGTTTGGGCCTCTTTCCTGCCTTCTTGGGAACACAGCCTCAGAAGCATGGTACCTTCTAATTAATCTGCTGCATACCTCTTCACGGTAAGCCATAAATAGCTAAAAGCGATACGTGCCTTTCTCAACACATAGAATTTCCAGGGGGACAAATACACTCTACATCTTTTTTATAGTGAAAACTCAGAATCCAGTTTGGTCTTGCTCAGGGATTCCCTGATTTGGGACTATTAGTTCACTACCTATTCCTGGTCATTATCCAGCTCTCAGAAAAGCCCATTCCTCTTCTACCTCTGGTCCATGCTGAGCCTCCCTTGAGTAACCAGTTGGTCTCCTCTACCTTCCAGGTCTCAGAAACATACACTTGTTTTGATTTTCCTTTTTAAAAAATATTTATTTAGTTTGAGAGAGAGAGAGAGCAGGTGAGCAGAGGAGTAGCAGAGAGACAGAGGGAGAGAGAGAATCCAAAGCAGGTTCCACACTGTCAGCACAGAGCCCAACACAGGGCTCGATCCCACAAACTGTGAAACCATGACCTGAGCCAGAATCAAGAGTCAGACACTCAACTAACTAAACCACCCAGGCACCCTGTTTTTCTCTTCCTTGAACAATCCTTTACTTAGCTCCTCCCAAGAATAGAGGACCTGTCTTTCATCTACTTTTAGGGTGGGAACCTATGTTCAGGGCCAGAGGAACCTGTCCCCAAGACCAATTACACTGTAGCTCCATTTATGAATGTATACAAACCTCGTCATTTGGCAGAAGGATGCCCACTGTACTGGGGCAGAAGGACAAAGTTCACACAGTAGATCCTTACCAGGTTTATGTTGAATCTACTAGACCGAAATGCAGTAGACATGATGTCTGATGTTGCTAATACCTGTAGGGCTAGACTTGGGTTCTAGTTCATCCCGATCTTTATTAAGTCACTTTCTCTTTATGGCTCTGACTTTACATCTGCAAAAAGAACAAATTGACTCAGATGATTTATGAAAGGCCTTTCTGATTCTGATGGCCAATAATTATCCAGGGCTGGGGTCTACAGGAGATGGAAAAGATCAAAAGAAAATCTCTTCTTTAAGAAAATGTAGTACTGCAAGTCTCACCATGTCTAGAGAAGGGTGGAGAAATTCACTGGGGAGAAGGAGGAGCAGGGGAGTGCAAGAGAAAGAAAAGGACTTTTCATTCCAAATAATAATGGCTACCATTAGTGAACTTGAACCAGATGCCAGGCCCATTACCTGTCCCATTTAATTCTTACAACAGCTCCATGAGTTAAGTACCATTGCCATTTTAGAGAAGACAAACTGGCACAAAACAGGTAAGCAAACTGTGTGGAGCTGGCAAAAGGCAGCGTCGGGCAGCAAACCTTGGCAGTCTGACTCTGGAGTGTGTGTACCCTTAACTAATCTACTGCTTCTAGAGACAGGAACCCAAGGAGTTCCCCTGGGGTATTTGGTGACCAACTCAGAGAAAAGGAAGCCAGGCCAAGTGCAGGAGCAGGGAAGAAACCAGAAGGACATTAGGAAAGATCCAAAGTCGGGCTCTGACTCGCTTGCATATAATGAGGCCGTCAGCTTCGAGACTCCTCACTGTTTGGAGTGGCCACTGCTGCTCTCTGGATGCGTGAAGACTGAGGAATCCAGTGAATCTGTGTTCTAGGGACTGAGAGTACATGTGTCCCCGAGCCATTGCCAGGGTAGTGAGGACAGTGGGCTCTGCCAGCCTAGCCCCAAGCTGGGCACTTCTGGCTTTTTCAGTTACTCCGAGAGCAGGAACACCATGTCCTGCCTTTGCCCTGGGCCCTGAGAAATGTGCACAGAGCAGGAGGGACATTTTTAACGTTTTCCACTCCAAGCCTTCCCCACTTAGGAGAAATGGCCTCAAGGTTCATTTCTCTACTTACAACACCCAATCCTTCACCCGAATGAATCTGTCAGTTGTCTTCTGACGAGGAGCCAAAGATGGAACTACATACAGCAGTCATTGAAAACACATCAAATAGACTCCTGTCTTTGACTTACTCATTCCAGAAAGATTCTGCGTGACTGCATTGCCTATTGACAACTTACCCAGCCCCGGGGAACCCGGCCAAAGGGAGGTTCCAGGCACCCAGTAGACAAAACTGAAACCCTCAAACCCTGAAAACCCTTTGTTTCCTCCCTGGAGAGGGGAAGGAACAATTTCCTGCCTGCTAAGCAGGGGCCTTCTCCCTGTGGACCATCTTCTTCTCAGCTTACCTCCTCTAGCAGCGTCACCTATAATTTTTTATTGGCCTTTTCCCACTTTTTTGGGTTTTCCTCATTAGAAGAACATTTTCTCTAGGAAAGCCCAGTCAGCCCAAGGGAATTCAATAGGGGTGGTCTGAACCTCGAAATCTTCCCACCTGGGACTTTCCAATGTCCAGGTGTGGGGCTGAGGTCAGAAGACCAAGACCTCACAGGTCACCTTTTCCTTGCCTAATCAGGAAGGTGTGCCCAAACCATTTCCCCCAGCATCCCCCAGTTTCTTAGGGAAGTGGCTCAACAAGACAACATGGCTTCCCTGCTCCCTGCTCCCAGGCCCTCTTGTTCTGACCATAAGGTAACCTACAGCTCAGCCACCAAGCAGTTTTCAGACTCCTCTTTTATTTTTAATGTTTATTTTTATTTTTGAGAGAATGGGGGCGGGGAGGGGCAGAGAGAGAGGGAGACACAGAATCCCAAGCAGGCTTCAGATTTTGAGCTGTCAGCACAGATCCTGATGCGGGGCTCGAACCCACGAACGGCGAGATCATGACCTGAGCCAAAGTCAGACATGTAACTGAGCCACCCGGGTGCCCCTCACACTCCTCTTCAGAGCTGTCTGAGCTGGACCACTGGATCCACTGTGTTTACTGGATGGACTGCTTGCTTGCTTGCAGGCACTAGCCTAGGCCAACTGAGAGGCTATCTCCCCAGCTGGTGTCACAATGCCAAAAGCTCAGATCACCTCTGCTCTTTCTTTTTTTCTGACGCTCCCTGCAGGAGGCCCATTTAGAATTTCTTTTCCCCTTCAAGGCACTCTTTGATGTTCTTTTAAGAGGATCTCTGTGCTGGAGGGATAAGCACAGACCAGACTCCTACCTCCTCACATCCCCCCCTAGGGAAGGTTTTAGAGCCCTCTCCCGGTGCGTTCAGGGGGAGGGGAGCTACTATTTGGCTATAGATCCTTTCTGCTCTGATGCCCAGCCCTGCTCTCATTCCCTGGGAGGACACTGCCTTTCTACAACAGGACACTTTCCATCTCGAATGCTAGTTGCTCTTAGAGAGGAAGCTAGGAGAGCCTTTTGAATGTAAAGTTCCCAAGGTGATATGCATGGTGCAACCCTGATCCCTGGGCCACATTCTGTGCCAGGATTAGGGATACACCAGTAGAAAAGACAGATTGTTCTTGGCCTCCTGGAGCTTATAGTTTCATGGGAAGAAAGGCATGAACTGAATCATCATATACAACTAACGTAATTACAAGTCAGGATGAGTACAACAAAGCATACACAGATGGTGCTCGAGTAGAGAATAACAAAGGCGAGAGAACTTGACTTCATTTTTATCAAAATGACATGTACTCCTGGTTAAAGAAAAATCAAACACTACGGAAAAACTAATAGTAAAAAGCAGATTCCTTGGCCCCACTTCCTCCACCTTTAGTTCCAAAAGCTGCCACTTTTAACCTTTCGCTTTTAGTTCTTCTGCTGTTTGACCTCCATTTTTCTTTTTTTTTTTTCAACATTTATTTTTTATTTTTGGGACAGAGAGAGACAGAGCATGAACAGGGGAGGGGCAGAGAGAGGGAGACACAGGATCGGAAACAGGCTCCAGGCTGCGGGGCTCAAACTCACGGACCGCGAGATCGTGACCTGGCTGAAGTCGGACGCTTAACCGACTGCGCCACCCAGGCGCCCCTGACCTCCATTTTTCTAAATAATATATTTTTGTCTAATTTTTTTTTTAAGTAGTTTCCATGCCCATTGAGGAGCCCTACGCAGGGCTCGAACTCATGACCCTAAGATCATGACCTGAGCTGAGATCAAGAGTTGGTCGCTTAACCAACTGAGCCACCCAGGTGCCCCACCTCTTTTCTTGATTTATCATTTTGAGACATTCGTCTACTGGATTTCTACAATGTAGATCAGAATGCAGTGCTCAATAACACACCCACTTCTATTTCTCCACGCCTCCCGATACAGGTATATAATATCGTAGTTATAATGCTAATTACCTCTGGAACATCAAATAATATATGTAAACCCCTATAAATTGTTCCATCAACTATAGACAACATCTCTTAACTCCCCATTTTTATAAGATAAAACAATTCAAGTCTGTACCATGACCGACACCTCTTTCAGCTTTTACCAGTTTCTTTTTACTCCAGTTTCTATCAAATGCATAGCTACTTTTACATCGTCAAGGTTGATGACAATGTAAAACACATTTACATTGTTTTTTCTAATTCTGATTACATCTCCCATGCTTTGTTTTTAGGCTGATTCTAAAAGTTGACAACGAAGAAGTAATGTTGATATTATTGTGACTTGGCAGATATAATTCACTGCAGACAGGGATGTATTATCATTTTCATTGGCCTTAAGCACTTTTGCTTTGGTGGACCCTTCCTTCATGAAAAAAAGATCAAAAATGATATTTTATGACTTTATTAGTATAAAGAGAAATGTATTAACATTATATATTAAAGCATTTTCTTTGACCTAAATTTCATTTTTCCTTCTAATTTTTAAATAAATTAAAACAGTTTCATGATCTCAAACTTCATATAATGGAATTATACATGTTTCCTTTCATGTATGACTGTTTCATTGAAGATAGTGTCATTTTTATAATCTTTTAAAGCAACTATATTGAAGAATAAGTGACTTACAAGAAGTTGCATTTGTTAGAAGTGCACAGTGTGCTAAGTTTTGACATTTGTTTATATCCATGAAACCATCCCCACAATCAAGATCGAACATATCCAATACCTCCAGAAGTTTTCTAGGGCCTTCTGTAATTCATTTCCCCCATCCCTAGGCAACCACTGGCTGGCTTTCTGTCACTATACTTTAGGATTTTGTATAACCAGAATCATGCAGTATGTTAGTTTTGTGAGCATAGCATATTTGTGAGATTCATCCAGGTTGTTGTTTCAACCAATAGTCAATTCCTTTTTACTGCTGAGTGGTATTCCATGGTATGGCTATACCACAATTTGTTTATCTATTCACTTATACTGGGCATTTAAGTTATTCTCAATTTTTGAAAATTGTACACAAACTTCAAACAACATATGTTACCATTTTTTTTTACATTTTTAAAAAATGGTTATTTATATTTAAGAGAGGGAGAGAGAGAGAGAGTGCGCATGCACACAAGTGGGGGAGGGACGGAGGGAGAGGGAGACAGAATCTGAAGCAGGCTCCAGGCCCTGAGCTGTCAGCACAGAGCCTGACACAAGGCTGGAACTCATGAGCTGTGAGATCATGACCTAAGCCAGTCAGAAGCTTAACAGACTGAGCAACCCAGGTGCCCCGAAAGTACCAGTTTTTATGTGGACATATTCTCCTCTCTCTCTAGCAATGGAATGGCTAGATCATACAGTAGGTATAGGTTTAACTTTATAAGACACTGCCAGAGTGTTTTCCCAAGTGCTTGTCCCATTTTAATTTTTTTAATGTTTTTATTTATTTTTGAGACAGAGAGAGACAGAGCATGAGCAGGGGAGGGGCAGGGAGAGGGGGAGACACAGAATATGAAGCAGGCTCCAGGCTCTGAGCTATCAGCACAGAGCCCGACGTGGGGCTTGAACTCACGGAGTGTGAGATCTTGCCCTGAGCTGAAGTCAGATGTTCAACCCACTGAGCCACCCAGGTGCCCCGCTGTGCTTATCCCATTTTAAAATCCCACCAACAATCAATCAGAGTTCCGGTGGCTCCACATCCTTGCCAAAACTTGGTAATTTGTATGCTTTTTATTTTAATTTCTGGTGGCTGTGTAGAGGTGTGTTATTGCTTAAAATTTGATTTCTCATTTCCTGACTTTACCTTTTGTGAAGTGACACTTCAAATCTTTTGCTCATTAAAAAAATTAGTTTGTCTCAATAAATCTTATTATTGAATTGTAAGAGTTCTTTATATATTCTGGATACAAGCCCTTGGGCAGATATGTGATTTGCAAATATTTTCTCCCAGTTGTTAGGCTGTCTTTTCATTCTCTTCACTGTTTTTCACAAAGTAAAAGTTTATATATATATATATATATATATATATATAATTTTATGTATTTATTTTGAGAGAAAGAGAGAGAGAGAGCAGAGAGAGGCAGAGAGAGAGGGAGAGAATGTTAAGCAGGCTCCATGTTGTCAGCGAGGAGCCTGATGCAGGGCTCAATCTCATGATCATGATCTGAGCTGAAATCAAGAGTCGGATGCTTAACTGACTGAGCCACCCAGGCGCCCCTAGATCAAGCTTTTGGAGCCATTTATAAACACTCTTTTCCCAGCCCAAGGTCCTGAAGATTTTTTTTCCTGTGTCTTCTAAAAGTTTTATAATTTCAGGTTTACTACCCATTTAAAAAATTTTTTAATGTTAATTTTTTTAATGTTTATTTATTTTTGAGAGAGAGGGAGAGAGTGTGAGCAGTGAAGGGGCAGAGATCAAGGGAGACACAGAATCTGAAGCAGGTTCCAGGCTCTGAGCTGTCAGCAGAGAGCCCGACTTGGGGCTCAAACTCATGAACCATGAGATCATGACCTGAGCCAAAGTCGGATGCTTAACCAACTGAGCCACCCAGGCAACCCAGCTTTACTATTCATTTTAAATTCATTTTATGTAAGGTATGTGATTTAGATCAAAGTTCTTTTATTAATATTTTTGTATTTTTTATTGTGAGAGAGAGAGAGAGAGAAAGCAAGTGGGAAAGGGACAAGGGAGAGGGAGGGAGAAAATCCCAAGTAGGCTCCATGTTGAGCCAACACCAGGCTTGATCCCCTGACCCTGGGATCATGACTTGAGCAGAAATCAAGAGTCAGACCCTTAACTGACTGAGCCACTCAAGAGCCCCCAAAGTTTCTTTCTTTCTTTCTTTTTTCTTTCTTTCTTTCTTTCTTTCTTTCTTTCTTTCTTTCTTTCTTTCTTTTTTGTTTTTAACATAATTGTTTTGGCATTATTTGTTAAAAAGATTGAATTGCTCTTGCATGTCTGTCTCTATAGGTCTCTGTCTAGGGGCGCCTGGGTGGCTCAGTCGGTTAAGCATCCGACTTCAGCTCAGATCGTGATCTCACAGTTCGTGAGTTTGAGCACCACGTAGGGCTCTGTGCTGACAGTTCACAGCCTGGAGCCTCCTTTGGATTTTGTGTCTCCCTCTCCTGCTCTGCCCCTCACCTGCTCTCTCTCTCTCTCTCTCTCTCTCTCTCTCTCTTTCTGTCTTTCTCAAAAATAAATAAACATTAAAAAAATTTAAATGTTTTAAATGTTTAAATGTTTTAAATGTTTAAATGTAAAAATAAATGTTTATAGGTCTATGTCTGGACTCTCTTTTCTATCCCATTGGTCTATGTGCCTATCCCTTTACTAATACCACATTGTTTGGTTACCCAACTTTTTATGAATCTTAAAATCATTTGGTATGATTTCTCTAAATTTATTTTTTTCAAATATTTTCTTGATTTTTCTAATTCCTTTGCTTTTCCATATTAGTTTTAGAATAAGTGTGCCTATATCTACAAAAAACTGGGATTTTGATAGACATTACATTAAAGCTATCAATCCATTTGGGAGAATTGACATTTTAACCAGATTAAGTCTTCCGGTCCATGAACACGGTATGTCTCCCTATTTACATAGGCTTGATTTCTTTCATCAGTATTTAATAGTTTTTAGCATATAAACCCTGCACATAGCTGAACAATGTAGGTTTGAAAAAATTAATTCTGTGTGACATTCAGTTGGCTTTTTCAGTTAGAAAACTCATGTCTTCCATCAACTGTGGGGAAATCGGTTGTTGTACTTTTTTGATAATTTTCTCTCTTCCTTCTTTTTTTATTTTCTAACAGTTGGATGTTAGACATTGTTAACATAGTTCAATGTTAGACATTGAACCTCTTGAATTCTTCTTTATTGTTTTTATTTCCTCCTTTATTTCTTATTTATTGTTCTTCATTGTGGGAGATTTCTGTATCTTTATTTCCCAATATTCTGTAGTAGGCAGAATTCTAAGATGGCCCCCAAGATTCCTGTACCTTGGTATACATGCCCTGTATAATCTCTTCCCCTTGAATTTGGGTAAGACCTGTGAATTTGATGGGATGTTCCTCTCATAATTAAGTATATGGCAAAGGTGATGAGATTTTGCAAATGTAATTCAAGTCACAAATCAGTTATTTTTTTTAGTTAATCAAAAGGGAGATCATCCTAGGTGGGCCTGACTTAATCAGTCGAGCTCTTTAAAGGAAAAGGAGGAGTCTGAGGCAGGTTAAAGAGATTCTCCTGCTGTCCTTGAAGAAGAAAATAACCTTGTCGTAAACTGTCTAAGGAGAGGGGAAGCTTCTAGGAGTTAAGGGTCTTCTTTCAACTTTAAAGAACTGAATTCTGCCCACAGCCTGAACAAGCTTGGAAAGGAATGTGAAATCTAGGTGAGAAAGCATTTTGGGGACACCTTGATTGTACCCTGATGAGACCCTGAGCAGGGAGCCCAGATGTTGTGCCTGGACTCTGCTCTACAGAAACTGAGATAATAAATGTGTATTGTTTTCAGCCACTAAGCTTCTAGTAAGTTGTTATGCAGCAACAGAAAACTATAGAACTATAGAAAAGTCACCTTCTCTGACTTTTTACTTTGCCAATCATATTTTTATTTTCAAGAACTCATCATTTAAAAAAACTAAACTCATCTATTTCAAATAAGTAAGTAATATCTTTCATGTGGTTCAAAAATCAAAGTAAAATGGTGGGGGTGGGAAAAATGGGTGATGGGCATTTAGGAGAGCACTTGTTGGGATAAGCACTGGGTATTGTATGTAAGTGATGAATCATGGGAATCTACTCCGAAGCCATGACTACACTGTAAATTATTAAAAAAAAAAAAAAAGAAAAGTTTTGCAAAAAAGCTCAATTGTATTCTTTGTTATTTTTTATACCTTTCTATTCTTGCTTTACTGACTTAATATATTCTCAAATTTCTCCATGGATACTACTTGGAGCTTTATTTAAAGCTACCTTTAGTTCTCTGAATTAACTCTACTCGTTCCATTTATCTCGTGATTTTAATTTTCCAACCTTTCCTTGTATGTCTAATGCTCCTTTGTTTCCTGTTCATCTTTTTTTTTAATTTTTAATGTTTATTTATTTTGAGAGAGAGAGAAAGAGTGAGCATGAATCAGAGAGGGTCAGAGCAGAGAAGTAGAGAGGGAATCACAAGCTGGCTCTGCACTGTCAGCACAGAGCCCGATGCAGGGCTCGAACTCATGAACCTCAAGATCACCTCAGCCAAAATCAAGAGTTGTACACTCAACCGATAGAGCCACCCAGGCACCCCTGTTTCCTGTTCATCTTTTAAAATGGGGCAATACAGAGTGTGAGTGGGAGCTGGGTGTAGGAGCAGACCTTGTCAATGGGCAGATTTTGCTTAAGGAGGATGGGAGGGGAGCTGGTTATACATCTTCTGTGGGGGCACGGAAGTGGAGGATAAGAGTCCAAATAGCAGATGGCTGAAGGCCTAATTCTGAGCCACTAACACCCAACTAGCTGACCTCATTCTCTCTAGATACTTTGTTCAATTTCTGTAAAGGAAAAACCCTTTGTTTTTAGGCTGGCAAGTAAATATTTGGCTGCCAGCTCGTCTCCACGTAGGGGTTGAGGGGTCAACTCTGTGTACAGAGCTTCAGCTGTGAGCCTTGTCCGCCTCGCTTCTAATTTTGTCGCTCACACTCTCTGTCGTCCTTGTAGTCTCTGAGGCCAGACCTTGCTAAGGTTTACAAGGTAGGCAGTCTGCCTCTTTAGCTGCAGCCTTTCTGCACATGGTTAAAGCTGATTGTTTGCTCCACTCTGCCTCATCAGTTAGCACTCCTCCAGATGCTTTCTGACTTAAGAAATTTATTTAAATTTCTCATCCACTGACAACTCCCCTCCTGTTCTCTTTATTGTGGTGGGTTTATGAATTTTAAAATTTCTGTACTATTATTTTAATGAGGTCCCTGGAGGGAGATGACTTAAATGTTTGTGCTCAGTCTACCATCTTGAACTAAAAAAAAATGTGCAATGGGGATAATACAGTGGCACCTATTGCTTAGGCTTTTGAGGATTAAATGATTTATGTGTGTAAATTGCTTAGCACAGTGCTTAGCACATGTGATTATTTATACCTATTAGTCGTTGTTATATTATTATTATTATTATATTATTATTGCCTCGACAAGGAATTGGGGAAGAGTTCTGGACAAGGAATCTTGTTCTGATGTCACTGAAAACACACACCCGGCAGGTGACAACGGTAGCCAACATTGAGTCAGGCCTGGTCTATGTCTGAGTTTCAGTAATTTTGGTCCCCAAAGTGTTGCTTCAGGAAACAGCTTTAGGTTTGGCAAGAAGCCATGGGGGTCAAGGGGTGGGTGAAGGGGAGAGCTGCATGCCCCAGGGGGCAAACCTTGAAATGGAAGCAGCGGAGCAGACACAAAGTGGCACAATCCCAATTTTCTCTTGCAGCAAACTGGGAGCCAGCTCTGCTGATGGATGGAGGGTGGTCCTCTGTAGCAGCAGCGGTGGCAAGCTCAAGTACAGGCCAGAACTAAGGCAAAGGAGCTGACAGCCAGGAGCTCAGATCTGCCATTGACCCAAGGAAGCCAGAGGGCATGAACACTAGAACCGAGAGGCAAATGAATAGGAATTGGATGTGTTTTTCTTTTGGAAGAATTGGAAATCTTCCCACAGTCAACTCATTCTTTCCCTGTTCTTCAGGCTCCCTTGCTTCCTCCTGAGTGGCTGCGGGCACCGTGCCTGGCTGCACCCGCTAACCCCTGATGGAGGCCAGAAGGATGGGCCACTGCAGGCCAGTATCCTCAGTCCTCCCCTCCAGGTGAGCCAGCTCCCTGAGGATGGAGCTGGTCTTATAGGTACTAGGAGGAGGGAGCTTACCTAAATGCTGTAAAGTCTTTTTTTTTTTTTTAATTTAATCAGAGCATGAGTGCAAGGGGTCGGGAGTGTGCAGAGAAAGAGGGAGATGCAGAATCTGAAGCAGGCTCCAGGCTCAGGGCTGTCAGCACAGAGCCCGACCCGGGGCTTGAACTCACAAACTGCGAGATCAGGACCTGAGGCAAAGTTGGACACTTAACTGACTGAGCCACCCAGGCGCGCCTAGATTTTGTAAAATCTTTAGCAGAGCGGTTAAAACACCATCCTGACCACAGATACCTCCCTTGCTAGTCTGCTGTGCTGCTCGAAATCCCAATGTTCCTTTAGGTTGGTGTCTTTAGAGTTCTTAAAATGCAAACGTCATGGCAAGTTTGGTATTCAGGCATGAGCCCATTACCAGCTAGAAGACATTAGGTCTAATTCATTCTTTCAAACAGCCACTTAGCAGACCTCCCAAAAGAGGTGGGAGGAGGAGGGGAAAAGGGGGTAACTGTACCTGGCAGAGTGAGATGGAAAGGCAGATCAGGAGCATGGGTACGCCCCCACACACCCCCTGCCAGGCAATCTTCTCAACTTGGAGAGGAGGCTGGCCGCTTTCCACAGTCTTTTCTCCTCTGTGATTGTACATCCCTGAGAGGCAAGGAGGAAAAATGAGTTGGTCATTCCTCTTGCTCTTTTGGGAATTCCGTAGTATCCAGCCACTTGAAGAAAGAGGGAAAGATAATAAGGTCTAGGGAATGAGTGGGTGAAATGTTGGGAAAATAATTTGGGCAAAGCCATGGGAAGCTCCTTTCCTTTACAGCACCCTTAGGGAAACATAGTAGAGCTAAAGAGAGCCCTGAAACCTGATGTTTTAGAGCTATGATTCTAGCCCAAACTCACTATTTTCCAGGGTAATCACTTGTTTTCGCTGCCTCAGTCTCTTTATCCATACAATGGGCATACAATCCCTGCCTACACCTACACACAAGATTGTTGGGAGGGTGAAATACAAAGACAGCTATGGAAGTGGTCCAAATTGTCATGAGGTTTTTATTTTTTTTAAGTTTTTATTTTAATTCCATTTAGTTAACATACAGTGCTGTATTAGTTTCAGGTGTACAATATTAAAGTAATTTAACACTTCCATATATCACCCTGTGCTCTTTTTTTTCTAAGTTTATTTATTATGAGAGAGAGTGAATGTGTGCAAGCAAGTAGGGCAGGGGCAGAAAGAGAGGGAGAGAGAGAGAATCTCTCTGCACAGTCAGCGCAGAGCCCAATGTGAGGCTTGAACCCATGAACCGTGAGATCATGACCTAAGCCAAAATCAAGAGTCAGACACATAACCAACTGAGCCATTTGGGTTCCCCACTCTGTGTTCTTTAAATACAACATGTTTTTATGTATTAGGCTTCACAAGGGTATAATAGCTGGCCTCAATTTGAAAAATGATTTTTATAACTTTTTTCTGATTATGAAAGCATTATATAATTGCAGAATATATAAAGAGGTATCAAGAAAAAAAATAAAATCATCCTTAATCCTATCCAGAGATAGATACCTTACAAATTTGGATTTTGGTGTATTTCTTTCCAGTCTCTTTTCTTCCACGAAGGCAGAGACTGTGTCTGTTTGGCTCACTGCTATATCTTAAGAATATGCCACTATACCCAGCACATGTTAGAGCCTCAACAAATATTTGTTGAGTTAATGAGTACATATATTTATTTTAATTGAAAACATACTGTGTATACCATTTTATATCCTGCTTACTTTACTTAATTATAACCTGAGTACTTCCTATGACATTAAATATTCTTTAAAAATATAGCTTTTAATGTCTTTACTGTATTCCATCAAGCAATGGATTGGCCCTCTATTATTAGACATTTATGTTACTTCCAACCTTCCACTCTGATCATTAACACAGATAAACATCCTCATAGCAAAACTTTTGTGCCATACATGTTTATTTCCTTTGGATAAATTCTTAGCAGTGGGATTCCTAGGTGACATGGTAAGGACATTTGAAAGGCATTTTTTTAATTTTTGAAATTTATTTGTTTATTTTGAGAGAGAGTGTGTGAGCAGGGATGGTGCAGAGAGAAAGGGAAAGAGAATCCCAAGCAGGCTCCATGCCGGCAGCCTGGAGCCTGATATGGGGTTTGAACTCACGAACTGCGAGATCATGACTCAAAAACCAAGAGTTGGACGCTCAACTGACTAAGCCACCCAGACGCCCCCGAAAAGCTTTTAATACATATACCAGATTGCTCTCCATGAAAGTTGTACCAATTTACTTACCTGCCAGCAGTGTCTGTTTTTTTTTTAATGCAGGTAATTATTTTATTTCAACTTTGTCACATCTATCTATATTTTTCCTTTGTGACTACTTCCATTGTATTTATGCTTAGAATGTCCTCACAGAAGATCTTTTAAGATGATAAAAGGTCAATTTGTATGCCGTTCCTGATTTTGCAATGCAATGTATTCATGGAAGCCTTATCACAAGGTAGTCTACCTACTGGGAAATGGACCAAGCTCATGCATACACATGGCTGTATTCATCTATTCAAGCTTGATTGGTTTCATCAGCAGAAACTAATGAATATGTGGGTAAAGGCAGCAAGAGGTGAAGTATAGGTATTCAGAAAGCAGTGTTGCAGGGCAAGGAAGGAAGAACAACACTTGCCTTTTAACGGTTCCTATGTCTTTCTTGGGTATTAGAGAGCTTCCGAGCAAACTCTGTTAAAAAAAAACAAAAAAACAAAAAAACAACAACAACACAAAAACCTTCCAATGTTGGAAGAGCTCTACATTGCAAACCCTATGTGACCAGCAGGTGAAAGAGAAGTTTCAAAAGGGCCCAAGATTATTTGTAGATTTAAGGAGATGCTGCTGGGGAGTAATAAGCACTTCATAGAGGTTTGGTCTTGATTCTGATCTTCCTTGACTGAGAATCCTGAGTGAATTGAGGGCCGGATGGCTGGGTTTTAGAATGAATAGAGTGAAAGCTAGCTCTCAGCAGAGAGGTAGGACAGTGTCTCAGGTCAGTGAAAGCTGCCTGTGGTTCATTCTGGGCCAGGGGAGGGAAGAGAAGTTCAAAAATGAATTTATTGATCGCCTTTATCCCCACAACATCTGGCAGAGTGCCAAGCACACGGTAGACACTCAGTTAATATCTGTCGAATGGATGAATGAATAAACCAATAGTTGTTTTGTTAGTCTGTGCACCCCAAGTTTCTTGTCTATTCCCTGGTGTTTTCTATGCTTTGACTTCCTCCTTTACCATCTGAACTTTGGTGTCCTGTTTCGCATTCTCTCAGGGAGCCTTTCTCAAGGTCCTAACACGGAATATTATAATCATAACACTGCGTAGTGGTAAAGAGCATGGGCTTTAGGGTCATATAGATTAGGGTAGCACTCTCAACCTACCATTGAGTGGTGTGTGACATTGGGCAAGTTATTTGTCATTTTTTTTAATTCTTTGGGTTTATTTTTATTTTTATTTATTTTTGAGAGTGAGAGAGACAGAGTGCAAGCTGGGGAGGGGAAGAGAGAGAGGGAGACGCAGAATCTAAAGCAGGCTTCAGACTCTAAGCTGTCAGCACAGAGCCCGATGTGGGGCTTGAACTCATGAACCGTAAGATCATGAGCTGAGCCAAAGTCAGATGCTTAACCGACTGAGCTCAGATGCGTAACCGACTGAGCCACCCAGGCGCCCCAAGTTATTTGTCATTTCTAAAAATCAGTTTCTTTATCTGTAAAATGCAGTTAACAATAGTATCTATGTCTTTGGGCTTTTGTGAGGATTAGATGAGATAATACATGTGATGGATTTAGCATAGTGTCTGGTACATAGCAAACACTCAGTGGTTGGTATAACAAAACACCACAGACTGTGTAGTTTATGAACCAGAAAAAATTGTTTCTTACAGTTCTGGAGGCTGGAAGTCCAAGATCAGAGTGCCAGCGTGGTTGGGTTCTGGTGTGAGCCTCCTCTCTGGTTCATAGGTGGCTCCTGCTGGTTGTATCCTAACATGGTAGCCGGGGCAAGAGGGTTCTGTGGGGTTTTTTTTATGTTTATTTATTTTTGAGAGGGAAAGAAACAGAATGTGAACAGGGGAGGGGCAGAGAGAGAGGGAGACACAGAATCCAAAGCATGCTCCAGGCTCTGCGCTGTCAGCACAGAGCCCGATGTGGGGTTCAAATCCACGAACTGTGAGATCGTGACCTGAGCTGAAGTCTGATGGTTAACCAACTGAGCCACTCAAGCGCCCCTGTTGGGTCTTTTTCTTTTAAAATCACTAATATTCTTCATTAGGGCTCCCCCTCATGACCTAAGCACCCCCCCAAAGGGCCCACCTCTTAATACCATCACATTGGCATTACGATTTCAACATATGAACTTTAAGTGACACAAACATTCAGACCATAGCTCTATTGTAATAAATTGCCACAAGTTTGGGGGCTTCAAACACCAGAGATTTATCCTCTCAAAGTTCTGGAGGCCAGAAGTCCAAAACCAGTTTCATTCGGCTGAAATCAAGGTGTACACGGGGCTTCACTCCCTTTGGGACTCTAGGAGAGAATCTATTCCTTGCCTCTTCCAGCTTTTAGTGGCTAACAGCATTCTGTGGTTTGTGGCTATATCACTCTAATCTCTGCTTCTGTGGTCACATTGCCTTCTCCTCTTCTGTGTGTCTAATATTCCTCTGTGTCCCTCTTATAAAGATATACAGGATTACATTTAGAGTTTACCTGGATAATCCAGAATAGTCTTCTTTTAAAAAAATTTTTAATGTTCATTTATTTTAGAGAGACAGAGAGAGAGAGCAGGGTAGGTGTAGAGAGAGAGGGAGACACCAAATCCAAAGCAGGCTCCAGGCTCTGAGCTATAAGCACAGAACCCAATGGCAGGGCTCTAACTCAGGAACCATGAGATCACGACGTAAGCCGAAGTCGGATGCTTAACTGACTGAGCCACCCAGGCGCCCCCAGAATAATCTTCTGTAGTGTAAGGCTTAAAATTTTACATGCGACTTTGACATCTTTGAGTCTCGAAGGGCCTCAAGGTCCTAGTTTGTTTTTTGCTCTTGCCAAGTACGTCTGCCATCCAGGTAGAAAGGGTCTCACTAGGTTAGTCCCCTTATCAGCTGGATCAGCTGCACCCCACCTAGGCCAGTCCTCAACCTCATGGGTTTCACTTCCCTGACAGCCTGTGATTTTATTGAAACCAATCACATCTTCCCTCAGGAACTGAGGGGTACCCCACCCCTCTTTTACTACAAAGCTTGCCTTCCACAGCCCCTTCTGGTTTCCTCTATTCCCGAGTGCAACCCCTGCGTAGCCCTATATAGCATGTAGTGTCATTCTCCCCTGGGAGGTGAATATATGTGACCAATAAACTACTGCCTATCTCATCTGCCCAGTGTTGGGTGCCATGTATTTGACCACCCCCAGAACCCTCGAATGGGAATTCCTCTCTCACCAGTGGGGTGAAAGAGATGAGAAAAAGACATCTCCCCATCTCCATATGCTTAATTTAATCACAGCTGCAAAGACCCCCACCCCCACCCTGTTTGCCATTTAAGGTGGCACGCAGAGTTTCTAGAGATTAAGAGGTGGATATCTTTAGTGGATCCGGTAGCCTTTATTATCATTTAAGAGAGTGCAAGTTCAAGTGCAAGTGCAAGTTCACAAACCTCTTGGTAACCCTAAAGGGTTGATTATTTAATTCAGCATATCTCCAAGATCCTGATGATTTTTCTGGTTATGAATACCAAAAACTTACTCAACTTTTTTAAGGAAAGTGAGGCAACATTGAAGCATAAACAATTTAAGATTATTTAAATTTTTTAATGTTTATTTATTTTTGAGAGAGAAAGAGAGAGAGAGACGGAATCTGGGAAGAGGGGCAGAGAGGGAGACACAGAATCCAAAGGAGGCTCCAGGCTCTGAGCTGCCAGCACAGAGCCCGACACAGGGCTCAAACCCACGAGCTGAGCCGAAGTCAGATGCTTAACCAACTGAGCCACCCAGGTGAGACTAAGATTATTTTTGAACATCACTTAATGGTGGGAACATTCCCCTCTAGTTAACAAATCTTAATCCCAGTTCTCCCCTCATACCTAATTTCCAGGGCCGTGGCAGAGGCTGCTGGTTGCCCCCTTATACCCACTGTCTCTTTCTTCCATAGTAATAGAAATTTTAACTGAGTACATGGCTTCCTAGAAAAACAATTCTATTTCCTAGTTTCACTTCTAGCTAGAAGTGGCCTTGGGGCCAGTGGTATGTAACATTTAGGCCAGGGGGATGTAAGCTCAAGTGATGTGTTCAGTTCCTAGGAATTTTTTTTTATAACTGGATTTTTAATTAATTAATTAATTTCCATACAACACCAAGTGCTCATCCCAAAAGGTGCCCTCCTCAATACCCATCACCCACCCTCCCCTCCCTCCCACCCCCATCAACCCTCAGTTTGTTCTCAGTTTTTAAGAGTCTTTTATGCTTTGGCTGTCTCCCACTCTAACCTCTTTTCTTTTTCCTTCCCCTCCCCCATGGGTTTCTGTTAAGTTTCTCAGGATCCACATAAGAGTGAAACCATATGGTATCTGTCTTTCTCTGTATGGCTTATTTCACTTAGCATCACACTCTCCAGTTCCATCCACGTTGCTACAAAGGGCCATATTTCATTCTTTCTCATTGCCACGTAGTACTCCATTGTGTATATAAACCACAATTTCTTTATCCATTCATCAGTTGATGGACATTTAGGCTCTTTCCATAATTTGGCTATTGTTGAGAGTGCTGCTATAAACATTGGGGTACAAGTGCCCCTATGCATCAGTACTCCTGTATCCCTTGGATAAATTCCTAGCAGTGCTATTGCTGGGTCATAGGGTAGGTCTATTTTTAATTTTCTGAGGAACTTCCACACTGTTTTCCAGAGTGGCTGCACCAATTTGCATCCCCACCAACAGTGCAAGAGGGTTCCCATTTCTCCACATCTTCGCCAGCATCTATAATAGTCTCCTGATTTGTTCATTTTGACCACTCTGACTGGCGTGAGGTGATATCTGAGTGTGGTTTTGATTTGTATTTCCCTGATGAGGAGCGACGTTGAGCATCTTTTCATGTGCCTGTTGGCCATCCGGATGTCTTCTTTAGAGAAGTGTCTATTCATGTTTTCTGCCCATTTCTTCACTGGGTTATTTGTTTTTTGGGTGTGGAGTTTGGTGAGCTCTTTATAGATTTTGGATACTAGCCCTTTGTCTGATATGTCATTTGCAAATATCTTTTCCCATTCCATTGGTTGCCTTTTAGTTTTGTTGGTTGTTTCCTTTGCTGTGCAGAAGCTTTTTATCTTCATAAGGTCCCAGTAGTTCATTTTTGCCTTTAATTCCCTTGCCTTTGGGGATGTGTGAAGTAAGAGATTGCTACGGCTGAGGTCCGAGAGGTCTTTTCCTGCTTTCTCTTCTAGGGTTTTGATGGTTTCCTGTCTCACATTCAGGTCCTTTATCCATTTTGAGTTTATTTTTGTGAATGGTGTGAGAAAGTGGTCTAGTTTCAACCTTCTGCATGTTGCTGTCCAGTTCTCCCAGCACCATTTCCTAGGAATTTTTTTAAAGAAAGCTGCCCATTGAGGAAGGCAATTGTTGGGATAAGTACTAGGTGTTGTATGGAAGCCAATTTGACAATAAATCATATTAAGAAAAGAAAGCTGCCCATATCTTTTGCCTCTTCTTTTAACCTTCTTTAATCCTATTGTCTGGAATGCAGGTGTGGTGGTTAGGACTCTGGCCCACCAACTTGGACTATGTAGGAATGGTGGAACATTGAGTTGGAGGTAGCCTTGATCCTGAGGGAATCATGGGAAGAATCACCATGAGCCTGACACATGAAAGTGAAATAGACCATATTGTTTAAGTCATGGTTATTTGGGGTTTTCTGTCAGTAGAAGATGAGCCTAATCGACCATCCATGCCTATTCAATCTCCAAAATTAGTAACTCAGACATCCTACTTGTATGACCACAGCCTCCTCTTCTTCTTGATTACTTATTCAACTACTCTTACAATGACCCTTTTTGACCTAATCAGCATCTTCAGTATATTGACCCATGAATTTTCCCTCTGTTAACTTTCTCTTTTCTTCCATTCTCATTCAGCTTCTATTACATGATTCATAATTTCAACATTTTTCCACTGCCCCAAATTCTCTTGTCCCTCTGACATTTTGCTGCACCTGGCTGATAAAGCTTTGATTCCAAATGAACTCTATTATCTACTTGCTTGATTCTTTAACCTGAGCACCCAAGCCCTGCCAAAGAATGTATACAATAAGGCAAACTTGGATCATCGTAAATTTATAATGGATTATTCCAGTTAAACATAGCACATTGAACACCTGTTCCCTCATTAAACTCCATCAAAATGGAAGTAAAGAAAAACAATTTTTAAATATAGACCCATTAGAACAAAGAGCAGAGAAAGAAACCAGAAGACAAGAGATGTGCACACATTTTTAGAAGAGGGAAGCAAGTGAGGCACTTGGGTGGCTCAGTCAGTTAAGCCTCCGACATCAGCTCAGGTCATGATCTCACAGTTTGTGGGTTCAAGCCCTGCATCATTTCTGTGCTGACAGTTCAGAGCCTGGAGCCTGATTCAGATTCTGTGTGTGTGTCTCTCTCTCTGCCCCTCCCCCACTCATGCTCTGTCTCTCGCTCTCTCTCTCTCAAAAATGAATGAACATTAAAAAGAAGAAGGAGGAGCAGGAAGAGAAGAGGAGAAGGAGGAGGAGGAGAAGGAGGAGGAGGAGGAGAAGGAGGAGGAGGACGAGGAGGAGGATGAGGAGGACTAGGAGGACGAGGGCAAGGAGGACGAGGGCAAGGAGGAGGAGGAGAGGGAAGCAAGTAAAGGACTTAGCAGGGCCGGAAAGGCTGTATACCAAGCCCATGGAAAGGATGATGCTGATGAGAAACAAGCCAATTCACCTACAGAATGTCAGAGAAGCTCAAGAATTGGAAGTGCTAGTTAATGAGTACAGCTGGAGTGGTAAATGAGTAGATCTGTAAAGGAAGGGTTTACCTGAAAGCCTACATAAGAAAGAATTACACCCCTGAATCTCTGTCTCTCTTTTAAAATATTTTATTTATTTATTTATTTATTTATTTTGAGAGAAAGAGAGATAGCGAGCAGGGTAGGGGCAGAGAAAGAGAGAGAGGCAGAGAGAATCCCAAGCCGGCTCCAACATGTTAACACAGAGCCCAGTGCAGGGCTCGAACCCATGAACCGTGAGATCATGACCTGAGCAGAAACTACGAGTCGGATGCTCAGCTAACCGAGCCACCCAGTTGCCCCTACACCATTGAATCTCTTGTCCCATCCTGGTAGAATATGGGAGATTTATTCCATGTAGAAACTGAACCAGAGAGACTGTAGTTTGGGAGATGTCAAGCACAGAGCGTGGCACCATTTGGAGGCAGCGGGATTAAGCAAAAGTCTACATATTCTGTAGTAACACCTCCCTAACTCTTGTGTCAGCTCCAAGCATGTTAGCGACTAGGTAGAGTCACCAGCTGAGGGACTGAAGGATTGCTCTCCAGAGAAACCGAACAGCCCAGAGAAGAGATCTACACATATAGGCAGTCCTTTCTTTCACAGCAGGGAGGGACCATAACAATGACCATGCAAAGTAATCTTAATAGTCAATGGGGAAAATTACAATTATTCCATGATCTTTACATTGTTTTGTGAAAACATTAAAAACCCTCTGTCAGGCATAAATGTATAGGGAAATGACGAAATAGTAAAATTGATATTTATTTAGTACATTGCAAGTTAAAGCATGAGGAACATTGAGAATTAAAGTGTGTCGTGTTTTTTTTCGTTTTGTTCTGTTTTTGTAAAACTTACCAAGAAGCTATTTGAACAGTGCGTGCCTTCTTTTTGTAGTGTAACTTACGATGTGGAGCAAGAGTCTTTTCTATGCTTTGTCATGGAAATTGTCAGACTCTTCTAAATTTGGATCAGCTTCCGATATTTTATCCTTTGCGCTTTCAATCTTATGAAACATCTCAGAGTTCCTTCAGTGTGAAGTATTTCTGCCAGCGTCACTTCCTCCGGGACACTTTCATCCTTTTTGTCACAATCATTTTCCTCATTTATGTTGATAAATTCTTCTTCGCTAAGTTTCTTCTAGTGGCATATCTATAATCTCTCCTTTATGGACACTTCGTGATCCTTCCATCTTTTGTCATATAAGTTATCCACAGAGTTGTCTCTCAGAAAAGACTTGTTTCATCAACATTAAATGGTTGATGGTTATTATAAATACCTGCTTTAACTAATTCTTGCAATTTGGATGCAAATTTCGTATCAGTATCTACATCTGTGCTAGTAGCTTTGCCAGATAAATTAACGTTAATCAATTCATGCCAATTTCTGAAATGGTTAAAGTGGACATTACTGGCAATAACTTCAGTGTTTTGGCCCAAACCCCAGGCAAACTGATTAGGTTTTTTTACAGTCTTTAATCCAAAGTAGAAGTAAGTGCTCCATTTCAAGCACATAAGCAGCTTTCTGTTCTTAGTGCAATTTAAACTAAAATGTGTTAATGCAAATTTACTTTGCTTTTATTATATCAATTGAACTTGTGCAATGTTGTCCACACCATAGCTTCATGCAGGCCTAGGTCTTGTCCAATCTTTCCTTTGCTGCTGCCATATTCAACTCACACCCAATTTCATTGCCAGCATGTTCACTTTTTATTTCTTTGCTATATTTTCCTCTGTGTTAGCCAATTCCCTCTTTTGATTATCTATTTATTTGTAAATGTCATGTGGGTTCATCACTGTGAGACAAGTAGTCAACACAACGGTGGTACAAGCTTTGTCATCTGTGCACGGACTGCCTAACAGATTCAAAGGAGACCAACCACCAATAGAGTTTGAAAGAAGTGACATGGTCTTGATGCACTTCTGTTATTTATACAGTGACTTGTTGGCTAAAGAGCTAACACTGCAGTTTGTACTTTAAGTAATTACGCACAGTTAATATACTGTGGTAACTGAAATTTGAACTGTGCTGTTGGGAGGCTGATGGTAACTGACATTTATTCATACAGGAATCATGAGAAATGAGGATTGCTGATAATGACTACTGTTGCTCTTCCAGTGAAATGTCTGGGTTCCTGGCCAATTATCTAGAATGGAAGTTAGTAACTGTCTTATAGGGAGTAAGCCTTAGGAGAATTTTCATTAAAAAATTTTTTTAATGTTTATTTATTTTTGAGAGACAGGGAGACAGACAAGTATTTTTGAGAGACAGGGAGACAGGGGAGGAGCAGAGAGAGGGAGACACAGAATCCGAAGTAAGCTCTGAGCTGTCAGCACAGAGGTTGATGTGGGGCTTGAACTCACAAACTGTGAGATCATGACCTGAGCCGAAGTCAGATGCTTAACCTACTGAGCCATCCAGGCACCCCAATAATTTTCATTTTAAAATATAGACAACAGGGATGCCTAGGTGGCTCAGTCGGTTAAGCATCCGACTTCGTCTCAGGTCATGATCTCACGGTTCATGGGTTCGAGCCCCGCCTTGGGCTCTGTGCTGACAGCTCAGAGCCTGGAGCCTGCTTCAGAGTCTGTGTCTCCCTCTCTCTCTGCCCCTCCCCCACTTGTGCTCTGTCTCTCTCTCTCAAAACTAAATAAAAATTTAAAAATTATTGGGGCGCCTGGGTGGCGCAGTCGGTTAAGCGTCCGACTTCAGCCAGGTCACGATCTCGCGGTCCGGGAGTTCGAGCCCCGCGTCGGGCTCTGGGCTGATGGCTCAGAGCCTGGAGCCTGTTTCCGATTCTGTGTCTCCCTATCTCTCTGCCCCTCACCCGTTCATGCTCTGTCTCTCTCTGTCCCAAAAATAAAATAAAAAACGTTGAAAAAAAATTTAAAAAAAAAATTTAAAAATTATTAAAAAAAAAACAAAAAATAAAACATAGACAACAGAGGATCACCAGGCATTTGAGGAAAGCCTTTAATATGAAAGAGTGAAGAGAGAGAGAGAGAGAGAGAACTCAAAGAAAACAGAGACAATGTGTAGATCAGGAAAATTAAAAAAAAACAATGATTAATATCCTTATAGAGTTAACATTTTTCATGTAACAAACAGAAATAGGATCCTTAAAAAGAAAAAGGAATACAGAATAAGAAAGAGCTATTAGAAATTAAAAACAGTGTAACTGGAATTTTAAAAACCACTGGAGGAGTTGTAAGATAAAGACTCTTACCCAGAAAGTAAAGCAAAAAGGCAAAGTCATGGGAAATCAGAGAAAAAAGATAAGAAACATTACAGAATTAATCCAGATGGCCAAAATTTAATCAATAGGAGTTCTAGGAAGAGAAAAGAGAGAAAAATAGATAGAAGGAAACAAATAGTGTAAATTTCCCCGGGAATGAAGGATCTGAAGGTCCAGATTGCAAGGATCCAACAAGTGCCTGTCTCAGTTAATGCAAAAGGACCTAGACTATGATGGCATCATAAGAACTCAGAACATAAGGAATAAATAAAAGACAGTAGAAGCTTTCAGAAAGAAAAAAAAACGCGTTACATACAAAGGAATGGAGAATCAGAATGGCATCAGACTTTTCAACAGCCACACTGGAAGTTAGAAATTAATGGGAAACTGTTTTCAAAATTCTAGTGGAAAATCTTTTTAAATAACGATTTTATATCCAACAAAGCTATTGATCAAGATTTGGAGTAGAATAAAAAGAAATTTCGGTCATGCCAAGTCTTAGGAAACTTAACTCTTGTGTACCCTTTCTCAGGAAGTGACTGGAGGAAGTCCTCCACGAAGCAGGAACATTTGGGACCCAGGAAATAAGACTCATAATAGAAGGAGAATGAAAGGAAACACTGAGATAAGAACTGTGCAGCAGGCCTAGAGGGCAATCAGTTCAAATTGGAGCAAGAATATGGAGGCCTGCAAGACAGATATCTCCATTTAAAAAAAGTGGAACTGGGAGTGCCTGGCTGGCTTAGTCAGTTAAATGTCTGACTCTTGATTCTGCTCAGGTCATGATCTCACAGTTCGTGGGATCTAGCCCCACATCAGGGTCTGTGCTGACAGTGCGAAGCCTGCTTAGGTTTCTCTGTCTCCCTCTCTTGCTGTCCCTTCTCTTCTCTCTCTCTTTCTCTCTCTCAAATAAACACGGAAAAAAAATGGAACTGATAGAATCCCAGATGTCTTCAACAATGTAAAAAACAATATTCTGGGGAAAGGGAAATTTAAAAAAATATGGAAAATAGACATAAAAAACCAAAAAAAATTTAAAAAGGACAAACTCACCCTATGGAGAAAAAAGGATGTAGAAAAAAGGAAATATAATTATGGCATACTACTTGGCTCAGCAATGAAAGATATTGACATAGTCACAATATGTAAATAATAAGTATCAAGTTAAACAATAATTGTGATGTAACTCTATTGGAAGTATAGAAGGTAAGAAAGAAGTCTATGTGAGTGTGTGTATGTGTGTGTGTAGTGTTGTTGTTGTTGTTTTGAGAGAGTGTGAACAGGGGAGAGGGGCAGAGGGAGAGAGAGAGAGAGAGCGAGAGAATCTTAAGCAGGCTCCATGCTCAGGGTGAAGATTGACACAGGGCTCAATCCCACAACCCTAGGATCATAACCTGAGCCGAAATCAAGAGTCAGATGCTCAACTAAATGAGCCACCCAGGCGCCCTTGTGTGCTGTGTTTTAAAGAACAAAACTCTATACACTCCTTAAGTTATAGATGATTTTTTGTTCTCTATTATTAAAATGTTCCTGCTCTATTGGTTCTTTTAACTTTTTAACATGTTTAGAAATAAGTGAATTTGGGAGGGTTGCAGGGCACAAGATAAATATATAAAAATTAATTGTATTCTTATAAGATGTCTATTCTCTGCAAATTGATCTATACATTCAATACATTCCCAATTAATATCCCAGCAGAGTTTTTGGTAGAAACTGACAAGATGACTTTAAAATTCATATGAAAATTTCAAGGACCTAGAATATAAAAAATTATTTTGAAAAAAGAACAAAGGTGGAGTACTTATACTACTTAATTTTAAGTCTTACTATTAAACTATACTAATCTAGACAGTGTGGTATTGATGTAAGAATAGCTACACAGATAAGTTGACAGAAAAGCATACATATATACACAAACATATATATTCCATTGATACAAAATGTAATATATATATATATATATATATATAAATTCAACATATACAAATTATATATATAAGACTTATTTTTGACAAAGTTACCAAAGTAATTCAATATGGAAAATAAACTCTTTTTAACAAATAGAACTGGAACAACTGGATATATTAATGTAAAAACTGAACTTCTACTATGATCTCACCCTGGGCACAACAATTAAGTTGAATGGATCATATATCAAAACATAAACCCTAAAATTATACAACTTCAGGAGAAATATAGGAGGAGAACATATGATGTCGAGGAAGGCAAAAGCTTCTTAGAACATAAAAACACAAACCATAAAAAAATTAATAAACATAAAACATAAAACATAGAACATAAAAACACAAACCATAAAAAAAATTGGTCTTCATAAAAATTTTTAAATTTTGCTCTTCAAAAGACACCATTAAGAAAATGAAAAGACAAGGGGCGCCTGGGTGGCTCAGATGGTTGAGGATTCACCTCTTGATTTAGGCCCAGGTCATGATCTCATGGTTGTGAGATCAAGCACCCCATTGGGCTTGGCGCTGGGGATGGAGTCTGCTTAATATTCTCTCTCCCTGTCCCTCTGCTCCTTCCCACCCACCTCTTTCTCTCAAAAAAGAAAAAAAAGAAAATTAAGAAAAAAGAAAAAATAAAATGAAAAAATAAGCCACAGACTGGGAGAAAATATTGACAATACATAAATCAGATAAAGGACTTGTATACAGAATATATAAACACAGCTCAACAGTAAGAAGACAACCCAATTTTTAAAATGGGCAAAAGATTTGAATAGACACTTAGAAAATAGTTTATATCATCAGTCATCAAGGAATTGCACATTAAAACCACTATTCATCCAGGAGAATGGCTGAAGTTTAAAATACTGACCATATCAACTGTTCATGAGAATGTGGAGAGGCTAGAGCTCTCATACAGTGTTAATGGGAATATAAAATAGTACAACCAACTTGGAAAACAGTTCAGAAATTTCTCAAAACGTAAATTTTCACTGACTAAATGACCTAGCTATTTCAGTTCTAGGTATTTACCCAAGAGAAATGGAAGCCTAAGTGTATATGAAGACTTGCACACGAATATTCATAGCAGCTTTTTTTGTAAAAGCCCCCAAATGGACACTATCCAAATGTTCATCATTTGATGAAGGGAAAAACAAATTGTGGTAAATTCATATAACAGAATACTACTCATCAATTAAAAGGAACAAATTATTGGTATATTCATTAACATGGATGAATATCAAAATCATTATGCTGAGTGAAAAAATCCAGGCCAAAACATGTACGTATTGCATGAGTCCATGAGTCCAAAATTATACAAAATGCAAATTAAGATGTAGTGACAGAAAGCAGATCAGTACATACCTGGGGATGAAGGTGGAGGGAAAAATGGATTGCAAATGGGAAAAAGGAAACTTTGGGGGGATAATGGAAACATTTGTTATCTTCACTGTGATAATTGTTTTACAAGTGTATATATATATGTCAAAATTGAGTGAATTTTACACTCTAAATTTGAGTAGTTTCGTGTATTTCCACTACATCTCAAGAAAGTTTTAAAGTATTTTTTAAAAAGAAACCAACTGGAGCACCTGGATGGCTCAGTCAGTTGAGTGTCCAACTTCAGCTTAGGTAATGATCTCCAGGTTGGTGAGTTGGAACTTCGCATCTGGCTCTCTGCTGTAAGAGCAGAGCCCGCTTCAGATCCTCTGTCTCCTCTGCCCCTCCCCCACTCATGTTTTTTTTCTCTCTCTCTCTCTCTCTCTCTCTCTCCCCCTCCCCCACTCACACTCTCTCTCTTTCTCTCAAAATAAATAAATAAACATTAAAAAAAGAAACAAACTACTGAGACCCTAAAACATATATGAATCTCTTATGCCAAGTGAAAGAAGCCAGACACAAAATAGTACATATTACATGATTCCATTTGTACAAAACTCTAGAAAAGACAAAACTAATCTATAGAGATTGCCTGAGGCCAGGATGGGCAGTGGAGATTAATTGACAAAGAACACAGGTGTATACATTTGTCAAAACTAATCAACTGTACACTCTAAAAGGGTGCATTTTATTATGTGTAAATTATAGTTCAGTAAAGTGGATTAAAAATTAAAACCATCACTATTTTCAGATAATATGCCTGGTTGTCAAAAAAATCAAAATAACAATAAATTAGTAAATTTTAAAAATTAAACTTAAAATAAAATATAAGATAAACTAAGAGGATAAGTGAATATAGCAAGGTCACTATTAATGAGGTCAGCATACAAAAATCAATTGTATTTCTATATACCAGAACAAACAACCTGAAAAGTAAAATTTAAAAACTATATACCATTACTCTGGATTGGATCTTGGAATAGAAAGAGGACATAAATGGAAAAGCTAGTAAAATCCAAATAAGGTCTGGAATTCAGTTAATAGTAAATAATAACTTTGAAAACACATTTAAGAAGGATTTTAATGTAACATGTAATTTTGTATTAAGTTTGGGCACAAAAACATCATAAAGGTGACAGAATGTAGTCATATGATCTCAGCCAAAAGGGACTGTTCAGGTCCATGTCACAGAATGCTGCATAATAAAATACTTCCTGTTAAATGACTGTCATTCCTTTTTGTGTGTGTCTTTTGTTTTGTTTTGGGTATTTTTTTCTCATTCCTTTTTTGTCTTAAAAATTTTTTTTAGTGTTTATTTCAGAGAGAGAGAGAGACAGAGATCATGAGAAGACGGGGGCTAGGGTGCAGAGAAAGAGAGGGAGACGCAGAATCTGAAGCAGGCTCCAGGCTCTGAGCTGTCAGCACAGAGCCCCACGCGGGGCTCGAACTCACAAACTGTGAGATCATGACCTGAGCTGATGTCGGACGCCTAACTGAGCCACCCAGGCGCCCCCCTTTTTTGTCTTTAGAAATATATTATTCGCTTGTCAATTTTTGAGTCTGAGAAAATTCATCTAAGGTGTAGATCTTCAGCTGAAGACTCATAGTCTGAAATTTCACTTACACAATCAGTTTCACTGCCATCATCTGAGACTGGAGTGCTGTCATCTTTCTCATTATATTCACATTCTGATTCATCTAATAATTGTGAATCACTCTCCTCTGTCAATTTTCTTCTATTTGCCATTATGTGAAGAAATATTTTAAAAATCTGTATTGACAAATGGATGTATTAAAAGCTAAAAGCAGGCTACAAAACAAAAACAAAACCTAAACCATTTACAGTTGCATTGGAAAACATTCAATGCTTTCCCAGTGAAACCGGGAAAATTGTTTAAGGCCTCTAAACAGAAAGTTCAAAAACATGTTTGAGAGGAAGTAAATAAGACCTAAATAAATAGGTAGATTGTAAATGGATTGTAAGTCTCCATATTTTGCAAGATGTCAGTTCTTGCTAATTTGATCTACAGATTCAAGATAATCCCAAGCATATCCCAGCAGGTTATTTTCATTTGTGGAAATTGACAAGCCAATTATAAAGTTTATATGGAAATAAAAAGAGGCAAGAATAGGCAAGGCAATCTTAAAGAAGAAAAATAAAACATACTATCAGAAATTAAGCTATATCTAGCTACAATTATTAAAATAATGTAGTATTGGCGCAGGGATAAGGAAATAGACCAATGGATCTGCATAGAGAATGTAAAAACAACTTCACACCTATAGTCACCAGATTTACATCATTGATGACATTGCAGTTCAGTCAGGGGAAAGGACAGTTTTTCAAAAGATGGTGTTAAATCACTTGGTTATCCATTCAGGAAAAAATGTATGTTGCCTCCTTTTTCTTACCATGCACAAAAATGAATTCCATATGGATTGCAGATATAAATGTGAAAGGTAAAACAATAAATCTCTCAGAAGAAAACTTGGAAAATATCTTTGTAGTGTGTTCAACTTCTTTTTTTTAATGTTTATTTATTTTTGAGGCAGAGAGAGTTTGTGAGTGGGGGAAGGGTGGAAAGAGAGGGAGGCAGAGAATCCCAAGCAAGTTGCATGCTGTCAGCACAGAGTCTGAAGTAGGGCTCAAACTCACGAGTCATGAGATCATGACCTGTGCTGAAACCAAGAGTTGGACGCTTAACCGACTGAGCCACCCAGGCACCTCTATAGAGTGGTCAACTTCTATAAAGTTGGAGCTCTTTGTGGCCAATCTGGGGCAATTTGAACAGCAAGATAAATAATGATAGCAATGGATTATAACCCATAGAATAAAATAGATATACATGGGTCCATACAAATGTGTGTATATATATATACATTATATACATTATATATACATTATATATATACATTATATATATATACATTATATATACATTATATATATATACATTATATATATATATATATATATATATATATATATAAACAAAATGACAGGGGAGGGGATAGTTCTTTCTTACAGAAGAATCCCAATTAATAGATGTAGAAGGAATAATGGAAATTGATAACCATTATTAGGCACATATCACAGTAATATTTATTGCATGCAAGAAACATTGATGGATGCTAAAATTAGTGGGCCAAAGTTTAAGGAGAAACAGGATATTAGCATAGCCTCAAAGTATCTCCTTTCAAAGGTTTATCAAAGGGCAAAATAAGAATTTTACAATGGAAAAAACCTAGCAGACACCACCTCGTCCAAATGATAAAGGTTACTATCACTAGTAATAGGGCACATTGACATCATGTACCTCCTGACATGATGCACAGAGAAGGACACAACATCACTTCTATGGTATTCTTGTGAAAAATAAAAGCATAACCTCAGTATAAGCATGAGAAAACCTCAGACAAACCCAAATTAGGAACATCCATCAAGCAAGTACTCTCCAAAAGTGTTAAGTTTAGTGTATTAGTTTCTTATTGCTTCTGTAACAAATGATCATAAATTTAGTGGCTTAAAACCAAAGAAATATATTTCCTTATATTTATAGAGGCCAGAAGTCTAAAGTCAAGATATCAGCAGGGCTGTGTTCCTTCTGGAGGCTCCAAGAGGAGAATCTGTTTCCTTGCCTTTCCAGCTTCTTGAGGCTGTCCAGCATTCCTTGGTTAGTGACTCCTTCCTTGTGTTGCTTCACCATTTTACTTCTGTCATCACATCTCCTACTCTGACTCTGATCTCCTGCCTGCCTCCCCCTTATAAGGACCCTTGTGATTACAGTTGGCCCACTTGGCTAGTGCAGGATGATCACCTCATCTCAAGATCCTTAAAGAAATCACACCTGAAAAATCCATTTTGACCTACATGATAACATTCACAGGTTCCAGAGATTAGAACACGAACATCTTTGGGGGCCATTATTCAACTTACCACAGTCATGAAAGACAAAGACTGAGGAACTTTCATGAACTGGACGAGACTAAGGAGACATGATACTTAAATACAATTGGATCCAGGACCAGAAAACGGTCAGCAGTGGGCCAACTGGCAAAATTCAAATAAGGCGTATAAATTAGTTAATAATAATGTATCAATGTTAAGTTCCCGGTTTCTATAGTTGTACTATAGGCATATAATATGTTAACATTAGGGGAAGGTAGATGAGGAGTGTATCGATTTCTCTGTACTATTTTTTGTAACTTTTTTCATAAGTCTAAAATTATTTCAAAATAATTAAAAGAAAGACATAAACAACAACAACAACAATCATCTACGATAAGATACCACTATAATTTCACCAGAATGGCTAAAATGAGAGAAGAAAAAGACAATGCCAGCTGTTGGTGAGGATGAGGAGAAACTTGAATTGTCATTCATCACTGGTGGGTATATGTAAACTGGTACAAACATTTGGCAAACTCTTTGGGAGCATCTTCTTTTTTAAAAGTTATTTCTTTATTGAGAGAGAGAGAGAGAGAGAGAGAGCACAAGCAGGGGAGGGGCAAAGAGAGAGGGGAAGAGAATCCCAAGCAGGCTCTGCACTGTTAGTGCAGAGCCCGACATGGGGCTTGATCCCACAAACCGAACCACCTTTGGCAGAATCTTCTAAAGCTAACTATATATGCATTCTCTATGACTCAGCAATGCCATTTCTAAGCATATGCCCAATAAAAGTGCAAATATATTTACCAAAAGATATATACATGGCTGCCACTGCCCTTGGGTCTTGAAAGGGGAAGTGAGAAGGAGCTACCAACTATCTTCAGACAATGGATGTCACTGCCACTGGGGAGGTGCAATAGCAGAGTGCGAGTCTGTGCTTGTGAACGGGGGTAGGCAGGAGGGGGCAGTGGCCTGTACCAGCCACAGGGAATAGAAATAAGAAGGAGAAAGAACCACCAAAAGCAGGGAAAAGTCCAAAAGGACAAAAAAAAATTAGAACTAGAGTGGTACTGTAAAAAAGCTGGAGCTACAGAGCTTGAAATTAACCACTGAAAAATACTAAAATGTTGGGCCCTCCATCACCTCCTTCTAAGGATACTGGAAGCAGCATGTCATATTCAGCCTGATATATGGCCCATCATTGTGTCAACTACTTTGCATGACTCCAAATTGATTCACTTATAGTTCATTTGACCTTTGAATTGACCCTGGGTTTTTTAATTCTGGTTTTTCTCCCTAGTTTTCACCATCCTATTTCCACCTACTTACTAAATACAATTGACTCATGCATGTGAATTATATCATTATTTTTCATGTTTTTACTCTCTTGTCTCTCAACATTGCTCTTAATTTGAACATTACAGCCTGAACATTTCATCTTCTTTTTTTTTTAATTTTTTTTTCAACGTTTATTTATTTTTGGGGGGACAGAGAGAGACAGAGCATGAACGGAGGAGGGGCAGAGAGAGAGGGAGACACAGAATCAGAAACACAGCCTGAACATTTCAAAAAGGTTTAATATTTTTGTCACTTTTCAAACTTTAAAATATTATATCCACCTTCACCATCAACAGTTGCTTTATCTTGTGAATTGCCTCTATTAGGACACTATGTTGTATTTTGGATTTTGTAGCCTTGTGAGATGCAGAGAACATGTACCAGTCCAGGACAGAATAACCCCAAAGGCTTAGGAAATAAAACTAGCAAAGAAAATGTCAAAGAACTTGGCCACATGGCTTGTTGTACTTCAAGTATGTGAATGGCTTTTGTGATAAAATACTGTCAAGGTTGTTTTCTAGTCTCCCCGAAGAAAATAGTGGGGAGTAATTGGCTCAAATTGCAGAACATCTTTTTCGTTAGATGCAAGGGAAAATTTTGTAGTGTGGGTTTTTGGTAAGAAAGCTAAGTCTCGGAGATTGGTAGTAAAGAATAGAGCAGTGAAGTGCAAAGTGCTTCAGGTGAATGGTGACAAAATAAAAAGTGTCAATTCCTGCTTGCTGGAAATGTCACCACACACAAATCATTTAACTTCTGTGGCAGTTTCCTCACCTCTAAGGTGACTTGATGAGGTTAAGATTTGGGTGTTTTTAACTCTATTGGATAGATTAGGCAGGGTCCCCGTTGAGGGAAATTTCCCTGCAAGATGGATTACCAATTAACAAGATGCCATTCAAGGTGCTAAATACTGGGGTGTGATTTTTTTACTTTTTCCTTATTTTGCTTCATCAAAATGTATTGGTACATTTTTTCTTTTCTTTTTCTCTTTAAAATATAATGTTTGTTATACACTAACATCCCTTATGGATATAGATGCAAAAATCCTCAACAAGCTTTCCGGTGGTGACAAACTTCCCACAAGAACATGCCCCTTGAAAAGGACCTTCTCCACCAGTCCACAAAAGAGGAGATGAGGAAGCATAAGAAGAAGTGCCTGGTGCAGAGCCCCAACTCCTACTTCATGGATGTGAAGTGCCCAGGATGCTACAAAATCACCACCATCTTTAGCCATACACGAACAGTAGTTTTGTGTGTTGGCTGCTCCACTGTTCTTTGCCAGCCTACAGGAGGAAAAACAAGGCTTACAGAAGGATGATCCTTCAAATGGCAGCAGCACTAAAAGCACCCTGAATCTAGATGAGTGGGAAACTATCCTAATAAACATATTTTGGATTAAAAACAATCCTTGGGGTGCCTGGGTGGCTCAGTTGGTGAAGCATCTGACTCTTGATTTCTCTCTCTTCCTCTGCCTCTTTCCCCTGCTCATGCTCTCTCTCTCTCTCTCTGTCAAAAAAATCCTCAACAAAATACTAGCAAACAGAATCCAACAGCACATTAAAAAGATAAAACACCATGACCAAGTGAGATTTATCCTAATAATGCAAGGGTGGTTCAACATAAGGAAATCAATGTAAAATACTACATTAATAGAAGGAAGAAAAATAAATCCATGATAATCTCAATTGCATCAAAAGATATGATTAAGAGAGTGAAAAGATAACCTACAGAAAGGAAGAAAGTATTTGTATATCATGTGTCTTATAAGGTGCTAGTATCTAGAACATCTAAAGAACTCTTACAACTCAACACAAAAGACAAACAACCCAGTTAAAAAATGGACAAAGGATTAGAACAGACATTTATCCAAAGAAGATATACAAATAGTCAACAAGCCCATGAGAAGATGCTCGGCATCTTTAGTCATTATGGAAATGCAAATCAAAACCACAATGAGGAAATGAGGTATCACTTCACATGCACTGGGATGGCTATTACAAAAAAAAAAAAGAAAAAAGAAAAGAATGAATGTCGGTGAAGATGTGGAGAAATTGGAAGTCTCATACATTGCTAGTGGGAGTGGAAAAGGGCTCAGCCAATGGGCATAACAAGTTGGTGGTTTCTCAAAAAAGTAAACGTAGAATCACCATATGACCCTGCTGTTTCACTCCTAGGTATATGTACAAAAGAATTGGAAAACAGGTAACAAACAAATACATGAACACTCATGTTTATAGGAGTACTATTTACAATAGCCAAAAGGTGGAAAGAACCTAAATGTCCATCAATGGATGAACGGACAGATTGTGGTATATACATACAATGGAATATTATTCAAGACACAAAAAAGAATGAGGTAGTGATACACGGTACAACATGTGCATGACCCTCAAAAACACTCTTCTCAGTGAAAAGAGGCCAGAACCAAAAGGTCACACATTGTATGATTCCAGTTATAGGAAATGTCCAGAATTTATATGAAATATCCAGAATAAATCTGTAGAAGGTAAAGGCATGTTGGTGGTTGTCAGGGGCAGAGACAGAGGGAAAGAGGAATGGAGAGCGTCTGCTTAACATGCACAGGGTTTCCTTTTGGGGTGATAAAAATGGTTTGGAACAAAATAGAGGTGGTTGTTGCACAACATTATGATCATACCAAATGCTACTGAATTGTTCACTTTAAAATGGTTAATTTTACATTATGCGAATTTTACCTCAATAAGAAAAAGTTTTAAAAATAGAAAGCTTGAATTTGACTTGTTGCCTATCCACATATGTCCTGGGAAAAAAAAAGTTTCTGTCTAGTACTTAACTGCTGGCTTATTTTAAAGCAAACATTTAAGGAATGTGGACCTAAACGGGCTTATGGATTACTTGGAGTAGGAAAGTTATTTGGAGACTGGAAGAGGGGTATTAGTTTTGGAGCAACTTTCTCATTGTACCTTTTAATCCATAAGCATATGAGAAATATTTTATGAATATTTAGAATCTTTTTTAAAATTTTATTTATTTATTTATTTTGAGAGAGGGGGTGGGAATGAGAAGGGGAGGGGCAGAGAGACAGGGAGAGAGAAAGAATCCTAAGCAGGTCCCTCACTGACTGTGCAGAGCCCAGTGCAGAGCTTGATCTCACGAACTGTGAGGCCGTGCATGACCCGAGCTGAAAGCAAGAGTTGGACGCTTAACTGACTGAGCCACCCAGGCGCCCCAAATATTTAGCATCTTAATAAATTGCTCTGAAATTCATGAAGTTAACTTTGTAGGACTGGGCCATAGAATGGTCTTTTCTTAAGCTTTTTTTTTTTTTTAAGAATTGTGTGTTCTTTTTACAAAGTTATGTTTTAAAATGAGTGCTTCTTGAGAAGTGATTTATATTTACCTTAATGATGGTTTAAGTACTAAAAAATAGATACACGCACAAGAATGTACTCTTTGTAATGGTTCCAAACTGGAAACTATCCTAATGCCTTTCAGCAGTAGAATGGATAAATTAACACAATGCAATAATATACTGCAATGAGACTAAATGCACTGCTACTATACACAATAATACAGATGTATTTCACAAGCAGTGTGAAGTAATACAAGCCAGTGTGAATTGAATACAAATGTGAAGTAATACAAGCCAGACATGAAAGAGTACATATTGAATGATTCCATTACAGTTCAAAAATAAGGAAAATTACTCCATGGTGTTAGATGTTAGGGTAATGGTTACCTTTGCAGGGGCTAGTTACTGAAATAAGTAACAAGGGAACTTCTGGGGTGTTCTCTCTCTATTTTAAAAAATATACTTCAGTTTTTAGAGCAGCTTTTGGTTCACAGTGGTATTGATCAGGAGGTATAGAAATTTCCTATATACCCTCTGCTCCTACACATGCATAGCCTCTCCTGTTATCAACATTCCCCACCATACTGGTAAACATTTGTTACAATCAATGAACCTAAACTGACACATCATAATTATCCAGAGTCCTTTACATTAGAGTTCACTCTCCACGTTGTATATTCTATGAGTTTCACATGCATCCATCATGTTAGTATCATACAGAGGAGTTTCACTGTCTTAAAAATCCTCTGTGCTTCCCCTATTCATCCCTCCCTCCCCACTAGTCCACTGATTGCTGTACAATCTCCATTGCTTTGTCTTTTCCAGAATGCCAGATAGTTGGAATCATACACTATATAGCCTTTAGTTGTTCTCTTTTTTTTATCTGGATGCTGTTTACATGGATGTGTTCATATTGTGGAAATTCATCAAGCTGTACACCTGATTTGTACTTTTCTGTAAGTATGTTAGAGTTCTATTAAAATATATAAAAGCAAAAAAAGCAACAAAACAAAACAAAATATCAAAAAGCAAACAAACCAGCATACAACACAATCCCTCAAAATCACAAACCCTTTCAGCTAACTGTCCTGTATCTCTTTTCCTCCTGCTTATCACGGCCAACTTCTTGAGTTTTCTATATGCACTTCCTCTATTTCCTCACTTTCCACTCATTCGTCAACCCACTCCAATCTGGCTCTCTGTCCCCACAACTCTCCTAAAATAGCTCTCACAAAGATCACCAATGGCTTCCCATGTTGTTAAATCTGATGGAAAATTCTCTATCCTTGACTTGCTTCACACCCCAAAAGTATTTAATACTGCCGACCATTCTCATGCTGAAACATTCTCTTGTGGATTTTGTGACATGATACTCTCACAGTATTCTTCCTGCTCCTCTGACTACTCCATCTCTGTCTCCCCATCCTCCTCTATCCAGGCATTAAATGTTGAAGGTTTCCTGAAGGCTCAGCTCTACGTTTTCACTTCTCTTTCTACACTTCTCTCCTTAAGTGACCTCATTCATTCCTATGGCTTTCAACCCAATTTATATCCTTTAAATTTTTTTTTAGGATTTAATTATTTTTGAGAGACAGAGAGAGAGCGCAAGTGGAGGAGGGGCAGAGAGAGAGGGAGACACAGAATCCGAAGCAGGTTCCAGGCTCTGAGCTGCCAGCACACAGCCCAACGTGGGGCCCAAACCCACAAACCATATAATCATGACCTGAGCTGAAGTCAGATGCTTAACTGACTGAGCCACCCAGGTGCCCCTATATCCTTTTTAAAAAAATGTTTATTTATTTATTTTGAGACAGAGAGAGAGAGAATACGAGTGGGATAGGCGGGGGGGGGGGGGAGAGAGAGAGAGAGAGAGAGAGAGAGAGAGAGAGAATCCCAAGCAGGCTCCATGCTGTCAGTGCAGAGCCTGACACAGAACTATCCCACAAACCATGAGATCATGACCTGAGCTGAAATCAAGAATTGGACGCTCAACCAACTGAGCCACCCAGGCGCCCCATCAATCCAATTTATATCCTACCTCCCAAGTTACAGCAATATCCCAGACTTCTCTGAGCTCATATTCATGTTCATTTACCTAATTTACATCTCCATCTGAATGTTACACCAACATCTCAAACTTAACTTCTCTAAGACTAAAATCTTAATTTCTCCCTGCCCCAACCTTTTTCCTCATCCATCTCAGTAAACTGCACCAGCATTCATCCATTTGCTCAATCCAGGGATATTTTTTGTCTTCCCCAGTTGCTCATGCCCCAAATCTGGGAATCCTACACCTGTCTTCCTAATTGTCATTTCTAGCCATGAAAAAATGGGGGAAATGTGGGTGAAGATGAAAGAATTCACATCAATCTCTTCTGGAGCTTTCTTTGAGGTCTGGTCAGGTAAATTACTGTAAGTAGGTGTCATGAGGCACCACACAGATCCCTGCCTCCACCCTCGGCTACTGGAAGTGTTGGTTGCTTATGGCTCACAGTTACGCCACTCTCTTCGCATTGCTCTTAGCCAAAGGTGGCTTTGTCTAAGATTATGTCCTCTCAGCCATAGCCTTACGGTGTGGTAAACAGCACATATCCAATGAGAATACAAAGGTTCACAACCTTTGCTTCAATTTTGGATAATTCTGAAAGGTCATCTTGGCTCCAGAGCTCTCTGTGGGAACAGCTGGAGCTTTTCAGTCCAACTTCTCCTTCCCCCCAGTCCTGCTTTCCTCACTCCCACACAGGCATTGGTCCCAAGTGTACTCCTCATAACCTTCCTGTATGTAAATCTCTGCAACAGAGTCTATTTCCAGGAAACCTGACCTAAGATAACAAACTAAAAATGTACATACCTAGAAGAGTGAAGAAAAAAGAAGCAACACTCCAATTTAATACAAAGAGACAAGTATTAACCTTAGGGCATGGTTGAGGAGGGGTGGAGCAACTCTACCTACAAGGGAGCCAAGATGGCTATAGAACAGGGAATAAATTGGAAAGTCTGTGTTTTTCAAGGCACAGCTAACAAAGATTTCACCTTTGCTCAGCAGCAGATTTCAGCTGGATCCCTTCTTATGCATCTAGTCTAGGTTACCATTCACTTCTGTTTCCTTATAAAAATAGACTCCTGGTCCACCAAGCCCAGAAAATGACACTTTTCTGACAGCCAAAGTATGAAAGGACTGGGATGGAGGCCACTTCATTCTCTGTGCACATCTATCCCCAATACACACATAGACACACACATAGACATACATGCACACACAAACACGGACACAGACAGACAGGCACACACACACACACACACACACAGTATTGATTGCCACAGACCAGGGTCTAAAAGAAATAATACACCTACCTCAGGATATTTATACTTTTGAAAAAAATCACCAAAGGGGAAGCCAATACTCTAACTTGAGAATTAAAGATTTACACTTGTTTTCTACAGTTTTATAGTTTTAGCTCTTATATTTAAGTGTCAGATCCATTGAGTTAATTTTTGTATATGGTGTGAGGTAGGAGTTCAACTTCATTCTTCTGCATATGAATCCACTTGTTCTAGCACCATTTGTTAAAAAGACTATTCTTGGGCCATTGAAATGTACTGGCACCCTTGTCAAAGATCAATTTATCATAAATGGTAGGGCTGACATTTAATTCTTCCTTTGAAAATCATTTGTTATGTTTATTTTTTATTTTTTTAATTTTAAACTGTATTCATTTTTGACAGAGACAGAACGTGAGTGGGGGAAGGGCAGAGAGCGAGGGAGACACTGAATCTGAAGCAGGCTCCAAGCTCTGAGCTGTTAGCACAGAGCCTGATGCGGGGCTCAAACTCACTGACTGTGAGATCATGACCTGAACTAAAGTCAGATGCTTAACTGACTGAGCCATCCAGGTGCCCCTCATTTATTATGTTTCTTATGGCAAAAGTAATATATATTCAGGGCACCTGGCTGGTTCAGTCAGTGGAGCATGTGACTCTTGATCTTGGGGGTCATGAGTCCAAGCCCCACGTTGGGCACAGAGCTTACTAAAAAAAGGTAATATATGTTCATTGAAGAAAAATATATGTGAGCAAAAATGAAGATCACATATCACTCCACCTTCCAATCTCAATGTCACACAATCCACTACTGTTAACATTTTAAAAATATCCTTCCAGGCTGTTTTCTTAAGTGTAGTATTTTACAGAAATGATATTATACTTTAATGCTGATTTGTATCTTGCTTTTAAAAAAGCTCCACAGTGCCATAGATATATTTCCATGTCAATAAATATAAATCTATACCACATCATTGGTTTTATTGACTTCATAAGAGTCAGTAATATGGATGTGCCTTAATTTTTTTAACCCTTTCTCTTATCATTAGACATCAGATAGTTTCCAATGTTTTCCCAATGTAACACAGCTGTCATGAACATCCTGATGCATACATCTTTACATACCTGTCCAGTTATTTCAGAGATAGTAAACTGCCAACCCACTGGCTGATTTGTGCTCACAGTTGTGTTTTGTGTGGACAGCACATCTTTTTATTTTTATTTTATTTTATTTTATTTTATTTTATTTTGAGAGAGAGGGAGAGTGTGTGTAAGGGAAGAGGGAGAGAGAGAGAATCCTAAGCAGGCTCTACGCTGTCAGTGCAAAGCCCAACGCAGGGCTCTATCTCACAAACTGTGAGATCATGACCTGAGCTGAAACCAAGAGTTGGATGCTTAACTGACTGAACCACCAGGCACCCCAGCACATCTTCCTAAATAAAAAAGTTATGTCAAATTTGGATGATCTGTTAGGAGACATTCCTAGAAACAGGATTGCTGGGTTCTGATTTAGCAAGGTTCTGGTATTTGCTTGTCCTCAAATGATCATTTGACTCTCTCCCTGGTCTGGTGCCATACTGGGTAGGTGGACGAGAGAGAGGATGGTGAGAGACAAGCCTGAGAACGATTCTCTCAGTTTACTGATGTCCTGACCCAAAAAGGTCTTTTTTGGATGTAACATATCAAACTGGGAGGATATGGGACTAAGTACCAAAAGCTCTAGCTCTGCTATATATATTATATAGCACTGTGACTGGGGGTGGGCTATTTAACCTAAGTCTCATTTCCTCGCAAGGTTGTTAGGAGTATCAAATGAGAAATTGTGTGAAACATGTTTTGAGAAGCACGGAGTCCTCTACAATTATAAGGAAGTCCTTGTTTTTGTAAACTGCCAAAAGCATGTTTACACGGGGTCAAAAAGACCTAAGCTTAGAGTGTAAAGCATTGTCCACTGTCAGAACCCCGCTTTTAGAGGAGCTACTTTCCAAGGATAGACATGATTCCAGGTTGCCAGGATCTGATCTGGTGCACTTCAGTTCTACAGTCATTTACGGATGGTTTCACATGCCAGACACTCTGGATACAAAGATGATTATGATTAGTCCCTGTCTTCACAGAGCTTAACAGTCCACTAGGAAGAGACAAATATATATTGAGATCATCAGAAAACAGAGGGATAAAAGGTGTAATAGAGAAGAGAGCCAAGACTGCAATGCATAGGAGAAACACTCGGGGGCCTTTTGAGGCAGGGTTCCACAAATAGCCTTGAGGAGGAGAAAGGACCAGGTGTTTGTGTGTGTGTGTGTGTGTGTGTGTGTGCACGCGCACACACACACACAGGTGCGTGGTAGTCTATGCCAGTCGAGCCAATCTGGGGCTAGACTTTATCTTAGACTCTGTGCTCATTTCTATGCATTTACATTTTCTTTTTTTAGTTTTGTGTTTCCCTTCATTTCCTAGTCAAGCTCTTTTTGAAAAATGCTAATCTGGTCTTAGCTGTACTAACAGGAAAAGAGATTTGTCTACATCCATGCCAAGAGACTTGGAGAACCCAGAGTGTTCTGGAAGCCACTCTTGCTGGTAAAATAAAGAACCCATTTGCAAACTAAGGAAGAGCTTGGAGGCACACCTTCCTCCCTCCATGCCTGCTTCATCTTGTGTTCTTGCCCAATCATTTCCAGACCCATCACCCTCCTTCCACCATTTGTCTGCTGCTACTGCGACTGCAGCAGCCACACATTTTAGAAAAAAACATTTTAGAAAAAACCCTTCTCTCAAGCCCACCTCCTTCCCCTAGTTTGGGTCACCTGAACTTTTCCACTACAAATACAAAACCAAATGCAATGATTATCGAAGCCAGAGGAAATAAAGGATGTTGTTCTATCCTTAATGCTTATTAAATTTGGACTTAATCTTCTTCATCACAATTAAGCCTTTAGACCAGCCAATATACTTAAACGAGGTGAAATGAAAAGACTTACTGTAAGAGATGACAGGAGGCTCTTCGGGAAATTAAAATCTCCAGAGATTTCCAAAGTGGGAGTTACTGAGCCAGGAAGGGGAAAGAAAGAAAAGGGTTTTAAAGCTTAATAAACAGGATGCCAATTAGGTCTTAGGATTAAAAAGCTAGGTGATGTCAGTGTTATCTATGGGAGGAGGGGTTAACTGGAGCCAGGAATTAATAAGCGCTGTGTTATTTCCAGATCCTTCTTTGATTCACTTAAAAAAAAAACTGGCTAGGTGTGCCTTTCCTGTCTTACCTTACTCTTCTGTGACATGGGAAGAAACCCAAGGTGATGAACAAATGCTTGCTTGCTTTTGTAAAGGCCCAGAAAAGGTCTTTCCCCATTTACCAAGTGCCCGATCCTGCACTGACACTGTTAAGGCTGTAATTTGAGTGAGCTCCTTGCCTAATGGCTACAGACCTTAAGGTGTCAGAACAGGATTGGACTGAGAAAACAACCTTTCCATCAGTGCCTTATTTTGTCACCTTTTTGGACAGAGGGCCCTTTCCCAGAGACCCTCACTCCCTGCAGACCAGAAGCAGCCCTGAGGCAAGGGAACTTGGGAGGTTTTCCAGGGTCCCAGTTTCCACCGGCCAGAAGTTTGATTTACTGGCACCGTCTGTTAGAAGACAAATGGCCTATGCTGGCTGTGCTGGTCAGATGCAGGGAAGAAAGAAAAGAAGGAGAAAACAAAATGGAAGAAGGGAGATTAGTAAATCAATAAACACCCAAGTGACATATAACTAATGAACAAATAAAATTCCTCATAGGAAGGTGGTGGGTGTCCTGAGATGGTGATGTTGAAGTACACGGGGATGGCACTTTCTTTTGTGTAGCCCAAGGATAATCTCTTAAATTCTGGGTACAAACAATACAGTATAACTCTTATGGTTGCCATGACAACGCGAATCCTTCTCTTCTGATGTCAGCCTGCCCTCCCCCCTCCTTCAGAATCCACAATGCCAGTTTTCTTTCTGCGGTAAATGCTGTGCTTGGTTTCAAGGGCTCAATAATGGGCTCATCTAATAACTGCCTGTCTCCAGAGACTGTTCGTGCCAGACTCCTAAGACCACATTCCTTTTGGGGAAGAGGGAGCCTGACATGTGGGAGACTAGACCACAGCAGACAGATTTTTCCAGTTAAGCCTGTGACCTATTCCTGCCGATGTCTGGGCCAGTCTCTCCACCTTACACCAGTTCCACCTTGGAACACCGCAATACCTGCTTTGAGGGTAACAGAGGACTAGGACCTGCTTTGGGGAACAGGCTGTGGACTATGGCATACAGTTGGCCTTTGACCTGCACGGGTGTTAGGGGCACACACCCTGAATATAGCTTTGACTCCTCCAAAACTTAGCTACTATCATCTGTTGCTGACTGGAAACCTTACCAGTCAAAGAAACAGTCAGTTAAGACACATTTTGTATGTTTATGTATTATATGCTGTATTCTTACAATAAAGCTAGGGTAAAGAAAATATTATTAAGAAAATCATAAGGAAGAGAAAATGCATTATAGTACTATACTGTATTTATCGAAAAAGAAAATCTGCATAGTAGTGGGCCCGCACAGTTCAAACTTGTGTTGTTCAAGGGTCAAACTGTAATTTGAAGCCCTCCTGCCAAAAATCCCTTCCCCAGTTGGCCTGCCTGAAACTACCATTATCAAAATCATTTTTATAGACAAGAGCCTTAAGAGTAGCTCCCAAGTGAAAATGTTCCTGGTGTCTGGTTAGAATAACTAGCTTATAATACCCTAGTGTAAATCAGAAAGGGAGAACAGAGCTCTTGAGGGAACAGGTGACAGGACCGATCAATTCTGATGCAGGAAGGGGAAGGAATATGTTCATAACACTGGACACTCCTCAGTACCCACTGTCATTCCGCATTCCTCCCATGCCTGTTCCACTATGTCCTAGCTCAGTAAACCCGGGAGCATCCTTGATACCTCCAACCAATTAGGTCCAACAAATCATCAATTTCTGTAAATTTTAACTTTTATTTATTCATTTTTTAGGAAAGGTTTTTTTCATGTTTATTTACTTTTAAGAGGAAGAGAGGGGCAGAGAGAGAGAGAGAGGAAGACAGAAGATCCTACTTTACTCCTATTAGTCTTTCAAAGATCAGCTCATGCGTCACCTACTCCATGTCTTTTTTGGCCCTTTCCCTCTCCACCAAGTCTAGATTAGTTACTGCTCTTTTTTAAGTTTATTTATTTTGAGAGAGAGAGAGAGAGAGAGAGAGAGAGAGCATGTGCAAGCAGAGGAGGAGCAGAGAGAGAAGAGAGAGAACCCCAAGCAGGTTCCAAGCCATCAGCACAGGGCCCGATGTGGTGCTCGAACCCAACAACTGTGAGATTACGACCTGAGCCGAATGAAGTCAGATGCTTAACTGACTGAGCCACCCAGGCGCCCCTGTCCATTTTAACTTTTAACATCCTTCAAAGTCATCCACTTGTCTTCACCTCCATAGTCTCTACCCTAGTTCAGACACCCAGCCTTTCTCATCTGGGTTATTTCACTGCATTGGCCCCCTAATTCATCTCTTCACTCCCATTGTTGCTCTTTTCCCACCTGTTCTCCACCCTGTAGCCAGAGTGATCACTCCAAAATGAGAATGTGATTAAAATATTTCAATAGTGTCCTGTGGCTCATTTGGTAGAGTGCAACCTACTTAGCACAGCTTTCAAGACCCTCTGCGCAAGACCCATCTCTCATCTCTCCAGCTCTTTGTCACATCTTCCACCTTAACCCAACCCCTCCCCACATCCTACTCTTTAGCCACAGCTAACTGCTCTTTGTGATTTGTCGAGCTCATCATGTTTCTGATCTTTTGCACAAGAGGCTTGCTCTCCTTGGAACCCCCTCCTATTTCTTCCCCCCTCACCTAGTTTATTGCTATTAGTCTTTCAAAGGTCAGCTCGTGTGTCACCGACTCCGTGTCTTTTGCCCTTTCCCTCCCTCCCACCAAGTCTAGGTTAGTTACTGTTCTTTTTTAAGGTTTATTTATTTATTTTGAGAGAGAAAGAGAGAGAGGGAGAAAGAGAATCCCAAGCAGGCTCTGAGCTATCAGCGAGGAGCCCCACAAGGGGCTCGATCTCATGAATCGTGAGATCATGACCTAAGCCAAGATCAAGAGTCAGATGCTTAAGCGACTGAACCACCCAGGCACCCCTAGGTTAATTATTGTTCTACCAGGGACCTATCATACTTATGCATATCCCTCAGGAAATTGTCTTGTAACTAGCTGTTGGCTTTTCTATGTCTCCCAGTAGACTGTGAGTTTCATGATGGCAAAAACTGTTATTATTCATCATTATACCTCTAGTCCTTCACATAATATCTGCCAATCAGCAATACTTAGTATACTCTTATTCATGAATGAACAACACCCAGATGGGATGGAGAAGTTGGGGGAATAGCTGGCATTTTTGATGAGGGAGAGATGGCAAAAGAGGAAACTGAAAATCAAGGGGAAAAGGATGAATAAAAGTCAGGAAAATTCTGAAAGAAGGGCATTTGAGGAGAAACAGGGCCCATCAAATATTTTTTAAATGTTTATTTTTTGAGAGACAGAGAGAGAGAGAGAGAGAGCATGAGTGAGGGAGGGGCAGAGAGAGGGAGACACAGAATCTGAAACAGGCTTCAGGCTCCGAACTGTCAGCACAGAGCCCAGTTCGGGGCTTGAACCTACAGACTGTGAGATCATGACCTGAGCCGAAGTCGGACGCTTAATCGAACGACTGAGCCAGCCATGCACCCCAAGGACTTATCAAATAAAACATGTTATGATGCTACCTTAAGACAGTTGAGTTCTTGAGAAAAAAAAAATCAATGCCTCGATATATGTGGGAAATTAGTGTATTTTAAAGATGGCGGGGCACATGGGTGGCTCAGTCCGTTAAGTGTCTGCCTCTTGATTTCTGCTCAGGTCATGATCTTACGGTTTGTGAGTTCGAGCCCCATGTCAGGCTCCGTGCTGATGGCACAGAGCCTGCTTGGTATTCTCTGTTTCCTTCTCTCTCTGTCCCTTCCTTGCTCTCTCTCAAAAATAAACAAACATTAAAAAAATAAAGGTGGCATGTCAGGGGTGCCTGGCTGGCTCAGTCAGAAGAGCATGTGAGTCTTGATCTCAGGATCTTGAATTCAAGCCCCATGTTCGGTGTACTTAAATAAATAAATAAACTCTAAAAAGGAGAGAAAGAGAGAGAGAGAGAGAAATATGTCACATCAAATCAACAGGGAAAAATAGATTATAAAAAAATTATATTTGCATAGTGGGCAAACTGAAGTCTCTAACTTACATTTTACCTCAAAATAAATTATAGATGGATCAAAGAATTTAATGTGAAAAATGAAACCTTAAAAGTACTAAAGGAAAATATGAGAGAATTTAAATACATACAATCCTGGAAAGGGAACGGCCTTTCTAATCAGGCCATGAATCCAAAAGTCATTTAAAAAACTGATAAATGTGACTACATAAAAATTTAAAATTTCTGTACAGCAAAAAAAACCATAAAAAGAGTCCAAAGAGAAATGACAAACTGTGATAAGATCTTTGCAACACTTATGGCAGACAAAGGACTAATTTCCTTAATTTCCAACAAACTCAAACAAATCATCAAGAAAAACATTGCCAATCCAAAGTCAAACAACCAAATGATACAAACAGGCAGTTAACAGAAAAAAAGACAAATGGGTAAATTACACATATAAAAAGATGTCCAACCTTGCTCCTCAACAAAAGCATGCAAATTAAAACAGCAAGATGCCCTTTCTTCCCCTACCGTGCTGGCAAATATTCAAAAGATTGATAATATCCAGTGTTGATGAGGGTATAGGGGAGCCAGCAATTTAACTACTGAAATTTTTTAAAAATATTTTCAGGTTTATTTTTGAGAGACAGAGACAGAGACAGAGCATGAACAGGGGAGGAGCAGACAGAGAGGGAGACACAGAATCTGAAGCAGACTCCAGGCTCCGAGCTGTCAGTACCGAGTCCAATTCAGGGCTTGAACTCACGAACCGTGAGATCATGACCTGAGCTGAAGTCGGACGCTTAACCGACTGAGCCACCCTAGCACCCCTTAACTACTGTAAATTTTAATGTACATGCCCTCTGACCTAGTAATTCCATTTATATAACAATAATTAAAACCACAGGCTCTGGAGTCAGACTGCCTGCCTTCAAATTCTGTCTCTACAGGTTCTTAGCTTTGTGACCTTGGGAGTGTCCCTCAACCTCTTTAAAGCTTTCCTCATCTGCAAAATGGGGATAATAATAGTACTGTCTTAGTCTGTTTGGGCTGCTATAACATAACCTCACAGACTGGGTGGTTTATAAACCACAGAAGTTTATTTTCTCGCAGTTCTAGAGGCTGGGAACACCAAGATCAAGGTGCCAGCATGGGCGAGTTCTGGTGAGGACCTTCTTCTAGATTGCAAAAAGCCACCTATGTCCTCACATGGTGAAGAGGTAAGGGAGTCTCTTGGACTTCTTTTAAAAGGGTACTAATCCTATCTATGAGGGTTCTGCCCTAATGACCTAATCACCTCCCAAAGGCCCCATCTCCTGATACCGTCACATTAGGCATTAGGGTATCAGGACATATGGGCACTAGGTTTTGAGGGCATATGAATGGGAGACACAAACATTCAATATATAGCAAGTATTTAGCCCATAGAGTCATAAGGATAAAATGAGAAAAGGCACCTAAAGTACTTAGCACAGTACCTAGTGCATAGCAAGCACTCAATAAATGTTAGTTGTTATTATTCTTGTGCTCGAAGGTGCATTCATTAGTAGATTCATTACAGTATTTTTATAATAACACTCCCCCCAAGAAAAATGAAAACAAAACAAAACAAAAAACCCATCCTGGAAACAACCTAAATATCCATCAATTAACTAGGAATTGGTTTCATAAATTATGATATACAGTGTAGTGCTATGCAGACATTAAAAAGAACAAGATGAGATACACCTATATGGACTAATATGGATAAATATCTAAGCCATAATTGTATAACATGTATTTTTCCATGTGTGTAAGTAAAAAAAAGGAAATATGCCTCCCTCTCTCCCTCCACACCCCTCTCTCTCTCTCTCTCTCTCTCAAGGTTATTCAAGATACTGAAAATAGTGTTTACCTTTGAAGAAATGGTTTGGTAGATGGGAAGATAGAAGGAAAAGTTTTGCTTTTCATTACTTCTACATACTGTTTGATTTCCTTTACCATGTACATATACAACTTTAAAAAAATCCAATAAATTCAGATTCTATCACTGTTCACCACGCTGCAACAGCTCCCCACCTCACTCTGAGTAAAAGTCAAAGTCCTTCTAGTGACCTGCAAGGTCCTCATGACCTGACCTCTTGCTTCATTTTTGCCTGTCTGACTTCCAGTCACACTCATTGGCTTCCGTGCTGTTCTGGAGACCTTCCAGCCAGAGGCCCACCTCAGAATCTTTGCCCTCACTGTTTCCTTCTGCCTTTGAAGTTATTCACATGGCTCACTCCCTCACTGTCTTTAAATCTCAGCTCAGGGATGCCTGGGTGGCTCAGTCGGTTAAGTGTCTGAATCTTGGTTTCGGCTCAGGTCATGATCTTGTGGCTCATGGGTTCGAGCCCAACATTGGACTCTGTGCTGGCCACGTGGAGCCTGCCTGGAATTCTCTCTCTCCCTTTCTCTCTCTGCCCCTTCTCTCTCTCTCTTTCTCTCTATCAATCAATCTATCTCTTTCAAAATAAATAAAAAAAAATCTCAGCTCAACTGCCACGTCCTTAGTGAGGTCTCCTCTGCCCCTTCCCCACTTAAAATTGCAACCTCTGACATCTTTACCCCCATATCCTGCTGTAGTTTTTTCCATAGTGTTTATAACAATCTAATATGCTATTAGGGGCACCTGGGTGGCTCAGTCAGTTAAGCATCCGACTTCAGCTCAGGTCATGATCCACCATTGGTGAGTTTGAGCCCTGTGTCGGGCTCTGTGCCGACAGCTCAGAGCCTGGAGACTGCTTCGGATTCTGTGTCTCCCTCTCTCTTTCTGCCCCTTCCCTGCTCTCTCAAAACTAAAACAAAACATAAAAAAATTTTAATATGCTATGTATTTTCCTTACTACTTTATGGTCTCTCTCCATTATCATGGAAGATTTGTGAAGGCAGGGATTTTTGTCTGTTTTGTTCATATTCATTGCTCTATCCCTAGTGCCTAGGGTCCAGTGTCTCACACATAGTGGGTACTCAAAAAGTATTTGTTGAATGAATGAATACATGAGATTTCCAAGCAAGAAGGAGTCTCCTTTTTCCTTATCTAGCTCCTCTTTAGGATTCTCTCTTAATCCTTCTCCCTCTGAAACTTATAACTTCTGCAACCTTGTGCCTGGCAGAAAGATGAAAAAATATTTGTTGAATAATGGATTTATATATTCATTCTGAGATATGAGTGATTGATAACTAGAATAAAGCCCCAGGGGTATTTAAATTTTAGTAGGTATCAAAACCTATAGGCAAAGGGATTAGCCAGTTTCCTGGGGCCCCTGAGATCTCCCCACGGTAAACTAGTACATCTGTTACAAACTTTGGGGACCCACCACCTTCGTTTTCCCCCTTCCACTTATTCAGTGACCCCCATGGGCTTTAAGATTGCTATTCAAGTCTCGCAATTCCCAGGGCAATTCCCAGGGCCTAAAGAGAGAGTACATAACAGGAAAAACAAACTCACAGAGCAAATTATGAATATTTTTAAAGAAATATACACATATAAATACCCCCACACACATTTACATACACCGGTCATCAAAAATATATCAGGGCGGGGCGCCTGGGTGGCGCAGTCGGTTAAGCGTCCGACTTCAGCCAGGTCACGATCTCGCGGTCCGTGAGTTCGAGCCCCGCGTCAGGCTCTGGGCTGATGGCTCAGAGCCTGGAGCCTGTTTCCGATTCTGTGTCTCCCTCTCTCTCTGCCCCTCCCCCGTTCATGCTCTGTCTCTCTCTGTCCCAAAAATAAATAAACGTTGAAAAAAAAAATAAAAAAAAAAATATATCAGGGCAATTTCTAAGCATCTCCCCACAGAACATCAATATTTGATGTACTTATAAAGTCCCTGAAAAATTCTCAGTCTTGCCAACTCTTGTATCTGTTATGAGCCAATAAAAGGGTAATCCCAGATCCAGGCATTGCTAGGTCACTCAAATTGGTCTCTCTTTCTCCAAAGAAGCAGGAGACAGGATGAACTCTGCTAATAAGATTACACCTGCATATGTGTGGGAGGGGCTGGGGTCACAATCAACCCATCCAGTTTTATTCAGAGGACAGATAACCAGTGTGTGTGTGTGTGTGTGTGTGTGTGTGTGTGTTTGCGGGGGGGGGGCATCATTTATCTTGAGTTGTGTGATTAGAGGATCTTCTCTGAATCTTCTTGGAATCTTCTCCCATCCATCTCAGCTCCTACACCAAATGGTTTTTTCCTTCTAGCACTGACTCAAATATCCTCCATGGCAAGGATGGAAATCCCTTGTAGAGACTGATCATTTCTGGGAGGTGGGAATGGTGGCTGCAGAGCTTAGAGTCTGATGGGAAATTGGACCTTCTGGGATATCCAGCAAGACCTCATGGCAGTATCCCCCTCCCCCCCTGCCCCTGGCAAATTAGTAGCAACAAGGTCAAAAGCATGAAAGAGCTCAGCGAGGGGAAAAAAATGGGAGAATCAAATCTGTTGGCTTAAAAGAATCAAGTCATTGGTCTAAAACAATTTCTTATTGTTTAGGCCCCAGGTCATTTGACTCTTTTTTAAAAATATTTTATTTTATTTTTTATTTTAGAGAGAGAGAGAGAGAGAGAACATGAGCAAGGTAGAGGGACAGAGGGAGAGAGAGAGAGAGAGAGAGAGAGAATCCCAAGCAGGTCCACACTTAGTGTGAATCCCAATGCAGGGCTCGATCCCACGACCCTGGGATCATGACCTCAGTCAAAATCAAGAATTGGATGCTCAACCAACCAAGCCAGCCAGGCGCCCCATCATTTGACCCTTATAAAGAAGGGCACCTATTTGTAACTCAGTGGTTCTCAAGCTTTAATTTGTTTGTTAAAAGTCAGTTCCCTAGGCCTCATTCCCATAGATTCTTACTCAGTTGCATTGAGGCAGGGCCCATGAAGCTACATTTATGAAAAGCTCATAGGTGATGCCAATGCTATTCGTTCTTCAAAGACCACATTTTGAGAACCACAGCTTTCAATGTTTTAGCCCAGCATTTCTCAAGTTTTAATGTGCATATGAGTCACCTGAACATGTTTAAATGCAGATTCTGGGGGCGCCTGGGTGGCTCAGTCGATTAAATGTCCAACTTCGGCTCAGGTCATGATCTCACAGTCTGTGAGTTCTAGCCCCACATTGGGCTCCATGCTGGCAGTGTGGAGGCTGCTTGGGATTCTCTATCTTCCTGTCTCTGCCCCTCCCCAGCTCTCTCTCTCTCTCTCTCTCTCTCTCTCTCTCTCTCTCTCTTTCTCTCTCTCTGTCTCAGTAAGCAATAAAAAAAACTTTAAAATAATTTAAATGTAGATTCTGATTCAGCAGTTCTGTAATGAGGTCTGAGATTCTGCACTTCTAGCAGACTTTATAGGAGTGGCAGTGCTGCTGGTCTGTAGACCACACTTTGGCTCATGAGAACTTAACATTTCTCCCCTGTGATGGTTAATTTTATGACTGGGCCGCAGAGTGCCCAGACATTTGGCCAAACATTATTCTGGGTGCATCTGTGGAGGTGTTTCTGGATGAGATAAACATTTGAACTGGTAGTCTGAGTAAAGCAGATTGCTCTCCTTAATGTGGGTGGGCTTCACCCAATCAGTTGAAAGCCTGGATAGAACAAAAAAGCTGAGTAAGAGGGAACTCCTACTGCTTGACTCTTGAGCCAGGACATCCATCTTTTCCTGTCTTTGGACTCAAACTGAAACATTGAGTTTTCTTGGGTCTTGATCCTGTTGTGTTTCAAACTGGAACTCACACCATCAGCAATCTTGGTTCTTAGGTCTTTAGACTCAGACTTGGAACTACACCATTAGCTCTTCAGGGTATCTAGCTTCCCCACTATATATTTTGGGACTGCCCAGCCTCCATAATTGCATGGGTCGGGGCACCTGGGTGGCTCAGTTGGTTAAGCGTCTGACCTTGGCACAGGTCATGATCTCGTGATTTGTGAGTTTGAGCCCCACCTCGAACTCTGTGCTTACAGCTCAGAGACTGGAGCCTGCTTCAGATTCTGTGTCTCTCTCTCTCTCTCTCTCTCTGCCCTTCCCTTGCTCACACACTCTCTCTCTCTCTCAAAAATAAGTTTCATGGAAAGAGATATCAATTTATATTCTATATTCTGTATTCTATAAACTATATTCTGTAGTTTCATAGCAAGAGATATCAATTTATATTAGGATTCTGGAGACCTAAAGATTCATCTTTGGAATTAGAAGCAGGGGCCAAAATCTGCTGTGGATTCATGACTTCCCTGAATCCCATAAACAATAACAACTGATGTCTATTTTACTCTCATGGTGTGCCAGGAACTATGCTAAACATTTATATGAATTTTCTTGTTTAAATTACACAGTAGGTACCATTACTATGTCCATTTTATGAATAAGAAAATGCAGACTCAAAGAATTTTAGTAAGTTAAGTAAGCAAGAGAGACACAACCTTACTCCCTTAACTTCCAAAAGAAATCTTGGTGTTTCAAGGGCGTTTTGAACCCAGGCAGCCTTATAGCAAGCACAAGCTTCTATGCATAATGTGACACTGTATCCCCTGCTGGTCACTGATACCATTGCCCAATTCCCATGAGGGACTGAAGACAGATTTCAGAGACACATCTGTTTGCTAGCTTCCCAGGAGATACACTGAAAAGGCTTACTATTGTTTCCCTCTTTCTCAATGATCAAGGGTCGTTTACATACTAAAATGTGGTGCCAGCTCTCGGCTCTGCATGGCCATTTTTGACTCTTGGCTATATGCTGGGTTTCCTTGGTGTAGGCAGCTTACAGTCAATACTTTCTTTAGGTTCTTAATAGCCCAGAGCTCTGGACTGGCTATTTTCAGTGGGTCAATAGCATTGATGCTTCTTGTCTATATCTCAATATTGCAATTATCAGTAGACATCAGCTTCCAGAAGATAGAAGTTAGCATGTTGGATGATGGAAAAGGGGCTTGTAAATTTCGGTTCCAGGAGATGGTTCCTGTCTGTGTAGGTGGCAACAAGCAGAGTGATGGACCAGATGAAACAAACATTTCCAGGAGTGGTTCAAGTCCAGATCCAATAAGAGCTTTCTTTGAAGTTCCCAGTTCTGAAACAACCCATAATTCTCAGAGGAGAGGAGTGTGGCTGTTTCAAAAGCCAAAACACAAACCCTCTCTAAACAGTTTAAACCTTCTGCCATACAAGTAAAGCCCAAAACTAAAAATTGGCCAAGGAGCTTTGATGATGCCCATTCATCAGCCAATCCAAGGGCAAATTAGATGGACCACAGGATAGGGGAAAAAGTCAAACCAATTGAGTCAACTTGGCCCTTAACTGTCAAGAATGAAGAATATTTCTCAGTTCAGCTGATGGCCTTGAGATCACAAAGTACTATGGTTCATTTATGGTAATTGTTGACGTTTTTGCTTAGGGATCATCTATATCTGTATCCATATCTATACCCATATCTCTATCTGTCTACATATATATATATATATGTATATCAATATCGATATCTATATCTATGTCTATGTTTATGTCTATATCCATATCCATATATCAATGTCTATATCTCTATATATATCCACATATCTATATCTATATCCATATCCATATATCCATGTCTATATCCATATCTATATCCATATCCATATTGATATATCCATATACATATCTATATCCATATATCCATATATCTATATCCATATTCATATATTTATATCTCTATCCATATCGATATCTCTATCATCTCTGTCTCTATCTCTATCTCTATCTCTATCATCTCTATCTCTATCTCTATATGTTTGTGTCCTTCTATTCTGTGTCAGCCTCCTCTCCTCTCCTGGGTGAACAAACTGCTGTACAAACTCAAAAGTCTTTGCGGCTGGAAGTCTGAGTGGCTTGGCCTAGCATTCACCCTTCGTGCAAAGTAAGGTTTTAGTGAGGAAAAGGAACTGGGGCCAGGTGGCCTATAAGCTCTGAATAGATTTCTGTGGCTTTAGCTGAAGATGCCTGTGCTGTCAACCCCTCCAGTTCTATGTGTTTGCATTTGATTTCTAATTCCAACCTTATCTCTGTAGAGCGGAGGGATTTGTCCACAACTGGCCAGCCTAGATAGGGAAACACTAGGTTGTCAGAGGCCAGGTGTGGGGGTGGTAGCATCCATCTCAGTTTATGATTCTAGGGAAAGCCTGTGGAGGTAGAGGAGAGGCAGATGGGCAGTGGGAGACAGAACAGGGCAGGCTGCTGAGGCTGCTGTGTCCTTCCTGCTCGACACTGCCCTTCCCCTTAATTCCCATAACAAGAATGGCTGCACCACAGAATTTTAACGTCTCAGCCTTGCAGGAAAAAATGCATCCAGTGCACCCTGATTCACAGCCCTCAAGAAAAGAGAGGCCAGCAGGACCACTAAGCCCAGATCTTAAACTCAGTGCAGCATCAGATTCTGGCTGCTGCTCAGGGGGTTGTTTGTTCCAGGGAGCGGAATGGGGGTCTCCTCCTCATAAATATTGATCTATCCACCCTCCCCCCCAGCACTAACCAAATCTACAGATGAAAGGAATGGATCCAAGGGAGAGGTACCTTAAAATTGGAAAGCTGTGTGGGTTCCTTTGAGATGTTCGAGGGCTTGTGAGGTGGCAATTTAAAAATTACTGGAGCCAAATCTGCATGTCACTTCAGCTCACAGACTTTCATTTATTTTGATTCATTTAATTCTATTATGCCCCTCCCCAAAATCCCTTGAGTGACTTCACTTAGTTAAGTCATTTAAGTCCAGTGTGGGCCTTAGTGCCAGAGAAAGGATGTTATAGGATCTTTTGCCTGATGCCTCTTCAGCCACCCACCCCGTCCTTCAACATGATTCCAAGGAGTGTGGGTTGGGGGGTAAGGGTCTTCTGGAAGGAAAGGAAATGGGACCCAAGCTCTCTTCCCAGAGACTTCAGAATGGGGAAATCTGGCCAAGTAGAAAAGTCTAATCAGAGTCTCTGGGCAGGAAAGGACACTGCAGGCCTCAAGGGACAGCTCAACGTGATGGAAGGGGAGTCAGCCATTCTGGACAGCTAATTTTCTTCTCTCCACTATGCTTCCGGCTTCTGCATCTCCATATGCTATTTTTGTTTCCTTTGGGACACCAGGCACAACCTCAGTCTTTCCTTTGATTTCCAAAAGCTATCTGCTCATCTCCAGCAGCATTCAGCAAATCTGGGTAGACTTTAATGATTTTGGGGGAGGGTCCCAGAGAAAGGGTCACAGCATGGAGCCTTCTGCCTGCTCCCCTGCATTCTTCTCCTCCTCCTCCCTTCTCTGTTCCTTTTAGCCTCCTCCCTCCTAGAGAGACTGTATAGTTACATGCAATTTCTTCTCCCTGTATTAGACAGAGCATCCAGCAGGTCTATCCATCAAGGCCTCAACAGATTTAAGAAACTTTCTACCAGTAGCCACTCTCTTTAAAAGGGAGTTGGGGAGTGCCTGGGTGGCTCAGTTAAATGTCCGACTTTGGCTCAGGTCATGATCTCATGGTTCATGAATTCGAGCCCCACATGAGATGGGTGGCTCTGCTATCAGCACAGAGCCAGCTTCGGATTCTCTGTCCCCCTCTCTCTGCCCCTCCCTCACTCGCATACGTGTGCTTTCTCTCTCTCAAAAATAAATAAAGATTTTTAAAAATCCAGGAAACTCTTTAAAAAGGGGGGGGGGAAGGTTGAGATTATAACTATCTATGTGTTTTTCCTGTGTCATCCATCCTCATTGTTTCCCATAAGACAGATGGAAAAACTGAAGCAATCTCCACCTAGGAATCCAACTGTGTTGTTCAGCACTAAGTGCAAGTCCTTTGTACATCAGCCTGGTTCTCTGTTCTTCAGAGCATTGTCTTTTCTTTGTAGCAGCTTTGCCAATGGCACATATTCTACTGGAATATTTTCTTGATGGTAGCTGCTTTTGTGGTCATCCCCCAGGTCCCATGCTTCTCAAGGATCCCAGGAAAAATACCATCTCCTCAAGCACTGGAAGCTCTTGGAATGAGGCCAAAGACACATCCAGGATTCACGAGGGTTGTCTAGCTTGTTTGGGGTGTGCAAAAAGCTCGGTGAGAGAATTTTTTTTTAATTTTTTTAATGTTTATTTATTTTTGAGAGAGAGACACAGAGTGTGGGCAGGGAAGGGTCAGAGAGAGAGGGGGACACAGAATCTGTAGCACACTCCAGGCTCTGAGCACAGACCCCGCCGCGGGGCTCGAACTCACAGACCTCAACATCATGGCCTGAGCCCAAGTCGGACGCTTAACAGACTGAGACACCCAGGCTTCCCAAGACTTTTTTTTTTTTTTTTTAATTTTTTTTCAACGTTTATTTATTTTTGGGACAGAGAGAGACAGAGCATGAACGGGGGAGGGGCAGAGAGAGAGGGAGACACAGAATCAGAAACAGGCTCCAGGCTCTGAGCCATCAGCCCAGAGCCTGACGCGGGGCTCGAACTCACGAACCGCGAGATCGTGACCTGGCTGAAGTCGGACGCTTAACCGACTGCGCCACCCAGGCGCCCCAAGACTTTTTTTTTTTAAATCCAGGTGGCCACCTACCACTGTGGTCAAGGCAGGCCACCAAATACTGGGCTTGTTCAGGAGAGACCCATTCCAACCCTTGCACAAAGAATGCCTGCTTCTGAAGTCAGTACACAGGTTGACACAGCAGAGCTAGGGGAGGCCCACAGAGATGGTAAATGCAGATGTGGAGACTCTATCAGAGCCCACTTGAGGCTTTGAAAGAAGTACATTTAGAAAAACACAAATTAATGTGATTTTATGCAACACAAAACAAATGTATTAAATTCATTATCCTCAAGAGTTAGTGTAAGCGGAAAGTATGTATAAATACCTTTTTAAAAGGGTTAGATGCATTCATAAATTTATGCATAGCTGGTTACTAAGGGCAACTAGGATGTTTTCATAGGAAGCCGAAAACAGAAGAGACTTTGGAGATCAGCTAATCTCTCCCCTTCCAGAGCCCTCCCCCAACCTCTGCAGTGAGTAGGCATGAGAAGGGGCCTCCTGGAGCCAAGAGAAGACTAGATGGGAAATGGTGAATTCCTACTGGTCTCCCAGGTAACCCCCGCCCTCACCCCCCAGTCTTTTTCTTCATAGTTAAAAGCCTCTAATTAGCCAGAGGAGCCAGATCGATTGTGTGGGGGCGTAGGGGTTGGGCAGAGGGAAATATGCAAAGATGGATAAGAAAAAGAGCTTATAATGCCCTAGGAGAGATCATGGTCTAATAAGGAGCCTAAACACATGAGAAAATATTACAAGTTTATGAAGAGCACAACAGGGTATACTGTGAGTGGGGGGGAAGAAGGAATGAGTACTATGTGCAGAGAAAGTGGGGAGCAGGGCACACTGGCCTCTAGATGTGAGAGAATGTGAAGGAGGGGGCAGTATTTGGCATAAACAACTAACATGGGAGGGGAGCCTGTGTGGCTCAGTTGGTTGAGCATCCATCCAGCTCGTGACTTCGGTTCAGGTCATGATCTCACATTTTGTGGGTCCAAGCCCCACTTTGGGCTCTGCACTGGCAAGGCAGAGCCTGCTTGAGATTCTCTCTCTCTCTCCCTCTCTCTCTGCCCCTCTCCTGCTCACGTGCTCTGTCTCTCTCTCTCAAACAAAACAAAACAACTAACAGGGGAATGGTTAGCCCTACCACCATCTAGACAGGACTACAGAGTCTGTTTAGAGCTCAAGGTTCTTTCAGAAACAATGTGGATGGTGCCCCTGGAGTTGTGTATTTCAGTGAAATCAGTTACTGTGACTCCCCCCTTTCCAGAGGAGGAAATGGAGGCCTGGAGATACCAATGAGTAGACTACGGGGGTTGCACAGCTATTTCACATCAGAGTGCTCTCTGCCTCACTGACACCACACTGTCCTGTCACAGGAGTCAAGCTACAAAGGCAACCTGGTTCTCATAACACACGCCTTAGCGACCCCCTTCATCAGGGCCACAGCTAATTTTTTGGAATCACATGTTGGATTAATCAGAATTAGAAACACTTCTTTCTGTGAATGAGAAAAAGTGTATCCCTTCCCCTAGGCAGATGCAGACCCTCACAGGGTACTTGGCTTGGCAAGCAGACCCTGGTTTAGGGTTCCACTCCCACTGGATTCCTTGGCTTGGTGTCACTCATGAAACAAAATGCCCAATGTGTCCCTGCCCATGAGGGACAAGAGTACTGGGCTGAAGAGACTGGGAAGCTAATCCAGGAAGCATCTGTTGTTGCAAAGCCACTGCAACTGACTGAGCCAATCGTTCCCCACCCTTGTTCCCAGAACCCCCCTCCCGGGGGTGATGGCATTTCTGAAGACAGCATCTACCTTCTCTCAGATTGTGAAATGTGTAAACTGGTGTGGCCTCCCTCAGGCTACAAGACAGTTCATAAACATAAGATGCTATTATTTCACTATTAAATAAACAGTACAATGATTAAGTTTTATTTGAAAAAATGAATCAGCTTCCTTCACACTGCTGGAAGTTCTCAGATGAGGTGCCGAACTTCATTTTTAGTGCCTGTTGAATAAACAGCTCATTCAGCTGCCTTTCTCCTAGGAGAGGCTTCTGTCTTTGCAATTCCTGTCATCTCCTCAATTCTGGGGGGGCCTCAGCAGCCAAAAGCAGTCAGCCTCCTCCCCTTGCAACTCTCTGAGGCCTGTGAGACCAGAACTAGGTCTCATCCTCTCCTATCTGGCCTATGCCACTTGTCTCCCTCCTAAACCACCTGTCAGAATTAGGACCAATTAAGCTTAACAACAGAAACTCTTGAGATTGAGCCTGTCTGGGCTCCTTCTTCTAATGTCCATCAATTTCCTGTGACGCAAGAGATGAAGTTGACCAAGAAGCCTGGGGGAAAATGTCTCCACTGTCTCCACCACTCACTAGTGCCTAGAATTCTCCCACGAGTCTAATTTCTCCCTAACCTGTGACTCTAAAAGACCCTAGGTAGTTACAAATAGCTCTGATGGGGAGAATACATAACCAGTTGCACAAACTGCAGTATGAATGTGCTTGTCATATCTTTCTCCAGTGAGACAGAAAGGTATATGAATGAAGAGACATGAAAATATCCCACACTTTAATGGAATGGATGTACTCCATCAAAGGCAGCTGTAAAATGAATTCTATTTTTTCTGTTTCTTTCAAATGTTTATTTATTTATTTTGAGAGAGAGAGAGGACTTGCATGTGTGTGAGTGAGGGTGGCACAGAGGAACAGAGGGAGAGAGGGAGAGAGGGAGAGAGTGAATCCCAAGCAGGCTCTGTGCTATTGGCAGGGAGCCCAATGTGGGTCTGGATCCCATGAACCAAACGGTGAGATCATGACCTGAGCCAAAATCAAGAGTTGGATGCTCAACTGAGGCACCCAAGCGTCCCTCTAGTTTTTCATTAGTTGTTTTTTTTTCTTTCTTTCTCTTTGCTCCCTCCCTCCCTCCCTCTCTCCCTCCTTCCTTTCCATTTGGGAGAGCTATATAAATGGGATGATTATAGAGGAAATTCCTTCAGTAGACTGAATCAAACTGTCAGATAACAGTTTAGTGGGACTTTAGTGGGAGAAAAGGATAGGTTATGAGGGGAAGAGGGGGTCCCTGTGCCCGTTTGAGATTGCCCTAGTGGGATTTAGCTTCTGTGTAAAGCCTGAAGGCCAAGTGGGGTTAAGACCAGTGGTGGAGTCCAGCATGGGCTGCAGGTTTTAGGGGGAGAAGGCTTCTAGCAGCTCTTTCAGAACCTAACTGGTCCTTCAACCATCAACCTTTATTTCTCATGCAATGCCAGGAGCTTGCCTCCTTGCACCTTCCAGAATCTTTTCTCACATATTCCCTCCACTTTTTAAAATTAATAGGATACTTTTTAGATCAATTTTAAGTTTATGGCAAAATTGAGCAGAAAGCAATGAGTTCCCTTATACCCCTTCTCCCTGTGCACATGGTTGCCTCTATTATTAACACCTTGGATTAGTGTGGCACATTAGTTACAATTTGATGAACCGATAATGATACATTATTAGTAAAGTCCATAGTTTATATCAAGGTTCACTCTTTGTATTGTACAGTTGTATGCATTTTGAGAAATGTATAATGACATGTATTCACCTATATGGTGTCATACAGAATAGTTTCACTGTCCTAAAATTCCCCTGTGCTCCACCTATTCGTGCCTCCCCTGGCAACCACTAATCTATCTCTATAGTTTTGCCTTTTCTAGAGTGTGACATAATTGGAATTGTGAATTGTGCAGCAATGTAGCCTTTTCACCCTGGCTTCTTTCACTTAGCAATATGCATTTCAGCGATATCCATGTCTTTTCATGGTTGGAGTGCTTATTTCTTTTCATTGCAGAATAAGATTCTATTGTCTGGATGTATCCCAGTTTGTTTATCTATTTACCTATTGAAAATATCTTAGTTACTTCAAGTGTTGGCAATTATGAATAGTTTCAAAGGACATTGTGTGTAGGGTTTTTTTTGTACAGACATAAGTTTGAAAAGTTGCTAGATTGCACGGTAAGACTATGTTTGAAGATGGCGGCTTAGGAGGACGCTGGGCTCACTGCACATCCTGCTGATCACTTAGATTCCATCTACACCTGCCTAAATAACCCAGAAAACCGCCAGAGGATTAGCAGAACAGAGTCGCCGGAGCCAAACGCAGACGAGAGGCCCACGGAAGAGGGTAGGAAGGGCGGCGAGGCGGTGCGCGCTCCACGGACTGGCGGGAGGGAGCCGGGGCGGAGGGGCGGCTCGCCGGCCAAGCAGAGCCCCCGAGTCTGGCTTGCAAAAGCGGAGGGGCCTGACGGACTGTGTTCAGACAGCAAGTGCGACTTAGCGTCTGGGAGGTCATAAATTAACAGCTCTGCTCGGAAAGCGGGAAGGCTGGAGGACAAAGGGAGGGAGAGCTGCTGAGCCCCCGGACAACAGAGCTCAGTTTGGTGGGGAACAAAGGCGCTCGCCAGCGCTATTTCCCCCGCCCATCCCCCAGCCAAAATCCCAAAGGGAACCGGTTCCTGCCAGGGAACTTGCTCCATCCGCGCAAACACCCAACTCTGCGCTTCGGCGGAGCCAAACCTCCGGCAGCGGATCTGACTCCCTCCCGCTGCCACAGGGCCCCTCCTGAAGTGGATCACCTAAGGAGAAGCGATCTAAGCCTGCCCCTCCTGCCCCCGTGCACCTTGCCTACCCACCCCAGCTAATACGCCAGATCCCCAGCATCACAAGCCTGGCAGGGTGCAAGTAGCCCAGACGAGCCACACCACCCCACAGTGAATCCCGCCCCTAGGAGAGGGGAAGAGAAGGCACACACCAGTCTGACTGTGGCCCCAGCGGTGGGCTGGGGGCAGACATCAGGTCCGATTGCGGCCCCGCCCACCAACTCCAGTTATACACCACAGCACAGGGGAAGTGCCCTGCAGGTCCTCACCACTCCAGGGACTATCCAAAATGACCAAGCGGAAGAATTCCCCTCAGAAGAATCTCCAGGAAATAACAACAGCTAATGAGCTGATCAAAAAGGACTTAAATAACATAACAGAAAGTGAATTTAGAATAATAGTCATAAAATTAATCGCTGGGCTTGAAAACAGTATACAGGACAGCAGAGAATCTCTTGCTACAGAGATCAAGGGACTAAGGAACAGTCACGAGGAGCTGAAAAACGCTTTAAACGAAATGCATAACAAAATGGAAACCACCACAGCTCGGCTTGAAGAGGCAGAGGAGAGAATAGGTGAACTAGAAGATAAAGTTATGGAAAAAGAGGAAGCTGAGAAAAAGAGAGATAAAAAAATCCAGGAGTATGAGGGGAAAATTAGAGAATTAAGTGATACACTAAAAAGAAATAATATACGCATAATTGGTATCCCAGAGGAGGAAGAGAGAGGGAAAGGTGCTGAAGGGGTACTTGAAGAAATAATAGCTGAGAACTTCCCTGAACTGGGGAAGGAAAAAGGCATTGAAATCCAAGAGGCACAGAGAACTCCCTTCAGACGTAACTTGACTCGATCTTCTGCACGACATATCATAGTGAAACTGGCAAAATACAAGGATAAAGAGAAAATTCTGAAAGCAGCAAGGGGTAAACGTGCCCTCACATATAAAGGGAGACCTATAAGACTCGTGACTGATCTCTCTTTTGAAACTTGGCAGGCCAGAAAGAATTGGCACGAGATTTTCAGGGTGCTAGACAGAAAAAATATGCAGCCAAGAATCCTTTATCCAGCAAGTCTGTCATTTAGAATAGAAGGAGAGATAAAGGTCTTCCCAAACAAACAAAAACTGAAGGAATTTGTCACCACTAAACCAGCCCTACAAGAGATCCTAAGGGGGACCCTGTGAGACAAAGTCCCAGAGACATCTCTACAAGCATAAAACATACAGACATCACAATGACTCGAAACCCGTATCTTTCTATAATAACACTGAATGTAAATGGATTAAATGCGCCAACCAAAAGACATAGGGTATCAGAATGGATAAAAAAACAAGACCCATCTATTTGCTGTCTACAAGAGACTCATTTTAGACCTGAGGACACCTTTAGATTGAGAGTGAGGGGATGGAGAACTATTTATCATGTGACTGGAAGCCAAAAGAAAGCTGGAGTAGCCATACTTATATCAGAAAAACTAGACTTTAAATTAAAGGCTGTAACAAGAGATGAAGAAGGACATTATATAATAGTTACAGGGTCTATCCATCAGGAAGAGCTAACAATTATAAATGTCTATGCACCGAATACCGGAGCCCCCAAATATATAAAACAATTACTCATAAACATAAGCAACCTTATTGATAAGAATGTGGTAATTGCAGGGGACTTTAACACCCCACTTACAGAAATGGATAGATCATCTAGACAGACGGTCAATAAGGAAACAAGGGCCCTGAATGAGACATTGGATCAGATGGACTTGACAGATATATTTAGAACTCTGCATCCCAAAGCAACAGAATATACTTTCTTCTCGAGTGCACATGGAACATTCTCCAAGATAGATCATATACTGGGTCACAAAACAGCCCTTCATCAGTTTACAAGAATTGAAATTATACCATGCTTACTTTCAGACCACAATGCTATGAAGCTTGAAATCAACCACAGAAAAAAGTCTGGAAAACCTCCAAAAGCATGGAGGTTAAAGAACACCCTACTAACGAATGAGTGGGTCAACCAGACAATTAGAGAAGAAATTAAAAAATATATGGAAACAAACGAAAATGAAAATACAACAATCCAAACGCTTTGGGACACAGCGAAGGCAGTCCTGAGAGGAAAATACATTGCAATCCAGGCCTATCTCAAGAAACAAGAAAAATCCCAAATACAAAATCTAACAGCACACCTAAAGGACCTAGAAGCAGAACAGCAAAGGCAGCCTAAGCCCAGCAGAAGAAGAGAAATAATAAAGATCAGAGCAGAAATAAACAATATAGAAACTAAAAAAACGGTAGAGCAGATCAACGAAACCAAGAGTTGGTTTTTTGAAAAAATAAACAAAATTGACAAACCTCTAGCCAGGCTTCTCAAAAAGAAAAGGGAGATGACCCAAATAGATAAAATCATGAATGAAAATGGAATTATTACAACCAATCCCTCAGAGATACAAACAATTATCAGGGAATACTATGAAAAATTATATGCCAACAAATTGGACAACCTGGAAGAAATGGACAAATTCCTGAACACCCACACTCTTCCAAAACTCAATCAGGAGGAAATAGAAAGCTTGAACAGACCCATAACCAGCGAAGAAATTGAATCGGTTATCAAAAATCTCCCAACAAATAAGAGTCCAGGACCAGATGGCTTCCCAGGGGAGTTCTACCAGACGTTTAAAGCAGAGATAATACCTATCCTTCTCAATCTATTCCAAGAAATAGAAAGGGAAGGAAAACTTCCAGACTCATTCTATGAAGCCAGTATTAATTTGATTCCTAAACCAGACAGAGACCCAGTAAAAAAAGAGAACTACAGGCCAATATCCCTGATGAATATGGATGCAAAAATTCTCAATAAGATACTAGCAAATCGAATTCAACGGCATATAAAAAGAGTTATTCACCATGATCAAGTGGGATTCATTCCTGGGATGCAGGGCTGGTTCAACATTCGCAAATCAATCAACGTGATACATCACATTAACAAAAAAAGAGAGAAGAACCATATGATCCTGTCAATCGATGCAGAAAAGGCCTTCGACAAAATCCAGCACCCTTTCTTAATAAAAACGCTTGAGAAAGTCGGGATAGAAGGAACATACTTAAAGATCATAAAAGCCATTTATGAAAAGCCCACAGCTAACATCATCCTCAACGGGGAAAAACTGAGAGCTTTTTCCCTGAGATCAGGAACACGACAAGGATGCCCACTCTCACCGCTGCTGTTTAACATAGTGCTGGAAGTTCTAGCATCAGCAATCAGACAACAAAAGGAAATCAAAGGCATCAAAATTGGCAAAGATGAAGTCAAGCTTTCGCTTTTTGCAGATGACATGATATTATACATGGAAAATCCGATAGACTCCACCAAAAGTCTGCTAGAACTGATACAGGAATTCAGCAAAGTTGCAGGATACAAAATCAATGTACAGAAATCAGTTGCATTCTTATACACTAACAATGAAGCAACAGAAAGACAAATAAAGAAGCTGATCCCATTCACAATTGCACCAAGAAGCATAAAATACCTAGGAATAAATCTAACCAAAGATGTAAAGGATCTGTATGCTGAAAACTATAGAAAGCTTATGAAGGAAATTGAAGAAGATTTAAAGAAATGGAAAGACATTCCCTGCTCATGGATTGGAAAAATAAATATTGTCAAAATGTCAATACTACCCAAAGCTATCTACACATTCAATGCAATCCCAATCAAAATTGCACCAGCATTCTTCTCGAAATTAGAACAAGCAATCCTAAAATTCATATGGAACCACAAAAGGCCCCGAATAGCCAAAGGAATTTTGAAGAAGAAGACCAAAGCAGGAGGCATCACAATCCCAGACTTTAGCCTCTACTACAAAGCTGTCATCATCAAGACAGCATGGTATTGGCACCAAAACAGACACATAGACCAATGGAATAGAATAGAAACCCCAGAACTAGACCCACAAACGTATGGCCAACTCATCTTTGACAAAGCAGGAAAGAACATCCAATGGAAAAAAGACAGCCTCTTTAACAAATGGTGCTGGGAGAACTGGACAGCAACATGCAGAAGGTTGAAACTAGACCACTTTCTCACACCATTCACAAAAATAAACTCAAAATGGATAAAGGACCTAAATGTGAGACAGGAAACCATCAAAACCTTAGAGGAGAAAGCAGGAAAAGACCTCTCGGACCTCAGCCGTAGCAATCTCTTACTCGACACACCCCCAAAGGCAAGGGAATTAAAAGCAAAAGTGAATTACTGGGACCTTATGAAGATAAAAAGCTTCTGCACAGCAAAGGAAACAACCAACAAAACTAAAAGGCAACCAACGGAATGGGAAAAGATATTCGCAAATGACACATCGGACAAAGGGCTAGTATCCAAAATCTATCAAGAGCTCACCAAACTCCACACCCGAAAAACAAATAACCCAGTGAAGAAATGGGCAGAAAACATGAATAGACACTTCTCTAAAGAAGACATCCGGATGGCCAACAGGCACATGAAAAGATGTTCAGCGTCGCTCCTCATCAGGGAAATACAAATCAAAACCACACTCAGGTATCACCTCACGCCAGTCAGAGTGGCCAAAATGAACAAATCAGGAGACTATAGATGCTGGAGAGGATGTGGAGAAACGGGAACCCTCTTGCACTGTTGGTGGGAATGCAAATTGGTGCAGCCGCTCTGGAAAGCAGTGTGGAGGTTCCTCAGAAAATGAAAAATAGACCTACCCTATGACCCAGCAATAGCACTGCTAGGAATTTATCCAAGGGATACAGGAGCACTGATGCATAGGGCCACTTGTACCCCAATGTTCATAGCAGCACTCTCAACAATAGCCAAATTATGGAAAGAGCCTAAATGTCCATCAACTGATGAATGGATAAAGAAATTGTGGTTTATATACACAATGGAATATTACGTGGCAATGAGAAAAAATGAAATATGGCCTTTTGTAGCAACGTGGATGGAACTGGAGAGTGTGATGCTAAGTGAAATAAGCCATACAGAGAAAGACAGATACCATATGGTTTCACTCTTATGTGGATCCTGAGAAACTTAACAGGAACCCATGGGGGAGGGGAAGAAAAAAAAAAAAGAGGTTAGAATGGGAGAGAGCCAAAGCATAAGAGACTGTTAAAAACTGAGAACAAACTGAGGGTTGATGGGGGGTGGGAGGGAGGAGAGGGTGGGTGATGGGTATTGAGGAGGGCACCTTTTGGGATGAGCACTGGGTGTTGTATGGAAACCAATTTGTCAATAAATTTCAGAAAAAAAAATAAATAAAAAATAAAAAAAAGACTATGTTTAACTTTGTGAGAGACTGCCAACTCTCTTCCAAAGTGGCTGCACCATTTTGCCTTTCCACCAGCAATGAATGAGAGTTCCTGTTGCTCCCCATCCTCATTGTCAGCTTAGATCCTTGTTAATGTTTTGGATTTCCAGCCATTCCAGTAGTTATGTAGTGAGTGGTATTTCATTGTTGTTTTAATGTAAAATTCTCTAATGGCATATGATATTGAGCCTCTTTTTATATGCTCTTTTGCCATATGTATATCTCCTTTAGTGAGGTGTCTTTTCAGATCCTTCACCCATTTTTTTAAATTGGGTTGCTTTCTTATTGCTGAGTTTTAAGAGTTCTTTTACATTTGGATATCAGTCCTACATCTAAGATGTGTTTTTGCAGATATTTTCTCCCAGTCTGTGGCTTGTCTTTTCATTCTCTTAACAGTGTGTTTCACAGAAGAGATGCTTGTATTTTTTTTTAAATTTTTTTTTCAGCGTTTTTTATTTATTTTTGGGACAGAGAGAGACAGAGCATGAACGGGGGAGGGGCAGAGAGAGAGGGAGACACAGAATCGGAAACAGGCTCCAGGCTCCGAGCCATCAGCCCAGAGCCTGACACGGGGCTCGAACTCCCGGACCGCGATATCGTGACCTGGCTGAAGTCGGACGCTTAACCGACTGCGCCACCCAGGCGCCCCGAGATGCTTGTATTTTTAATAAAGTCCAACTTAACTATTTTTTCTTTCATGGACTGTGCTTCTTGTGTTGTATATGAAAAGCCATTACCAAGATCATCTAGATTTTCTCTTATGTTATCTTCCATAAGTTTCATAGTTTTGAATTTTACATTTAGATCTAAGAGCAATTTTGAGCTAACTTTTAGGAAAATTATAAGGTCAGTGTCTAGGTTCACTTTTATCTTCTTTCCTTTTTTTCTGCTTGTGGATATTCAGCATCGTTTCTTGAAAAGATAATTCTTTCTCCATTGAATTGTCTTTATCATTTGTCAAAGATCAGTTGGCTACATTTATGTGGGTCTATTTCTGGACATTCTATTCTGTTATATTGATATATATGTCTATTCTTGTGCCAATACCACACTTCCTTGATTACTGTAAGTCTTGAAGTTGGATGGTGTCAGTCTTCTGTCTTTGTTTTCTTCTTCTCCTTCTTCTCTTCCTCTCCTCCTCCTCTTCCTATCCTTCTCTTCCTTTCCTCCTCCTCTTCCTCTTCTCCGTCCCCTCCTTTTCCTCCTCCTCCCCCTACTCCCCCCAACCCCTTCTTCTCCCTCTCCCCTCCTCTTCTTCTTCTTCTTCTTCTTCTTCTTCTTCTTCTTCTTCTTCTTCCTCCCCTATTTCCCTATCTTCCACTTCTTCCCCTTCTGCTTCTACTTCCATACTGTCTTGGTTATTTGGTATCTTACGCCAAAATTTTAGAATCATTTTGTCAATATCAACAAAGCAACTCTATGGGATTTTTATTGGGATCAAGTTGAATGTATAAATCAAATTAGGAAGATCTTTGCAGTTATGTTAATGACAGATATTTCTCTGTAGTTTTCATTTCTTGTGATGTTTTTGTTTGGATTTAATATTAGGGTAATGTTGACCTCATAGAACAAGTTATAGAGGGTTTCCCCAGCTTCCGTTTTCTGAAACACATTGTAGAGAACTGATACCATTTCTTTCTTAAGTGTTTGGTAGAATTTAATGTTAAAACCATCTGGGCCTATTGTTTCCCCTTTGGGGGGTTATAAACTATTTACTCAATCTCTTTAATCAATATAGGCCTTTTCAGATTATCTGTTTTTCCTTTTATGAGTTTTGGTAGCTGTGTCTTTCAAGGAACTGGTCAATTTCACCTTGAGTCATCAAATTGTGGGCATAGAGTTGTCGGTAATATTCTTCTATTTTCTTTTTAATGTGCATGGGATATCCTTCACATTTTACACATTCATTCATTAAAAATTTTTGTGTTGAGTACTTACTATTAAAAGCATGAATTCAATGTATATGTATTGAATGCCTATTATGTGTCAGGTGCTGTGCTAAGGCTAGGGACAATATGATGTCCTCTTGGAACTTATATTCTAGTGAGAAAGATAGACTTGAATAAATAGATAGACACATCAAACAACCATAATTGTGATAAATGCTAAAGAAGGAAATAAACAGTAGGGGAGAGAGTTTCTTTTGCAAGCATGGGTAGGGTTACATCATAGCTCAGAACTAAGAGCTGAGAAAGATCCAGCCTTGATAAAAGCCTGGGAAAGAGCATTCTGGGCAAAGGGAACCACATGTGTAAAGACCCTCAAGAGAAGGAAGAGCTTAGCACATAGGAGGAAATGAAATAGATTCAGTGTGTCAGAGTATAGTGAGGAAGAGAGAGAACAGGCCCAGAAGATGTCTGAGAGATGGGCAGGGACCTGATCTTACAAGCCATGGGAAGAAGTTTGGATTTTATTCTAAGAAAAATGAGAACTTTTTGAAGGAGAGTGACGGGATCTGATTTACATTTTTGAAAGATCACTCTGTGATCTTTCCTTACTGCTGTGAGGAAGATAGAATAGAAAGGAGCAAGAGTGATGGCAGGAAAACCAGATGGGAGCTATTGCAGTTGTCCAGGCAGAATGAGTTGGATGCCTGGACTTGAGCAGAGTGACAAGGGCAGTGACAGTTGAAATGGAGGGAAGTAAAAAATGACTGAATGGGAATCTATTTTGCCAGGCACTGGACTGAACATTACAAGTTGTGTTAGGCAATCTCACTGCTTCCATCCAGCCACAGAAGAGTGCCATCTTCTACCTCCAGTTTGAGGATTTCTTCCTCAAGAACCTCAATTGTCCAGGAGCCACAGAGTCATCCCATTGGCTCCCCCTTTTATCCCGATAAGCTTTAGGAGTGACTATTAGAGTTCCCTGGACCTATCGATGACATATTTTCAGGGGATCACTGTTTCCATCGCAAACAAGTATTTCTACATTCTGGGCATATTCCAAATAGTGCATACCCTAAGGATCATTGTTCTCATCTCTCCCAGGTAGGTGACATTTAGAATGATTATTGTTCAGCAGCATTCAGGCTTCTACTAAATGGTATGACAGAAGGAAGAACTTTGACTATCAGCATGATTAGACAGTTGAATGGATTGCCAGAGAAGGTTATGAAGGTTCCTTCAGCCAGACAAGCTGCTGAAATATGAAGACATTATGTATCAATGTGAGCAGCATCTTTATATTCTAAGGGTGGGTAGTGAAAGCAGTGCAAGTGATAAGAGGAGTACGGTGGAAGGACATTGTCAATTCTAGGTCATGGGTGGCTGCCAAACAATGCAAGTTGGGACTTATAGTCAGGTTGGGGCAGCAGGTGAATTAGGAAGCTAAAATGAGTGACCAGGGAGGTAGTTATCATGAGTTATGAGGGTGAAGCCAAGGTCTGAATCCAGGGTATAAAGCCAAACTGGAGGACACAAAGTCTGGAGTCTGAATAAATAGGGAAAAATTAAACTGCAGAGGTTCAATCCAGGAAGAAGGCAGTGTCAGGAGAATCCTGGTCTAGTTTTGGTGTTGGCCTGTGGCTGGGCTTCAAGCCAAGAAGAAGGGAATAGGCTGGAGATAAAATCAGAGTGGAAAAAGTATCTTCTGAATTAGAACAGCTAGGTGGTCCACACCACAGCTCAGCGAGGATGTTCCAGTGGATCCCAGAACTGGGACCTATCTACCCTATGCCCTATTTTGAACCTTCCCAGAAAAAGATGGAGTTTCACAGATTTTTGTGGCTTCAACCCAGTTCCAGGGCCTCTAAGACATCACTAGGATGATCTGCTCCTGTTCCTTACATTTATGTGGTCCATAGACATCCTTCTGACCTGGGAAACAGGCTGGAAGTAAAATCAAGTTACAATATCATCACAAAAAGGAAGGAATTTCTCTGACTCTGTCCCTGACTGTATTTGCCCCTCTTCAAAGCCTTTCACTAACCCAACTATTTCTGTGAGCCTCCCAGATGTCTGTCACATAGGTTAATTAACAGAATCCTTTCACCTCCCCAGTGGCTACTACCATTTCCTCCATTCCCTCTCTAGCACCCTGGGGTGATAATCTGCTGCCAAGGCTTCTGATGCCCATAACAAAGGCATTGATGCATTGAGGTGGCTGCGGTGGCTGCTGCTGCTGCTGCTGTCACAAAGCTGCCTCCTACACAAGCAAAACTACTAAAGCCAATGCTTCTGATGTGGCCTGTGTACTCAGTGCCCCATAAAGATTTTAGTGAGACAGTGGTTTAATTTGGTACTTATTCTTACGTAGCCCTCTCTACTTAGAACTCAGGTAGGAGTCCTGGGAGCTAGATCAGAAGATAGCCAAGGTAGGGGCACTTGGGTGGCTCAGTCGGTTCTTCCAACTTTTGATTTCAGCTCAGGTCATGATCTCACAGTTTGTGAGTTTGAGCCCCGCATCAGGCTCTCCACTGTCAGTGCTTGGGATTCTCTGTCTCCCTCTCTCTCTCTACCCCTCCCGCGCTCGCTTGCTCTCTCTCAAAAAAAAAAAAAAAAAAAAACTTTAATAAGATAACCAGGGTAGTGTCCTCTAGTAGCTATTGTGTTGTCCTGATTTGGTTTTTTGTCTCTCCTACAAGCTTTCCCATTCCCCTTCAACTGGCTTAAACTCTACTCCTGACCCTGAGGGATAAGTATGTGAACTAGACCTGGCCAATCACAGAACATCCATTCTCCTAGCAATGTTGATTGGACCAAATTATGGACACATGATCAAAAAAGGCCAATCAGAAATGTTCCTCAAAATAAATCCATAAACTCTGGGAGATAGAAGTTTTCTGCTAAATGGTGGTTGTTGGCAGCCACATTTCTTCCAATATGGAGAAGACAAGTCTACAACATGAGAGGATGAGACAAGTGGGAAAAGAGAAGCAGAGACAGAGATGAAATATAGATACAGAGAGTTCTGACAACATTGAGTACCCAACCCTGGTTCCTCTGAGCATCTGACCTTCCTTCCTAGTCTTATCAACCAATACATCCTTTTTTTTCTGGTTAAGGTGGTTTGAGTTAGATTTCTGTTCATTCTTATTTTAAAATATCCACATCAACCACAACCTGAGAGTTGCACTCAAAATCTTCCCTCCCCTTCTACTCTGAGATCTAAGAGGAATCTTGTATGTACATCTTTCTTACATTGGGATGAGACCTTTCCTGAGAAGCTTCTTGGGCTTTTAAACAAATAGTTCCCCAGTAGCCTCCTTCCTGGACCTTCCAGACAGACACAAGATGTATGTGAATCTTAGAGTGAATCCAATTTAGGCTGCCAAGTTGGGCCCCTTCCACATAACTGTTCCCTCATTTAACAAATATTTAGTGAGCTCTTACTGTGTGCCAGACACTGTCCTAGTTGCTGAGAATATAGAAGTGAATGAAACAGACATTTCTGCCCACGTGAAGCTTGTATTCTGATGAGAAATAGATAACAAACAATTATGCATATAATATAATCTCACCAGTACTATGAAGAAAAATAGAACAGGTTAATAAGCTAGGAAGTCACAGAGTATGGTACTGTTTTAGGCAGTATGGGATGGGAAGGCATTCAGAGGAGTGAATAGTCCTAAATTAAGTGAGGATGTGAGCCACGTGGATATTTAGGAAAAAAAAGTATTTTAGGCTAAGGGGACAGAAAGTAACCAGGCCTGGTTTTTGGTGTTTGATGTGTTTGCAAACAGTGAAGGAGGCCAGTAAAGTAAGATGAGTTAAAAGATGAATGGTAGGAAATTAGGCCAGACTGTAGAGCCAGCCAGGGACCAATCTGCAAAAGGCTTTGCAGATTGAGGTAAGAACTTTATATTTTTGTCCTAATTTGATGAGAAGCCATTAGAGTGTTTTCATCTGGGGATCGACTGCATCAAGTTGACCTTTTTTTCAGGCATCCTCTGGCCATGGTATGGAGGATGGACTGTAGGGGTGAGAGTGGAAGCAGGAAGACCAGAGAGAAGACTACTGCATTAGTCCAAGTGAAAGATGATGATGGTGTCAACTAGGGTGGGAGCAGCAGAGGGGGTGAAAAGTAGGTGGATTCAGCATAGATTCTAAAGGCAAAACCAGCTAAACCTAATAGAATTTGCTGATGGATTGGACATGGTGTGTGAGAGAGTGTCAAGGATGATAACAAGTGTCTTGGCCTGAGCAGCTAGGTGAATCAGGATGCCATTTACTAGGATGAGGAAGAATGGGAAAGGCACAAGTATGAAGATTGGGGAAATTGTGAGCTTAGTTTGGGACCAGTTAAATTTCAGAGGCCTATCAGACATCTAAGTGGAGATGTAAAGAAGTCTGGAGATGGGGCGCCTGGGTGTCTCAGTCAGTTAAGCATCTGATTTCAGCTCAGGTCATGATCTCATGGATTGTGGTCTGGAGTCCTGCATCCAGTGAGCTCCAGCCCCACTTTCACTTCTGGTGAGCACAAGCCCTGTGTCAGGTGAGTCCCACCTCTCCCTATCTCTCTCTCTCTCTCTGCCCCTCACTCACTTGTGCACCGCCCCCCATCTCTCTCTCCCTCAAAAAAAAAAAGAAGTCTGGAGAAGAAATATATGTCAGACAAAGGGGTGCAAAGTGTTGGGATGGAAAGGGGGTTCCTGAGAAGCAAGGAGAGTCCCAACCACACTCATGCAGAGCACATCACACTACCAATAATTGAAGGAGAGCAAATATCTTTGTTTTTTCTTTTCTCATTATCACCGCTGCCAGGGCTTGGCAAAAATCCAAGCTACTACTAATTAGAGGAAGTTTTGTTACTGTAAAATGAGGTAGATAAAGGGACCTTGTTGTGGCTAGCACATAGTAGGCATTCAATACATACTTGTTGAATTATCTACAGCTGTTGAAAGCAAAACCCAAATAGACTGACATGAGAGTCAAACCAAAGGGACAAATGAGCAGAATAGGAAGAAAAGAGAGGAAAACCTGTAAATGTGAGAGATAAGAATTCCCTGCCTACACTTGGGAGAAGAATAAGATGCAATAGGAGTAGGAAAATTAAAAAAGAAGCAAATAAGAGAGGCTAAGATTATCATTAGAAAAGAAAGGTGGAAATGAGCAAGATTTGGCTGCCAGCTTTCCTGCCTGACTCCTGCCAACAGGGTGTGCAGCTTCGTTGATGAGGACCTTTTCTTGGCCTTGTACAAGAATAGTGCAAGCACAGAAGCAAACTCCTGGTTTCAGCATTCAGAGGTCGCAGCCAGGCAGTGGATATGGGAGCCAGCCTTGATCAATGCAGAATTCATTTACAATTTAATGCTTTTGTGTTTCAAAGTAAGATACCCGGGAGAGGACAACTTGGGGGCAGGATTCAAATTCCTTCTACCAATACTGAGAAACTAATAGGAGGAGCCCATGTCACTGAACGCAAGATATATGGACAGGGTGACCTGTGGAAAGGGTATGACAAAGAAGGAATGGCAAATACCCCAAGGGGAAGGCCAGGAGAGTGCCATACAGAGAAATAGCAAAGGAGGGCTAAAGCCATAAAATAGAAATTGATGGATGAGGGGATGAGGACATTAAAAAGATCTTTAAGAGACTTCAGGGAATGTAAGAAAGAGGGCAAAGCAGAGATGTCATGTGGAGCATCTTACATAACAAGCACCTAGTGAGAGCTAATATATACCATCATAGAAAATACGGTGTGCATGTGGGGGGCACCCCAGCATTTGGTGTTTGCATGTAAATAAAGAGTGGAGGGGCGCCTGGGTGGCGCAGTCGGTTAAGCGTCCGACTTCAGCCAGGTCACGATCTCGCGGTCCGTGAGTTCGAGCCCCGCGTCGGGCTCTGGGCTGATGGCTCGGAGCCTGGAGCCTGTTTCCGATTCTGTGTCTCCCTGTCTCTCTGCCCCTCCCCCGTTCATGCTCTGTCTCTCTCTGTCCCAAAAATAAATAAACGTTGAAAAAAAAATTTAAAAAAAAAAAAAGCAAAAGTAAATAAAGAGTGGAAAAGCTGTGGCTACCAAGCTAATGGAGCCTTGTTCAAACAAAAGAGGATGCTGTGGTCTTCTCTTTCAAATGGAGGAGCTTGGTAGGGTGGTGACCAAGCATTGGTGTCCACAGAGTGGCATTAGCTTCTCAGTTTTGTCATTTAAAAGGGAACAACTTTGGGACGCCTGGGTGGCTCAGTCAGTTAAGGGTCTAACTCTTGGTCTCGGCTCAGGTCATAATCTCACGGTTCGTGAGTTTGAGCCCTGCGTTGGGCTCTGTGCTGACAGTGAGGAGCCTGCTTGGGATTCTCTCTCTCTCTCCCTTTATCTCTGCCCCTCCCCTGCTCATTCTCTCTCTCTCTCTCTAATAAAATAAAATAAAATAAAATGGAATAACTTTAGGCAAATTTCCTTGACTATTTAGCCTCTGTTTCCCTGTCTGTAAAATAGGGACAATAAAACCCAAATCACGGGGTTTTCACTAGGATGAGCAATGCATGGGTGGTGCCTTGCACACCAGGGGCACTCATTATTACTACTGCTACTATGACTTTTTCTCTGATTATTCAGCCTTTGAGTTATTTAAAAAAAATACACTGTTGGGGATTATCCCAGCCCTAATGAAAAATTTTTTGTTCTCACATTAAGGAAAGAGAGTGGACCAAATGTGGAAGGGCAAAAGGCATAATCTTTAACATAAAGCCTCCTCAGAATAGGAGAATATATATATATATATATATATATATACACACACACAGCAAGGAATTAGAGAAGGAATCACACATATTAAATATAATATATAATATAATATATTAAATATATTTAATATGATATATTAATTAAATAAATTAATATGATATATTAATTAAATATATTTAATATGATATATTAAATATAATATAAATATAATAGATGTAGAAAGGATGAAGATTAGAGTTTAGTGTGTTGAAAAAGTGATATTGATCATTTCTGGAAAGGTGTTTGGAACTACGAAATGAACTGCAAATGCTCAGAATACCTTGTGATGTGGCTTTCCCTAGGAGCTCCTTAAGAATTAGCCCCTCATAAAGGCACCTGTATGGCTCAGTCTGTTGAGCATCTGACTCTTGGTTTCAGCTCAGATTGTGATCTCACAGTTTGTGGGTTCGAGCCACGAGTACAGCTCTGCCCTGGCAGTGCAGAGTCTTCTTGGGATTCTCTCTGCCCCTCCCTTGCTCACTCTCTCTCTCGCTGTTTCTCTCTCTTTCTCTCAAAATAAATATGTAAACTTAAAAAAGCAATTAGCCTCTCATCTGTGTGGCATAAAGCTGGAGACAACCCCTATGGATAGACAGACAAGGGAACTGGATAATCTTATCCTTTTCAGAGCTTCCTTTTTTTGCTTTGCTCTCCAGCCCCCACCTGTATTCAACTGTCCCAGAGCCTCAGAGCTGAGCCGGTCCACACATCAATAAAATGCTCGCCTGGGAGAGCTGGGGTGGTTTCTTTTCTTTTCTTGGCCATTTGTCTTATTTTAGTAATAAGCAACAAGCAATACAGAGAATACTCAGACTGAGGGGGAAGAGGACAAGACAGACAATCCTCACAGCTCTGGTGAGAGCGTGTTCCGGGGAGTGGGGGAAGGAGCACCGCCCACAGACAGCCGCATTTCATCAATGGTTCTGAAGAAGGAAAAAGGGAGGGGATGTAGACTAAACAAGCCACGCAGGCAACCAAATCAAAAGGCTGCCAGTAAGAAAAGCAAAGCATAGAGCAGCCCAAGAGTTAAAAAAGAGAGAGCTTAGAAATGCAAAGAGTCATCTACCTACACTGTTCTGCCAGGTGCAGGGTGGCAGCTTGCCTGGGGTCAGGGTCAAGGGCCCAAAGAAGCCCCGGGAAGAGGATTGGCTACATAATTTTCAGGGCTCAGTGCATAATGAAAATGTGGGGTCCTTTGTTCAAAAATGATTAGGGGGGCGCCTGGGTGGCGCAGTCGGTTAAGCATCCGACTTCAGCCAGGTCACGATCTTGCGGTCCGTGAGTTTGAGCCCCGCGTCAGGCTCTGGGCTGATGGCTCAGAGCCTGGAGCCTGTTTCCAATTCTGTGTCTCCCTCTTTCTCTGCCCCTCCCCCGTTCATGCTCTGTCTCTCTCTGTCCCAAAATAAAAAAAAAATGATTAGGAATTTTAAAACAGTGACAACAGGACATTAAACCAGGCCTGTGCTTTACTAAGAGTGGAGTCCTGTGATACCACCCAGGTACCATACCCAAGAAGTCAGCTCTGCCTAGGAACATTTTTTAAGTGGATCCCCGAATGAGGCCTCATTATTTCATTCAACAAATAAAGATGATAGGGCTAGAATAAGTTTAGTGTGTGTGTGTGTTTTAATTTTTTAATGTTTATTTTTGAGAGAAAGAGAGACAGAATTTGAGCGGGGGGAGGGGCAGAGAGAGAGGGAGACACAGAATCCAAAGCAGGTTCCAGGCTCTGAGCTGTCAGCATAGAGCCTGAGACAGGGCTCGAACCAATGAACCATGAGATCATGACCTGAGCCAGAGTCAGATGCTTAACCGACTGAGCCACTCAGGCACCCCAGTTTTGTGTTGCTTTATTCCAAATTTTGTTTTATGAATTAAAAATTTCTATTTCATATCACATGTATAATATATTACAACAATGCAATTGTATTATCATAACAGCAAATGAAGAGAAAGCATGGCTGTCTTTTGCAGATATATGTGAACAGCCAAGCACCTGTCTTTTTTTAATGTTTATTTATTTTTATTTTTTAAGAGAGAGAGAGAGAGCAAGCCAGGAAGGGGCAGAGAGAGAAATCCCAAGCAGGCTCTGTGCTGTCAGCACACAGCTGGATGTGGGGCTCAAACTCATGAACCAAACGTGAGATCATGACCTGAACCAAAACCAAGAGTTGGATGTTTAACCAATTGAGCCATCCGGGCACCCCACAGCACCTGTCTTTTAAACAGGAGCTTCTGTTTCCTATTTCCATCAGTTACCCCAGCCCTGTGTGGTTTTGACTGGGGCTCCGGGGAATGGAGAAATAGGTGGAGAGGGCTATTTCCGGTCCTCTACTTCTCCCAGCCCCACACTGCTCTGCATGCCCTCATTCTGGGCGCTTCTCCCAGCTGCTCTTCCTCCCAAATCTTTTCCTGAGCTCTTTAATGTTCATTCTGCTTATTTGTCACCCCTTGTGGCAGCTATTAAACCAAATCCTTACTTTGAGACTTGGTAATTAAAGGGAAAGAATTAAGCATTTATCCTGCCTTTCCAGTAGGAACTATATTTCAATATAATTAAATACCCATAGTTTTACTTTTTATTTATTTAGCACTTCTCTACCACTTACCATACAGCAGGCCTTATTCTTATTGCTTTACTAATATTACCTCATTTAATTTTCATAGCAACCACGTTTTACAGATAAGGAATTTGAGGTACCGAGCGTTTCAGTGACTTAGTCACACAGCTAGCAACTGGTGGGACCAGGATTTGAATCCAGACAGTATGGCTGTAAAGTGCCTGCTCATACCCACTGCACTAGGCTGCTCTGGTTGAATAAGGAAAGTTCTACTTTCCTGAAGAATGCTGGCTAGTAAATAAAGATGGAGTGATAGAATTAGAAAGTCATTTTTAATGCTGACATGAATTCATTGTTCCAGGCAAGAATTGTCAAGTGGGATTAAAAACTACTATGTGAATAGTTGATGGGAAGCTGGACATTGGTATAGTGCCAAGGAAACAGCCCACAGGCCCTTTTCTGGGCATCAAGAGGGAAACTTAACTATCCAATGCACCTGGCTGCCATCATGCTGACACAGTAGTCAATCCTAGCATTACTACCAGAAGAGCAAGTAGACATGAGTCTCCTGATGGTGGTGCTACAGTATGTGATACAGTGCCACACTGATGTAGTCTAGCTCAAGATATTTAACTCAAATGTGATCAATACTTTATTTTTTTATTTTTTTAAATATTTATTTATTTTTGAGAGAGAGAGAGCAGAGGGCTGGTAGAGAGAGAGAGAAAGACACAGAATCCGAAGCAGGTTCCAGGCTTTGAGCTGTCAGCACAGAAACTGATGCGGGGCTCAGACTCATGAACGGTGAGATCATGACCTGAGCCGAAGCCGGACACTCAACCAACTGAGCCACCCAGGTGCCCCTGTGATCAAGACTTCTTTTTTTTAATTTTTTAAATGTTTTTATTTATTTTTGAGACAGAGAGAGACAGAGCATGAGCAGGGGAGGGGCAGAGAGAGAGGGAGACACAGAATCTGAAGATGGTTCCAGGCTCTGAGCTGTCAGCACAGAGCCTGATGCGGGGCTCAAACTGACTGACTGTGAGATCATGACCTGAGCTGAAGTCGGACGCTAAACCGACTGAGCCACCCAGGCGCCCCTCAAGACTTTAAACCTAATGTCCAGTTTGCAGGAAATCTAGGAGATTGAGGAACAGGCTAAATAACACCACAAATGAGCAATTATACAAATCCCCCAAATGGGACATTCTTCAGAACAACTGGCCTGATTTCTTCCAGATGTAAACACAACAGGAAATTTAAAGAGCATATTCTCAGGGTGCCTGGGTGTCTCAGTCGGTTGAGCGACCGACTTTGGCTCAGGTCATGATCTCGGGGTCTGTGAGTTCGAGCCCCGCGTCGGGCTCTGTGCTGACAGCTCAGAGCCTGGAGCCTGTTTCAGATTCTGTGTCTCCCTCTCTCTGCCCCTCCCCTGCTCATGCTCTGTCTCTCTCTGTCAAAAATAAATAAATGTTTTAAAAATTAAAAAAAATAAAGAGCGTGTTCTCAAGTGAGATTTAAGTGACATTGTAAGATGAATGCATGATTTCGGACTGAATTCTGATTTGGACAACCTAGCTATAAAGGACATTTCTGAAATAACGGTGGAGGGAGGGGAATTTGAATATGGTTTGAGCATTATTAGGTGTTAAAAGAATCTGCACAATGAGGTAAAGAAAGAATACAATTTTTTAATGTCCATTCTAAAGTAAATTAGTCCCTTCACTCTCCCCTGCTTTATAGAACAGTCTCTCCCGTTCTTTGTCCTGACTGAATCCTGGCTCTCTGCTGGCACCCTGCTTCCGGTAGCAGATACTGCTGGTGGTGCTCCACCCACATCCCTGGGCCCTTACTATTGTTGTCCCTGCCAACCTGACTTCCAACTGCCAGCCCCTGCATCTCTTTGCCTGGAGGGTTTTCTCTGGCCCCCAGAACCTTCTTTGCCTGCACACACAGGAAGCCAGAAGTGCCAGAGTTTGAACAACCTCCCTAGGACAGTTCTGAAGCAGTGACTTACAAGAGTAAGTTATTCTTCAGGTGGAATGACACTGCATGTATGTTCTACACCACTTCCCAGAATTCCTCAGTGTGATTAAGCTGGATTTATCCACAGTGGTACTTTGCTTTATAACATGCCCTTTCATTGGCTTTCTTCCCTCCCCTATGTCACTCCCCCACTCCTTTATAGGTATTTCCTGTGATCACCTCCCAAACAAACTACTTATGCTGAAATCTTTACCTCAGAGTCTGATTTGGGGACAACCCGACCTAAAACATTTCTCCTGAAGCCCTCTCCAATGTGAATTGCTCTTTCTCCCAAAGCCTGAAAGCAAGAGACTGCACTAGCATTTTCCTAGTGCCCTTCTTTTACTCTTGTGCCACATTCCTTCCTTCTTTGATCCTCACACCATTTACCCTCTAGGTCTCCTCACTGTTACCATTTATCTACATCCCGGTTATTACTCTCTAGATCCATGGAAGATTCTAGTACTCTCCCCTACCCCAAATCCCATCATTAGCCTGAGTACCCTTCCCATACAGAATTCCCAGATTTTGGCTTCTTGACTCCTTCATCTCAGCTCTGCTTCATTTCAGCCTCTGCCTTAGCCACACTGTTGACCTAATCATCACCCACAACTACTCTATCTCCAAAACTCTAAACTTCAATTTCTATTCTTAGATTATAAGATTTCACTTTGCCAGCTCTCTTACTCCTTTGATACTTGCTCTTGGACCTTGCTGCACCTGCCTTAAAGCCTCCACCCAGAATCAGTCCTGTAATCTACATTTTCTGCTCTTGAGGACTGCTGAAGATCACCCAAGCTTGCACATTATTGACATGGTCCTCAGCCTCATGTGAACTCTCAACTCTTAGTCAATCCTTTTGCTTATCATTAGGCAACAACCTCTCTTTCTCCAGTAATGTTTTTTTCCTAATTTTAGAGACAGTGTACAAGCAGGGGAGAAAGGCAGAAAGGAGGAGAGAGACAGAGAGAGAGAGAGAGAGAGAGAGAGAGAGAGAATCTCAAGCAGGCTCCATGCTCAGTGTAGAGCCTGATGCAGGGCTCGATCCCATGACCCTGGGACCATGACCTGAGCTGAAATCAAGAGTCAGACACTCACCTGGCTGAACCACCCAAGCGCCCCTCTCCAGTAATGTTCTTGACAATTGTCTAGGGCCCTTCTCATTTCCTCTCAGCCCAATCACTCCTTTTCCAGTTGGGTTTCCACTTTGCCTCTTACTCTTGGCTCTATCCTCTTTTACAATCTTCCTTTTGCCATCTAGTTGTGCCATTCTTCCTCAAGGTCTTAGCGCAAATGTTGTATGCACAGCATTTCCTCTAGCTGTCTGTTCAGGACCTCAACTCTGGCTGTAGTCTTGGACTGGCTGTCTTGCTGGGCCCATCCAACTTCACTACTTCCCCAGTGCTTTCCTCCACCCTTCTCAATCACTAAGAGGGGATTAAGACAATTCCTATTCATTAATTCATCATTTCAACAAATAGTTGTTGAGTACCTACTGAGCCTGGTAATAGGCACAGTGCCAGGAACTATGCTAGGTACTGGGACACAATGGTAAATAAGAAAGACAAGACTTGGGACACGTGGGTGGTTCATTCAGTTGAGCGTCTGACTCTTGAATTTAGCTCAGGTCATGATCTCACAGTTCATGACTTTGAGCCCCACATCAGGCTCTGTGCTGATGGTGTGGAGCCTGCTTGGGATTCTCTGTCTCACTCTCTCTTTGCCCTTCCCTGCTCATGCTCACTGTCTCTCTCTCTCTTAAAAATAAACATTTAAAAAAGTAAGATAAGGTTTGCATATTGTGACAATACCATTGAAGAAAACCTGATAGAAAACAGAAAGAATTACCTTATTTTTTAAAGATTTTATTTTTAAGTAATCTCTACACCCAGTGTGGTACTCAAACTCACAACCCTGAGATCAAGAATTGCATGTTCCTCTGACTGAGCCAGCCAGGTGCCCCAGGAAAGAATTACTTTAGATAAGGAAGTCATGGAACAACTCTATAAGGAAATAATGTTTTATTCAAGACTTGAAGGTTGAAAAGGAGTCAAACATGTGAAGAGCCCAGTGGAAAAGCATTTCAGGCAGAGTGAACTACAAATGAAAGAAAGAGCTTGACAGATAATGCAAATACAGAAGGCCAATATTGATGGAGCATAGTAAGTTGAGAAGAGAAGGATAAATGAAAATGGACCAAGAGTCATCCAGACGATGGAGCTATATTATGTAGAGTTTGAATTTTATTTTAAGTGTGATGGGAAGCCATTAGAAGGTTTTTTTTGACAGGATAATAACATTATTTAATTTCTATTTTTAAAAGATTACCTTACCTTACAGTTTGGGCAAGAGATGAGTTTCCCTTGGACTAGTGGCAGTGGAGAAGTGGATTAATTAGAAATTCATATTGGATATAAAATGGTCAAGATTTGTTGATGGGTTGAAATCGGGGAGTGAGAAAGAAGGAGGAATCAACAATGACTTTCAGGTTTCTGATATGTGTTAATGTCATTTTCTAAGATGGAAATCATGGGACAGAACACAGTGGGTGAGTGATACATCAGATATATATCTGAAGTTTGGAGTCTTTTAAGGACCTTTACTGGGAGTCATCAGCATAAAGATGGTATTTAGAGCCATGGGAACTATTGAAACCACCTAAGGAACGATTTGAGAGAGAGGAAGGGAAAGGGCTCAAGACAAAGTATGGGTGTCTCCAATGTTTAGAGTTCAGGTAGAAGACACTGAGAAGTTAAGATTGATAAAAATATGGTATGAAAAAAGCCAAAAGGAAAAGTTTCAAAGAAGTAGGAAGTGGTCATCTATGTCAAATGATAATGAAAAGGCTAATAAAATTAGGACAGAAATGTGATCATTGAATTTGACAACACAGAGATCTTGGGGATCTTGACAAGAGCAGTTCTGGTGAATTGATGGGTACAGAAGCCAGACTGGAGTGGACTGAAAAATAAATAAGAGTCAAGGAAGAAAAGATTGCATATGTAGACAATTCTTTTCAGAATTTTGCTGTTAATGGATACCAAAATGTGGAGAAGCAGCTGGAGGGATAGTTGGATCAAGGAAGAGCTTATTTGGAAGATAGTAAATGTTAACTCACATTTGCATGTCGTTAAGCATTATTCAATAGAGAGGGGGAAAATTCCTTAAAAAAGAGAGAAGTGATGGTGTGATAATGACTTCTAGATATCCTCTAACATCTTTCTCCTCTTCTTCCACAATAATAAAATTCCCAATTCATAGATAGCCTCATGATCTACTAGAATACTGTCCAGCCTTTCTTGCTGCCATATGTGACCATGTAACAATCTTTGGTCAATAAGATGTAACCAGAAGTATCATGTAACAGCTCTTGGGGGCCTCCTTTGAAAGACAGCTGGCAATGCCCTTCATCCCATCTTTTGTGCTCTCCTCTGTCCAGCTTCATGAAATTTGGATGTGATGGCCAAAACTCAAGATACCATTTTGGACCTTGAGGACAAGGGTCACACCCAAAACATAGGTGAGAAGAGCCTATGTTTTTGAAGGTTTTGTGAAGCAGGGTCACTATATCGAGTCTGAACTACCTACCTCTGTCTTTTATGTGTGAGAGAAATAAATTATCTTGTTTAAGCCACTATTATTTTGGACCCCTGTTGCTCTCAATGAACCTAATCCTAACTGATTCAAATGGGAACCAGTGCACAAGTGGAAGGAATGGCCTTTAGCAGGAGACAATTCATCTAACATATCAGAAAGCGAGAGATAGGTTGGAAGATGTAGTGGGAAGGTAAGGGAATTCCCATTTAATTCAGTATCTTTTCTCAGTGAGGTGGGAGGTGAGGTCTTCAGCTGAGAATGGAGATGGATAGTTGAAGGCTATATGTAGACTAGAGAAGATATCATGGAGACTCTTTCATATCTATTAGAAGAAGGAGAAAACTTTGAAATCTGTGAGGAACCCTATACTAGAGCTGAAGTATTTCTCTCCTAATTTCTGTTCCTCTTATTTCCCTTCTTATGCCCTGTTCTCCTGGATCCTTGACTATATTATTACTTCTTTATGCTTTATTTTCTACAGAGTACCCTCATTCTGATATTCTCATTATCTCTACTCTGTATTTTCAAAGCTGTGCCCTCTTCCTTATTTCTCCCTGGGGACTCAGCACTTTCTTAAAACTGAACTCGATTTGTCATGCTTTTGTTGGGCTAGATTTGCCGTTTTTAACAGTCCACCCCACTCTGGTCTGGCCGTTTACATTCCTGATTTGCTTTGTAGTCCCTTTGGCTTTCTCTCTCTTAAGCAAACTCTAGCCATCACAGACACCCTCTCCACTTGTCATCCCAATTTCCAGCTTGCCCATCTTTCAAAGCTCAATTCTTATCCCACTTCCTTTAGGAAGCCTTTTATATTTCAATCTACCTTGATTTTGTAATTAGTGAATGAATAAGTTGACACCTATTTATGTGACTAGAGTTGATTGCTGTCTCTGAATATCCACATATAAGTGTCCATACACTTATAATCTGTACCACTTAGTTGAACATTTATTACATATGGTCTTCTTCAATGCAATACATGTAATATATGGAAGTTTATTCCCACTCTTCCCCTTCTTTCCTTGCATCTTACCCTCTTACTAAGAGTAGGCTTTTTGAAAATAAAAGTAAAGATTCAGGGCTTCTTTTCCTCTCCAAAATGGAGCATTGGAGTCATGCTTCAACATGTAGTCAATACTAGCAAGAGAAGTTTGTGTTGTGCATGTATCACTCTGAAGAACACTAAGGACCAAAGACAGTGTTTCTTGGGCCATTTACATCAGACTCAACCTGGAGAGTTGGTTAGAAAATGAAGATTTCTGTGAGCCAAGAGACATTTGTAAGAATGTTTATGGGAGTGTTATTTATAACAGCAAAACAAAAACATAAATAAACAAAAACTGGAAACAATCTGAATGACCATGAACAGGAGAACTGATAAATTGTGGTGTATTCACACAATGGAATACTGCATAACAGTTAAAATGACTAAACAAACCATAGCTAAATGGATCAATATGAATGAATCTCAAAACCAATGTTGGATGATAGAAGCAAGTTGCTCCAAAATGTAAATAGTATGATGCTATTATATAAAGTCCCCAAACAAGCAAGATAAACAGGTATTTCTTATTCAAAAATATAATCCTTTGTGGAAAACAATAAGAAAAAGAAGTAATTAGCATAAAATTCAGTAAAATGTTTGCCTCTTGCAGGGAGAGAGGAATGCAATTGGGGAGGGGCACACAGAGAAATGTTTTGTTTTTATTTTATTTTATTATTATTTTTTTAATATATGAAATTTATTGTCAGATTGGTTTCCATAGAACACCCAGTGCTCATCCCAAAAGATGCCCTCTTAATGCCCATCACCTACTCTCCCCTCCCTCCCACCCCCATCAACCCTCAGTTTGTTCTCAGTTTTTAAGTCTCTTATGCTTTGGCTCTCCATTTTATTTTTTTAAAGTAGGCTCCACACCCAACATAGAGATCAAACTCACAACCCTGGGATCAAGAGTTGCATGCTCTACTGACAGAGCCAACCAGCACCCCTGAAATGTTTTATTTTTAAAACTTAATGGTTAATACACAGTTACTCATTTCATTATGATTTTTAAAAATATACATATGTTTTGGGGTGCCTGGGTGGCTCAGTCTGTTGAGAGTCCAACTTTGGCTTAGGTCATGATCTCATGGTTCATGAGTTCGAGCCCCACACTGGGCTTTCCGTTGTCAGTGTGGAGCCTGCTTCAGGTCCTCTGACCCTTGTCTCTCTGCCCCTCCCCTACTTGCTCTCTTGCTCTCTCTCTAAAATAAATAAGCATTAATATGTTTATAATATATAATATATAGTAATATATATATATATATACACACACATATGTATCATATAGACTATTTGGTATGCATATACCACAGTGAAAAATTTTGAAGTGTAGTTTTCTAGGTCTTGCTCAATCAACTGAACCGTAATTATTAATGGTGAGGTCCTTGAATCTGCATTTCCATTTGATACCCTTGATGGTTCTGAAGTCTGAGAGCTACTGACATGGGGTCTCCTTAAGTAACCCATAGAACCTAAAGTGTATTTGTGAGATCCTGTGGAGCTAGGAATCTGGTTCTGAGAAGCAGGCTAGAAAAAGACTTGGAGATCTGTGGAGGAGGAGAAGAGGAAGAGAAACTACAGAGGAGAGATCCCAAATACTCCTTCCAGATGCCCTATGTGTGGTCCCATAGAGGACCCGAAGTTTTGAAAAAGTCAAGAAATTTTTTTATACACCATCCTTTGAGCATAGTTTAATTGTGATTGGTGATAGAAAAGGCCTCTGGGAAAAGGCTATATCTACACACCCTCCTAGATATTATAGATATAAGTAAAGAGTTCCATGTAGGTTTTTTTTTCATGTTACTACAAGCTCCATAACAGCATGTGTATTAGTCAACAATGGCTGCTATAACAAAATACCACAGAATGAGTGGCTTAAACAACAGAAATGTATTTTCTCACAGTTCTAGATCAAGATGTTGATCAAGGTATTGATCACAAGTCTAGATCAGGGTTGGTTTCTGCTATGGCTGCTCTCCTTGATTTACAACAGCCATCTTCTGGCTGTGTTCACAGGGCCATATGGGTCTCTGTGAATTCATGGGTTTGGTGTCTCTGTCTGTGTCCTAAACTCTTCTTATAAAGACACCAGTCATATTGGATAGTGCCTACCTCAGCAATACCATTTTATTATTTATTTATTTATTTATTTACTTACTTACTTACTTATTTAGAGAGCAAGTGAGGGAGAGAGGCGGAGAGAGAGAGAGGGGGGAAGAATCTCAAGAAAGTTCCACATTCAATGCAGAACCTGATACGGTGCTCAGTCCCATGACCCTGGGATCATGACCTGAGCTGAAATCAAGGGTCAGACGCTCAACTGACTGAGCCACCCAGGGACCCGCCCCCCCATTAATGCTTTAAAGCCCTTATCAGTTGCATTTTGAGGTAGTAGGGGTTAGGGCTTCCCCATATGAATGGGGAGGGGTACAATTCAACCCACAATAGTATGGAATATGTATTCTGTTTTTGTTTGCTTTTTTGGTATGACCTTTATGGTACTCTGCACAGAGCTGAGCATACAGTTGGTGCCTAATTCATATTGAATTATTGATTAGTAATTTGGCTAAAAGGTTTTGTGGGGAAGAATGTATAAAGCAATGAGTAAAATGGATTCATCTTTCTCTGGAGTTGACTGTGGTTGTCTCACGTTCATCAGATTGACTAACTGATCAGTTATTTTCAATTCTAACTAACCCAGAATTAAAAATCCATGAGACGTTCACTCCAAAACATTATAAAGCATTAAGCTGCTTGAAGCCTGAACTCTTAACAGTTTGACATTTCCTTTTTAAAGCTGTTGGAATCCCTCTCTCCAGGAAACCCAGTCAGAGGGAGCTTAGTGTTTTACTTATCCAAGTCTTTGCACCAATGAATTAAACATGTATTGAAAAGGGAGGCATCAAATCTTGCAGCATCTCTCTCTCCCATGCTGAGTTGGCACGTCCCAAGGGCAAGGCCAATCAGCCTCGTCATGGAACGGCAGAGTCAGACAGATTTATTGGAGAGGAGGAAGAAAGCAAAGAAAACCCTTTCCTTGGCAAAGAGCCTTTGATTTCTCAGCTCATCATCCCAGACAGAGCTGCTGAGTCTGTTTCTTCGGCTCCCACCAGCACTGGCCTGACTTCTGGGGGATCTGGCAGGCATGTAGGGACTGGGAATGAGGGAAGGAAGTAGGAGGTAGGCCCTGCTATCAAAAGCTTATAAAGGGAGGACACAAAACACACCTGGCCAGACCCTACTAATGACCATCCATTCTGTTCTCCACACACTTGTAATTTTGCAGAGCACATTGACATCTACCACTTGATTTCACCCTCATGACAGGAAATAGGAAATAGGCAGAACAGGCAATATTGCTCTCTCATTATAGATAATGAAAAAGAAGCTCAGAAAGATGGAAATGCATACATACAGCTGGTTGAAGGTAGAGCTGGGACTAGGACCCAGGGTTCCAGACTCCAAACTCAGGGCTCTTTAAACAGACTGGCCCTTCTTGGGCTAAGAATTAACTTTCTTGCCACCCAGATTTTACATAGGGTGAAGGAGGGGATGATTTGCACTACAGATTTTAGAATCAGAAAATAACCTTAGAAATCATCAGAAGAGAGTACAAGAATTCAGGGAAAGACCCAGGAGGACTCCCAAGGTCTATTTTTCCCCGTAATTCATTTTGTAAAACCACCTCTGTAAGCTTGCCTTGCTTCTGCCTCTTTTGTAATATCCAACTTAAATAGGACACATGAAGTCTTCCTCTCCTGACCCTTGCTTAGCTCTTTGGAGTCTTCTCTCTCTGGGCCTCCACCCTTGTCCCATGATCCAGCCAAGGGCACTATGAATAGTTCTGGAGCATGCCAGGCTGTTTCACACCTGAGCCTTCTAGCATTTGTTCTTCCACCTCACAGAGCCCTTCAGTCTCATGTTCCTTACATTCTACCAGTCTGATGGTTCCTTCTTGGTCTCCCTTCCTTCTCTACCATGCAGGACCCCATGGCCGAACATGCAAACCTCTCCCTCTGCATCACCTTCCCTTTGTTGGCACCTTAATCCTTCAACCACCCCCACCCAACCAAATGCCAACTGGGGGACAGCACAACAAACTCTGCTCCTACAATTGAACAGCTAAGCACTGCTGGAGGGAAATCCCACAACCGTGGAGATTACTGCTCCTACAATTTCCAATCTCTTCAGCCCCACTTGTCTGTTCTCTCACTTGTCCTTGGTCCAATCCCTCTCACACTCCTCTCAAACAATTTTCCAGATTTTTCACTACCATCCTGAAGCTCTTTACTCCACCCTGCTTGCCTCCCTCTTGGTAGAAAACTTTGTTTCCTACAGCATTGAGAAAATTGAGGCCATCAGGATTGGTCTCTCCAACTTCTCATCCTCCACCACTTACAATCTCATCTCCATCCACACCCATCTCCCCTTTCTTCTTCCATTTCAGGAAGTGGTTTCTCTTCCTCTTTAAGGCCAACAACTTTAGCTATGCCTTTGGCCTACCCCTCCTGTTTCCTCCAGGATGTTACTATGGCAGATGATTCTTCTCTCCCTTATCCTCTTTTTCTCTCAGCCTTCTTCCTCTAAGTCTAAAAATTGAAGCCTCTCTTAAAAGAAGTGAAAGCAGGGGCGCCTGGGTGGCACAGTCGGTTAAGCGTCCAACTTCAGCCAGGTCACGATCTCGCGGTCCGTGAGTTCGAGCCCCGCGTCAGGCTCTGGGCTGATGGCTCAGAGCCTGGAGCTTGTTTCCGATTCTGTGTCTCCCTCTCTCTCTGCCCCTCCCCCGTTCATGCTCTGTCTCTCTCTGTCCCAAAAATAAATAAATGTTGAGAAAATAAATTTTAAAAAAAAAGTGAAAGCAAATCCAAACCTTTTTATGGCTGCTGGTCCCCTCTAGCTATTGTTCAGTCTCTTTTCCTCTCCTCATCTAGTTTTCTCAGAAGAGTATTCTACATTTGCTATCTCCACATTCTTTTTTTTAAATTTAATGTTTATTTATTTTTGAGAGAGAGAGAGTGAGTGAGTGTGAGTGAGTGAGGGGCAGAGAGAGGGGGAGTCTCCAGGCTTCGAGCTGTCAGCACAGAGCCCAACACAGGGCTCGAACTCATAAACTGTGAGATCATAACCTGAGCCAAAGTCGGACACCTAGCTGGCTGGGCCACCCAGGTGCCCCATCCACATTCTTAATTTCAATTCACTTCTCAATGAACTAAAGTCTGGTTTCTGTCCCTCCCCTACCACTCTATACCAAATTATCTCATTAAAATCACCAGTTACCTACTCATTTCCAAACCAATGGGCAGTGCTTAGTCCTTACCAAACCTCTCTGAAGTTTTTGACATTTCTGATCGCTCCCTCTTTAAAGGAAAAAAAAAGCAAGCTCTTTTGGCTTCCATGGCTGCCTGTTCTCCCTGTAGTAACTTGCATGCATGTTTCTCTGTGTGGTCTCCTCTTCTTCCTATTTGCTCCTCACTGCCAGTATTCCCTACTGCTGTCTTTAACCCCCTGCTTTTATCATGGGCTAATTTCTGCCTGCGTGATCTCATTTGTTTTCATGCTGCTAACTCCTCTTTTGGTTGGGGAAAAACTCTCACTCAGATTATCCTCAGATGGCTGGGCATTGATTTGAAGACACACATAGATGGAGATGGGAATTTTATCAGGTAGTGAAGAAGCTTCAAGAATGGACAAGTTCCTCTATCTTTTTCTTAGGCCACATGCTCACTTTTTCTGTCTCTGTCTTTGTATCCTTTTCTTTGGTATCTACTCTGTTCTTCTCTTTGTACTGCCCAACATCTTCTGCTTACACATGGTTTCCATCCCCTTCTTCAGCTTAATGGCCTCAGCTTGTGTTGTCTGAATTTTCTACACTCCTCTAGCTTCAAATCTCAGTGTTAACTGGCTTGGAATCTCTGTAGTTATTAGTTCAAAATCCTGAGAAAGGGATTCTAATTAGCCCAGTTTATCTTATTCATCATGCCGTAGGTCATGTCTTGTCACTTCACAGATTGGTTGTCCTTGGGTGAGGGGTCTACTCAACTCCATTGGCTGCAGCCAAGACAGGTGGAGGGAGTAGGCAGAATGGCCCATGTAGAACAAATTATAGCTGCGTGGACAGCAGTCAGTGGATGCAGCAGGTTCTCTTATAATTGGTGTGATCATGGCAGGTCGTGACTAATATCCCAAGTACAATCTCAAATCTAAATCTCTAGCACAGACTCTCTCCAGGGATTTAACCTTTAAATTTAACATTTAAAATGCCTGCTAGGAGGTGCCTGGGTAGTTCATTTGGTTAAGCGTTCGACTTCAGCTCAGGTCATGATCTCCTACTTTGTAAGTTGGGACCCCACATCAGGCTCTTCACTGACCATGTGGAGCCTGCTTGGGATTCTTTCTCTCTCTCCCTCCCTGTCTCTGCTCCTCCCCCACTTATGCTCTCTCTCTCTCTCTGAAAATAAATAAATAAATAAACTTCAAAAAATAAAATAAAATGTCTGCTAGGTGTTACCTGTTGTATGCTCCATAGACACCTTAAACTCAACGTGTCCAAGAGGGAATTCTCTACTTTTCTCTATACCAACACTTCCTTGTTTCATGAATTCTCTATTGTAGCTGATGGCACCACCATTCTTTTTTAAAAAAATATTTATTTATTTTTGAGAGAGAGAGGATCAGAGAGAGAGGGAGACAGATGATCCCAAGCAGGCTCCATGCTAACAGCAGAAAGTCTGATGTGGAGCTCGAACTCATGAACCATGAGATCATGACCTGAGCCAAAATAAGACACTTAACCGACTGGGCCACCCAGGCTCCCTGATGGCACCACCATTCCTATTACTAGTTTTATTACTGCTATTATTATTACTATCTACATAGCTACCCAAGCTAGCAATCTGAGTATCATCTTGATGTCTCCTTCATATATATCATCCATATCCAACTTCAAAGCCCTGCCTATTTTATGTCCTATTTTTTTCTTAATTCTGTCCTCTCCTTTACAGAGTCCCTGCTCCAGTTTAAGATACCATCTTTCACTTGGATGCTGGCAGTAGCCTCACAACTGGGACTCCTTTCCTGGTCTTATCCCTCTATAACCCAACTCTTACTTATACTGCTGATAGAGTGATCTAGATTTCTAAAAACATGCATAACCATCCTCTTCCCTGTTTTAGATCTGTTCCCTGTTTTAGAGAGCAAGAGACAGAGAAAGAGAGAGAGAGAGCATGCAAACTACTACCTTGGGTTGAAACCAACTTTACTTTGACTAACTCAGAGAAACTAGCTAAAGGGATGGGACATGACTCATCTCCTTTTTCCCTCTCCTAGAATCACAAAAGCTGGCAGAACTATGTCAAAGGCTGGGCACAAGAAAGCCTGGAGATCGCTAGAAATGCAGGCTAAAGGACTGTCAGCTGGATCACTGCTGACAGCTGTAGCAAAAGGGCAGCAGACTGTAAGAGGATGAGGTCCTGCTGGGCTTCTGGAAATAGAGATGGGAGAGCCATCAGTTATTAATAACCATAACTAGGCCGTGGGGACCCAGAGAGGTGACTGCCTCCAACTGGCTAAGATTCCACTCTTCAAATAAGCCATCACTTCACACATCTGTGGGTAATAGTGCAGTTCCCAAAATGAAGCCAGAGTCCTATCAACAAATCCCAGGGGTCTTGGCTTTTGAACCACATAGAGAAAAGACAAATGGCAAGAGCTTTGAGATAAGAAGCTGAAAGGCTAGAAATCATGACAGTGTGGACTTGACTCAAGGAAGGCCAATCCTAGTATAAGCAGGAAAAAGGCTCTTCCCCCTGAATAGACAGATCCTCCATCCTTCTGTCACCCCCAAATCACTCTCAGGCCAGGTTTCCCCATTTGTCAAAAGTGTTAATAGCCTCAGTCACCAAACTATTCCTCACTACTTAATCATTAATTAGTCAAGACCTTCCTAATATTTCTACAGAATTTCTCTCTGCCCTTCCCCAGTTAAGTTCCAATCGCCTTACACTCAGACTGACATATAACACAGCTGTCTCCTAAAGCCCAAAGTCTTCAGTGGCTCCATAATGTCCAACAGATGGAATATACACTGCTGGTCCCATGCTGTCTTTCCAATTTTGTTTCTTATTATTCCCAATGTGAACCCTTTTTAAATGTTTATTTTTATTTGTTTTCTTAAGTAATATCTACACCCAACATAGGGCTTGAACTCACAACCTTGAGACCAAGAGTTGAATGGTCTACCAACTGAGCCAGTCGGGTGTCCCTCCAGCATGAACATTTTATTCCTATCAATCTAGAAACTCATGATTCTCTGAAATTCCCACCCCTCCCCCACTGCCTTTATGCTGCCATACATATGGGCTAGACTGGGGGATTCCTCCCACCTGAAATGCTCTTCACCAATCTCTCCTCCCAGGACATCGCAGTGGTAAGTACTGCTAAGTCCATACCCAGGGTCAAGTCCAGCCCCTGTCATTTACTATCAGTGTGATACTGGGCAAGTTATGCTGCTCCCTTCCCCAAGCTTCAGTTTCCTCATCAGTAAATGTGTATGAAAACAATACCATTCAGGGCTGCTGGGAGAAATAAATACATTTTTAAAAAGTATTATTCAGTACTCCTTACTGAAAACAATAAAAACCAACTCTAGTTATTTCAGAAGAGTAACTTATTGGACGGAGAGCAGGTTGCTCAAAGAATCAACTGAAAGACTAGAAAGCCAGTTCATAAAATGGTCAGAGACAAGGGAAGGCTGGGAAGGATGACCCTCAACTAGCTCACATCTCAGGATCAGTATAGCTAAAATGCCACTGCTGATACTACTATGCCATTAGCACCACCCTTGGACTCCTTGCCTGCCCCACCTCTGTCTTTTTGATAATTCCTCAAGATTCTGAGTCCTGCACAGGAAAATAAGCTTGTGCCTGTGCTCTAGGATCCATGGGTCTAGAAGAGGAAATATCTCCCCTCCCTGCTTCCCATATATATATATACACAGCCTGGCTCCTGGTATATGCTTAAGTGCTCAATAAATGGTAACTTTCATGTTAAATCTTTACCATCCTTCAAGGCTGAACTCAATAACAGCAAAAATAATATCTCCCACAGCTTCTAATATTCTTAACTGTTGATATTCTCACTTGATCTTCCCAAGTATCTTGTCAGGTAGAAAGGTAGGCAGCTGGTGCAGAACTTACTAGCCCTAGAACACAGAGCCAGTAAGCAACAGACTGAAAGTCAGATCTTCTGTCCCTAAGTTCTATCATAAAATTTGTGTGATGATTACTATGTACCATGCACTATTATAAGAGTTTTTTTGTGTGAATTTATCTAATTTTAATATAACTATCAATAGGCATTGTATTAGCCCCATCTTACAGGTGGGGGAACTGAAGAACAGAGAGGTTTAGTAACTTGCCAAAATCATATAGCTAGTAAGTACCAGATTTGGGCTCAGACAGTGTAGCCTTAGAGTCTATCCTCTGAACTGCAACACCCAGGCCAGAGTGGCTTCAGCATCTAGCTCTTAACTGCCACACCATATTGCATTGTAACTCTTAGATCCTTTTTCTTGCAGAATAATGCTCCTCCTTCTTCACTGACCAATGCAGTCATCCCATCTAGAAGTGATGCCTCATACTTAGTTAATCTCTAACAGGGTAGATATATATCCTTCACAAGACATTAAGTTCCTTGAGAGCAAGGTGCTATACCACTTTTAGCACCTTGACAACTGTTGAGTCAGTGAAAGAATAAGGAAAAAGACAAATGACTTTAATGATGAAGAAATGGGCATTGGGTTCAGGACCAAGGTTGGGAGAGAAGCACAATTCTGGTCAAACTCCATGTCAGAGGCCCAGATGGTTCAGGTTCAGGGATGGATGTGAAGTTACCGCAGCATCCCAAAGCTGAAATGAAACCCAAGGTTTGCTGATGATCAGGCCCTGTCTTAGTTTGCTAAGCCCACCATAACAAAATACGATACACTGGCTGGCTTGAGCAACAGAAATGTATTTCCTCACAGTTCTAGAGGCTAGAAGTCCAAGGTCAGGGTGCCAGCATGGTTGGATTCCTCTGGACCTCTCCTTGGCTTACAGATGACTGCCCTCTTGCTACCTCTTCATGTGGAGGTCTCTATGTGCATGCACGCTCTTGGTGTCTCTTTTGTATGCCTCAATTTCCTCTTATAAGGACATCAGTCAGATTGGATTCCAGTCTACCCTAAGGCCTCATTTTAACCTAATTACCTCTTTAAAGGCCTTATCTCCATATACAGTCACATTCTGAGGTATGGAGGGGGGGTTCAAGCTTCAAAATATGAGTTTGGAGGGGTACAATTCAGCCTAAAACAGACTCCATCTTTTATTGCACCCTTGGCTTTCTCCCAACTAAGGTAGCAGGGAAATGGGTGTGGAGTGCAGGCAAATGCATTGAGTCACACAGGTCTTTGTTCACATACCCTGGGAGCTAAGGCTTGCATGACTCAATGTATTTGCCTCAACTAAGAAGTGAGGAGGGAGTATCTTTGGAGACTGGACTTAAGGTTAAACAGGACAATGCTGGCACTTTAGTGCTTCCCTTCCAGATATACACAAAATGAAAGTTGTGCCATCTGGCTTTTAATATTCCACTTGGGTGCCATCTATTTAGTTAATAAAAGAAAACCCTAATCACTGTCCTTTGCTAAGTGAGCTGTTATAACATCTGTTTGAAACCCCCCCACACACAAGTAATTAAATAAGCACAGTGTCCTTTGGGGATGAAGCAGGGAAGTCATAGCTATACTCCCAAAGTTCTCCAGCTGTACAATTCTCAACATCCCAGAGTGCTAGTTCATTCACCAACTATTTACTCAATGCCTATCAAGCAGGCCCAGGGGGAGGAGGTGGCAACAGAGACAGGGGGAGGCATAGTTCTTGCCCTTAAGGAGCATATAGTCTAGTGTGTGCTGGGAGGGGTGGGGGGAAAGCCGGTAGCCAGATAATTCAGTACAGTGATCAGTGCTCTGGCAGAGGGAGGCACAGGGAGCTGTGTAAGCAGAGAAGGGGCATCTCACCTGGCCTTGGGAGTCAGAGCAGTCTTCCTAGAGGAGAAATATGAAGGGTTCAGTCCTGAAGAAATAGAAGTTAGTGAGTTAAAGAGGGGGATGGGGTGGGGAGAGGAATGGTTGGGGTGGGGAGGTGACTAGATCCTGCAAGCAGGCCAGCTGTGCAGCACAGATGCAGATGTCATTCCCATGTTAGTCTATGATACAGACAAGTGCCCCCTGGGGTTGTGTGACTCAGTAACCTAAAAGAGTCAGCCTCCCAACCTCCCAGAAAAACCTTTAAAAAGCTAGGCTGGGAACATAGACAAGGGCATAGGCTAAGTGAAAACAAGAGAGTGGTGGCAGAAGGGAAAGGGGTGTGGAGTGGGTTTCTAAGTTACTGCAAAGATGGAGTCTGAACCCTCCACTGAAAGCATCTCAAAATGCCTCCTCCCTCACCCCAGGACCTAGAAACAGGGATCGGGCCTGGGTGGAGAAAAGAGAGGCTATCAGGAACTAAAGCTGGAAAATGCTGGAAACTGAGATGTGGCTCATCCCTATCAAAACCAGGCAAGAAGTTTACATGAAGTCTCATATTTTACCACCTGAAATTGCTCATTTTCATAAACTCACTCTCCATAAGAGAAAGCCCTCGGCAAAGTTGTGAAATAAAATAATCATAGTCCTTTCATTCATACTGCATTGTGTAGTTTACATAAAGTTTTGTTATTCCTTTTTTTTTCATCTAAACCTCATAATAACCTTATGAAACAGGTAGAACAGGGATTGCTGTTCCCTTCTAGCAGGTAAAGAAACTGAGGCCCAGAAGAGTTAAGTTACCCTAATTCACAGAACACTTTTTTTAAGTTTATTTATTTACTTTGAAAGAGAGAAAATGTGAGTGGGGGAGGGACAGAGAGAGAGAGAATCCCAAGCAGGCTCTGCACTGCCAGCACAGAGCCTGATGTGGGCCTCGATCTCATGAACCAAGAGATCACGACCTGAGCAGAAACCAAGAGTTGGACACTTAACCAACTGATCACCAAGGCTCCCCCAATTCACAGAACCCTTAAGTGGAATAGCCAAAGCTAGAATTCAGACCCTTTGAGACCTGGTCCACGCTCCACCCTCCCATGGAGAAAGGCTTGCCTTTCACAACCTGCTTGCCAGTTCTCCTGTCCATGCTCCCCACCATGGGATCCCACACTCCTTACATCCACCCCTGGGAACTTTCTGATTTGTCTCCCCCTTCCATAGTTACCTTTTCTTTTCTTTGTTTTTAATATTTATTTATTTTTGAGAGAGAGAGAGAGACATAGAGCGTGAGCAGGGGAGAGGGGAGAGAAAGGAAGACACAGAATCTGAAGCAGGCTCCAGGCTCTGAGCTGTCAGTACAGAGCCTGACACGAGGCTCGAACCCACAAACTGTGAGATCACGACCTGAGCCGAAGTCAGACACCTAACCAACTGAGCCACCCAGGCGTCTCCACAGTTACCTTTTCCAGGCTGCACCCACTCCTCTATACCTAGCCTTTCTCTTATTTCAAGAATGTGTTCATGAAGAGGAGCTTTTTAAAGGTTCAATACTGGGGGAATGGGGCAATAAGGGGGAACCTACTCACTAGCCTAATTCGCCAATACTTGCTGAGAAATTTGGGAAATGATTGTAACTCCTCCCAGATAGCAGCACACTTCGGAAGAAGTTCTGAATGCCTTAATCCGAAGAATAGACAGACTCCAATGGTGAGAATTTACCTTTTTGGCCTATTTGTGAAGCACCCTCAGAGCCTACCATGTTAAGTGACCCTTCCCCGACTCCCACCTGGGACCAGCCCCACCTGGGTGAGCTAACAAGCTATTCAGCCAGTCCTTTGTGCATAAGTTACACAGGCACCTTCTTCTGAGCCCCGCATACCCAGGGAACACATCTCCTTGACTCACAGCTGAAGACTGGCACTGTGGCCAGCTAGCATCAAGAGCATTCCCAGGGAGAGTAAGCTTTGGGTGAGCTAACAGCACACTCCTGCCTCATCTGGAGTGCACCCCCCCAGGGGTTTCCCCCATCCCACTTCTCCTGGTAGCTGAGGCTTCCCTCTCCTTTCCCCTGAGGTTCTCTGGGATTCTTGCCAGGTAGGAGCCAGGAGGCGGGCGGCCCACGTCAGGAAGGGAAAACCTTCCTGAAGTCACTGAGCACACATGCTCTGTGCTGACCAGGGCGCCAGTCCCAGGGCAGGTCTGCTCAGGCTCCTGGTTAGACCTCAGGAAGAGAAAGAAGGAGAAAGCCAACAAGGCCCAGAAGGGAGAGTGGCTTTCTGTGGAAGGCCTTACGCCTGGCATGAGCAGGAGGAAAGCAGTCTTGTCCCGCTAACTGGGGAGAGGGACTGAGTTGTATGAAGGCACGGTGGGGGGCAGGGGAGGCCTGGGGGCTCACTTCACGCTTTGTTCCTGTCATCTCTCTCACACTGGCAGGTACGCAGGGCGAGTGCTGACTCCTCTCTCAGTCTGTTATGGAACCATCACCCTGGCTGCAGAGGGAACTCCTTTGGTAGTCCCTACCACTGACCCTTAGGCCTGAGCCCCTGGCCCTGATTCGCCCTCTGGGATTCTCCCACAGAGCTCCCTCTGGTCCCTGGTCTCTCCTGTCCAGGCCCCCAGCCAGCTCTGCTGTTCTCCAGCCCCCTCCTTCCCTGGTGAGGGCTCCACAGCTTATTTCCCCTTGCTATAAAACTTCCTGACTAATTTAGTTCTTTGGCCTTGTTGTGCCACGTGGGGAGTATATCCTCCTCCTCCCCCTGCCCTTTATTTTCTTTATTTATTTTCTGAAATCTGTTTGCCTTCCCTGAGTCTTCACAACTGGAACTGAGATCAGAGCTGTAGAACACACCATGCCAGTGGCTGTAATGAAACCAAATCTCTGTTCAAAATGCTTGTTCATGTTGTATTCCAAATGCTCTGTTTTGTTTACCAAAGCTTTTACCAGTAGCCACTGGAGAAATAAGTAGCAAGTGCAAATCAAGTTAGACCCGCCGCAGGTCCCATTCGGTTGACTGGTCAGAAAAGAGATTCAAAGAGCAAAGTGGAAAGGTTCCTTCTAATTAGGAAATAGGGCTTCATATGTTCTCTTCATAAATATGGTTTTATCTTTCTGTTTGTATCCAGAGGTATCCAGAGAAGGGGGAGGTTGAAAAAACAAATTAATTTCGTCTTATAGAGTTAACCTAGTTTGCAGTCTATGCCAGTGGTGAGTCTCAAACTTGAGCCTGTATGGAATCACCTGTCCTGAGAATTTGTAGGTCCGGTGTGGGCCTAAGAATTTGTGTTTCTAACATGCTCCCTGTGTCACTGATGTTGGTCTGATGACTACACTTGGAAATCAGGAAGTGGGAGTCCTCCTATTTTGTTTTCCTTTTCAAAATGGTTTCAGCCATTCTGGATCCCTTGTGATTCCATGTGAATTTTAAAATCAACTTGCCAATTTCTACAAAGTCAGCTGGGATTCTGATAGGGGTTATCTTGAATCTATGGATCAATTCGGGGAGCCTTGCCATCTTAACATTCCAATCCATGATCACGGGATGTTTTGCTGTTTATTTCAAGCTTTATAAGCTTTTTTTTCACTTGAGTGTAGTTGACTCACAATGTTAAATTTGTTTCAGGTATACAGCATAGGGATTCAACTTCTCTATACATTATGCTGTGCTCACCCCAAGTGTAGCTACCATCTGTCACCATACAACACTATTACAATATCATTGACTATATTCTCTGTGCTGTACTTTTTTTAATGTTTATTTTTGAGAGAGAGAAAGAGAGAGACAGTGCAAGTGGGGGAGGGGCAGAGTGAAAGGGAGACACAGAATCCGAAGCAGGCTCCAGGCTCCGAGCTGTCAGCACAGAGCCTGACGTGGGGCTCAAACCCACAAGCTGTGGGATCATGACCTGAGTTGAAGTCCGGATGCTCAACTGACTGAGCCACCCGGGTACCCCCGTGCTGTACCTTTTATTCTCGTGACTTATATATCCAATAACTAGAAGCCTGTGCCTCCCACTGGCTTCCACCTATTTTGCCTAACTCCTCCAACCACCCACCCCCTGGCAGCTATCAGTTTGTTTTCTGTATTTATAGGTATCATTCTGCTTTTTGTTTTGTTTATTCATCTGTCTTTTTAAATTCCACGTAAGAGTGAAATCATACGGTATTTGTCTTTCTCAGTTTGACTTATTTCACTTAGCATAATACTCTCTGGGTCCATCCATGTTGTTGTAAATGGCACCCTTTTTATGGCTGAGTAACCCTCCATTGTGTATATACCACATCTTTCTTATCCATTCATCTATCAATGGGTGCTATGTTGCTTCCATATCTTAGCTTCTGTAAAAAATGCTGCACTAAACATAGGGGCACATGTATCTTCTCAAATTAGTGTTTTCCCTTTCTATGGATAAATACCATAGTAGAATTATTGGATCATATAGTACTTCTATTTTTTAACTTTTTGAGGACGCTCCATATTGTTTTCCACAGTGGCTGCACCAGTTTGCATTCCCACCAACAGTGTGCAAAGGTTCCTTTTTCTCCACATCCTCACCAACACTTGTTATTTTATTGATTGATTGATTGATTGATTTAGAGCTTTTCATATATCTTTCAACAATGTCTTATAATGTTCAGAGAATAAGTTTTGCACTTCTTTTATTAAATTTATTTAAATGTATTCCTAAGCATCTTATTTTTTAATGTTATTGCAAATGAATTTTCTTAATTTCATTTTCAGATTGTTTGTGTAAGTGTTCAGAAATTGATTTGTATATATTGACCTTGTATCTTGCGACTTTTCTGGATTCATTTATTAATTATAATAGTGGTGTGTGTGTGTGTGTGTGTGTGTGTATTCTTTAGAGTTTTCTGTCTATAAGATCATGTCATCTACAAATAGAGGTCGTTTTTACCACTTCCTTTCCAATCTGAATGTATTTTGTCTCTGTTTCTTGCCTAATTACCTTGGCCAGAACCTCCAGTACAATGTTGAATAGTCATGATAAGAGTGGACATCCTTGTCTTGTTCCTGGCCTTAGGGGGAAAACATCAGTCTTTTACCACTAAACATGGTGTTAGCTGTGGGTGATTTTTAGATGCTCTTAACTGGGTTGAAGAAGATTCTCTCTTCCTAGTTTGTTGAGTGTTTTTATCATGAAAAGATTTGGATTTTTTCAAATGCTTTTTCTTTGTCCATTGAAATGATCATTTGGTTTTTGTTTTTTTATTTGTATTGATATGGCTTATTACATTGATTGATTATCAGATATTAAAGTAATCTTACATTCCTAGGGTAAATCCCACTTGGTCATAGTATCTAATTCTTTTTACATTTCACTGGATTCACTTTGCTAGTATTTTCTTACATATTTCTGTGTCCATATTCATAATAGATATTGGTCTGTAGCTTTCTGGTGTTATCTGTCTGATTTTGGTATCAGGGTAATGCTGGCCTCATAGATGGAGCTGGGTGGCGCTCTCTCCTCTTCTATTTTTGGAAGAGTTTGTGAAGAATTAGTGTTAACTGTCCAGTAAATATGGAATGGAATTCACCAGTGAAACCATCTTTTACTAGGCTTTCCTTTTTTTTGGGGGGGGGGGTTGAATGACTAATGCAATCTCTTAAATCTCTTCACTATTCAGATTATTTCTTCCTTCTTGAATCAGTTGCAGTAGTTTGTGGTTTTCTACAAATTTGTCCATTTCATCGAAGTTACCTAATTTACTGGCATACAATTGTTCATAGTATTCCTTAGAATCCTTTCTATTTCTCTGAGCTCAGTAGTAATGGAGACCACACTTTAGAGAACCACTGCTGTAGGTGCTGTGCTGAGTAGGCTTGAAGGTCAGGAATCTATGGTCCTGGGAGAACTTGTCCAGAGGCAGGGACTGCACCATGTAACCTGGAGGAGGTTCTGGGTCAATGCAGTCAGGCCTTGGGCAGAGCTCAGCAACCCACGCCTGGGACACCTACAGTGACTAAAGAGCATTAAGTTATATGCAGAACATCCTGTCAAAGGTCTAGTCTCTATTGGAGTCATCTAACCCCCGCTGTCATGCCTCCCTCTTCCTGTGTGTGGTGGAGGGAACTGAGGCACCAATAAACCCTAGAACACGTGGCCCATTATGAGCCCTTTGCTGTAGCGCAGGGTGACTCCCCAACTGAACATGCATCAGAGTCACTGGGAGAGGGGAGTGCTTGCTAAAACCCAGATTGCTGGGCAACAGCCGCAGGGATTCTGATCAGTAGGTCTGGGATGGTGGTGGCTGAGAATGTGCATTTCCAACACGTTCCCAGGTGACTTTGACTGACACCTCTTGGTCAAGGAAATAAAAAGGCTTCCTGTGTTCTTGTGCCTGAGGCAGAGGGGCCTTGGCCCCTGAGAGAGATGCACACCAAGGAGCAGCCTGAACAGGCCTTGGGATTTATTTGGGCATCAAACTAAAAATTCGAAGTGACTTGATTTTTCTTGAGTTAAGAATTAGAGAGAAAAATACCAAATTATATACAGCATTTGTACATCCTAAATATTTTTTAAACCAATCATTGGATGATGTTGTTTAGGTTCAGCTATTTCAACAAGGGAGAGAGGGAAGAGAACTAACATTTATGAGCTCTGTTAAGCTTTGCACTAAGCCCTGTACATATGTTACGTCATTTGCTTCTTGCCACAACCATATGAAAAGATATCAATAAAAAAAAAAGACATTCCATTGTTTTAGATAAGGAAACTGAGCCTCAGAGAGCTTAAGTGGCCTAAGGTCTCACAACTGATAAGAATTGGACCTGGGTCCCAGCTCTGGCTGCACAGCCCTTGCAGTCGCTTTGCTCATGAATGCACAAAGGACACATCCTTTACAGAAAGAACTGAGAAAAGGAGGGGAGAGTGTTTTCTGGAAAAACATGATAGAAACAAAATGCTCCCCATGGAGTAATGAGAAAGGAGACAGAGGGAACCGGTTGGGGCTAGATCGTGGAGGGTCTTGACGTCACCTAAGGAATTTGTACTTTGCCATAGTGGATGAGGAATCCCTACAAACATTTAAGAAGGGTTGGGACATTAAACAGGGTGTAGCTTAAGAGAGTGGGAGGTGGTGGTAAGAGCAGAGGGGTGAGCTGGTGGAATCAGAGAGCCCTGGAGCTGGAAGGGATCCTAGAACTCATCCTCAGCACACATCTGACAGATGAGAAAAGTGGGGCCCCGGAGAGGGGAAATGACTCCCTGACTGGCTGATGGGAAGCTGTGGGAGCACTTCCCAGCTCCACCCCGACCCTTTAGTGTCAAAGTCCCATTTCCCCAGCTGTAGGGAGTGTCGGTGGTCATCAGTGCACAGCTGAAGGCCTCGCCAGCAGTGGCCCTTGTCTGAGAAGACCCGCCATGCCCAAAGTCACATACCCATCCCAGGTCACTGGTCAGTGCAGGAGCATGAAGTGCCAACCCGTTTACCACAGTTTAGGACATGTCTGAGGGGCCACGCTGGCTCCAGAGCTCCCTGTGGGATCAGCTGAGGCCTTTGGTGTGGCCACATTGCAGTTCCGCCTCCTCCTCTGTCAGTCCTGTTTTCTTCATTCCCTGTAGGTGTTGATCCTGAGAATGCCCCCCAAGAAACCTCCTGCACGCAAAGCTCTGTGTCACACTGTTTCCCTAGGTGACACTTCCCCAAGGTCACAGGCCAATTCAGTAGAGTCAGGACAGGAGCCCGTGCCTTCTGACTCTCGACCCTTCACTCCATCTTGCTGACCTCCCATACTGATTCCTCTTAGGCTCCCTCTCTGCACATCCATCCGGGAAGTTGGGACAAGTGACCTTAGAGACTGAGTCAAAAGATGCTAGGAGAAACGCCTCCTTCCCCAGGAGCGCCCTGCGTGGTAACAAGTACATGTGCGTGTCACACAAATGGAGCTACTTGTTCCAGGCGAATCAGCCAGGAGCAAATGCAAGGTGCCTCTCTGTTCTCCCAGGGCTCCTTCCCTTGCCTGGAACAATGGCTGGGAGAACCCGGCCTGGACTAGGCACAAATAAAAAAGATCAAAAAGATGGCTCGGGGCTTTAGACCCAAGGCCCTGGATCAGGGTGAGGCTGGCCTTGACGTCTAAAGCTCTGCCCCAAGCCGGAGACAGGCAGGCTGGGGATTTTCAGAGGGCCCCACCACACCCCGCTCAAGCACTTCCCTGATCTTTGTTTTGAAGCAAGACCCAGGGTTTCACAACTGCCACCCATACTCTGCCCACTGACAGGATCTGGTCACTGGAATCTTCCCTTGCAAGATACCAGCTGCTGTTGCAGGCCTGTTTGGTGGTGAAGTATGTGGAACCTTGTGTTATGGCCTTTTTACTGCTCCGTGGAGCCACGGTGATGGGATTTGTATGGATTCATTTGCTGCTTTTGTTTATTGCTGTGCAATGGCAGCAAGGCCCGGAGGAGGCCAAACCCTAAACTTCCAGCAGCTCCCTTGGCCCCTCAGGATCGTCCCTGTATCTTGGGGAGCAGGAGAGGGGCTGAGAGGCAGTCTCTGACCCCAGATGCCAATCAGGAGGCCAAAACCTTGGGAGGAGTAAAGCTTTTGTTTAAACACCAAATCCCCCAAGTAGTAAGCACACCAATACTTAGTGCAGCATCCCCGGTGCCCAAAGCAAACGAGAGACATAGACCACATACCTTAGAAGAAAGCAGTAAATGGACATTGTTGGAAGTTCCAAATCTTGAGTCAAAACTGAGGGCCAAATAGGGCTTTTAAAATGTTGTGTGTTGCTGAGAGCAAGAAATGGCCAGTGGGTCACTCTGCTATGAATGCTCATTCCAGATATAAGAGTTCTAGTTAAAATATCACCAGAATGGATATTTGTTATCTCCGCTTCTGCGTCCTGTTTAATACACGTCCTTCATCTAGAAAGACCAATCTCTCTCATTAAAATATTTTATCATGAAATAGTAAGATATGCAATATATATATAATAGTATCATGAACACCCATTTATTCACCACTGTGTTTAAGAAATAAAACCTTACAGGGGCACCTGGATGGCTCAGTTGGTTGTCAGACTTCGGCTCAGGTCATGATCTCGTGGTTCACGAGTTGGAGCCCCATGTTGGGCTCTGTGCTGACAGCTCAAAGCCTAGAGCCTGCTTCAGATTCCGTGACTCCCTCTGTCTCTGCCCCTCACCCAACTTGTGCTCTCTCTCTCTCAAAAATAAATAAACACTAAAAAAATTTTTAAACCGTATAAATATAGTTGGCATCTCCTGTTTACCCCATTCCCATCCACTACCCCCCTCCCAATAAATAACACCCTGATTTTGGAGTTTATCATCCCCACACATATGAAAGCCTTCTTTGATCTCTGTTAATTCATATTCATCAATAATTTCAATCCTAGTGCAAAACTCACCTCCTTTGCAAATCATCCTTGATTAATACCACCTCAATTAAATTTCTTTACTCTCTCTTCTAAGCCTTATATCTTCCACTTTTTTTTTTTTTTTACTGTATTCCCTTTTACCTGTGGATTGGTAACAGTACACTTCTTTCTTGGGCTTCCTTGGTCTCTCCAACTAGCACCAATGTCTGTTTTGTTTGTTCTGAAGGGAAAACATAGTTGGCTTTTAAGTTAAAACTTTCTTGAATTCCAATCATGCTTCCATTAATTACTATCTCCGAGACCTTGAGCAATCAATTCCTTTCTCTGGGCATCTAGTTCTTCATCTACCAGGTGGGGCTCCCATTAAGGTTGCCGTGAAGATCAAGTGAGTACGATATTGAGGTTTATCATCCCCATGCATGTAAAAGTCTTTCTTCTTCAATGTGTTGAAATTTACAGCCACCATCAGTTTCAAACTTGTAAGCATTGATTTGGAGCACGTGCTTATTTGATTCATCTATTGGTTACATACTGTCTCCTGATATTCTATAATTGTGCCATGTGCATAAATAAGTCTTATCTTCCCAGAAAAGCTGTATGCTTATAAAAAGCACACAGAATGACAATATAATTTATCTTCCAAACCAAAACACTTTTGAGACTGGGGGTGCTGTTAATAGTTGTACCTGATCCCAGTATAAACCAGGACTGTCCCAGGAGGACCTGGACATATGGTCACCCTAATCATCTACCTTCTCAGAATCTCTCCTACCACTCAGGCCAGTGTTACATAGGGAACGGATGCTTGCTAAATCATACTGAGGAGTGCAATTGAAGGGCTCGCAGACATGGTAGTTAGCAAACATGGGTAGTCTTATACAGCTCATCCCTTCCTCTGTCTCTTGCATGCCCTTCTCCTTATTCAGCACTAATGTCACCCCCAAATGGCACATTCATCATCCCAAATTAGCCATTATTAAAGCCATCCATTTGCAGGGCTGCAGCTAAAATGAATTGTGTTATTATTCCAGTTACGGCAATGAATGGCTGAACATCAAAAGCCATTTTGAGGGGCGCCTGGGTGGCTCAGTCGGTTAAGCGTCCGACTTCAGCTCAGGTCACGATCTCGCCATCCGCGAGTTCGAGCCCCGCGTCGGGCTCTGGGCTGATGGCTCAGAGCCTGGAGCCTGCTTCCGATTCTGTGTCTCCCTCTCTCTCTGCCCCTCCCCCGTTCATGCTCTGTCTCTCTCTGTCTCAAAAATAAATAAACGTTAAAAAAAAAAAAAAAAAAAGCCATTTTGATTTTGCAGCAAGAAGGCAATCAATTATTGTATCCTGCTGGCTGGTCCAAAGCAGCACCCAGCTTGCTGTTGGTGAGCAAAAGCCTCCCTCCCCGTCTAGTCATCCACACACTTCATGGCACTCACAAACCCAGGAAAGGGAAGGCCATACTCCCTCTACCAGTCTGGATCAACTCTCCCTCTCAATACCTGGGGTCATCTGGGCTTTGAAGCTGAGATCTGAGGTTCCTCCTGGCTTATACTGCTTCCCTCTCTCCCTTGCTCCTGATCCCTCCAGACCTGCACAGGGAGCCAGCCTGGGGTGAGGTTTTGGGTCTTGGTTTAGTTCCCTCCTGCGCCCTGCTTACCTACATTACAAGCTGGCCTTGTCAGAGTCCCAGCAACCTCATTTCTGAACCCCTCCTTCTTGAGTCACACAGTTCTCTGGATTCCCAGCCCAGCTGCCGGGTGCCCTCGCAGTGCCAAGTTATTGACGGATGAGAAAGGTTTGAGGCGGATCATCTCCCAGACAGTACCTGCATCTTAAGAGGGTCTTCACTGCTTCGCCTCAAAGGAGTGGCTTAAGGTTCCAAGGTAGGACAGTGAGGATTGGGGGTGGGGCGACGGTGGAATCCCTGCCTGGATAGGGGATTGATTGGCAGGCCCTTTCTGTGGTGGGGATAATGGTGATGGTGTTTAGAATAATAGCAGTTACTGGTTTTTGACTGTTTATACTGTGCTAGACATAAACCAAGCAGTCCAGACTCCTCCAAATCAGGCTGTGTCAATCTTGGGCTGTTCAGAAGATCAACTGAACTGAGGTATTGCTTCCTGTCAGCGAGTATTTTATGAGGGCTGTACTGGGTGAGGTGCTGTAAGGTCTGCTTCCTCTCCTCACATCACACCCCACCTCTGCTGACTGGAGTCAGAGCTCCACATTGAGAGCCCTGTTCCCCTCCCACTGTCACCCCACTTTGCTTTAGGAGTTAGGCCTAGGAGTAAGATTTAGCAGGATTATGCAAGGTGGAGCAAATTGCCCAGGCCCTCTCCCCATCAGCAGGTAGTGGGGGACTGGGGCCACGTTAATTAGCTGAAATTAAATTCTCTAAGTTGGGTAGTGCCCCTCAAGTGCTCCCAGTATAGAATTCATTTGCCTGGGCCCAATGGCAGAAATTACACCAGTCCTGGCATTTTCCTCAAGCCCCAGAAACAGACCTGTGTTCAGACTGTCCACCTGTGGCTCTCTGCTCACCACCACCCCTCCCCCACTCCTGTTTCTCATAATATATGTGTGTACACACTCACACACACACAGTCACAACCCACACACACCTCCCCTCCCACCCACCCACCCATACTCCCCACGTCACACCCCCCAGACATATCCACACCTCCACCCTCCCCAATTCCCACCCCTTCCTGCACCCCCCCCTCGACACCCTAGAGAAATTTTCTGGTGAGATCCTCCTAATAACTGGGCTGTAAGGACAAAAACGGTCCTCAAGCATCAACCCTCAAATAGTCACTGGCTCATAAATGGATTATTGACCAATATTTGTATTGCTTATGGGAACACAAACAAGACTGTACAGTATTTGATCAATATTTTTTAAAATATTTTAAAATATTTATTTATTTTTGAGAGAGAGAGACGAAGTGCCAGTGGGGGAGGGGCAGAGAGAGAGGGACACACAGAATCCAAAGCAGGCTCCAGGCTCTGAGCTGTCAGGACAGAGCCTAACACAGGGCTCAAACTCACAAACCATGAGATCATGACCTGAGCCCAAGTAAGACGCTCAAGTAAGACCAACTGAGCCACCCAGGCCACCCCTATTTGATCAATGTTTTAAACTGCATTTCTGCCATTGCCAGGAAGAAGAAGGGTAGAAGTTATTCTCCTCATGTATAGGTTAGAAAACAAGTATGAGAGCTAAGTGACTTGTCAAAATTCTGTCACAAATTAGAAATTGGACTGGAATGACAAATGTAACCTCAGAGTTTCTGATTTGTTTCTTCACTTTTAAGTCCTCCTTGAGTTGAGAGTATTTGTTTATTTGTTCTCTTGGGCCAGGAAGATCCAAAGATGACTGTGGTCCTCCAAGTATCTGTCCAACTCTGATTCAAACTTGTCCAGCTCTATTCCAACTTGTTATCTCTCAATAGGGGAGCAGCCGCCTTCAAAATACAAGAATCAGTCTACAGGGTGCCTGTGTGGCTCAGTTGGTTAAGTGCCTGACTTTGGCTCAGGTCATGATCTCACAGTTTGTAAGTTCCAGCCCCATGTCAGGCTCTGTGCTGACAGTTCAGAACCAGGAGCCTGCTTCGGATTCTGTGTGTGTGTGTCTCTCTCTATCTGCCCCTCCCTTGCTCACACTCTGTCTCTCCCCAAAATAAAACAAAAATGAAGATAAGCAAACACACAACCCACGGTTCTACCACCCAGAGACAGCTTCTGTTAGCATTTTCATGCCTTTCCTTTTTGTCTTTTTTCTGTGTGCATATGTGTGCTTGTATATAGAATGTGTACATATTTCATGCCCTATTTCCTGCATTCTAAAATACATATTCTTCATTTATGAAATCAGGATGCATCTCATAATGGATGTCAAAAGTCACTTGCAAATGGCCACGCAGAGGAATTCACTGTGATATTGTTGTCATTGCTTATGTGTGTGCAGACTTAGCTGGGCATACAAGGTATCTGTTCATCTGATTGTCACTTCGGTTGAAGTATTTGTATTGGTAGTACGGCTCATGGTTAAATTTTTAATTTAAATTTGGCTTTCTCCCTAATTGTCACTTAAAATGCCTCCTCAAAATTACACTATGATGCATCATAGAAATGAAAAATTATTGTGCCTGCAGAAGATTGCCTGTCATATGCCAGACAATGCAATTAAAGGCAGTAGAAATTGCCAAATCTCTTGGAATAGATCATAAAATTTTCAAAGCTAGGAAAGGTTGGTGTGACCGTTGCATGAATTGTGAGGGACTATTATTCAGGCACTGAACGTCTATCTGTCAAGAGCTTCTGAGTGACTTTCAAGAAAAGCTGATTGATTTCTAGCTAATGTAATTGAATTGGGAAAAAAATCTAAAGAAAAGGAAAAAAAGCAACTATGAGTTTAACCAAACAGGAAATGCAGATGAACTCCCAGGATTCTTCTACATGCTTCAATATGATTTTGTCATATCATTACAAGCCAGGGTTATGAAAAACAGCCACATGTCACCACAATATACTGCTTCACTGCCAATGGCCCAAAGTAACTCAGAAGAATCTTTAAACTCTGGAATGTGAAGAAAGCTTAGACGCTCCTTTTGGCGGTGTTCTTGAAAAAGAAAGTGGTATACAATCGTATGGATATACATACATTACTCAGCAGATTAAAATGTAGGTATATTAAAGGTCATGTTTAGGGGCATCTGGGTGGCTCAGCTGGTTAAGCATCTGACTTCGGCTCAGGTGATGATCTTGCAGTTCGTGAGTTCAAGTCCCATCTTAGGCTCTATGCTGACAACTCTGAGCCTGGAGCTTGTTTTGGATTCTGTGTCTCCCTCTCTCAATCTCTCTGCCCTTCTGACACTCACACTCTGTCTCTCTCTCAAAAATAAATAAATGTTAAAAAAATTTTAAATAAAATATAGTGTTTATTTTCCCCAAAGTTATTAATGAACCAGTGTCTTATAATCTATATCATCACCGAATCGAAAAATAATAGTTGGGCTCTCACTGTATGGTTTGGGATTATACTTTTTAATTTAGTATATCACAAGCATTTTCAATGTCACTAAATGTTTAAAAACATGATTTTGTGGCTTGCTATTTTTTTATCATAGGACTATAACATAATGATTTCAACCATTCCCCTATTATTAGACATTTAGTGTGATAGATAACACAGAGGTCAACGTCCTTATCTTTTATCAGGAATTACTCAGCTGAAAGACAAAAATTGTGAAGCCTCTTTTTTAAAATTTTTTTAATGTTTATTTATTTTTATTTTTATTTTTATTTATTTTTTTTTTAATTTTTTTTCAACGTTTATTTATTTTTTTGGGGACAGAGAGAGACAGAGCATGAACGGGGGAGGGGCAGAGAGAGAGGGAGACACAGAATCGGAAACAGGCTCCAGGCTCCGAGCCGTCAGCCCAGAGCCTGATGCGGGGCTCGAACTCACGGACCGCGAGATCGTGACCTGGCTGAAGTCGGACGCTTAACCGACTGCGCCACCCAGGCGCCCCAATGTTTATTTATTTTTAAAACAGAGTGAGAGAGACAGAGACAGTGCGAGCAGGGGAGGGGTAGAGAGAGCAGGAGACACAGAATCTGAAGTAGGCTCCAAACTTTGAGGTGTCAGCACAGAACTAGATGTGGGGCTTGAACTCACAAACCACGAGATCATGACCTGAGCCAAAGTCAGACACTTAACTGACTGAGCCACCCAGGTGCCCCAGGCCCTTAATACATATTGAAAAACTGCTTCTCAGAAAAGTGTTGGTTAATTTACAATCCCACCTACCGTGTATCCCCATTAATACATGTTTTTCTTTTTTATTAAAAAAAAAAGGCCTTGCTAATCTGACAAGCAAAAAAGATAGCATCTCATTTTTGTTTACCATTCAGTGATTACTACCAAGGTCAAATGCTTAAAAATATAATTGTTATCCATTGACTTTTTTGTGTGTACAACTTGCCAGTTCATATCCTTTGCTCCTGTGCCCACTGGGGTCTCCAGATCTGTTGTATTTGTCCCTAATGATGCATCAGATGCTGTTGCTGCCATCCCATAGTCCCTTGGCCCACCTGATTTCACCCGCAGCTACAGTTTCCAGCATCCTGACAGTCTTCCACCTCAAGTGGATTGTCTCTCTTCTCTGCCTGAGGCTTTCTCTGGTAAGATGGAAGCTTACTCTAACTCAGGTGCCACCTGTTTGTACAGGACAGTTTACACCACTGGGGCTAACCTTCAACCAGTGGGGATAGAAGTCCATGCATAAATATCACAGACTCCCTGTCCTCCAGTGGGGAGATTCTGAGACATGTTCTATATGGTTTCTCAGAGAGTCCCCCAGCAGAATTGAGTCCCAACTGCCCAAGGGGTAACTTGCTCATTAACATACTCATTCCTAGCTTTTCTCCCTTCTTTCTCTCACCTTCCCCATTCCCTTTTTGTGCTTCCTGAAACTACCTACCTCCCAAATCAACCACCGGTACCAGGATCCTTTTCTCAAAGTCTGATTTTGAGAACTGAAAGAAAGAAAAAAACAACACAAGAATAGTTTCTGTTCTCACACCTTTGTACAGCAATGTTCATTCCCTCACATTGAACTCCTCAATACAGATGGCATATTTGAGAACAAACACAGAAAAATGAACACTATTCTCTTAGTAAACTTTGGAGTGCAGGACACAGCAATGCAGTGGGCCTGTTACCCAGGGAACGCCAGTGGCTCCCTTCAAAAACCTTGCAGGAGGTGGCTGGATTCTCAGTGTAGAGGCAAAAGTAACTTTCTGAGTTACAAGGCTAAAGACCAGAGTCTGGATTGAGTGAATCCCAGAAGGTAAAGTCAACTGAATCAAGCTCACTTGCCTTTTTTATATAGAGAGACTTTTAAAAATCATTTGTATTTATATCCATATCTGTCTGTCCTCCATATATATATTGGCACATATATATGTATATATACTTATATATTTATATATATAATTTGTATATATATTTACATATATATTTATATATAATATATGTATATATTTACATATATACTATATATATAATTTATATATAATATATGTGTATATATACTTATATATTATATATATGTTATGTATATATACTTATATATACTTATATATACTATATATAATACTTATATATATTATATATTATATATGGATATTATATATAATATTATATAATATCCATATAATTTATATAATATATAATACTTATATATATTATATATGTTATATATATTATATAATATGTATAATATATAATTAGGATGCCAATTTATTAATTTACAATGAGAAATACAATTGTTAACAGGCCAAAATGCTTGAGTAGGCAGATCAGTGTATTCTTTCCCTGTGTTCAAGTTGTGTGGCAAGCCAAATAAATTATCAAAAGATTGCTTGGTGAGCATAAAATCACAAGAAGGGGAGTTAGCTGATCAAAAGAATGGGACTCTCATATTAGGCAACTGGAAGCACTTTCATCAACTATAGGGCCAGCCTTGCCAATGAACCCATAATGCTGGGTTCACTTGGCCAAGAGCATTCTTTTGGATGGAACTGGCTTGTTACGGTCATTTCTTTGCTTCTAGCTGGCCAACCACTTTCTATTCACTCCAAGCAGTGTATAATACAATTAATTTGGTTTCTACTTACAAAATTACAATTGCATTCCAGTTCTGCTTCCTTAAGATTTGTCTCAGATCACTTTGAGCAGAGTTTTGAGAGTTTCCAACATTTCCAGTCACACATTTACAGATAATTTCCTGATTGATTTCCAGATGTCTAATTATACCCCTTTGCATGTGAATTTTACTAGTTTAACTCTCAGGTGTCATCATTATTTACTTTTTGTGGGAAGGAGTAGAGTGTATATGGGCAGCATCCTATAGCTGCTCCCCACTCCTGTTGAGATGATTACTAATTTCAGCTCAACAGATTTCTCACTTCTTTTCCAGCCTCATCTTATACAATCACCCTGTGTTCCAGTAACAGTCTTCAACTTGCCATCTCCAGAATTGTCAACGCACATTCTCTTTCCCATATTAAACACATGCTAGAATGTACTTCTTGTCCTCATTTCCCAATGAACGCCTTCATTCTCCAAGATCCAGCTCATATATCACATCCTCTAAGGCTACTTTCTTGAACCACCTCCATTCCTACTCCAGCAGCAAAGATATGAACTCTTTCTTAGTGTTGACACAACACCTAATTCAAACTTCTATTGTAGCATATACCCCCTGTCCTGCAATTATTTATGTGTCCATTCCCTTCACTAGATTACAAGATCCCTGAGGGCAGAGGCTATAGTCTTATTTATTTTTATATTCCCAGAGCTTAGCATAATGTCCCACCATCAGTAATACTGGAATAAATGAATTACCCAGAGTCTAATAGCCAAGCATCCAGGAACTATTACATTTTGAAAACTTTAGTCTTGAAAGACGTATGACAGAAAATCATCATGGGTCATTTAGCAAAAGTGACAGAGAGCTATGAACTTATATGCCATGTATTCATTCATTAACAAATATTTTGTACCCAGCACTGGAGATACAGCAATGAGCAAAACACACAAGGCCTCTATTTTGTGGAACTTGCATTCTACTGTGGGAGACAGATGATAAGCACATAGATAACTAAAATAATTTCCAGATTGCAGCAACTGTTGTGAAGAAAATACAACAGGGTGACATGGAAGTAAATGATCTAGAGAAAACGTTTGTTTGTTTGTTTGTTTGTTGGACTGGCTGGGCAGGGAAAGCCTTTTTGAGAGAGTGATATTTCATGTGATATCTGAATAATGAGAAGGAACCAGCTATTGGAGGATCTGGGTAAGTGTGTATCAGGCAGAAGAAATGGCAAGTGTAAAGTCCCTGAGATAGAAATGGCTTTGTGGTTATAAAAGCAGAAAGAAGTTCTGTGGGGCTGAAGGATTTGTGAGTGCTGGGGGCATAGTACAAGATGAGGTCAGAAAGGTGGGCAAAGCCCAGGTCATGTAGAATTCTGTAAGCCAGAAAGATGTAAGGATTTTATTTAAAGTACAAGGGAGGGGTGCCTGGGTGGCTCAGTGGGTTAAGAGTCCAACTTTGGCTTAGGTCATGATTTCACGGTTAGTGAGTTTGAGCCCTGCAGCACAGAGCCCCAGAGCCTGCTTCCGATTCTGTGCCTCCCTCTCTCTCACTGCCCCTCTCCCACTCGTTCTCTCTCTCTCTCTCTCAAAAATAAAGAAACATTAAAAAAATAACAATAATAAAGTACAATGGAAAGCCACTGGAGGGTTTTCAGTAAGAGAGTGGTTTGTTTCGATTTACATTTTTAAAAGATCACTAGCCTGCTGCAAGATAATTATACATAGAAACCATGAATCCCATCAGCAATGCAAAACTGAAAGCTATCACTGAATTCTGCCATTTAGGCAGCACTCAATCTAATGATACACTGTATGATACATGAGGGACTTGGAAACCAACTTAAGGCTCCAGTATATCCTCCAGAAATTTTACAGATAGTTGGGCAGGTCATGGAAACCTTTAAAGAAAGAACTTAAAACAAAAGAATTCAGAATCCACTCCAGCTGGATACTTAAAAGATGATGAGGGAAGAAGAGTAGTCTGCAGAATGGCCTAGAATAGGCTGGGGAGAAGATTCTTTGGTCCACTGGCCTATTTCAACATTAAGGCATTAAGTAGCTTTCAGCTCACTTCTAGTGGTCAATAATCTGTACTGAAAACCCCACCAAAATCCCTAACTAAGGGTTAGGGGTCGGAAGAGAAAAGAGCTAAGCAAGAAGGTATCTCCAAAACATCTACTTTACCCTTCTGATAAATTACTGCAGAGAAACCACACAGCAGCTTGACCTCCTCCTCAGCTCCTCTCTGCCAGCTATAGGGTTTGGAGGTATAATTACGATTCCACCATAACATAACCTGTGTGTCCTGTGTTCTGTATGTGCAATTTCCCTTAAATAAATCTTAGGGGAGATAAAGAAGTGGAGGCCTACGGAAGGACTCTCTTAGAAGTTACGGTTTTTGCTTAGAGTGAATCAAGAAGACTGTTTTCTGCTGAAGCTTGAGCAGGACAGAAAAACATCACCAACTAGGGAAGAGTTTTGAGAGGGTGGAGCTGTGGAGCTATGTTAATCCCCACTCCTTACCCATGAAGAGGCAGGAGCATTGGAAAAGAAAGGCAGAACCAGGACTCATATCTTAGAAAGTGTACATATGGACAGTTGAGCCCAGAGAGAGAAGGGAGATTTAGAAGACAATGAGCAGGAGGTCCAGATGGATGTTGTAAACTCCCGGGAATCTAAGGTAATAGACTGCCAGATGTCCTAGTGATGCTGATAGACAAAGATTTTGCATGAGAAAGAAAACAAAAAATAGGAGGCATTGGGACTGCCTCGAGAGAAGAAGGGGACTATTAATATTATTTGTTCCCCAAAGGATGTTTAGAATCCAGCTGTTACAAGCAAGAAGATCAGAGGCCAGCAGGGGAAGTGAGGACAGGGTTCAAAAATCTCTCCTCTAGGTGCACCTGGGTGGCTCAGTCCGTTAAGCATGGGACTCTTGGTTTTGGCTCAGGTCATGATCTAGAAGTTTCGTGGAATCGAGCACTGCACTGAGCTCTGTGCTGGCAGCGTGGAGCCTGCTTGGGATTCTCTGTCTCTCCCTGTCTTTCTTCCCCTCCCCAACTCACACTATCCCCGTCTCTCTAAAAATAAATAAATACACTTAAGAAAAAAGTCTTTAAAAATCTTTCCTCTAATGGGTACGCAAAAATTTAGGTAGCGTCTAGGCCACAGATGCAATCAAAATGTCAGGTAGGAGAATTGAAGTTGTTTCTAAAAAATCAAGGGAGTATGGTCATGTAGGTGAAATTCAAAAGACAAGGATACTAACCAGTATTCTGGCGTCTAGATGGGAGCTCCAAAGAAGGAAAGGGCCTGAAATTAAAAAAACAAAAACAAAAACAACAAAAAAAACCCTCTTCCTGGGGAGAGGTTATACTGGCCCCTTAGTGAAAAGGAGCCCCAAGAAGAAGGCAGAAAGAGAATTGAATGAAGGAGCTACATGCTGTGAGTAAAATGGCCTACCCAGTGAGAGGAATGTAATGGAAGTGTGTGGGAAGGGCTGATTAATTAACTGACTTTCATGGAGGGATATAATTATAAATCCCCCACAATTCTATTACAGTGACTCCAGTAAGGGCAGCGATTTACTTCATAGCCCTTGAGCACCTGAATCAACAGTGTGTGCCCTGCTCGTTCCCCCTCCATGTGAGATCATCCAAAATTGGAGATTACAGATCCTAAATGAGCAGTGTGCAGAATTGCACTAAGCCAGGCACATGTGGGATGGAGGGTACAGGGAGGAAACAGTGACCTAGAAGTGAGGAGGCCCATCTTTGAAGCTGCTGGTTGGCCACTTGGGGGCCAAGGATATACTGAGAAATATCCCTATCAGTTGCAACCCGCCCTTTCTTGTCCACATATTGCAGTGCTCCTTCAGGCTCAGGAAATCTGATACCTGGTAAATTGGTGGCAAGACTGGATGGCAACTGCATGATATGCTGTCTAGAATAGAGCTGAAGCTGCAGGTTAGATGCAGGACATCAGGGGAAGGAGTGAATGTCATGGCTCCCATAAAGGGACATATCACACAGGAGTCAATTTTTATCATATTGTTTGACCTGATGTGTTTGAAATATAGCAAACTGTCCAACTCTATGACACTTGAAGGATTTTGGCTTGACAGTTCCTGATCCATTCAATATGGGTGGCATTTCATTTAGAAGAATATATGACCATTGCCAGAGGAGATATAAAGCTGAGAGAGATCCCAGAAATAGTTACCCAAAGCTCTCTTGGCCTTTTTCTCAACCTTGGGATGATCCGTCAAGTCTAAATTGTATTGTATTTTCACAGAGCCTTTAGTTGTTTTTCCAAAGTGTTCAGGGGAGGGGCACTGGGTTGGTTGAGCGTCCGACTTTGGCTCAGGTCATGATCTCATGGTTGGTTAGTGGGTTCGAGCCCCGTGTGGGGCTCTATGCTGACAGCTTGGAGCCTGGAGCCTGCTTCGGAGGCTGTGTCTTCCTCTCTCTCTCTCTCTCTGCCCCTCCTCCTTCCCCATTTGCACTCTGATTCTCTCTCTCTCTCAAAATAAACACTTAAAAAATTAAACAAACGAATAAATAAACAAGCATGTAACAGACCCCCCCCCAAAAAAACCCCAAGAAACAAAATACCAAAGTGTGTTCAGGGAGGCAGTGGGCTGTAGGGATAGAACACGAAATTACATTCAGACCATCTGAGTTCTATCAAGTGACATAGCCGGGATATGAGTAGCTTAACCTCTCCAAGCCTCAGTATGCCCCTCTAAAAAGAAAAGGAACAGTTCATCTACCTCACAAAGTTGTTTTGAAAGTCATCAGAGAGAAAATTCATATGCCTTATAAACTTGAAAGGCACTTTATGAATGTGAGGCATTGTTTATTATCACCATAGATCAGGGTCAATAATCTTTTTCTGGTAAAGAGCTGTATAGTAACTATTTTAAATTTTATGGCCCACAAAAGTTTCTGTCACGTATTCTTCTTTGTTATTCTTGCTTTTAAATGGGCCTTTAGAATTTAAAAACCATTCTTAGCTCATGGTTATGAAACAGGCCACTGGCCAGCTTTGGCCTGTGTACTGTAGAATGCCAGCATCTGTTCCAGATTATCTACATACCTTGGGACTGATGATCCATCCTCTCTGTATTTTGTAAGATCCTCCAGAAAGTCCACTACTTGACTGTAAGACTGTAAGGATTATCTGAATCTTTCCATTTTTTTATTGAGGTAAAATTCACACAACATAAAATTCTCCATTTTAACCTTATTAAAGTGTGCAATTCAGTGGCCTTGAATACACCAAAAATGATGCACAACCTTTGCCACTATCTAATTCCAGAACATTCTGATCACTCCCAAAAAGAAACCCATAGCATTAAGCTTCCCTTTTCTCCCTTCCCCCAAACCCTGGCAACCACCAACATGCTTTCAGTCTCTGTGGATTTGCTTATTCTGGACATTTCATATAAGTGAAATCATACAATATGTGACCTTTTATGTTTGGCTTCTTTCATTTAGCATAATAGTTTCAAGTTCATCGATGTAGCATATGTCACTACTTCATTTCTTTTTGTGCCTACATAATATTCCATTGTATGGACATTTTGTCTATCCCCTCATCAGTTAATGGAAATTTCATTTTGGCTGATAAAATAATACTTCTATGAGCCTTCATGGACAAGTTTTTGCGTGGACGTATGTTTTCATTTCCCTTGGGTATGGCAATGGGATTTCTGGGTCATATAAATTCTATGTTTAACTTTTTGAGGAGCTCCAGCTGTTTTCTACAGTGGCTGCCCCATTTTACATTCCCACCAGCAATGTATGAGGGTTCCAATCTCTCCACTTCTTCACCAGCACTTGTTATTTCCTGTTGTTGTTGTTTTTTTTAACTTATAGCCATACTAATGGGTATAAAATGGTCTCTCATTATGGTTTTAATTTGCATTTCCCTGATGACTAATGATGTCATGTACTTACTGGCCATTAATATATCTTCTTTGGAGAAATGTCTACTCAAATCCTTTGCCCACTTTTTTTTCAATATATGAACTTTATTGTCAAATTGGTTTCCATACAACACCCAGTGCTCATCCCAAAAGGTGCCCTCCTCAATACCCATCACCCACCCTCCCCTCCCTCCCACCCCCATCAACCCTCAGTTTGTTCTCAGTTTTTAAGAGTCTCTTATGCTTTGGCTCTCTTCCACTCTAACCTCTTTTTTTTTTTCCTTCCCCTCCCCCATGGGTTTCTGTTAAGTTTCTCAGGATCCACATAAGAGTGAAACCATATGGTATCTGTCTTTCTCTGTATGGCTTATTTCACTTAGCATCACACTCTCCAGTTCCATCCATGTTGCTACAAAGGGCCATATTTCATTCTTTCTCATTGCCACGTAGTACTCCATTGTGTATATAAACCACAATTTTTTTATCCATTCATCAGTTGATGGACATTTAGGCTCTTTCCATAATTTGGCTATTGTTGAGAGTGCTGCTATAAACATTGGGGTACAAGTGCCCCTGTGCATCAGTACTCCTGTATCCCTTGGGTAAATTCCTAGCAGTGCTATTGCTGGGTCATAGGGTAGGTCTATTTTTAATTTTTTGAGGAACCTCCACACTGTTTTCCAGAGTGGCTGCACCAATTTGTATTCCCACCAACAGTGCAAGAGGGTTCCCATTTCTCCACATCGTCTCCAGCATCTATAGTCTCCTGATTTGTTCATTTTGGCTACTCTGACTGGTTTGCCCACTTTTTAATTGGATTGTTTGTCTTTTTGGAGTTGGGTTATAAGTGTTCTTTTATATATTCTGGACGCTAGACCCTTTTCAGATATATAATTTGCGAATATTTTTTTTTGCATCCTCTGCTTTGTTTTTTAACTTTCTTGATAATGTCTTTTTTAAAAGAAATAAATGTTTATTTGGTTTTGAGAGAGAGAGAGAGCATGAGCAGGGAAGGGGGCAGAGAGAGAAAGAGGGGTTCAGAGGAGCTGAAGCGGGCTCTACACAGCAAACCTGATATGGGGCTCAAACTCATGAACCACGAGATCATGCCCTGAGCGGGAGTTGGGCACTCAACTGACTGATCCACCCAGGCGCCCCTCTTGATAATGTCTTTTAATGCTCAAAGTTTTTACTTTTGATGAAGTCCCATTTACTGTTTTTTTCTTTTATTGCTTTTGGTGTCATATTGCCATTGCCAAATCCAAGATCACAAAGATTTACATCTACTTTTTTTTCCTAATAATTCTATAGTTTTGGCTCTTACATTTAGGTCTTTTATCCATTTTGAGGTCTTTTTTTTATGTGGTGTGACAGCTAGTTTTATGTGTCAGCTTGACTGGGCCACAGGGAGCCTGGATATTTGGTCAAACATTATTCTGGGTGTTTCTGTGAGGGTGTTTTTATATGAGTTTAATATTTAAATTGATAAGCTGAGTAGAGCAGATTGCCTTCCCTCATGTGGATGGATCTGAATAGAACAAAAAAGCTAACTCTTCCCTGAGTAAGCAAGAATTCTTCCTGCCTTCAAACTGTGACATTGGCTTTTTCCTACTTTTGGAGACAAACGGAAACATTAACTCTTCCTGGGTCTCAAGCCTGCTGGCCTTTGGACTAGAACAATACCATTGGTTCTCCTGGTTTTCAGGCCTTCAGATTTGTAATGGAACTACATTCTCCTGAGTTCCCAGCATACCTGTCTTCTCACCTCTCTCCTTTGATAGATAGATAGATAGATAGATAGATATGGATCTGTATCTGTATTTCTCCAGAGAAACAGAACAAATAGGTAGATAGATAGATAGATAGATAGATAGATGATAGATAGATACATATCTACCTATTCTGTTTCTCTGGAGAACCCTAATACATATGGTATGAATTAAGGGTCCAACTTCATTCTTTTTCATATAGATACCCAATTGTCCCAATGACATTTGTTGAAAGGATTCTTTCACCATTTTATGATCTTGCTACCCTTGTAGTGTCAAAAATCAATTGACCATAGATGTATGGGTTTATTTCTGAACTCTCAGTTAAAGTCCATTCATTGTATGCCCATCCTTTTATGCCAGTACTACACTGTTTTGATTACTGTAGCTTTGTAGTAAGTTTTGAAATCAGTAAAAGTCTGCCAACTTTGGACTTCTTTTTTGAGATTGTTTTGGCTATTCAGAGTCCCTTGCAATTCAACATGAACTTTAGGATCAGTACATCCCTTTCTGCAAAAAGGAAGTTGGAATTTTTATAAGGATTGCATTGACTCTGTAGATCAGTTTGGGTGGTATTGCCATCTTACTATTAAATCTTCCAATCCATGACCATGATATGTCTTTCCATTTATCTAAATCTTCAAATGTTTTTCAACAATATTTTATTAGTTTTAAGTTTACAAATCATGCACCTCTTTGGTGAGATTTATTCCTAAGTATCTTATTCTTTTAAATGGTTTTATAAGTGAAATTGTTTTCTTAATTTGCTTTTCAGATTGTTTATTTCTAGTGCATAGACATACAACTGATTTTGTATGCTGTTCTTGTATTCTGCAACTTTGTTGAATCAATTTACTAGCTCTAATAGTTTCTTTGTATATGGAGTCTTTAGGGGTTTCTATATGTAAGATCATGTCATCTTCAAATAGAGATAGTTTTATCTATGCTTTCTAATTTTATTTCTTCTTCTTGCCTAATTGCCCTGGTTGTAACCTTCAGTATAATGTTGAATAGCAGTGGTGAGAGAACACATTTTTGTGTTGTTCTCGATCTTAGGGTGAAAGCTTTCATTCTTTCACAATTATAATGTTACCTTTGGGTTTTTAATAGATGCTCTTTATCAGGCTGAAGATGTTTCCTCTTATATATTTGTTGGATTTTTTAAATCATTTTATGATACTGGATTTTATCAAATACTTGTTCCATATTAACTGAGATGATAATGTGCTTTTCCACCTTATTATCTTATTTTTATTTTTATTTCTTTTTCAAAGTAGGCTAGTAACCCCTCTTTTGTTCCTATAAAATTTAAAAGACAGCTATATAAAGCAATAATTACAAATCTATGTTAATGAGCATAAAATGTATAAAGATGTAATGTGATCAAAACAGCATAAACACTTTTTGAAATATCTGTAGTGTGACCACAATCTCTATCTTAAAAACTAGATGGAATTCTTCCAGGATCTCTATGTCAGGGCAAATAATTTGAGTGATAATTAATTTTCTGAGTTCAGCTACAAGCTCTGACATGGTTCAAAGAAGGCAAGGGTCTTATACAAAGCTCCAAATGAAGCAAATTTCTTGACCCAAATCAAAGAGACTCTCTTTCAAGGGGAACCCTTCTATCTCCAAGTCCTACTACTCTCTATTAATCCAGAGTTACCTCCTGCTGTATCAAAGGCCCTAGAAACTCTTTGATCCCAAACAACCCAAGGTTCAAAGCAAATTTCCCAGCACATTGTGTTGATTTTCCATCTCAGACCTTTCCAGAAGTAACAGATATTTTGCACTTGCCCATTCTCCCCAGCCTATCAACTGTTGGAATGCATCAGGCCATCCTTCTAGTATCCAGGCTGTCAGAAAGGGATCATAAATGATAGGGGCTCCTCCCCAGGCTGTTGGTTTCCTTACCCCTTTTGATTATATAGGGCAACCTGGCTCATTCTCCAGAGCTTCTTCCTGCCATCATATTATTGGCCTTTAGTTATGAAAGCTTTTGCCTGGAAAACTGAGTCAGAGGTTAATGTGACTACTTTTTTTCTCCTCAGATTCACTTTACTGGAAACAAACTCCCCAGAATGCTGCTTAGATACTTATTTATCTTTATAACTTGAAAAGGCCATGTTCATGCTAGGGGCTCTGGGTGGATCTTACCATTGTTGTTTTGCCTACGTCACCTCCCACCAGTCTCATCAGCTAAAAAGATCCAAAACAGACCGTGAAAGAGAGTAGGTCAATAGGATGCAAAACTTGGCCTTCTAAAGGGCATGGCTTTTTACCCAAAATGGTTTGTCACTGGACACTGGAAGACAAGGACATGGATGGCTCTCTAGGGCTTTTCCATTTTGAATTTGAATGAGCCTGGCCCAGGGTAAATCAATAATGATCTTTGCTTTATGCTTTTCATCCACCCTAATATGCTGCTTAGAGCAACATCACTGTTAAAACACAGGGTGGAGGGCAGTTTCTTTGTATTGGAATGACAGCTACATTTTCTTTCCAGTTCAATCTTCAACTCAGGATTTTAGCTTAGTACTTTTTCTAAGACTTGAAGTTTAGGGGGAGTGTGGGTGGTCCACTCTACTATTTCAGAACTCAAGATTGTAGCTTCTCTGGAGATACCTCTTCATCTGGAAGGACAAGAATACAAAAATCTGAGCTAGGTCCTGGACATGGGAGAGCCACAAGGTTAAATGGGGAGCAAGGACTGGGCCAGCTCCAAAGCACGATTCAAAGGCTACCTCCTCTGGGAAGATTTAACAGTTCTCTCTTTTTTTAATGTTTATTTATTTTTGAGAGAAAGAGAGACAGAGTGTGAGCGGGGGGAGGGGCAAAGAGCAAGGGAGACACAGAATCCCAAACAGGCTCAAGACTTTGAGCTGTCAGCACTGAGCCCGATGAGAGGCTCAAACTCAGGAACCATGAGATCATGACCTGAGATAAAGTGAGATGCTCAACCAACTGAGCCACCCAGGCACCCCTGGTTCTCTCTTTTGTATTTCCAGAGTGCCTGAAAAAACTCAAAATATTATTTATTTATTTTTAATTACTCAGTTAATATATGAATACATTCTTATTTTAAAGGATTCAAATGATGGAAAAAAGATAAAGACCCACTTACCAACTCCTTGCCCTGCAATCCTAATCCCCTCTTTAGATGTAAACCCTATTATTACAGTTTGGTATGTCTCCTTCCAGACTTCTATGCACATATATATGTTTGTGTGTGTGCATGTGTGTATGCATACGTACACATACGTATGTATATGGACATATATATGTATATGTGTGTATACATATATATGTATGTATACATATGTATACACACACATTAAGAAGTGTAGTGTTTTTAAAAATATAAATAGTATCACACTGTATATTTCATTTTGCAATTTTTTTCCTTCTAAACCAGTGATTCTCAAATGTTAGCATGCATCAGAAATACCTGGAGGGCTTGTTAAAACACAGATTTCTGGTTCCCACCTCCAGTGTTTCTGATTCAGTTGGTCTGAATCAGAGGCCCAAGAATTTGCATTTCTAAGAAGTTCTCAGGTGAGCTGAAACTGTGGGTCCAGGGACCACACTTTGAGAACCACTGCCTGAAACACTATGCCTGGATATCTTTTCATGAATATGCTTCATTCTTACAACTGCTGCATAGCATTCCACAATACCATGTTGTATATACCATTTCTGTAGTGTTTCTCATGTGGCATTATAGTTAACAGTCTTTTTTTTCCTTTTGTTTTAATGAAGGTATTTCGTTTTTTTTAATGTTTATTTTTGAGAGAGAAAGAGAAACAACATGAGTGAGAGAGGGAGACACAGAATCCAAAGCAGGCTCCAGGCTCTGAGCCATCAGCACAGAGCTTGATGCAGGGCTCGAAATCACAAGCTGTGAGATCATGACCTGAGCCGAAGTCGGATGATTAACCCACTGAACCACCCAGTCTCCCCAACAATCTTTCCTGTGATCGTTGCCACCCCCACTGCCCACCATACTCACAGTAGATTGAACTCTATGAGAGAAGAGATTGTGTATTTGGTCTTTACAACTCCCACAGTGCCTGGCATATAATATATAACAAATAAGTTAGTGAAAAAAAATGTACGACTAAGTGATCTGAGGGGCTATGTGAAGCTGAGCATTTATGTTTTGGGGGAGGTCCAGTAGGATTTAGGAGACCTAGACATCTTGGACTCCTTTTGGACTCTGATAAGACACTGATATATCAGTGTAAAGGATGTGTGTGTGTGTGTGTGTGTGTGTGTGTGTTAGAGGATATGGACTGTGTACTTGGAGAAAAAGCTTGTAAGCTGATTTCTATATCTCTCCCACCTCCTTTTCACCCTTTCACCACCCCCCTGCCCCCCACTTTCCACTGACTTTTTGAAAAAGTAATGGTTATACAAGGGCAAAAGAAATGGCCTCTGTCTGTGCTCAGATGCTAATAATTTGCTAGTTATATGTTACCAGAGGTAGAAATCACTCATCTTGCACTTTAATACTCTCATCTATAAGATGAAATGGCACTGGGAAAGGATACTCAGTTTACACTTTGAATTTAGCACTTTTCATTTGAGAATCATAAGCATTCTTATCGCTTTGGTCCTTATCATCTCTGCCTAGGGCCTGATTGCTATCAGAGAAACATTACTACATCGTATGCAGATACCTGACAGATCTCCAGCAGGCTTGCGGGATGTTTCTCATTCGCATTTCTTTACTAAGGTGTGAATTACAACCCTCTGCTCATTGAATGATGTAAATGAAATCACTTGTTTATACTATTACCTACTTACTACTAATGTAACACTGTGCTAAAACTTGAGGGCCATAGAAGAGTTTTAAGGTGAGGTTTCTGTTCTCAAGGAGCTTATATGTCAGGTGGAAAGAATAGACATTTACACATGAAACATTCAAGTAGCGATACACGATGATGTATGATTTGGTGCCAATATGTATAATATAAATCCGTGTTGTCCAATATCATAGTCACTAGCCATATGTGGTTACTGAGGAACTGAAATGTCAGTAGTCAGAATTGAGATGTGCTATAAATGTGAAAATACACATCAGATTTCAACGACTTAAAAAAAAGAAAAGAATGTAAACTACCTCATGAAGCATGTTTATATTGATTATATGTTAAAATGATAATATTTTTCATATATTGGGTTAAATAAAAAATGTTATTAAATTTATTTCTCCCGCTTCTCTTCACCTTTAAGATGTAGCTAACTAGAAAAATTAAAATTATATCTATGTTGCTCCCATTATCTTTCTATTGAACATGGCACTGGTATAGTTTGTTAAATATCATAAAAATTGGGGGCGCCTGGGTAGCTCAGTCCGTCAAGCATCCGACTTCAGCTCAGGTCATGATCTCACTATTCATGGGTTCAAGCCCCACTTGGGGCTCTGTGCTGACAGCTCAGAGCCTGGGGCCTGCTTCAGATTCTGTGTCTTCCTCTCTCTCTGCCCCTCCCCTACTTGTTCTCTGTCCCTCTCGCTGTCAAAAATAAACATAGAATGAAAAGACTAATTATCTGGAGCAGTCACAGAGGAGATGGGACCCTTGGTTAGAAATAATGAAAACTCAACTTAATTCCACACACAAGCACTCACACACGAAAGATAGGGGTTATTTTACTGGCTCACTTAACTGGGAAATCTACAGGTTATGTTCAGGCCTGTAGGAGGCCATCTCACTTACCATGTGGAAAGAACATTCAAGTCTCAGACTCATAATGTCCTAGGTAAGCAACCCCAAGCAGGAAAAAGAGTCTCTTTTATTTTGGTTTCAATAGACAAGTCCTGAGGAGGACCTTAAATGGCCCAGTCACACCTGTGGTTGGGGGAGGCCAGAGCTCTGTGATGGCCAGCTTTACTAGTGCCACATGGGAAGAGGGAAAGGTTCTCCAGGGGGAACTGGAGGGGAAGTAGAAAGAATACTCAGAAGACAAAAGCCATAGTTACTGTGTCCACTACAGCTGGACTCTACATATGTAAATACAATTTAGAGAAGGATATAAATACACCTTATGTATAATTATTTTAATGTTTATTTTTGAGAGAGAGACAGAGTGAGAATAGGGGAGGGGCAGAGACAGAGGGAGACACAGAATCAAAAGCAGGCTCCAGGCTCTGAGCTGTCAGCACAGAGCCCAAGGTGGGGCTTGAACTCAGGAACCACAAGATCATGACCTGAGCCAAAGTGGATGCTTAACTGAGTGAGCCATCCAGGTACCCCAATATACCTCATGTGTAAATGTCTATTCTTTCCACCTGACATATAAGCTCCTTGAGAACAGAAACCTCACCTTAAAACTCTTCTATGGCCCTCAAGTTTTAGCACAGTGTTACATTAGTAGTAAGTAGGTAATAGTATAAACAAGTGATTTCATTTACATCATTCAATGAGCAGAGGGTTGTAATTCACACCTTAGTAAAGAAATGCGAATGAGAAACATCCCGCAAGCCTGCTGGAGATCTGTCAGGTATCTGCATACGATGTAGTAATGTTTCTCTGATAGCAAACTATCAGGCCCTAGGCAGAGATGATAAGGACCAAAGCGATAAGAATGCCTTTAGATGAGCCAAAGTGCTACACAATGCCAAAAACAGGCTTGTTTTTTCATTTAATTAACTTTCTTTCCTTTTCATTAAAGTCAAGGAAATTATTTATTTATTTATTTTTATTTAATTAAAAAAATGTTTAATGTTTATTCATGTTTTAGAGAGAGACAGAGACAGAGCATGAGTGGGGGAGGGGCAGAGAGAGAGGGAGACACAGAATCAGAAGCAGGTTCCAGGCTGTCAGCCCAGAGCCCGATGCGGGGCTCAACCCCACGGACCACGAGGTCATGACCTGAGCTGAAGTTGTACACTTCACCAACTGAGGCACTCAAGAGCCCCGAGGAAATCATTTTCTTAAAGTTTTGCCTCATCACTTATCTCTGGCATGTAGTATCTCTTCACCTCTAATGAGCCAGGGTGGTATAGTGGAAAGACCTTGTTTTCATTGAGCTTAGACCCCAAACCGAATTAGGGCTCTGCCAGTTACCTGACATGCAACATCGATAAAATACTTCATGTCTTGAATCTCAGTTTCCTCATCTCCAACATGAACAAAATAATAGCTACCTCATAAAGTCATGAGAATTATATGAGCTAACAGACATAGCAGATGTAGGGGGTCCATTGATATTTCCTCATTTACTGCCTCTTAATGGTAGAGAAAATGTTTTGGAAAGAAATGTACAGCATTGTGCTAACAAATGGTTATCAACCAATCCCTGAATAAAAAGTGCTCTGATTTATAGTGTTGGCCATTTTCTGTGGTATAAGTACTCCAACCATGGCATATTTCAAGCCATCAAGCTGCTAAGCCACCAACCAAGCTAAGGTCACTGAACACAGAGTTGGGAATAGATATGCAGAATCAGCTCTCCTCATACCACCTTTACAACTCAGTTCTCTTCTCAGACACTTAAACCAGACTACTGCTTCTGTCAAAGGGGAATATACAACAAAATGGAGAAATTATTATTTGCAAATACTGTCCAGGAAATTCTCTCCCTATATCCCTTCTTTGCTCAACTCTTCTGATTACTTCAGACAAATCTCCTATAGCTCTCTCAGCTTTTACTTGGGCCTAGGAGAAGATAAGCAATTAGTTTGTGATTTAGGGCAACCGGCTCCCAGATAAATGGAGATCTTTTATTGCAAAAGTTCAAAATGTCTTTCCAGGCAAAACCAGTCAGGATGGTTAAACTGAAACAATAAGAGATCTTATCTCAAAGGAATTTTGAGTTTCTCCTCTCTAGTTTGCCTCTTTTAAAAATAAAAGAGTGATATTCCTACCTACCCATCAAAATGACTAACATGAAAAACAGTGACATCACCAAATGCTGGTGAGGTCGCAAAGAAACTCGATCATTCATATATTGCTGGTGGGCATATAACATGGTACAGCCAGTTTGGAAAACATTTTGGCAGTTTCTTAAAAAAACTAAACACGCGGGGCGCCTGGGTGGCTCAGTCGGTTGAGCGTCCGACTTCGGCTCAGGTCACGATCTCGCCGTCCGTGAGTTCGAGCCCCGCGTGGGGCTCTGGGCTGATGGCTCAGAGCCTGGAGCCTGCTTCTGATTCTGTGTCTTCCTCTCTCTCTGCCCCTCCCCCGTTCATGCTCTGTCTCTCTCTGTCCCAAAAATAAATAAACGTTAAAAAAAAAAAAACTAAACAAGCCACTAACAAACTGCCCGGCAATTGCACTTCTAGGCATTTATCCCAGAGAAATGACAATTTATATTGACACACAAACCTGTGCACAAATGTTCATAGCAGCTTTTTTTCATACTAGCCAAAAATTGGAAACTCAGAGGTCCTTCAACAGATGAACAGTTAAACCATGGCACATTCATACCATAGAATACTACCAGTCAATAAAAAGGAACAAGCTATTGATACACAGAGTGACTTGAATAAATCTCTGGGGAAAAAAGCCAATCACAAAAAGTTGTACATTGTATGATTTCACTTATATGACACTCTTGACAATTTACAGAGATAGCAGGCTAGTGGTTGCAGGGCTCAGGGATGGGGGATATGGCGGAAGGCGGAAGTAAACTTGGGCAGAAACAGCCACATGAGGGGTCTTTGTGGTGTTGGAGCTGTTCAGTGTCTTGATCGTGTTGGTAGATACATGAACCTACAGGTAATAAAATTGCATAGAACTTCACACACACACACACACACACACACACACACTCAGACACAATGATTACGAGCAATATTGGGGAGATCTGAATAAGATTGGTGTATTATATCAATGTCCTCATTCTGGTTGTGATATTATACCACAGTTTTGCAATACGTTGCCATTTGGAGAAACTGGGCAAAGTATACAAGGACTCCGCCTGTATTATTCCTTACAACTGCATATGAATATACAATTATGAATAAATATTCCAATTAAAAAGAAACCAGAAAAAAAGCTAAAAAAAAAAAGGAAAGAATAAAAGAAGATCCTTGGCCCTAGAGTCCCTGAGTGTGATAAATGCCTTTAATCTATTTGCTTCTGCCAGATGTCTCATCCTTTTTCTCCATGCGTGTCTTCACTTAAATGCCTTTCCTTTTGTAAATTTTTTAAAGTTTATTTGTTTTTTTAAAAAAAAGTTTATTTGTTTTTGAGAGAGAGAGAATCCCAAGCAAGCTCTGTGGTGCCAGCACAGAACCCAACACCAGACTTGAACCCATGAACCGTGAGATCATGACCTGAGCTGAAACCAAGAGCAGGACGTTTAACTCACTGAGCCACCCAGGCACCCCTAAATGCCTATACTTTTTGAATTGGCCCCAATTTGCTACTGTGTGTTGTGTGCCTCATGCACAGCATTTCTTTTATTTTTATTTTTATTTATTTATTTTTTTTAGAGAGAGAGAGTGTGTGTGTGCACATGTGCACAAAGTGGGGAAGGGACACATGGAGAAGGAAAGAGAGAATCTCAAGCAGGTTCCACACCCAGTGTGGAACTGACTCGGGCCTCTATCTCACAACCATGAGATCATGACCTGAGCCACAATCAAGAGTCAGATGCTCAACTGACTGAGCCACCGAGGTGCCCCAAGTACATTTCTTGGTCATCCTCTCCTGTGTCATCTCACACACTTCTTCTCAAATATAGTATTCTCATTGGTGAACTATTTGTCCTTTTGTAAATCTGGTGACTTAAAAACAACAACAGTATAGAAGACACTGGCCCTCGGGGCGCCTGGGTGGCGCAGTCGGTTAAGCGTCCGACTTCAGCCAGGTCACGATCTCGCGGTCCGTGAGTTCGAGCCCCGCGTCGGGCTCTGGGCTGATGGCTCAGAGCCTGGAGCCTGTTTCCGATTCTGTGTCTCCCTCTCTCTCTGCCCCTCCCCCGTTCATGCTCTGTCTCTCTCTGTCCCAAAAATAAATGTTGAAAAAAAAAAAAAAAAAGAAGAAGACACTGGCCCAGAGCATTTGCACTGTCAGTGTATCTCAGTCTGATCTGGCAGCCTCACTTGGTCCTCCAGGCCAGGACTTCCTTAAGCCATGCCACTCTCCTGCATCTTATTTATAGTCATGCAGTCTAGAAAACTCTTACATTTTAGTCATTTTAGAGTGTAGTGGTTAAGAACAAAGTCTTTGGAATTAGACAGGCTTAGATTTGAATCAAGGGCTTACCACTTACTAGCTGTGACCTTAGTCTACTGAGTCTATTTCCTCATTTGTAAAATGAGGATAATAATAATAATCTCTACCTCATGTTGTGAGGATGCAATAAGATAATGTAATGTCAAATGCCTGGCATACAGTAAATGCTTGCTCTTTCTGCCCTTCTACCTCACAGCATGCCAACTTTGCATCCACGGGCTTTTTCATGTATCCAAGGCCAGCATCCATTTTTCCAGTCTTTTGCTTCCCAGTGTCTTGTATGCCTTTGCTACCTAGCACCTTTATAAAGCTAAAACAGATGCCTGTGGGCCGCATAGTGGAAAAATGTGGCTACTGACCAGGGATATAAGAAGGCTCAGTCCCACCCTTGTTAAAACCCTAACCCTAGACTGTCCTACAGTCTCTCCTTGCCTTCTCAGCCCTTAGCTGGGTTTAGCAATGTCCCATCTAGGCCATCATAGCTGTGGGGTAAACATCAAGTAGCTGGTAGCCTTATCCTTTTTTCTGGTCCCACCGCATTCCTCAAACCCTGGAGCTCAACTGGTCTCCTTTGCATTAGTCAGAAACATGGTTGTTTAACTCAGATAATTCTAGAAAGGGTGGTGGGATAATTCTTCCCCTACAACCTAAGCAATTGGAGGGAAAAAAACAATACCAACATTATCACAAGCCTTTCTCTCCACACGAAAGGTAATATACAGTAAGGCAGTGGTTCTCAAAGGTGGTCTTGGGACTGGCAGTATCAGCATCACCTGGGAGTTTGTTAGAGATGCCCATGCTTGGGTCCCATTCCACAACTTCTGAATCAGAAACTCTGGAGGTGGGACCCACCCAACAATCTGTGGTATTAACAAGGCCTCCACAAGATTCTGATAAGCACTACAGTTTGAGAGCCACTGGTGTAGTGGTTAGGAGCACAGACTCTGAAGTCAGATTGCTTGGGTTTGACTCTCTGCGGTTCCATTATTAACTGTGCAACCTTGGACAAGCTACTTATAATCCCTTGACTCAGTTTCCTTATCTGTAAAATGGAAATAATAGTATTCTCTCTCCCCTTGAAATTCCTACTCTTTTTTCCTCTCAGCTTCCTCAACACTATAGTTTCCTGGTTTATCTTATACCTGACCAGCCCCTCAGCCTCTTTTGCTGGTTCCTTGTCCTCTGCTTGCCCTGTAAATGTTGGAGGTTCCAGGGCTAAGTCCAGGAACCTCTTCTTCTTTTTGATTCCGTAGATAATGTTATCCAGTCCCAGGGCTTTAAATGTTATCTATGTGCTCTTAACTCCAAAATTAACTTATATCCCTGACTCTGACAGGGCCCATGTATATCTATTTGGCACTTCAGTTTGGAATTTTATTAGACATCTCAACCTTTATGTGTATAAAACCGAACTCTTGATACATGACCAGCCTTTTCTTGAGTCTTCCCCATTTTAGTAAATGATCCCACCATTCACCCAAATCAAGAAACCCGGAATTCCCCTGAGTTTTCTCTTTCCTTTTATACCCTACATTCAGACCATCACTGAAACCTGTTGGCCCTAACTCCAAAATACATACAAAATTGTCCTTGTTTCTGCTTTCCATCATCTTACTCCAAGCCACCACCATCTCTCATGTTGTCTACTAGCCATAGTCTCCTAACTGGTTTCTCTGCTTCTGCTTTCACTCTATTATGGTCTATTCTCCAAAAGTATCAGAAAGATCTTTAAAAGTGTAAATCTGATTGCCTCCCTCCTCTGCTTAAGACCTTCCAATAAGATAAAAACAGGGAGCAAAATCATAAGAGACTCTTAAAGAGAACAACTGAGGGTTGCTGAAGGGAAAATGGTGGGGATGGGCTAAATGGGTGACAGGCATTAAGGAGGGCACTCGTTGGGATGAGCACAGGGTATTATATGTCAGTGATGAATCACTGGATTCTACTCCTGAGGCCAATACTGCAATGTATGTTAACTAACTTGAATTTAAAGAAATAAATTTTGGGGGCACCTGGATGGCTCAGTCAGTTAAGCATCCAACTTCAGCTCAGGTCATGATCTCACTGGTCCGGGGTCTGAGCCCTATGTTGGGCTCTGTGCTGACAGCTCAGAGCCTGGAGCCTGCTTCAGATTCTGTCTCCCTCTCTCTCTCTCTCTCTCTCTCTGCCCCTCCCCAACTCATGCTCTTTCTCTTTCTCTCAAAAATAAATACACATTTAAAAAAAGAAATATTTTTTTTAAAAGACCTTCCAATATCTTCTCTGAACAAGTACTCAGAACAAGAATGAAATCCAGGTCCCTGACCCAGGCCCACAAGGTGGCAGGACTCTATCTAAACCTTGCCTGCCTCTCCAACTTTCTCTCACATGACTCTCCGTGTTATTCATGATACTCCTGTCACACCAGCAGCTTTCTCTGTATTTCTCTAACAGGTCAAGCTCCTTCCTGCCTCCAGGCTCCTACAGTAGCTATTTCCTCTGCGTAGAACATTTCTCCTCCAGGTCTGCAAATGACTGGCTTTTTATCATTTAGGTCTTGGCTCCAACATCACCTGCTCAGGGAGTCATTACCTTGCCAACCAATCAAAAGTAGACATTCCATCTCAATCACATCATATAGCACTTATCAAAACACCTGTCATTATATATTTGTGTGTTTATCTGTCTCTTTGCCCTAGAATGTAAGCTCCATGAGAACAGGGACCTATAGATCTTGCTCACTGTTGTATCCCAGTGTCTAGCACTGTGCTGACATAAAAGGCCATCAATAAATATTTGCTGAATTAATGAATATTCCCAAATAGTTACAGCTCTTGGAAAATAGGTATTTCTTCATCTACGTGCTGATGCATGCCAGACATATATTCCTACATGCATGCTTATATTCACACCTTAGTTTCTTTTTTTCTCTAAGCAACTTAGAGCTCAATATATATATTAAAAATGTGCTCAGTAAATGTTCATGGAATGAATAAGTGAAGAAATGAACTTCTACAACCTCCTCCCTATTTCACCTAGCACACAGATACAAACAACAGTGATGATCGTGATACTTGCTTAGCCATTACATTGCCCTAAAAGCACTGCCCTCCAACTGCAGTAATGGGGCTACCTACATGAAATTAATGGAGGTAGGTAACAGTTAAAGTGGTTAGCAAAGGCAGTTACAGAGTGAAGCAGCTGCAGCCTGGAGGTGGTCCTCAGGGGGAAGTGAAGAGGTGACTTTGGCTACTTCAGTGGATCTCAAACTTCAGTAGTTCTAAGAAAGCAATGATTCTGATTCAGTAGGTCTGGGATGAGGGCAACCACCCATCCTAGTTTGTTGGAGACTTTCCAGTTTTTTACAGTTGTTTAATGTTTATTTGAGAAAGAGAGAGAGAGATAGAATGGGGTCAGGGAAGAGAGAAAGGGCGAGACAAAGAATCTGAAGCAGGCTCCAGGCTCTGAGCTGTCAGCACAGAGCCCGATGCGGGGCTCGAATTCATGGACCACGAAATCATGACCTGAGCCAAAGTCAGATGCTTAACTGACTGAGCCACCCAGGCACCCCAAGACTTTCCCAGTTTTAGTACTGAAAATCCTGTGTCTGAGGAAACCCCTCAGTCTGGGGAAAACCTAGATGATTTGTCACCCTAGTTCTGAGTAAGTTATTTTAAAAAACCCCCAGGTGTTTCTAAGGCCAGCGGTCCCCAGGCTACACTTTAAGACATTGCAACATAGGTAAAAGTCTTGGTGGCAGCCCAAGTTACCTTGCTGACTCTGATCTTCACCTGATACCAAAAAATAAGGTTGGCTCAGCTCTGCTGTTCTCTTTCCAACCTTAGCTAAAAGGAACACTTTGTGAGGCTTCAATTGATCCAAGAAGATTGAAAATGCAGGGCTAAGTGATTAAAACTTTTACAGATGGAAGAACATTTAAATCCTGAAATTGCTTGAGTACTTCCAAAATAGGGGCAAATGGCCAAACTGTATAACCTGAAAAGTTCTAAAATAATCAACTAAAAGGAACCACTCAGAATGTGAGTGGCATTGTGTCATTTCTTCCCAGTCTGCTGACCTCTTCACTTCAATGGCTATGGGCAGAGTTGTTAAGTGATCTACGAAATGTTAACCTTTCATGGCTACAGATGCTGTCACCGGAATAAATTTGAATTCAGTCGATGAAAAGGTGTCAAAGAACACCAATCTCTCTTTACTCAATCATCTCCAATTCTTTCAAAGATTTTCTGCTCAGTTGTCACTGTGACTTGAAATCTATTTCAGTTTCTTCTCCTTAGATTTCATAGTTAAAGTGTATACAATTAAGGATACAACCTTTAGTTTCAAATATGCCAGGGTGAAGAAAGCCAACTAACTATGTAAAAGCATATTTTCAATATAGATGCTATTTATGGTTTGTGGTATGCGTTGGCAGGGATGTGGAGAAATTGGAACCCTCACGTCATTAGTGAGAATGTAAAATGGTGCAGCTGTTGTAGAAAACAGTCTGGCAGTTCCTCCAACAGTTCAACGTAGAATTACCATATGACCCAGCAATCTTACTCATAGTTATATGCCCCAAAGGATTGAAAGCAGAGACTCAAATACTTGTATGCAAAAATCTGGAAACAATCCAAATGTTCATCAATGGATAGATAAACAAACTGTGGTATATACATGCAATGGAATATTACTCAGCCAATAAAAGGAATGAAATCCTTTCATGTAGAGTGGAGATCAGATGCATCCTATAACATGGATGAAACTTGAAGACATCGTGCTGAGTGAAAGAAGCCAGACTCAGAAGGACAAGTATGGTTTAATTCCATCTGGATATATGAAATATCTAGAATAGGCAAAGTCCCAGAGACAGAAAGTAGATTATAGTTTACCAGGGACTAAGGAGGAGGGAGAGAAGAGGGGTTATTGTTTAATGGGTACAGAGTTTCTGTTTGGAGTGATGAAAATATTTTCAAAGTAGATTGTAGTGGGGTACCTAGCTGCTCAGTCAGTAGAGCATGAAACTCTTGATCTTGGGATCAAGTCCCATATTGGGTTATTGGGTATAGGGATTAATTAAAAATAAAATCTTTAAAAAAAAGATTTTTAAAAAGTAGATTGTAGTAATCATTGTACAAAAATGTGAATATAATTGATGTCACTGGGTTGTACACTTAAAAAGATTATATAAATAATTATATATGTGTATATATATATACACATATATTTCATATATATATACATAAATGCATATATACACATGAATGTATATATATAATATATATACAGAAATGTATATAATATATGTGTGTGTGTGTGTGTGTGTGTGTATTTGACCACAATAAAAAATAGACCTGATGGTGAGTAGGAACTAGGAAGTTCAGGATGGCAGTAGGTTGCAGAAGAGAATGAGGAGAGAGATTCTCTGAACATAGTTGCTTACTAAGCATGCAGCTTTGAAGATAAGAATTATGGAGGATTTGGAACAAAGATACAGAAGGTGGTATATAAGATATCACTCAGGTGAGTCATGCAGGTAGTCCTTGGAGCACACTTCCATACACTAGCTACATGGAGAGGTAGCACAAGTCTTGTCAAGTGGAAATTTGAGTGAGTGAACAAGTGTCTAGGAGCCCAGAACATAGTAGGTGCTCTAAAAATTGTATTGCCATTATTGGTTGGTGGGAAAAGATGAAGGGCTCGATAAATATATTTTTTAAAAAGATTTGGCTTTTTTTTTTTAAGTTTATTCATTTTGAAAGAGAGAGGAAGGGGCACCTGGGTGGCGCAGTCGGTTAAGCGTCCGACTTCAGCCAGGTCACGATCTCGCGGTCCGTGAGTTCGAGCCCCGCGTCGGGCTCTGGGCTGATGGCTCAGAGCCTGGAGCCTGTTTCCGATTCTGTGTCTCCTTCTCTCTCTGCCCCTCCCACATTCATGCTCTGTCTCTCTCTGTCCCAAAAATAAATAAACGTTGAAAAAAAAATTTTTTTTAATAAAAAAAAAAAAAGAAAGAAAGAGAGAGGAAGAGTGAGGTAGGGGCAGAGAGAGAAGGAGAGAGAGAATCCCCAGCAGGCTCCGCACTGTCAGTGCCCAATGTGGGTGGGGCTTGAAGTCATGAACTGCGAGATCTTGACCTGAACTGAAATCACAAGTTGGATGCTTAACTGACTGAGCCACCCAGGTGCCCCTCAATAAATATTTTTGAATAAATAAATTCATATTTTAGCCTCTTTTTGAGATGGCTTTGCCTTCCATTCTTGGGGAAATTCTGCCCCCATCCCTCAACACTTTACATAAACACAACCTCCTCTGTAAAACTTACCTTATTTCACGTCCTTTACCCTAATAGAATTGTCCTGTCCTGTGACTATGAGGATTTATGGAGAGGCATTGGCACTAGTGTTCAAGGAAATATTGGCACTAGAAAGGGACAGCTAGGCTGGAAATGTCAGGAAGGATCACAGGCTTGCATTTGGTGTTTGTACACAGGAGTTGAGGTTGCTACAAGGGCAGAAAGCTGAGGGTCAATCAATGACAAAGTAAGCGAAGGCAAGCCCCTTGACAGGTCAGAAGAATGAATACAAACTATAAATTGGAGAGAAACCCGTAAACCAATGACAAAGTAACCCAATCCTAATCCCTTGGTTGGTCCCAGTGACAAACCACATAGCAACCTCCCTCTTTACATTTACATTAATAGCCTTGCTTCCTTCTGGAACATTCTTTCTTTTCCCATTTCTGCATATGGAAATTCTGTCCTGTTCTTCAAGGTCCAGTTCAGACTAAAACCCCTTTTGTGAAACTTTCTCTGTTTTCATGTCTCCCATCTCCAACAGTAAGATGAGACCACTCGTATTGCAGTGAAAAGGAGATATGGGGGCACCAGACCTGGGGTGCAGGGCATTGTTGGAGATGCTAGGAAAAGAGAGATGGGACAGGGCTGGAAGGAAGGGCTTAGGTTTTATATTAATATTTTGCATCTGGGTTTGTTCACTTACATTGCTGTTACTATAAAACACAAAGTAACCAACTCAGGTTTCTCATGGTAAGAGCTAAGCCAGTGAGACAGAAACACATGGGTGGGGGCGCCTGGGTGGTTCAGTCGGTTAAGCATCCAGCTTCAGCTCAGGTCATGATCTCAGGGTTCGTGAGTTTGAGCCCTGTGTCAGGTTCTGTGCTGACAGCTTAGAGCCTGGAGCCTGCTTCAGATTCTGTGTCTCCCTCTCTCTCTGCCCCTTCCCAGCTTGCACTCTCTCTCTCTGTCTCTCTCTTTCTCAAAAATAAATAAATGTTAAAAAAAAACACATGGGTGAAGAGAGGAAGCTGGCAGTGACACCTAAGAACAGAGGTAAAACTAATTGGCAGAACCAGGATTTGAACCCAGTTCTTCTGACTCCAAAACTATGATGCCATCCTCTATATCAGTTGCTCTTAGACTTCAGTATACATTCAAATTAACTAGAGAGCCAGTTAAAGTGCAGATTCCTGGGTCTAACACCTGAAAACTTGATTCACTAAATGGAGCCCAGAAATTGTCATTTTAGTAAACTCCTCAACTGATTCTACACTCTGTTGTCCAAAGACCACATTCTGAGCAACTTTTTTCTATTTCTTGGTGCAAGTTACCTCAATCCTTAATCCACCTTAGCCATCTAATTTTAGGTAAGACTATTTCACCCCCATTTATTGAGCTTGTCACCTTTGTAGAGAATCAATTGACCATGGATGTATTGCTGGATTTGCAATTCTATCTCAATTTATAATGCGTCTCAATTATCTATATACCTAGCTTTATGCCAATACCACATATCCTTGTCACACTGAGGTAAAGTGCACATCACATATCATACACCATTGTAACCATTTCAAGTGTACAATTCAATGGCTTCTTAGTACATTCATAGTATTATGCAACCGTCCTCAATATCTAATCCCAGACTATTTTTATCTCACCAAAGTGAAGCCCTGCACTCATTAAGCAATTTCGGTTCATCTAGTTCCTGGTAACTATGATCTGCTTTCTGTGTCTGTGGATTTGCCTGTTCTGAACATTGCATATAAATGGAATCATACAGTATGCAGCCTTTTGTGTTTTCAAGATTTATCCGTGTTCTAGCATATGTCAATATTTCATTTTTCTATTCCTTCTTACAACTGAATAATATTCCATTGAACAGATATATCCCATTTTGTCTATCCATTCATCGGTTGATGGGAAATTAGATTATTTACTTGGGGTTTTTTTGCTATTTTGAATAATGCTGCTATGAACATTCATGTACAAGTTTTTGTGTGGACATATGTTTTTATTTCTCTAGGAGTGGAATTGCTGGGTCATATGGTAATTCTATGTTTGACTTTTTGAGGAACTGCCAAGACGTTTCCACAATGGCTGTTTCATTTCACATTCTCATCTGCAGTGTATGAGGGTTCCAGTTTCTCCACATCCTTGCTAACACCTGTTATTTTCCATTGTTGTTGTTGTTTTAAATTATAGTCATCCTAACGGGTGTGAGGTTGTATTTTGTTATGGTTTTGATTAGCATTTCCCTAGTGACTAATGAGGTTAAGCATCTTTTCATGCACTTGTAGGCCATTTGTATATTTTGTTTGGATAAATGTCTATTCAGTTCCTTTGCCCATTCTAAAATTGAGTTGTTTGTCTTGTTTGTTAAGTTGCATGGGTTCTTTTTTTTTAACATTTTTAAAGAATTTTTAATTAGAAGGATTTTCTCATTAACTGTTAGCATTCAAATATGGCCCATTGAAATCTAAGGTTCGGTTGGGGACACTGCAGGATTGAGGGGCAAGGAAGTCACAGCCGTAGTCTCCATCTCTCCTTTAGTTAGACAGTTCTACTTCTCTCTATTTTACACAATACAGTTTAATGCAAAAAAAAAATTACATTCTATTCTTTGTTTTTTTTGTTTTTTTTGTTTTTTTTGTTTTTTTTTTTCTGAAATTTATTGACAAATTGGTTTCCATACAACACCCAGTGCTCATCCCAAAAGGTGCCCTCCTCAATACCCATCACCCACCCTCTCCTCCCTCCCACCCCCCATCAACCCTCAGTTTGTTCTCAGTTTTTAACAGTCTCTTATGCTTTGGCTCTCTCCCATTCTAACCTCTTTTTTTTTTTTTTTTCCTTCCCCTCCCCCATGGGTTCCTGTTAAGTTTCTCAGGATCCACATAAGAGTGAAACCATATGGTATCTGTCTTTCTCTGTATGGCTTATTTCACTTAGCATCACACTCTCCAGTTCCATCCACGTTGCTACAAAAGGCCATATTTCATTTTTTCTCATTGCCACGTAATATTCCATTGTGTATATAAACCACAATTTCTTTATCCATTCATCAGTTGATGGACATTTAGGCTCTTTCCATAATTTGGCTATTGTTGAGAGTGCTGCTATGAACATTGGGGTACAAGTGGCCCTATGCATCAGTGCTCCTGTATCCCTTGGATAAATTCCTAGCAGTGCTATTGCTGGGTCATAGGGTAGGTCTATTTTTCATTTTCTGAGGAACCTCCACACTGCTTTCCAGAGCGGCTGCACCAATTTGCATTCCCACCAACAGTGCAAGAGGGTTCCCGTTTCTCCACATCCTCGCCAGCATCTATAGTCTCCTGATTTGTTCATTTTGGCCACTCTGACTGGCGTGAGGTGATACCTGAGTGTGGTTTTGATTTGTATTTCCCTGATAAGGAGCGACGCTGAACATCTTTTCATGTGCCTGTTGGCCATCCGGATGTCTTCTTTAGAGAAGTGTCTATTCATGTTTTCTGCCCATTTCTTCACTGGGTTATTTGTTTTTCGGGTGTGGAGTTTGGTGAGCTCTTTATAGATTTTGGATACTAGCCCTTTGTCTGATATGTCATTTGCGAATATCTTTTCCCATTCCGTTGGTTGCCTTTTAGTTTTGTTGGTTGTTTCCTTTGCTGTGCAGAAGCTTTTTATCTTCATAAGGTCCCAGTAATTCACTTTTGCTTTTAATTCCCTTGCCTTTGGGGATGTGTCAAGTAAGAGATTGCTACGGCTGAGGTCAGAGAGGTCTTTTCCTGCTTTCTCCTCTAAGGTTTTGATGGTTTCCTGTCTCACATTTAGGTCCTTTATCCATTTTGAGTTTATTTTTGTGAATGGTGTGAGAAAGTGGTCTAGTTTCAACCTTCTGCATGTTGCTGTCCAGTTCTCCCAGCACCATTTGTTAAAGAGGCTGTCTTTTTTCCATTGGATGTTCTTTCCTGCTTTGTCAAAGATGAGTTGGCCATACGTTTGTGGGTCTAGTGCTGGGGTTTCTATTCTATTCCATTGGTCTATGTGTCTGTTTTGGTGCCAATACCATGCTGTCTTGATGATGACAGCTTTGTAGTAGAGGATAAAGTCTGGGATTGTGATGCCTCCTGCTTTGGTCTTCTTCTTCAAAATTCCTTTGGCTATTCGGGGCCTTTTGTGGTTCCATATGAATTTTAGGATTGCTTGTTCTAGTTTCGAGAAGAATGCTGGTGCAATTTTGATTGGGATTGCATTGAATGTGTAGATAGCTTTGGGTAGTATTGACATTTTGACAATATTTATTCTTCCAATCCATGAGCAGGGAATGTCTTTCCATTTCTTTAAATCTTCTTCAATTTCCTTCAGAAGCTTTCTATAGTTTTCAGCATACAGATCCTTTACATCTTTGGTTAGATTTATTCCTAGGTATTTTATGCTTCTTGGTGCAATTGTGAATGGGATCAGCTTCTTTATTTGTCTTTCTGTTGCTTCATTGTTAGTGTATAAGAATACAACTGATTTCTGTACATTGATTTTGTATCCTGCAACTTTGCTGAATTCCTGTATCAGTTCTAGCAGACTTTTGGTGGAGTCTATCGGATTTTCCATGTATAATATCATGTCATCTGCAAAAAGCGAAAGCTTGACTTCATCTTTGCCAATTTTGATGCCTTTGATTTCCTTTTGTTGTCTGATTGCTGATGCTAGAACTTCCAGCACTATGTTAAACAGCAGCGGTGAGAGTGGGCATCCTTGTCGTGTTCCTGATCTCAGGGAAAAAGCTTTCAGTTTTTCCCCGTTGAGGATGATGTTAGCTGTGGGCTTTTCATAAATGGCTTTTATGATCTTTAAGTATGTTCCTTCTATCCCGACTTTCTCAAGGGTTTTTATTAAGAAAGGGTGCTAGATTTTGTCGAAGGCCTTTTCTGCATCGATTGACAGGATCATATGGTTCTTCTCTCTTTTTTTGTTAATGTGATGTATCACGTTGATTGATTTGCGAATGTTGAACCAGCCCTGCATCCCAGGAATGAATCCCACTTGATCATGGTGAATAATTCTTTTTATATGCCGTTGAATTCGATTTGCTAGTATCTTATTGAGAATTTTTGCATCCATATTCATCAGGGATATTGGCCTGTAGTTCTCTTTTTTTTACTGGGTCTCTGTCTGGTTTAGGAATCAAAGTAATACTGGCTTCATAGAATGAGTCTGGAAGTTTTCCTTCCCTTTCTATTTCTTGGAATAGCTTGAGAAGGATAGGTATTATCTCTGCTTTAAACGTCTGGTAGAACTCCCCTGGGAAGCCATCTGGTCCTGGACTCTTATTTGTTGGGAGATTTTTGATAACCGATTCAATTTCTTCGCTGGTTATGGGTCTGTTCAAGCTTTCTATTTCCTCCTGATTGAGTTTTGGAAGAGTGTGGGTGTTCAGGAATTCGTCCATTTCTTCCAGGTTGTCCAATTTGTTGGCATATAAGTTTTCATAGTATTCCCTGATAATTGTTTGTATCTCTGAGGGATTGGTTGTAATAATTCCATTTTCATTCATGATTTTATCTATTTGGGTCATCTCCCTTTTCTTTTTGAGAAGCCTGGCTAGAGGTTTGTCAATTTTGTTTATTTTTTCAAAAAACCAACTCTTGGTTTCGTTGATCTGCTCTACAGTTTTTTTAGTTTCTATATTGTTTATTTCTGCTCTGATCTTTATTATTTCTCTTCTTCTGCTGGGCTTAGGCTGCCTTTGCTGTTCTGCTTCTAGTTCCTTTAGGTGTGCTGTTAGATTTTGTATTTGGGATTTTTCTTGTTTCTTGAGATAGGCCTGGATTGCAATGTATTTTCCTCTCAGGACTGCCTTTGCTGCATCCCAAAGCGTTTGGATTGTTGTATTTTCATTTTCGTTTGTTTCCATATATTTTTTAATTTCTTCTCTAATTGCCTGGTTGACCCACTCATTCGTTAGTAGGGTGTTCTTTAACCTCCATGCTTTTGGAGGTTTTCCAGACTTTTTTCTGTGGTTGATTTCAAGCTTCATAGCATTGTGGTCTGAAAGTAAGCATGGTATAATTTCAATTCTTGTAAACTGATGAAGGGCTGTTTTGTGACCCAGTATATGATCTATCTTGGAGAATGTTCCATGTGCACTCGAGAAGAAAGTATATTCTGTTGCTTTGGGATGCAGAGTTCTAAATATATCTGTCAAGTCCATCTGATCCAATGTCTCATTCAGGGCCCTTGTTTCTTTATTGACCGTGTGTCTAGATGATCTATCCATTTCTGTAAGTGGTGTATTAAAGTCCCCTGCAATTACCACATTCTTATCAATAAGGTTGCTTATGTTTATGAGTAATTGTTTTATATATTTGGGGGCTCCGGTATTCGGCGCATAGACATTTATAATTGTTAGCTCTTCCTGATGGATAGACCCTGTAACTATTATATAATGTCCTTCTTCATCTCTTGTTACAGCCTTTAATTTAAAGTCTAGTTTGTCTGATATAAGTATGGCTACTCCAGCTTTCTTTTGGCTTCCAGTCGCATGATAAATAGTTCTCCATCCCCTCACTCTCAATCTAAAGGTGTCCTCAGGTCTAAAATGAGTCTCTTGTAGACAGCAAATAGATGGGTCTTGTTTTTTTATCCATTCTGATACCCTATGTCTTTTGGTTGGTGCATTTAATCCATTTACATTCAGTGTTATTATAGAAAGATACGGGTTTAGAGTCATTGTGATGTCTGTATGTTTTATGCTTGTAGTGATGTCTCTGGGACTTTGTCTCACAGGGTCCCCCTTAGGATCTCTTGTAGGGCTGGTTTAGTGGTGACAAATTCCTTCAGTTTTTGTTTGTTTGGGAAGACCTTTATCTCTCCTTCTATTCTAAATGACAGACTTGCTGGATAAAGGATTCTTGGCTGCATATTTTTTCTGTCTAGCACCCTGAAAATCTCTTGCCAATTCTTTCTGGCCTGCCAAGTTTCAAAAGAGAGATCAGTCACGAGTCTTATAGGTCTCCCTTTATATGTGAGGGCACGTTTACCCCTTGCTGCTTTCAGAATTTTCTCTTTATCCTTGTATTTTGCCAGTTTCACTATGATATGTCGTGCAGAAGATCGATTCAAGTTACGTCTGAAGGGAGTTCTCTGTGCCTCTTGGATTTCAATGCCTTTTTCCTTCCCCAGTTCAGGGAAGTTCTCAGCTATGATTTCTTCAAGTACCCCTTCAGCACCTTTCCCTCTCTCTTCCTCCTCTGGGATACCAATTATGCGTATATTATTTCTTTTTAGTGTATCACTTAATTCTCTAATTTTCCCCTCATACTCCTGGATTTTTTTATCTCTCTTTTTCTCAGCTTCCTCTTTTTCCATAACTTTATCTTCTAGTTCACCTATTCTCTCCTCTGCCTCTTCAAGCCGAGCTGTGGTGGTTTCCATTTTGTTATGCATTTCGTTTAAAGCGTTTTTCAGCTCCTCGTGACTGTTCCTTAGTCCCTTGATCTCTGTAGCAAGAGATTCTCTGCTGTCCTGTATACTGTTTTCAAGCCCAGCGATTAATTTTATGACTATTATTCTAAATTCACTTTCTGTTATATTATTTAAATCCTTTTTGATCAGCTCATTAGCTGTTGTTATTTCCTGGAGATTCTTCTGAGGGGAATTCTTCCGCTTGGTCATTTTGGATAGTCCCTGGCGTGGTGAGGACCTGCAGGGCACTTCCCCTGTGCTGTGGTGTATACCTGGAGTTGGTGGGCGGGGCCGCAGTCAGACCTGATGTCTGCCCCCAGCCCACCGCTGGGGCCACAGTCAGACTGGTGTGTGCCTTCTCTTCCCCTCTCCTAGGGGCGGGATTCACTGTGGGGTGGGGTGGCTCCTCTGGGCTACTTGCACCCTGCCAGGCTTGTGATGCTGGGGATCTGGCGTATTAGCTGGGGTGGGTAGGCAAGGTGCTCGGGGGCAGGAGGGGCAGGCTTAGATCGCTTCTCCTTAGGTGATCCACTTCAGGAGGGGCCCTGTGGCAGTGGGAGGGAGTCAGATCCGCTGCCGGAGGTTTGGCTCCGCAGAAGCGCAGAGTTGGGTGTTTGCGCGGAGCGAGCAAGTTCCCTGGCAGGAACCGGTTCCCTTTGGGATTTCGGCTGGGGGATGGGCGGGGGAAATGGCGCTGGCGAGCGCCTTTGTTCCCCACCAAACTGAGCTCTGTTGTCAGGGGGCTCAGCAGCTCTCCCTCCCTTTGTCCTCCAGCCTTCCCGCTTTCAGAGCAGAGCTGTTAATTTCTGACCTCCCAGACGCTAAGTCGCGCTTGCTGTCGGAACACAGTCCGCCGGGCCCCTCCGCTTTTGCAAGCCAGACTCGGGGGCTCTGCTTGGCCGGCGAGCCGCCCCTCCGCCCCGGCTCCCTCCCGCCAGTCCGTGGAGCGCGCACCGCCTCGCCGCCCTTCCTACCCTCTTCCGTGGGCCTCTCGTCTGCGTTTGGCTCCGGCGACTCTGTTCTGCTAATCCTCTGGCGGTTTTCTGGGTTATTTAGGCAGGTGTAGATGGAATCTAAGTGATCAGCAGGACGTGCGGTGAGCCCAGCGTCCTCCTAAGCCGCCATCTTGCCGCAACTCCCTCTACATTCTATTCTTTGAAAAAAAATTATTGTGAAGGTATAAAAGTCACTAATTTAGTCAAAATCCCGAATTTTGAGTAATAGACAAAAAGGGCTCAGAGAGAGTGTACTTTGCCTGAGGTCATGAAACCAACTAGATGCAGGAGGCATCACAATCCCAGACTTTAGCCTCTACTACAAAGCTGTAATCATCAAGACAGCATGGTATTGGCACAAAAAACAGACACAGAGACCAATGGAATAGAATAGAAACCCCAGAACTAGACCCACAAACGTATGGCCAACTCATCTTTGACAAGCAGGAAAGAACATCCAATGGAAAAAAGACAGTCTCTTTAACAAATGGTGCTGGGAGAACTGGAGAGCAACATACAGAAGGTTGAAACTAGACCACTTTCTCACACCATTCACAAAAATAAACTCAAAATGGATAAAGGACCTGAATGTGAGACAGGAAACCATCAAAACCCTAGAGGAGAAAGCAGGAAAAGACCTCTCGGACCTCAGCCGTAGCAATCTCTTACTCGACACACCCCCAAAGGCAAGGGAATTAAAAGCAAAAATGAATTACTGGGACCTTATGAAGATAAAAAGCTTCTGCACAGCAAAGGAAACAACCAACAAAACTAAAAGGCAACCAACGGAATGGGAAAACATATTTGCAAATGACATATCGGACAAAGGGCTAGTATCCAAAATCTATAAAGAGCTCACCAAACTCCACACCCGAAAAACAAATAACCCAGTGAAGAAATGGGCAGAAAACATGAATAGACACTTCTCTAAAGAAGACATCCGGATGGCCAACAGGCACATGAAAAGATGTTCAGCGTCGCTCCTCATCAGGGAAATACAAATCAAAACCACACTCAGATACCACCTCACGCCAGTCAGAGTGGCCAAAATGAACAAATCAGGAGACTATAGATGCTGGAGAGGATGTGGAGAAACGGGAACCCTCTTGCACTGTTGGTGGGAATGCAAATTGGTGCAGTCACTCTGGAAAACAGTGTGGAGGTTCCTTAGAAAATTAAAAATAGACCTACCCTATGACCCAGCATGGGTTCTTTATATAATATTTATAATAAAATATTATCAGATATATAATTTGCAAATATTTTCTCTCATTCTACGGGCTGTCTTTTCACTTCCTTGATGCCCAAAAGTTTCAATTTTGTTAACATTGAATTTATGTACTTTTTCTTTTTTGTTTGTGTTTTTGTCACATCTAGTAAGAATTTGTTGCCAAATTCAAAGTCATGCAGATGTTACCTCTGTATTTTCTTCTAAGAGGCTTATAATTTTAGTTCTCGCATTTAGGTCCTTGATTCATTTTGAGTTAATTTTTGCATATGGCATGAAGTAAGTGTCCACATTCCTTCTTTTGCATGCGATATCCACTTGTCCCAGCTTCATTTTTTTTTTTTAATTTTTTTTTCAACGTTTTTTTAAATTTATTTTTGGGACAGAGAGAGACAGAGCATGAACGGGGGAGGGGCAGAGAGAGAGAGGGAGACACAGAATTGGAAACAGGCTCCGGGCTCCGAGCCATCAGCCCAGAGCCCCACGCGGGGCTCAAACTCACGGACCGCGAGATCGTGACCTGGCTGAAGTTGGACGCTTAACCGACTGCGCCACCCAGGCGCCCCCCAGCTTCATTTGTTTAAGAGACTGTTCTTTCCACATTGCATGATCTTGGCACCTCTTCGAAAATCAGTTGAGGGGTGCCTGGGTGGCTCAGTTGGTTAAGCGTCCAACTTCAGCTCAGGTCATAATCTCGTGGTTCGTGAGTTCAGGCCCCGCATTGGGATCTGTGCTGACAGAATCTGAAGGAGGCTTTCAAATTCAGTGTCCCCATCTCTCTCTGCCCCTCCCCTGCTCTCTCTCTCTCTCTCAAAACTAAACATTAAAAAGGTTTTAAAAAGAGAGAATCAATTGAATTTAGAGTGTATGAGTTTCTATATAACTCTCTATTTCATTGATTATAGGTCTATCCTTCTGCCAATACCATACTATTTTGATTACTGTAGTTTGTAGTAAATTTTGAAATTGAGAAGTCTAAGTCCTCCAACTTTGTTCTTTTTCAAGCTTATTTTGGTTATTCAGGGTCCCTTGAAGTTTCATATAAATTTTAAAATAATCTTGTTCATTTCTGAAAAAAGGTAGTTGTATTTTGATAGGGATTGCATTAAATCTGTAGATAGCTTTAAGTGTTATCATCATGTTAACAATATTTTGTATTCTAATCCATAAGCCCATGATGTTTTCCCATTTATTTAGGTCATTTTGGTGTCTTTCAACAATTTTTTGGTAGATTTTAGTGTACAAGTGGTATACCTACTTGGTTAGATTTGTTCCTAGGTGTTTTATTCTTCTTGATACTGTATAATTGTGCTTTTTTATTTCCTTTTCAGATCATTCATTTCTAGTGTATATAAATACAAATGATTTTTGTATCTTGGTCTTATATCTTGCAACATTGCTGAATTCATTTATTAGCTCTAGAAGTTGTTTTTGTTATTTAGGATTTTCTATGTATAAGATCATGCTATCTGTGAATAGAGATAGTTTTATTTTTTCCTTTTTAAAATTTGGATGACTTTTATTTCTTTTTCTTGACTAATTGCTCTGGTAAATGCTTTTGGCACAGTGTTCAATAAAAGTAGTGAGAGTGAACATCCTTGTGCTGTTCCTGATTCCCAGGGAACACCTGCCAATCTTTCACCATTGATTATGATGTAAGCTGTAAATCTTTCATACATGACCTTTATCAGGTTGAAGGGGTTCCCTTCTATTTCAAGTTTGTTGAATGTTTAAAACAATCTTACATTCATGGGATAAATCCCATTTGGTCATAGTGTATAATTCTTTTTATATGTTGCTAGATTCATATTGCTAGCATTTTGCTGTGTGTTTTGCTTTTATATTTATAAAGGGATATTGATCTTTAGTTTTGGTTTGTTGTTGTTGTTGTTGCTGTTTTATGTCTTTGGGTTTATAAGTATCAGGGTAATACCTATCTCATAACATGTGTTAGGAAGTTTTCCTTCCTTTCTATTTTTTGGAGGAGTTTGAGAAAGATAGGTGTTAAATTTTTTTAAACATTTGGTAGAATTCACCATTGATGCCATCTGGTCTGAAGTTTTCCTTTGTGAGAAAATTTTTTATTACTACTTCAATCTTTTTACTTGTTACGAGTCTACACAGATTTTCTATTTCTTCTTAAATCAGCTTCAGTAGTTTGTGTGTTTCTAGGGATTTGTCCATTTCATCTAAGTTATCTAATTTTCCAGGATATAATTGTTCATAGTATTTCTTTCTAATACATCTTGTTTCTATTTAGGTTGCTAGCAATGGCCCTTCTTTCTTTCCAATTTCAGGAATTTCAGACTTCTCTTTTTTTTAAGTGGTCAGTCTAGCTAAAGGTTTGACAACTTTGTTTATCTATTCAAAAACCAACTTTTGGTTTCATTGATTTTCACCTTTTGTTTTTCTATTATCTATGTTACTTATTTCCCCTTCAATATTTATATTGCCTTCCTTCTAGTTGCCTTGGGTTTAATTTGCATTTTTGTTGTTGTTGTTTCTTAAGATAGAAGGTAAGATTTTTAAAATTTGAGATCTTTTTTAAAAAAAAGTATTAGTTTGTATTTATTTTTGAGAGAGAAAGAGAGCAGGGAAGAAGAGAGAGAGAGAGAGAGAGAGAGAGAGAGAGAGAGAGAGAGAGAATCCCAAGCAGGCTCTGTACTGCCAGTGCAAAGCCTGATGTGGAGGCTCACTCACAAACTGCAAGATCATGACCTGAGCTGAAACCAAGAGTTGACGGTTAACTGACTGAGCCACCCAGGCACCCCACTTGTATTTTTTTGTTTTAAAGTATGTATTTACAGCTATAATTTTCCCTCCGAGCACTGAGTTAGTTCCATCTTGTAAGTTTTTGCATATTGTGTTTTAGTTTTCATTCATCTCAAAATATGTTCTTATTTGCTTTGTGATTCTGTTTTGATCCAGTGGTTGTTCAAGAATATGTTGCTTAATTTCCACATTTTTGTGAATTTTCCAGATCTCCTTTTGTTATTGATTGATTTCTAAATTCATTCCCTTGTGATCTGAAAACATATTTTGTATGATGTGAAAACTCTTAAATTTATCAAGACTTGTTTTATGGCCTAACATAGCTTCTATCCTGAAGTATGTTTGATGTGCAGCTGAGAATTTGTATTCTCCTTTTACTGGTGGAATATTGTTTAGATATTTGTCATGTCTAGTTGATGAATAGTGTTATACAAGTCTTCTGTTTGCTGTTCTAATTGTTCTATCCCTTATTGATGGTGGTGTGTTAAAATATCTAGCTACTATTGTTGAATTGTTTATTTTCCTCTTCAATTCTGCCTGTATTGGCTTCAAGTATTTTGGGTCTGTGTTGTTAGGTACATATGTGTTTGTAAATTTTTTTAAGTTTATTTATTTTGAGAGAGAGATAGAAGACAAGCAGGGGAGAGACAGAAAAAATCCCAAGCAGGCTCCACACTGTCAGCACAGAGCCTGATGTGGGGCTCGAACTCACAAACTGTGAGATCATGACCTGAGCCAAAACCCAGAATCAGGAAACTGAACGGACTGCCACCCAGGCACCCTGGGTGTTTGTAATTGTTATATCTTCTTTTTGGATTGATAATTTTAATCTTTTTATCATTTTATTTTAATTTTTTATCATGATCAGTGTACTCTTTAATCTCCATCCCCTAATTCCCCATCCCTGATGATCATTTTAGTCTTGTAAAATATCCCACTTTGTCTCTCTAAACAATTTTCTTCTTCCTGTCTATTTGTATACTATTAGCTAGCCACTCTACCAATCTTTTGGTTTCTGTTTGCATGATATATTTTTTCCACGGTTTTAACATATTTATATCTTCAAATTCTTAAATGAGTTTCTTGAAGAGAGCATATAGTTGGATTTTGATTTTTATCCATTCTGTCAATCTCTACCTATTGATTGGAGCGTTTAATCCATTTAAATTAAAATTTTTTTAATGTTTATTTATTTTTTGAGAGAGAGACAGAGAGTGAGGGGGGGGGGCGCAGAGAGAGAGAGAGACAGACTCTGAAGCAAGCTCCAGGCTCCGAGCTGTCAGCATAGAGCCTGATGCAGGACCCAAACTCACAGACTGTGAGATCATGACCTGAGCCAAAGTTGGACACTTAACTGACTGAGCCACCCAGGCACCCCTAAACCATTTACATTTATTGTAATAATTGATAAGATAGGGTTTACGTCTGCCATTTAGCTATTTTTTCCACATGTCTTGTGCCTTTTTTTGTTTGTTTGTTTGTTTGTTTTACTAATCCTCAATTACTGCACTGTTTCATGTTAAATAGATATTTTCTAGTGTGCCAGTTTAATTCCTTGTCTTTTGTTTTTACTAGATATTTTTGAGTATTTTTCCTTTGTGATTGTTCTAGGGAGTGTAATTAACCTCTTAATTTATAACAATCTAGTTTAGATTAAAAGCAATGCAGGGTGCCTGGGTGGATCAGTCAGTTAAGCATCCAACTTTGGCTCAGGTCATGATCTCACGGTTTGTGAGTTCAAGCTCCGTGTGGGGCTCTGCTGACAGCCTGGAGCCTGCTTCAGATTCTGTGACTCCCTCTCTCTGCCCTTCCCCCACTCACACTCTGTCTCTCTCTCTGTCTCTCAAAAAATAAATAAATGTTAAATTTGTTTTTAAGCAATGGAATGTCAATAGTATAAAAAATTTTGCTCCTATATCACTTTATTTACCCCTTCTTTATCCATAAAATTTTCACAAATTACATCTTTATATATCATATCCATCAACATAGAACTATGGTTATTAGTTTATGAAGTTGTCTTTTAAGTCAGATATTTAAAAATGGAGTTGCATACAAAAATAAATTTGCATCATCTATTATATTTTCCTATGTAGTTACCATTGCTAGTGTTATTTCTTCATGTCAATTCAAGTTGATATCTTGTGTCCTTTTATTTCCGCCTTAAAAACTCCCTTTAGTATTCTTGGAGAATACTTCTGCTAGAGATTAACTCCATCAGTTCTTGTTTATCTGTGAGTGTCTTAGTTTCCCCACAATACTGAAGGCAGTTTTGCCAGATATAGAATACTTGGTTGACATTTAAAAGTTTTTTTCTTCCAGCACTTTAAATATGTTGCCCTACTGCCTCCTGGCTCCATGGTTCTGATGAGAAATCAGCTGCTAATCTTACTAAGGATGCTTTCTGTATGCTTTGTCACTTCTCTCTTGCTGCTTTCAAATTTTTTTCTCTTCTGACTGTTTGATTATGATGTGTCTCAGTGTGGATCTCTTAGTTTGTCCTTTGATTTCATTGAGCCTCTTTTATGTGTGATGTTTTTCATCAAATGTCATCAAATTTTCAGTCATATTTCTTCAAGTGTTCTTTGTGCTTCCTTTTATTTCTCCTTTCCTTCTGGGGGTCTTATTGGTGTGTATATATATATTATATATATATGTATGTATAATTCATGATATCCCACAGGTCACTGAAGGTCTGTTCATTTTTCTTTATTCTTTTTTTCTTGCTGTTCCTTAGACTTGATAATTTCAACAGATCTATCATTACGTTCACAACTCTTCGGTTCAAATATGTTGTAGAGCCCCCCTAGGGAAACTGTCATTTCATTTATTGACTTTTCAACTTCAGTATTTCCATCTGGTTCATTTGTCCTCATAATTTCCCTTAGTTTTTTAGATGCAGTTTCCCTTAGGTCTTTGAATATACATACAATAAATGGTTAAAACTCTATGTCCAGTAATTTTGATGTCTGAGCTTCCTTATGGGCAGGTTCTATTGCTTGGTGTTTTTCCTGTGTTGTGGCCATAATGTTTTCCCTTTTTCCCAATTTCTCATAGGTTTTCATCAAACACTGTATATTTTAAATAATATAACTTGACAATCCTGGAAATTATGTCATTCCTTCTCCCTAGAGTTTGTTGTTATTGCTGGTTGTTGTTGTTCTTTGCTTGTTCAGTAAATTTTCTGAACTAATTCAGTAAATTCTGCCTTCTTTGTCATATGTGGCCAGTGAAGTCTCTGCTCAGTTCATTCAGAGGGAAGCTAATGACTAGCGATTTCCTTAAATGCCTAGAACCAAATATCCCCCAGCCTTTGCCAAGGGGCCTGGTAAGCATGTTGGGCATTCCTTAAATTCTCAGCCAGTTTACAACTCTGCTATAGCCTGCACTCCCTGCTTACACAGAGCCTCAGAGTCAGCCAGAGGTGAAAGCTTATGGCTTTCTTAGGTTTTCCCAAGTGTGTGCGCAGTCCTATATATGTGTCTGCTCTTCTAGATTACATAGAATATACAGCTTTTCAAAGTCGCTATGGACAACTCATATTCAGCTTTTCCTTTTAAGCTTTTTAGGTAATGTATTGTTTGCTCCAACTGTTATGCATTGCAGCAGGCATCTGTGCCATTAAAACACAAGCTGAAGTCTTCATAAAATGAATTTCTCAATACTTTGAAGCAACATACCATTTTGTTTACATTATTTCCTATAAAATCAATGAGAGACAAATTTTAGCGCAGTTCTAGTCAAGCTGTTTCAAAACAATACAATTTTCTAAGCACTTCAAATGTAACGGAGGATCAGGTTAGCAAGCCTTTCCAGAGTCTTATAGCTCAATCATTCTAGGCTTAAAAAAAGAAAGGATATTTAGAACAAGCAGTAAGTGGGAGAATGCTAGCACAGTTAATGAGAGAAAGTGACAATGATGCGTTGCCATAACAAGATTCAGAGGTATTAACTAACTTTAAAGCTGTGAAATAGTAAAGGTACGGTGGTTGGGATGGAGATAGAGTCACATTGCAGTCTTAGGTCTGTCTGACTGTAGAACTTATGCTCTTTAATTGCTAGTTACATATTGCATCTCCTCTCTGTATCATGTCAATTGCCTGATAAAAAAAAATCTGGATTTACTGGATCAAGACTAAACTCCTCTGCTGACTTTCAAGCTCCTCTGTAATTTTTATTCCACCTACCTAGCCAGATTTATTCTCTGCAAATCCCTAAAGCTATCATCCAATTTAGTCAGATCAGTTTCCCTACTGAGCTTCAGATCTATCATATTCATTTCTTATTCTGGGCCTTCATTTACCTGGAGCTCCCAAATCTCAGCCATCCTACAAAAGCCAGATCAAGACCCATCTCTTATATGGAACTTTCCCCAATCTCCTTTTCCTTTAAAAATCTCCAGAATTTATCATCTGTAGCACATAATTTTTTCATGATTTTTGAACTGACTTATAATTTACATACCATAAAATCCACCCTTTTAAAGTGCACAATTCAGTGGTTTTTAGTGTATTCACAAAGAGGTGCAGCCATGTTTGGATTGCCTGCTCTTCACCCCATAGGTGAGACATGGAATCCCACTTTAAGGTTATAGGGATGGCCAAACACATGACACTTAATGCTGAACAAATGAGATTGCTGACAGTTTATTAATCACATACCAAATCCTGGGGGGAGGACATAGCATACCAAACAGGGTCACATGGGAATTATACTTGGGAACAGAGTGAATAAGCAGAGGCTGTGGGAGGCGGGCTTTGTAGTGTCAGGAGGGTGGAGTGATCGTTGGTTCCCACAAGAGGATGTGATTGGTTTGTTTGAATACTTTCACAGGCTAGCAGGGAACTAAAACCTTTTACCTAAGGATAAGCAGGTATTTTCTTGGTCCCCGTGATAAAGAGAGTTGTTTGGCTAGGGGACCTTATTCAGAGGAGTAGATTCAGGAGGATGGCTCATAGTTAGGCCACTAGAGCCACACCCTCCCCCTCATTTCAAATGTCAAAGCACTACATAATATTGAACCATAATAATATTGAGCCACAAACCATCACTACTTTCTATTTCTAAAAGAGTGTTATCACCCCTAAAAGAATCCTCATACCCACTAGCCCATTCCTCCATATTCCTCTGTTCCCCAGATGTAGGCAAATACAAATCTCTGTGGATTTGCCTATTCTAAACATTCTTGATTATGATACCTTTATAGTAAGTTTTGAAACTGGGAATTGTGAGTTCTCCAACTCTGTTCTACTTTAAGATTCTTTGGGCTATTCTGGGTCGCTTGCATTTCCACATAAGTTTTAGAATCAGTTTGCGAATTTCTGCAAATGAGCCACTTGTGATTTCAATAGCACTCACGTTGAGTCTATGGGTTAATTTGGGGGAATATTATCATCTTAACAATATTAAGTCTTTTAATCCATGACCATGGTATGTCTTTCTACTTATTTAGGTCTTCTTTAATTCCCTTCAACAATATTTTGTAGTTTCCTTGTACAAGACTTGTAGGGTTTTTTTTGTATTATTCCTCTGCATTTTATTATTTTTGGTGCTATGGTAAATGGAATTGTTTTTATAATTCATTTTCAGATTGTTCACTGTTAGGGTATAGAAATATAACTGATTTTTGTATGTTTATTTTGTTTCTTACAGCTTTGGTAAATGCAATTATTAACTCTTAGAGGTTTTTTTTAGGGTCCTTTGGGTTTTTCTATATGCAGAAATCTGTAGGTTCGTTTTAATACACAAGATCATATTATTTGAGAATAGAGTTAGTTTTATTTATTTCTAATATAGATGGTTTTTGTTTCTTTTTTCTCACCTAATTGCCCTGGCTAGAACCTCCAGTAAAATGTTGAATACAAGTGGTAAGAGTGGACCTCTTTGTCTTGTTCCTGATCTTAGGGGAAAGCTTTCTGCCTTTTACCATTAAGTATGCTAGTTTTAGGTTTTTCATAGATGCCCTTTATTAGGGTGAAGAAATTCCCTTCTATTCCTAATTTGTTGAGTGCTTTTGACATGAAAGATACTTAATTTTGTTAAATACTTTTTCCATATCTATTGAAATAATCATATGGTTTTGTCTTTTATTCTATTAATATGCTGTATTACATTGATTGATTTTCATATGTTGAAACTACTTTCCATTCTTGGGATAAATACTACTTAATCATGCTGTATGATTCTTTTTATATGTTGCTGGATTTAGTTTGTTACTATTTTGTTGACGATTTTTGCATTTATATTCATAAAGAATATTGGTTTGTAGTCTTCTTTTCTTGTGATGTCTGTCTTATTTAGGTATTAGAGTAATACTGGGCATGGAAATTTGAAGGAACTCTATATTAGAGTTCTCTAGTGAAACAGAACTAATAAGAGATCTTTCTCTCTAATTACATTTATAATTTATATAGATTTATAATTTGTATATATTTATTTTATTTATTATAAAGAATTGACTCACACAATTATGGAGCTGATAAGTCCCATCCATGATCTGCCATCTGCAAACTAGAGACTGGGAAAGCCAGTGGTATAATATAGTATGAGTCTGATGTTTGAGAACCAGGAGAGCCGATGACGTAGATTCCAGTCTGGGTCGGAAAGCCTTATAACCAAGAGAACCGGGCAGGAGGAGATCAAGATTCCACCTCAAGCAACCAGGCAGGAAGGGCCAAATTCTTCCTTTACCTTTTTGTTCTCTTTATGCTTTCAAGGGATTGGATAATGCCCACCACAATGGGGAGGGCAAACTGCTTGACTGAGTCCAGAGATTCAAATGCTAATTTCACCCAGAAACACTTTCACAGATGTACCCAGAAATAATGTTTAGCCAAATATCTGGACACTTTGTGACTGAGTCAAATCGGAACATAAAATTGACCATCTACAAGCTCCAGTCTCATTTTGCTCCCTCCATTGGTTTCTAGGTTGCTTGTTTTCATCATGATTGCAGCCCACTAGTTTTCAAAGTTACCGTGGAGCTGGGGAGAGGCTGGAGGTGGGAATAAGGTAAATTAAAATGCCACAAATCTTGCTGTTTTTACTCAGATTCAGCCATTTGTCTTGAATAAGTACTCCCTGAATTCTTGCAAGCTTTTCCTAATTTTCAGAGTTCTTAGAAAATAAATTATTAAGAGTTTTTGCTACTTTTCTCATTGCTTTTATGAAGAAGAGTATCCAGTGGTTCTCACTCCACCATTTTTGTTAATGTCTTGTGGTACACAATTTAACACTTATATAACATCTTATTTGTTTGCTTTTATATTGTGTGTTACTCATATTTCCCAAACTAAACTGTAGATTTTTTTGACTGTGTATTTCTGTATACCACCTCCACAGTGTCTAGCAAAGTTCATTAATTAGCCTTATTAGAACTGAGATAAAGCTCATTATTTCTTTATGTCTTTATGTTGAACAGATTGTATTTGGGAAATAAAGCCAGCTGTCATCCACAAACAGATTCTCTGCTTGGTGGAGTATATGTAGCAAAATATGAAACATACCACAGGTGACCATGGCAAAAACTAAAGACAGTTCCAAGCTGCAAAGAAAGACAGAGTAGTAATGCTATGATCATAATCCTGTAGCTTTCTCTTCTACTAGCTTTTTTAAGCAAACTTTTTATTTTGAAATATTTTAGACTCACCAAAAGTGACAAAAGTTGTATAACATTCTCATAGTTCACCCAGCTTCCCTTAGTGTTAATATCTTGCATAACCATAATACAGTGATCAAAACTGAGAAATCTGATAACCAAACTAGAGACTTTATTTGGCTTCCTCAATTGACCTTTCAATTTTGTAGTCCAGTAAGGATTGTAGAGGGGGAAAAAATGGAGGATGCAGAGATGGACTGCCTGAAGTTGTGTAGGGCCAAAGGCATCTGAGCAAGAGGGAGCAAGTTGAGGCCAAAATTCAGCATAGGCACTGTTTAGTGCCTCCTCCTAGTTGGCCTCTGAGGGTTGTGCCTTTTGGTGTTCAGTTTATTTGTGGAAGGTGCCTTTGGGGGGCATTTTTGTCAATGTATGGTGGGGGAAACTTTTCCTTACTTGCAGAAAGATTCCATGTTAACCTTGGGCTTGCCTTTCTCTGTACCCCAAGTTATCCACGAGGTAAAGTTTGGAAACAAGAAAATACCTTTGCCTTAGTTACCCATCTGTTTAATAACCCCCTCCTGAATGTGGGAATATTCAGACAGGTATATTTAGATAAAAACACTCTTAGGCTGAAAGGTGATACTGTCCTTTCTGCATGGAGTAAGAAACAAGCAAAAATAAAACAGATCAGTGGGATGAGGAAAACAGGTTGCTTTCCAGCTCATCTCTAGTTGGATGTTCACAGGAGAGTTCTTAAATCTGCACTGGTATAAATTCAGTGTAAAACCTATTCGTATATATATGAAATGTATTTTAAAGTCAAATAGAAACATTTCAAAATTATCTTGTTGTAAGAGTTGACTAAAAGTGCATGGCACTCAAATTCTGTTACTTTATAATATATTACAAATCATCAACTGCTCTTCTAACAGCATAATTTATGGATGATTTCATGGTTAAAATTAAATGGAAGAAGTCAGAGTGTGACAGTGAATGTTTTAAATGTACTTTATAACGCTCAAATCTAGTATTAGTAGGCTAAAAATTAATTGTTCTAAAATAATTTCCAGATGGATGCAGTTAAAAGTATAAGATGAAGCCTTAAAACTACCAAAATAAAAATAAGAGGGTAATCCGTCTACAAATATACCACATAAAAATAAAAACTACTTATTAAAAATACTAAAAATGAAATGAAAAGATAAAGAACATCCTAGAGAAACTATTTATAAAATATATTACAGATAACCAAATTTTATATTCTTAATATATAAAAGCTTTTACAAATCAGTAAGAAAAAATTAAATATTCTGATACAAAAATTATGAAAAAACAGTGCTCAAAACAATAACATAAATGGCTAATAAATATATAAAAAATTGTTCAACCTCAGTAGTATGTCTGTAGTGTAGGTACCTGACAATTCACTTTTTTTATTGTGACTGGCAAACTTTTGATTGCTAAAGCATCCATTTCGAAGACATCCACCTCAAATAAACACTACCAGCTACTCAAGTAGATAAAGAGCCAGACCACTCCCACCTATGAAGTTCCTCTTTTAGAAAGCCCTGGGTGAAACTAGATAACTGACTGCTTTTCTCTCCCTATGCTTTAATTCACACTTCTATGTTTTAAATTCACCAATGAAAAGTGGACACAGGAAAGCCTAGGCACCTCACCCTCTGTCCAATAAAAACAGAACACACATTCTCTCTTTACCTGTGAACTCCCTGTGTGGCCCTGGCATGCTGTGTACCTTCCTGAATCTGTAAGTAAAAATCCTTGTTTTCCCAAAGTTCCTTGCTAGTTGTTGTGGAGGAATATCTTACAATCACAATAAGAACTACAAGAACCAGTCCAGATGCACATTGACTCTGGTTGGGGATGTGTCTGTGTGGTTAGCCAAAGGTAGTAGGGGCACAGGTGAGTGCCCCAGGCATTCCTAGCTGTTAGTATCAGTATGGATAGGCTGACACCAACACAAAACAATGTCAAAGAAGAGAGTTTGTGAAAATAATATGATGCTATTTTTCCTTATTAAAATGGCAATGAAAAAGGATGATGATACTTGGGATTTCTTATAGTGCAGAGAAATAAGTACTCATATACCATTGGGGGAAGTATAAGCTTTTTGATAGGCAACATGGTTAAATCTATCAAAATATTTAAAAATGCATTTATCTATGGGCGCCTGGGTGGCTCAGTCAGTTGAGCATCGAACTTTGGCTGAGGTCATGATCTCACGGTTCATGGGATCAAGTCTTGCGTCTGGCTCTGTGCTGACAGTTCAGAGCCTGGAGCCTGCTTCGGATTCTGTGTGTGTGTCTCTCTCTCTGCCTTTCCCCCACTTGTGCTCTGTCTCTCTCTCAAAAATAAACATTAAAAAAATTTAATGCATTCATCTAGCAATTTCATTTCTAGCAAGAGCACTCTCTTATACACTCTTACCTTACTTGGAGACTGATTTTCTGGAAATTCAATTATTTACAATTGAATTGTACATTCAATTCAATTATGTTACAGAATATTTATCCTACAATTATGTTAAAGAATATTTACTAACATGGGAAGATATTAAAAATATTTTGCTAAGTTAAGAAAGCAGACTGACATTTCCAACAATATGGACAACTAAATTAGCTGAAAACCCTTTTGACACAAACTTATACAAGTACAAGATGAAATATACAGACATTCTTCTAATTGCATGAATGAAAAAAAATTGCATAACTAAGCTCACAAGAAATAAAGGAAAACCCCTGGATTCCAGAAATGAAGATGAAACTGAAAATTAGAGTTGTAACCTTATGAGTGGAAGTTGTGGTTGTCCTGAAAAGAGGGTTTCAACTTTTAAGAACCACAGGGGGTAGAGGGGAAGATGGTGTCAGAATAGGAGGACCCTAGGCTCCCTCATCCCATGAATACAAGTAGATAACTATCAAATCATCCTAAATACCCCCAGAAAACGACCTGAAGACTGGCACAACTAAAAGTAGAGAAGACATATCAAAGAAGGTAGGGAGTACAGAGACATGATTTGGGAGAGAAATGGATCGTGGCTACTGTGGTGGGGAGGGAGTCATGGTAGCAGAGAAAGGTGAGAGACAGACTAGCACACAGGGGAGTGCACAGGGAAAACAAATACACAGGGGAGTGCACAGGGAAAACAAATCTCCATAGCAATTGGCTTGAAAAGTGATAGGGGCTGAATTTTGTGAGTTCTTGCAACTAGTGGGGTTAAAAACCTAGAGCTTTAAAGTTCAGTGGGCTTGGCTGGGACACAGCCCAAAGGGTATTGGGGCTACTCTTGGAGAGAAGACAGGGAAAACCACCTGTGGGACATACAATGTGGCAACAGCAATCTGAAGAGGGCCTGGGGCACACAGTGGGGAGGTTAGTTGCTCATCTCAGAGTCTGTCCCTGAGTGGTAGCAGTCATGGAGAGAACCATTTGGGAATAAGGAACTGGTAGTCACCATTGCCCTCCCTTGCCCATCAGCATAAGCACAGGGCCACCTGCAGGAACCAGCCCAGTGTTGACAGTTGATACCTAACTTGCTTATACCAAGTCCTGCCCCCTTACATTCCAGTGGAGCCACACTTCCCAGTCACATTTGCCTCATGTGGCAGGGTCCCCTCCCCCAGAAGACTGGCCCAAACCTCTGCCAATACTGTCTCCCAACCTGGGAGATTTGCAGAGCCTCAGTTCTGATGGCAGAGGTGATAGGTCTCATTTCACACGAAGACCAGAGCACATTTAGTTAAAATGAGCCACATTCAGTCCAAGGACCAAACACTGCCTACAACAGACAAAGAGAGCCTCTGCATACAACTGGCCTGAAGGATAAAGCAGTCAGGACAAAACAGTGGAAAACATGCAGCACACATTAGAGACATTCCTGGAAGTGCCAGACCCTGGGGAACAGAGGACACTACATGGCAGTGAACAACAGGACATCCTCTTCATAAGACCATTACCCTCAAGAACAGGAGACATAGCTGATTTTCCCAACACAGAGAAATAGGCACAGAGACTTAGACAAAATGAGAAGACAGAAATTTGTCCCAAATGAAAGACAAGGCGATGGCCACAGATCTAAGTGAGATAGATATAAGTAACATGCCTTATAGAGAACTTAAAGTAATGATCATAAAGATACTGAACTTCAGAAAAGAGTGGAGGACATCCATGAGACCCTTAACACAGAGATAAAAAAGATCAGAGATGAAGAGTTCGATAAATGAGATTAGAACACCCTTGATGCAATAAGCAGCAGATTGGAAGAAGCAGAAGAACAAATGAACAACCTAGAAGACAGAGAAATGGAAAGTAATCAAGCTGAACAAAAGAGAGAAAAAAGAATTATGCAAAACTACAATAGACTTAGGGAACTCAGTGACTCCATCAAATGTAATAGCATTCATATTATAGGAGTACTGGAAGAAGAAGAGAGAAAAAAGGCAGAAAAGTTATTTGAAAAAAATAATACCTGAATACTTCCCTAACCTGGGGAAGGAAGTAGATATCCAGATCCAGGAGGCACAGAGAACCCCCAACAAAGCCAACAAAAGCAGATCCATACCAAGACATATTGTAATTAAATTGGCAAAATGTAGTGATGAAGAAAAAAATTTAAAGCGGTAAGATAAAAGAAGACAGTAACATACAAAGGAAACCCCATAAGGCTATCAGGGATTTTTTAGCAGAAAATGTCCAAGCCAGAAGGGAGTGGCTTGATATATTCAAAGTGCTGAATGGGAAAAATCTGTAGCCAAAAATATCCTATGAAGCAAGGCTATCATTCAGAATAGAAGGGGAGATAAAGAGTTTCAGATTTAAAACATAAAAAAAAAATTAAAAAAAAAACACTGACACTGATTTTTTAAAATTACAAAAAAATGGGGCACCTGGGTGGCTCAATCAGTTAAGTGTCTGACTATGGCTCAGATCATGATCTCACTGTTGGTGACTTTGAGCCTCATGTTGGGCTCTGTGCTGACAGCTTGGAACATGGAGCCTGCTTCAGATTCTCTCTGTCTCTCTGCACTTCCCCTGTTCTCTCTCTCTCTTTCTCTCTCTCTCTCAAATATAAAATAAAACATAAAAAAATTAAAAACAAACATTGACATTGATTTAAAAATAAAAAAAGAGTTTCACAGGCAAACAAAAGCTAAAGTAGTTCATGACCACTAAACCAGCTCTGCAAGGAATAGTAAAGGATACCTTTTGAGTGGAAAAGAGAGACCAAAAATGACAGTATGAAGGTAGGAAACACAAAAGCAGTAAAATAAATATTTACGTAAAAATCAGTCAGGAAACTCACAAAATAAAAGGATGTAAAATATGACAACATATACCTAAAACATGGGGAGGGGAGGAGTAAACAACAGTTTCAAACTTAGATGACCATCAACTTAATGTAGACTGCTATATGCAGAAGAGGTTATACACAAGCTAATGGTAACCACAAACCAGAACACTAATAAGTATCCAAAGAATATAGAGAAAGAAATCCAAATATATCATCAAAGAAAATCAGCAAACCATGAAAGAGACAAGGACAAGATAGGATCAGATAAAATCTTCAGACACAACCACAAAACAAGTAAAAATGCCAATAAATGTGTAACTGTAAATAATCGTTTGAATGTAAATGGACTAAATGCTCCAATAAAAAGACATAGGGTGACAGAATGGATTAAAAAATCAAGACCCATCTATATGCTGCCTACAAGAGATTCATTCTAGACCTAAAGACATCTGCAGATTGAAAGTGAGGGGATGGAGAAAAATCTACCCTGCAAATGGATGTCAAAAGAAAACTGGGGTAACAATACTCATATCAGAAAAAAGTAGATGTTAAAACAAAGACAGTAACAAGGGACAGAGAAGGACATTATATATTAATAAAGGAGCCAATCCAATAAGAAGATATAACAATTGTAAATATTTATGTACCCAATATGAAAGCACCCAAATACATAAAACAGTTAATAGCAAACATAAAGGAACTAATTGATAATAATTCAATAATAGCAAAGGACTTTCACACCCCACTTACATCAATGGACAGATTGTGTAAACAGAAAATCAACAAGGAAACATGGCTTTTAATGGCACACTGGAACAGATGGATTTAACAGATATATTCAGAACGTTCCATCCTAAAACAGCAGCATACACATTTTTTCCAGTGTACATGGAACACTCTCCAGAATAGATCACATATTAGCTCATAAAACATGTCTCAACAAATTCAAGAAGATCGAAGTCATACCATGCATCTTTTCTGACCACAATGCTATGAAACTAGAAGTCAACCACAAGAAAAATCTGGAAGGACCATAAACACATGGAGGTTAAATAACATGCTACTAAACGATGAATGGGTTAACCAGGAAATCAAGGAAGAAATATAAAATTACATGGAAACAAATGAAAATGAAAACACAACAGTCCAAAACCTTTGGGATACAGCAAAAGCAGTTCTAAGAGTGAAGTATATAGCAATACAGGACTACCTCAAAAAGCAAGGAAAATCTCAAATAAACAACCTAAGCTTACACCTAAAAGAGCTAGAAAAAGAACAACAAACAAAACCTAAAACCAGTAGAAGGAAGGAAATAATAAAGATTAGAGCAGAAATAAATGACATAGAAACTAGAAAAACAATAGAACAGGTCAATGAAACCAGGAGATGGTTCTTTTAAAAAAAATAATAAAATTGATAAACTTCTAGCGAGACTTATCAAGAGCAAAAAAGACAAAGGACTCAAATAAATAAAATCACAAAGGGGAGAGAAGAAATAACCAACACTATGGAAATGAAAATAATTATAAAAGAATATTAGGGGGGCGCCTGGGTGGCGCAGTCGGTTAAGCGTCCGACTTCAGCCAGGTCACGATCTCGTGGTCTGTGAGTTCGAGCCCCGCGTCAGGCTCTGGGCTGATGGCTCAGAGCCTGGAGCCTGTTTCTGATTCTGTGTCTCCCTCTCTTTCTGCCCCTCCCCCGTTCATGCTCTGTCTCTCTCTGTCCCAAAAATAAATAAACGTTGAAAAAAAATTAAAAAAAAAAGAATATTAGGAAAAACTATATGCCAAAAAATTGAACAACCTAGAAGAAATGGATAAATTCCTACAAACATATAACCTATCAAAACTGAAATGGGAATAGAAAATTTGAACATACTGATAACTAGCAAAGAAATTGAATCAGTAATCAAAACTCCCAACAAACGAAAGTCTGGGATCAGATGGCTTCACATGTGGATCCTACTCTCCCAAACACTTAAAGAAGAGTTAATACCTATTCTTCTCAAACGTTTCCAAAAAAATAGAAAAGGAAGGAAAACTTCCAAATTCATTCTATGAGGCCAGCATTACCCTGACCAAAACAAGATAAAGACACCACAAAAAAAGAGAACTACAGCCAATACCTCTGATTAACATAGGTGCAAAGATCCTCAACAAAATACCAGCAAATTGAGTCCAACAATACATTTTAAAAATCATTCACCACAATCAAGTGGGATTTATTCCTGAATTTCAAGGATTGTCCAATATTTGCAAATCAATCAACATGATGCCTCACATAAATAAAAGAAAGGATAAGAACCATGCGATCATTTCAGTAGATGCAGAAAAAGCATTTGACAAAGTACATCCATTCATGATAAAAACCCTCCACAAAGTAGGTTTAGAGAGAATATACCTCAACATAATAAAGCCCATATGTGAAAAACCCATAGCTAGCATCATCCTTAACAGGAAAAAACAGAGAGCTTTTTCTCTAAGGTCAAGAACATGACAAGGATATCCACTCTCATCCCTTTTCTTCCACATAATAGTGAAAGTCCTAGACACAGCAATCAAACAACAAAAAGGAATAAAGGCATCCAGATTGGTAAGGAAGAAGTAAAACTTTCAGTATTTGCAGGTGACATGATACTCTATATAGAAAACGCAAAAGACTACACCAAAGAACTGTTAGTGAAGAAATCTTGCATTTCTCTATACCAATCATGAAGCGGCTGAAAGAGAAATTAGGAATACAATCACATTTATGATTGCACCAAAAATAATAGGATACCTAGGGAATAAGCTTAAACAAAGAGGTGAAAGACCTATACTCTGAAAACTACAAACCACTGATGAAAGAAATTATAGAGAGCACAAATAAATACAAAGGTTTTCCATGCTCATGGATTGTAAAAACAAATATTGTTAAAATATCTATACTACCCAAAGCAATCTACACACTTAATGCAATCCCTACCAAAATATCAACAGCATTTTTCACAGAACTAGAACAAATAATTCTAAAATTTATATGGAATCACAGAAGACCCTGAATAACCAAAGACATCTTGAAAAAGCAAAGTAAAGCTGGAGGCATCACAATTCCGGACTTCAAGTTATATTACAAAGCCATAGTAATCAAAACAGTATGGTACTGGCAGAAAAATAGAAATCTAGATCAACAGAACAGAAAAGAAAACCCAGAAATAAATCTACAACTATATGTCAATTATATTTTGACAAAGAAGGAAAGAATATCCAGTGAGAAAAAAACAGTCTCTTCAACAAATGATGTTGGGAAAACTGGACAGCTACATGCAAAAGAATGAAACTGGACCACTTTCTTATATGATACGCAAAAATAAATTCAAAATGGATAAAAGATCTAAATGTGAGACCTGAAACCATAAAAATCCTAGAAGAGAACACAGGCAGTAACTTCTCTGACAATGGCCATAGCAACTTTTTTTTAAAAATGTGTCTCCTGAGGCAAGGGAAACAATAGCAACAATAAACTTGGGACTACATCAAAATAAAAAGCTTCTGCACAGCAAAGGAAACAATCTATAAAAGTATAAGGCAATCTATGGAATGGGAAAAGATATTTGCAAATGACAGATCTGATAAAGGGTTAGTATCCAAAATATATAAAGAACTTATACAAATGAAACCAAAAAAAAAAAAACAAAAACAAAAACAAAAAACCCAGCCAATCCAATTTCAAAAATGGGTAGAAGACATGAACAGACATTTCTCCAAAGACATACAGATGGCCAATACACACTTGAAAAGATGTTCAACATCACTGATCATCAGGGAAATGCAAATCAATAATATAATAAAATATCACCTCGCACCTGTCAGAATGGCTGAAATCAGCAACACAAGAATCAACAGGTGTTGATTCAGATGTGTAGAGAAAGGAACCCTCTTGCACTGTTGATGAGAATTAAAACTGGTACAGCCACTGTGGAAAACATTATGGAGCTTCCTCAAATAGTTAAAAATAGAACTACCGTATGATTCAGCCATTGCATTACTGGGTATTTACGCAAAGAATACAAGAACACTAATTCCAAAGGATAATGCACCCCTATGTTTATAGCAGCATTATCTACAATATCCAAATTAAGGATGAATGGATAAATAAAATGTGGTGTCTACACACACACACACACACACACACATATGCACACTGGAATATTACTCAGCCATAAAAAATGAAACCTTACCATTTGCAGCAACATAGATAGAGCTAGAGAATATTATGCTAAGTTAAATAAGTCAGTCAGAGAAAGACAAATACCATATGATTTCATTCATATGTGGAACTTAAGAAACAAAACAAACAAGCAAAGGGAAAAACAGAGAGAGAGAGACAGAGTCAGAGACGGAGACAGAGAGAGACAAAGAAACAGACTTAACTATAGAGGACAAACTGATGGTTACCAGAGGTGAGGTGGAAGATGGGTGGGTAAAATAGGTGATGGGGATTAAGAAGTGGACTTGTCATGAGCACAGGGTGATGGAATTGTTGAATCACTATATCGTATACCTGAAACTCATGTAATACTGTATGTTAACTAACTGAAATTAAAATAAAAACTTTAAAAAAAACCCACAGGGACAGGAGATGAGGTCTTTGGCCCAATGGTACCATCATAAAGTTCCCCTGGAAGGGCTGTACTCTCTGTAAATGTTTGACTGGAAAAAAATCTTCATCTTTAACAGAGGGAAACAACAAGGAAATTTATCTGTCTCTATCTGAGTCCGAGATGGAAGAAAAAAAAATTCTGAGAACTAAAGCACAGGCTTGGAACTCACATGGTTTTAGGTTGTAATATATACCATCTGCTTTACCAGGAACATTTACCCTGATGCTCTTGGTGGAAGTAAAGGTAGAACTGATTTGAATGGATGGTCCCACAACACAGACCACAGAAGTTTCACAGAATTTTTTAAAAAACCCATTAAGGAAGACACTGCAATAAGAAACTACAAGAATAAATGATCTAACACAAGTGAGGTTCAGTGGACATGAACATCAGCAAGTTTGGAATCCTAAGAGCCACGGAGCAGGCTGGGAGGGGGGATGGAATTTGAGAAAATTGCCCAGTATGAAGAACAAATAGAGATGGAAAATATGATGGAGAGGCAAAATGACATGGAGGATAGAATGAAGGGTGAAACATTAATCTAAGAGGCTCTCCAGAAGAAAAATAGAATTGGAGAAAGGCAACATTCAAGGGGATAATGGCTGAGGATTTTCCCAGGATTGATAAAAGATTTAAGAAGCACAAGTACCAAATAAAATAAATAAAGTTAAATTTCTATCCAGACATGTTATAGTCAAATTGCAGAACACCAAAAACAAAGAGAAAAACTTTGAAAACTACACGAGAAAAAAGATTACATCCAAACGAGATAGACAGCCAACTTCGAAATTACAAAATATAAGCCAGAATACAGGTAAATGACATCTTCGAAGTTCTGAGGGAGAATATCTGTCAACTTAGATTTCTAAACCCAGCTAAATTATTTTTTAAAAGATTTTATTTTTAAGTAACCTCTACACCCAACATGGGCCTCGAACTCACAACCCCATGATGAAGAGTCATATGTTCTACCAACTGAGCCAGCCAGGCACCCCCTTCCCCAGCTAAATTATTATTCAAGAGTGACAGCAGTAAAAACATTTCCAAAAATGAACTGAGAGGATCAAGAATTCACAAACCCTTGTTGAAAGAAATACTGAAATATTTACTTCAAAAAGGAAACACTGATGTGGAAAAGAGAATGGTGAGCCAGATATTGGTAAACATGTGGATAGCTCTAAATAAGCATTGGTTGTAAAAAAAAATGAGGATGATGAATAATTTGGGCTATAAAAACAAAGTTGGAGGGGTGCCCAGGTGGCTGCACTGAGAGTGCAGAGCCTGTTTGGGATTCTCTCTTTCCCCTTTCTCTCTGCTCCCCACCCCCTCTCAAAATAAATAAATAAATGATTAAAAAATAAAAATTAAAAAAAGCAAAGTTGGAGAGGTATGGTTTTGTTAAAATTGTATAAGTCCTTGAAATGTTTTAAGGGAGGGCAGAGCTTTGAGACGGTTTAGACATTTTAAGTAAAAGGAAAAGAAAGAACCAAAATGTATAACTTCCAAACCTGTAGGAGATAAAAAAGAATAAAAAAATTTTTGACTAATGGGAAAAAAGTCATGAAAGAAGGAAAAAAAAGTGTAGAAAAAAAGCAGAATAAGAAAAATCCCATGAAAAGGGGATATAAATAAATCCACATATATCGTTAGTAAATATAAACGTGGTTGGAGTAAAACTTGTGAGTGTAAAGACAGAATATTGTTTGCATTTAAATATCCAAAATGTAGCTACATTCTTTTCATAAAAGTCACCTAAAACATAAGGGCATAAAAAATGATGGAAAAAGACAAACCAAGCAAATACTAACCAAAATTGATGTAGGTATGTTAAAGTTAAATATAGAAACATACAAAACATATAATGCATGCAAAACATACAAAGTGACAAATATTATTAAGGATAAACTGTCATAGTATATTGATAATAGAAAGAATTCACCAGGAAGATGTAACAGTTCTATATCTCTCTGCACCTAAATATATTGCCTCAAAATACATAAGGCAAAACTTGACTGAATTACGAGCAGATACCAACAAATCTATCATAGGACGAAAATTTTAATATACCTCTCCATGTTGATAGAGAAATCAGACCAAAAATTAATAAGAATGTAGATTTGACCAGCCGATTAAAAAAAAACTTTGGGGTGCCTGAGTGGCTTAATCTGTTAAGCACCGGACTTAAGCTCAGGTCACGATCTTGTGGTTTGTGAGTTCAAGCTCTGTGTCGGGCTCTGTGCTGACAGCTCAGAGCCTGGAGCCTGCTTTGGATTCTGCGTCTCCCTCTCTCTCTGCCCCTCTCCCTAATCACGCTCTGTGTCTCTCTCTCACTCAAAAATAAACATTAACAAAAACTTCAATTGATGCATATAAAATTCTATACCCAATATTTACCAAATACTCATTCTTTAAAAATATACATAGATTGGGGCACCTGGGTGGCTTAGTTGGTTAAGTGTCCAGCTCTTTATTTCAGCTTAGGTCATGATCTCATGGTTCATGGGTTTGAGCCCCACATCTGGCTTTGCGCTGACAGCACAGAGCCTGCTTGGGATTCTCTGTCTCCCTCTATCTCTCTCTCTGCTTCTCCCTTGCTTGCGCACTCTCTCTCTCTCTCAAAAATAAACATTTAAAAATTTTTTTAAAAAGCACACATAGATCTCTTATCACACTGCAATAAAATTAGAATTCCAAGAAACAAAAATTAAAAAAAGAATTTACTTGGAAATTAAAAGAAAGTAAGTTATAAAACCAGTTTGTGCAATATTATCCCATTTAGGGAAAAATAATATCTATGTTACACATTGAAAAAAAATGTCAAAAAGAGACACTAAAAATGGTAAAGGTGGTTATTCATGGTTTGTTAGCTTACAGGTGATTTTTAGCTTTGCTTTTTAAAATTTTTATTTATTTATTTTTAATTTTTTTATGCGCTTATTTATTTATTTAGAGACAGTGAGCACAAGTGGGGTAGGGACAGAGAGACAGGGAGAGAGAATTCCAAGCAGGCTCTGCTCTGTCAGAACAGTGCCGGACACAGGGCTTGAATTCTTGAACCATGAGATCATGACCTGAGCTGAGATCAAGAGTTGGTCACTTAACCAACTGAGCCACCCAGGCCCCCCAGCTTTGCTTTATTTTTAAATAGCTTTTCTGTGTTGTTAAATTTTCCTGTTTGGAACATGTAAGCATATACATAGTTTTTCTAATTAGAAAAAAAAATCAACAATGAATTGTACTTAGGGTAATGTGTAGAATAATAACTTGGCTGGCTATTGCAATAGCATCATAGCCGATCTCATTTTCATTGTGGCCTAATACAGTCTCTTTCCCAAAGCACTGAGAATAAAATCCAGTTTCCTAACCTCGGCCTGCAAGGTTCTACATGACATTGCTCCAGCCTACATTTCCAACCTTACCTCCAGTCACTCCCCAGATTCACCCTACTCCAACCACACCAGCTTTCATTTCCTTGAACTTTCCAAGTTCTTTCCATTTGGGTCTTCACATTTGCTACCCTTTGTACCTGGAAGCCATGCTGCTCTCTGTACCCCAATATTGTCTTTGCCTGGCTAAGTCCTAAGTATTCTTCATGTTTTGGCTAGAACCTTAAGGAAGCCTTTTCTTCTCTCACTCCCCAGACTTAAGTTTGGTTTCTCTGATAGGTATTTTCAAAGCACCCATTCCAGGGGCACCTGGGTGGCTCAGTTAGTTGAGTGTCTGACTTCGGCTCAGGTCATGATCTCAAGGTTCATGAGTTTGAGCCCTGCATTGGGCTCTGTACTGACAGCTTGGAGCCTGGAGCCTGCTTCGGATTCTGTGCCTCCCTTTCTCTCTGCCCCTCCTCTGCTCATGCTTGCTCTCTCTCTTTCTCTCTCTCAAAAATAAACATTAAAAATTTTTTTTTAAAAAGCACCCATTCTTTTCTTTCATACCAATAAAAAGAAACTTGAAAATACATGTTTATGTGTTTACTTGGTTATTGTTCATCTGCCTTGATAAACTCTGTAAGGACAGGGACCCCATCTGGTTTGTTCATTGTTGTATCTCCAGCACCTGATATAGTGCCAGGAACTTGGTAAGCGCTTAGTGAATATTTGTTGAAAGAATGCATAAATGAGTGAATGAATGAATGATTGAATCCTCACAAGTGGTGCTACTGGAGATTATGGAACCAAAAAATGAAGCAAAGAAGTTCATAAAGGAGAAGACTAATGATATGCCACAACTGTGGTTTTAAATTCCAGTTCTCCTGGTTATGGCTAAGATTCATTGAAAAATGCTGACAAAGCGGTGCCTGGGTGGCTCATTCAGTTGAGTGTCTGCCTTTGGCTCAGGTCATGATCTTGCAGTTCATGGGTTTGAGCCCCACATCAGGCTCACTGCCATCAGCGCAGAAACTGTAGGCGCTGAGCCCACTTAGGATTCTCTGTCTCCTTCTCTGCCTACCCCTCCCCCACTGTGTTCTTTCTTTCCCTCTCCCTCTCTCTCAGAAATAAGGAAACATTAAAAAAAAGAAAAAATGCTGACAAGATGAATTTCCTTTTTGTCTTCTTATTCTACATTTGCTTTACTGGACTATTCCCCTTTAAAGGAAGAAAGTCCTGGGAATTAGCTTAAAAACAAAACAACAATGACAACAAAGTTGTTACTTCTGAGGCCAAGGACACTGAAGTAGGATGATGCGCAGATGGGTATAAATTACTGGATCGCATTTCATTGTCTTGAAGCTCTGTTTCATTACATAATTGATACAGTACCACAAAACCAAAGCCCAATTCAAGTTGGCCTGGGTATGCTCTATCTTCTCTTCCAGGGACAACTTGTGCACATTCAGTCAGCTTGAATAATAATGGTCTTTGTAATTAGAGCCAGTACATAGGAAAAAGAGATACATTTTCCACTGACTCACTGTTGCTCTCTAGAGAAGAAAAATATTGGTTACTGCTTAGGCTTGCCCCAGAGTTTACACCGTAGGGTGTAATCTTAAATTTTTAAAATACAGCCTTGAAAAAAGATGCTGAGGAAGCAAAGTAGGACACTTTTTTTGTTCTTGTAACATCATGGACTTAAATTCACAGACACTAGTTCCTTTTAGTTAATCCCACCCTCAATTCTTGCCCCCCACAGAAGAATGTCATGGTGGTGATTTCAATGGTGAATTCTCTACAAGAGCTCAATGTTTTTTTTTTGTTTTTTTTTGTTTTTTTTTTTTAAATTTTTTTTTTCAACGTTTATTTATTTTTTGGGGACAGAGAGAGACAGAGCATGAACGGGGGAGGGGCAGAGAGAGAGGGAGACACAGAATCGAAAACAGGCTCCAGGCTCTGAGCCATCAGCCCAGAGCCAGACGCGGGGCTCGAACTCACAGACCGCGAGATCGTGACCTGGCTGAAGTCGGACGCTTAACCGACTGCGCCACCCAGGCGCCCCAAGAGCTCAATGTTTTAACACAACTATTTTTGCCAAAATCTCAGTCTTTTCCTTCTATTAGATCTAGTTACAAACTAGAGGCTTGGTAGTTATCTACATACGTAAGTCTGGAAAATATCTGCTTATTTAGTTCCTTAATAGTTCACTTAGATAAGATAAACATCTTTCAATTTTTCATCTCTTCTCAAAATTTCACTCCCAGTTAACTCCACAGTTCTACAGTGATGTGTGAGGCCTAGTTACATGAGCTTTAAAATAAGATTTATTCATAAATAATTCTGAAATAAACTTCAGCAATACAGTCCAGAAGGGGCAGGGGGCATTGACATAACTCATAAAAATAGGTATGCCCAATTATGAATAAAGATAAGAAATGAAAGAGAACAGGTTTTGTAAATGCACCACACTTTTCTTTATATTCCTTTTAAATGTCAAGGATTTCAATACTAAATATACACACAGTAGTCCAAAAGGTACTGTTAGTAATTATTAGTGCACAAAAGGAAGAAGATTTTTAACCTAACCAGATCCAGACACTGAAAGCAGGACTGAGGAAGCTAAATAACACTGTGTGTTCTGAAGTATTTCTTATTCAAGTAAAACATGTTGTTTAGGATGGCGTACCAAACTATTTATAATCCTTTGTTATTTGTACATCCCACGATTGTGAGAACCTAACCAGAGAATACTGTAAATCATTTGATCAAATCAATGAGAAGGCAGCCAAATAAACTTTTCTGGCATAATAATGACCAATTGCAATGGAACTGATTGTATCATAGTATAATTAATTGGCTTAAGTTCTTCAGACTACTGAAATAAGTGGACCAACCATTTCATGGTCATATTTCAGTTTGAATTGACCATGCAGTAATCTAATTGGTTAACCTGCAAATTCTATCCAGCTATCACCAAAAAAATGGAATAGCTTATGAATATAAGAAAACAGTGTTTCCCACCAGAGTAATAGGAATGACGGTAAATGACCAGGAACTCACTAGAATTGAATTTAGACCCTTTATGAATTATGTCAGAATAATAAAAAAGATAGGAGACATTTGCCAATTTTTCAAAGGTTTTTTAAAAAATTTTTTAGCAGTGCTGTTTTACCATGTTTCCTTCTTGTTCATGAAGCTTCAGAAGAAGTTAATGAAATCCAAGTCTCTTTTCATTGTTAGGGCGACTTCAAGAGTCTCAGTCTCCAGGATATAGAAAGCTTTGGCACTGTTGCATTCCACAGGGTGGGGAAGGGTTATCAACAGCTTCCTAAAAATCAAAACAAAATAAGACAAGATAAAAAACCTAGAATCAACTTCCTAAAGTAATATCAAGAAGATATCACTTTTATTTTATTTTATTTTATTTTTAATATGAAATTTATTGTCAAATTGGTTTCCATACAACACCCAATGCTCATCCCAACCAGTGCCCTCCTCAATGCCCATCTCTCCTCCCCCCCCCCCCCCCGCCGCCCCATCAACCCTCAGTTTATTCTCAGTTTTTAAGAGTCTCTTATGGTTTGCCTCCTTCCTTCTTGGTAACTTTTTTCCCCCCGTCCCCTCCCCCATGGTCTTCTGTTAAGTTTCTCAGGATCCACATAAGAGTGAAACCATATGGTATCTGTCTTTGTATGACTTATTTCACTTAGCATAATACTCTCCAGTTCCATCCACATTGCTACAAAAGGCCATATTTCATTCTTTCTCATTGCCAAGTAGTATTCCATCTAGTATATAAACCACAACTTCTTTATCCATTCGTCAGTTGATGGACATTTAGGCTCTTTCCATAATTTGGCTATTGTTGAAAGTGCTGCTATAAACATTGGGGTACAAGTGCCCCTATGCATCAGCACTCTTGTATCCCTTGGGTAAATTCCTAGCAGTCCTATTTCTGGGTCCTAGGGTAGATCTATTTTTAATTTTTTGAGGAACCTCCACACTGTTTTCCACAGTGGATATACTCGTTTGCATTCCCACCAACAGTGCAAGAGGGTTCCCGTTTCTCCACATCCTCGCCAGCATCTATAGTCTCCTGATTTGTTCATTTTAGCCACTCTGACTGGTGTGAGGTGATATTTCAGTGTGGTTTTGATCGCACTTTTAATAAGATAACGGGAAGCAATATATACCATCAAAAGGTTAGGAACCAAAAAAAACAATATTTAGACACTGTAAGTACGAGTTCAAAAATATGCCAAATTAACACCATAATATATCAGCCTTTTTGGCCTTAAAAATACAAGCAGGGGTTTTGATACCCCCACTCTTTTTTCAAGATTGACCTCATTTTGCATTATATAAACATACTCTCGGACTTGATTTATAGGCAGAGGAGCAGAGCCATTGCAACTCTAAGTTGGTTGGATAGATATGTTGCCAGCCATGCTTATGTGTACATGGAATGTGACTAACTGATACAAATCTGAAAATTGGAATAGTTCTATAATAATTCTGCTGATGCAACCTCAGGCTGAGTCTCTACTACATGTATAGTTATTGAAATTCAGGCCTGGAATGATTTTAATACTAGATCAATGAAAGTGCTTCTCTGTGCTTGCTTCTGGTTCTTTCTACTATACATTGACAAAAATCCCTGTGAGAGATTGCTGGGTTTATTTTGCAGTTGTGGGGCTCCGTTGCTAGATAGCTGTATGCTTTAGCTGCATTGCTGGGCTGAGCCATCCATAATTCTGTCATAGTGGTATGAATCTGAATTATGCATGGGGTCGGCACATGCTGGTATCTGAAGAAAATTAAATTCATGAAGCACTTGTTACCTCACATTCTCCATAAAGAAGCCTTCAGTATCTCTATAAAAAGTGGACAGAAAAGCTCTTTTAAAAGGTATAGGATCCAAGTTTGTAAAGGAATCTGGTATTTTTTAGGGGTACTTATTGAATCCTTGTATAAAGAACTAGTATTTGAAAACAAACTCTTGAAAACCGATTGCCTCCTCACTCATTTGCAAGACCTAAGTTTAGGAAACTGGGCTCATTAAAAGTATTTATCACACATGTTTGTGTGATCGCATTTCTCTAGAAGAGAAATTTCCTGTTACTCTTGTTCTATTCCAGATACTTGTAGTAGGAAAAACATCTCTCTCCACCAGAAGTAATGATATCATGATGTATTTATTTCAAATTTAAAAAAATTTTAATGTGTGTTTATTTTTCAGAGAGAGAGACAGAGTGTGAGAGGGAGAGGGGCAGAGAAAGAGAGAGACACAGAATCCGAAGCAGGCTCCAGGCTCTAAGCTGTCAGCACAGAGCCCAACGTGGGGCTTGAACTTACCAACTTTGAGATCCCGACCTGAGTCCAAGTTGGGCACTTAACCAACTAAGCTACCCAGGTGCCCCTCATGATGTATTTTAATATATCATGTAATATTTGGCATCTCAAAAAAGTGGGTGCAAAAAGTGTTTAGAGTCCATCTTTTTAAAGTTGTTTACAATATAGTTTGAGCTGGAGTTAGATTTGCTTTATACCTTATTCTACAAATGATAATATATTCACTTTAAAAATAAAGCAAAGCTCAGTGGTGGTAGCTTCATTGCACTAAAAGACAACTATAAATCAGCTGAAGAAGGCGTTCCAGTGATAATGTGCACTTCTCTGTCCAGAGAGCAATAAAATCAGCAGAGACAGTGGCCATTGGAATGATCCATCTATGCCTGCATTCCTGGCTAGTCCTTAGTAGTATGGCTTCAAATACTAAAATTTTGAACAGAAACTGTGCAACTTATTTAGGCTCTTAGGAGAAGGGAAGTATTTTTGTCTAGTCTGTTTTACTGCCTAATATCTGGATTGAGATTTATATATAAACAAAATAAAATTCTACAAATACTTATCCATGTACAATTCATTGAAGGACAGGACTATATCTTATCTTCATGTCCCCCCAGTTGTAGCAGGAGACTTGATGAATGTTTGTTGAGTGAATACATAAATGAATGAAAAGCAAAATAACATTTGAGTACCCAGAACACATTAGTACTATCAAATATGAATAAACATTTAAACTCAATCCCTCTGCCTTTACATTGATAGTATACTTGCTTTTTTTTTTTAATTTTTTTTTTATTTATTTTTGGGACAGAGAGAGACAGAGCATGAACAGGGGAGGGGCAGAGAGAGAGGGAGACACAGAATCAGAAACAGGCTCCAGGCTCCGAGCCATCAGCCCAGAGCCCGACGCGGGGCTCGAACACGTGGACCGCGAGATCGTGACCTGGCTGAAGTCGGACGCTTAACCAACTGCGCCACCCAGGCGCCCCAATAGTATACTTGCTTTTAAGAAGCTACAGTTTAGGCACTGATCAAATGTTTATCCAGTGTTACTTTTCATTAGAAATTGTTTAAAAGTGAATGATAATATATGAAAGTAAAGACAAAAGAATTATCTATACAGTGAACTCTAGAGACTTACATCCTTACATTTATATTAGCAAAGTCAAGTTGATGTTCCTTGCAAGAGATTTAAATACAGGACAACCTTGTTCTGTGCATATTCACATAATGTAGTTTTTATTTTATGTAGTTAATAAATGATTTTATCTCTGGGTTAGTTAACAAAAGACTTTTAATGATAGAGAAAAAACTAAGGGTTGATGGAAGGAGGTGGGTGGGAGATTAGCTAGATGGGTGATGGGGACTAAGGGGGGCCCTTGTTGTGATGAGCACTGGGTGTTGTATGTAAGTGATGAAATCACTGAATTCTACTCCTGAGATCAATATTGCACTGTATATTAACTAACAAAATTTAAATTAAAAAATAAATATTTGGGTTTAAAAAACATGACTTTTTAAACGTTTTCTATTGGAGACATAACTATTTTCAAAGAAAGTGAAGAAATAGCTACTGAGCTGGCATTCAGTATTTCAATTTGAAAACATCTTTTGAGTTTGAGTATCAGTCAATTCTCAATCAGTCTGAATTAAAGGAGCACAGCAAAGATGAGAATAAAACAGCATTCAACCAAAAATTAATTCATACTTGTCTTTACAATATGTTTTTACTATCACATTCAAGGAATTCATTTATGATATTCTTAGAATACACTTCAAAAAATAGTGAAACCTCATATGAAGATAAAAGTCCTTGGGAAATTATCCAATTTCCCCTATCTTTCCTCCTTTCTGTCTACTCCATGTTGGGAATCAACGTGCAAAAACAATGATTTTTTAAAAAATAAAGAAGTTAAGACATTGCTTTATTTCTTTTGGTTGTATAATTCTAAAAATCTGGGTTTTATTGATAGTTCTAATGCAATTGACTGTCATTTGACTGATCTTACCAGTCAATTCAGTTAAAATAGATTCACGTGTTCTGCCTTATAGATTCATGAACAGGAGGTTTTCTCTTCTCTCTCTAGGGGTGAGTAAACATAGTGTGATATGCTGTCAAAGTTAGAAACTAAAGAAAGTATATGTGAATACCAATAACCTCAAAAACAAGTCACATTTCCAATAACACAATTTCAGATAATAGCGTGGCTCCAAAGAATGTGCAAGTGTTAAGGAAAAATGACAAAAACGATAACAGCCTATCTTCAGTCTTCTATCATAATTAATGATTTTTTTCTTAAGAGACAGCACCTCTCTGCACTATTTAATATATAAGAACATTATGATCCCAAAACTCTAGTGTAGTCTACATTCTACATGGACAAGTATCTCTGTGTGAGTCTTTCATTTGGTGGGCTCTGATAGATATCTGGAGTGGCAGCATAGCAGCTGCCTGAAGATTGATGGAGAACTGCTAGGAGAATGGAAATTAACTCCACGGTGTGTAGATATGTATGTGTTTTTAACAAGCGCACCAATATCATGGAAGATTAACTGTTAATTTAAGCAACTTTCCTTGCAGAGGTTGTGTGGAAGAATAAAAGCATATATAATAAGAATGAAAAAATTACACTGCTCCTCGAAGTAAATCGTAGGAATAGTGGATGAAATTTTTATAACAGGAGGCAATTTTCATGAGAATATAGTTTTGAAATTACATAAGAAATGAGAAAGTACTTGATATATATCCATGGGTAGATCATTTTGGGTTAAATGCATCTACTATAGAAATCAAGGTTAAGCTATGTATGTACATTGGGTCGTTTATACATAGAAGTCTTTTGTATGAGGGATCTACTTTTTATTTTTTTGAAACCCTAAGATCAACAGGGGAAGATTATTGATACTGATAATGGAAGAAAGAAAATGTGCCAGCAGCTGACTGCTTACCACACCCAGTTTGAAACGCTCGTGAATAACAGAGAAAGAGCCACTGCAGTCAACCAAAGTGTGCTTACTAGCATACATTCAGATTAAAAGTGAAACAAGCAAGGAGATATTTAGATATTTTATCTATCACACACCGGGTTCCATTGATTTCCTCTTTATGGACTTGTTTTTGAGAGACGGGACTGATTTGTCCAGGTTTCAGATAAACATTTGTATCAGAATCTTACTGTATGTGTTGCATTTTGGAAACATAATTTGAACCTGTGTAATAAGAAGACTATTTTGAAAATATCAAAATGTTTAATTATATTATGCCATTATTACCTGTATTCTTTTTAAATGTATCTATACTACTTGAGAAGCTAGTGATAAATTTGTTAGAATTTAAAAAATTTTTTTAATGTTTATTTATTTTTGAGAGAGACAGAGACAGAGTATAAGCTGGAGAGGGGCAGAGAGACAGGGAGACAAAATCCATAGCAGGCTCCAGGCTCTGAGCTGTCAGCACAGAGCCCGATGTGGGGCTCGAACTCACCAGCTGTGAGATCATGACCTGAGCCAGACATCCAGCCAACTGGGCCACCCAGGCACCCCAATTTGTTAGAATTTTTGCTTTAAGGAATTGATGACAAGACTTTTCTGTTAATTTTTAGATGGATACAGTCAAATTGAACCTTAGAGTCCCATGGTAACCAGAAAGTTTAAAGATATTGCTTCTCTTATGGCATCTCTGTACAAAAAGCCACAAGCGAGACTTACAACTTAAGAGATTTTCATCTCTAGTTATTTTTCCTCACAGATAAGTAAACCATATCTGAATGTCAAAGGCTGTATTTTAGTGGTAGCAATCTACTCCAAATGTACGGGTGCAAAGCAGAAAAAAACTAGGTGTTTTAGGTGTCTCAAAAAATATATATACATATATATTTATATTATGTAGATCAAACATCTGAATGAATAACTCACTTTTTCACTTTTTGTCAAACTTTAGGAGTGATGAAAAATAACAATGTACACTTTAAGAATATTGATTATAGATTCATTAATATTTTAATACATTATTCTAATTCTAAGTTTTACTCACTTATTAGGAGTGCGAAGGTCAAGGATCATTTCCTGGATATCAATTTGAATTTCAGAAGGGTTTGTATTCGGCAGTTTAATTTTAACCTGAAAGAGAAAATGAGAAGAAAAATACTTTTGTCTTGAAGAACAGTTAATTTGAAGAGGGTAGGGAAGTATGGGGAAATGAGAGCTAATATTTATTAAGTTCCAGCTATGTGTGCATGGCTAGGCCCTTTCCTCATTACAATCTTGAGATGCAGGATTATCCCCATTTTATAGATGGAGATAGTGAGATGCAGAGAAGTTTAATGAGCAGCCCAAGGGTAACCATCTGTAATTGAACTAAGGTTCCTTGCCTGTAACTTTCATTGTCTGAAGGTGCATACTAGTGCACCTGCTAAGGTTGGGGACTTTCAACGGACTTTATATCAGTGGGCACTTTGAATAAAAAGTGGTTAATTTTCATGTTGGGTGTGGGTTGGTGATGCCATTTGTAGTATCCTGGTATAAACTCCTATTCCACATTTCCTAGAGAAGTGTAGGAGTCCATAAAAGTCGTTAATACAACAAGAGAAATAACAACATGATCCCTACGTACCCCACACCCACCCCTGCCTCCACACACACGCACACACAAAATGGGACTATTTATTGGTTTGGTAAGATTTTACTTAAAAATGTCGCATCTCAATTCCCACAGGACCCAGTAATTCCACTCCTGGGTACATACACAAGAGCATTTAAAACCCAGGTGTTCTCTTCCCTTATCCATCCCTCAAATATTGACATTTTCCAAGGGTCAGTCTGTCAATCTGCTTGCATGGATTCAGAAGTTTCTCCCACTTCTGGTTCAAGGATTCCAGACATGTGATTCAGACATTTTGATGAAACCGCCTCAAAATGGCATCATCAGAATGTAAAATTACTGATTTTTTAACTAAGTAATATGTATAAGACATCTTTCACTCTTACTTCATACCTGACCTTAAGCCCATCTCAAATTCTTCCCCATCTCTCTCTCTTCTCACCCCATGTGCATTCTGCATCTAACTCTCTCATTATGTATTATGTATTAAATGTATTTAAAAATTTAAATACATCTAACTTTCACAATAAGAAATACATTAAATATATACAATTAGATCAACTTTTAAGGAGGTATCCACCCCCCTACCATCATTATGAAAGAATGCTAGGATATTAACTATAAATATATGTATATTACTATTAGAATTTAATTGAAGGTTTACTGTGCTGCCTAGAGCTGATAATAAGGAATTGTATTACAGCTCAAATATCTGTCTCCCTGAAACACAGTCTAATTTGCAACCAATCCAATAAGGTTAGCATAATCAGAAAGCCTGCAAAAAAATGTGTCCATCCTCTAGAATTTATATGGAAAAGAGAATCCATTCAATTATCATGTAGCCAAATCTATGTATTCATTAGAAGTAAATAAGTATGACTATTTTAACCTTAAGAGCAAAATCAGGATTTGAGAAGCAGACCATTCAGGAAACAAGTGGATTCTCAGAAGATAGGCAGACACATTGCTCAGAATGATTGGTAGCGCTTTCCGAGATGAATACGTGTGATAAACATATGACTCCTGGTTGTGTCTGCCAGATAATGACTGACTCCTATCCCATCTCTGACTCTCACCTCATTCTCAGTGAGACTTGGAGATGGAGTAAGGCTCATATCCCTGTGAAGGAGGTGATAATGAAAAAGAAACAGACTAAATGGCTTGTTTTATAGGTCACATCAGAATGTCCCCTTATCAATATGGATGCATTAAAGCAGAAGAGCCAAAATATTATATATCCATTGCTCAAAAAGAGTATCAAGCTATGTGCAGGCTGCTTTTCCCATCCTCTAGAACAAACAATGGGTCATTTGGCAGAATATCAATAACTCTAGCCCCATTTACTTTTGGCTTTTAGAAATAATCTGCTGTTCAACACACATGGGTGAAAATGGGAATACACTGACCTACTTCCCCACTGCACACATACTCCTTCTTACCATGAGTAGTCCTCTGGGGGAAGACAGGTTATCTTCCTACATACCTTTGACACCTGAAGTTCCTTTTTCCATGGCCCCCAACTGACATCCAAGAGGTCAGGTACTTCAGTCAGCCTTATTTCTCAAGGGTAGGCTGTTCCCTATTCTTTGCCACATTGTTTCTATTACACATGTTTGGCTTCTCTCGTCAACATTGTTTTTATCTCTAAAGCCATGACCCAGAGTCAACGTCACTTCATTGATCTGATTCCTCTTGGTTTTTGATACCTGGCTTGGAACTGGAGTGAGAATTTCCAGTGCCTCTGTTTGAACTCTGTCTCTGAATGTTGACCCCATCCCAAGGGCTATGTATTCTGTCCTCAGTCCTATTTCTGCAAGTTTCCTAGTGTCCCTCTCAATGCCTCCCCCTCTCCAAGCATACATGTGCTACTTAAGATCAGTTATCCTTTATTCCAAGCCCAATGCAAAGCCAGTACTCTGTGGTAGTATATTCTAACCCCTCAGAGAACCCCAATTCTGAAAATCAACATCTCCAGTCCCCGTCTTTGAGTTTCACATGGATTTATATTTCTAACAGCCTTGGACACTTCCAGCAAGATTTCTTATAGGCAGTTCAAACTCAATATAACCCAAACTTAATATATTTCTCTTAGAACTTTGTCTTCTTTCTTTTGCATTGCATTCCTGATCCCCATACCAAAAACAAAGCTGTTTACTCTTATTCCAGAAGTAATAAATGGTAATTGTAAATAAAGTGTAAAATTCAGATGAACAAAAAGAAATAAAAACCATCTCTAAGACTACCATCCGGAAACAAACCACTTTACATTCCCCTGTCTTGATTCATGTCATCACCATTTACCCAGTTATCCAAACTAGAACTCTTGACTCCTATTTCTCCCGTACATATCCCATTTGACAACTTTCCATATGTGGAATTCTAGAAACTTAACAGAAGACCATGGGGGAAGGGAAGGGGAAATATAGTTTCAAACAGAGAGGGAAGCAAACCATAAAGGACTCTTAAATGCAGAGAACAAACTGAGGTTTGATGGGGTAGCAGGGGAGAGGGGAAAATGGGTGATGGATATTGAGGAGGGCACTTGTTGGTATGAGCACTGGGTGTTGTATGTAGGCAATGAATTATGGGAATCTACTTTTGAAGCCAAGAGCACACTGTAGACACTGTATGTTAGCTAACTTGACAATAAATTACGTTAAAAAAATAAATCTTATCAATACTACTTCTTAAATATTTACCTTGCTCTCAATCCCTACTGCCACCCTCCAGGGGCCTACCTCTCTCACCTGAATTAGTGATATTGTCTATCAATTGGTTTTCCTAACACCAATCTGCCTAACTCGCACTCATCTCCTACCATCATCTCTGCCAAATTCTCCACGATAATCTGCCACTAGAGTTGTTATGAAATACCACATCTAATTGTTTAACTCACCTGCTTTAAGATGTTTAGTAACTCTAATGCCCACAAAAGTTCACATTTCACGGTGTCTTAGTCTGTTGGGGCTGCCATAATACAATACTACAGACAGGAATTCTGAGCATGCCAGACGTGCGAGTATGGTTGGTTTCTGGTGAGAGCTCTCTTCTCTACTTGCAGAAAGCTGCCTTCTCACAGGGTGCTCACATGGCCCAGAAAGAAACCAAGCAGAGCAAGCTCTCTGGTATCTTTGTATAAACGCACTAATATAATCACGCCGGCCCCACCCTTGTGACCTTATCTAAACCTAATTACCTCTCAAAGGTTCCATCTCCAAATACCATTACAGTGGGGGTTAGAGCTTCAAAATGTGAACTTCAGGGGGACGCAATCAGTCCAAAGCACACGGTATGACCTTCAAGGGGTTTTCCAACTAGCTCCAAGCTGCTTATTCTCTTTTATCTTGTATTACGCCATGCCAGTGCATTCTGGGGTTCCAAGAACATCACAAATGCTCTCAAAACACATCATATGCTTTCATAGCACTATGCCTTTGCTCATGCTGCTGCTTACTCTTCTTGGAGAGCTTTTCCACCCTGACAAACTATTATGGACTTCAAATGTCCAGGCATCCAGCAGAAGCAGAGAAATAATAAAGATCAGAGCAGAAATAAACAATATAAAATCTAAAAAAACTGTAGAGCAGATCAATTAAACCAAGAGTTGGTTTTTTGAAAAAATACACAAAATCGATAAACCTCTAGCCAGGCTTCTCAAAAAGAAAAGGGAGATGACCCAAATAGATAAAATCATGAATTAAAATGGAATTATTACAACCAATTCTTCAGAAACATAAGCAATTATCAGGGAATACTATGAAAAATTATATGCCAACAAACTGGACAACCTGGAAGAAATGGACAAATTCCTAAACACCCACACACTTCCAAAACTCAAACTGGAGGAAATAGAAAACTTGAACAGACCCATAACCAGCGAAGAAATTGAATCGTTATCAAAAATCTCCCAACAAATAAGAGTCCAGGACCAGATGGCTTCCCAGGGGAATTCTACCAGACATTTAAAGCAGAGATAACATCTATCCTTCTCAATCTATTCCAAAAAATAGAAAGGGAAGGAAAACTTCCAGACTCATTCTATGAAGCCAGTATTACTTTGATTCCTAAACCAGACAGAGACCCAGTAAAAAAAGAGAACTACAGGCCAATACCCCTAATGAATATGGATGCAAAAATTCTCAATAAGATACTAGCAAATCGAATTCAACAGCTTATAAAAAGAATTATTCACCATGATCAAGTGGGATTCATTCCTGGGCTGCAGGGCTGGTTCAACATTCGCAAATCAATCAACGTGATACATCACATTAATAAAAGAAAAGAGAAGAACCATATGATCCTGTTGATTGATGCAGAAAAAGCATTTGACAAAATTCAGCATCCTTTCTTAATAAAAACCCTCGAGAAAGTTGGGGTAGAAGGAACATACTTAAAGATCATAAAAGCCATTTATGAAAAGCCCACAGCTAACATCATCCTCAATGGGGAAAAACTGAGAGCTTTTTCCCTGAGATCAGGAACACGACAGGGATGTCCACTCTCACCGCTGTTGTTTAACATAGTGTTGGAAGTGCTAGCATCAGCAATCAGACAACAAAAGGAAATCAAGACATCAAAATTGGCAAAGATGAAGTCAAGCTTTCACTTTTTGCAGATGACATGATATTATACATGGAAAATCCGATAGACTCCACCAAAAGTCTGCTAGAACTGATACATGAATTCAGCAAAGTTGCAGGATACAAAATCAATGTACAGAAATCAGTTCCATTCTTATCCACTAATAATGAAGCAACAGAAAGACAAATCAAGAAGCTGATCCCATTCACAATTGCACCAAGAAACATAAAATACCTAGGAATAAACCTAACCGAAGATGTAAAAGATCCATATGCTGAAAACTATAGAAAGCTTATGAAGGAAATTGAAGAAGATACAAAGAAATGGAAAAACATTCTGTGCTCATGGATTGGAAGAATAAATATTGTCAAAATGTCAATACTACCCAAAGCTATCTACATTCAATGCAGTCCCAATCAAAATTGCACCAGCATTCTTCTCGAAGCTAGAACAAGCAATCCTACAATTCATATGGAACCACAAAAGGCCCCGAATAGCCAAAGTAATTTTGAAGAAAAAGACCAAAGCAGGAGGCATCACAATCCCAGACTTTAGCCTCTACTACAAAGCTGTAATCATCAAGACAGCATGGTATTGGCACAAAAACAGACACAGAGACCAATGGAATAGAATAGAAACCCCAGAACTAGACCCACAAAAGTATGGCTAACTAATCTTTGACAAAGCAGGAAAGAATATCCAATGGAAAAAAGACAGTGTCTTTAACAAATGGTGCTGGAAGAACTGGACAGCAACATGCAGAAGAATGAAACTAGACCACTTTCTTACACCATTCACAAAAATAAACTCAAAACGGATAAAGGACCTGAATGTGAGACAGGAAACCATCAAAACCCTAGAGGAGAAAGCAGGAAAAGACCTCTCTGACCTCAGCTACAGCAATTTCTTACTTGACACATCCCCAAGGGCAAGGGAATTAAAAGCAAAAATGAACCACTGGGACCTCATGAAGATAAAAAGCTTCTGCACAGCAAAGGAAACAACCAACAAAACTAAAAGGCAACCAACAGAATGGGAAAAGATATTTGCAAATGACATATTGGACAAAGGGCTAGTATCCAAAATCTATAAAGAGTTCACCAAACTCCACACCCGAAAAACAAATAACCCAGTGAAGAAATGGGCAGAAAACATGAATAGACACTTCTCTAAACAAGACATCTGATGGCCAACAGGCACATGAAAAGATGCTCAACATCGCTCCTCATCAGGGAAATACAAATCAAAACCACACTCAGATATGACCTCACGCCAGTCAGAGTGGCCAAAATGAACAAATCAGGAGACTATAGATGCTGCAGAGGATGTGGAGAAACGGGAACCCTCTTGCACTGTTGGTGGGAATGCAAACTGGTACAGCCACTCTGGAAAACGGTGTGGAGGTTCCTCAAAAAATTAAAAATAGACCTACCCTATGACCCAGCAGTAGCACTGCTAGGAATTTACCCAAGGGATACAGGAGTACTGATGCATAGGGCCACTTGTACCCCAATGTTTATAGCAGCACTCTCAACAATAGCCAAATTATGGAAGGAGCCTAAATGTCCATCAACTGATGAATGGATAAAGAAATTGTGGTTTATATACACAATGGAGTACTACGTGGCAATGAGAAAGAACGAAATATGGCCCTTTGTAGCAACGTGGGTGGAACTGGAGAGTGTGATGCTAAGTGAAATAAGCCATACAGAGAAAGACAGATACCATATGTTTTCACTCTTATGTGGATCCTGAGAAACTTAACAGAAACCCATGGGGGAGGGGAAGAAAAAAAAAGAGGTTAGAGTGGGAGAGAGCCAAAGCATAAGAGACTCTTAAAAACTGAGAACAAACTGAGGGTTGATGGGGGGTGGGAGGGAGGGAAGGGTGGGTGATGGGTATTGAGGAGGGCACCTTTTGGGATGAGCACTGGGTGTTGTATGGAAACCAATTTGATAATAAATTTCATATATTAAAAATAAATAAATAAATAAATAAATAAATAAATAAATAAATAAATTCTTATCGCTAAAACAAAACAAAAAAAAAAACAAAAAAAAAACAAAAAAACAAATGTCCAGGCAAAATGCCACCTGTATTGTGAAGTCTGCTTGGACTACTTCTTTGCACCCATATCACTTTATACACACTTCTATCAAATTCAAATTGTTTGGGTTCAAATCATAGTTCTACCAGATTCTAAGTGTGTGACCTTAAGCAAGCCACTTAACTTCTTTGTGCTTCAGCAACCTCATCTGTAAAATGAAAATAAGAGCACCTATCTCATAGGGTCAATGCGGGGATTAATGATTTGCTATATGCAAAGTTTACAGAGAAATGCCTAACACATAGTAAGCATTATACAAATTGCTTTGCTATTATTATTATTATTATTATTATTATTATTTCATGTTAAGTGAAAACAGTCTGGATAAAAACGTTTATTTGTAGACTGTGAATGTAGGGAGATGGCTCTGCCATGGCACCCCAGTGACCTTGCACTATCCCCATAGGCCACATATGCAAGATTCAACTACAACCTGCCCCAAGTCTTGGCAGGACATCCTGTGATCCTCTTGGAATGTGGGAAGGTAGACAGTCTTGTGAGGAGTTGCCTCAAGTCTGTTTCCTATCTGTCTTTCTACCTTGTGGGAGGCTCCTTATCTTGTGGGAGGCCGTTTCTCACCCTACTCCCTGGTTCCCATAAGGCAGAAGGGCTTTCTGTCTCCCTTCTCTTGGCTATAGATGAGGGCTATAAAATAGTTCAGCTACAGTCTAGAGTTTGCCCTTCAGCAACAGAGTGTCCTACTGCCCGTGTCCCCTGTCATCTGGCCACTTTAGTTTGATGTTGTCCTGTGGGGCAAAGGGAGATGACACTATACTGATCTTGCTTATGCTGCCTGTGTAAATAATCAACTATATGCATTGGGGCTCACTGTTTCCTTATTGGATGGATCTATGGAAGTCTGCTGCTGCTTATGGACTACTTGATGTCTTGACAGTAAGCTCGTTAAAAGGAGAAACTTATCTATTTTGTCAACACTATATACTGAGTATCTGGCCTATGGCAAGTGTTCAATAAGTATTTGTTAAATTAAAAAATATAGCGGGGCGCCTGGGTGGCTCAGTTAAGCATCGGACTCTTGATCTCAGCTCAGGTCATGATCTCATGGTTCGTGGGTCCGAGCCCTGCATCAGGCTCTGCAGTGACAGCGCGGAAGCTGCTTGGGATTCTGTCTCCTTCTCTCTCTCTGCCTCCCCCCGGCTCGCTCTCTATCTTTCTCTCAAAACAAGTAAGTAAACATTAAAAAAAAAAAACACATAGCAAACAATGGTAAAATACGTATTCATGGATATATATCAAACCCCTGATAGTGGGATGCTTATGGGAACGGATGGAAAGTATAGAGAACAAAAGAGAAAATTAAAAATAAAAAAGTAAAATAGAACAAGACAGAGGCATTATACTCATGAGGCTTAAAGAAAAACATAGTGTTACCAAGGAGGAAAAAGCCTTCTGGCTCTCTTATTATTCTTCCATTAATTTATATGAGTATTTGATACCTTGCAAGCTTGACCTTATTTTCTCAACTGTACTACAAGGAGAAAAGCCTAGATAAGCATCTTTTAAACCATGTTCCAAAGAGGCCCAGTTTTTCTCCTAGAAGCTGTCTCATGGGCGATAGTACCCTTTTAACCAAGGCAGGGGTACTTTTATGTGTTTTATATGTTGGGTTTTCTCATAGAATTTTGTTTGAAGTAAATGGTTGGCAGCTAAAAACAAAAAAACCCCTGCAAACCTAGATGTAGCTGTAAAATTAATGTACAGCATGATGACTATAATTACTAATACCGTATTTAATACTGGGTATCTGCTAAGAGAGTAGATTTCAGGTACTCTCAACCACACACACGCACACACACACAAACACACACACATATACACACACATAATGCACACACACACACAATGCTAAGTGGGTGAGGACAGGATATGTTAATTAGCTTGACTACAGTAATTTCACTATGTATACGTGTATCATATCATCTTGTTGTACACTTCGCCTTAAATACATACAATTTTTACTTAAAACATTAAATGCCTAAATATAGATTAAGGCAAGGAAGCTTGGTAGCTATGAACTCGGGGAGTGGAGCAGCAGGCATGATTTGGATAATGGAGCTCCTTGGCTTGGGTTTAGAAGGAAAGAATGAAAGGTTTGCTGAAGACATGCATATTCCTAACTGAGAATTTTGTTTAGGACAATTGCTTTAAAACTCATAAATCTTATTTTCTTATTTGGAGGCCGAAGAGGGTAAAGGAAGGGGTGGTCCTCGTGAATTTTTTTTTATTAAACTTTATTTTTTATTTTTTAAAATTTACATCCAAATTAGTTAGTATATAGTGAAGCAATGATTTCAGTAGATTCCTTAGTACCCCTTACCCATTTAGCCCATCCCCCCTCCCACAACCCCTCTAGCAACCCTCAGTTTGTTCTCCACATTTATGAGTCTCTTTTGTTTTGTCCCCACTCCCTGTTTTTATATTATTTTTGTTTCCCTTCCCTTATGTTCATCTGTTTTGTCTCTTAAAGTCCTCATATGCGTGAAGTCATATGATTTTTGTCTTTCTCTGACTAATTTCACTTAGCATAATACCCTCCAGTTCCATCCACGTAGTTGCAAATGGCAAGATTTCATTCTTTTTGATTGCCGAGTAATACTCCAGTGTGTGTGTGTGTGTGTGTGTGTGTGTGTGTGTGTGTGTGTGTATACCACATCTTCTTTATCCATTCATCCATCGATGGACATTTGAGCTCTTTCCATACTTTGGCTATTGTTGATAGTGCTGCTATAAACATGGGGATGCATGTGTCCCTTCGAAACAGCACACCTGTATCCCTTGGATAAATGCCTAGTAGTGCAATTGCTGGGTTGTAGGGTAGTTCTATTTTTAGTTTTTTGAGCAACCTCCATACTGTTTTCCAGAGTGGCTGCACCAGCTTGCATTCCCACCAATAATGCAAAAGAGATCCTCTTTCTCCACATCCTCGCCAACATCTGTTGTTGCCTGAGCTGTTAATGTTAGCCATTCTGACAGGCGTAAGGTGTATCTCATTGCGGTTTTGATTTGTATTTCCCTGATGATCAGTGATGTTGAGCATTTTTTCATGTGTCGGTTGGCCATCTGGATGTCTTCTTTGGATAAGTGTCTATTCATGTCTTTTGCCCATTTCTTCACTGGATTATTTGTTTTTTGGGTGTTGAGTTTGATAAGTTCTTTGAAGATTTTGGATACTAACCCTTTATCTGATATGTCATTTACAAATATCTTCTCCCATTCTGTTGGTTGCCTTTTAGGTTGCTGATTGTTTCCGTCGGTGTGCAGAAGCTTTTTATTTTGATGAGGTCCCAGTAGTTCATTTTTGCTTTTGTTTCCCTTGCCTCTGGAGACGTGTTCAGTAAGAAATTGCTGCGGGCAAGATCAAAGACGTTTTTGCCTGCTTTCTCCTCGAGGATTTTGATGGCTTCCTGTCTTACATTGAGGTCTTTCATCCATTTTGAGTTTATTTTTGTGTATGGTGTAAGAAAGTGGTCCAGGTTCATTCTTCTGCATGTCGCTGTCCAGTTTTCCCAGCACCACTTGCTGAAGAGACTGTCTTTATTCCAGTGGATATTCTTTCCTGCTTTGTCAAGATTAGTTGGCCATATGTTTGTGGGTCCATTTCTGGGTTCTCTATTCTATTCCATTGATCTGAGTATCTGTTCTTGTGCCAGTACCATACTGGCTTGATGATTACAGCTTTGTAGTATAGCTTGAAGTCTGGGATTGTGATGCCTCCTGCTTTGGTTTTCTTTTTCAAGATTGCTTTGGCTATTTGGGGTCTTTTCTGGTTCCATAAAAATTTTAGGATTATTTGGTCTAACTCTGTGAAGAATGCTGGTGTTACTTTGATAGGGATCGCATTGAATATGTAGATTGCTTTAGGTAGTATCGACATTTTAACTATATTTGTTCTTCCTATCCAGGAGCATGGAATCTTTTTCTATTTCTTTGTGTCTTCTTCAATTTCTTTCATCAGCTTTCTATAGTTTTCAGTGTATAGATTTTTCACCTCTTTGGTTAGATTTATTCCTAGGTATTTTATGGTTTTTGGTGCAATGGTAAATGGGATCGATTCCTTGATTTCTCTTTCTGTTGCTTCATTGTTGGTGTACAGAAATGCAACCGATTTCTGTGCATTGATTTTATATCCTGCAACTTTGCTGAATTCATGCATCAGTTCCAGCAGTTTTTTGGTTGAATCTTTTGGGTTTTCCATATAGAGTATTATGTCCTCTGCGAAGAGTAAATTTTGACCTCCTCCTGGCCAGTTTGGATGCCTTTTATTTCTTTGTGTTGTCCGATTGCAGAGGCTAAGACTTCCAATACTGTGTTGAATAACAGTGGAGAGTGGACATCCCTGTCTTGTTCCTGACCTTAGGGGGAAAGCTCTCAGTTTTTCCCCACTGAGGATGATATTAGTGTTGGGTTGCTCGTATATGGTTTTTATCATCTCGAGGTATGATCTTTCTATCCCTACTTTCTTGAGGGTTTTTATCAAGAAAGAATGCTGTATTTTGTCAAATGCTTTCTCTGCATCTATTGAGAGGATCATATGGTTCTTGTCCTTTCTTTTATTGACGTGATGAATCATGTTAATTGTTTTGCGGATATTGAACTAGCCCTGCATCCCAGGTATAAATCCCAGGTCCTCCTGAATTTTTAGATCCCAAATCCCTTCTTGTACTTAAACAGATTGTTTGTGTTACTATCCTCTTCAGCTTAAACAGAAGTCTTCTTTTTGAAGTCTCTGGTTTGGATTGTTATATAGAGACCAGGTCCAACCCCCAAATAAGAAATTTGGCCAATTCTAAGGTGTAATTCCCCCCACATTTTAGTGTTTCTGATACTGGGATGCATCACACAACCAATGTGTACATTTAACGTGGTAGTATACTTATTGCTCCTTTTTTTATTAAGTAAGTGGCATGATTACAATTTGATGATGTCTTAGATCTGAGAAAATGCTATATTATCAACAGGAATAATAAGCTTATACATTTGAGGAAGAAATACTTGAGATGCAGTCGACAACCTCTTCAGTCCAAGTCTTATCAGTGGGGTTAAGCAACGATAGTGGATATCACCATTAACGTGCTTATAGGATAAAATTTAAGCTACAAATCAGGGATTTTTTCCTCTTTTTTGAGAGTCAGCTTACCAGTACACCACTGTCCACAATTACTCTTTATTATTCTTATATGCACAGCTTACTCAAATAGGCCAGGCTATTTCATGCCTAGATACCTTCCCATGTGCCTTACCTCTGCTTGGAATGCCCTTCTTGGAATGTTGTCCACTGGAAAAATCCTGTCCACCGGGTGTTGATCTCTTTCCACTTTATGTTACCATGTACCTGGTATATGCCTCTAAATATGTACTTACCATATTGGATTGCAATGATTTGTTAGTCTTCCACCTCCTTTACTATAAATTCCTTGAGGATAATTGACTGTATCTTATTTATCTTTGTATCCCTAGTACTTAGAACAGTGCCTGGTATGCAATGGTACTAAGTGTTTAAAGACTGGATGTATGAAAAGAAAGACAGAGAAAAAGAACAGTATACATATGGTGAGGTGCCATAGCACCAACAAATATTTTTATGCGGCTTCCATTCAGTGCCATCTGTGCCTCAGCCAAACCTTCTAAACTCCTGGTAGACTTAAAACTGTCAACACTGAGTTTCATTGTTAATAATAAGATGATTTCATTTATGTTAGTGCTGTCTCCCCAGTCAATTAGAAGTTCATTAAAGGAAGAGATCAGGTCTTCTTCTGCTTATACTTGCTGAGTTTTACATAAATTGTATAGTACTCTGAGGTACAATTTGGGTTCCAAGAGTCTTCATTCAGGATACCTTTATTATTAATACTAGTAGCGTTTTACAGGAGAGAAATGGAAAGGCTCACAACAGTTATTTACTTAGGGCCTGGAATTCCTCCAGAGTTTATAGCAATCCTCAATACTAGACATCAAAAATGTTATTTTACAGTTATTTAAAAGAGAGGAATTGGGATATTACTGGTAAAACCCTGGGAGCTAATTACTTCAAGATCACTTGAAACCTTAACTCATTAGAATGTGAAAAATCTCCTGAGGTACTTAAACTCGCTATTCCCATTATGTTACTTGATTCAATTGAATGTCTTAGATTTTGCTAATAAGAGAAAACCTGAAGTTCATGCAACAGAGAGATACCATTTATCATTTGCTTAAGGAAAAAAATTAAGCATCTCCAATGGGCACCTCAGTACTCTATAATGTAGAGTATTATGAGAGAGGGGGAAAGATATATGTATAGTCCCTGATCTCAGGGAAAAAAAAACTCTCCAGACCAGAATTACTAGTATATGCTACCAAAAAGAGTTGCATTCCACACTCTTAGGTAGGTCCAGACTTTTCAACAAGATCATTACGAGGCTCAAATAAGCAAAAGTAAGGTGATCTCATTGATGTCATTGGTATTGTTATTATTATTACATAGAAATAGAATCATTTGGATAAGGGAGTCAAGTAACATTTTATACATCTTTTTAGAGTTTTAAATCAGAAGTTCAGATCCAAAATTTAAGAAAAAGTCCCTTTTTAAATCTCACCATTATAAGCTGAGTCATTAGAAGAAGTAAGAGAGATTCAGGGAAGGGAAGATTTCATTCTGGTTGCCATCAACTCATCATAAGTTAATAACCAATCAGATGGCATTCATTGAACAGAACTAGGATGAAAGAAAATTCAGTCCAATCGGAATGAGTAGGTTTTTGTTTTGTTTTGTTTTGTTTTGTTTTGTTTTGTTTAGAGAGAGAGCATGAGAGGGGGGAGGGGCAGAGAGAGAATCTTAAGTAGGCTCCATGCTCAGCACGGAGCCTGATGTGGGGCTTGATCCCATGACCCTGGGATTATGACCTAAGCCTTAAACAAGAGTCATATGCTCAATTAACTAAGCTACCCAGGCGTCCCAAATGGAAGTTTTAATAGGGCTAGAAATAGTGTATTATGTCATATGATTCTACTATGTTTATTTGTAAATCTTACCCATATGTGTAAATGGAGTTTATTTTGTACATGTTTACCAATTTTAAGCTATCAATCCCATTATTCCATTAGTGCCTAAAATATAGCAACCATTATTTTTAAAGAGTTTACTGCCTTGCCTATGGTATTATGTGTAAAACAGTCAGTCAGTCAATTTAGCCATAATGGTCATATGGAAAATGGAGAGAAGCTCACCACTAGATCTTCACAACATGCTGTTGAAGAGTCTTTTCTCGAAAATCCTAGGAACATATCCTCAGTTCCCACCTGCTGTTTGAATATAATCTCATACCTGGAAAAAAAAAGGGGTCAATGATACAGAGACTCAAAAGAAAGAGCAATTTTCTCACAGGGCAAAAAAACTAGAAACTACGGGGACATGCTATTACAAAAAATAAAGTTCTGACAGTTTTTCGGGCATATAGCAGAACATAAAGAAATAGAAGTCTAGAAATACAGTCAAAAATACCTAATGCTGTAAATCAGGATTTATATTGTATCTACCTATTTTCGAAAAATTAACCTTAACTGTTTTAGAGCTATACAAATAAAAAGGGTTAAGGGAACTTCTAAGATGATTAAAAGTAGAAGGGAAAAAAAAGTTCTTTTTTTTCTTCCTGGAAAACGATGGCTCAGAAAAATAGTAGGCCCATAACCCAGGGTTTGATGGATAGATAAAAATCCTCCTCTGCTAAATTGAAGCCACAGAGTAGAGTTAGAAAATCCAGGTTTAGTACTTTTTCTGTCATTAACTGTGTGACCTTGGTCAAGTCACAAAGTCGTGGGGAGAAGGGTAGGTTTGAACTCAATGACCTCTATAATCTTTTTTGCCTCTAAAATTCTACAATGGAAACACTGGTAATGCAGTCAGCACAACTACATTGCAGTGTTTACAATCTAGGCTTACAAAGTTCTTTTTTTAAAATTCTTAATGCTTATTTATTTTTGAGAGAGAGAGAGAAAGCATGAGCAGGGGAGGGGCAGAGAGAGAGGGAGACACAGAATCCGAAGCAGGCTCCAGACTCTGAGCTGTCAGCACTGAGCCTGTCATGGGGCTTGAACTCACAAACTGCGAGATCATGTCCTGAGCTGAAGTTGGACACTTAACCAACTGAGCCACCCAGGTGCCCCTAGGCCTATGGAGTTCTTAGCCCGGTGAAAGATTTTCCTGACATTTCACCTCACCCATGACAATTCACAAATCTTTCTTTGTCCCCAAATTAGGGGCCCTAGGGACAGGATGGTTTCTAGAATCACCCAGACACAATGGACCCTATCTTTTTAGGTGGAATGTAGTAAGCAAATGTTTACAGATGATCTTTTCCATTTAATTCTACCCTTATGAAGAAATGGTAAATCTCTGGATAGGAAGACTAAAGGATTATGTTGAACTTCTGACCACTTGCAAATAGGAATCCCCAAGAATGAAAAAGGGATTTCTTTGAGTTTGAACAGGGCTAGCAATAAGTAGCTATTTGATATGGGGCACTTTTTTCTTAATAGACTATAACTATAACTATAACATTTACCTTATATTTACAAAGGTGAAGCCAGGTTAAAACAAAACAGAAGGGTATCGATCCACACTCCATGACTACCAAATGGATTTGCTCTAGCTGCTGCTTTCTCCTCATCTCCAGATGCAATTTTCCAACTGTCTACGTTTGCCTGGATGTCCCAAAGGCAGCTTACAGTCCACACATCCAAAACCAAACTCAGTGTTTCCCCTCTCCCTTCGTTCCCAATCACAGTCAATAGCCTCACTATTCACCTGGTCACCCTAGTTGGTAACCTCAGCATCATTTCTGAGGCTTTCCTCTCATTCATTATATCTAATTGAATACCATATATTCCTTTAAGAATCTCTCAAATAAAGATCCTCACATTTCTACCCAAGGCCAGTGATTCAGCTCAGGCCCATCTTACTTTGCATGTGGCCACTCATGATTCTTTTTTGTGAGCTGCTTGCTCACTTTCTTTACCCATTTTCTTCTTTACCCATTGGGACATTTTGAAATGTACTTGCATAAAATGGAAAATAAGATTAAAAAATTTTATAAAGCAATTTTCTTCATACCCTGACTGGAGTTCTTATTCATTTAAAGCTTTCATGGATGTTATTTCTACAGAACATCAAACATCAAGATGAGAAGTGAAAATTTACTCAAATTTGGAACTTGCCACATATGGATGTTTGACATTTATTAGACAGTATGACAAATGAGTGGCTTACTTCTTACCTTTTATACGGATGTGTGGGCACTGTATAAACATAACCTGAGATTTACTCTCTTCGTTTTTAAGATGCACACAGAAATGTTTTAAAATCCCCTTTGATCTTTTTTTTATGAAGTTTATAGGGTTTTTTTTTACATTGTTTATGCGATAGTTGGATACTTTTTTCCAGTTAATTATCTGCAGTCTCCCACTGTTTCTATTTTCAGAATGGAAGTAGAAGATAGATGCATAAGGTTTTTTTTTCTAACATTGGACACAATTTTATAGTCAGAATTAGAAAAGTTGTCAGATCACTTACCATAGAAGTCTTCAAGAATTTATAAAGTACATTATAATTTTGTAAGTACTGCCTTTGTTTTTCAAGCTATTCTAAATACTCAATCAAGATTTTATTTTAAAGCCCCGGATGTCGTATGTAAGTGATGAATCACTGAATTCTACTTCTGAAACCAATATTGCTCTGTATGTTAACTAACTAAAATATAAAAAAATACATATATTTAAAGCTTAGTGTATTTAACCATTAGTTTCAATTATGAATGTGAACACACTTTCAGTTCCTTGAAATTGTGGGTGATTTATTTTATCAAAGTGAAGGAACTTTTTATGTTAATAATCCTAAATTCCATATTTACAATTCATATTCACAGTTCCTAATGAAAAAGCTACAAGGTGAGGCTTCAATCCTGCTTGCAAAATATATTAAACAGAATCTTAAAATAACTAGTAAACAGGTCCAGGTAATAATAGATAATCGGAGGGAGAACATAGCCTTTTACCGAAATTGAATATTGAGTAATTAAACGCAGGTCTTTGACACATAAACATGGTATAATAATTTAGTTTGTATGAATGCTTGTAATTTAATGGGCTTTTCTTTCCCAGTGTTAGTTCCACATTATACTACTGACACTGAATACAATTTTGTAATGGAAATGACTATTTTTCATTTTTTGTTAGATAATAACTAAAGGGAGGTGTTATGTTTTACTTTGTTTCTGCTCCACAAGGAAAAACAATTATCAATTACACATGGCTTCTGTGTGTCACTGCAGTCTTCTCTTTCATGTGGTAGAAGTTACTTTATGAATCCTGTCAAAAATAGAATGGTATCGGATGACACATCGAACTTCAGCCCCAAACACATTCCCGCCTTCATTTGACTTACTCTGGTATTTCTCTAACATCCCACGTGTCATGGTGCTCTGCTCCCTCTGGAACTTCCTCTGGATTCCAGATATCCTCGACATTTTCATCACTGTTTTGAGGGATGACTGTGAAAAAAAGGGAAGATAAAGCTGAAGCTGTTGTCTGTTTTCCCCCTCAAAATTTCTCCCGTTCTTCACACGCAGTTTGGGATCGTCAAAGTCAAACATTTTCTATTTGTTACCACTAGCTTGTTTTTTTGGTCAAACAAGCTTAATTTGTAAAAACTTGACGTTTTTGAATCCATACACAACCAATATGTCGTAAAATTATAATAATAATTGAGAAAATTTAGAAACAACATATAAGCAAAAGGAAGAAAATAAATAATCTGTAATCCAACCACCCAAGATAATCAATGAGAGCATTCTGATGTATATCTTTCCAGCCTCTGTGTGTGTGCACATATGTATATGCATATAGCATATATACTCAATATATGAAGTAACATCTTATATGAAACATATAGAACATAGATATACATAGAAATACTAGGCTCATGTAAAATATTTATGTAAAAGAACAAATCAAACATACAATCAATCTGATTTGTGTAGAAATGTCTTATCTTGCATTGTGTATTATTATATAGAAGTTCTTTGATACCTTTTCCATGCAAGCATGACATAATTCTTTAAAAATACTGTTGGTTAAAGAAATTGAAAACAGTGGATACAATGGTCATTTTTTAATCCAGTATTTTCCTCAGGCAGATGGGAGCCTCAAAGAAAATCTCTATCACTTGTCCTTTATGTAGGACTGAGCATGTACCTGGGTTTCTACATGTCATCTTTAAATGTTTAAAAGTAAACGAGGCATGCAAAAACTCAGTTTACATTTGTTCCAACTACTGGGGCAGCAAATGCAGACCAACATTAGGTGCAGAACATTATTTCGAGTTCTCCTTTTAAGCATCCCCAGAAATGCACTTGATTACTAGGTTTTCAATACTGCCACTCTTTTCAAATTATCTGCCTCGGGGCGCCTGGGTGGCGCAGTCGGTTAAGCGTCCGACTTCAGCCAGGTCACGATCTCGCGGTCCGTGAGTTCGAGCCCCGCGTCGGGCTCTGGGCTGATGGCTCAGAGCCTGGAGCCTGTTTCCGATTCTGTGTCTCCCTCTCTCTCTGCCCTTCCCCCGTTCATGCTCTGTCTCTCTCTGTCCCCAAAATAAATAAACGTTGAAAAAAAAATTAAAAAAAAAATTATCTGCCTCTATCTAGCATGGGCTTTGTGAAGCCTAATTACAGATTTATATAAAATATGTTACAAATGACTCATTGTTCTCAGAATTTAGAGGTTATTAGACATTATGTCAGAAATACCGGCAGCATAGAAATACATTAAAATTTGAACTAGTCTTCCAACATCTCTTAAAAAAATTTTTTTTGGTAACATTTATTTATTTTTGAGAGAGATAAATAGAGTGTAAGCAAGGGATGGGCCGAGAGAGACGGAGACACAGAATCTGAAGCAGGCTCCAGGCTCTGAGCTGTCAGCACAGAGACCGACGTGGGGCTCCAACTCACAAATCACGAGATCATGACCTGAGCCCAAGTCAGACGCTCCACCGACTGAGCCACCCAGGCACCACCCAGGTGCCCCCCAACATCTCTTGAACTAGGTAAATAGATTTTCAGTATGTAGAGTCTAATAACTGAAATTTTAAAATCATTCTCTCAGACTTCATTTGAGCCATTATTTTAAACATTTTTCCCGATGAAATCTTTTACAATCAGCTAAATTGATGAAGGAACTTCTTTTCCTTTCCCTATCCAACTCTGGCAACTGTCATCATGACAGAATTAGAGCCTTCTATATTTTCGAAGATGTGTAAAATGTTAAACTATATGAAAATGTATAGGCCAAAATGCTGGGAAAACATCCCCGGAAATATTTATTCTGGTTTATTGGACCTGTGACTATATAAGTCACCCAGTTAATATGTAATTAAATATATATTATAATTAAATATATTTAATTATGTATTATGTATTATATTTATATACGTATAACTATAGGTATTATATTTATATATGTATAATTATTTAATTATAAATATATATTTTAATTAAATATATTTAATTATGTATTGTATATTATGTATTATAATTAAATATATTATATAAGTATGAATATATATTATAAATATATTTCATTATATACTTAATATATTTAATTATATATTAAATAACTATATCAGTTGCCCTATTTAATGTATAATTAAAGCCCATCATATATAAATGGACTTTAATTTATAAGTATTTTGGTGTAAGATCAAATTGTGTCGTTATTTGTTTTATTGTGTTCTCCAAAAGACTATAAGCTCAATTGGGGCAGAGACCTTTCTGTTTTGATCTTCATCATAGTCCCAGAGATGATCATAATGCTTGGCATATAACAGGCTTTCAATAAATATTTGTTGAATGAATTAATGAATCCTGTGAAATTGCCAGAATATAGCAGATATAGCAGGGTAGAAAGTGAAGAAGCTAAGCAACTTGGTAACTAGACCCTAAATAATAAAAAAGTTATTTAACCACACATGACTTTCTTGGTTTAACATCTCGGGAAATATGCCAAAAAATGAATGTGAATAATTTAAGGCGAATTAATTTCCATTAGTAGAAAAATGACTTACCTACAATAGTAGAGTAAAAACATCATCTTATATGTAAATGGCTGTTCATCACTTCCACAATTATTTGAGTTCATCTCTGACAAATCCTAGTGTTAATATTACTCTCCCTACAATTTTGCTCCCAAAGAAAAGATTATACCAATTATAGTGATCTATATGCTTTGTTAAATAACTTACCTTTGAGCTCTTCTATTCTTGGTGGTCCAATATTCCCAGGACCCATGGCTCCAAAAGCAGATGAACAATTTGGCTGGGAAAGAAGAAAAAAAAGCCCAACATTCTGTAATTACTACTTGTTCAACTTACGTGACTGATAATACTTGAAAGTTGGTAAGTTTTCCATCTCAAATTTCATAGTGCTTCTCATTTAATTAAGCATCGTTGTTATACAACAGAGAGACAGATGTCAAGTATTATTTAGAATGTGTTTTCCTTGTCCTTTCAAAAAGTATTTAGTTTAATAGACCCTAAGGCAGTCTTTGATCAGACTAAATCCCCAGTTCCAGCCCAGTGAATCATGTATCCCTGCGGATAGGGGGATGAGCCACATTCATCTCTTTGAAGGTCAGAACAAAGTATTAGTGTAAAAGCATCGACAATTTTGGGTTTGGGCAGTATCTGGTCATAGGTAGAAGATGGAAACAGATGGGAAAGTTTTATAGAAACAAAAACAAACCACTAACTAGGGTCTTAAGTATATACATATCAAAGAACTCATTCAAAACTCCTGTTAACAGATTTTACTTCTTTTCCACTGTGGGTATGAAACCCTTCCTCGTCATACCACCTCATGACACTGAACTAATGGATTTAAACAGCAACCCCCAATTAATATCGTCAAATACATGCTAAACCACTTCAGTCATCTTACGAGTTGATTTTGCCATCCTTTGTGCAAGGAAACATACCCCCACAGGGCTGCTACTCTACTCCCCAGTACAAGAACAATTTTCCTTTTTTCACTGAAGTATAACACATATTACACCTTCAGCATAGCAGCAACTGCCTCATTGGTCTTTCTCAGGGGTCTTTAGATATCTCAAGAAAACCCCAGTATTTTACTGATTGTTCTTGCTGATGCCAGATTCCGCAGCTCCAATTTACTCCATTTCTGGCAGTCAAAAAGTCTTATCTCCTTGCATCCTGGCAAACTACCATCTCTAGCTCTCTTCTCTCAGGCCCCTGCCCCTATCTCCCAAGACTTCAGACATGTAGAAGAGTTATGATGTCCTATTTGGGCAAAAGGAATAGTGTCTGTCCTTGAAAGCCAGTGGCAAAGCTCACCTGTGTCTTTATTATACTAAACTATTCCAACAGCTATAAATCAGAAACTAATCTGTAACATCTCAATGGTTTCTGAGACAGTAACCATTCTTTTCCAAAAGGTGCTTCAAAAGTGCTATGTCTGCGGTTAAAGTGTTACAGGCATTTTTATGTGAAAATCCCAAGACCGTATTTTGTTTGTTTTTTTTTCTTTTTAATCACTAAGGTCATATAAATTTGTGGTGCTTTTCTTAAGTTATTAATCACTAGAATACTAATAGTCAATCAGAGTAAAGCATTTCTTGGAACATGAGGACCTCTTGTTTTGTTGAGTGACTCCTTCCACCGAAAATTAAAATCCATACAAATAAAAACTCGAACATTCCTGAAAAAAATTAGTATGCTCTCCATGCACAGTGATGATTCAATCAGTACATCACAACAGAGGGGGAATTGCAGTTTATTAACTTAATGAAAATAAATGATTAAAAACAAAAATTTCAAGTGAAAAGATGAACCAGGATAATAAAAACATTAAAAACCCTCTTGCAAATATTCTCTATAAAAATAATCATTTCAGCTTTTACCATGGATCCACATCCAATTATCTGAGTAATTTGTCATTGCAATTCATGCCACTTTGCAATATGTAAGAGAGTTAGAACAACTTTTTTACAATGTCTGTGGAGTGGTGAGCATTATTTCCCACAGGCCTTAAGATCCCCTTTTGAGTTTCAAAAGCAGTCTCTTCCCAATCTCCTAGATTCTTAATGCATCATGGGGACTGTAAATAAACCAACGTGTATGCAACAGTTCTAATGCTGTTTTCAGAGAGAGTATTTTCAAAACCACATCACTCTTGTAATCATTCCACAGTTATCAAGATTCATACATGTTAAAAAATGAAAAACCATTTTTCTCCTGGAAAATTTAATAGTTCATTAGAAACATTAATTATTCTCCCACTGTTCTGATACTCCAATTCTATATCCTCTAATGATAGCTGTACAGGGGTGTCTGAATGACCAATTACCTCAAAATTGTTTATAACCCAGATATACAGAATCATACATTATTACAGTAATTTTCTTCTATGAATTGTACAATTTGGTAAAATTATCCTAGTGTCTCTATTCTCCTAATCACTCATCGTTCTCCTAGAATCACCTCTAGATGCAAATAAACATCCCCATACGTAAACGCCAAAGAGAACAGGCTTTGTAACCAGGGTGAATCTTTATCTCTGAATCTGTTCCAGTTACAAGTTTCACTTGCCTTTATTCGAGATTGCTGTTTCTCAAATATTTAACATATTTTCTGTATATGACATAACCCTACCCTTACCCTTCGCAGGCTGTATCATTATTCTATTTCAGCTTCAGGCAGCAAAAATGAACCTGCCCTCCTAACTTCACTGATACATTGCTCCTAAATTTTTCTCCAATGTTTTATTTGTTGTATGTATTCAATGCTATTATTATTGTCCTGATTTTTGTTTGGCCCCTAGTAACTCCTGCCTGACCAAAGCTTCTTGGTTTCTAACCCTGGCTCCAAGTTGATTCAGTTACCATCTACACATTTTATTTTCATTGCATGTCTTAGTCTTTATTTGATTCTGCACATTCCCTCTAATTCTTCCCGGATGGTGCAAGATCAATCCAGCGTTGATCTGAGCCACCAAATTTGCTGCATATTCAGATTATACTTGTTTTTCCACACAATAGAAGAAAAGAATTTGGGGACGAGCAAATTGATATGCCTGCTCGCTGAAGATGGTTTATTTGTGGCAAACTGGTCATAATAACAACTTCACTAAAATAATTTAAAGCGGATTGACATATTCTGCTATAGTGTGAGGTTTCTGCCCCCAATTTTATTTGCCTTCACATAAGCAGTCTGACAGCCAAGATTTGCTGATACCTAAGGAGTAGGAGAATGGAGAGCAAGGGGTTACATAAAAGTATTTTGATTATTCTGGGAATACCGCCAATGACTGTGGAGTGGCCGGTCAGTTTCTGGAACTCTGCTTCCCCAAAATGAAGCCCATATTGCTGCTGTAAGCCTCCCTGAGGTTACCTGTCCTGATCCCAAATATTGTACAACAAATTAGATTCCACAGCTCTATCTGAACATGTATCACACAAGTCAGTTTTAGTAGGCTAAAGCTAGTTTGCCCCATTATTTGGCCCAAATTATTTTCTGTTCTGTTTTCATGTGTAGACAAATTTTAAAAAATCAAGGAAACTGGATTATGGGGGCCTAATTAATAGTGTCTAGATGAAATTATTTGTTTATACATATACTGTCTAGAGGCTTAAAAGTACTAGCTACCACTCATTTCAATGGTTGTCAAGCATTCTTTGGCCATAAATATAAATGACAAACATTTTAAAATGTGGCTACTGTTACCATAGTTACAGAACTATCTTCCTATTCACTGTTCAGGTAGTTTAGAAAAAAATATAATTATGTTTGCTAGAAATGTACTAGAGGTTATACTCTCATGAATAATCAGTCCTACAGCCTCCTGTGAATGTATCAGATGACACAGCCTTGCTCCCATAGCAAAGGTTGGAACGAGTTGTTCAAATACAGTTTAACAACTTAGCATGAACAGAATTGATTCATCTGTAAGTATACGACCACCTGTCCAGCCTCAAAATCATCCTCTTCAGGATAAAGTAGCTTAGAGAGAGCTTGCAGGGCTGAAACTGAAGAAATGGTTTCAATTTCCATGTTTTCAGATTCCATGTTTTCAGTTTCCATATTTTCGGTTTCTGTATTTTCAGACTCCATATTTTCAGGTTCCATATTCTGAGGAAGAATATAATCAGAGAGAGATATTTTGGTTTTCTATTTCATTGAAGACATGAAGATTAAATTTTTAATCAACCCTTGATGATGCCTAGCATTATATTGCCATTTGAGAATTCTAGAGGGTTGATTCATTGACTTCAGTGAAAAGTTCACACAAAATAAATGGCAGAAAGGCAGAAAGGTTGAAAAGCATGGTTAGAGGGAGTTCTATATAGGTGAAGCAGAACACTGGTCCATAGGTCGAGGTATAGGAGGCAGGATCTGGTTCTTGAGAATAATTGGAGAGTTGGCAGTTAGGGATAAAGGTTCAGAATATGGCAGGGTTCAACATCACAGCTGGAAAAGACAACCAGACATTGAATCCAAGGCTTTCTTGCGTCACTCTATGCAGCTACCTGCTGCAACGCTGTCATTCAGTGGGTATGGTGGATACAGGATTTAGGGAAAGCAGATTTATTTTAAATCCCTACCAGTTGGGAAGAAGTTCTGGCCTTGTTCTCATCTGGTGAGAGGCAGGGCAGTGTGGGCGGTGGGAAGCCATACCTGTAAGCCGAGAGTCTTGAAAACTGGAGCTGGCATACAGTCAGTAGTTTATGAATACTGAATGAAGCATGATTAAATTCATACGAATGTTGTATTTCAGAGTAGTCACCTTGGAAGGTTATACGCTGATGTAAATTATGCTATCAGTGCTCAAAATATTTTGGGATTGCCTTCATATGTATTACTAAGAAAATAGGCATCCTTATGATTAAAAATCAGATTTGTCTCCAAGTGATTTCTAGATGTATCTAGGTATCACATCTACTTTCAAAATATGAAGATTTGGTACTTTGAGGAGGTTCAAAAGAATGAGTAAGCTACAGACCTCAAGGCGATCATGAAAGAGCATTTTCAAAAGTAATTTGAGCAATACCAACAGCAAGTGGATAGACTCCCAACGTGATTGCTTTAAAGGGGATGCCACTTCTTGGGATGCATGTTCGAGTATACAACAAATCATTCACAATAATTGATAGTAACACTCTATGTATCCAAAGCATATTAGGAGTTAGACTTCTTAAATCCAAATTATGCTAGCATAAAATGGCATAGATTCACAAGTAGCTAAATTGGAGTAGAGATAGCATAATGAAATTGGCCCTTAAGCAAAAATAATTTTTACCATAGCAACTGTAATAATAACCTGCAAACACGAAATAATAAATCAAGACAAGCTTGTTATTATATTTTGAGATGTAAAGGAATCACTAGTACTTTGTGAATAACTAAATAGTTCAAAGTATCAAAAGAGAAAAACAATGATATGAATTTTTGGAAAAAATATTCTAAATTCAAGGGAAATGAAGATTCTACTAGATTTTTTTAGAAGTTTAACAAATTAAGAATAATTAAACTATTAAAAACTTTAAAGTTTGACAAAAACAGATCACATTGGAAAAACTAAAGCAAGATGCCTTTTTACAAACTGTGCAGTGTTATTTATTTGTAGGGCTATCTTTTACCTGTAAATTTGACATATGTTAGGTTCATCATAAGCCTGGCAACCAAGATCCTTTAGAATATTACACCCATCTAATTTTCTGCCCCTCCCTATTAATTCTCTTACATGCAATGTGTTCTGTTAAAAACTGAACTGCTTATTAAACATAGCTTATAATCTCCTGCCTTTGTACCTGAGAATGTATTTTTCCTTTTGCTTAGAGTACTCTTGTAGTGTAGTGATTAAAAAAAAAAAATTCCAGAGCCACAGTGCCTGAATCTGGCATTGTCACTTAAATAGGCCAATAATACATTTAAATTAAATGTAAGCAGTAGTTTCATCAAAAACAAAATATATTGCCAAATCAACTTGAGATTTGGTTATTAGAAAATAAAATTTCTAGGCCCTCTGTTTTTATTTCTCTCACTCTCCATTGCTAGGCTGACTCCAATGGCAGCATCTTCTGGACATCAACTTGAGCCCGTAGGGCCTTCCTACATAAAGGTGTGATTGGGGGACTCTCTCTTGGTACCAGCCACAAGAGCTAAAGAGACAGACGCTTCAGAAACAACTCGTTACCAAAACATTGAAACCAGTTAGGGACTAGAAAAACTCAACCAGGATTGCTCCAGACCCATGGCACTGAAGCAAGATCAGTAACCTGAGATTAAGTCAGACTCTCTTTGTGAGGGCTGGTTGATACCAAGTAGTATCCTTTGGGAACTTGTTTAACAGGTAAACACATATCCTTATGTAAAGCACTGTTGCTAGCCGAATGATTTCAAAGTATTCAAAAGCCATTTACTCTCTTAAAAAACACAAAACGAAACAAAACAAAAATCCATTTACTGTCTTAAATAATTTGGCATTTCTTCTGCAACTCTATTTACATAATACTTAGTTAGCAATTCTTATGTTAAATTCTTCTGAAAACACAAAAGTAAACATCATCTTTGCCTATGTCTGAATTAAATTACAATATACTGGCCAATTTTTACATTTTTTTTACAGTATACACATCAATAATTCCCTGCTTATTAAAAATAATTCATTTTTGGCTTTGCCTTTACAATACCAAGAATTATTTCCTTTTTTAGGTCTCAAATTTTCACTGCTATAAAATGTACCAAGTCATAAGTAACTATGAGGACTTAACAGAGTTTTTTTTACAAATTTAAAATACATTTAGTAGAAGATGACTTTTGAAAGTACCTGGAATATTTCATAAAATAAATGAGACTCTTTTGATTCAATACTTCCTCTATTATTATTTTAGACAAACTTAATACACTTGTCAGTAATTTTTTTCTCTCATTCTCATACTCCACCTTTATCTAAAAAGGAGACAGCAAATTTTCCTTCACTATTTAGACAGTTTCTCCCTAAGTTAACAGGCCTTTTTCTTAATTTCTTTGGGAATTAGTCTCTGTTCTGAATCTTTGTCACAACAGGAAGGTCTTAGGAGAAATGACCCCTACCCCTCTGGTCAAATTCTGTTCTCTCCCTTAATCAGATTTTATTTTTGGACACGGTTTCTTACTTTTTGACAGGTATAGTCCAACGATATATAATACTCTCCCAATCAGTCCTTGGTGAGTAGCAGGCTTGCCAAGTACAGGTAGTCTTTACACACCACGCTCTAGCCCACTTAAGTGTGGCCCGCTGTTCAGTCCTCAACGGATCTGACCAAGACCGTTGGAACCCTCAGGCCATTGTCTACGTAGCAAGCTCACGGGCCACTTCTTTTTCCCCGTTTGAACAGCGTTATACCCCCTAAAAATATATATCCTAACCAATGCACTCTGGATAAACCATGTCTGTACATGTAAAACAGAAGGAACAGTGGCTGCTCCAACTTGGAGCACCCAGATCTACCTATAAGGACACAGTTTTCACTCTCAAATTAGTGTTACAACCATAAGTGTGGTGAGTTGACAGAGGCACTGGGAAGCCTTCACTTGCTCATTTTGGCTTTCAGACAGTTGAACAGCATCCATTCCCTGTATGGTAAACTGGCCCCATCTCTCACTCACATCCTGATAGACCGAGTTGTTTAAAGCCGCCTCCTGCTTCTAGTGTCTAGGGCAGGGGAATTTAGGGAAAAGGTCTGTTCTATTTGCAATTTGTGGCTTTTCTGGGTATCTCTCAGGGTGGTAAGTACTCCAGAGTTCTCCCCAGTTTCTCTGATAGCCAGGGCATTTGAGGACCCTTTCTTTTCCCTTCTTAAGGTTCGGGTTTCCTCACCTGGGTCAGTTTTCGGGTAGCTGGCGGGGCTCCGAAAATAGACTGCGGAAAGCTCTGCGTCTCTGTGTTGCCTAGGTAACAATTTTGTTGCCCCCTCCATCCACCACCTCTGGGTTCCCGCTTGACTTTCCTGGCCAATCAGAGAAGAGTTTCCTTTGAAACAACACCAGAATCGACCAATCCGGGCTCGTGCCAGTCGGGGTCAATGGCCGCCCTTTCCAGTTAACTAGGTGGACCCCAGTTAAGCGTCTGTCTCGGTTAGCGTCACTCCAGCTGCAACCAGCCCGCGGTAGACGCTGGTTTTTCCCCTGGTCCGAGTAGGCCCAGTTCCGCCTCTCCGGCCGCTAGACAGTCTCGGAGGCCCTTCCCATTTACTTTGGGAGCCCCGACGGCGAGCGGCGGCGGCAGCCACCAAGGTAAGTTTGCAAGGTTTTCGTTTGTCCCAGGCATCGGCAGGCTCGCTCATCATTACACTTTTCCCGCACGTGAATTCCAAACCGGACGACTCCTCCCGCGGCTCCTGGGCAACGTGAATGGATGCATAGGCTCGGTGGCCCCGGGGGGTTGAGAAGGTTTTGCCGCAGCTCTCCACGCGCTCCCCACGCCTCCTCCCCGCCGCGCGATAGAGACACAGGTTGTGGTTCGTTCAGGCTCAGCATGTGTGTGTGTGTGTGTGTGTGTGTGTACTCGAGCGAGCGCAGGTAAGGTGGTACCGCGCTTCTTTTCCTTAGCTCGGCTTGTGTGGTGTGTGGGGAGGGGGCGTGTAGGGTGGGAGCGCGCTTTTCATCGACTGCGTGTGTGTTGTGGGGTGGGGGTGGGATCACGGTTCTTTTCCTTGGCTCAGAACGTGTGTGTGCGCTGGGGGTGGTGTGTTTTGTGTGTAAGGTGGGATCGCGTTTCTTTTCCTTTGCTGTGGGCATGACTTCTGGGCCTGAACCCCTGGGGTGAGCATCCCTGCTACACCTTGCTCCCGCTCCCAGTGACACAGTGGACCTGGTCCCCTGCTTTTTCCCGCCTTGGAGTGGAGAAACGCAGGCACGCCGCCCGCTTGCCACTGCTTGGCAATCTGCGTGTCTTCACTTCACGTAGACGTGCAGTTGTGACCCTAGTTTCCCGTGGATTCCGTGGTTTGGTTTTAAGCAAAAGGGGGGTGGCTTAATATACATTTGGAATGTTCGCAACTGGTTAGTTGTGTTTGGTAGTGGGGCCCCTAATACATTATTTGAGTGTTGTAAGCAAGGAAAGATAGGATGGCTTTCATGGATGGTTGTTACTTTTGGTTATCCAGGGATTGGAATTTGATTAATGAATTAACTAAATTTCTTTCCTTCTTTGGCTATCATATTTTTCTAGCTTCCTCCCTATCTGGTGAAGTGAAACTTGAATAATTTGTCCATTCTCCTTGTTATATTACCACAGTAAACAAACAAACAAAATGGAAGTATATTTAAGTTATTGGCTAAAAGTAAAGTTACTGGCTTTTTGGCCAAATTAATTATACCACAATATCCCTTATGACTACAAATGTCTTAAATTTTGTTATTTCTCTAGATAGATAACTTGTGGAGTGTAGCTATATGCTATGCTGTCTCTTGATTGCTTTTTTTCTATTTTCTTCATTGTGCATTATTCTAAGTCGGTAATGCCTAGCTAGTACTTTTCAGACCTTTTTGCTGTGACTCACAGAAATAAAATTTATATTGTGGCCCAGTATATACATATCCAATATATAATTGACAACCATTTCACAAAAACAATACTTACTACATGCAGTTTACTCTTATAGTCTCCATTATGTACTTTTTTTTAATGTGGAGTACAAGCCAGTAATGAATCCTCACTCAGGTTGAAAAACTTCGATCTTTGGTTTTCAAACTTGTGTGTGTTTAGGAATCACACAGGATGTTTGTCACTGTTGGGGCAGAAGAAAAATTTTCTCTGTCCCTCAGAATTCTGGCTGGACTAAGAATTAAATTGACATGAGACCGATTAACAGGAGAAAATCAAATTTAATTTCATACATAAGGGGAATCTACAGACATGAAATTCCAGACAGGCAAAATGAAGTCTATATGTCATCCTGAACTAAGGAGAAAAGGGGGATAAGGGTCTGGGACTTCAAAGGGAAGGAACACAACTCACAGGAAGATGAAAAAGAGTAAATGTTTGGTAAACAGATGTTTGCTGGGCCATTCAGCAACTGTAGGACTTAGGACTTTAATCAAACAGGCTTTGCTTGGTTCCTTCCTGTCTACTGTACCTAGTTCATGTTATAATGTAGTTATCTGTCGTGATAGCTCTCTTCGTGGAGCAGGTCCTTCATCTAAAATCTTTCAGGCAGCTGTTGCTGAGGGCAGGGAGGAGGGGTGGGGAGTCAGCTTCTTCCTGAGTCTTTGGGCTTTTGTTTTCAGATCAGCATAATCTACATACCAAAGTGGCCCATCTTAGGGCCCCCTGTCCTTGGCCCCTAAATCGCAAATGCTGATTTCCCTGGCTCCAGCATCTGGTTATGTGTGTCTCTGGTAGGGGAAGGTGGTTCGAGTAACATTTTTGAAGTGCCTGGTTTAGTGCCAGATGCACAAGGATTCAGTAAACCATAGTTTACTTCTTGAGGAGCAAAGGCTATTTATCTTTGGGAATTTAATTGCCTCTTCAAGGTTTGGCCTGCCCCTGGCAAGGTGGAATCCAATGTTAAGCACTGTTTTCCCCAGGGTTGAGGAGGTAGGAAAGTAGGGGATGAGCCCTAGATCTGAGATGAATCCGTGAGTACTTGGCTTCCCTGGAGAATTTTGTAAATACAGAAATTTAGGGATAGAAGAACACAAACATTAGAGCATTTCAGTGATTATCCCAGGATCACATTGTAAGTAAGTGGATCTCAGAGATAAAGTCACTTGATGAAGTCTAATATTCTTGATAGCAGGTCAGATCTAGAGGCAGAAGTTGAAACAGGAAGAGAGCTTCTCTGACTTGCAGAGGCAACAGAATTTCTGGCTTTTGACTGCTGGCTTGGTTTTAATGAAAGGAAACTTGAGAGATCTAAAAAAATAAAAAATACACCTAAAAGATTTTGTGGGTTATCGCTATGAAAAAGGGATTTAGTTTAGCATATTTCTCTTGTAATATATAGAACAACTGTTTTAAAACACTAACTAGTTAAGTAATTTATTCAGCCAGCATTAAAAGAAATTAAAGGTGAAAAATCTCCCTCAAATCTACTACCAAAAATATAACTGCTATTTCTGTTCCCCTCCTATTTTATTCATATGTACCCATATTTTTAAATAATTTTAATCCTTGCTTGTATAAGTTTTGTTCCTTTTATTTAATATTATTCTGGGAATCTGTTCTATGTGGTTGATAGTTTTCAAATTTTTATTAGTAATAGCATTCTAATGGTCCATAGAGTGAGATGGCTATAATTTATTCAGCCTAACCCAACAACAGAAAATTATTTCCAGTAATTTCATGCTATCAGTAACACTGTAAAATTTGGGTTATTTGAAATCATTTATATAACTTGTACCTTACATGAAACTCAAGGGGAATCTTAACAGGAAGACCAGGGATCTGGACCTGAGATGCTAGTGTTTGCCACTCCCCACTTTAGATGTATGAATTTACCCATGTAGGTTTTTGTCGCTAGAGAAGCAGTGATCAACCATAATATCTATTGTACATATGAATTAGATGGGATGTATTTTTTAAGTAATGAGTATAGACATTTTCAAAATGATTTACTTTAAAAGATACATGAATCCTAGCAGATTCAAGTGCCATAATAACACTCATGCTGATTAGCTTTCTTTATGAATATCTTTTCCAAAGATTATATGAGTGCGTATTCATTTGTAATTAAAAACTTTTTTATAAAAGGTCCAATTGAGTTGACGGGGAGAATAAAAGCTATAATTGGCCTTTATTAGCACATCTCCCTTTTCAAAGCACACATATTGTCTTATTTTCTGTCATTCTAAAACATTAACTAGTCTCTCTTTTTAAAATGATAAAATATTTCGAACAAAAAGCACAGAGACTATTCTACACCATCATCCACGTACCTACGAAAGATTTGACAGTTGTTAACATTTTGCCATATTTTCTTTAGGTATTGTTTTTTAAAGAACTAAAACATTATAGCTAATTCTTTGTACCCCTTCCCAGTCTCCTTTCCTTCCCATCCCAGAGATAATTGTTCTTCTGAAGTTGTTGTATATTTTCCCAATCTATATTTTTAATTTATTTTTAATTTTTATTTTTGAACATTTATTCATTTTTGAGAGACAGAGCATGAGTGGGGGAGGGGCAGAGAGAGAGGGAGACACAGAATCTGAAGCAGGCTTCACGCTCTGAGCTGTTAGCACAGAGCCGACACAGGGCTCGAACTCATGGACCACGACATCATGACCCGAGCTGAAGTTGGACGCTTAACTGACTGAGGCACCCAGGCGCCCCTCCCAATCTATATTTTTAAATGCATTCACATGTGGATGGCCGTAAATGATTTGTAATATGATTTTGTATGTCCTTTAACATTTACAGAAGTGGTGTGCTGTACTTAACTCTTCCGCAACATTTTTGGGTCACCATTGTTTTGGAGATTTTTCCAAATTGCTAAATATAGATAAAGTTAGCTATCTTTCATTGCTGTATTCTGTCCTATAACTGTGCCACTTTAAAAAATCTCCATTTCCCTATTGTTGCTGACATTTAGGTTGTTTCAAGTATACAAATATTCATATTAATTATGTAAATACTGTATGGTTCAAGTAATATGAAGTTCCCAGAATTGGCAAATTCATAGAGACAGAAAGTAAAATAGAGGTTACCAGGGGCCGGGGGAGTGGGGAACAGGGCGTTATTGTTCAGTACCAGTACAGAGTTTGGCACTGAAAGAGTTTTGTAAATGGATAGTGGTGACTGTTGAACAACACTGTGAACATACTTAATGCCACCAAATTGTATACTTAAAATGGTTAAAATGGTAAATTTTACATTATGCATATTTTACCACAGTCAAAAATGACAAACATAAGAATTGTGCTTATTTTTCAAAGGCATGTACTTGATTGCCTTTTTTGTGGAGTGAAGCACTGAGAAAAGTGAGATTTATTTTTTAAAGTAAACTTAAACTATATTAGCCAAATCTATTTTTCTTTGCAAAACGATGGTTTTTGAGATTTTTGAATGACTACTGTTACTTGCATGCTTGTGTAAGATGTTTTTTTAATTTTCAAAAATTTTTTTCATGTTTATTTTTGAGAGAGAGAGAGTGCATGCTAGCGGGGGAGGAGTAGAGAGAGAGAGGGAGAGAGAATCCTGAGCAGGCTCTGCACCTGCAGTGCAGAGCCACGATGCTGGGCACCATCTCTGGAACCATGAGATCATGACCTGAGTGGAAATCAAGAGTTGGATGTTTAAGGTTTCTATGCACACTGTGCTTCAGAAGTTTCTGGGGGGTTATTTGTTTGTTTGTGTTTTGCTATACTTCTACAATGTTTTGGGGAGGGTTCTTCTAAAAGTGGGTATGCCTTTGAGGCTTTTTTGTTTGTATTTGAATGCCATTCCTCCTTTCTTTCTTTGACTACTTCTCTCAAGTACTCTCTTCTCTTTCTCTTCCCCCCTCCCCATAACTCTGATCTTCCCCCATTTCCCAATCCCCCAACCCCACTCTGGCCTTCTTGGTCCCTCTGCCCAGTTTCCGATTAGCCATGTCTTCCCTTTGGGTCTCTGCCCTCCCCGTCTGCCCTCTCATGAGGCCCCCTACTGCACACACACACACCCTGCTCACTCTTGGGTCCTTCTAAGGGCTTCCATGTTTCTCCCTCTCTGAGTCCTTTGGCCCACCCTCCCCTTTGGTCCCACCCTTGGTTTTCCCTTTTCCAATTTTGTAACTACTCTAGGCATTTACTGACAATGAAACCTGTTTGCTGGCAAATTGCATGCCTCCACAATGTCACACTTTTAATATTTGAAAAATTGGTCTTAATTTGGGGATTAAAAAAACTTTCTAAAACCTCTCAAAATACGATTCTGACATCATAGCTTTGATATGTTATTGGATGAAGGAGGAGAAAAGAAGTTAATGTGAAAGATAATCGGTAAGTTATACTGCTTAAGATGTTTAATATGAACTCCCAGCTAATGTACCATTTCCAGTAGCTCTGTATTTATTGTGGCATAAAATAAAATGATCATCATTACAAGTTTGATCCCTTCCTATTTCCCTTAAAAATGGCTGGACTAATTTCACCTCTCCCTATCCATTTCTCTTCTGGGACTCAAACACTTCAAATAAAGCATTAATAATCCAGTTTCTACCTCTAGAGTTGGCATCCATAATTATCAGTGGCAAATAAGGAACCTACTTTTGAAGCTTACATTTTTCTGTTTTCTGGAAGTCTCTCTTGGTGGAACAAGGGGTTTCTTCAGTGAATTTGTACTTTTCCTTTGCTTTTCTGCCTCTCTCCTTAGTTTGATAATTGATATATATATATATATAACATTATGATATTAATAATATATATATATAAAATGGTTATTTTAGAGAGAGAGAGAGGGAGAGAGCATGAGTGGGGGAGGGGCAGAGAGAGACACAGAATCCCAAGCAGGCTCCAGGCTCTGAGCTGTCAGCACAGAGGCTGAGGCCGAGCTCAAACTCACAGACCATGGGGTCATGACCTGAACCGAAGTTGGATGCTTAACCAACTGATCCACCCAGGCATCCCGATAATTAATGATATATTAAAGAATCATATATATTATCAAAAGTTGCTATTTATGAAGATGGTTTTATAACATGACTAATCATACCATATCATTTAGTCATGATGTTCTTAATTTTTTTTTCTTAACGTTTATTTATTTTTGAGACAGAGAGAGACAGAGCATGAACAGGGGAGGGGCAGAGAGAGAGGGAGACACAGAATCGGAAGCAGGCTCCAGGCCCTGAGCCATCAGCCCAGAGCCCGATGCGGGGCTCGAACTTACGGACCACGAGATTGTGACCTGAGCTGAAGTCGGACGCTTAACCGACTGAGCCACCCAGGCGCCCCATTGTTTAGTAGTCATGATGTTCTTGAGACAGTGAAGTAAATTAGTGGAGCTTGATGGTTGTCAGGTAACTAAGCAGTTTAGGGGGAGTGTTGCCTGCAAGAGAGAATGGTCTATTTGCTTCAAAGAAGAAAGGAAACATTTTTAACAAATTACATGGCTGAGCTTCTGTGCTCGTCACCACTTGACAATCATTTCTCAAAGTAATATCAGGGAGTAATAGCATGAGTGATCCCCCCAAATCATTTATACTTTATAAGATGCCTCTAAACATTTATGCTGAAATGGTTTATTGTAGGTACTCGAACTTATTTTGTTTCTGCCATTTGAGATACAGACTTCTCTTTCTAATATTGTGTTCCTTACGCTAATATTAAAATGTAGTATTGTGTCCATTTCTTTCACTTACTAGTTGCTTGGCCTTGGGAAAGTGATTTAGTATTTTCAGAGCCTCGGTTTCCTCAACTATACAACGGAGATCAAGTTTCTTTATGATTTGTTGTAGTTAATGAGAAGATAAGGAGTTTCAGATTCTTTTATGCTATCTTTTATCTTTGCCTCTTTATATTACATAAGAGACTCAAGAACTTAAGTGGTAAAGATGTGTCCTGAATGACCAACCATGATTTGTTGATCTCCATTCGGTTTTCCTATTACCCAGAACACTCCTAGGATCAATAAATGATGATAGGTAGTACACAGAGAAGATAATTTTCATGCTGATAAATTAGATAGATGTGTAGTAATTATTTTTGAATTCTAATTTGAAATGCAATTTATGTTTAGTCTCAGGGCCAACTCCAAGAGTGCTGATATCTCTGATTTGCTGATCCCTCACTGACAGTGAGGAGAACCCCAGCATTATATATTGGAAAGCTTTTATATAGCACTTTACATTAAATTAACTCAGACAAGGTAATATATTTGGAGGGCCGTTTGTAAACTTATTGGTTAAAAAATATTTTGGTGGGGCACCTGGGGGGCTCAGTCGGTTAAGCGTCTGACTCTTGATTTATGCTGGGATCATGAGGTTTGTGGGTTACAGCCCTGCATCAGGCTTCGTGCTGACAGTGCGGAGCCTGCTTGAGATTCTCTCTCTGTGCCTGTGTCTCTCTCTCTCTGCCCCACCCCTGCTCTCTCTCTCTCTCTCATAAAAACAAATAAATAAAACATTTTTTAAAATAAAAAAAATGGTTACTCATTTAGTGGAACTGTCTGAATTGTAGAGGTAAGGAAACTGAGGTTCCAGTGCATTTAAGTAACTAGCATAGTCTGATGTGCAGCAACACTCACTGCATACTTTTCTTTCTATCCAGTTGTTGCGGAAATCAGTAAGCCCCATTTAGATCGGACTGCCAGGCAGGGAGTGTCTTCCCATTTCTAAGAACCTTTTCAGTGAGCTCTGATGATTTCTTTGGGCCTAATGGGTTTTTTTTGCAGAAATATTTTACCATCCAGTATTTCTTTCTTTGAACATTGTGCTTGCATTAAGACATCCAGGATTTAAAAAAAAAAAAAAAAAAAGCTGGGCTCAACATAAACTGTAGTTTTGTCAACTTTCAGCTCCTATAAACAGGCAGTGTGGATGAAGAGAAATAGAGTTTGGCTTGAGGAACTCATCAATGACATAGACAGATATCCCCACTTAAAGCCACGTATAGGGAGTACGGACTTGTTTTCCATTTTTTAATAAAGCAATGATATATACATAGGGAAGCTGAAGTGTGCTAGCTAAGATCCTGTTTGTTAAAAAGGATTGGGAACACTGATTACTTTCAGACTGTTTTAGAAGAAACATGAATTTAAGTCTGTGTGTTAAAAGAAAGAATTCAAGAAAAGAAATCCATACAGGGGCACCTGGGTGGTTCAGTCAGTTAAGCGTCTGAATTTGGCTCAGGTCATGATGTTCACAGGTTCGAGCCTCACGTCGGGCTCTGTGCTGACAGCTCCGAGCCTGGAGCCTTCTTCAGATTCTGTCTCCCTCTCTCTCTGCTCCCCGCCCCCCCCCCCCAGCTCACACTCTGTCTCTCTGTCTCAAAAATAAATAAAAACATTTAAAAAAAGAAGCCCATACAAATTAATAGAATATGCAACTTCCAAGCATGGGAAAAATAAAAAGAATAAAGAAAATTCCATCAATCTAAATATGTGGACAGAGCTAAAAGATACGTATACCGTAGCAAATAAAAAAAAACAAAATAAGATGGAAGAAATAAGTCTCGGTGAGTAGTTAACAATAAATGCAAATAAATTAAGCTCACTCAGTAAGAAACTTAGATTGGATTTAAAAATTTTCAGCTTTGCTATGTATAAAACCCATACTTAAAAGGTCTCAGAAAGGTTGAAAACAAAGATATGGAACAAGATACACACCAGGCAAATGCCAACAAAAGAAAAATTGTGAGGCAACATTAATGGCAGACAAAATATTTTTTAAGGCAATTTAGTAATAGACATTTCACACTGATGAAAAGAAAAAAAGGCTCCAAGAGACTATCAACCATGAACCTATGCCCATAACAATGTAGTCTTGAAATATGTAAAACAAAAAGCAATGGGATTATGAAGAGAAATTGACAATCCCTAACAATAGGGGAGACTTTTTAAACACCTTTGTCAGAAAATGGTTAAGGAAAATAGATTGAAAAATGAAAAAGTGTAAGAATATGAAAGATTTAATATCTAAATGAGATGGAGGGGAGAGAATCTTTAATGCCAAATTCTTAGTGACAAAAAATGCATTTTTAGTCTAAATGTGATTTTTGCTTTGTTTTGTTTCTCAAATTTCTGAGTTAGGAAAAATTCAAAGGTACATGCTACATTTAACAGGGAAATTCTTAAATTACTTCCAAAAGAGTAGAAAGCTCACAAATACAAGAGGATAGGAAAAAACGTTCCACCTTTTGATAACTACCACAAAAGACTCCTTTGGCCTGCAGTGTGACATTGATGACAATACCTAAATCTGAAAGTGTTCATTTCTATTACAGTCTCAAAACCATGGTTTGAAAACAATGAAATTTTCTGTCAACATTTATAATATTATCATATAATTACATATCATACATATTTATTATCACATAATTACATATCATAAATATATAATACATATAACTATATATCGTGTAACAGTAATATATTTTTATAATATAGTTTATAATAACATAGCACTTAAAACCCCAGGAGAGTGGTACCCTTGGGAATGTAAGAGTACAGCAAAAACTCTAGTAAGCCTTTCTTTCTGTGCCTTCTTGGACTGAATTACACTTGAAATTACCATTTGGGGCTTACATTTAAAAAGTTTTAAGATATGTATATGACTTAAGAATAAGCATGTCAGGGGGCGCCTGGGTAGCCAGTCGGTTAAGCGTCCGACTTCAGCTCAGGTCACGATCTCGCGGTCCATGAGTTCGAGCCCCACGTCGGGCTCTGGGCTGATGGCTCAGAGCCTGGAGACTGCTTCCAATTCTGTGTCTCCTTCTCTCTCTGCCCCTCCCCCCTTCATGCTCTGTCTCTCTCTGTCTCAAAAATAAATAAAAACGTTAAAAAAAAAAAAAAGAATAAGCATGTCAGGGGCACCTGGGTGGCTCAGTTGGTTGAGTGTCTATTTCAGTTCAGGTCATGATCTCATGGTTTGTGAGATTGAGCCCCGTGTCTGGCTCTGTGCTGAGCATGGAGCCTGCTTGGGATTCTGTCTTTCTCTCTGCCCTTCCCCTGCTCTCACATGCATGCTCTCTTTTTCAAAACAAATAAATAAATAAACATTACAAAAAATAAGCATGTCATAACCAACACATTCAGACAAATACTGTCCTCCAGAATTACCTGTGGGTAGATGTTCACTTATATCTACGACACTAATACTACTCAAGATAACCATATTTCGTCAATTTTAAGAAGTTCAATTTTTCATAGTTTAACATCTCTGAAATTGAAATGAGTCTTACTTAACAGATGATGGTGTTTTATAATCCCCTTTGGCCATGTGGCAGTTGTGATATCATAGTTGTTCCTGTATGCACTGTAATTTCAGAATATCTAGGATCAAAACTTGCATAACGGGTGGCTTGGGTGCAAACCTTGAGACAATGGGGCATCTCTTTTAACTCCTAGAAACCAGTGGTTGTGGGGAGAGAATGGTGGAGATGGTTAACCGACTCTAGTTATTAATTATGCTGAAATGAGAGACAAAAGGACACTAGTCTACACATTTGCAAAGCTGACTTGAAAGCATATAGCTAAATGGCTTTTAGTTCTCTTAATGAGTTCTTTTGCTGTATTTACTCTTACATTCCCAAGGGTACCACTCTGCTGAGGTTTTAAGTATTAATGTTACTATAAACTATATTATACTTGCATATTATTGTATATTATATCAATTGCATATATTGTATATTATATCAATAATATAATATATATTATATATTTATCATGTGAAGGTATATGATAATATCATAAATATTGGCCAAAAAACTCATTGCTATCACCATGGTTTTGATACTGCATCAACAGTGTTCCTGGTGGCACAGAAGACATCAAAAAATTTGAGTTGAAAATTGGATTCTGAATAGTTTTTTCTTAAGATATGCGTGTTTGATTAAAATCTGTCTACGTTGAAAAGAGCTCTTTCAAAAAGTATAAAAAACTTTAAGTGATAAGAAGGAATTGTGACAGGTTGGCCTTTTTTTTTCTTACTGGTGCATAAAGTAATGGGGTTCTTAACTTTGATGAAATATTTCTTGAAACTGATTTCATAGAATTGCATTTCAGAGCTATTGTTTAAAAACTGATCTTTAGACACATCCCATTTTATAAATCTTGACTTGGGTAGAATTATAAGTACACAATGATTTTTCCCTTAACACTTTAAAGATATTCTATCATCTTCTAGCGTTTATTGTTGCTAATGAAGAGCTTTCTGTCACCTTGGTTGTTACTCCTTACAAGATAAATCTGTTTTTTTCTCTCTGGCAATGTTCAGATTTTTTCCCTCTGTATTTAATATTCTAGTGTTTGAATATATTGTATATAGTGTGTGTGTGTGTGTGTGTGTGTGTGTGTGTGTGTGTGGTGGGGAGGGGTTGCCTGCTTGCAATTTTTAATCTGAGGACTCATTGTTCTTCATTTCTAGCAAACTCCTTTATTAAATTTGAGTATTGTCTCTGCCGTTTTATTTTCTTCTTCTGATATTCCTTCTGGATATATATTGAAGCTTTTCTTTTGTTTTCTTATCTCCTAATTTCTCTCTTCTTCCCCATCACTTTATCCTCCCTGTATTCTGGCAGATATCTTCTGTTCTCTCTTCCAGTTCATTGATTTTTTTTTTCTTGTCAGTTGGGTCTAGTCTTATCTCTGGAGCCTTTTAATTTCTTTTTAAATTTCTTTTATTATTATTTTTTAATTTTTATTTAATTTATTTTTTTAATTTACATCCAAGTTAGTTAACATATAGTGCAATAATGATTTCAGGAGTAGATTCCTTAATGCCCCTTACCATTTAGCCCATCCCCCCTCCCAAACCCCTCCAGTAACCCTCTGTTCTCCATATTTAAGAGTCTCATATGTTTTTGTCCCCCTCCCTGTTTTTATATTATTTTTGCTTCCCTTCCCTATGTTCATCTGTTTTGTATCTTAAAGCCCTCATATGAACGAAGTCATAGGATATTTGTCTTTCTCTGACTAATTTTGCTTAGCATAATACCCTCTAGTTCCATCCATGTAGTTGCGAATGGCAAGATTTCATTCTTTTTGATTGCCGAGTAATATATATGTATATACTACATCTTCTTTATCTATTCATCCATTGATGGACATTTGGGCTCTTTCCATACTTTGAGGAGCCTTTTAATTTCTAATAGTGATAACCATTTCTTAGATTCTCCTTGGTTCTTTTTCACATTTACTTGTTTATTTTATGGATATTATTTGTTTCTTGAGCTCTTTATAAACATATTTTAATGTGGCATTCATATTTCTTTATTATCTCTAATTCCTTGAATGACAATTCTGTCATTTTTTCAGGTCTGTAGACTGCTTTCTTGGATGTTTTATAATTCTTGTCTAGGAGTTAATTTTCTGGGGGCTTTTTCTGAACCTATGTGACCTAGGAAGTGGAGACACCTCTTTCCTGAGGACATGAGCAACCTACTTGGATCCTGAAGGTTTCATGAACTCCTAATCAGTTTTTATGTTAGCATTTTAGCTTAAAGTTTCTACTCCATAAAGGCAAATTGAATTTAAGCCATCTATGGATATCTTCTTTACCTGCTTGGGGTTTCTGCATGTTCCCATCACCTTTTCCATTTCCTTAAATCTCTTTCCCAGATTGAAGCTTCATTAGGCCTCTTGATTGGGGAGCCTTACCCTGGTGGCCCCAGATCATACTCATAATCCATCATATTTACAACTGTTAAGGCACATATATCATTCAGGTCTCCCACTTGGGCTAATGAAGCAGCTTCAGCTTCTGCTTATAGAAAAGAATTCCTTCTCTATCTGGCACCTGAAAAATTACCTTCTTTCTTCAAAAAGTCTGCTTTGTACTTTTGAAAGTGTTTTTATGAAGTACCTTTTAACTGATATTTCTAGGAGTTTGGAGTATGTGAGAGTGATTCCTGTGTGGCTTCTATCCACCATCTTGACTTGAAGGTCTCATTGAGATCTCTGAAGTTGGTTTTCTTCCATTCCTCTCTTACCCCCATATAGGGTTTGGAGTCAGAAGTGGGTTTATTTAATTCTGGAGGAACCGGTACCTGTATAGGTATGTTCACCTTGGGCTCTGCAGATAATAGCCACTACTTCAGCTACAGGGTTTACTTTCTCTACACCTGGTCCAAGAGGGTTTAAGTTTGGGACTCCATCCCAACCAGTTATAAATAAGGACATCTTCTACTGGCCTGTTCTCATTCAGCAACGCAGCTCCAGCTCCACAGACTAAAGGATTCAGCTTTGGTATACCATTTATATCAACTTCTGCTCCAGAAGGAACTGAGTTTTCTGTAGGGTAAGAGCAGTACTGTTTGATTCTTTTAGTGGCTACACAGGCAATTAGACAAACTTACCATTTAGAGTATGGAAAGGCTAAACAAATGGTATGGCATTTCTAAGTCAACTATTTGGAATTCTGCCACTCATTCCCAAGATAGTCTTATAAATTGAAGCCGTCTGAGATTTTAAGGTACAAGGCACATTGAATTCTGATCTGTGATTTCCCTTCATTTTATGTGAGCCATAGGAGGGGTAGCCACTGAGTTTTGGACATATATCATCTTGTAATTAGGCTACTTGCTTATTAACTCTCTCTCTCTCTCTCTCTCTCTCTCTCTCTCTCTCTCTCGATCTTTATCTATTGATCATTGTAATGACCTTGAGTATACATTCTTTCCTCCTGCATTTCAAAATTTTAAAGAGAGCATTCTTTTAGTGCCTTTTCTGTCAATCCAGATGGATCCAGCCATTTCTTTCAGTAGCATGTGGTGGTCCAATGAAAGCTGGGGTATTCTCTCTAGAAATCTCCTCAATTCTGTTAGTTATGTAATAACTTGTAATATTTGGTTATCTTTCCTTCTGTAGTGAGATGAAAACGTATAGAACAAAATCTCGTAAACTGTTCATACTTAAAACCTAATTTGACAGGAGCTATGTTATCTAGCTACCATTTAATGTGCCAGAGAATTATTATGTGATTTTTTTCCTTTTTCTGTTTGGAGTAAATGCACCAAAATTAAACCTGGGCAACACCTGCTTTCAACAACCTGCAAGTGATTATAGGGGCTTTGGGGCTGGGTACCAGCACTCTTACTAATTCTTTAACAAGCAGTGTTCCTTCACACTGGGTGACAGCATCCAGCCTTTTGCTTTTGGCTCTGCTACCACCTCTGCTGCTCAGTCTGCAACTGCCACAGGGTTCTTGTTCCTCAGTGGAAAGAAAGTACACTTCAGACTGGGAGGGCCAGTTTCAATACTGTCTCAACAATGGAGAATGCAGCTCAACCAATAGCATTTGCAGGATTACCCCTCACTCCTACTGCTCAGCACCTAGCAGAACAGTTGCTACACAACCAACTGTTCCTTTCAGCCTTGGTGGAGAGCCTGCAGGAAAGGTTTGAACTCTGCTCTCCAACAGAGAAGCACGGTATTCAAGATTGATTTCCAGGGGCACCTGGGTGGCTCAGTTGGTTAAGTGTCTGACTCTTGATTTCAGCTCAGGTCATGGATCATGAGATTGAGCCCCACATGGGGCTCTGTGCTGACAGCGCAGAGCCTGCTTGGGATTCTCTCTCTCTCTCTCTCTCTCTCTCTCTCTCTCTCTCTTTCTCTGCCCCTTCCCAGCTTATTCTGTCTCAAAAATAAATAAATTTTTTTAAAAAAAGATTGATTTTGAGATTCTTTTTTTTAATGTTTATTTATTTTTGAGAGAGAGAGAGAGAGAGAGAGAGAGACCAAGCACGAGTGGGGGAGGGGCAGAGAGAGAGGGAGACACAGAATTTGAGGCAGGCTCCAGGCTCTGAGATGTCAGCACAGACCCCGATTTGGGGCTCGGACCCACGAACCATGACATCATGACCTGAGCCAAAGTTGGAGGCTTAACCGACTGAGCCACCCAGGTGCCCGAGATTCTTTTTTGATTGGTTCAAATCCAAATATTACTCACTTCTCTTGCTGGAGTTTAGTGTTATTGATAAATGTGATAGCAATTAAATCCAAACTGCTCCTTCTGGTGTTGCAGTTTTAGATTTAGAACCAAGGAATGTTTGTTTTGGAAAATGTTACAACCTTCTGGGAACCAGTAGTCTAGACAAATCTGCATTTAGTAGTGAGAATTATACTGAAAAGTTGTGATCAATTGTTTAATGTTTGTGTTTAGCAAGTATATTCTTATTTGCAGTCTGTTGATATGTTGTTTTCCATTTTGAAAATAAAACTTTTGAAATGAAACTTATCAAGAGGTACAATAGAATAGGAAAGAAAATGCTTTTGGAGTGACGTAAAAGTTTAGAGAATATTGAAATAATAATGCAACGTCAGTTCTGTGGCATGGTTAGGGAATGGTAAAATATTTTGTGTGGATTACCAGTTTCCAAATAATTAAGATTCCGTAAAATACATTTAACCTTTATTGAACATTAATGAGAAGGAATTTAGGGTCTTGCTAAGCCAAAATACAGTTAATAAGGAGTTCTGGTTTATAAACCATATAAACTTGGTTTTATTGTAAATGTAAATATTTGAGAACTTGGGAAATACACTGAGATATTAATATATTTTACATTATAGCACATTTTATTAAATTAGATATTTATTTATTTATTTAAAAAAAATTTTTTTTTTCAATGTTTATTTATTTTTGGGACAGAGAGAGACAGAGCATGAACGGGGGAGGGGCAGAGAGAGAGGGAGACACAGAATGGGAAACAGGCTCCAGGCTCTGAGCCATCAGCCCAGAGCCCGACATGGGGCTCGAACTCACGGACCGCGAGATCCTGACCTGGCTGAAGTCGGACGCTTAACCGACTGCGCCACCCAGGCGCCCCTAAATTAGATATTTATAGTAATAATTTCAGAGCTTTTTGGGAACAACCAAAAAGGAAAAATATTTTTTAAATTATAGATACATAGAAATATATAACTTATCTATAATTTGTAGTAGTGATAATACCAATTTTGATTGTTTGGTATGGCATGGTAGTACATAAAGAGATGAAGGGGAACATTAAAATAATTATGGTGCTAGAATATTTGGTCACTACCTTGGGGGACATCATTAATTTTATACAAATGAATTTTTGGTATTAGAAATAATACATATCTGTTATTTTCAAAATGTATGAAATAAATTTTTTGAGTTTTGGCTCTGTTCATTACTAGTTCTTTGACCTTGGCAAGTTATTTTAACTTCTCACTGGTTGGTTTGCTCATCTATAAGTGCTCAGCACTTACCTCATAGGGTTGTGGGGATTCAAGAAGTCCATATAGGTGAAATGCCTAGAATGCCTAGAAGTCCATATAGGTGAATGCCTAGATATTTTAGGGATGGCTCTTATATGGCTCTGAATTTATGAATTTATTCACTCTCTCTCTCTCACACACACACATAAATGCAATTACTCAATAAATAATTCAAAAAGAAGTCATCCTTGTTAGTAATTAAAGAAATGTAAATCGAGATAATGGTAATATTATTTCCACTGTTAAGCTACCAAATTAAAAAAACAAACACACAAAAAGGATAATAGCCAACATACGTAACACTGCAGAGAAATGCAGATTTTCATAAAAACAACAGTGAAACTAGTTTGTGTGTTTGTTTTTTTAATTTGGTAGCTTAACAGTGGAAATAATATTACCATTATCTTGATTTACATTTCTTTAATTACTAACAAGGATGACTTCTTTTTGAATTATTTATTGAGTAATTGCATTTATGTGTGTGTGTGTGAGAGAGAGAGGGAATAAATTCATTGTACCTTTTCCTCAGTTTTCTAATATGGTATTTATCTTTCTTGTTGATAATGTAGTTGTGGTATCTTAACCCTTTGATATTTGTGTAAGAAGTATTTCTCCCAATTTGTTTACATTTTTTTCTTAGTGTTTTATAAATATTAAAAGATTTTATTTCTTTAAATTAAGTGTTTTATTTTGCCATAATTGTAGATTCTCATGCAGTTGTAAGGAGTCATAGAGATTCCACATACCCTTTGTCCATTTTCTCCTAGTGGTAACATCTTGCATAGCTATCATACATTATCACAACCAGGATGTTGATACTGACAGTCAAGGTATGGACTAGTCCTGTCACCACAAGGATCCTTCATTTTGCCATTTCAAAGCAACCGTTGCTATAATTTTGTCATTTCAAAAATTCTGTATAAATGGGGAATCATACAATGAGATATTTTAGGGATGGCTCTTTTCACCCAGCTTAATTTTCTATAGATGCATCCAGATTGGTGTGTGTATCAGTTATTTTTATTGCTGTATACTATTCCATGATATGGACGTACAGCAGTTTGTGTAACTATTTGCCCAGGGGTGGATATCTGTTATTTCTGCTTTTTGGCTGTAATGAGTAAAGCTGCTCTGAACATTTATGTATAGGGTTTTTGTGTGTGTGAACATAAGTCTTCATTTCTCTTGGCTAAATGCCCAGGAGTACAATCGCTAGATCGTATGGTAGTTGTATATTCAGTCTTATAAGAAAGTGTCAAACTGTTTTCTAGAATGGCCATACCATTTTACATGCCCCTCAGCAAGTATGTGTGATCCAGTTTCTCTGCTCTTCACTATCATTTGGTATTATCACTATTTTTCATTTTAGCTCTTTTCGCAAATAGTGATATTACATTATGGTTTTAATTTCTATTTCCCTAAGGGCTAATGATGTTGAACATCTTTTCCTGTGCTTATTTGTCATATGTATATCCAATCTGTTCATGTCTTTTATAGTCTGATAAAAAAAAAGCATTCAAAAATAGTAATGTATTATATGGGTCCTTTTTACATAGGGCTTTGGGAAATGTCAGTGGATAATAGGGTTTTACAAAAGACAGAAGTGCTATCCAACGGGCATTTTTTTCTCATTGCTAGATTTATACCTGAGTATTTCTCTTTTTTAAAGTGATTGTAAATGGTACTGTATTTTTAATTTCACATTGACTTGTTTATTGCTGGTATGTAGAAATACAATTGATTTCGTATGTTTATCTTATATCCTCTGACCTTGCTGAGCTCACTTATTCTAGGAAGTTTTTTTGTAGATTTCTTAGGATTTTCTACACAGACAAGACAGTCATGTTATCTGAAAATAGGGACAGTTTCATTTCTTCCTTTCCTATCTAGGTTTTTTCCTCTTGCTTTAGTGTAGTAGCTAGAAGTTCTAATATTACATTGGATAAGAGTGATGAGAGCAAGCATCCTTTCTTTTTCCCAATCTTAGGGAGAAACATCTAGTTTCTCATTAAGTATGGTGTTAGCTGTAGTTTTTGGTAGATGCCCTTCCTCAAGTTGAAGATGTTCCCATCTATTCCTATTTTTTTGAGACTTTTACCATAACTGGGTATTGAATTTTGTAAATGCTTTTTCTTCATTAGTTGATACAGTCATGTGGATCACATTGATTTTTCAAATATTATACCAACTTTGCATCCTTGGGATAAATCCCACTTGGTCCTGGTCTATAATCCTTTCATATATTGCTGAATTCTATTTGCTTATATTTTGTTTGATTTTTTCGATTCGTTCATATTCATAAGAGAAAGTGGTGTGCAGTTTTCTTGTTTTGTATCGTCTGTCTGGTTTTGGTTAGGGTATGATACTGGCTTCATAAATTAGGTCAGGAAGTGTTTCTCCTGTTTTGTTTTCTGAAAGAAATTCTTCTTTAAATATTTGGTAGAATTCTCCAGTGAAACCATTTGGACCTGGAGATTTGTTTTTTAGGAGTTTTAAAATTATGAATTCCAAATTATGTATTTCTTATTAGTGATTTGTGGTAGTTTGTGTGTTTTTAGTTGGTCCATTTCTTTGAAATTATCAAATTTGTGGGTATAGTATTATTCTTTTGATGTCCACATGGTGTGTCATGATAAGCTGTTTCACTACTGCTATTGGTAATTTGTATCTTCTCTCTGTTTTCATTTTCAATCTCTTTTTTTTTTTCAACGTTTTTATTTATTTTTGGGACAGAGAGAGACAGAGCATGAACGGGGGAGGGGCAGAGAGAGAGGGAGACACAGAATCGGAAACAGGCTCCAGGCTCCGAGCCATCAGCCCAGAGCCTGATGCGGGGCTCGAACTCATGGACCGTGAGATCGTGACCTGGCTGAAGTCAGACGCTTAACTGACTGCGCCACCCAGGCGCCCCCATTTTCAATCTCTTTTTAAAAAAAGATTATTTATTTATTTTGAGAGAGAGAGCACAAGCAGGGGGAGGAACAGAGAGAGAGAATCCCAGGCAGGCCCCAAGCTGTCAATGCGGAGCCTGATGCAGGATTCAAACTCAAAAACTGTGAGATCATGACCTGAGCTGAAATCAAGAGTCAGATGCTTAATCGACTGAAGTACCCAGGTGCCCCTTTTTTTTTAATCTTAGTAGAGGTTTGTTAATTTTATTGATGTTTCAGGAATCAACTCTGTGTCATTGATTTTTTTTCTATTTTTGTTTTCTATTTCATTGATTTTTGCTCTTTATTATTTTCTTCTGCTTGCTTTGGGTTTATTTTGCTCTTTTAGTAGGTTTTCAGGTGGGAACATGGATGATTGATTAGAAACTTTTCTTCTGATTTTAATTTTTAAAATTGAAATATAATTGACATATTAGTTTCAGGTATACAATATAATGATTCACTCTTTGTATATATCGTGAAATGATCACCACAGTAAGTCTAATTAAATTAACATCCATCACCATACACAGTTATAATTTTTTTTCTTGTGATGAGAACTTTAAAGATTTACTCTCTTAGCAACTTTCAAATATACAATACAGTATTAACTACAGTCACCATGCCGTACATCTTCTTTTCTAATGTGTACATTTACTGCTATAAATTTCCCTGCTAGCACTACTTTAACTACATCCTATGAATTTTGCTAGGGTGTATTTTCATTTTCATTTACTTCGGTGTAATTCTTATTTTTGTTGGGACTTCCTCTTTGGCCCATGAGTTATTTCAGTATGTGTTTAGTTTACAAATGTTTGGAGATTTTCCTGTTGTTTTTCTGTTTTTGATTTCTGGTCCCTTTCCATTGTAGTTGGAGAATATACTATATCATTTTTATTATTTTGAATTAGTTGAAGTTTGTTTTATGGCCCCGTACAAAATCTATCTTGGTAGATGTTCCAGGGGCACTTGAAAAGAATGTGTATTCTGTTTTGTTGGGCGAAGTGTGCTATAAAGGACAATTGGATTTTGATGGTTAATGGTTTTGATGAGTTCTATATCCTTGCTGATTTTATGTCTAGTTGTTCTATCAATTGGTAAGAGAGGCGTGTGTCTTTAACTGGAATAGTGGATTTGTTTATTTCTTCTTTCACTTTTATCAGTTTTTGATTCACATATTTTGAAGCTCTGTTGTTAGTCCATATATATACAATTGCTAAGACTTATTGGGGGATTGGCTCTTTATGTAACATCATTATGTAATTATGCTCTTCTGGTAATTTTTTTCCTTTGAAGTCTACTTTATCTGATAATAATATATACATTTCTACTTATTGTTGTATAGTATCTTTTTTCCATCTTTTTATTCTCAACCTGCCACTATCATTATTTTTGAAGTGAGTTTCTTATAGACAACATACAGGTCGGTCATGGTTTTTTAATACCCTCTGTCAGTCTCACTTTTAATCAGCTTATTTAGACCGTTTACATTTTCCATAATTATTGCTATGTTAGGTCTTAAGTCTGCCATTTTATTTTTTGTTTTGTTTGTATTTTTCATTCTCCTGTTTTCTGTTTCCTGCCTTCCTATTGATTACTTGAACATGTTGTAGAATTCCATTTCAGTTTAAGTATTTTTTTAATGTTTTATTTTATTTTTGAGAGAGAGAGAGAGAACATGAGCAGGGGAGTGGTGGAGAGAGAGGGAGACACAAAATCCAAGGCAGTCTCCAGGCTCTGAGCTGTCAGCACAGAGGCTGACATGGGGCTCGAACTCATGGACCGTGAGATCATGACCTGAGCTGAATTGGGGCACTGAACTAACTGAGCCACCCAGGCGCCCCAACTATAGTATTTTTGAGAGTTCCTCTTTGTATAGATTTTTTAGTGGTTGCTCTAGGTAGTACATATATATGTATAATAGTCTAATTGTTATTTTACCTGTTCAAGGTATAGAAACCTTTCTCCCTGTATGTCCCTTAACCCACCCCTATTTGTAATGTAATTGTCTTAAATTATTCTATCTACATACTTTTAGAACCACATCAGGCCGGGTTATAATTTTTAACCATCAAACATAATTTTTAAAACTTACAACAAACAGGAAAACCAATTGTATTTGCCCATATTTTTGCTCTATTTGTTGTTTCTTCCTTCCTGAAGTTCCAAGATTCCTTCTGTTGTCATTTCCTTTCTGTTTAGAAGACTTCTGTAGCTGTTCATTTAAGGTGGTCTGTTGGCAACAAATTCTCTTGAGTTTTCCTCTCAATATCTTCATTTCCTATTCATTCCTGGAGGATATTTTCACTAGCTGTAGGATTGGATTCTGGGTTGGCAGTTATTTTCTTTCAGCACTTGAAAAATACAGTTATACTTCCCTCTTGCCTCCATGGTTTCTGATGAGAAATCTATCATTTAAATAGGTTTCCCCCTATAAATTAGATGCTGTTTTTCTCTTGCTGCTTTAAAGACTTTTTTTGTCTTTAGTTTTCCGAAGTGTAGTGATTTTATATGTCTTGGTGTAGACTTCTATCATCCTAGCCTCCATTTCACTGGTTCCTGTCTCTGTCTGCTCTCAAATCCTTCCGCTTAAGTTTGTGTTTGTGTTTTGGTTATTGTCTTTTTCAGTTCTCAATTTTCTGTTCAGTTCTTTATATCTTCTATTTATTTGTTGAGGTTTTATTTTCATTTCTTTTTCTTTCTTTCTCTTGGGTAAGGCTATTTTTTCTCATGTTTCAAGTGTGTTTATAATTTCTTGTTGATGCATTTTTATCACGGATGCTTTCAAATCTTTGATCATTAATTCTAATGTTTCTGTCATCTTGCTAATGTCATTTTTCATTCAGTTTGAGACCTTCCTCATTCTTGGTAGGATGGGTGTTTAATTGAAACCTGGACATTTTCATATTATGTTATGAGACACTGAATCTGATTTAAGGCTTTTTTTTTCTTTGCTTTAGCTGGTTTTATTTGACATTGCTCTAACAGGGGAATAGAGGGGTGCTGCTTCGTTACCATAAGGTAGGAGTAAAACTTCATTTTCCCTGTTGGTCTCCATTGCTGCCCAAGGCAGGGGTCTCCTAATTACTGGTGGGCAATGGTGGAACATCCTGCCACGTCACTGTGAGGAGAGGGTTCACAAACTGCTGGCAGAGATGAAGAACCTGGCTCCCTACTTGACCTTCTCTAATACCATTCTGGCACAGCTATTGGGACACCTCATTACAGTCTCACATGGGTAGAAGTTTAGGCTCCTCACTTAGTGTTTGCTAGGATAGGTAGGAAGTAGGGCCACAGTTTTTTATGTGGCGTTTGGTTATACTAGAGTGGTTATTGTCTAAAAGATTTCTGTCTTATTAGTCTGCCCCTTTCCTTGTCTTTCGTCTACAGAGTAGGCTTTTATTGGGGCTTTTATGTGGGGAGTGGGGAGTGGTCTATATCCATTGGTATTTCTGGGCTGCTAGCCTATTCAACTCCAAGCCTGGGAAATACAAGGCAAAAAGAAAACTTGTGGAACTCACCATCATATCATTCCTTGGGTCTCAGGATCCTTTTCTGGTTTGCCTTCTTCTCACCACTTTTTAGGGTCTTCTTATGTTTGTTTTATATATAATATTTAGTTGAATAAGTGGTTTTTACTTGAGTAAGGAAAAGGACCTGCATCCCATTTTCCTGGAAAGGAAGTCCCAAAGAATTTAATTTTTATATTGTCACATCTCTTATTCTTCTGAGTTTCTCTCTCTGGACAAATAGGCCTTTTCCGCCTCAAGATCCTTAAATTTTGTAGTTTTATTACAGTTTATATTTTTAGGAATCTTATTTTTTTCTAAGTGATTAGTGAGTTCAACCATTATACTTCATTAAATAGCCATTCTTTTCCTATTGATTTGAGATGCTGACTTCCACATACAGCAAATTATTATATACGATTAGTTCTGTTTCTGGACTTCCTATTCTGTTCTATTGATTTGCCCTTTATTGTTCTAATATCACCATTTTAGTTATTGTAGCAGGCCCCACTATCTTGTAGCGTAAGTCTACCTTTCCCAATTCTGTTGAAAACATTCTTGGCTATTTTCTATGGCCAACAACTTGTTAAAATAGTTGGCATTTTCTTATGTTTCTTAAATATCAAGGAATTAAGGCTGGTTTGGGTATCCTTATAGCACTGGATGGAGAAAATTATATTGAACCCTTCCTCTAGTCCAGTGGTTCTCAGCTGGAGATGACTTGTCCCCTCTCCTAGGGGATATTTAGCAATGCCTGAAGACATTTTTGGCTGTTGAGACTGGGGAGGTACTACTGGCATCTAGTGGGTAGAGCCCGGGGATGCTGCTTTTGACCTTGATTGACCTTGAAAATAAAAGCCAGTTTTTTTGCTAGCAAAATGGGTTTGTTTGAATAGAGGAGGAATTGCAATTTGGGACAAGCAAGCTACAGCAAAACCATAGGCAAGTCTGGAGAACAAAGGAGAAAAAAGCTGTTTTAGAGAAAAGGGGGGAGTTGGGAGGGACTGTTGTAAACAAGAAGTCCACTGGAGTAAATTGGGTGTTTGAAGTGTAGTGGCTTTTCTTTGGCTGTGTTGTGACAGTCTCTCATTGGCTGGGCTGTTGCCAAGCAAGGAGAAGATCTTCCTTCTGCTGGCTTAGTAAAACAGTCTTTTTCCTATTGGGCCTGCAAAGGGCTGCAAGTGGTATGGTGTGAGAGCTCCCTCTTCTGGCCTCCTAACCCCATTTTAAATGAAGTTTCCTGGGGCGCCTGGGTGGCGCAGTCGGTTAAGTGTCCGACTTCAGCCAGGTCACGATCTTGCGGTCCGTGAGTTCGAGCCCCGCGTCAGGCTCTGGGCTGATGGCTCAGAGCCTGGAACCTGTTTCCGATTCTGTGTCTCCCTCTCTCTCTGCCCCTCCCCCGTTCATGCTCTGTCTCTCTCTGTCCCAAAAATAAAATAAACGTTGAAAAAAAAAATTAAAAAAAAAAATTAAATGAAGTTTCCTTTATTCAGAGTCACACTGCAAAATATCCTGCAGTGCACATAAAAGAAAATCTCGTGTCCCCTACACTCAACACTTCTGACACCAAATATGGGGGGGGTGGGGTTCTTCCCACACCAACGAATTCTCCAACTCTCTGGACACCAGCTGGGTTCCCTACATTCAGTTATGATCCTCATTACCTGGAGTTACCACAGACCAAATATTTCAAGGGCTTAGTCCCACGGAACTGACCACTACTTCAGATACCAATTGTGAGTCCTAGGTTGTCACGTGTACTTCTGACCTACTGCCCAGAAGTTGGGGATTCCCATGACTCCCTCCTTGGGTTGATAATTTGCTAGAACAGCTCACAGAACACTGGAAAACACTTTACTTACAGCTACTGGTTTATTATAAATGATACAACATAGGAAATAGGGAAAGGTATGGGGGGGGAGGCCCAGATCTTCCTTGTCTTCTCCAGGTGTTGTCACCCTTTTAGCAACCTCCATGTGTTCACTAACTTGGAATATCTCCATACCCCTTCATTTAGGGTTTCAATGGAGGTTCTATTATGTAGGCGTGATTGATTCAATCATCAGCCAATGATGATTGAACTCCATCTTCAGCCCCTCCCATTTCCAGAGATGAGAAGGTGGCGTAAAAGTAAAAGTTCTAACGCTGCAGTCGGTTGGTTTCTCTGGCAACCAGCTGCTCATCATTAAGGGCTCTTTAAAGTTCACCTCATTAAGGGGCACCTGGGTGGTTCAGTTGATTTAGCATCTGACTTCAACTCAGGTCATGATCTCAGAGTTCGTGGGTCTGAGCCCAGCGTCGGGCTCTGTGCTGACAACTCAGAGCCTGGATCCTCCTTCCGATTCTGTGCCTCCCTCTCTTTCTGCTCCTCCTCCACTCACACTTCGTCTCTCTCAAAAATAAATAAACATTAAAAGATAAAAATAAAGTTCACCTCATTAATGTAGATCAAGTGTAGTTGTATAGGCCTGGTAATAAATAACCAGGGGGTCCTTTCACCTATATTACTTCTGGAGCTATTTCATGAACTGGGGACAAAAACCAAATATTATAACGAAAGATGTTTCTATGACTTTTATCACTTAGGAAATTACAAGGGTTTTAGGATCTGTCCAGGAAAGGGGACACAGACCAAATGTACATTTCTTTTTTTAAAAAAATGTTTATTTAATTTATTTTGAGAGAGCACGTGAGCGGGGATAGGGGTGGGGGATGCAGCGCAGAGAGAGGAGAATCCCAAGCAGGCTCAGCGCTGTCAGCACAGAGCCTGATGCAGGGCTCCAACCAACAGATCATGACCTGACCTGAAATCGAGAGTTGGATGCTCAACCAACAGAGCCACCCAGGCACCTCTGTACATTTCTTATTATATCTCAGCATGGGCTAGTCTTCCACAGTGAAGAATTACCTGGCCCCAAATGTCAGTGATGCCACATTGAAAAACCCTGATCTAGTTCTATGATTAGGAAAATAAGACTGTCTTAAATCCTTTTTTATTTAAGAGTAGGACTCCTATAACTTAAAAGCAAATCATATTAGACAGTATTTTCTTCCTTAGTTACCTCTGGGTATGTGATTTAAGGTCAGGCCCTGAAATTATGCCAGTGCCTGAGACAAAAGATTAGGATTTTTAAATATTGGCATATATCAAGTGCAATTTAAATTAGTACTAGTGAAGAAGTTTCAGTAATATGGCCAGGTGTAAATACAAAACTCAATAGTGTTCCCATGTTTAAGCAATAGTAGTTGGGAAATACATTTAATGGGAAAAGGTCCCATTAACAATTTCAACCAAAAATTCAAAATGTCCAGCAATAAACATTTGAAATGTGCATGACCTATTTGAAGATAACTCCAAAATTCTACTGAGGAATATAATAGAAGACATGAGTAAGTGAAGAGACCCACTGAATGCACGGACTCGATATATAAAAATGTCATGTATCTCCAAATTAACCTACACATTTAATGTAATTCTTATAAAACCACAATGGGAATTGTTAAAAAACAAAACTCAACCGAGTAAAATTTGAAGAGGTAATTGGCATTTTAAGCGATTCATGAATTGGGCAACATCCCATCTAGCAAGTAGAGAGATTTTTCAAGAAATTATACAAAATGGAAGGTTTTTATGGGAAGGAGGGTGGGGCAAGAAGTTATTAGCAAAAGAAAAGAAAGGATTGTTTCTGGCTGCGTGTCTTTTGGCTGCAAGGGAACAGCAGGGTTTTTTTGTTTGCTTGTTTGTTTTATCATGCAGATTACCTCCCTAGTACTGATCAGGAAATTTCAGATTGATTTTTAAAAGGTCACCTTTCTGGAATAGGTTGAAACTATAATGATGTGGTTTCCTGTGGTGGGGGACAAATGACTCCCAAATTGGGCTTTTTTAAAATAGAAATTTGGAGAGAGGGAAAGGAAAGAGGGACTTGACTAGAGTCTAAAGTTTAAATGGGGGAATAAATGCATGAGACTAGTCAAGTCTTTTGTTTTTTAAGGAAAAGTAATGATGGAGTACGTGTAGGAAAATACATGAAAATGTATGTTAAGTTTATTCTCTTCCTGTAAATTTAAAACATTGTGTAATATAAAAGCACATGACTTCTAGTGCTATAATTGAAATTTTCTTGTGGAACAGTGATAGAAAAATTAGTGAAAAATTTTAAAGTATAGAAATAAATCTGGGTCTATGAAGATGACATTTTCAAATCTGTGGGGAGAGAGGATGGGGTAGTGAGTAAATGAATTGCAGTACCTGACTAGCCAGGTGATTTGGGGGATTTTTTGCCTAAAAAGATTGTTGAAAAGAAAACCACAGGTCCAGAATGGTGTCACTTAGGTTAAGACCCCAAATCAATAAGCCAGGGCTTAATACCTAATCTAACTGCTGTGTCAACCTCCCCCGGAAATATTAAGTCTTAACTGGTCAGTCAGGAATTTTCTGATAAGCACTGATGAGGTTATCTGTCACTTGGGCCCTCTACATCCCCCAAAAGAAGATGAGCTCATCTGCATAATAAGATCCCCTGCTCTTCCCCCTAAAAGAAGGTGATCTTGTATAATTCCCACGAGCTAGATGAGTTACTGCCCGATTCATGAATCATTTAATAAAGTCAGTTAGATCTTCAGATTTACTCTGTTGAATTTTGTTGTTGGTTTTTTTTTAACAAGATCAACCAAAAGAAATACTAGGTGAATTAAAGGTAGAAAATGAAATCATAAACATTTAAAAAATGCAGATAAATATGACAATATGTAAACAGTATTTCTTGGGTTGGGGAAAGGACTTTTATTTATGTATAATTTAAAAATATGTAGTATATTCAGGCAAATGGTTCAAAAAGAAAACTATAAATAGTTGCCCATCTACCCTGTATTACCCCCACCTCCTCTACTCCCTGGATTCAGCTGACCACTGTAATTGTATATATCCTTTCAGAATTTATTCATGGATTTGCTAGCAAATAAAAAAATATATTCTTAGCCCTCTACCTTTATTTTTCCTACATAAATGATAGTATACACAGTGTTCTATGCCTTCCTTTTTAAACTTATAAACTTTATAAACTTACTTTAAACATTTTGGGGATCTTTTCACATCAATCAGTATATGGATAGCTCCCTCAGTATTTTTTTTAAGTTTTATTTATTTATTTTGAGAGAGAGAGAGAGAGAGAGTGCACATGCACGCGTTGGGGAGGGGCAGAGAGAGAGAGAGAGAGAGAGAGAGGGAATCACAAGCAGATTCTGTGCTGTCAGTACAGAGCCTGACGTGGGGCTCAAACTCACAAACCATGAGATCAGGACCTGAGCCTAAACCAAGAAGCAGATGCTTAACTGACTGAGGGTGCTCCTCTCTCAGTATTTTTTGTAGCATCATAGAATTCCATGGTCTAGATGTGCTATAATTTATTTAGTCCCTTGCTGATGGGCATTTAGGTTGTTTCTTCATTTGCTAATACAGTGGATGAAATGGCTATCATTTTACATGTCATTTTACAGGTGTGCAAGTACATCTTTGCAGATAAATTTTGAGAAGAAGTATTATTGGTTCAAAAGATAGATTCATTTGGAATTTTTAAAACATTGGCCACTTGTTGGGGCACCTGGGTGGCTCAGTTGGTTAGGCATCCAACTTCGGCTTGGGTCATGATCTCATGGTTTGTGAGTTTGAGCCCCACGGGGGGCTCTGTGTTGACAGCTCACAGCCTTGAGCCTGCTTCGGGTTCTATGTTTCTCTCTCTCTCTGCTCCTCCCCTGCTTGCACTCTGTCTCTCTGTGTCTCTCAAAAATAAATAAACATTTAAAAAAATTAAAAAAACAAAAACACAAAAAAATTGGCCAGTTGTTTTCCATAGGGGTTATACCAATTTACACTCCCATTAGGAACCTCAGAGGCTGTTTGTCCACAGTGTCCTTAACAGAGTGTATTACTAGGTTTTTTTTTTTTTTTAATTTCTTCCCATCTGTCTGGTGAAATTGTTCTCAATAGTTATAATTTGTGATTTTCTCCTAAAAATGAAGTTGATGGGGCGCCTGGGTGGCTCAGTCGGTTGAGCATCCAGCTTCGGCTCGGGTCATGATCTCACGGTTTGTGAGTTCCTTCAAGCCCAGCGTCGGGCTCTGTGATAACAGCTCAGAGCCTGGAGCCTGTTTCAGATTCTGTGTCTCCCTCTCTCTCTGCTCCTTCCCTGCTCATGCTCTGTCTCTCTCTCTCTCTCTCTCTTTCTCTCAAAAATAAATAAACATTGAAAAAATAAAAAATAAAATAAAAAATAAAAGTGAGGTTGAACACCTTTTATATGTTTAAGAGGGAAAGCCTTTTGAAACATAATATGGAGATATAAACCATAAAGGAAAAAACATGATGGAAATATTTGACTACATAAAAAACAAAAACAAAATCAAGAAACAAATGACAAACTGGGGCTGGGAAATTTTTGCAACACTTGACTAAATAGCCTTGATACACACTTCAATTATAAGACAGTACTCTTAATGAGAAAATGAGTAGATGACATGAATGGGCAATTTCAAATGAGGAAATTAAAGTAGCCATTAAGCTCATAATAAAAATTTAGCCTCACCTGTCGGTAATGAATTATAAATATTAAAACACCTTTGCTGTAAAATTGATCATCTCTTTAAAAGTATACTATATGCGTGCTTCTTCTAAATGAAACATGGGGATTTTCCACAGTACACATTTTAAATAGTCAAAGGTATGTGGTAATGTTCCCAATTCCTCCCCAGCATCTGCCTGTCCTCTTCACCCTCAAAGGCCCTAGATCTTTTGGATAGCAAGATCTTACGCTATATATTGCCACAAGTTGCTCAGCAGTTGGATGTAGGCAACAACAGACTCAAGTACAATTACTTATTGAGTACTTTCTCCTTTTGAAGAGGAAATAGAATGTGTGTAATTGTATATTGGAATCTGGAAAAAGTGAGTTCAGTTCAGCAGAAGCTTTAATTGAGCACTTACTACCATGTGCCATGTACAATGATCTAGAATGAGGATGAAAAAGATAAACTTTGTTTTTGGTTAACCAGTGAATTTCATTTGTGTCTTTATGTACTTAATTTCTTTAGCTTTATTTTTTCTTAATTTTTTTAATGTTTATTATATTTGAGAGAGAGAGAGAGCAAGCAGGGGAGGGGCAGAGAGAGAGAAGCAGTCTCCAGGCTCTGAGCTGCCTGCCAGCACAGAGCCCGATCGATGCAGGGCTCGAACTCACAGACCGCAAGATCATGACCTGAGCTGAAGTCGGCCACTTAACCGACTGAGCCACCAGGCGCCCTAGCTTTATTTTTTTATATACTTTTTTATTTGAAATTTTATTTTATTTATTTTTTATTTGAAATTTTAAAGCAAGAGGCAGGTAATCTGTTTTCTGAAACTATCCCAGACTTCTTTTTTATTATTTTTTCACAGTTTTATTATTATTTAATTCACATGCTGTGTAATTTACCCATTTAAAATGTACAATTGATTACTTTTTCGTATATTTACTGCATTGTGCAGTCATTACCGCAGTTTTAGAATATTTTCATCACCCTTTAAAGAAACTCTATACCCATGAGCAGACACGATCCATTCCTCCCTTCTGCCAGTCCCTGACAACCACTAATCTGCTTTCTGGCTCTAGATTCCCCTATTCTGGACATTTCATACAAAAGGAATCATAAAATATGTGATCTTTTGTGATTAGCTTCTTTTATTCAGCATAAATTTTTAAGGGCTCATCCATGTTTTAGCATATTATCAGTGCTCCTTTTCCTTTTTATGGCCAAATAAAATTCCATTGTATGGATGTACCATATTTTATTCATCCATTCGTCAGTTGATGTTCATTTGTGTTGTTTCCACATTTTGCCAATTATGAAAAATGCTGCTATGAACATTCACATACATGTTTTTGTGTGGATATATGTTTTCATTTCTTTTGTGTAGGTACCTAGGAATGGAATTATTGGGTCATATGGTAAGTCTATGCTTAACACATTGAAGAAGTGTGAGGCAGCTTTCCAGAGTGGCTGTACCATTTTACATTCCCACCAGCATTGTATGAGGTTTCCAATTTCTCCTCATCCTCACTGACACTTGATTTTATCTGACTTTTTGATTTATAGCCATTTTAGTCCATTTGAAGTGGAATCTCATTGTGGTTTTGATTTTCAATTCCCCAATGACTAATGACCGTGAATTTGTTTTCATGTGTTAGATGGCCATTTGGATCAGCAACTTTGTATCTTTCTGACCATTCTTTTGTAGTCACATCTCCCACTGCCCACAGCCTGGAAATAATCTCTATTTTTAAGGATTTATGTCATTAGATTTTGCTTACCTGGATAATCCAGGATAATCTCCCTATCTCAAGGTACTAAACCTTAATCACATCTATAAAGACCTTTTTGTCACGTAAGGTAATATGTCTGTAGGCCCTGGGTATTAGGATGTGGCTATGGTTGGGGACCATTTTTCTGTCTACTACATCATCTTAACAATACTAAATCTTCTGATCCACAAACCTGAGATCTTTCCATTTATTTAGGATGTCTTTAATTTCTTACAATGATGTTTTATCTTTTCCTGGGTATAGATCTTGTACTTCTTTTGTTAGATTTGTTCCTAAGTATTTTTTGAGTGATTATAAGTGGAATTGCATTCTTAATTTCATTTGTGGATTGTTCATTGCTAGTATATAGAATTGGAATTCATTTTTCTTTTTAAAAATTTTTTTAATGTTTATTTATTTTTGAGAGAGAGAGACAGAGTGTTAGTGGGGGAGGGCAGAGAGAGAAGGGAGACACTGAATCTGAAACAGGCTGCAGGCTCTGAGCTGTCTGCAGCATAGAGCCTGACATGGGGCTTGAACTCATGAACCATGAGATCATGACCTGAGCCAAAGTCAGATGCTTAACCGACTGAGCCACCCAGGTGCCCCTGTAATTCATTTTTCTATGTTGATCTTGATTCCTGCAGATTTGCTGAACTTGTTTATTGTTCTAATAGATTTTGTTTGTGGCTCCTTTAGAATTTTCTGTAATCATGATCATGTCACCTGTAAATAGATATAGGTCTATTTCTTTTTTTTTTTTTTTGATCTGGATGCCATTTATTTTGTTTTCTTGCCTAATTGTCCTGACTAGAACTTCCAATGTATTGTTGGTAAGAGCAGACATCCTTAGTTTGTTCTTCATGATAGTGGGAAAGTATGCAGTCTTTCACCATTAAATATGATATTAGCTGTGGGTTTTTCATGAATGCTCTTTATCATGTTAAAGAAATTCCCTTCTCTTCCTAGTTTGTTGAACCTTTTCATCATGAAGCTGTGTTCGATTTTCTCAAATGCTTTTTCTGCTTCTATTGAGAGGATCCTTTTTTTATAGCATAATTGAAGTATAATTCACATATCTTAAAATTCACCCTTTTAAAGTATTCAATTCAACGTTTCTAAAATATATTCATTGAGTGTGCAACCATTACCACTATGTAATTCCAGAATATTTTCATCACCCCAAAACAAACCGGGTACCCATTAGCAGTCAGACCTTATTACCCCCTCCTCCCAGCTCTTGGCATCCACTAGTCTACTTTCTCTCTATGGATTTGCCTATTCTGGACATTTCATATAAATGGAATCATACATTATGTGGCCTTTTGTGTCTGGCTCCTTTCACTTAGGTTACTATTTTCAAGATTCATCCAAGGTGTAGCATGTATGAGTATTAATTCTTCTGATCTCAGGAGGAGGCCTCTTCAACCTTCTCTTTCCCTAGTTACCTCTGGTAAACTAACTAGTCTACAGCCTAAATCTTGGTCTCATGAAAGTACTTGCTTCCTCTTAATTAATTTTTTTTTTTTGAGAGAGAATCTTTTGGCTTGAATTTCCTCACATTCTTTTTCAAATAAAGTCAATTCTTTTGGGGATAGCTTGGGAACTCTCTTTTTATGGGCCGCCTTTACCCTTGGGCAAAATCTTTGAAACATTGCTTTGGGCGCTGTGCAGTGACAGTTTTCTCTGATCTTGCTTATCTCTTCAGGTGTGGAAGCTCAGCCCTACAAGTGAGCTGGGGCAAAGCAGTCAGGGTAAGGGTGATGGGGCTCCAGTATTCTCAACTTGACGTGCCTGGTGTAGAGCCTCTGCCCTATGAATGAGGGCTAACCTAAGGAAGGGAGTCCCTCTACTCTTGGCTGTACTTGCCAAGAATTTCAGCCCATTAAATCTGCTTCAACCCATTAAATCGGCGTTGGAGGTGATATGCTGGCTGCTTGCCCTCCCCAATGAAATGCTTTGTCCCTTGTTTGGGAGTCTGGGCCAGTCTTATTGGCAGCTCCTGCCTGGAGTGTGGCTTCCTTCAGGGTGAGGATGGGGTGGAGAGAAGTGGATTGTGGGTCATATGCCAGACTTTCACTGGTATTACTGAGTCTTAGCAGGTTTTCTTGAGTAAATGTTCTTTATTTGCTGTATACCTGTAGGACAATTTGCCAAGATTTCAACATTTTATTATTATTATTTTTTTCTTTTTTACCAGTTATGGTTGTTTCACTGGGGAATATAGGTCCCTAGGACTTCTTATGTTGCAGCTCTGGAGGAGGATCCCCCTCTTCCATAAAGTGGAATTTCTTTGTTATGATGGTGGTAGAAGACTGGCTGTACTCAGTATTACTAATAAATTACTTTTTTTAATCAGGGTGTTATTGTGTTTTATTTATTAGATTTCAGAGGATCTGATTTTCCTTGCTCTGTTTCAGTTTCTCCATATAAATGAACCTTGTTATAATGGTGTTTTGCTTTTTAAAAATTGCTCAGTGACATATATTTCTGCTCATGACTTTGATTTTTAGGTTCGGCTTCAGCATCGACTGCTGACGCCACTACTCGTTCAAGCACCATGCTGTTTACTTCAGTGTCAGATGCTTCTACCTCCACTGTTGCTTCTGGGTTCTCATGTAAGTTACTGGTTGCAGAGAAAAGCCTGGTATTTCGCATCAGGCAACTTCGCTTAATTTGCCAATATAAGCTATGGATCTCTTGCATCTCGTAAATTATCATTATGCTTGAACCCATCTGTAACTGCTGATATCAATAGTAGCTTTGCTTAAGAACCCAGTTGTCATGGCTTTAGCTGTGAATTTTATGTTAACATGATTATTCCAGCTTAAAGTGATAATTTTAAGCATATAATTCATTAACATTGTAATGTTTTGAAACAACTTCTTGAAGCTAATGGGAATAGTAAGATGGGAGTTTTGCCAAGTATGTCTGAAAGAGAAGAAGTCTTATTATCCATGTGAATAAGATAAAATGGGAAATGAATGTTGGAGTTTTGCTATAATGTATTCTTGCAGATAGACCAGTTTTGTGGTCCTTACACTTTACCTATCAGAAGTGATGGATGACAAAAGGACCAGTTTGGGGTTTTAATTGACACCGTGTGATGTCTTGTGGCTTCTCTCCTTGAAGAGGAACATCTGGATGTGTAGAGCTGAGAAGTGGGATATTAATTATCTTGTAACCCCAATTTCTTTGCTATGTATCTTCCATTAGTACAGTAACAACAAATGTTCAGTAATTCTTTTTTTACAGGTCCATATAAACTGACTCTGCTTTCAAGATATATTCACAGTGCCATGACATTTATCATTAGACTTTGTTATTGTAACCCTAGCTGTAATAAGCCCTCCATCCCCCACCTCCCTCCCCCGCAGCCCTGTTATAGGAAGATTGTCGCCATTCCTAGGAATAAAACTTGCCAGGAAATGCTCATGCCTACTTCACGGTGAAAAATAGTAGTCTGCCATCCCTACCCTCTTGTGAAGTTGGCATAGGTAAACATTAGTTAAAATTGCTGGTTACCACCTGAGTTGTATTTTCTACCAAGTAGACTTCCACTTTTGAGACATGACTGGGATTCTGGAAGCGTTTTGATATGTGTAAGCAATATCCTTCTCCACTACGATAGATTTTGTGAATAAGACCATGTCTGAGGTTAGAACTTATAGTTGTTGCATGAATTTGATTTTCAATCAGAGACTTGCCCTCTGACCTTTGACAGGCTTGTTTTCATTCCTGTCTTTGATGTCCTTGCCTACAAAATGAAAAGAAAGCTCTACCATAGTGTTTGTAAAATGAACTTTAATGAGGTAAAACTTACATATAAAATTAACTTATTTTAAGCATGCAAATCAGTGATTTTAATAAGATTACTGAATTGTGTAACTACCACTAAAACTGTAATCCAGTTTTAGAACATTTCTATCATCCAAATAAGGTCTCTCAGCCCCAGATAACTAATCTATTTTATGTCTCCATAGATTTGCCTTTTCTGAACATTTCTTGTAAATGGATTAGCCACAGGTTTTTGGAGTTTAGCCAAAAGTTTGTAAAGGACACTTCAGATGAAAAAGACCCTAAATTACTCACTGTTTTTAAATTAAGGTGTAATAGGTAATCTTTATGTTCTTTTCTGCAGTTGTTTCCCCAACAACTTCAAATGGAGCATTTGGTGGTTTAACTTTGGGATTTGGATTCAAATTTCCTGGAATGGGTGGAGGAGCTCATACTGTATCTAGTAAGATTTTAGAATTATTGGGATGTGTGATGTGTTGGGATGCTCATTGGAAGTATGCTGTATAACAAGCAGTAAGTACATTGATTTCTGTAGTTTTTAGTATCGTCTGAGTAAGTTTTGATCATTTCATCATAGTATGCAAAAGGTACACCAGTACTGACGATTGCCAAAGTGTAGTGAGACATCTGATACCGATGATACTAGTCCTTTGATATGACCATACTTAAAGCTGCTATCAAATTCTTGTCAACTTTTCAATTTAAGAATTTTTATTATTGATCATAGTGTTTACATTGACCCAGTAGATTGAGATTGATAGTTATTTTTCCCTAGAACTTAATCTAAGTTTTGACCTGCATTAAAGTTGACCCTATCCTAAAGCTGATTACAAGAGTTTCCATCCTAAATTTATTTCTGCCAGTTAGGAGCCAGTTAGGTTGTAGGTTGAAGAGAACTTGGCCAGTCGTTGCCTTATAGTGAGCGGGGTGGCTAGGAGTCAGTTGCTACTTAAACCTACCATTTAAGTCAGACTCCATTTTAGGAAACTTTTACTTGTCTTATTTTAAAAGTTTATTTGAAGTGCACCTGGGTGGCTCAGTTGGTTGAGCATCTAACTGCGGTGCAGGTCATGATCTCATAGTTCACGAATTTGAGCCCCACATCCAGCTCGCTGCTTTCAGCATGGAGCCCGCTTCAGATCCTCTGTCCCCACTCTCTTTCTGCACGTCCCCCACTTGTGCTCATTCAAAAAAAAATTTTTTTAAAGTTTACTTGAGGCTGAACGATTCTTTCTTCAAACCTGGCATAAATTAAAAGTCAATCTCTTTTAAATTTAAAGAAATTATTCCTAACCAGAGAGGTTCACCATCTATTTATTCTTTTGCATGACTGATACCTACCTGAGTTTCTACTGTGTACTAGGCAACTAGCCAACCTATAAGAGTTGTGAAGGGTGTGTCTTGAGAACTTTAAAAGTTACCATATTTGCAAATAACATAACCCATAATTTCCCCCTTTAAAATGCTGAACAAAGAACTGATTCTTTCAGCCATGGGTAGAGTCACTGAAATATGAATTTGCATGTGCTTTGAGGACCCAGCCATAACTCACCCCCTCCCTAGCTAGGTCTCAGATTCCTTCCTGCAAACTGGTACCTTTGCTCCTAACCCACCCCTTATTGCCATTGCATCTACCATTACCTTATATGCCCATCTCCCCATCAGATGTCTCAACTTGACACCCTTAACCCAGAGTTAGTTTTTCCCCCTACTTACCATTCCTTCTCCCCAAGCATATTTACTTGCTCAGACTTTTCACCTCAGAGATCAGCCTTGTAGGGCAGCTTTCAAGTGTCTGTGTCTGCAAATTTATAGCCATTTGGCATTATTCTCTGCCCTAGGTATAATCAGCAAGTTTTAAGAGAAGCTTGCTTTTTTTTAAATAATAACTCTTTTAAGTTTTTTTTTTTTTAATTTTGAGAGAGAGAGAGAGAGAAAACCAGCACACAGCATGAGCAGGGGAGGGACAGAGAGAGAGAGAGAGAGAGAGAGAGTGAGAGAGAATCCCAAGCAGGCTCCATGCTGTCAGCACAGAGAGCCCAGCATGGGGCTCGAACCCATGAACCGTGAGACCATGACCTGAGCGGAAACCAAGAGTCGGATGCTCAACTGACTGAACCACCCAGGTGCCCCAAGAAAGCTTGCTTTTTATCAGTCTTATCTTTTGTATGGAAAATGTTTGTTTGGATAGAAAAATCAGATAGTAGGATGTTTTAAAGGATCTTTTCACTATTTTATATAACCATCTTTAAGAACATCAGAATGAGATTTATTTAAATACAAATGTGATAGGCAGTTATGTCTTAGTATTTATAGAACTGTGCTTCCCTTTTACTACACAGATAATGTAAAGATGGCTGCATTTAGTTTAGACCAAAGTCATAACCTACAAAATCAGACTGTGATGGAACTTTCATTCTCAAATCCATTGCTTTTTTGTGTATGAATTGAAATACTGTTGGCATTTGAGTATTATCTTCTATGCCAGAGCTAATTTATACCTTTTAAAAATACCATAAAAGCTAAGGAACAAAGATAAATACTGTCTTAAAAGGTTAAAATAATCATACCATTTTTTTTGTGACTCAGGATGCTTTTATGTTTAGGCTGACAGGTATTAATTTCCTGAAGGTATCACTCAACATCTTTGTGGAGATATTTTGGTAGTGATGATGCTTGCTTTTCTTTTTATAAAAATCATACACACACACGTATGTGTGTGTGTGTGTGTGTGTGTGTGTGTGTGTGTACATATATCACTGTCTCTAGAAAGGATGGTTTGGTAGTTATCTTTCCAGCCTTTTTTTCCAAACACATACAAACACACATTGAATTTATTTGTTTTGCAAAAATGGGATAATTACGCACACACACACATAATCCTACAATTATTTTTCTTATATATCATCTTTGCACATCTGTCCATGTCAGGAAATACAGATTACTTTCTTTAATGCTTATTTATTTTTTCTGAGAGAGAGAGACAGCATGAGCAGGGAAGGGGCAGAGAAAAAGGGAGACAAAGAATCCGAAGTAGGCTGTCAGCACAGAGCCCGACGTGGGGCTTGAACCCACAAACCGTGAGATCATGACCTGAGCTGAGGTCAGACACTTCACCGACTGAGCCACCCAGGTGCCCCAAAATAGATTACTATTTTTTTTTTGAAAAAAATCTTTGGGTGAAGAAAAGCTTTATAAAAAGGACTCTTTTTCTTAATTGCTTTTCTGTTTTTCTGTTTGAACTAATCAATACAGGAGGAGTCTTGATAGTGTCATTAAGTTTCAGTATTTCTGGGGAAGGATTTCTTTTCAGATAAGATTTTTATTCTCAGGTGAAAATTATGATGACATATGATTGTAAAGAATGCCACATGGGATCCAGTCTGTAATCTTCTCAAGTGTTTGGAGTGATAAGTGACCCCAGGGATCCTTTGTGACTGGATATGGTCTTTCCTTGTGGTGTTCATTCCACCCTCAGAAAGGCTAACACAAAAAATGGGGAAATTATTTTAAGATTTCTTGTGGCCAAAAGGGAAATGGAATCTTTTAGAAATCTAACACAGGTATTGTCCTGGCACTGAACTTGAAAGAAATCAGAATTTAAGAGTTGTTCTAGAGGCAACTTTTAGGGACCCCCTGAATCTGTTGCATAAACATAATTCAGCTCTTCTCCCTTAGTCTACCCTTACTTTTTTAAACTTTCCATTGGTTTCCTTACCTCTTTTTCTACCTTACAATTTTAGCTTATCCTTTTAATATTTTTTAATGTTTATTTTTGAGAGAGAGAGAGAGACAGAGCACGAGCATGGGAGGGCAGAGAGAGAGAGGGAGACACAGAATCCAAAGCAGGTTCTAGGCTCTGAGCTGCCAGCATGGAGCCTGACACGGGGCTCGAACTCATGAACCACGAGATCGTGACCTGAGCCGAAGTTGGACGCTTAACTGACTGAGCCACTCAGGCACCCCAATTTTAGCTTATTCTTAATTTTGGCTTGCTCAGACTCCTTAATTCTACTTCATGTGTGACCTCTGTAGGTCCTTTCAATCCGCCTCTGCCTATTGTCTCATTTTTTTCTACACTTTTGGAAATACTTCCAAATTTCTGCTTAAAGTCTGATTCTTTCCATATTTTTGGAAATATTTCCATATTTCTACCTATAGTCTGATTCTTTCTATAGTTATAAATTTTTGAAAATGAGATGCTGACCTATTTTATCCTTGCTTGGCTAGAGTTTTCTATGCCAGACCCTTGTATAAGCTGCCAGTAGTATATGGGATGGATACCGTACTTCGGATGCCCACCCTTGTCCCAATTGACTGTGAATCAGGAGCAAAAGGCAGAATTCTTGGAATAAAGAAGGAATATCTGAGCTTGGCCCCTCAGCAGGAACAGAGTAGGCCAGTTCCCCTCAGTATAGGCTGTGAATATTTTGGCAGGCACCATGATTTATGTATTTATCTAATACGGCCACTAACCTGAAAATACAGCTAATTGGGAAAGCAGGGCTAATGTAAAACAAACAATTGTGTACATGTCTTATAATATATTTTTATAACAAATTTCTTGTTACAGAACCATCATCTATTAATTACTGAGAACATTTGAAAATACAGAGAACCAAAAAGAAGAAAAGAAAACATTTGCAGGTCCCACCAGGCACAGTTTTCTGTGAATTGTTCTTTAAGTGCTCAGTGTGTAGGAAAAACCAAAAGTGCTATAGAAGTTTCAGAAAACTAAGGGATAATGGTGGAGTGGAAGAGAAGTGGGTGACAAATACCAGGAAGGAAGAATTTGAGTTAGGCCATGAAGTATATTGAGGATTTCATCTAGAGAGGGCTGGGAATTCTAGTAGGGGTGCAATAGGAAAAGACACATAGAAGTGAGGTCTGGGCTGTAGATGAAACTTTGAGAGACTTTTATTTATTAGACTGGCAAAGATATATGCCTAGTATGGGCTATAATGTAGAGAAACAGGTGCTCTCCCCTATTGATAGAAATGTAAATTGGCAAAATCTTTTTGGTTGGGCAGTTTGGCAAGATATATTAAAACTTACGGCATGCTGACCCTTTGATCCAGCAATTTCATTTCTAGGAATTAATTACACAGATCTATTCATGTAAGTATACAAAAGTATAGATGTACAGAGTTTGTATAAGATTGCAATTATTCTTTCCTTGCAAGTTTAGTAGAATTTGCCAGCGAAGTCATCTGGGTCTGGAAGGTTTTTTTATGGGAAGAGCTTTGAGGATTGATTCAGTTTCTTTAATGGTTACAGGTCTGGTTAAGTTGTAAATTTTATTTTTCTACAAATATATCCAGGATTTTTAATTTTTGGCAGAAGAGTTAACCCAGATATCTGGCCTGCTGTATATCACTTCATATTATAACAATGTTAAGTGCAAATCCATACAACTTTGAGTTCAAATTCACATTTAAAAAAAATGCTTCTGTAGGGGCACCTGTGTGGCTCAGTTGACTAAGGGTCCAACTTAGGCCTAGGTCATGATCTCGTGGTTCCCAAGTTCGAGCCCTGCGTCAGGCTCTGTGCTGACAGCTTGGAGCCTGGAGCCTGGTTCCAATTCTGTGTCTCCCTCTCTCTCTGCCCCTCCCCTGCTCACACTCTGTGCCTCTCTCTCAAAAATAAATTAAAAAATTTTTTTTAAATAAAAAAATGGGGTCCCTGGGTGGCTCAGTCGGTTGAGTGTTTGACTTCGGCTCAGGTCATGATCTTGAGGTTCGTGACTTTGGGCCCCGCGTCAGGCTCTTTGCAGACTAGCTCAGAGCCTGGAGCCTGCTTTGGATTCTGTGTCTCCCCCTCTCTCTGCCTTCCCTTGCTCGTGCTCTGTCTCTCTTGCTCTTGAAAATAAAATAAAAAATTTAAAAAATTAATAAATAAAAATAAATGCTTCTATAGTTTTTATCCTGAATGATCAAGGACTAAGTAAGTCTCTCATTTCTTGATAACACACATTTTATTTTCCAGCTACAGCATCAACAACGACCACCACCACTGTCACTACTACCACTACGACTACCACAACCACCAGTGGCTTTGCTTTGAATCTAAGATCACTGGCATCAGCTGGGATTAATAGCATTGTTCCAGTCGGTATTAATTCCATACCTTTTACTTCGACTGTTAAGTAAGCCTGTTTATTTGAAAATTTGTGTGAATTTCATTTTATTTATCATGTACAAAGTATAGTTTGCTTATATAGCTGTAGAATAGTGTTTGAATTTTAGGTAAATGACTCCGTCAAAGGAGCAGATAAAGGATTTCTGTAGCTTCATAAATTGAACAATTAACAGCTTGCCTTTGTCTTATTACCATTATAATACTATTATTACTATTACTAATAATAGCTAACATTTGTTGTGCAATTACTAAATATTTAGCAATGTGACAATGCTTTGCAAACATCATATCATTTAATCTTCCCAATAACCCTATGAGGTAGGCACTATTTTGTTCCCATTTTATAGATGAGAAAACTGGAGCACATACAAATTTTATAATCTGCCCCTGGTTGTACACTTGATAATGGTTGAGCCAGGATTAAAATTCAGCCAGTTGAGTTCCAGAGCCTATAATCTTAGAATCTATACCATGTCCCTCTCTAACTGTTTGGAGTTTTTTAATTTTTTTTAACGTTTATTTATTTTTGAGACAGAGAGACAGAGCATGAACGGGGGAAGGTCAGAGAGGGAGGGAGGGAGACACAGAATCTGAAACAGGCTCCAGGCTCTGAGCTGTCAGCACAGAGCCCGATGCGGGGCTCGAACTCACGGACCGCAAGATCATGACCTGAGCTGAAGTCAAATGCTCAACTGACTGAGCCACCCAGGCGCCCCTATTTTTTATTACTTTTTTAAAGTTTATTTATTTTTGAGAGAGAGAGAGAGACAGAGTGAGTGGGGGAGGGGCAGAGAGAGAGAAAGGGAGAGAGAGAGAAAGAGAGAATCGCAAGCAGGCTCCGCACTGTCAGCACGGAGCCCAATGTGGGGCTCGAACTCACAAATCATGAGATCATGATCAGAGCCAAAACCAAGAGTGGGATGCTTAACCAACTGAGCCACCCAGGCACCCCTTGTTTGGGTTTTTAAATTAAATTTTTATTTGGAGACCACTGTAGATTCACATGTACTTCTAGGCAAGAATACAAAAAATTCTTTGTGTCCTTTACCTAGTATGCCCCGATAATAACATCTTGCTATGCTAGAGGTACAGTATCACATCCAGGATATTGGCATTGATATAGTCAAGGTATAGAACAGTTCCATCAGCACAAGGATCCTTCCTGTTGCCCTTTTATAGCCACACTCACTACCTTCCCCTCCTTTTCGTGACCCTGTGCAATGAGGAATCTGTTCTCCATTTCTATAACCTTGACATTTAAAGAAATGTTATACAAATGAATTGTATATTATGTGATCTTTAAGGATTGTTTTGTTTTTCTAGTCATAATTCCTTAAGATAAGGTTGTCATGTGTATCAGTACTTTCTTCCTTTTTATTTCTGAGAAATAGTCCATGGTATTGTGGATGAACTATAATTGAACTATTCACTTGTTGATGGACACCTAGGTTGTTTCCGGTTTCTGGCAGTTATAAATAAAGCTGTGAGGAACATTTGTGTACAGGTTTTTTCATGTGAGTGTAAGTCTCATTTCTCTGGGATCAATGCCCAGAGTGCAATTACTGAGTGGTGTGGTTGTTGTGTGTGTGTGTGTGTGTGTGTTTTAATATATTGCCAAGTTCTTTTCCGGAGTGGCTGTGCCATCTTACACACCGAACAGCAATGTGTAAGGGACCCAGCTTGTCTGCATTATCACCAGGATCTGATGTTGTCACTATTTTTTTATTTTAGCCCTTCTAATAGATGTGAAATAATATCTCATTGCAGTTTTAATTTGCATTTCCCTGACGACTGGTGATGTTGAACATCTTTTCATGTGTTTCTCTGCCATCAGCATGTCTGTCTTTGATGATGTTTCTGTTCATGTCATGTCTTGTCCATTTTCTACTTGAATTTCTTTTTTTATTTTCAAGTATTGAGAGTTTTTTTACATTCTAGATTCAATTTTTTTTTCAGATTTGTAGTTTATAAATATTTTCTCTAACTCTGTAACTTGCCTTTTCATCTTTTTAACCGGGAGTTTTGCTGAACAAAAACTTTTATTGATGAGGTCTAGTTTTTTCTTTAATGGACCGTGTTTTAATATCAAGTTTAAGAACTCTTTGCCTAACCTTAGATCCCAAAGATTCTCAGTTTTTTCTAAAAGTTTTACAGTTTTACATTTAAATCAGGATCCATTTTGTGTTAATTTTTCTGTAAAGTGTGAGGTTTAGAGTAAGGTTCATTTTCTTTTTTTGTCTGTGGATGTCCGATTTTTCCAACAGCATTTGTTGAAAGGGAGTCTTCAGCTTCCTCCACTGAATTGCTTTCACATCTTTGTCAAAAATCAGTTGGACATATTTGTGTCAAATGTTTTCTCTGCCTCAATTGGTACAATATTTTAGGATTTTTCTTCTTTAGCATAATGATATGGTGAATGACATTGATTGATTTTCAATTTTTTTTAATGTTTATTTATTTTGAGAGAGAGAGACAGAGCAGAGAGCTAGGGAGACAGAATCAGAAGCAGGCTCCAGGCTCTTAGCTGTCAGCACAGTACCCGACGCGGGGCTCAAACTCACATTACTTGAGCCGAAGTCAGATGCTCAACCCACTGAGCCACCTAGGCGCCCCACATTGATTGATTTTCAAATGTTGAACCAGCCTCACAAATATAGGATAAATCCCACTTGGTCATGGTGTATAATTTTTTTATACTTTTCTAGATTAGTTTGCTAGTATTTTGCCTGACGACTTTTCTATTAAGTTCTTGAGAGATACTGGTCTGTAGTTTTGTTTTCTTTCATTTTTATTTTGTCTTTGGTTTTGATATGTGGATTATGCTAGCCACATAAAATGATCTGAGAAGTATCTTCTTCTGTTTTATAGAAGGAATTGTGTAAAATTGTGTAACAAATTGTGTTTATTGAATGTTTGGCAGAATTCTTTAGTGAAACCTTGGCCTGTATATTTCTTTTGCAGGAGCTTTTAAATTACAAATTAATTTCTTTACTGAGTTTAGGACTACTCAGGTTATCTGTTCATCTTTCATGAGTTTTAGTAGTGTGTGGTTTTCATTTGGTCTGTTTTTCTAAGTTGTCAAATTTATGAGTACAAAGTTTGTAGTATTTCCTTCTTGTGCTTTTAATAGCTTTTTCAATTCTTATGTTGGTATGTTGATACCTTTCTTTTATCAATTTTATTCATCTTTTTCCAAAGAAGTAGCTTTGGGGGCACATGGGTGGCTCAGTCAGTTAAGCATCCGACTTTGGCTCAGGTTATGATCTCATGGTTCACGAGTTCAAGCCCCGTGTCAGGCTCTGTGCTGACAGCTCAGAGCCTGGAGCCTGCTTCAGATTCTGTGTCTCCCTGTCTCTCTGCCCCTCTCCCACTCGAGCTCACTCCCTCTCTCAGAAATAAATAAAAATATTAAACAAATTTTTTAAATTAAAAAAATAGCTTTTGTTTTATTGATTGATTATTCTCTATTGTTTTCATTGTCAATTTCATTGATATCTGCCATTTATTATTTCTTTCCCTCTGTGGTGAGTTCATATTGCCCTTTTTCTGGTTTCTTGAGTAATGAACATAGATTATTGGTTTGAGACCTTTCTTTTTTCCTAATGTAAGCATTAAATGCTCTAAATATCCTCACCATTGCATTAGCTGTGTACCACATACTCTATTATGTTTTACTTTTATTTTCATTCAATTCTGTCTACTTTTCAGATTACTGTTGTGAATTACTCTTTGGCCCATAGATTATTTAGAAGTATGTTGTTTAATTTCCAAGTGCTTGGAGATTTTATTTTCTTTCTATATCAATTTCTAGTTTTGATTCCATTATAGTTGGAGAGCATGCTCTATATGACTTCAGTCCTTTTATATTTGTTCAGGTTTGTTTTATGATGAAGATACAGTCTTTCTTTTTTTAATGTTTATTTTGAGAAAGACAGGAAGAGAGAGAGAGCCAGAGCATATGCATGCATGCACGCAAGTGGGGAGAGGGGCAGAGAGAGAGATGGGGAGAGAGAATCCCAAGCAGGCTCCACATTGTCAACAAGGATCCTGAGGTGAGGCTTGAACTCATGAACCATGAGATCATGACCTGAGCTGAAACCAAGAGTTGGATGCTTAACCAACTGAGCCACCCACGCACCCCGAAGATCTAGTCTTTTTTGGTGAAATGTTCCATGGGCACCTGGAAATTGTTTTCTCTGCTATTGGGAGGAGTGTTTTATGTATGATGATTAGATCCTGCTTTGTTGTATTTTCAGATCTGTATCCTTGCAGCTTTCCTCTCTAAAGCTCCTTTCAGTCTGGAGAGTGGCTTTTTAAAGTCCTCAACAGGAATTGTGGGGTTGTCTGTTTCTCCCTTTAGCTCTATCAATTTTGCTTTTGTGTATTTTGAGGTTCTGCTGTTGGTTGCCTTACACATTTAGGATTGTTGGCCTTCCCTGGTGCTTTGGTTCCTTTATCATTATGCGACGTCCCTCTTTGGTCATTTTCTTTGCTCTAAATTGACTTCATCTGTTATTAATATAGCCATTAAAATTAATCTTGCATGTACATCTTTTTCCATCGTTTTACTTTCAGCCTATTTGTGTCTTTATATTTGAAGCGAGTTTCTTGTGGATAGCACATTGATGGGTCATAATTTTCATCCACTCTGCCAATTTCTGCCTTTTTGTTGGTATATTTAGCACATTTACATTTAAGCTAATTATCGGTATGTTTGGGCTTAAGTTTGCCATTTTATTATTTGTCTTTTGTTTGCTACTTCTGTTTTTGTTTTTCTTTGTTTTGTAATTTCCCTGTGGGATATTAAGACCTTTTTTAGGGTTCTATTTTGCTCTTTTTTTTTTTAATGTTTATTCATTTTTGAGAGAGAGAGAGAGAGAGAGACAGAGCATGAGCATGGGAGGGGTAGAGAGAGGAGACACAGAATCCAAAGCAAGCTCCAGGCTCTGAGCTGTCAGCACAGAGCCTGAAGTAGGGCTTGAACTCACGAACCATGAAATCATGACCTGAGCCGAAGTCAGACGCTTAACAGACTGAGCCACCCAGGCGCCCCTTGTTCTATTTTTATAGTGTTTCTGAGTATATTGCTTTGTCTAATTTTCTTAGTAGTTGCTCTATGTTACAGTATACATATGTAACTTAGAATCGTCTAGTCATGTTGACATTTTACCACTTTGGTAATTCCATGTAGCTCCCTTTACTCTTATCTTTTAAGTTTGTCTCAAGTTTTTCCCCCATGTACTGAACACCACATTATGTGGTGTTATACTTTTTACTTCAGCCATCAAATATGATTTTTAAAATTCATGAGAAGTAGGATAGTCTTATATTTACCCTTTTTGTTCATTATGACATTTTTTCCTTTATGAAGTTCCAAAGCCTTCTGTTTTCATTTCTTTGTTTGTTTGTTTAGCCAGTTTTCTTTTTTCTTTGTTTTTCTTTTATTTATTTATTTATTTATTTATTTATTTATTTTGAGAGAGAAAGCACGAGTGGGGGAGGAGCAGAGAGAGAGAGAGGAGAGGGAGAGAATCCCAAGCAGGCTCTGCATTGTCGGCATAGAGCTGATGTGCGGCTCGAACTCACAAACCGTGAGATCATGACCTGAGCTGAAGTTGGATGCTCAACTGACTGAACCACCCAGGTGCCCCCAGTTTAGCCAATTTTCAAGAGTAGGTTTGCCAGCGGCAAAAAATCTTGCAAGGGAATATCTTTATTTTCCTTTCATTTCTGAAGGACATTTTCACCAGATAGAGAAGTTGTGGTCAACAGTTTTGTTGTTTTTTTTTTTTTCTTTCTGTACTTGAAAAATGTTGTGACACTTCCTTTTAGCCTCCATGGTTTAAGATGAGAAATCTGCTGTCATTCGAATTGGTATTACCTTTTAAGTAATGTGCTGTTTTGGCTACCTTCAAGATTTTTTTCTTTCTTTATCTTTAGTTTTCAGAAATTTAAGTATTAGGTGTCTTAGTGCACATTTCTTTGTATTATTCACTTTGGGGTTTGCTCAGCATCTTGAATCTGTAGATATATATCATTTGCCAAATTTGGGAAGTTTTCATCTTTATTTTACAGAATACTTTTTCAGTCCCATACTGTCTTTTCCTCTCTAATCTATCATACTCCAATGATACAAATGTTACCACTTTAATTATTGTCCTTTGGGTTCTTTAGTTTTTTTTTTAATTTTTGTGTCTCTTTTCTCTTTGCTGTTCTGAAAATTCTATTGACCTACTCTCAAGTTTGCTGATTCTATCCTTGGTCGTCTTCACTCTACTATTAAACCCTTCACGTGAGCTTTTTATTTCCTTTATTTTAGTTTACAATTCTATAATTTCCATTCAATTGCTTTTTTATAACTTCAGTTTCCTTGCTGAGATTTTCTCTTTTTCTTTTGTTTCTAGAGAATTCATAATTGCTTGTTTGGAGCATTTTTCGATGGTTGCTTTACAATTCTTTCAGAGAATGCCAACATCTGACACCTCTCTCTGTTGGTGCCTGTGGACTGTCTTTTTTCTCTTGAGTTGTGATTTTTCCTGGTTCTTGGTAGGACAGACCATTTTCAGTTGCATCCTGGACATTATGTCTATCATGTTAGGAGAGTCCAGGTCCTATTTTAATTTTTTTCAATCAGGTAATCCTTTTGTTGGGGTGTAATGCAGGGGTTGGGTGTGTTTGTATCTTCAGCTTCCTACTAGACCCTGCCCACACCACCCCAGTGAAAGTGGGGTGCTGACTCATACTGCCTCAATGCACATGAGTGGTGTGGAAGTTCAGCTACCCCCTCATCCCTGCTGACTCATTCCCCAAGAAGGTGGGACACTGGGTCCCACCACTTCATTGCCTCAATGGGTCGCTGGGTCCCCAAAATAAGAGGAAGTGGGGGACTAACCACTTAGGTGCTGCAGGGTGGAGACAGAATTTCACCTTCCTTTTGGGTGTCACTGACACAAAAGGAGTGAGGAAGCAGGATATCAACTATTCTGTGTCTTCCAATTTCATTCAGCCTCTTGATGCTGGCTTGGTATGGAAGCTTAGTTTCCTACTGGGCCTCACTGACACAAGCTCTGGGGAGCAGGGGGGCCGAGTGCAGACTAGCATTACTTTGTTCATTCTCAGTGATGATGCCAGGTGGGCATAGAGTTTAGCCCCCCATTGAGTCTCACTGACACTAGTGACAAGTGAGGGAACCTAATGGTAACTAACCCTGTCTTTATTATGTCTTGATTGCTGCTGGGTGGGTATTTAGATTCAGCTTGTCACTGGCCTTCGCTGACAGGACCCTGGTAGAGGAAGGGAATAGAACACTACCTGCTTCTGACGAGCAGAGAATTGATGATTACCTCTCTGCTTAGCCCTGCTGACACTGCCCCAGCAGAAGAATTAAGGCATTGCCTGGTTCCACCAGTCATGGGATGGATACTTAACCACCTGCTTAGCCTATTTGATACCACCCGGCAGGGGAATCATGGTTCTGTTCGGTTCTGCCCAATGGAGGATGGAAGATCAGCTCCCTACTCTGTTTTGTGGATACTACTTAGACCGGAAATGGATCATTTTGATTAAGAGCTGTGGGAAGAGGGAGTCCTGTCTCTTTGGCCACATGCACCCAGAAGGGAGCTTGTATCATGCTGAGCTGAGGGGGAAGGAAGGAAGCAGGTGTGGCACAGACTTCAGCTGTTCTTACTGAGATTTAGTAGATTTCTCAGTAGAGCTTTTATAATTTGCCATATTCCTCTAGGATAATTTCCAAAGATGTTGAATGGTTGTTTTTAAAATAATCTTTACCAGCTATGATGATTTTGTTGGGGAGCAGGTCTGAAAAACTCCTCATGTGCTCTTTTCTTCTCTAAGTCCTCCTATGTTATTCATTCAAAAAATACAGTTAAAAGATGATCATACTGCATCCCTCTTTTTTTTTTTAGATTTTCCTGAGGACTTTAATTTGTTCTTCTGCTAAGAAATCTCCTTTTCCTCTCAGCCTGTCTCCACAATGGGCTCCCCTTTTTTTTCTCTTTTTTTCTCTTTTAATTTACATCCAAGTTAATTAGCATATAGGGCAATAGTGATTTCAGGAGTAGGATCCAGTGATTCCTCCCCTATATATAACACCCAGTGCTTATCTCAGCAAGTGTCTTCCTTAATGCCCCTTACCCATTTAGCCCATCCCCCCCAACCCACAACCCCTCCACCAACCCTCAGTTTGTTCTCTATATTTAAGAATCTCTTATGTTTTGGGGCACCTGGGTGGCTCAGTCGGTTAAGCGTCCGACTTCAGCTCAGGTCATGATCTCACAGTCTGTGAGTTCAAGACCCACGTCAGGCTCTGTGCTGACAGCTTGGAGCCTGGAGCCTGCTTTGGATTCTCTGTCTCCCTCTCTCTGTCCCTGCCCCATTCACGCCTCTCTCTCTCTCTCTCTCTCTCTCTCTCTCTCTCTCTCTCAAAAGTAAATAAACATTTTAAAAAAGTCTCTTATGTTTTGTCCCTCTCTCTGCTTTTATATTATTTTTGCTTCTTTTCCCTTACAATCATCTATTTTGTATCTTAAATTCCACATATGAGTGAAGTCATATGATATTTGTCTTTCTGTAATTTCGTTTAGCATAATACCTTCTAGTTCCACCCACACAGTTGCAGATGGCAAGGTTTCATTCTTTTTGAGTGCCGAGTAATATTCCATTGTGTGCATATATGTATGTGTGTGTATGTATATATATATATGTGTGTGTGTGTGTATATATATATATATATATATATATACATATCCATTCATCTGTCAATGGACATTTGGGCTCTTTCCATACTTTGGCTGTTGTCGATAGCAATGCTATAAACATTGGGGTTCATGTGCCCTTTTAAAAAAGCACACCTGTATCCCTCTGCATCCCTCTTTTTTAGTGCAATCGTAACTCCTGTGATGACATATGGTCAGCTGGAGGGTCTGATAAACAAATGGAGCCTTGATTTAGAGGATCAAGAGAGGTACTTTCTTCACCAGGCCACTCAGGTCAATGCTTGGGACCGTACACTGATTGAGAATGGTGAGAAGGTAAGAAGATAGTCTCACTATTCTACGTGTATTGTACAAACATTTTCAGATGAACACAAGAGTATAGACCTGTGTTTTGTGGTAATTTTCTATTCCACTATTTGATGATCAACTTACAAATCTTTTCCTATGTAATGAGTGCCCTGATTTAGTAAATTGCCTATGTTTGAAGTGTGCATAAGAAAATTAATATTGCTTTAAAATTAAATATAAATTCAAATATTTGCACTATCATATCCTTATTTTCATTTATAGATTACAACTTTGCATGGAGAAGTGGAAAAAGTGAAACTGGATCAGAAAAGGTAGAACCTTAGACTCTCTAGGTTGAAAGATTAAAGATCAATTTCTTTGTCCATTTTTTCCCCCTTGCTCTAGTTTTTCAACTTTATTTTGCCACTCCCAATTCTTTTCATAAGCCCTTCTGTTGACTTGTTTTTTCAGGCTGGAACAAGAATTGGATTTTATCCTGTCACAGCAGAAGGAACTAGAAGATCTCTTGACCCCTTTAGAGGAGTTTGTGAAGGACCAGAATGGGGCTGCTTATCTGCAGCATGAAGATGCGGAGCCTGGGAAGACGTAAGTAACTGAATAAAGATCAAGCAATGGGGCAAAAACTTAGCTACTGAAAAAAAAAAGGGAAAAAAATAAAATTGAAAGACAAGGAATAAAAATTGGTAGGAAAGGACAAGTTCTTGTAGTTGCCATTTTTCAACTTATTTGACTATTTTCTGTTTATCTTTTCATGATGCTTGAAAATGAAGTAATCATTCTGGCAGTTTTGTTTTATAGCATTGTGTACACTTATTAATCTCAAGCTTATACATGACCACAGTAAAGTTTTTCTATTTGTCAAATTTTTTCTTAAACTAGAAATACCAGTTTTATGTGTGTGGTGTCATAGTATTGTGAGATATTTATGGTTTCCTATTTATATTGACTCTTGTAAACCTAATGTTCATGCAATTGCTTCAGTGATAAATGATTGGCTATTTTAAAGGCAATTTGTTAATCTGGGGGCAGGCTGCATAGCTTTCAAAAATTGAATGATTTTTGTCAGTGTCTTGGGCTAAATATATTTGTGTGTGATTCAGTTTTGTTGTTGATAACATTACCAGTGTTCCCACTGTAACTTCATCTCTCTGCAACTGAAATTTGGTAATCAGGCCAAATAATAAGTGTGGTTAGGAAAACTTGTCTGAATGTGCTACATAAACCAGACTGAGACCAAATCAGACTACCTTTATTAATGGCTTATTCATGAGTTAAGACTGAGCTTATTTTCTAAAGGATTGCAAATTAACTTTTTGTTGTAGGTGCATTAAATATGGTAAGTATAGCTAATCTGTATGGACCTTAGTTCTGTTTCTGGCTTTGTCTTTCCACCTTTGTGAATCTTTTTTTTTTTTTTTTTTTTGCATTGCTTTCTATGCATTCTGCCATTTTTTGAAGCATATAGAGTTACATTTTTGGCCATGGGTTCCTAATTGTAATTTGAGGGAATAATTGAAACATTAGTTCCTTTCCAGTTGTTTTTGTGTAGTCAGATTTATAGTGTGATGGAATCTTTAGTAAGATCTTCAACAATCAAGGCAACCAATTACCTTTATTTAACTACTTTGGGATGGAAAGGCAATAGTTAGCTATGAATAAATCTAATTGAATCCTTTAATCTTTATACACATTAAGATTGAAAAACTCTCTTACCACTTTAATTCATAAGCATATTATTGACTAGGTAAGTGTGTATGTATGTGTGTAAATAATTTGGGTAGAACTCTTGAGAATTTAGCCAACTAATATTTGCTGTGAATGTGTAACAGGTTTATCTGCCTTTAATTATTGTTAATCTCATTTCTCAAAACATCTTTTATTGAATGGTGGATATATATAAGGTTTTACTTTGAGAATTTAGTATTTAAAATCATTAAAGACCTCTCAGCACTTATTGAATACTGGTAAACACCAAATAACTTCCCATGTATCTAAGGGTCTTAGGAGTTTATTATAAGAGCTAAAAAGAGTTTCTTTGCTTCAGAGCTCCCTGGAACATTGTCCAGAGAGTAAATAGGTGACTATAAAAATGGCAAGATGGATACAAGGCCTCACCTATGGAGTCTTTTTAGACTATGGTAATAATAAGGTTGTGAATGCTGCCTACATAAAAATGTGTCATTTGTCATAACTGAGACCTACTTAGAAGGGGGGGGATTGGTGCAAATCCAGCTGGCAGCATCATCTTTGTATGTCAGTAACAAGACGTAGCAGAAAAAGCATTTCTTGTTAATCTCTTTATTTTACCTGCCTTTTCAGTTACAAATTAGCAGAAAATATAGATGCTCAGCTGAAGCGAATGGCCCAAGATCTCAAGGACATTATTGAAAACCTGAATACATTCAGAAGTCCTGCAGACGTCACTGACCGGGTGCGTTAACTGCTTTATCTATTTAGACAAGCAAGATTTAGTATGAAAGTAGCATTCTGTGGGTTCCTCTAGCTAGTCACCTTGTCCTGTCCTCTTGTGTTCCTTACCTGCCTTTGTTGATCTGAACTTTGGGGTGTAGTTAGTGGGGCAGGAAATATTTATGAGCAGAAAAAGTTATGACTTTTTTGTGTGATTATTCCTAGGAGGGTAAAAAAAAAATGACTTTCCTCCCTAAATTTTCAGGGTTTTCTCCCTGCTCTTCACACAGCTAAATATGTCCCTGTACTTACTTTTTCTGTCAACTTACTCATTGGCTAGCTCATTCTTCCTTTTTCTATGTGTTCATATAATTGTGAGTTTATATGTTTGAGTTTATTAGGTATATCCAGGCCATCCTTAATTTGTAACTGGGATCTATCTCAAAAGTTTGATAAGTCAGCCATTTGAGTCTTAAAATATATTTTTCCATAGAACTTTTGTTTGATGTGGTCATTACGTTTCTGTCTGCCTCATAGAATCCTACTTCACTTATAATGTAAGTGTATTTTAGCATGGGAAAATAAAGCTGAGCCTCCAATTAGAGAATTGAGATGTTTTGAATTAATTTGGCCATGAGAAAGGATTGTTTCCTTTATCTGTGCTCCAATTAAAGAGCTTATTTCCTCTACCTTTCCCTATTGTCATAGCAGCTAAATGAAGTTCTTTTTCCCCCTCCCACTCCATGGCAGTAATGGTAAGAGGAATCTTCCATTGTGGGAACTCCTATTGTACTTTCTATCTGTTGATTATAATTCGGAGTGGGACCAGGATCTGGGCAGGTGAGGACAAAGGATATACAGTATATTGTGATTATTCTTTAGTAAGCTCTTTGTCCAATCATACAGATAGTTCTTTATCTATGTACACATTACTAACTTTTTTAATTATAAAGAGACAGCATGGCATAGTTTAGGAAAGCATTAGAATTTTATTTAAGTCACTTAATCTCTGGATCTTAGCTCCTTCTTTTGCAAAATGTCAAGGGTGGACCAAATGATCTTGAAGTACCCTCTAACTATAAAAATTATGCCATTCTCTACTTTGGGTGAGTCTAAAATTGAACAAAGACAAATACAAATTAGACTGGGATTATCCATGCTACCGTCTCCTTGTGTTCACATAAATGATCGCAAGTTGACAGAAAATAAGTTTTCTTTTTATGACCTATTAGGTCACCATTATGATTATAAAATCCAAAATTATTTTATAAAAGAATTTTTATGCATAGACAAATACATGCAGATTTACTCATGAGGCCGACCTGCTGTCTAGTCTCTCTGTGTTAAATTAAAATACTAGAAGTTTCTGAACAGAGCAAGTAAAAGGGGCCTGTAATCTTATCCTTATCCTTTTTGTTTACTTAGCCTTGTTTTACTTTATTTTGGTGGCAGGGAGTAAATGGTGTGAGTCTTTTGTTTTTGTTTTTCCTGGCAAGGGTGATTGAGATATTTAAGATGAGTGAATTAAAGATAATTGCTGCTTGATAGTAGGACAAAAGAAGCAAGAGATAAGCAACAATTCATCTCTTTTCTCAGATAGCATAGATCATTGGACAAGAAGCAGAGAAAACATTTGCTGAACAATAACATTCTTGCAGATAATTTATTATAACTAGATCAACAGAGCTCCTTTACCGTGGGCCATACACCAGGGTAGAAAGATAGCAACGATATTTAACAATATTCACAATGATGGGATTTACCTTTGTTTTTACTTTTTGGGGGGTTGGGGATGGGAGGGAAAACCTAATACCTGAAATTTTTATTAAGTAAATCCGTATTTCGGCAAATGGTATTCAGTCACATTGTCTTACAAAAACTCATTTTTCCCGGGTGACTCAGTAGGTTGAGTAGCCGACTTCGGCTCAGGTCATGATCTTGCCACTTGTGAGTTCAAGCCCCACCTTAGGATCCCTGCTGTTGGCACAGAGCCCACTTCAGATCCTTCATACCCCTCTCACTCACCCTCCCCCACATGCACTCTCTCAAAAATAAACAAACATTTAAAAAAATCTCATTGTGGTGCCTGGGTGGTTTAGTTGGTCGGCTCAGGTCATGATCTCTTGGTTTGTGAGTTCAAGCTCCGCGTCAGGTTTGTGCTGACAGCTCAGAGCCTGGAGCCTGCTTCTGATTCTGTGTCTCCTCCTCTCTCTGCCCCTGCCATGCTCATGCTCTTCCTCTCTCTGTCTCTCAATAATAAATAAATGTTAAAAAATTTAAAAAATTCATTGTTCCTAGTACAAGTTGTATTTCTATTTGTTATGTTAAAACACACTAAATTTGCTACTTTCACTACATACTGTTCTTTTAGGTGTAACATTTTCATTTCTTCCTATTATATCCTGGACTTTACTACAATAGTCATAAAAATATTTTTAAAAATTTAAATGTCTAGTGTGTCTCATTACAAACTTAATACATATACTTATTCAATGTGTTGTTAGGGTTGGAAAATGTGGAAATCTATAAAGAAAATTAAATCACCTATATTACCAGTACCCTGTGAATACATTGGTATGTTTTTTCCAAGTCTTTTTGCTGTGCTGGTAAAAATTCTCCTTTTGTTTTGAACAGCATTGGAAGCAAACATATATAGAGTTTTGTATTTAATATTCTTTCATGGTGTTTTCTCAAAATTTTAAGCATTCTTTGAAAACTTTGGAAATCTTTGAAAATATTAATGATTATAATATTTCATTAGAGGTGACTTTACCATAATATATTGGATTGCTTTTTTAAATTGGTGGAGATATTGTTTCCAAATTTTTGTCATTATAAAATTGTTCTATAATGACCAGTTATGTGTAGATTTGATTATTTCCTCTGGATAGGTTCCTAGAAGTAGAATAAGATATGAATATTTTAAGATTGTTGATATATATTGTAAAAATTTACATTTTGAAAGGTTGGGTCAGTTTTTATTACTATAGGCTATATAGGAATGTACCTGTTTTCTCCATACACTTGACAACTGAGTATTACCATTTATTAAAAATTGCTGACTTGGAGATCTTGCTATTTAAACAATATGATGGATCTCAAGGGCATTATGCTAAGTGACATAAGTGAGACCAAGAAAGACAAATACCGAATGATCTCACTTAAGTGTAGAATTGAAAAACACCGGCACCAAAAAAAATGAGCTCATAGATACAGAGAACAGATTGGTGGTTGCCAGAGGCAAGGAGTAGGCAGTGGGTGAAATGGGTGAAGGTGGTCAAAAGGTACAAATTTCCAGGTATAAAATAAGTTATGGGGATGTAATGTATACAGCATGGTAACTATAGTTAATAATGCTGTGTTGCATATTTGAAAATTGCTAAGCCATTATATCTTGAATGTTAATATCACAAGAAAAAATGTGTTTAACCACATATGGTGATGGATGTTAGCAAGAGTTATTGTGGTGATCATTTCACAATATATATAAATATCAAATCATTATATTATGCACCTGAAAGTAATAAAATGTTATTTGTCAATTGTACCTCAATAAAAAGCTGCTTATTTGTTTGAAAAAAGTAACATTTTAAGTTTTATATGAATTTCTTGTCTTGTGAAATGTCTGTTAATGTTTTTTACTTATTTTTATGTCGTAGTCTTATTGAATTATAGGCATCTTTCTTGACAGTTACAAAATTGTTAGATTGAAGTAATATGAAGATGTAATGAACATTACAAATATGAAAGAGCAAAAAGTCATTAATATTTTATATATCTTCAGTCCATTTCTTACCAAAAGAAATGAAAAGTTACTTCCTAATTTCAATTTTTTATGTTTGTTTTACTTACCGTATCTGAATAATCATAATCTAAAGCTTCTGTGTGTGTTTTTAGCTCCAGCAGATCTGCAAAATTCTGAATGCTCATATGGACTCTCTACAGTGGATTAATGAGAATTCAGGTGGGAGTTTATTTGTACATGAAGGTATCCATTATTACAAGTAGAAAACGTGATGCAAGTCAGCTTTTGTGCACCATGACCACACTCAAATGAGAGTTTGGTTATAGGGGTATTGCTTAACTGACAGAATGTATACATTAACTCTCAAGAAGTCTAATTGCTTGTTTTTATAAAATGGAACACTAAAGAATAAGTGTGTGAAGAATAAACTAGAAACTCATGAAATTAGGGGGTGTATAGGAATGAGGTGGAGGAGCTAGGGAAGAAGCAGGACTTCTCCAAGTATACCTTTTGACATAGTTTTGGTTTTTGGCCTATCTAAAAGTTTAAATACTCAAAAATAAGAAGCCAAAAAGAATGGGAAGAAAGACAAGTGCTAAAATTGAATACATACAAATTGAAACCAAACAAACCCGTGTAACTAATTTATAACATAATCCAGCTCAGATTTTTGAACGTGTGTTCTTGACAGTACATTCTTACTAGGCTGTAATCTTAAGGATAAAAAGATCTGCAGAGAAATCTTAAACTTTCTTAAGAGGCTATTGTTAGTTTCACAATTATAATGCGCTGTATTGTGTTTATATATATTCTAATATAATAATATTGTCATCCTGTATATTGTAGGATAAAGAAAAGGCATGAGGATAGTAATGATAATGGAAACCAAGATTTTCATTGAAAGATAAAAGAGATAGAAGATATTTTTCTCTTCCTTTTATATTTGTATTGTAATTTTTTAAAGTTTATTTTGAGAGAGACACATGTGTGCATGTGGGTGGGGGAGAGGCAGAGAGAGAGGGAGAGAATCCCAAGCAGGCTCTGTGCTAAGAGCACAGAGCTCAGCATGAGGCTCAATCCCACAAACCATGAGATCATGACCTGAGCCAAAATCAAAAGTCTGGATGCTTAACCGACTGAGCCACCCAGGCACCCCTGTATTGTAAATTTGAATTGCAAATATTAGTATGAATTCCTGTTCCCTTTTTCTGTATATAGAAAAGGCAGGGATGCCTGGGTGGCTCAGTTGGTTAAGCGTCTGACTCTTGATTTCGGCTCAGGTCATGATCTCATAGTTTGTGAGATTGAGCCCCACATTGGGTCTGTGCTGACAGTGCGAAGCCTGCCTCTCTCTCTCTCTCTCTCTCTCTCTCTCTCTTTCTCTGCTCCTCCCCCTTTAAAAAAAAAGAGGTCGAAGAAGCAATGACAAACCCCAATAGCAATGAACAGCACCTCAAGCACCTAAATCTTGGTTTTTAAACACCATTTCCATTAGGGGAACCTGGGTGACTCAGTCAAACATCAAACTCTTGATCTCAGCTCAGGTCTTGATCTCAGGGTCATGAGCTCAAGCCCCATGTTGGGCTCTATGGTGTATGTCAAGCCTACTTAAAAAAAAGTACCATTGGGAGTTGCGGCAAGATGGCGGCTTAGGAGGACGCTGGGCTCACCGCACGTCCTGCTGATCACTTAGATTCCATCTACACCTGCCTAAATAACCCAGAAAACCACCAGAGGATTAGCAGAACAGAGTCGCCGGAGCCAAACGCAGACGAGAGGCCCACGGAAGAGGGTAGGAAGGGCGGCGAGGCGGTGCGCGCCCCACGGACTGGCGGGAGGGAGCCGGGGCGGAGGGGCGGCTCGCCGGCCAAGCAGAGCCCCCGAGTCGGGCTTGCAAAAGCGGAGGGGCCGGGCGGACTGTGTTCCGACAGCAAGCGCGACTTAGCGTCTGGGAGGTCAGAAATTAACAGCTCTGCTCTGAAAGCAGGAAGGCTGGAGGACAAAGGGAGGGAGAGCTGCTGAGCCCCCTGACAACAGAGCTCAGTTTGGTGGGGAACAAAGGCGCTCGCCAGCGCCATTTCCCCCGCCCATCCCCCAGCCGAAATCCCAAAGGGAACCGGTTCCTGCCAGGGAACTTGCTCGCTCCGCGCAAACACCCAACTCTGCGCTTCTGCGGAGCCAAACCTCCAGCAGCGGATCTGACTCCCTCCCGCTGCCACAGGGCCCCTCCTGAAGTGGATCACCTAAGGAGAAGCGATCTAAGCCTGCCCCTCCTGCCCCCGAGCACCTTGCCTACCCACCCCAGCTAATGCGCCAGATCCCCAGCATCACAAGCCTGGCAGGGTGCAAGTAACCCAGACGAGCCACACCACCCCACAGTGAATCCCGCCCCTAGGAGAGGGGAAGAGAAGGCACACACCAGTCTGACTGTGGCCCCAGCGGTGGGCTGGGGGCAGACATCAGGTCTGACTGCGGCCCCGCCCACCAACTCCAGGTATACACCACAGCACAGGGGAAGTGCCCTGCAGGTCCTCACCACGCCAGGGACTATCCAAAATGACCAAGCGGAAGAACTCCCCTCAGAAGAATCTCCAGGAAATAACAACAGCTAATGACCTGATCAAAAAGGATTTAAATAATATAACAGAAAGTGAATTTAGAATAATAGTCATAAAATTAATCGCTGGGCTTGAAAACAGTATACAGGACAGCAGAGAATCTCTTGCTACAGAGATCAAGGGACTAAGGAACAGTCACGAGGAGCTGAAAAACGCTTTAAACGAAATGCATAACAAAATGGAAACCACCACAGCTCGGCTTGAAGAGGCAGAGGAGAGAATAGGTGAACTAGAAGATAAAGTTATGGAAAAAGAGGAAGCTGAGAAAAAGAGAGAAAAAAAAATCCAGGAGTATGAGGGGAAAATTAGAGAACTAAGGGATACACTAAAAAGAAATAATATACGCATAATTGGTATCCCAGAGGAGGAAGAGAGAGGGAAAGGTGCTGAAGGGGTACTTGAAGAAATCATAGCTGAGAACTTCCCTGAACTGGGGAAGGAAAAAGGCATTGAAATCCAAGAGGCACAGAGAACTCCCTTCAGACGTAACTTGAATCGATCTTCTGCACGACATATCATAGTGAAACTGGCAAAATACAAGGATAAAGAGAAAATTCTGAAAGCAGCAAGGGGTAAACGTGCCCTCACATATAAAGGGAGACCTATAAGACTCGTGACTGATCTCTCTTTTGAAACTTGGCAGGCCAGAAAGAATTGGCACGAGATTTTCAGGGTGCTAGACAGAAAAAATATGCAGCCAAGAATCCTTTATCCAGCAAGTCTGTCATTTAGAATAGAAGGAGAGATAAAGGTCTTCCCAAACAAACAAAAACTGAAGGAAATTGTCACCACTAAACCAGCCCTACAAGAGATCCTAAGGGGGACCCTGTGAGACAAAGTCCCAGAGACATCACTATAAGCATAAAACATACAGACATCACAATGACTCTAAACCCGTATCTTTCTATAATAACACTGAATGTAAATGGATTAAATGCGCCAACCAAAAGACATAGGGTATCAGAATGGATAAAAAAACAAGACCCATCTATTTGCTGTCTGCAAGAGACTCATTTTAGACCTGAGGACACCTTTAGATTGAGAGTGAGGGGATGGAGAACTATTTATCATGCGACTGGAAGCCAAAAGAAAGCTGGAGTAGCCATACTTATATCAGACAAACTAGACTTTAAATTAAAGGCTGTAACAAGAGATGAAGAAGGACATTATATAATAGTTACAGGGTCTATCCATCAGGAAGAGCTAACAATTATCAATGTCTATGCGCCGAATACTGGAGCCCCCAAATATATAAAACAATTACTCATAAACATAAGCAACCTTATTGATAAGAATGTGGTAATTGCAGGGGACTTTAATACACCACTTACAGAAATGGATAGATCATCTAGACACACGGTCAATAAAGAAACAAGGGCCCTGAATGAGACATTGGATGAGATGGACTTGACAGATATATTTAGAACTCTGCATCCCAAAGCAACAGAATATACTTTCTTCTCGAGTGCACATGGAACATTCTCCAAGATAGATCATATACTGGGTCACAAAACAGCCCTTCATAAGTTTACAAGAATTGAAATTATACCATGCTTACTTTCAGACCACAATGCCATGAAGCTTGAAATCAACCACAGGAAAAAGTCTGGAAAACCTCCAAAAGCATGGAGGTTAAAGAACACCCTACTAACGAATGAGTGGGTCAACCAGGCAATTAGAGAAGAAATTAAAAAATATATGGAAACAAACGAAAATGAAAATACAACAATCCAAACGCTTTGGGACGCAGCAAAGGCAGTCCTGAGAGGAAAATACATTGCAATCCAGGCCTATCTCAAGAAACAAGAAAAATCCCAAATACAAAATCTAACAGCACACCTAAAGGAACTAGAAGCAGAACAGCAAAGGCAGCCTAAGCCCAGCAGAAGAAGAGAAATAATAAAGATCAGAGCAGAAATAAACAATATAGAAACTAAAAAAACTGTAGAGCAGATCAACGAAACCAAGAGTTGGTTTTTTGAAAAAATAAACAAAATTGACAAACCTCTAGCCAGGCTTCTCAAAAAGAAAAGGGAGATGACCCAAATAGATAAAATCATGAATGAAAATGGAATTATTACAACCAATCCCTCAGAGATACAAACAATTATCAGGGAATACTATGAAAAATTATATGCCAACAAATTGGACAACCTGGAAGAAATGGACGAATTCCTGAACACCCACACGCTTCCAAAACTCAATCAGGAGGAAATAGAAAGCTTGAACAGACCCATAACCAGCGAAGAAATTGAATCGGTTATCAAAAATCTCCCAACAAATAAGAGTCCAGGACCAGATGGCTTCCCAGGGGAGTTCTACCAGACGTTTAAAGCAGAGATAATACCTATCCTTCTCAAGCTATTCCAAGAAATAGAAAGGGAAGGAAAACTTCCAGACTCATTCTATGAAGCCAGTATTACTTTGATTCCTAAACCAGACAGAGACCCAGTAAAAAAAGAGAACTACAGGCCAATATCCCTGATGAATATGGATGCAAAAATTCTCAATAAGATACTAGCAAATCGAATTCAACGGCATATAAAAAGAATTATTCACCATGATCAAGTGGGATTCATTCCTGGGATGCAGGGCTGGTTCAACATTCGCAAATCAATCAACGTGATACATCACATTAACAAAAAAAAAGAGAAGAACCATATGATCCTGTCAATCGATGCAGAAAAGGCCTTCAACAAAATCCAGCACCCTTTCTTAATAAAAACCCTTGAGAAAGTCGGGATAGAAGGAACATACTTAAAGATCATAAAAGCCATTTATGAAAAGCCCACAGATAACATCATCCTCAACGGGGAAAAACTGAAAGCTTTTTCCCTGAGATCAGGAACACGACAAGGATGCCCACTCTCACCGCTGCTGTTTAACATAGTGCTAGAAGTTCTAGCATCAGCAATCAGACAACAAAAGGAAATCAAAGGCATCAAAATTGGCAAAGATGAAGTCAACCTTTCGCTTTTTGCAGATGACATGATATTATACATGGAAAATCCGATAGACTCCACCAAAAGTCTGCTAGAACTGATACAGGAATTCAGCAAAGTTGCAGGATACAAAATCAATGTACAGAAATCAGTTGCATTCTTATACACCAACAATGAAGCAACAGAAAGACAAATAAAGAAACTGATCCCATTCACAATTGCACCAAGAAGCATAAAATACCTAGGAATAAATCTAACCAAAGATGTAAAGGATCTGTATGCTGAAAACTATAGAAAGCTTCTGAAGGAAATTGAAGAAGATTTAAAGAAATGGAAAGACATTCCCTGCTCATGGATTGGAAAAATAAATATTGTCAAAATGTCAATACTACCCAAAGCTATCTACACATTCAATGCAATCCCAATCAAAATTGCACCAGCATTCTTCTCGAAACTAGAACAAGCAATCCTAAAATTCATATGGAACCACAAAAGGCCCCGAATAGCCAAAGGAATTTTGAAGAAGAAGACCAAAGCAGGAGGCATCACAATCCCAGACTTCAGCCTCTACTACAAAGCTGTCATCATCAAGACAGCATGGTATTGGCACCAAAACAGACACATAGACCAATGGAATAGAATAGAAACCCCAGAACTAGACCCACAAACGTATGGCCAACTCATCTTTGACAAAGCAGGAAAGAACATCCAATGGAAAAAAGACAGCCTCTTTAATAAATGGTGCTGGGAGAACTGGACAGCAACATGCAGAAGGTTGAAACTAGACCACTTTCTCACACCATTCACAAAAATAAACTCAAAATGGATAAAGGACCTAAATGTGAGACAGGAAACCATCAAAACCTTAGAGGAGAAAGCAGGAAAAGACCTCTCTGACCTCAGCCGTAGCAATCTCTTACTCGACACATCCCCAAAGGCAAGGGAATTAAAAGCAAAAGTGAATTACTGGGACCTTATGAAGATAAAAAGCTTCTGCACAGCAAAGGAAACAACCAACAAAACTAAAAGGCAACCAACGGAATGGGAAAAGATATTCGCAAATGACATATCGGACAAAGGGCTAGTATCCAAAATCTATCAAGAGCTCACCAAACTCCACACCCGAAAAACAAATAACCCAGTGAAGAAATGGGCAGAAAACATGAATAGACACTTCTCTAAAGAAGACATCCGGATGGCCAACAGGCACATGAAAAGATGTTCAGCATCGCTCCTCATCAGGGAAATACAAATCAAAACCACACTCAGGTATCACCTCACGCCAGTCAGAGTGGCCAAAATGAACAAATCAGGAGACTATAGATGCTGGAGAGGATGTGGAGAAACGGGAACCCTCTTGCACTGTTGGTGGGAATGCAAATTGGTGCAGCCGCTCTGGAAAGCAGTGTGGAGGTTCCTCAGAAAATTAAAAATAGACCTACCCTATGACCCAGCAATAGCACTGCTAGGAATTTATCCAAGGGATACAGGAGCACTGATGCATAGGGCCACTTGTACCCCAATGTTCATAGCAGCACTCTCAACAATATCCAAATTATGGAAAGAGCCTAAATGTCCATCAACTGATGAATGGATAAAGAAATTGTGGTTTATATACACAATGGAATATTACATGGCAATGAGAAAAAATGAAATATGGCCTTTTGTAGCAACGTGGATGGAACTGGAGAGTGTGATGCTAAGTGAAATAAGCCATACAGAGAAAGACAGATACCATATGGTTTCACTCTTATGTGGATCCTGAGAAACTTAACAGGAACCCATGGGGGAGGGGAAGGAAAAAAAAAAAAAAGAGGTTAGAATGGGAGAGAGCCAAAGCATAAGAGACTGTTAAAAACTGAGAACAAACTGAGGGTTGATGGGGGGGTGGGAGGGAGGAGAGGGTGGGTGATGGGTATTGAGGAGGGCACCTTTTGGGATGAGCACTGGGTGTTGTATGGAAACCAATTTGTCAATAAATTTCAGAAAAAAAAAACAAAAAACAAAAAAAACAAAAAAAACAAAAAAAAAACAAAAAACAAAAAACAAACAAAAAAAAAAGTACCATTCCCATTAAAAGTTATAACCAAGGCTTCTTAGGGAAATATCTGATCTCAGGTTTCAGGCAGGGAATGTACAGGGTGAGTTTGGAACTTTTTATGCAAGAAAAGAGATTGTTCAAAACTAATGAGGTTATATCAGAACACAAGATGGTGCTTGAATGGGCTTCTATTGGCCAAATTAGGATGGTTTGAACATCAAAAAGAGTATCAATAAGTGGATTACTATGATACATTGAGGGGGGAAAATCTCTGCTACTCTAGAGAAAAATGGGAGGTACAGGGAAAAGTCTTTGTAGAAACATGTCAGGTAATAATTATAGAAGGAATTATAGAATTAGAGAACCACAATTAAGAAAATTTCAACAGAGCACTTCTATTAAGCTTACCCTGAAATTGAATACCTTGCCTCATTTATTTATTTTTAAAAATATTTTATTAAAAAATAAAATATTTTTTTAAATAAGTTTATTTATTTGTTTTGAAAGAAAGTGAGCGAGCAGGGGAGGGGCAGAGAGAGGGAGAAGGAGAGAGAATCCCAAGATGTGGGGCTCAATCTCATGAATTGTGACATCATGACCTGAACCAAAATCAAGAGTTGCACACTTAAGTGACTGAGCCACCCAGGTGCCCCATTACCTCATTTAATAAATATTTCAACTGTCAATCATTTCTTGGCAGAAAAAATATGCTAGAAGGAATGGACCAAATACAGACTGCATGTTACTGAGTTATTTTTTTTAAGAAAAAATCAGTTTTATTGAAGTATAATTTACATACCACAAACAAGTACCACTTTAATCAATTGATAAAATTTAATATCACTAGTAGCAGGATAACTTGATATGATGTGCCTCTTGATATGACATGATAAGAAATATACAGTATCACATATGTAATATTCTTATCAAAAATGGTTCATCTGAATCTAATCATAAGAAACAGACATTCTACCAGTGAGATAGTTTGAAAGATGATGTAATATTCTTACCAAAAATGTTTAACTGAATAAAATCACAAGAAAATAATCAGACACTCTATGTGTAGCACATCGTGAAACATAATTGGCTTGGGACTTTTCAAAAAGTCAGTCATGGGAAACAAAATTCAGAACCAAGCTAAGGGAATTGTCTTAGTTTAAAAGAAACATAATAAGTCTACTATGTTAACTTGGATTGGATACTGGATCAAAACCAAGAAGACTTTCCTTTCCTTTCCTTTCCTTTCCTTTCCTTTCCTTTCCTTTCCTTTCCTTTCCTTTCCTTTCCTTTCCTTTTTCCTTTCCTTTCCTTTCCTTTCCCTCCCTCCCTTCCTTCCTTTTCTTTCTCTTTTTCATTTTCCCTCTTTATTTCTTTCCTTGCCTGCCTGCCTTACTTTCTTACTGCCTGCCTTCCTTTCTTTTTATTTTTCATTGAGTTCTAATTGATCTATAACACTATGTTAGTTTCAGATGTACAGCATTATGATTCGACATTTATATACACTGCAAAATGATTACCATAATATGTCTAGTTACCAACTGTCACCATACAAAATTATAAAAAAATTCTTTTCTTGTGATGAGAACTTCTAGTTATTTACTATCTTGGCAACTTGCAAGTATGCACTACAGTATTACTGACTATAGTCACCATGCTGTACATGACCTCCCCATGACTTATTTATTTTATAACTGAAGTTTGTACCTCTTGACCCTCTTCACCCATTTCATCTTTTCCCCTCTAGCAACCACCATGCTGTGTTCTGTATTTATGAGTTTTGTTTTGTTTTGTTTGTTCATTTGTTTTGTCTTTTAGATTCCACATATAAGTGAAATCATACGGTGTTTGTCTTTGTCTGACTTATTTCACGTAGCATAATAACCCTCTAGTTCCATCCATGTTGTCACAAATGGCAAGATTTCATGTTTTTATGGGTGAGTAGTATCCCATTGTGTCTGTGTATGTGTGTGTGTGTGTATACCAAATCTTCTTTTTCTTTTTTTTTAAATTTTTCTAACGTTTATTTATTTTTGAGAGAGTACAAACAGGGGAGGGGCAGAGAGAGAGGGAGAGAGAGAATCTGAAGCAGGCTCCAGGCTCTGAGCTGTCAGCAGAGAGCACAACGTGGGGCTCGAACTCACAAGTGGTGAGATCATCACTGAGCTGAAGTCAGACGCTTAACCCACTAAGCCACCCAGACACCCCCCAAATCTTCTTCTTTTTTTAAATTTTAACTCCAGTATAATTAGCAGTGTTTTATTAGTTTCAGGTATGCAATATACTGATTCAACAGTTTCTATACATTACTCAGTGCTCATCACAATAAGTGTACTCTTAATCCCCTTCACCTATTTCACCCATCCCCCCACCCACCTCTGTATACCAAATCTTTGTCCATTCATCCAGCAATGGACAGTTAGATTGTAGCCAAATCTAGGCTATTATAAATAATTCTGGGGGCGCCTGGGTGGCGCAGTCGGTTAAGCGTCCGACTTCAGCCAGGTCACGATCTCGCGGTGTGAGTTCAAGCCCCGCGTCGGGCTCTGGGCTGATGGCTCAGAGCCTGGAGCCTGTTTCCAATTCTGTGTCTCCCTCTCTCTCTGCCCCTCCCCTGTTCATGCTCTGTCTCTCTCTGTCCCAAAAATAAATAAACGTTGAAAAAAAAAATTTAAAAAAAAAAATAATTCTGCAATTAACATAAGGGTGTATAAATCTTTTCAAATTAATATTCTCATTTTCTTCAGATAAATACGTAGTACTGTAATTGCTGGATCATTGGTAGTTCTATTTTTAATTTTTGAAGAAACTCCGTATTGGTTTTCATAGTGACTACACCAGTTTACTTCCCCACCGATAGTTCATAAGGGTCCTAGTTTTTCCCACATCCTCACCAACGCTTGTTATTTCTTATCTTTTTGATAATAGGCATTCTGACAGGTATGAGGTGATACTTCATTGTGGCTTTGATTTGCATTTCCCTGATGATGAGTTATGCTGAGCATCTTTGCATGTGTCTGTTGGCCATCTTTGTGGCTTCTTTGGAAAAATGTCTATTCATGTCTTCTGCCCTTTTTAAATTGGATTATTTGTGTTTCTGGTATTGAGTTGTATAAGTTCTTTATGTACTTTGGATATTAACTCCTTATTGGATATATCATTTGCAAATATCTTCTTCCATTTGGTAGGTTGTGTTTTCATTCTGTTAATGGTTTCCTTTGCTGTGCAGAAGTTTTTTAGTTTTTTTAGTTTAGTTTTAGTTTTTTTAGTTTTAGTTTAGTTTTTTTAGTTTAGTTTAGTTTTTAGTCCCATTTGTTTAATTTTGATTTTGTTACCTTTGCTTTTGGAGTCAGACCCAAAAAGTCATTGCCAAGACTGGTGCCAAGGAGCTTTTCACCTATGTTTTCTCAAGAAGATGTTATTTAGAATAATTGGGGAAACTGAATATGAACTATATATTAATTGATATTAATGAAATTTTATTTTTTTTCATGTGTTGTTGTGGTTGTGTAGGAAAATATTTTATTCTTAGAAGCTGTATGCTACATTATTTAAAGAATTCCTATCTGTAGCTTTCAAGTTGTTCAAAATCTTGTGAAGAGAAGGAGATTGAACAATTTTAGGCAAAATGGTAACAGTGGGTTAATCTACATAAAGGATATACAAGTTTGTGATTTTTACTATTCTCTTGACTTTCTATAGATTTAAAATAAAAACATGGGAAGGAAATAATTTTTATAGACTTTTGCCTAAATATGGACTATAATGAGGCTTTAGTAATTGAGATAAATAGGGGCTAGTTAGGCAATCAGAGTTGTTACTCTTTTTAAAGATGTAGTATGAAAATAATACAAGTTTTCTCATTTGTATTATTTTATTTCTACATTCCTCATTCTCTTCATTAATAGAATTCATCAACCATGAACTTCTTCATCTTTCCCCCCTTTCAGACCTGCCTATATCATCATTCACCTTTACTTCCTTCTCTCAGAAGAAGAAATGTTCTATCCTTTTCCAAACTCTTTTGAATCATCATAGGGATGTTAAATTCTATATTGCTTTAGTATTAATTACCTGATGGGTAGATGTTTCTGAGTCTGATAGATATGGGTTCAAGTTAAGGCATTACCACTTAATAGTTTTGTGACCTTAACTGTTGCTTAATTTCTGAGTCTGTATCCTCATTTTACTAATTTTTATTTTTACTTTTTTCAAGGTTTGTTTATTTTTGAGAGAGAGAGAGAGAGTGTGTGCAAGGGAGGGGAAGAGAGAGAGAGGGAGACAGAGAATCCCAAGCAGGCTCTGCACTGTCAGCACAGAGCCCGATGCGGGGCTCGAACTCACGAACTGTGAAATCATGACCTGAGCCGAAATCAAGAGTCAGTCACTTAACCGACTGAGCCATCCAGGCACCCCTGTATCTTCATTTTAAACGTGACAGATAATATTTACCTTTCAGAGTTTTTGTAAGGATTAAAAGAAGCAATGTTGAACTTTCCTTGAGCAGTGCCTGGCCCAGGTTGGTGGTCAGTAAAAGACACTGGCAGAACTGGTTATCAGAGATAACTGTGTATAGGGGAGAGAGAGAAGGAGAAAGACGAGAAGTAGTTGTTAAATTGGGTCTAGGAAAGGCAGTTCCAGGTAGATTATCATTGAAAACCACTCACCTTAGAGAAGTTGTAAGAATGGCTGATATGTGGGAGAATGTTGGTGACTGGAAAACACTGAGGAATGAGATTATGCAGTCTGACTCAGTTGTCCTCCTGTCTGTATTCCTACAATGAACAGTTCTTCTTGAGTGGAATTGGGGCGGGGGTTGTCAGAATGTAAATGGGGCTGTAAAGAAAGATTATAGTCAATTTTTTTTCTCCTGGCTCAGATCTTTGTCAGAAGTAAAATATCAAGGCCAATGTTTTCCTACTAATAAACTTAAGTTTGTTAGCACTGCAGGGGACTTTATATAAATGAAGAAACTGTGGCCCAGAGAGTTTAAAAGACTTCCCTGAGAACACACAGCTAATTACTGGCAAAGCTAGGACCAGAATCCAAATTTCCTGATTATCAGAACAATGTTCTTTCTACTGGTATGCTCTCAAAACAATTTTAATATAGGCATCACTGGATGTAAAAACAAACATGTTACCTAACAGTAGAGGACAAGGGTTTTCAAAATATGATAATGGTAGTACTTTGTGTGGGACATTTTGTTCTAATTTCTGGGTAAATTTCTCAGTCAACACAGGATAAAAAGAGTAAGAATAAGATAGTTATGGATAGTAACTGGGAGTTACTTATTTGCTTAAAATGCAATTGAAATGGAGACAAAATGAGATTCTCAACTGAGACAATGGAGGCCATGATGAAGATGGGGGAAAAGCCTGGTAATTCTTGATACTGTGAGCTCCTTTTTGCTGTTCCCACCCAAGGAACCTTTCCTTTTCATATCAGGAAATGACATGATCAAGTAATGGACAGTGGCAGGGTTCAATTATGTTAAGAGGTGATTTTTGTTGGTGATGGTCTATTTTGCTTTTTAATAGTTAATGAGATCACATCTGCTGATCAGGACTGTGGACTGAGAAGTTTAAGGTTAAACTTTTCAATGAGTCCATGTATTCACATCCGAATAATAGTTATAGAAAAATTAATACGTTATTTTCACAATAAAAATAATATATTTTTTACTAAAGAAAAATCTCTAAGTGTATAGTTTTTTAAAATGGCTTTAATGTCAAAATCTGTGTTTTAAAAGGTTTCTGGGAAATGTTTTTATGATTTAATATCCTTAACATTGGTATAAAATTTTTCTTATTTAAAAATTTTTTTTTAATTTTAACGTTTATTTATTTTTGAGACAGAGAGAAAGCATGAACGAGGGAGGGTCGGAGAGAGAGGGAGACACAGAATCCGAAACAGGCTCCAGGCTCTGAGCAGTCAGCACAGAGCCTGATGCGGGGCTTGAACTCACAGACCGCGAGATCATGACCTGAGCTGAAGTCAGACGCTTAACCGACTGAGCCACCCAGGCGCCCCTAAAGCATAGCAACTGTAATGCTAATAGGATCATGTGCTTAACTTAAGAATCAGTTTATCCTTAAAAGTGACTTGGAAATCATACATCACACTTTTGAGGTACCTGGGTAGCTCAGTTGGTTGAGCATCCAACTTTGGCTCAGGTCATGATCTCACAGCTTATGAATTCAAATGCCACATCGAGCTTGCTGCTGTCAGCACAGACCCCACTTTTGATCCTCTGGCCTCCTCTCTCTTTCCCTCCCCTGCTTGCACTCTGTCTCTCTCAAAAATAAATAAACATTTAAAAAAAGAAATCATACATCAAAATTCAAATATATTAAAGTATTATACTGTCCAGTCAACTTTTCATTATTGATGAGTGAGTTATAGAGAAGCAGGCCCCTTTCTTTCTCTAGCATACATGGAACCAATTTATGGGATTGAGCTAGAAAGTGGTCAGAGATAAGTACAAAAGTATTGAATTAGGGGATGTCTGAACATGTGCTGATATTGACCAGTTCTCCGATTTGATATTCATCCATTGTTTAACATTATCTCTGCCTCTTCCTCCTGATTAGTATAGATAATTGAGAGTTAATAGTAATGATAGTCCAATACCACTTTCCATTCTTATCTCTTTCTGTAAAAATTTACAGCATTATTTCAAGGTTTGCTGGATGGTGGTGCTGCAGTCACACATCTGTCTTCTGAGTCACCGAAACTGCAGCAACTCCAGCTCTTTGGGGACCACTTATGACAGAGTTGACAATCAATCTGAGCTAATTTGTTATTCATTTTAAATATATTGAGCTATTCTCTGAGAGAGGGGGGAGATAGGGGTGAAGGACAAGCATTTTTTTGTTTCTTCGTATACCAAACCATTGTTGTGTCTATAATATTAATATCATGTGCCACAATAAAGGAATGTGCAGTGTAAATCATCTACTTACCATTATTTAAAAGTTCCTTCAGGGGCGCCTGGGTGGCTCAATCGGTTGAGCGACTGACTTCAGCTCAGGTCTTGATCTCACGGTTTGTGAGTTTGAGCCCCGCATTGTGGGCTCTGTGCTGACAGCTCAGAGCCTGGAGCCTGATTCAGATTCTGTGTCTCCCCCTCTCTCTTCCCCTCCCCCACTCATGCTCTGTCTCTCTCTGTCTCAGAAATAAATAAACATTAAAAAAAGTAAAAGTTCCTTGAATATTTTCATGGTATTTTGCTTTTTTATTGAGGTGTCCTAAAGCATCACGATTAAAATATATTTCATCCATAATCTTTGCAGTCTCTTATGGGTTACAACCCCATGATTATTTAATAGCAGCTCACAACATTTTGGCTGCTATTTAGGGCAGAGAGAGAAGAATCCTTGAAGTAACTAAAAATGCTACAGGAATTTTGTGATGTTTCCAAAATATAGTCCCATTAGTATTGGTCTGTGATCACCTCATTTTTTCTTTTTTGATGTAAAGCATTCTAAGTTGTTTAGTGTGGCATGACTAACTCTTGTATAAAATGCCTTCAGGATCATTTCAGAGAAGCAGCTTTTTGTGATATGTCACAATCATAATTCATTTTTACCCAATGTTAATATTTATTGGTTGAGGGGATTATTCTAAATTAGATTTTTCAGGGTTGGGTATTATTTATTTATTTACATTTTTTAAAATTTATTTTGAGAGAGAGAGAGAGAACCAGCTGGGGAGGGGCAGAGAGAGAGGGGGACAGAGGATCTGAAGCATGTTCTGTGTTGACAGCAGAGAGCCCGATGCAGGGCTTGAGCCCATGAACTGCGAGAACCTGAGCCGAAGTCAGACACTCAACCGATTGAGCCACTCAGGTGCCCCAGGGGTGGGTATTTTTTAATCGCTTTTTTAAAAATTGAGGCATATTTGACATATAGCATTATGGTATTTTCAGGTGTACAATGCAATGATTCAAGATTTGTGTACATTGTGTTAAATGATCACCACAATAAGTCTGGTTAACATCTGTCACCTCACATAGTTACAAAAAGGTTTTTTTTTTTCTCATCACAGGAATCTTGTGTTGACAACTTTTAATATCTTTCTTAGCAACTTTCAAATATGTACTACAGTATTATTAACTATGGCCACCGTGCTGTATTTTTTTTAAGAAGCTTGGTCCAAAGGGTGCCTGGGTGGTTCAGTCAGTTGAGCATCCAACTCGTTTTTTTTTTTTTAATTTTTTTAACATTTATTTATTTTTGAGACAGAGAGGGACAGAGCATGAATGGGGGAGGGTCAGAGAGACAGGGAGACACAGAATCCGAAACAGGCTCCAGGCTCCGAGCTGTCAGCACAGAGCCCAACGCGGGGCTCAAACTCAAGGACCATGAGATCATGACCTGAGCCGAAGTCGTGTGCCCAACCAACTGAGCCACCCAGGCGCTCCTAGCG